>NC_052025.1:18081440-19284940 GCF_015832195.1 Motacilla alba alba | reverse complement strand
TTGAGATCCCTTCCACCCCAAACCATTCCATGATTCCACAATCTCCATTTCTCAAGTTTACTTTTGCTCTCACTTTCACACCTCCTCAACAGAACAAAAGTCAAAAAGTCTGGAAAGATGGAGCAAAACTCCAGAGAGTTTGTCACAGAACACAGCAATTATCCACAAAAGAAAGCAATGGCCCTTTTCCACGGGGATCAAGAACAAGGAGCAGGCACTGAGCAGTCAAGGTCAAAGTCCCCCAGAGTCTTCTGTAAATGTAAAGGGAAACACCACATTTGCTTAACTGCAGTGAGGGAAATGGAGATGAAACATTCAAAAACTCTTTTATAACAGTAAAGATAGTTAGTTAAGCACTGGAACAGATGGCCCAGGGAGGCTGTGGGGTTGCTATCACCCAAAGATTTCAGAACAGGTTAGAAAAACAGCTGTCTGCAATATTACAGGTACAAGTGATTCTGCCTGGAGGTCTGGATAACCTCCTAACATCCTTTCTAAACTAATTTTCTAGGATTCTGTGAAAAAAAAAAAGAAAAACGCAGACAAATTTAGGTAGAAGACTTGGAAGAGCAGAAATTAGGAATACACAAAGCATT
Source organism: Motacilla alba alba (assembly GCF_015832195.1). Classification (NCBI taxonomy): domain Eukaryota; kingdom Metazoa; phylum Chordata; class Aves; order Passeriformes; family Motacillidae; genus Motacilla; species Motacilla alba. Next base: position 19,284,344 of record NC_052025.1, on the reverse strand, counting down.
TGTTATTTTATTTCAGTATTTACTATTTACTGGATGTGGTTCAAACCCTCCTGTGATTTACAGTCACTCCCTAAACCAGCTCTGGTGAAGACAGTATTAGAAACACAAATAAAAACCTCATTATCCTCACTGAGTGATCCATACCTGTGTCTGAGGGGGAACGTGCACCGCAGATTCCAACTGCTCAGCTGGACACCTCCACTCTGGCTTTGGTTTCCTCGTTGAAAGCACGGAATTGCTGGGTGGGAGCGGTGCAATGCTCCCTTTACTAGAGGAGTATGGGCCATAAATGGCTTCCTTTGCCTTTGGGAAGGTGATGGTGCCTGTGTTCTCAGGGTCCAGCCTGCTACCGATCTCTCCTGTACAATAAAACGTGGATTGCAGGTTTCATCTACTTATTATCAGTGGTTCATTTAATCATGCGGCAAACAGAGGCCTGATCAGCTGGTCAAAGTCATGATTCCCAGCACCACTGCCTGAACACTGGGCAGAGCTTCAGATTTGGGTGCTTAAAATTTGAAATGTGCAGGCAGGAACCCAGGAGGAGCCCAGAAATGAACAGGAACCAAACCCTCCCAGGGATGAAGAAATCTGATTCCTCCCCAGCTGCGAGACACAGGATCTTCCTGTGCTTTATCCCCTGCAGAACTGGGTGAGTGCTCATCACAGAGCTCTTCCCTTGGGAGATAAAACCTGAGAGTGAAGCTGGAGGTGCAGCTGAAGGTTGTTTGCAATGCTCTGTACTCACCTAGAGCTGATTTCTTGTGCTGCCTGGGGAATTCAGGGAAAGGAGCTGCTCTGGGCACAGCAGGAGGGGCTGGCAGAGTTCTCAGTGCTCCTGGGAGGATGAGCCTTTGCCCAGTGAGGCTCAGGGCACCTGCAAGAAGATGAAACTCCTGAGCAATTCCAGCTGGGAATGAAAAGGAATTCTTAGCAATGAAGAAAGAATTAAGGAAAGGCAGACCCAAGTTCTGCATCAACACTACAAAAGCAGCAGTTTCCTTTAATTGAAAGATTCCTATGTTTCAACAGTCAATATTTTACCTTGAAGGAAGGTGTGCTGGGCCTATAAAATTTGATAAATACATTTAAGATATTGCACCAGTGCTAGTTCTGAAATATGTTTGTATATCTATAATTGTATGCTTGTACAATGCAATTTAATATGCAGAATAGATGAGAATCAACTCTTGTAAAGCACAACATGATCATGTAATTACCACTAAAACTGATTGCTAAAACAGTCCAAGCCTAGTTAAGACTGAACAATTAATAACCAGCTGTTAATCATGATAGTTTGACTGGTATTCATACCAGAACCTCCACCACACAGGCAATTCTTCACAGCAGCAGCTGAACCCTGTGAGCTCCAAGAGCTGGCTCAGGGTGATGCTCAGCAGGACACACTCCACACCCTCCATCACCCCACGAGCAGCCTAAAGCTCATCCCTGCCCTTTGCAAGGTTTGAAATCATCTCGGGAGCCTGGAGGAGGCAGGAAATTCAATCCCCAAATATCTGCTGCAGGCAGCAGCACCCAGGGGGCCTCTGGGACTCACCTTTTGGGCTGTCCTCTTCTAGCAGGGGTAAGGGAGAGCCCAGGGAGAGAAAGGCAGGCAAAGCCCAAGGGCTGGTGGCTGTGGGATCCTTCCCTGTCTTCTGACTGCCCACCTGGGAAGAGACAGAACCTCCTCTGACACAGGGAAATCTGGGATTTACAGATTTACAGATTCTCCACTCCTGCAGCAATAAATAATATAATTTCTGCTCTGTTTCATTAAGAATTAACAGTGCACCACTCCTTTTATTACTTGTGAACATGCTACAGCATTGTCTACTGTTGTTGCTTCAGTCATTGAAAAGAAAGTTAATTAAATTTAATTGATGTCTTGTGTACTATTTAATGAAGGAATCTCAGGAAGTTTGTATTTACACTACTCTCCTTAAAACTGAGCAGTGTTTCTTGACAGAACAGTGTTAAAAAATATAAAGTGCATACACAGGCAAGGAACCAGAAGGAAAAAGAAATACTTTAAAATATTAGCTGTTAATGAGTGATTATCAAGCTTTTAGTGCAATCCAAGCCATGACTGGGATCTTGGAGCACTGCTGTGTCCTAATTATTGAAGAACAGCACCCAGCAACTTTCTAAAAAGGGAGAAGGAAGTCTCAAGAGGGAAAAGAGACAGATCCAAATTAACTGTTCTAATCTTTCCTCCCAATTTGTCTAACAATGCTGCCACAAGAGATAAGGAAGAGAAAATCTGCACTTTTTATCATCACAGAGAACCTTTCAGAGCAACCCCAGGCCCTCATTTTAGTTATGGCCTTTCTGCAGCATTCTGTTTTAAGGGATGGAGGTGGATGAATCCTCATGTCCTGGTGTTCCAAGAAAACAGCAATAACCATGGAACAAAGGTTAACTTCGTGTCTGCTGCTGTAAGTGACTCGATACTGAGAAAAGGAAATTATAAACCACATTTTCCTGCTCACCCTCAGCCCCAGCAGTCTGGTGAGGCCACAACAAAAATATAAAAGGCAAGAAATTGAATTAAACAGTGATTCCTCTTCCTGTTGCTGGTGTAGCAGTAAGGCAGCACTGATTTTACTCCTGGTCAGTTTTATCCTAATTTAAATCCCAGTTAGGAGGTTTTGTTATGATAAGCAGCACATGAAATATATTTGTTTTCATTGTGTTCATAGAGATGTAATAAGCTGCAAGGAAAAGCAGTTCAGGTGCAGTGTGTGAGTTCAAAAGCAGCCTGGAGGCTTGGGGTTTTTCAATTTTTTTAAATTGGAGATTGGTATTTAATTCTTTTTTGCTGTATTCTTTAATTTCTATAAAGCCCATGGCAGGTGTGATGTTGAAACAAGGACTGATGCAACAGAAATGTGACTGAATCTCTCATTCACACTGCCCAGTGCCATCACTCAGCAGGACAGGAACACGTGGGGCCATGGAGCTGATCCGAAACAGCTCCCCATGACAATCCACCCCATCCCTTCACTTCCAGCACCCTGACTGCTGCACTGGCACCCTCCTGAACTCAGGGAGACAGCAAAGCAAAACGGCCAGACTGCTGCCGTTTTGGGAGTTATTGCCACTCAAATTAAGCCACCACAACCACGGTAAGACCTCAGAAACAATATCAAGTACTGCAAGAGAAAGGTTTTACTTTTAACACCACTGCTTCATCACGAGCACTTTTAAAATTCCGTTTTGCAGGGCTGGAAGGGAGCTCTTAAATTGCAGGGCAGACCAAGGCTGACTTGCCTTAAAATATGCTTGGAGTGTGCTAAAAAACTATGTTTTCATTTCAAGTGCTTCTGAGTGTAATTAACCTGGGACACAAGAAAAACAATTCTATTACCCTTTCTAAAGTGTTTTTCTCCTGTGGATAAACCTCTCCCACTTTATTTTTTCTTTTTGCTTCATTTTAAATAGGGCACTTGTTGGAACACCACAGGGATTTTTCTGATTAGTTCTCTATTTGTTTTCTTTTTACCTAGCAATATTTAACTAGAACATCTTTTTTTGTTGGTTTTTTTTTTTTTTTTTTGGTAAATATCTTTGTAAGTATTTTTTCCTGCAGTAAAAAAAAAAAAAAAAACAAACCAGAGATTGGTATTAAATCCAGAGGAAAGAGGAGTATTGTGTAGCAAACCAGGAACAGAGAGATGAGATTTGGTAAATAAATATCAGAAAATCTGAGGAAAAAAGGGATGTAACAGCTTAGTTCATCATTGCATCTGTCTTCTCCAAGCTGTCAGATCTGTTGTTAAGAAGTTCCTGTCATGATTTGATGGACACAGCACTCACCCCTATAAAGGGAAAGAAGAAGCACAGCAAAATAAAATCAGTGGAACTAAGGTCACTTTTCAGGATGTTCAGGAGACTGTCAGGAAAGGGCTTGGAGAAGGCAAGTTTAACTGGAAAAATCTGGAATTGCATCTTTAACAACAGATCTTGTGTTATCCTTACCTTCTCCAAGCTCTTAAATAACCAGAGATGGCTCTGAACTGACAATTTCTCACATCTTTGGGAAAATCCAGCTTTGCCCCTTTCCTGTCCTGCTCTCCTAGAAACCCAGATCCATCAGAACTCCTCCCTAACAGGTGGGAAAGAGAATGAAGGGAGAACATTGGTGAGTCCCACATCTGCTTTGTGGAACAGGCAGCAGCAGCAGCACAGAAGGGAGTGAGGGAGATAATTGCTGCCTTGAACCACAACATGTTTTCCTGGTGGGCAGAGGGCCAGCTTACAGCAGGCAGGATTCGTGGGATCAATTCCTTGATTGGAATTCAGGGCTGAGCCTCCCTTCCTGTCCAGAGCCAGCTGCAAGCAGCAGCCCATGGCATCCCAATCAGGCACGGAGCTTGTCAGGGAATGCCGAGCTGCACCAACAGCTTCAGCAGCTCTGCCTGCGCCCCTGCCTTGCGAAATGACACTCCATCTCCAATTCCAGATGACAAGAACTGGATAAAAACTTAAAACAAATGGTGACCTTTCAAAAGATTAATTTGTTTACCAACAAAATGTTCTGCGTTTGTCAGGAGAGATGGGGGTGACCTTCACATTCCCATTTCCAGGTTGAGAGGATGCTGACTGCACTCATCTGTTAACTTAACTCTCTCTCACCAATTATTTCCTTTTTATTTTTAGTGACAAGAGGATTTTATTCAATCACTGTGCTGCTTACAATGATTCCACGCCGTAACACAAATGCAAGGAGCTTCTTTTGATTTACTGTAGCGTGACATCAATTTGTTTAAGTCTCATCCTGCCACCAGTGCCAAACTCTGCTTTGGCTGGAATTAGAGCCACATGCCAGGCTTTAAAACACAATCAGCTTTGGGCCACCTAAAGACCTGGTTTTCTTCTACAACTTCTTCCAGTCACTTGAAATGAAAGGAATTTCCCCGCTTTGCTTTATAATTTTGAAAATAAATACACTTTCAGGGATAAGCATTAATGATTAGCAGCATGCAAATGCTGAATAAAGAATGAATAATTGAAGATATGATTAGAGTGGTTGTGCTCAAACAAGCGAGCTTAAAAAAAGCCCCAGAATCACTGCCATCACCACTGGAGCCACACTAGATAAGATGCAACTCATAAAGGCTAGAAATCATCACCATATTAAATTCTACCTCATGAATAAATGAAGAGGTTCCTAAGTTTACAGTATAATATACATTTATAAGAAAACAAGGACCTAAAAGTGCCAATATAATTCTGTAACAGAACAGCAGCCCTATGAAAACAGAAGGTAGAGCTGTGAATCTTTTCTACATTGCAGCGGTGCATCAGAATTATTTTTGCTGCAATTCAGATTACTGTTCCTTTGGCTGGATACTCCATGGGAAGTATACATATTTAATAATTATCCACTCATCATTTTTCATCTCTCATCCAGATATAGGCTGCAAAAAAAAAGTGATGCCCAGTGTGTGTTTCAAAGAGAATTACAGCCCTCATTTTAAAATAACTACAGAACTTGGCAGAGGATGAAGCATTATTATCAGACCCAAAAAGGTCCAAAAGGGCAACAGTTAATTGTTCTTAGTTTCTATGATAAAACCCAGCATCAGCAACTTTATAATACCAAAAGAGCAAGAAAAGACATCATTTTTGGTGAAACAATGACATCCTGACTAATAATTTTTCCAGCTAGTGGAGTGGCAGGATAATAAAAAGTCCGGGTAGATTTGTGCTTGACCCCTGAGGTCACCTCCAACCCCGACTTTTCAACCTCACAACTCTTTCCGCGGCTCAGCCCTCATTGGGAACTCCTGAATGGCGCGAGCCAAGCGATTAGTTCCGAGTTTAATTGGAATTTGCCGGGGTGAGGGGGGTTTTTCCCGGTTTTTTTGGGGGAGCCGCTCGCTGACCCCGCGGACACCGGCGGGACGTGCGCGTACGGACAGCGCCCCCTGCCGGCCGCCCCTTTAATCTGCATTTTCCCCAAATTAACCCATTTTACACCTGGAGCCGCACTACTAATAATCATACATATCATTTATAATCGTATAGATCATATAGAATCCCTCCCTTTAGTGCTGGTAGACACCACCTTTAACAACCGACAGATCGCAGCAAACACCGACCGCAGAAATTTTACAGCCAGAGAAGGCAGAACATCCCAAATCACACATTTTGCCCTAAGATCCGAAAATTTGGAAGAGAATAAATTAGAGAGGAAACACCTGCTTGGTTTTCAAGCCTGTCAGCTCCTCAGGAACTGTAAATATGTATCTGGGAGCCTGAGTAATTCACATTCAATGTTTGCAATTTAAATCCCCAATAAGTTTTCTGGGCTCGGTGCACGTTTCAGGGAGAGTGGTAAAACACATGGCTCTCTGCAGTCGGATAATATTGCTCTCTGTGAGTGCTTTAGAGTGGTTCTAAAAAGCTATTAGCCGTGGTGCTTCTTTCTAATTAACTCTATTATCACAGGGTTAGACAAATCACCTCTCAAGTCTGGGCAACGGCTTTCCAAAAATCATTTTTTTATAAGTGGCAGCTCACAACTGTGCCATTCACAGATTCTCTTTATGTTGTTTAAAACCAAGCACCCCAGAATCTCTCCTAGAGCACCGGGCTTGCTGCAGGACGCTTCTGTCTCATAAATTCAATTTTAGAAGAGCATCCCCATGTGAGGCCATTGGCTGTCTGGACCACAGTGCTGTGCTAAATTTGTGAGCATAATTGATTTTTTGGAGGGAGGGCTGTGCCTACTCTTTTTTGGGTTTTTTTTTTTTTTTTGAAACCATTCTTTGCTAAAAATTCATCTTTGCATTCAACTGCTGCAGAACTGAAATTTGCACTTGCAGGAGGGAAATCTGGACAAACCAAACCTTCACCTTGCACAATCTGAACGCTCCCAGAGCAGAGAGAGGAATGGGCTTTCAATTCTTCCTGCATCTTTGGGGCACATCCAGAAGTGCCCAGGCTCCAGCTGATCTCCTCTGCCTGATTTTCCTGACATTACTGACCATGCACATCCCATGTACATTCATATTTTTGCTGGATTGGGATCTTGGGACACAAACCTGTTACATTTCAGATTTCTTTTCCCCAGTGTTACCACTCAAAATGTTTTGATCTTTAAACACCCATGTCAAAAAGCAGGAAATTATGAAGAAATTACTTTAATGTAAATATTTTATTCAGGACTGATAAATATTAAGCGTAATAGTGCAAAGCAATGCATATAATAAACCCATAAAATCATAAAAGTTACTTACAGGAGCAGATTTTCTCTTAGCTATAAGTGGCAGCCTGGTCTCATCATTGGGATGTTTTAAACCAGCTTTAATATCCACCTTCTCTGCATCAAGCATAATTTTAAAATCCATTTCCACCTGCTGCTGAAATACAGAATAGGGATGATCCTAAAATAACTGCACTGGGGCTGAAGTGTTTAGAGGCACAAACTGGTTAACATGTTGCATATTTGCAAAATGACATTAAAAATTGGTATTTTTTTGACTCCACACAGAACTAGGCAAACAGCAAAGTGCCTTTGTTTAGATGGAAAACTTTGTAAGGGCTGGAACTCTTATCCAGATGGACACATCAACGCAGGCACAGAACCTGATTATTAGGAAATGAGGAATTAAAAACCCCTGATAGTAATCAGAATTAAAACATAGTTCTTAATAGTTCTTAATGCACTCTGTGATCTGCATGGAATGAGCTCAACTATTCTGCTAATAAAAATCACAATGATTTAAACCCCAATGGACAGAGAAAGACTTTACAAGTTTCTTCTTGTTATAAGAAATACCTAAAGCATGCTATGAAACCCAGAGGGAAGCCCTAGGTTTTTATTACAGCAGAAGTTTCTCAAGTTAAACATATTTTGGTGCATATTCTTTTGTATAAATGTAAAAATAAATCCAGGAAAATTCCAATTTTTACAAAAGAAAGATGCCATAAAAAGTTCAACAGTCATTAGATGTGTGCTTGAACTATTGAACAACTGTGTTACCGTGTGAAAGCAGTAAAAATGCTTGAATTTATTTATCTGCACTATATATTCTCTCTCCTTTTGATGGTAATTACAAGCAGATGTATCAATGAGATGCTCATTTAGATTTGGGGTTGTAAGAACACAAGTTATTATCCAAGCCAATTACTCTTTTACCCACATGGCTGCACAGAGACAGAAAGTTCAATTTTCACCTCATCAGTGCTTTTGTGGTATTTATTTTATTACTATAACACACCGTTATGCAGGGAGGAAACTGCTGCTGCTATTAAAAAATGGAACTGGGGGAACGGAGCACCTTTCAATTAAAGCAGGAGATGGTTCCCACTGCCAACTCCTCACCCAGGCTGACGGGGAAATGATCAATGCAGGGGGGGAAAGTGCCACACAGGATAACAGGAATTGGAATTATTACTAAAAAACCACCTGATGAAAGTGGCTTTGCCAGCTTGGCTGGGTGGCAAGTGCCAATCCCACACCTGCACGGGTGACACTGGGATCTTTCCCAACTTAAATGTTCTCCTGGGCTGGGAGGAGGCTCCCGTCTCAGCTGCTCCTTCTGCTGAGGATTTTTTAACACTCTCATTTTATCAAACCCTGACTCCACGGGCAGTCAGAGCATTATGGGATGCACCAAGCACTCCTTGAACGTGCCCCTGGCAGAAGGATGGGGGGTGGTTTCAGACCTGAGGGCCCTGGCACACACGTGGGGCTGATGTGCTGCACCCCTGCACAGTCACGGGCTCCACTGGAGGCAGAAGCAGCTGCTTCTGACAGGCTCCAAAAGGAGGGCTCCTGGTGGACAGAGAAACAGGCACTGAGCTGCCTAAAATTTACTTGGATTTCACCTGCTAAACCCACCCTGCTTTCAGCCAGTTCTGTCCAAATGACTGTATTTTTATTTAAATTTGCATTTAGCAAAAGTAAAATCACAGGAGTTAGCACAGCACTGCTGGAGCCACTTAGAGTTTCACTTACATTTATATAACTTTTAACTTAAAATCAAAACAGGAAATGACTAAACTAACTTTTTCTAGGTCAATACTCCCATTTGCTTTACATGTCACCTCAGTTTTTGTGTCTTGCTGCAATAAAACATCTGTATCACTTACCACTTGGGGGGCTCTTTGGAATTCACTTCTTTATTACCAGAAAGAGTTAACTCTTGGCCATTTATAACATTGAAATAATTTTCAGTGTGTTTCTGTTAGAGAAAAAATATGTTTAGCCTATTACAAAGAGAGAAGGGATATTAATTTTATTTAACTTAGTTCATTAAGCAACCAGGTCTTTGCTCGACTGAAAAGTTGATAAACTTTGTGCCTCTGTCGGACTAAAAATCTGATTTTGGCTGATCAAGATCAGTTAAATCTGATGACCCAAAAAAGGGAGCCATCACTCTGAACTGTAATGTCTGAGTAATCTCATCAGTTGCTGATTGGAAAGGGATCTTGTAACACAACGAATAAGTGGCCCAACTGAATTATTAACACAGACTTAAAAAACTGAAAAATTTTCTGGATCTGCTCTATTTTACTTACTCTCAGCCCAAGTTCAGTCCTTTCAGTTGCTTTTCTGAGGTCACAAATATCCACAGCTTCTGCATTTCCTTTCAAGTTGGTTTTTTCCATTGTAAACTTCTGAAAGTCTTCCTGAATCTAAAAAGCAAGTTAGGACAAAAATCATACCTGCAACCAAACCCCTTGGGGTTAGGTAGGATTTAATTCAAATTAAATTATTCCTAAATATAGGAAAAAAAGATCCATGCAACTCTGTACTCTCAGAATCCCATACTTCTGTACTATTATAACATTAATATTATAACTTAAATAAGAGAATACAAAGCCAAATACTTAAACTCATTGGCTGTAGAAAGGCTGGAAAGACTCAATTTTAAAACAAACCTCACAAAGCAGTGACAATAAACCTCAGGACCAAAATTCTCCGCTAAAGGAACGGTGTTTCCTCACACATCTCACAGGGGCTTTCACGGGGCAGGGATCTCAAAAGCCTTAAGGACAGCTAACTCCAGGCAGCCTGCGAGGAGAGCACAGCCCATGTATGCCAAACCCGTGTATTTGCGTTAACCAAACAGCTCCGAGCTCCCAAACCCCGCAGCACCCACAGCCCGAGCCCTGCTCCCACCGCCCCGGCCGCTGCCCCTCACGCAGGGCCGAGCCCCGCGCACCCCCTCAGCAGCACCGGGCGCGCCGCGCTCAGCCGAGGGATGACCCGGGGTGCTGAGGGGTAACGCGGGGTGTCCCGGCTGCTCTGCCGGGGCAGGAGAGGCCGGTCCGGGCAGGGAGGTGCCGGTGCCGGTGCGGTCCGGAGCTGTCCGAACCCACCCGGCAGCGCCGGCCCCGCTCCGGCCATGGCGGCACCGCCGCGCCCGGCAACGGGACGCGCCGGCCGGGCCGCACCATCCGCGCCGCCGCCGGGGGGGAACAGCGCATCCAGCGGGGGCCCAGCCCGCGCTCCGCCCGGTCCCTCCCCCGGCCGCCCCCCCCCCGCGGGCGGTGGTAGCGGCGCGGCGGAAGGGGCGCGGCGCGGGCGCCATGGCGGCGGCGGCGGGGCCGCTGGCGCTGCTCACCAGCTGTGCCGCGGGCTTCGCGCCCGAGGAGCTCGTCAAACGTGAGTCGGGGCCGCCGCGGCGCCCGAGCGGGCGGAACCAGGGGCCGCGGTTTGCCCGCGCCCGCGCGAACCGGGCTGGCAGCGGTTCCCTCCAGCCCCGGCCCTCTGGGAGGCTGGTTTCTCCTCAGGATCGTAGTTCTCTCCTCAGGGTCGCTGCCATCCCCTCACAGACTCAGTTTTCCCCTCAGGGTCTCTGCCATCCCCTCACGGACCTAATTGTCCCCTCTCGGTCGCCGCCGTCCCCTCACAGACCCAGTTTTCCCGTCAGGGTCGCTGCCATCCCCTCACAGACCCAGTTTTCCTCTCAGGGTTGCTGCTATCCCCTCACAGCCCCAGTTTTCCCCTCAGGGTCGCTGCCATCCCCTCACAGACCCAGTTTTCCCCTCAGGGTTGCTGCTATCCCCTCACAGCCCCAGTTTTCCCCTCAGGGTTGCTGCTATCCCCTCACGATCCCAATTTTCCCCTCGGGATCTCAGCTCTCCCCTCAGGTTCTCATTTTCCCCATCAAGGTCACAGTTCTCCCCTCAGGGTCTCAATCCTCCCCTCAGGACAGGGGGGTCGCAGCCCCCGGCCCCTGGCAGAGGGTTTCAGGAGCCTCCTTAGTGCTTTAAGTAAATAGTTCAGCGCTTTCTCGGTGCAGAAGGACTGAAAGGGAGAGCTAAAAATTCTGTTTTGCAGCTGGTACAATTGCAGATTACACTCGGTACCGAGTACATGGAACTCATTCAGTAGGAAGTGGTTTTCCTGGGAACCAGTTGCTGTTTTTATGGCTCAAAAGGGGAGCACAAGATCTGAGAGTAGAGGAAACCATGGTGGAATTTTTGGTATTTTTAAAATCTGGGGATTCCAGGGAGAAGCTGTTCATGATCTTGGTGGGCTGCCTATGTTAGGACAGCCCTGGTTTTTAGGGAGTGCATGAACAGTTTGCTGTGCACACTGAGATGTAGAATTTAACTCCCTCAAATGTTCTCTGGATTTGTTTTTCTCTCTTTCTGAGCAATTCTTAGGACCTCACTAAGCACAGGGCTGGCCCCAGGAACTGCCTCCCTCCACCTCATTAGAGCATGTTTTGGACCAAAAATAACAGTACAAGATATGCAGTCAAAGGCTTCTCTATCAAAGCAGCTGCAGGACACTGAATTATTTAAAGATTCCACAACAAAAATATTATTATTAGCTTGTTTTTGAGGAGGGTATAAGCAAATTGGAAGGAATCACACAAGGTTCCTCTAGGCTTCCCCTTTGATTACTTTGCATAGTGAAATGGAACAGGTAGAAAAGGTAGGTGAGCAAAAAGCTGCCTAATCTGAGAAAGTCTTAAAATCTAAGCTCAGATATTTTTAAAACTAGTACTCACTTGGAAACAGCTCAGCTTCCACTGCTCCCAGTACCAAAACTGGAGTCTTGTCTGTGTGTCCTCTGACTGGCTTACATTAAAATCCTCCTGGAAGAAATAAAACACTTGGATACAGTGAATACCATCCGCATCGTAACTCGCTGCTTTGTATAACAAGGGACATTAAATCAGAGGCTGCAGACTGTAAAACATTCAAGGACACCCAGGCAGGGCTGGGGGAGCAGTGGGGACGGTTTGGTGGGGTCAGACAACCTGCCAGAACTTTCCAGGCCAACTCCAAGACTTTTTCCAGGGTTTTCCTCCTGTTAAATGGAAAATGGCTTGAGGATGAGAAGCAGCTGATGGCACACTTGCTAGATATATTTTTATTTGTTCAGGTTTCTGCAGGGGGCTCTGAGTGCTTTAATTCATGGGACACTGTGGCAAAACAAAGCTGTTTAAAAGTGCTCAACATAGATCTGCCTGTTGCTATTGTGATGTGTTTATCACAAAACTGCAATAAGATTGGTTCAGTTTTCATTCTGTCTGATGTGATTGTTCTTCCTTTTCTTTTTGGATTTCCATCACTCCTCTCCTCCCCCTCCCCAGCATGTTTGGGCTCTCTTTACTCCTTTGGGCTCTCTTTACTCCTTGGTGTAATTCTAGGAGTATTTTTTATGGTTTATTCCACCAGGTGGCTCTCAAGGCCCAGAATGTGGGAACTCCTCCCTGTACCTGACAGCTCTGAGGATTTGGGAGCATTTAGGGCATTATGTTCTGAAAACATGTATTCAATCTGAAAAACACTATGGAAAGTGGTAAATACCTTAATCTCTTTGGGGAAAAACCTGCAAAAAGAAGCTGTAATCATTAAAAAAATATTATCAGACACACAGTGTGCTGAAAGTGCTTAAATACTACTGGGGTATTAGAGAACAGGGCAATTACTGCAAGAGAGCTGCATGTGGTTCTCTGATTATTTAACTCTTCTGAAAAGTTTCTGCTCTTCAACTCCCCTTTTTCGAAAGTATTTGCACTTTCAGAGGACTCCTTAAGATTCAGCATTAAAAATGGGAAGGGATGTGAGATTTTATAATATTGCCACGTTCTCGCTCGTGTTCAAAATCATTATGTAGCTTATCTTGTCTGTGTGATAAAATATGAAATTAAATGTTGATATTTAAGTCAGTAAAATGAGCAAACAGTTTTGTAAATAGCTGAAAATCATTTCCAGAAATATTATCTATATAACTATTGTCTGCTTTATTAAAATATATAAATTGTGAGTGAAGAAGGGGCACAACTGGTGAAGCTGAAAAACATAAGCCAGTGCCTGACTGCCTGGAAGTAATGAAACCTTTTCCTCTGGAGAGGTTCCAGAGAAGTTTGGAAGTTCTGGAGCTGTGTGACACCAGCCAGGATCAGTTACTGAGCCATGATCTGATCTCGTGTGTCAGTTGCTGTTTGCTGTTTAATGGTTTTCTGATACAAGAAGAGTAAAATCAGCCATGGGATCCGCTGGAGAAGGGCATTGCCCAGCAGGCGTGGTGACCTTAGAGCAGGACAGGGCTTTGCAGGAGGTCACCGCCCAGGGGTGGTGCTGGAGCCAAAAACGGCCTCAGAGCATCCCCTGTGAGGAGGCGGCTTGTGCCGCTGCCGCTGCTTTTGTGCGGCGGGGGACACCGCGCGGGGTGTCTGCAGGGGGACCCGGCAGCATCATTCCAGTGCGAGTGCCCCGCAGTGCCGGGATCCCCAGGAGCCTGGCTCCGGGTGTGGGTTTAGCTGGCACCGGCAGCTCTGTCCGCGCTGGGAGGGTTTCCAGCTGTGGTGTCGGTGCTGCAGCTGGAGGGTGTTGGCATTCCCGTCCCCCTGGAGCTGCCGGGCTCCCGGGCAGGGCCAGCCCAGGCCTGGCTGTGCTGTGGTCACACGGTGACTCCTGCGCTTCTCTGGGCTCTTGGCATGGCAAACCACTGACACTTGCAATGGCTGAGCAGTGTCACGTGAGAAAGGAGGAACTCACTCATAAGGGCTCAGCTGGACAAGCCACCTCCTTTTGCCATGTTAATTTTCTAGGAGTTTATTCTGATCAATACTCTCTAAATTAGATACCAGACTATTCTGGCTCAATTTGCTGCTTTCATTCAAATCCAGGCTGTCTAGGAAAGAAATTTCTGGAACGCTGGGGTGGTAAATATAGCCCTTAAAGCTAACTCCTGCATCAAATGAGAACTCAGATTGAGCTACAGTGGGTATTTCTTTTGTAGTCTCTGCTTGTTTGCTCTAAGGACCAAACTCTAATTGTTCCAAGTGACTTTTTGGGAGAGAACTCCTGACGAGCTGCTCAGTTTCCTGCTAGGAGTGATCAGGCTGTTGTGCCCCACAGGCAGCCTGAGATCAGGCTGAATCCTTTCAGCAGGTTCCTGAAGCCCTGGCAGTTTAGTGTGTAACGTCCATTTTCACTGGGAGAGAAATTTCACAGGGAACTGGCAGAACCTCAGCATGAAGGATTCGTAATCAGCAGCTCAATGGGATGAAAGAAAACCCCTCAAAATACAGGAGCAAGGAGCAGCTAATAGGAGAGGAGACATGGCCTCATTCTAGCAGTGCTTGCAGACCTGAATTTGTCCACGAACTCTTCTAAAAAAATGCCCCTTACAAAGCAAACATGAAGTTCCTGTCAGCTTTTGAAAACCATTTATAAAGGTTCTTTCCCTCTGTATCCTTGTGAGGGTGACTGACTCAAGTGCCTTTAGAACTGATTTTCTTCCTCACCCCGCTTTCCTCCCTAAGTCCTACTGCTGATTTTCTGGGTTTCAGTAATTTCTGTGGACCCTCTTATTCTTAGCCTCTTGTGACATTGACTTGTAATTCTCTCAGCTCAGACTGATTTTAATTTACTTATTTTTAACTGTCAAAACACTAGTAAAGGGAAATTAATATCATATTCCAAACAAAACCTCTGAGAATACAAAGCTCAGGATCCAGGTTTGTTTGGTGGTGACTCAGGATCTTTGTCCCCCTGCTCCAAAGTGAGGTGGGTAATCTTAGCATGGAATATCATCTGATTAAAGATGATCATCTGAAATCATCTGAAAAATAATTGCCATCCAAAATAAAATAAAATCAAACTTGAACCTGGAAAAATCATTTAGATGTGGCACTTCTTATTTTAAGAAACCTTGAGAGGAGACTCTTGTTTCATCCTCTTAAGGAGGAAATGGCTGCAGCTTTCTGTTTCCAAGGTCACATTTCTCCCTCAGATTCCATCTCCTCCTCAGGGCTGCAAATAATCCTGGTTTACAGCTCTCCCTGCCTTGTGCCCCGTGCTCATTCACCAGATCCATTTCTCAGCTTTGCAGTTCAGTTGTAAAAATCACTGCAGCCTTGGCAAGGAGGTTTTCCTGTCTCTTTACTAATAAGATACAGATAAATTCAAATTCATCTCCAGACTATTTGGGGAACAGCCTGTTCCAGCAGCTCCAGGAACTCTCAGTACCTTAAAATACAAATCCTTGAAAAGCCATGTGCTTTATTCTTTAACTCTTCTCCTGCCCCAGGCAATTTTGGATGACTCAGGCCATGTTATAAATAATTGACCTGTGTTCCAAAGTGTCCACGAGTTCATCCAGCCTGAACAAGATTTCCTGGCCTTTCCCTCAAGGAATAATGGGATGCTGTGTTTCCAGCTCTGCTTCAGCTCCTGGAGTGTTCCCAGGAAGGTTCCTTCCTTGGAGGGCAGAGCTTGGCAGCACCTGAGCAAAGCACTGCATTTTAGTGGCTGAGCTCCCACATGGGATTCAGTGGGAATTACATTACAGTGCATTGGAGGAACTGGGTTATTTTCTCACAGTTACCTTCAGGTTTTGGTCACAGTTAAACAGATCTTTACATCTCAAAGAACATGCAAGGGTTGCAGTAAAGTTTAGGCTTTCTCTCCATACATCCTGTTGACGGGTACTGAGTTTGAGGTTAACACTTGCAAAGGCATTTCCAGGAAAACAAAAGGCTTTCTGCAGCTTCTGGGCCATATTTTATATTGAAAACTAGAAAATAAACTCTTCTGAAAGCTAAGCAATAAAATCTGGGACAGAGTAACAAATTGAGTTGAATTTTTAAAGATCTTGATTATGTCCTGGGTCATTGTAGTAAAGATGGATCTGCATTGGCACTGCACTTTTCTAGACAAATTATTTTTTTGCTGCTGGCTTTACCCTCCTCCTCACCCATTTTCTCTCCTGCAGGTATCACAGGAAAAGATGACCTTACTGTGGGTGCAGTAACAAGTGGAAGAGTGAATTTCTACCCCTGGACGATAGATAACAAGTACTATTCTGCAGATATCCACCTCTGCGTGGTCCCAAACACATTCCACATGACTGCAGAGATCGCTGAGGCTGTGCAGGCGTTTGTTGTGTACTTTGACAGCTCAACAGTAAGGCTCTTCTGCTTCATTCTCCTGCCTTACACAATGAGAACCATCAATCACAATCTCCATCCATCCCCTTTAAGCTGTTCTATTCATTGGCAGAAGATCAATGTTAAATACTAAATATTAAATTTCCCTGCTAACAAGAGCAGCAGTTTCCTTCTCTCTTACTGCTCTCCTCCAGCTGGAAGAGGGGTTTTCAGGAGCCATTATGGCACCACGGCAAATCCCTCTGCCAGCTTTATTCCTAGCTGCTGCTGCTTCTGAAAGGCTCCTTTAGGACAGACAAAATTTAGGAAGCTAAACATAAAATTCAGGGCATTTCACCCAAAATTGTTTCTACTAAACCAGCAGCAGTGGAAACTGGTTTAGCAGAAACCAGAAAGGTTGAGACAAAAAAAAAAGCCTATTGCTTTCTATAAGTCTATTTCTATTTAGTTTCTATTAGAAACTAAAGTACTGCAGGATGTATTCCAAAGAACTCTTTTCTTTCTCCCTGTAGAAAACTGGACTGGAGGGTGTCTCCGAATGGCTTCCCCTGACAGAAGAGTGGCTGCCAGAAGTGATGATCCTGGTTTGTGACAGAGTGTCTGAGAACGGTAGGAGACCCAAAGAACTCCCATCCTCACCTAGAGCCATTAGCCTGCATAATAATTGACTTTCTAATTACATCAGCAATTGCCTCTCAGAGTCCGGGTGAGACTGGCCTGGAGAGCTCTGGGGAGCAGGAGCTGAAACCTTCAGTGGGATGTGGTTAGAACTCAATCAGAATTTTACCAGATTGCTGGGTCAGCTCTGTTCTGCCACTGCAGGGGGACTAAAGGGCATTCCTGCTGCTGGATGTGCATGACCCTGCTGGAAAACGGGGAGGATTACGTTGCTAATGCCATTTTTTGGGCATTTGGACATTGAACACACACACACACATTTGCTATGGTTCTAGACAACAGCAAGCTGGGAGGTGCAGAGGTGTCCCCACAGCTCAGTTCAGTGTCAAAGCCAGAGTTAACGGAAGTCTTCACACCTACATTGTACCCTCTGCAAAACCATTTGATTCTGTTCCTCAGTTCCAAGGAGGAGTTTAACTCTCTATTTTTGGAATCCACAGTGAATGGAGGATCCGTGCCAGCTGCTATACATTTCCCATACACTCCAGAGCAAGCAAACAACTCTGAGGGAATAAAACACAGCTAAAAATTCTGATAAGTATGCTGGCACTGGTCTCAAATCTGCACCTTTAATAGCCATTTTTGTCTCCCAATTTAGGTGTAAACAGACAGAAAGCTCAAGAGTGGTGCATCAAGCATGGCTTTGAGCTGGTAGAGCTCAACCCTGAGGAGCTGCCTGATGAAGATGGTAGGTCTGCTGCTTCTCTTGCCATTTTGAGAATGAAAAGTGCCCCAAAAATACCTTCTAAATAAAGTTATGCCCCTTGCAATTGTTGATATGCCACACGATCACAGCGTGGAATGCTCCGGGCTGGTGAGGCTGAGTCTCAGCTATAAAAGGTCAGGAGGGGGAGGAGGTTATTTCCTCTGAGAAATTCCATTTGTCCCCTCCCAAATCCAGCTGCTGTTTATGCAGCACCTACGTCTAAATAATGTCTGCTCCTTTTTCAGCCCTAGGACTGTATTGATACATCGGAAGTTTATATTCCACTTGGAAAATCAATCTAAAGAAACATTTTTCTGCATGAGGGCAGAAAAATTCTGGTTTTAAAAAGACAAACTATTTTGTGCTATCTTGGTACAGTGACATGATAGGCTGAAAATGGCAGGTTGTTAAAAACCTTTCAGAGCAGCATGAGCTCTTACACAGGAAATAAACCAGTTTCAGAATCACTGGCTGCCCAACATTTATAACTTGAAAAAAAACCAGCAAGAAGTGTCAGAAGTGTGGTGTTCCACTCTTGAAAAGTGACTATGCATTTCCTGACAGCCTTATCAGCATCAGCCTTATCGCCTCACTTCAGTGACACAAAAAAGCATTTTCACCTTACCTCTTTGGAGTAAAATGAGATAACTGCGGGCTGGAGAGGAATTAGTCACTAACATCTGCTCGATTTCAGGTTCTCCATGCACATTGCAGTCACCAAAAATAATTCACTATAAAATCCTCACTGGAACACATCCCACTCCTTTCCCCCCTTTAAGTGCCTACTAAAATTGGATCTTGAGGAGCTGAGAAGTCTCCTTCTCTCCCCAGCATGCCCTGAAAAACATTTCCCTTTTTTTTTAGTCAAGGAGGGAGATTCACAGATTTGATTCACAGAAACTGGGAGAATCGGAAGTGAAGACTCCTTAGACTAAACAAATACTAATTGCTTTAAAAATAGTAACCTTTAATCAAGTTATTTTTCTGTTGAATAATTCTTGTAAAGAACAAGCTCTTCCCTATTTATGGGAACAAACTCTTTACCATTTCTTTAATGGGAGTAATAACAACTCAGGATGTTAATTTGTGGAATATTGGGATACATGTTCTTTCCTAGCTGTTTAATCTGCTGGTTGATTCACTGTGACTCATGCAGAGGAGGAACTGTGTTCCTGTGAGTAACTTATTTACCCCCCAAACATTCTGGGTGAGTTCCAAAAGGCACAGCAGATGCTGTAAACACACTGGGCCAATCTCTGCTCCAAATTCTGACATTTCAGGCAGCTCATCTCAAATAAACTGGAACTTTTGTTTTGATTCATTGTCAGTTGTTTGCACAGTCAGGACAAGAGCTCTGAACTGAGGCTCTTGATAATGACTCTGATATCAAACCAAACAGGAGGATCACAGAGGGCAAAACATCTGCTTTCAGCCTTCAATGCATTTCTGAAGGCAGCTTCAATTACTGCACCTGATCCCTGAGTCACTCGAGTTTGATTTCTAAACAATCACATTTGTGTACCCAAAGGATTGTTTAGTGGTTTTTTTCCCCTTTGTCAACCTGCACAAACATGGGAAGCTGACTAAACTGAGGAAATGGGAAAACTGACTTGATCCAAAGTGGTGTCACATCTATTCAGTAAATAAATTAAAATCTGAATAATGCTTTCCCTGGGCTTTCAAGTTCCTGTATTCCCAGGATTACTGGAACTTGTGCAGTTAGATATTGTGGGGACATCTTTACAATGTTCCTCTCCATTTTTTACAGGCATCACACGCTTTTTAAATGGTTGTCTCAACTTCTTTACTTTCTAAAAGAAAAGTAATTCTGGTATCTATTTTCTAATATATTTCTATGCTATACAGCATTGTAAAAGTCTTGGAGTGAAAGATTCAAGTTTCTTGTCTGTTGCTATAATATTTATGTATATACTATAAAGTATAGTATACTTTTATATTATATTATTAGATTTATTATTTACTATAATTTACTATTTTATTAATTCATATTTTAATTATAATATAATTAAAGTATATTGTACTTTTATAATATACTATAAATATGTTACTTAATGTACACCTCCTGCTAAATATTTAACAAAAAGGATTTAGATACCTGCAAAATGCTGAGCTCACAGTTCATTATCCCTAATTTAGATACCTGCAAAATGCTGAGCTCACAGTTCATTATCCCTAATTTAGATACCTGCAAAATGCTGAGCTCACAGTTCATCATCCCTGCAAGCTCAGCCCAAGAAGCGAGGCATTAATTTACATTTACTTGGCTCTCATGAATCAAAGGTGAAAAATCTGTGTTTGGTACCAGGAGCAGAATGGGCAATGATTGTGAGCAGCTAGGACAGGCCTCCAGCCCCACCTCAGGAGGCACGGGATGGTTTTTGGGTTGTTTTCAGGAGTTTTTAGAGTTCCTCTCTGTGTTTTGGTGCAGATGATTTCCCCGAGTCCACGGGAGTGAAGCGCATCGTGCAGGCCCTCAACGCCAACGTCTGGTCCAACGTGGTCATGAAGGGTGGTAGGTGCCCCTGGGCCTGGCCCTGAGCTCTGCAGGCTGGGGCAGCCAAAATGGAGCAGCTGGCTCAGCACAGGCACAGCTGGAGCCCTCGGGGACCTTCCCCAGGGAGCAGCAGGGTCAGGCATTGCTTTCACCCCCCCTTGATGTCCTGATGAGCTCACAGGAGTGGGTGAGGTTTATCCCAGAATCCTGGCGTGGTTTGGGTTGGGAGGGACCTTAAAGCTCAGCTTCTCCTCTATGCCAGGGTGCTCCAAGCTCACCCAAGCTGGCCTTGGACATTTCCACCCACAACTTCTCTGTGCCAGGGCCTCACCATCCTCACAGGAAAGGATTTCTGTGTAAACCTTCTCCTGTTCCAGCACCTGCACCTGGTTCCCTCTCTGCTTTAACTTGCACTCTACCAATAATTTGAGTTAAATGTTCCATTAATCCTGCAGGTTGAATGAAAACTCAAAGTTTGTTCCGCCAAACTCCAGTAGGAAATAGGTTGTAATTATCAGCTTTATCAGACTGATACATGCTTCAGTGTAGAAGTAAAGGTTAAATTCCACATTTGTTGTAGGGGATTTTTAGTTTGTTAAATTTTTGAACTGGGGATGAGAATAGCAAGTGCAGAGACAAGGAGTGGTGCCAAACATTTAAGGGCTGTTTTTGCTACAGAAAACCTCCCTTGAGTACATAGAAACCACAGAATTTTCGACCACAGTGCAAAAAATGGGCAACCCCAGATAATTTCCTGAGGAAGCTGATTATCAGGTAGAGTTATGATTTTGGAAAAATCACTTTAGCCTTAGACTCATCAGAAAAGGAAATGCTGTGGTTACAAGGGTAGATCCTTCCATTTACTTGAAAACCTTTCATTACCTTTCTAATCACACAAACTGCCACAGAAAATGTAGGAAGATGAAACTCTCCAGGAGTGCTTGGCCTGGAATTTTTTGTTCACAAAGCCTCATCACACCACTAACCTTCCAACACCTCTCTGCTCCCTGATGTTCCATTTCCCACTGGTGTGGCTTCTCCCTTCCTACAGCCATTAACTGGAATGATTTAAAGCTCCGAGAGGCTGCTGTTATTCTCCGTGTCTGCAAGGTGCTTGCTGGGACTCAGTAAAACCAGGAGGAGAATTATTAGCCTCCCTTTTTTAATGCAGCTTTTTGAGGATTTCTCATTCCCCATCAGAACCGAGGGGAAGGTGAGGTCTGACTCAGTGTAACCACTGCAGGTAACCTTGGCAGATGCTGTCAGGTTATCTCACTTGTGCTAAAAATGGGTTTTTAACAACACATTTCCTGTATTTGGCAGATGCCACCTTACAGAACAGCAGAATGTAGTCACATGCTCAGCTGCTCACAGGGGGAAATTCCTGCACATCACTGGTGTGTTCTGTAAAGGTCAGGCTCCTTGAAAAATCCTGATTTTCTCTCTGCACAGCACCAACCCCCCCCAGCACTGCTGAACCACCACAAACCCCTCAGGAAGTGAGCTATATTTGGAAGGTGTTGCAGCCTGACTCTGCCTTCAAAGGGAAATTGTTGAGCTCATTTTACTGAAAAGAAAACTTTTTACAACCTGTAGCATAGCTTTTGTTTTCAGCTTCCTCCAGATCCCAGAAACTGCCATGTAAATCCAACTTCAGCTTTTCCACTGAAAATGACCTGCAGTTCCTGGCTGGTTAAAAACCACACAGGGAAGAGTTACCAGAGAGCCTAAGAGAGCTCCAGTAGTAAATGGCTACTAGCAAATACTGATAGCACTGTTAGGGGTAGCCTTAATTCAGCAGCATTGCCTTGCTTCAAAAACCTCTTTCCATGAGAATTTACATTTACAAACTGCAAGAATAACTTTTTTCAAGCACAAACACCAAACTCATTTTATTGCATTAAGCCCCAACACAATTCTTCTCAAGCTGCAGGTTTTTTCACACACCTATTCATTAACATTTTAAACTTCATATTTGTTTCTCTCACCATTAAATATATCATTCTCACACAGATCCGTAAAAAGAATTATTAAATGTAACACGGTTGCATTAGAAACAAGTTTACACCAAGTAACCAATCCCACATGCTTTGTGAGTAATGGAGCAGCATTATCTCTACTCCAAGCCGAATGAGCAGTCTTACCTGGGAGTCTGCCAGGAACAAATCCTTTCTGGAGCTGGTGTAGGGTTGGTTTCTCCAGGTCTTGGAGCTCCCTTCAGTCTCTGGAAGTTTTCTTGAGCAGGAGAACGTGAGGGATTCTCCAGGTACCACATTTCCCTCCCACAGAGGTATTAAACTGCTGCTACCTTCTCTGTCCCTGCAAGAGCCTCTGTAGCAAGAGCAGAAACCATTTCCAGCCCTCTGGAAGAGGCTGCTTGCCTTCTTTCCTGCTTAAATCCCAGCTGGAGTGATCCCAGGTGAAGCTGCTTACCTCAGGTGGGGCAGGAATGAGCCTGGCTCTAATCATAGCAAATTAACCTGATTTAGGAAAGCCATTTAAACAAATTGTGAATTTTGATGTGTTAATTCCAGTTTTATGTGTAAGGATCACCATGTGTCAGCTGGAGACAGACTGGAGGAATAATAATGGGTAAAGGCAGTGGAAAACACTTGGCTGTGAAACAGGGATCTGGGAATGCTGAATCCCTGTTCAGAGCATGGAATCTAGAATGGTTTGGGTGGGAAGGGACCCTAAATCCCATCCCATTCCACCCCCGCAGGGACCCTCCCACTGCCCCAGGGTGCTGCCATCCCTGTCCAGCCTGGCCTGAGACACTTCCAGGGTTCCAGGGACAGCTACAGCTGCTCTGGGCTCCATCGTAGCCACTGACTCCTCCAGTAAGTGGGATGAGCTAATTTTTGGCTTTCCTGCCTCAAGAACACTGTGTAAGGCATCACCCACTTCCTGAATTGCACCCAAAGTTGAAATAACTTTTACATCCAATAAAAGGAGTTTATAGGAAGGGTTTTCCAAGGGTGTGCCTGCAACCAAGTGTTGTGTCTGCCTCCTCCCTAAACATGGATCCAGGGACAAATAGCTGCTGTTCAGGGATCCCTGTTGCACACTCCAGGTTTTTCAGAAGGGGATAACATTTGTAATAATTCTGGCTGAGGTTCTGCAGTGTTGGAGCAGGGAATGCGGAGCCACTGCCGTTTTTCTGTGCAGGACAAACTCTAATCCCAGCTATGAACGAGGGCCATGATTAGATCACTGCATCCACCCCTCTGCCAGTGTGGGAATGTTCTCTCTCCAGGACATTCTGCACTGCAGTGTCCAACCTTGCTGAGGTGACTCAGAAATTGGCTCCATGTCCACCTTCACAGCTTCCCCAAAGCCAGATCACTGCTCAGCCCATGAAACCTGGGGAAGCTGCTTTGCTTTGGGATGCAAATCCCAACCTCTTATCCTACAATTCCAGTTCACTGACCTGCTGGGCTTCACGCGCAGCTGAAGGTTTTCCAGGGAATTCATCCAGCTCTTCTTCTTCCCACCCCTTTGGCCAGGGATCTGCTAGAGCAGCAAAAGGGGATAAAGCAGAGCCAGTGGCCCCAGATACCTGCCAGGGATGGGCAGAACAGATCAGCTGCAGGAGCAGGGAACAGGGAATGGGGCTCAGGAATTCTCTCATGGAGGTGTGTTTGTTTGTGTGAGTGCTGGATGGGCCCAGTTACACATCCAACCCCTCAGAATGAGAGTCTGGAGAAATGGCAAGGAAATTTGGGCAGAGCATCCAAATGACATCACCTCAACAGTTGAGTCTAGAGCTTAGTCATGAGTGTAATAATTTAGAACATACTTCTTTTAAAAAGTAACATTAAATCTTTCTTCTGGCAGAAGTCATTGTTTTCTGGCTATTTCTGGTACAATAACTTCACATTTTTTCAGTTTTAGTTGACTAAAATACAAAGGTTTGCAGAAAAATTACCTGAGTGCCTTTTGTAACTGCAAATATTTACTATTCAGTGCAAGGCCAGTTTGTATTGAGTGGTAAACTGACTTAGAAAAACCTGACTTAGTAAAAAACACCTCATCACATCACCCATTATGGACATATTTTTATATAAAACAGGTTTAAAAATACAGCCAGTTCAAATGAAAAATACTGCAGCACATTTATTATCTTAGACAACTGTTCAGGTTTGAAATCACTTTCTAGGCTGGGTTTTAAAACAGCATTGAGATACACCCTAGGCCAGCAGTGGGGAGAGCCCAGAGCAGCCTGAAGGGAGAAGAAACCCTGGATTTGATGGATGAATCCACCCAGGAATTCTGAATTAGATATTTAACAATTTTCTTTGCCATGATTGTCGTGCTCAGCCTGTTCAGACAATGTGTGAGCAAAGGCTGTCCTTGCCTTTCCTGAATGCAGCCTCAGACTCGGGGCTGCTTCCCATAGAGGTTAAACCTGGGCTCCAGGAACAGCAAATTCTGCTGCTGGATTTTCCAGCTGCCCCGTCTGGAATTTACCAGCTCAGATCCCAACGGAGCAGAGGCTTCCAACAAGCTCTAAAAAGACCCCACATCTCCTGTGCCTCACATTCTCTTCCCTGGGGGGAATATTCAGCAGCAAGCAGTGCAGACACAGTTTAAAGCTTAGAATTGATGTGAAATTTCTGCTTAAAATCTGTTTTCAAGTGCACAGGCAGAATTTTCATGGTGCTGTGAAATACTCCCTGTCCCACCTGGCCAGCCCCAGTGTTTGCAGTAATTTTGCTCTTTGTGCTTTGTTTGCAGACAGGACCCAGGGCTTTGGTCTCCTCAGCACCTTGGCAGGAGCAAACAGGAGCCGTGGCTGTGAAGAGACCCCGGAGACAGAAGTAAACAGTAATTCCAGTAATTCCTGGTTCCTGCTCTGCTCAGGCCCTGCCTTCATCCATTGGGGGGTGGCTGGGACCTCCCCTTGTGCCACACAGCCAAAGGAAAGAGCACTAAAAGCTCCATTCAAGATGGGTTTATATCCAAATTATCCCCTTTGGGGCAGAACAAAACCTGTCATTTCATGATGTTACTGGAAAAAACTCCAACAAATCCATCCTGAAATCCCTTCGTGCAGCAGCAGTTCCCAGTGCTGCAGGAGGGGCTCTTCGTGGCACAGGTTTTGCAGTGACACTTTGAGATAAAGTGCAAGGTTTTGAAGGAAAAGCAGGGAGCAGCTGATTTGCTGCTGATGTTTTTCCATGCGTTCCTGGATACTGAAATAGCTTTGTTTCCTGACAGTCCAACCCGTCCCCAGGAGACAGGGAAGAGTCCCAGTCAGATGGTGGAGAGGATGGAGCTGGCACGCGCAGCCTGGAGCCTGACAGTGCTGCAGGTGAGCTCAGCAGGGACACAGACACCTGGCAGGGACACAGAGCCCCTGGCCCAGGGGAACGTGGGGCACAAGGGCACTGCCAGAGCCAGGAGAGGCCTTCAATCCCTGCAGCACTCCAGGAGATGGGACTGCCTCACCAGCTGTGTGTGAGATCTGGGTGTCTGATGTGGTCTCATCAGCTCACCACGCTTTGATTCACTCTGTGGCTGAATCATTCTGGATCATTCTGGAATCAGCAAGAAATCCTAAAAACTGGATGAGCTCACGTGTAATGTGTCACAGAATCATGGAATCTGGAATGTTTTGGCTTAGAAAGGACCTTAAAGCTCATCCCATTCCACCCCCTGCCATGGGCAGGGACACCTTCCACTGTCCCAGGCTGCTCCAAGCCCTGTCCAGCCTGGCCTTGGACATTCCAGGGATCCAGGGGCAGCCACAGCTCCTCTGGGCACCTGTGCCAGGCCTGCCCACCCTGACAGGGAAAGGTTTCTTCCCTGAAATTAATCACCACTGTAACAATGCCATGATTTGTCTGTATGAGCAATCAGTACATTAAGTGTTTCTTTCTCTCCTGTGCCATTGGAATTTGCAAATGGGATTTGCAGCTGTTAAAATCCTGCATCATTTCTCTTCAACCAAGCTGTTATTTCAGACCCCATGCTGGATATGGACATCCAGGAGCTGGCCAGCCTGACCACGAGGGATGGGGACCTGGAGAACTTCGAAAGGCTCTTCTCAAAGCTGAAAGAAATGAAAGGTAACACACCAGGAGAGATGGACCTGAGCTCTGGCACCTCCTGCAGGGGCTCAGAGAGAGCCAGGAGCGATTTGGGAAGCTGTGAAATTCCTGTTCTCCTGCCTCAAGTCCTGTAGAGGTAGCTGCTCTTTCCATCCATTTGCTCTTCATTTGCTCTTTCCATTCATTTGCTCTTGATAATGCTGTTGAAAGCAGCAGATGTTGCTCTGGGAGTTCCCAGATCCAGGTGCAGGAGGTGCTCTGGGAGTTCCCAGATCCAGGTGCAGAAGGTGCTCTGGGAGTTCCCAGATCCAGGTGCAGGAGGTGCTCTGGGAGTTCCCAGATCCAGGTGTGGAGGTGCTCTGGGAGTTCCCAGATCCAGGTGCAGGAGGTGCTCTGGGAGTTCCCAGATCCAGGTGCAGGAGGTGCTCTGGGAGTTCCCAGATCCAGGTGCTGGAGGTGCTCTGGGAGTTCCCAGATCCAGGTGCAGGAGGTGCTCTGGGAGTTCCCAGATCCAGGTGTGGAGGTGCTCTGGGAGTTCCCAGATCCAGGTGCAGGAGGTGCTCTGGGAGTTCCCAGATCCGGGTGCTGGAGGTGCTCTGGGAGTTCCCAGATCCAGGTGTGGAGGTGCTCTGGGAGTTCCCAGATCCAGGTGTGGAGGTGTTCAGTGCTCACTCCTCTCACAGCCCCAATCCTCTCCTTCCCCACAGACAAAGCTGCCACGCTGCCTCACGAACAGAGGAAGCTGCACGCAGAGAAGGTGAGCCTTGGGCATTGGGGTGGGAATCAGTAACATGGGTGTTTTCTTTCCAAGCCACAGTTCCTGCTCCTGCAGAGCTCCTGGATTAAGAGAAGTGAGAACAAACCACACAGTCCTAAGGAAGACTCAGGTATCTCCTAAAAACTGAATAACCTGGAAGTTTGAAATACCAGAAAGGCATAAAATCCTGGAATGGTTTGGCTTGGAAGGGACCCTAAAGATCATCTCATTCCACCCCACTGCCATAAAATAAGGACTTTCCCCTGTCTGAATTCTGAGCTGAAAGCCCTGCAGTCACTGGGGGTGCTGGCCAGCTCCCACAAGTCAATGGAAAAGTGTGGCTCTCCTGGAAAATTTAATGATGCCTTGAATAGCACAGGTTTTGTAGCACAGGTGCCTCCCGTGACCTGAATCATTGCCTCTGTGTTGCTGACATTCCTTCAGCTCAGAGAGGATGTGCTGCACTTACAGAGCTGGTTGCCAGATTTAGCTGCTGCTCAGTTCCTGCTCTTTGGATAGGAAATACAGTCTTCAGTCATGTGATGGGAATTTTCTCCCTTTCCCGTCTCTTTTGCCATTGTAGGTGGCCAAAGCCTTCTGGATGGCAATTGGAGGAGACAGGGATGAGATTGAAGGCCTCTCCTCGGATGAAGAAAACTGAATTCCTCTGTAGCTGGAAGTGCCAGAGAATCCTGAGGGAATGATCCTTCCCTGAGTTAGTGTTCATTGCCAAAAACCCCATTTAGCTGTAGCTGCTTCCCTTGGTGACAGCATTCCCCATATTCCACATTCCACAACATCTCCTGGCTCCGGAGGCTTTGTCTGACTGTCCTGTCTCCTCTCCCAGGGGACTTTGGAAGGTGACACGCGTGAGGTTCAAGGAAACAGTGATGAGTTTACATTTCTCAAATGAACATTTTTATGATTTCCTCTCTGGGGTTTAAATAAACAAATGTGCGCCCAGTTATCTCTGCACACAGGGCTGGGGCTTGGGAAGTGACTCCTGAATTCCAAACTGCATTTTTCAGCTGTGGGGCTCTTGGATGGTTTTATGGAGCCTTTCCCAGTTCAAACTGGCCAGATTGGATGAGCCATGAGGAGGAGGCTGCTGAGCTCCATCCTGCCAAGTGCCAAAGCCGTTACACGTGGCCACAGGCTCGGATTCTGTTTGGAATTTGCCTGTGTAAGGATGGGGGCTTCCCTGGACTGTCAGGTGTTGTCCACACTCCCTGGATTCTGCTGCTGCTCCAGGGGTGGAATTCCCTGCCCAAACCGTGTGCAAGGCCTGGCAGAGCTGCTCTGGGGAGCTCTGTCCTCAGTTCCCAGCGCTGGGATCCCAAAGCCCTCGGTGCCACGCTCCTGTGTGTCCCTCAGGCACAGGGCTCAGAAGGGATTCCCTTTCCCTGGATGGAGTCCCCATCACTTCCACGGCAGCACAGGGCACGGAGCCTCTGGAATGACGGACATGGAAGGAAGGTGGAGCCTGGTGGGGAGCGAGAGGAGAAAGGGGAGATGGCACCCTGGCTCCTCTGTGCGGGCACAGGCAGTGGGTCCATGGGAAGAGGATCCCACAGATTGCCATGTGGAAGAGTCTGGCCCTAAGAACCTTTCCTTATCCATCTGAAAATCCATCCTGTTAAGCATCCTCAGTTAGGAATTTCAAAATTAACTTTTCCAATGTCCCCTAAACTGCCGGGTCCCAGGACACGGCTTTGCCATCCATCCTCGGATGGCTTTACGTTCTGCAGGCACTTTCACAGTGCTCCTTGAATTCCCTTCTTAATGATGAAGCAAAGGTGAATGCAAATCATCATTCTTGGAATGCTGGGAATCATTTCCTGCGTGGAAAGTGCAGCGTTTAAGGACAAGAACTGCAGCTCATTGGCAGTTTGGGAAGCGTTTCTCAGCTGAAGCCTGAGAGGAGCTCCCCCATGGTGAAACACCTGGTTTGGGAAGAATTCTGGAATACTGAGACAGCCAAGGAAACAGCTGCCAGGGACACCTTCCCAAGCAGCTGTGAGTGCATCTTCTCCCGTTCTCCACATTTCTCCCAGCACAGACTGGGACACAGAGCTGCAGGTGGCTCACTGCAAGCAGGGAATGAATGGTTTCCACACTGGCTGCTCCGTAGCTGAAGATTCTTTCTGCCCTTTCTAAATCTTTGTTGTGCAATGGAGATAAATGGCCAAAGTGCCAAGGGAATAGAGTGGAGGCAGTGAAGAAAAAATGGACTTGGGCCCTTTATAAACCCATTCGTTAGACATGTGATAGAGATGTGACTTTTTAAATTTAATGAGATCATATCAGTTAAACCCCAGCACTTTGCTGCCTTTTTATGAGGTAGCAGCAGCTCATTCCCATACTCAAAACTCCTTTAAACATGATTTATTGTAAATGTGGGTCTTGTCTGTAAGGGCACAAATCATGGAGGCAGGAAGTGTGGCTGGAGACACTGGGAAATAATTTAATGATCCTTTGAGGTTTTGTGTTGTGGTTTAAAATCAAGGTTTACTTTGCTGGTGGTTATTTTTTTGTGGGTTGTTTGGCGTTTTTCTGAAGAGACCCTTTGGTTTTGGCTACAGAATTTCTTTACAAAGTAAGAAGTTACAGAAGTGAATAAAAGGGGCATTAGCGGAAAAGCAAAGCTGTGTCTGTCACTCAGTTTCTCTTTGTGTAGTAACGGCAGAAGAATTCCCGGTTGGTTCCACAGAATCCCAGAGTGGTTCGGGTTGGAAGTGCCCTTAAAGGCTCCCAGTCCCACCCTGCCATGGGCAGGGACAGCCCCAGGTTTGACATCCTTGTCCCAGTTCCAGAGCTGGCTGCTGCTGCAGCATTCCCAGTCCTGGGCTGGCATTCCCAGCTCAGGCATCGCAGTGCTCCTGGCCAAGCCAGGCTGCAGCTGAAGCTCTGGGATGGCAGAGACGTCCCTGCCCCTGACCCAGCCTGGCACCCAGCTTTGGCCTGAACACACGCTCCAGGCTGGGGCACTTCACTCTTCATTTTGGCTGAGGCTTTGAGGTTCTGTATCCTCCCGCTGCCCGTGTCCAGCAGCAGGGGAGCATCAGGACACTGGGACCCAGGTGACAGCCAGCAGAGCCCCCAGCGGGAGCATCAGGACACTGGGACGCAGGTGACAGCCAGCAGAGCCCCCAGCGGGAGCATCAGGACACAAGCCCAGGTGACAGCCAGCAGAGCCCCCAGCGGGCAGCATCAGGACACTGGGACCCCGGTGACAGCCAGCAGAGCCCCCAGCGGGAGCATCAGGACACTGTGACCCAGGTTACAGCCAGCAGAGCCCCCAGCGGGAGCATCAGGACACGAGCCCAGGTGACAGCCAGCAGAGCCCCCAGCGGGCAGCATCAGGACACTGGGACCCAGGTGACAGCCAGCAGAGCCCCCAGCGGGGAGCATCAGGACACTGGGACCCAGGTGACAGCCAGCAGAGCCCCCACTCCGCACGGACTCACTGCAGCCTGCCCGAGTTCTGGCAAGCCCAGCACGAAGCCTGGACGAGACCCTTCATTACCACATGGCTGGAAACCCGAGTGGAAAAAGCGCTCTCGTAAATCCTGTCAGGAAAAACAGCCCAAAAGCAGAGAATTCCAGTGAAACCCTCAGGGGGCCGTGAGGAGTTCACAGCACGGATCAGATCGCGGTGTGCCTTGGCGCCTTCCCGGGGCTCTTCAGAGTGCTGCCCCGAGGCCGCGGAATGCCAGGGATTTGTCACTGTCCCCGGGCTGGCACCTGCCCGCCCTCAGCCAGGGGCTGTTGGAATTCTGCCCTCGGGCAGTGGCATCGCAGCCTGGGGGTTCATCAGGAAAACTTTCCCATCAGGAGCACAGGGCGGCTCACCAGGGAGGGAGGGTGGAATCTCTGCTCCTGAAGGGTTTTCTCCAGGATTTACTGGCTGGACTCGTGTCTGCAGCTGCTCCATGGACACACGGCAGGAACTGGGGCTCTGCTCCTGACAGGACACTGCAGGCTGAGCAGTGAATGCTCTGCAGCTCCTGCTCTCCTGAGCTGCTAACAGCTCCCCAGTTGCCCGAGCTGGTAACGGAGTTCCCCAGTTCCCAGCCCTGCAGAGGAATCGCAGTGGCACTTTGAACGCGTGAATTCTCAACTGTGCCCGAGTTCTCCAGCAACTGGACAGTAAATCCTGGGAGCACAGAACTCCACTTATACTCACCTCTGAGTCCTGTTAGTTAAAAGAACTAAGTGCAATTTTTAAATTATTTTTTATATATTTGGCTTTAAATTCTTGAACAAAACTGTCCCAGCTGTAAAAAGAACAAGGGTCTTACCTGTCACTGAGCTCTCGTGTGCTTTACTGGGATTGCACAAGCCTGAGGATGCTGCCGTGTCCCAGTTGTCTTGGCAGCACCCCAAACTGTCAATTTGTGTCCTTAAATACATTCCTCTGACAGCCTGATGTGCTCACGAGCCTCAGTTTTCAAATCAAAGTTTATTAAAATGTCATAAACAGACCTTACAGTTCCACATGGAAAGGGAGGGAGGGCGTACATGGGACAGGCCTCGAGTAACAAGGGCGGGAATGCGGCAGGGGAGGGCAGGAGGGGAGCCAGGGAGGAGCTGCCAGCCCCGGTGCCTCCATCCAGGGAAGGGCTGGGTGTCCCGGCACAGCCAGCACGGGGAACCCGGCTGCTCTGGGGGGCAGAGGAGGAACCTGCCACGTCTGGAGGGACAGAGGATGACCCAAGCAGCTCTGGAGGAACAGGATTTGGTTTTTAAAGCCCCATCGAGCCCCGAGGAGCACCAAGGGCCTGTCGGGGGCCCTGACTTGCTGCAGCAGCAGCACCGTGGCTCCCGAGGGCTCGGGGACTTTGTGCTCAGCTCTGTTCTCACATCACAAACTCCTCCAGCAATCATCAGCAAGGAGCACATGGAAGATTTAATACTGAGTCCTAAATTGCCCCTTCTGGTAAAAATTAAATATTGGATTCATTTGAATATTGGAGAAAGACACATAAATACAAAAGCAGGTACATACTAAAAAACATGGAACCTCCAAAGCACACCGCTCAGGCCACCATTAGAGAGGGCCTGGTTCTCATCCCAGCTTAGCGCAGCCACAGAATTCCATCCTCCTGCCCCTCACAGAACCAGGAGTGCTCTGGGTGCTGTGGATGTGCCTGTAGTCCTTCCCTGGGCTGGGTTCTTCCTGCTTTTTCAGTCGGGAAGCAGCTCAAGGCACAGGTGCCACCGCCTGCTTGGGAGGAGTCCTGAACATCCTTCACCCCGCAGAGGATCCTGCAGGGTTCAAGCATGCTGATGCAAGCAGGAGGAAACTCTGAGTAACTCAGGGGCTCCCTCAGCCTTTTCCTGGGACACGGGCAGCCAGAGCTCCAGGGAAATGCCTTGGATGGGATTTCTCCAT
The DNA here is from genome assembly GCF_015832195.1 of Motacilla alba alba. NCBI lineage: Eukaryota > Metazoa > Chordata > Aves > Passeriformes > Motacillidae > Motacilla > Motacilla alba. The sequence goes on along the minus strand of NC_052025.1, from coordinate 19,251,864 downwards.
CTTTGTGCATATGCACACTGATCGCTGGAGATTAAGTCAAATGGACAGCACTGGATTACTCCTAAGACAAGCTTAACACAAAATGCAACCTGCAATTCAATACATTAACGACAAACAGATCACCACGCCTGGGAAAGCACAGGGTGTCCTCTGCCAGCAGCCAGGCCCTGCTGTGCAGCCACACCAAGGGAAGAGTCAAAGGTCCTGCTACTGACTCTGGAGAGGAAAATCTGGAGAGACAGCCCAGCCTGCCATGAAAGGAGAGGATATTCCAGCCCTGGAGCTGCAATCTGAGCCAGGGCAGGCTGTGCCCATCCCTTTGAGCTCCACACCAAAGCTGCTTTCATCAAGTTCTAGGAGAAATCAAACAAAGCCTCCCGCGCCCTCAGGGCCCTGCTGCCTCCAGCAATCCCAGCCCAATCCCTGCTCCCTGGCCTTGGTGGCCCAGGAACGGGAATTCACCTCATCTGCAGCCACTGCAACTGTGAGCATCCAGGGCAGCTTGGGCACAACATCCCTGGGCTCAGCCCCAGCCCAGCCCCATCCCCTGGGCTCCCCAAGGTGACTCCAGAACCCACAGAGCTTTCATGAATCGGGGAGCAGCAAACAAAGGGGAGAGAGGAAATTAATGCTGGAGTGGAGATAATCTCCCCTTTATCTCACTGCACTGCTGGGCCAGCTCACATTTTCCACTGCAAGTCATTTCACTTAAGGGATGATGAGGGGAGATTAACCGAAGTTTTTATGCATCATCTGAATCCTGGGTTTCAAAAGGCCTCAATTAATAACGGTCAGCAATTAATTATCCTTTAGCAAGGGGCTGTAGCTCGGGTTCCCAGCGGAAATCCAGGTTGGCTGAGGAGGTGACTCTGTGCGCAAATTTCATATTAAAGTTGGGATTTGTTCCCACTCGTGGCCTCTGGATCAGGCTGGGCTCCTGCTCACACCATCACCTGTAATCCCTGCCTCTGGGATTTCAGATGGCATTTCTGTGGTTACTGCAGGAGGCACCACACTCCAATTTCCTCTGGGATTCTGAGAACAGCAACACGACATTTGTCACCAAAACAAGCAAGTAAGACACTCACGGAGGAAACCTGGGGCCATTTTACAGAGCACATTTCCCTCCTCTCATTTAAACAGCCAAAAGTCAAATATTTCTACAAAATTCAGGATAAACTTTTCTTTGCAGCTATGTTAGAAACCTGTATCTGATCCAATCCATGGTGACAAGAGACCTGCTTTGTAAAAGGCCCAAAAAATCCTACTTTATACAGATCTCTTCTTGCCCCAGTCTGTGCGGGCAGAGGTGTAACTCAGATCAGACACATTGCAAAATTTAACGAATCAAACACCCTAACAGCCTCCAGTGCTGCTTGTCCTGCACAGAACAGCTCCAGTCCAGACTCAGCCAGAGGATATCCCAAAGTCCTGTGTCACCAGGAGCACATCCACCACCGAGAGTCCTCCTCACGTTTCACATGTTCAAACAAGGCAATCCCTTGTTTCTGGAAGGGACCTCCCCAAACCATCCCTTCATCCGCATTCCAGCAGCAGCAGCAGTGGCCTCTGGGATCTGTCCTGGTGGCACTGGGTCCCCTCAGCTCCAGGAGCGGTGGGCTTGGCAAAGCAGGAGAGGCTGGTAGAGGTCTCAGAGGAAGGAGCCTTGGCAAAGGAGGAGCATGGAAATTCCTGGTGGGCGTTTGATCCAATCAGTTCCCCCAGTGGATCAGGGCACTCCCACAGAAGTTTGCAGGACTAAAGCTTTATCAAAACCATCCTCAAGTCCATCCCAGTCAGTCCTTCCCACAGCCACATCCAGCTTGTTTGTCTTTCATACATAAAAAAAACAAGAAAAAAAAGATTTCCATAGGAAACTGATTATCACCTTCTCCCCTCTCCAATATTTTGGCACAAATGCATAAGATATTCACTGCAGATATAAAGAAACAGATAATTGGACAGCACTGACAAAGTTATGAGACTTATTTGGCAACTGTGAACCATAAAAACAAGTGCTAAGGGGTTTTTTCCAGTTGAGGAAATTGTTTGCCACGACAGTTGCTGCAGGGATAAAAAATATTAAACAGTCTGGAGCATATATGTTTAAAATGAACATTTTATAATACAAGTAAATACACACTCTCCCAATTTCTCCAGGCAAAAACACATCTAAGAGCATTTTCATCAGCTGGAACAGTTTCACACAGAGGGGTGGTTGTGTCTGAGATGTCCTGGCTGTGCATGTGACAGCACAGGATCCCCCTGCAGGGGTGCTCCACAGCCAGGCCTGGACATTCCATCCCTGCTCCACCTGGACACGGAGCCCCTGGGGCTTTGGAGAGGCAGAGACTGGGAAAACACAGCCCCGACCTGCTGCAGTTAATGCAGACAGACTGCAGAGAACTGAGCCTGAGCTGCTCCAGGCAGGGCTCCCCACGGGACAGTTCTCCCTCTGGGAGCAGCTCCAGCCTGAAATCGCTGCAGCAACACCACAAAGAGCCTCAAAGTGGGCTTTTGCTCCATGTGAATCCAGGCTGATCCATGAGGGCATCATCCCCCGGGCACCAGGCAAGGCTCTGCCTCCTTGCTGCAAGTCCAGTGTGGAAATTCCTTCCTTTTGGGAACATTCCTGGGGCAATTCCTTCTTTTGGGTGTTTGAAATGCCTCCTTCCCCCCTGCTGCTGCAGCACCGGTGTGCATCAGGTGGGTGGTGAAGGAATGCACGAGCAGGAGCCACCCCAGAGTCCCACGGGGTCTGGTGTTCCCATCCTGGAGCCCCACGGGGTCTGGTGTTCCCATCCTGGAGCCCCACGGGGTCTGGTGTTCCCATCCTGGAGCCCCACAGGCTCTGGTGTTCCCATCCTGGAGCCCCACACGCTCTGGTGTTCCTGGGATGCTGCGGAGCCTGGAGTTGTGCGAGAGAAGGGAAAGTTTCCTGCCAGCTGGGATGGCTCCTGTGCCACACACAGCCTGGAGGCAGGTGAGCACTGCCTGCTCTCCACTGAAACAACATCCAGCTCTTTATCCTCACCAACTCCAGCTCCAAATTCCAACTGCAGCGGCCCCGGAGCATCCCGACCAAAGTGCCGACAGTTTCAGTGGAAGTGGCTTAAATGGGTATTTAAAAACAACAACAAAACAAAGAAAACCCACTTCTTTTTTGTTTTTGAAGCAGATTTTTTTTTCTCATCGCTTGAGTAACTGGGGAGTTGTTTACTATGCCGTTGCTAAGGGTGTTGCAGAGTCCTTGTTCCCCCACGGGCCCCCAGGAGGGGTTTCCTTAGGAGACGCTGGAGCAGCGGATGCTGGGGGAGCCCATCTGTGTGAGGACCTTGTCCAGCCACTGCAGGGGCCCGTTGAGGTGCAGCTCGATCCAGCAGGGAGTGCTGGTCACGGTCTGCCTCCTGCCAGGGGAAGAGCACACAACACCAACGTGACCAACAGAACTCTGCAAACAGAAAAGGCTTCCCAGCTCCTGAGCTGCTTCCACAACCACCCTGGCCAAAGGAATGGCTCTCCTCTGAACGGCCTCTGGCCTGCGCTGCTGTTTCTTTTAAAAACCCACCTTGTCCCTTCATACCTGTTATGATCCCACAGGAGCAGCTTGCTATTTACTGCTCAGATTCCTAGGAACAGGCAGCTGGTCCCTGAAGGGAAAGGAAGGTGCTGATCTAAGCAAAACCCATTTTTCCCTTGCAGACCTTTCCTAGTTAGACAGCAAGGTCTGTGTTCACCAAATACGTTCCGTTTCCCTATGCACAAAACAAGGATATTCCCTTTGTACTGTACCCTTGGGTTGTAGTAGAATGTGGAAGTGCTGTGAAGAGCTCACCCCAAGCCCTGCAGATCCTCCCTGCATCCATGGGCCCTGCAGGGGTGGAGCTCAGCTGCTCTGACCTTCCCCTGCACAATCTCTGTTCTCGTCTGCTCTCCCTGAGCCCAGACCCCACAGGTATCTCCAGGTGGCAAAGCACAGAGATGGGGAGGGAAAGAAGGAAAAGGAGACCAAGACATGGAGCCAGGGGCTCTCCCTCCTCTGCTGAGGCACGGCCGAGGTCTTGTTCCAGGCAGGGACAGCTGCTGTGGAGGAGGGAGATTACAAACAGGAGGAACAGCCTGGAAACAGCCTCGCTTTGCACCCCCACTTCCCACAGAAGCTGCCCTTGGAATCTGGTGATGGGAGGGAGAACCTGAAATCTGTGGGAGCCAGGGACAACCGGGGTGAAAAGGGGACCCTGTGCTTGGGGGGCTGCCCTGAGCTCCCAGCACCATCCCCGTTCCTGTCCATCACAGGCTGCTCATGGAATTGGCTTCTCCCCCTTCCCTGCGCCAAATCCCTGGCGCAGAGGAGCACTGAACACCCCCACAGACTGCCCAAGGGTGGACCAGGAATCGGGGAACGGCACTCTGGACGCTCCCACAGGAACATCTGCATCTCTGCATCAGATGGAGACCGCTGTGGCAGGGACAGCGGGATGGGGAGAGCAGCCCCGGAGCGCGCGGGCATCCCTGACTTTCCGTAAGTCACGCTCGGCTGGAGCTCATTAGGGCCTGGCTGGGAGCCAGCCCTGAGCTGCTCTGGCCCCGACGATTTCAAAACAAAATGGACTCCAAACATCTGGAGAAATGAAGAAAGTGGCAGAGCAACGTGCGGGGCCCGGGCTCCAGCTGGTCCTGAGGCCTCTCCCCCTCCTGCAGCAGAGCAGCCCCGGAATGGCAGCGACCCCACGGAGCTTCGAGTAATGCCACAGCTTTAAAGGGTGCTGAGTCCAATACTTCCACATCACCCTGGGCTTGAATCCTCACCAGCTCTCCCTCTCAGAAAACATCCATTGTTCACCAAATTTCATTTCCCCTGCTTGTACCATCCACGCCTGATTGCTCTTCCTCGAATGTTTGCTCACCAGTGGGGTGGAATGCTCTGTTCCCACAGCATCCCCAGCATCCTTGTGGGGTCAGAGTGACCACATCATCCATCCCACACACCAGACCTCCTGCATCTCCCTTTAGCCCCACTATTCATTGGGAAAAACAGTGATCCTGCAGCTCCCACATTCTCCCACTTGCCGTATGGCAAGCCCTAAGGAAAAGATCAGGAGATTAAACTATATATAATATAGAATTTATATACTATATAATTTTAACTATAGTTTTTCAGCAACTCTCACATTTTTTTTTCAAATATAATTTTTTTCAAGTCAATCTGCTTTTATTTTAATCCCATTAGTCCCTAATAAAAGAAGCATTAAATCCAACCCATGGGAAGCACTCACACTCACGCTGTACTTCCACAAGGGCATGGAGGGACAGGACACAGGGAGTGGATCCACTGGCAGAGGACAGGGTTAGATGGGATACTGGGAAGGAATTCCTGTGAGGCTGGGCAGGCCCTGGCACAGGTGCCCAGAGAAGCTGTGACTGCCCCTGGATCCCTGGAAGGGATCCAACCCAAACCATTCCAGTATTCTATGATCCTGCCTTGACAGAAGTGCAGTCTTAAGACACTCAACCTACCCAAATCATGTCTAATTGTAAGAAAAAACGTCGTTTTTCCTATATGGGCCACGTGAATTTATCTGTGTGCTCCAGGTAAAGCTCTCGCTTCCTACCACATGTTCTCTTCCAGGTGTATCCCACAAAGAGAGCAGACCAACCCATTCCCAAGAGCCACAACCCACGTGTGTTCCTGAACAGGCCCTGGGCTGACTCCCTGTTTTCAAACAGCAGTGACAGCTCTGCAGGGCTCTCCCAGCCGGGAGCTGAGGAGAAGCAGAGCCCGGGCTGATCCCCAACCCATTCCCAAGAGCCGTAAGCCCTCCGTGTTCCCGAAGAGGCCGATTCCCCTCGGGACAGCAGTGGCAGCCCAGCGGGGCTCCCCCAGCCTGCTGGGGCTGGCAGCAGCGCGGGGTCCCACCTGTACTCGGCACCCCAGCCCTTGACGAAGCTCATGCGGATGGTGCACATGCGCGTCAGCTGGTACACGGCCTCGAAGCCCTGGTTCACCGACTGCGCCAGCAGCGCAGCGAACTCCTGGTTGTTAAAAATCTTCAGGTTGCAGCCTGGGGGAAAGGACACAGCAAGGACAAGGCGTTGGCTTGATGGGAGTGAGAGTTCTGCTTTTTCAGAGGAACTCCGGGCTGCTTTCCCATGTGCTCTGAGCCCAGAGCCAGGAATGGAGGCGGCCACACTTTCACAGCAAGAAGGAAAAGGGGAGAATTCTGAATGCGGGGCCCCCCCCAGCAGATTGTGAGTGGAGGGACCAGGCTTGGGATCCTCCCGTGGAACCTTCTTCTCTCTCCTGGACACCACTGCCTTCCTATTGTAATTTAAAGCCTGACTATGACTGAGCACTCACCAGCAGAGATCCCTGCAGGGCCTGGGGGGCAGGAATGAACAGGCTAAGAACGGGAGCTCCCTGTGCTGGATTGACACGGGGTCTGTCACACAACAGGGAAGCTCTGAAGTGAAACCACTCTGACACACCAGGAAGCAGCTCTGAGGGTTAAAGAGGCTGCCAGGGCTGGTGGCAGGGCTGCTCCTGCTCAAATCCTCTCTCCAGTTTCACTATTACGTGCCAAACACTTTCTTTTTAAAACACAAGTTTGTCCCCTGATGTTTATCCCCAGCTAAACAACTGAGAACAACTTATTCAACTGTTCTTAGGGGAAAAAGGTGAAATATAATAACATCCTTCATAGTTTAGATAAATAAATAAATAAATGCCCCACTAAAGAGTGTTTCTACGTTTGCTTTCTCCCAGATAACCATAAACAAGTTAAACTCTGAAACCAGGCACTCAGCTAAGGCTCATTTGGGATTACACATGGGCCAAGGCTGAAAAACAACATCTGGAGTGGGATGAATTGGGTTTTGCTAAAAATCACTTTGTGAGCCTCCTCTCCTGGGCTGGACTCATCTGCTGTGGAGCAAAGGGTGACCGCAGCAGCTGCAGGAAGCGCTGCCCACTTCTGGAAGCAGGGAAGAGCCCAGGGGCTGCAGTCCCAGGGAGCCTGAAGGGAAGTTTGAAGGGTGGAAATGCCAGGGCCAGGCTGAGCTCAGGGAAGGAGGAATCGACTCCAGGAGGATCCCAGCCCTCAGGAGCACCTGGGAACAGGTCCCTCCATGGGGGACAGCGGCAACGACTCGATCCTGTCAACAAGGCAATGAAGAAACTGCTTCAAACCCAGCAAAGACTGGAAGAACGGGCGGCCAAAGACTGTGGCAAAAGTGGGGAGAGCTGGATCCAAAAACTGCGCCTGAGCTGGGTCTGAGCGGAAATGTGGGCTTTTCATGTCTGCAGATGCTGACTCCAGCCAGGGTGGACTCTGTGATGTGGTGGAGAATTAAGTCATAATTTGCAGCACTGGCAGCTGCATCTGAGAAAAGAAACCCATTAGGATGGGCCAGAGCTCGGAGCGTATGGATCTCCTCTCAAAAGAAAAGAATTCAAATATTTCTAAACAAAGAAGTTCAGTTTTTAAATATATACAGGCTTTTAACTGTAAAAAAGTCAGCCTGTGTAAGCTTAGCTAAATAACCAAATTCCATTTCAAACAGCATGTCCTCTCTTACCAGCTTTTTGCATTTATCTAACAAAAAAGCCTTTTCTTCCCGAATAGATGAAATAAATTATCTTGTAATCTCTCAGCAAAAACTTCAGACTGTAACCAGAACAAGGTGTCTGCAAACGTGATTTCTTTAGAACATACCAATTCACACAGAGGAAGGGATTTTACTAGAGCCAGGAAAAATGAACAATTTAAATCTGTTATGGGTGAATCTAAATTAAGAGACTTTTCTTACCATTACGTAGAGGCACAAACAAAATTATCAATGTGTCTCTGAGATAATTACAATACAACAACAGACTGATCAAACACTGAGGGAACAAACGGCAGATTCTGCTCTAAGTTGTGCTTAGATCCTGTTCTGTTGGACGAATGTAATGCAACTACTGGAGCCTCCACAGCAGCTCCTTTCAGCAGTACCTCTATCTCTTAGGCTATAAAAATGCCCTGCTGGAATTGTGGAGTGACTTCTGAAAGAGTAAAATAGATTTTCCAAAGAATTTGTGGACTCCCCTTCCAGGAAGTGCTCCAGGCCCGGCTGGACGGGGCTTGGAGCAGCACGGGGTAGCGGCAGGTGTGGAAGGGGATGTTCCAACGCAACCCAACCCGACGCAACCCCGCCCCGTGCTATGGTTTTACAGAAGGCTGGGTGCGAGGAGCAGGGCAGGGGCCGCGGCTGCCCTTACCTGGCGGGATCTTGCAGACCGTGGCCGGGTGCCAGCCGTAGCGCTGGTTGCAGTTCGGCGACTGCACGAAGATGGCGCTGTCGCTGAGGCACTCGGCGAACACCTCCCCGCCGATGTAGTACAGCCTCACGCCGCGGCCTGCGACACAGCGAGGGTCAGCGGGGAAAACGCCGGGAAAAACACCGGGGAAAACTGACCCCGGGGCTGGGATGGTTCCCTCAGGGGGGAAAACACCGGGAAAAACTGACCCCGGGGCTGGGATGGCTCCCTCAGTGGGGAAAACACCGGGGAAAACTGCCCCAGAGATTGTGATGGCTCCCTCAAGGGGAAAACTGACCCCGGGGCTGGGATGGTTCCCTCAGGGGGGAAAACACCGGGGAAAACTGACCCCGGGGCTGGGATGGCTCCCTCAGTGGGGAAAACACCGGGGAAAACTGACCCCGGGGCTGGGATGGCTCCCTCAGTGGGGAAAACACCGGGGAAAACTGCCCCAGAGATTGTGATGGCTCCCTCAAGGGGAAAACTGACCCTGGGGTTGGGATGGCTCCCTCAGGGGAGATGAACTGCCCCAGGGGCTGGGACAGCTCCCTCAGGGGGAAAAACACCGGGGAAAACTGACCCCGGGGCTGGGATGGCTCCCTCAGTGGGGAAAACTGACCCCGGGGCTGGGATGGTTCCCTCAGGGAGGAAAACACTGGGGAAAACTGACCCTGGGGTTGGGATGGCTCCCTCAGGGGGGAAAACTGACCCTGGAGCTGGGATGGCTCCCTCAGGGGGGAAAACTGACCCTGGAGCTGGGATGGCTCCCTCAGGGGGGAAAACTGACCCTGGGGTTGGGGATGGTTCCCTCAGGGGGAAAACTGACCCTGGGGTTGGGATGGTTCCCTCAGGGGGAAAACTGCCCCAGAGGTTGGGATGGCTCCCTCAGGGGGAAAACCTGCCCCAGGGGCTGGGATGGCTCTCTCAGGGGGATCAGTGATGGGAACAGCTGTAAAACTGCCCCAGGGGCTGGGACGGCTCCCTAGCCAGCTCTAAACCAGCAGCTCAGCTACCAGTGATGGAAACTCTGTCCCACTGGACATTCCAATAAACGGCTCCAAGGGCCAGGTGAGCTGAGGGAGGCAGGAGCACCAGCTCCAGTTGGAATTGTACCTCCAGCCCCAGCCAGGTCCCTCCAAACACGCGCACACTGATATTTTCCATATGAATGTTCTATCAGTTAACACATGAAAGTCATCATTTCTATCAGTTAACACATGAAAATCATCATTTCTTCTGAAAGTCATCCCAGCTGGACACAACTGTTTGGGGATTTACTCAATGATTTGGAATGAAATTCCATAGCACTTCCAAATCCTTGCCTTTTGCTGGAGATGACTTTGTGTACCAGGACACGTACACTGCCCATAGGTGCTTACACAAATCATTAAAATCTCAGTTAATGATAGAACAAAGCTGAAGATTACATTTTGTTGCTCAAATAAACATTTGATGTGGTCTCACATTCCTGTTTGAATGTGTTGCTTTCATCCTTCCACAGAGCAGAAGGAGTATGCTGCATTTAAAATCAGATTTCTGAATCTTGGTGGGTTTTGGGGACTGGAGTATAATAACCTTCAAAACAGGTGAGGAAAGATCCTCCTGTGCAAGAAGGAGAATTCTACTGCCCAGGAAAGGGGAGCAAAATTAGGACAAAAATCAAGTCCATTTTTGATAGGAGCCAGCAGAAAACAGTAAAGAACAAGCAATTGACTTTTAGCAAAACTGCAGCAATTTGGGATGTTCCACTTAGCACAAGTTTCACTGAAAACAAATTGGCTGGGACCTTGCAGGAAAAGTGGAAATTGAGATGACAATCAAGGAGCTCAGTTTCCATTTATAAAAGGTCAGTCAGAAAATAAAACAGTGCAGGAGGGGAAAAGAACACACAGAGTTATCCCTGACATCCCTCCAGACACCCAGTGTGTGAAGTGGTTTAAATTCTATGACATGCAGCCATTTTAGCGTTCCTTGGTGCATTTTTATATTACAATTATGTGAAAAAACACAGTTAAGTGTTGTTGTATGGGGGATCAGCCTGCTGCAATCCACAGATATTCCCAGCCAGGGCTCTAAACCTGCTAACAGAGGTTTTTGTAGAGGGGTATTTGAGGAGGGGTTTTTGTGGAGGGGTATTTGAGAAGCGGTTTTTGAGGAGGGGTATTTGAGGAGGGATATTTGAGATGGGGTTTCTGAGGAGGGGATTTTGTGAAGGGGTATTTGAGGAGGGGTTTCTGAGGAGGGGTTTTTGTGGAGGGGTTTTTGAAGGGAGGTTTCTATGGAGGGGCATTTGAGGAGGGGATTTTGGGGGTGTGCCCCTGCCCAGGGGCAGTGAGTTACCGATGTGGCGCCGGGTGAGCTCCACGGCCGCGTTGCGGTTGACGTTGGACAGCAGCCCCAGGCAGAAGCGCTCCGAGTTGGAGGGGTCGGTGAAGCCGTCCACGGTCATGGAGGGCTGCGAGGCGTGGAAGGTCTCCCCCACCCTCTGGTTGAGCTCGTAGTAGGATATGGAGCACCAGAAGGCCGGCTCGCAGTAGGTCACGGGCTGCAGGTCTGCACCAAACAAAAGCCAAATCAGCCGCAGCAAGGGAAGGGGGGATGGAAAAAACCACAACCCAGCTGGTCTGGAATATTGTTCTGCCTCATTCCTCAGGCTCACTTCAACCAAGGTTCTATTTTAATGGACCACAGCAAGGAGGTGACATCAGCCCTGGAGCTCCTGGCACGCGGAGCAATCACAGACAGTCAAAGGCATTACTCACTTAGCAAGTGGGGTGTCACTGAGCAGCCTCACACTTGGGGAAATCAAATAAATAAACTCAGCTTTACTATGAAATGTGGGATCCCTTTCAGGCAGCCAGTTCCTTAAGGAGACAAAGGAAAGGAAGGAGCAGAAAATCTTGGAAAGCATAAAGCACAAACCTGCTGTCGATAGCACAGGTGTGCTGCACCATAAATCTGTGCACTTGCAACCAGTAAATCCAACTTTCCTTCTCACTGACCCTGCTGTGACCTCTCTGGCACTGGTGAAACCAGTAGAGTCTGAAATAGGCCCCAAACTGCCTTTAACGCTGGCATCAAAGTGATTTAAAAACCTTCTCCCAGTGCACTGGATCTCAAAGCATCACAGGAAAATCCATTTTCCCAGCAGGTGAAGGCTCAGCTCTTCCCCTGGGGTCCTGGTTTGCCTCGTGGACCGAAGCCAAGGGGCTGAGAAGCTGAGGAGCAGGGGGAGCTGAGGCAGCCTCGGGAAGGCAGGGTGGGCACTCAGACAGCACCGAGTGATTTCACTGCTGCCACTGAAGCCCAGGAGACTCCAGAAGAGCAAGGCTCAAGGAAAATTTCCTGGAAATGCAGCCCAGGGAGGTGCCCAGCCCTGCTGAGAGCCAAGCTGAGCAGGGACTGCAAAGCAGACCCAGCCAATTCCTGAGTGCTGTTCCCCACATCCAGTTCAGGAGAAGAATTCCCTCCAGCCCTCCCCCCAATTTATCACTTCATCCCCATTCAAATGGTGCTTAAAGACAGAACAGAAGAGCTCCCATCTGGCCAAGGAGTTAACATCAAGCAGCAAAACCCAGCTTTTTCCACAGGCTTTCCCATCTGCTGCTCCTGCAGGGCTTAGGAGAATGTGGGGCTTAAGAGATCAACTCCAAAAAAATCCAAGACAGGTTTTCACCACCCCAGCCTCCTCTCACACTGACCAGGGTCTCTGCAGAGGTTTGGGAGTCTTTTCTCACCTGTACCTGTTACTCCATAGCCTTCAGGCACAGGTTGGAGCAGCCAAAAGGCACGCTGGCTCCCTCTCCACTGCTGGAGGAGTTCCCAAAGTAGCCATTAATCAGGAAAATCACTTTGGCTTCTGCTTTCTTACAAGCTTTGCTGACAGCAAGTAAGGAACTGAATAGAAGTACATCTGGGGAACTCTGTAATCCTTAGCAGGCTTCAAAATCCATGAAATTTGGAGCGTGTACCCATTCCCAGCTTCTTTAACCTGCCACTTCCTCATATTTGAATTTTATAGCTCAAAGCAAGCCCCTCTCTTCGTAGAAATGGATTATTTCACACATCCAGGAGTGACACAAGTTTACTGTCCCTGCCTTTTTCTCCTGCATGGCCCATTTGCTGTTCCCACTGGGAGCTGCCACACCAGGCAAGTTTTTCCAGCAGCAGCTGTGGCCACCTCAGGACTGCTGTGGGCTGTGTAGCCCCAGCACAGTTTGGAGAGAGGCCCAGCAAACACCAGCTCTGCCCAGAGCCTCCCAAGGTGAGTGCACCCACCAAAGAAAACAGATCAGTTCCACATGACTGGGCTCTTACTCCACAGCAAGTGCTTTTCTAATCAAAAGGCTGCTCAGCTCCAGAAAAATCAACTTGTGTTGATCCTTAAGTAATATCCTCAGGTTGGTGCAATTCAAGTTATAAAAACACTGAAACCTCTCCATGGTTTTGTGGTCCTTTCCTTCAGAAACCACCTCCACCTTGCTGGGGCTCAAGGGAACTGTGGATTCCTCACTGAAGGATGTACAGAAATTTTATTTCTGGCTTATCTGCAGCCTGAGGAAAGACATAAACCAACAAATCCTGGTTTGAGGAAAAGCTTGTCTCTAAAAACTGCAACCAAGTTTTAATGATGCTGCTTTCTCCTGTGATTTGTAGTTTTAAACTTCAGCTTAAGCTGCTGTGGGATGGGCAAGTTCTCTCTTGTGTTAGAGCTGTCCTAAATATTCATTCTCAATTTATGGCTTCAGTGTTTGGGGAAAAGGAAGAGAATGCAGCTCTGCTAAAGCCAAAGAACCCCGTGGGGGTACACAATCAATAAAACAGGATACATGAAACCCAGGCAAATCCTGCCTGAATCATCTCTGCACAATTTCAGCCTTGACTCAGAAACAGCTTTGCTGTCAGAAGCGTCCTCTGGGTGCTGGGATGGTCCCAGTCCTGCATCCTCCCTGCCAGATCAAAGTCCAGGGGAAAATCTGCTGCCTGCTCTGCTCCCCCTGTGAGCACAGGGAAGCTGTTACCCTCCTTCCAGGGAATGTCTCGCAGCGTGGCTCACAGCTCAGAGATTTCCAACTGTGCCAGTCCCAACCCCCTCCTTGGAAACGAGGAGATGCTCCCTTCCCTCTGCAGCCAGGGAAGGGCTGGCTGTGCCCTGGGACAGGGGACAGAGGGACCTGGATGTGAGCAAGGGCCATGTGCTCATTGCTCTGACAGCTCCTGCGTCAAGTCCTTCAGTGGAGCAATCCCTGACAATGGATTTCCTGTGCTCCGGGGATGGTCCCCTCGGAACAACAATGTGTGTGTGACCACAGGGCTGCTCTCAGCCAGCCTCCACTCCCTGACTGCATTCCCAATGCCCACAGAATGCTGGCAACTCTCATTTTGTTTTTAGTATTTCCCTCAGTTCGTGTTTCAGCAATAGGGAAGAGAACCTTAGATCTTGTGACTTCCACTTAAAGCTTTTGTTTGACAACTGAAAACTTGACAACTGCAATTTGGAACCAAAACTCCAACACTTCCAACTCCAACACAAACTGCAAGGAGATTTTTTTTTAAAATCCCAATATGTTACCTTGCAACACTTTTGTGCCTGGGAATGGAAAGATGAAATTCCCTGAGCTGCTTCCATCCCACGTTTCAGCCTGACGTGGAAAACCTGCCCTGCCCCTCGAGGTAACCCTGCCCCTGGTGTCACACTTGGTTTGCCTTCTGCCGCTTCACTGCCTCCGGAACTCCCTGGAATATGGCCATGGGATTTAAGTCCAAAGTTCAGTTTACACAAAGTGAACTGTCTTAAAAGCTCCAGGTCGTTCTGCTCAAAGAAACAAAGCAATCCTGGGACATTGTTTTCTTCATGGCAAAGCCCCCCTCTGCTCCAGAGCTGAGAAACTCCCTCCTTGCACGCACTGCTGTGGGGTTTGGATTTCTGTTCCATTTTCTCCACAAATACACACAGAAAGCCTCATCAGCCTCCTGCAGAGCAAAGTCCAGCCCTAGACAGTGGAGTTTGCTTATCCAGGAATTACAGGAGTGCTGCAGCAGGTCACCAGCCACCAGCAGCTCCTTCCTGAGCTGTCACCATCAGGCTGAAGGTCTGATTTCCCTGAGAGCACCTCCTTGCTGCAGATAAACCATTTACAACACTCATGTGATGACAATTTTGCCCTTGGACACTTTTAAGTGTGGCTCAGCTGCTCTTTCATTTATTATTTCGTAGCTTCCTCAAAGGCAAAAATTTAAAATAAAATTAAAAGCAACGAGAAGTTCTTCATTTGCGGAAGCTCCTGCCCGAGAGCAATAAATATGGCTCGCAAGAATTCAAAGGCATTTTTTAATGCTGGTAAATTAAACTGCTTCTCTGCTGTCTGCTCCTCAGACTACAAAGAGATTCCTTGTGCTTTACCAGCCTCACCTGCTCCTTTTTTTTGTCCCCAGACAGCACCTGAGACATCTGATGTGTTACCAACCAGTGTCCCTGTCAGGAAGGATATGGGGGTCTGTTTCCTAGGAACTCCTCTCTGCCTTATGGAAGGCAGATACCACTTGCCAGGTTGAGTTTGTTACCTGGAATTGGCTTTTTATTTTTAGATTGAAAAAAAAAAAAAAAAAAAAAAAAAAAGGAAGAATTGCAGGAAAAATTGCAAGAAAATCTCATCAGCTCCCAGGCAGCACACTGGGAAATATGAAATAAAAATGTCTCAGTCATGCATTCTCTTCTTGGGCTGCAGCAGTTAAAGAAATAAAAGTTTTGTGTTACCATGGCAATATTAAAAAAAAGGGGGGGGAAGAAAAGAAATCCTCTGTTCAACAGCCCCAAGATGTCCAAAAGCCAGCCAATGACTGACAAATTTTGGAGCAGTGTCAAAGTCCTGCTTGCCAGGATTAAAAGCATATGTAAACTTTATGGCCGTGCTTGTTCCAGAGCAGTCTCAAGCGGGCTCTGTCTGCTGCCTTCATGAACAGTTGGGGAGCTGATCCTGCAGCCAGGCAGAGCTGGGAGGGATTTTTATGGCACAGCAATTCCAAACAGGGCAGGAGCTCAGAGTGATGGAGATCAGAATGAAAATAAAGGGTGGAACTTCTGAGATAGCAGAGGTGCAGAGAGAGCCGCAAAAGCTCCCGTGGTGTCTCAGAGGCTCAGCTGCTCTCCCTTCTCCTCAGGGCTGCCCTGTTTCTGTCACAGGTGTGGGATGAGTCAGTGCCAGCCACGACAGAGCCCTTGGGGCTGGAATGTGCTCCCTGTGCCCAGGATGGAGATGGGGGGAAACAACTCCAGACTGCGGAGTGACTTGGGTTTGGGTGAGGAAACGCAGCTGGTGTGAGCCAGATCAGTCCTCCCCTGCATCTGTGCTTTGTGCATCTCCCCCACCAGCACCACCTCTGGAATGCTGTCCATGACCTCTCCATTCCCTGGCCTTCCTGCACATTCCCTGCTTATTTGGGCTCTCCATCCCCACACCAACCAACCTCCTCCACTTCTCTGTGCTCAGACCATGCTCAGTCTCACAGAATCACAGAATTCCAGGATGAGCTGGATTAAAAGGGACCTTAAATCCCATCCAGTTCCACCCCTGCCTTGGCCAGGGACACCTTCCCCTGTCCCAGGCTGCTCCAGCCTGGCCTTGGGCACTGCCAGGGATCCAGGGGCAGCCACAGCTGCTCTGGGAATTCCATCCCACCCTCCCCACTCTCCCAGGGAACAATTCCCTCCTCACATCCAATCCAAAGCTGCCCTCTGGCAGATTAAAACCATTGGAATATTGTAAAAAGCGCACGACCTCAACAGCATCGTTCCAACGTCACCCTCTTGACTGTAATTGCAGCTGCCAAGACCATGTGCTTACCCAGGTTGTTGTGTGCTGGAGACATGGGGTTTGGTGATAAGTTTGGAGAACCTGAAAATCAAGATGGGGTAATTATTGCTATGGAATCTGCACCAGGAAAAACATTCACAGGATCTGCAGGGCTGCCCAGGCTTGTTGGAGGGACAGCCCAGTGCTCACTGCAGGCTCATTTCTGACACTGCAGCTTCTCTGATGTTCACTACTCCTTAAATATCAACTTGCTGCCCCTTCACAGGGAATTCACTGGAGTTTAACCCATTAATTTTCCAAACTGAGCAGCACTTGGCTGTTTTGCTTTCAGGTATCATCCTGACAAACTCAGCTGGGCATTAAAGAGCTTGGGTGTCAGAATTTTATCCTCCATCACGTAAATTTGCCACCAATTCTGGGCTTATATTTTCAATATCTGCACTTGGATGTCCCATGGATGCAAGCAGATGGTGCAGCCCATTTTTAATTTTCCTTCCACAGTTCTGAGCTGGTTTCTTTATTTTTTTTCTATAATGAGGGAAGTCCGTGACATCTGAACATTAATATGGGCTATTTGAACATAATAAATGGATTATTTGAACATAAATTAGGTACCCTCATTCCAAACCTGGCTACTTCTTTTTGTGGCAATGAGAGAAAACCTGGACATTCAACTTCCTTTGGGACACAGCCACTACACTAAAACCCCAAAGGTGACTCACCTGCATCCATGCTGGGGTTCATCTGGTGGTCACTGGTTTCTCCATCCTCACTCAGATAGCCTGGAGGAGGGGTCTCTGGAGGCACAAAACCATCACACTGTCAGTGCAACTGAGAAGTCTAGACTTTAGGCACCAAAAACATTCACTTTGTCATTCACAAGGAGCTCAAATTCTTTTTTACTACTTTTCTTTCTCAAGCTGCTGGAAGGAGGAGCCAGCACAGCCAGGGTGATATCCATATTTGTGAATAACAGAGGAGGAGGAAAACAAAAAAATCCGGATTTTCAGTCCCATGAAACTTTAAGCCATGGAGGCAGTTTTCTGTCCACATATTTCTCCTCTCCTGGAGTGCAGCTGCATAACTTGTCCATGCAAATAAGGTGTAAATTGCTTGTAAAATAGATACATAAATAGAAGAGCTCAATTCCATCAGAAATTTGGAGAGTTTTACTCAAAATGGCTGAATTTCATTCAAATCTCAACCTGGTAAGGGAACATCCAGTTTAGATTTGACAATAAACCGAGGTTGTACCACTGAATGCAGAGGTGAGTTTAAACCCAACAAAACAAAGCCATGAACATGCTGAGTGCCCCCATTTACAATTCCCAGCTATTTCTGCACTCTGTAGCTCCAGAGGAACGCTGGAAAGGAAGATTCCCAGATTGGGATGCCCAGGCAGGATTCCCTGTGCTCTCTGACCCTTCCCTCTGCTCCCTGGATGAAGACACAAGGTACCTGGAATGTAGTTGCTCTGGGGCTCGATACCTGCAGGGAAGTTAGTGTTCTCTGGGATGGAGTGGCTGTAGTCATCCAGGGGCGGGAACTCGGCCGGGATCTCCGTGTGCCGAGGCACCAGCACCGGAGGCAGCACTGCCGAGGGAAAACACCACATAAAGTCACTGAAACAGCAGGAAACGAGGAGAAACCAGGCTGGAGTGACAGCTTTAAAGACAGGGGCTCGTTAAGGGACAGGATTTGATGTTTGCCTCTGGAATAACAGCAGCAGGTGAGGGTGCTGTTTATTCCCAGCTGGGAATGGGATAGAGCTTATCTGAGCACATCTGGTCCCTCTGCCCCCTTCAGCTCTGCTTGAAATGCCATTTAAGGGATGGTGCACCCCGTGATTCCCAAAGAATGAGTTTCCCATAGGATGGAGCAGGCAGGTGGGATTAGCATAAACATCCTGCCTGGCTCTGCAGATCTGTGCTGACACGCAGCAGAAGCTCCTGCAGCTCCAGATCAAAGTCTCTTCCAGAGGCAGGAGGAGACTCCAGAACAGGAAGCTGGGAGCTGTTCTTAGACCCAGCTCAACAGTTTATCCTTAATTTAACCCCAGCAGTGAGGGATGCACAGAACACTGCTATGAGTTATGAGCACACAGTGCACACTGGGAACCTGCTCACTTGCATTTCATCAATTCCCAACTATATTTTCCCCGAGTACAGGTTCATAAATTATCCTACTCCATAGAGGAAGGGATTTTCACCAATAATAGATCCACTGTGCCTGGGAATGCCCTGGGAGATGGCTCCTGCTGCAGGAGAGGCTGAGCAGGGATCTCCTGGGAACGCCCTGGGAGATGGCTCCTGCTGCAGGAGAGGCTGAGCAGGGATCTCCTGGGAACGCCCTGGGAGATGGCTCCTGCTGCAGGAGAGGCTGAGCAGGGATCTCCTGGGAACGCCCTGGGAGATGGCTCCTGCTGCAGGAGAGGCCAAGAGGGCAGGGCTGTGCTGTACCTGGGGTCTCCACTCTCTGGTAGTGGTAGGGGTTGACGCAGACTTCGTCCTTCTTCATGTTGAAGGCGAACTCGCACATCTCCATGGCGCGCAGCTCGTGGTGGCTGTGCAGGTCGGGCCAGCGCCACAGGCGGCAGTAGATGACGTGGGGGAGGCCCTTCCTGTGGGACACCTGCAGCCGCCCATCCAGGGACCTGCAGGGGAGCACAGAGGGGTGCTGAGCCCACGGGCAGCACAGGGACACATCCACGCCTGGCATGGTCACTAATGCCTGGCACTGCCAGGCCGCCACTGGTGCCCGTCTTCAGGGCAAGGATTTCCCTCCAAAAGCAGTGAAACCATGGAATCCCAGCCTGGTTTGGGTTGGAAGGGATCTTAAAGGTCATCCAGTGCCACCCCTGCCATGGCAGGGACACCTTCCACCATCCCAGGGTGCTTCAAGCCCCATCCAGCCTGGCCTTGGGCACTGCCAGGGATCCAGGGGCAGCCCCAGCTGCTCTGGGAATTCCAGCCCAGCCCCTGCCCACTCTCACAGGAACAATTCCTTCCCAGTATCTCAGCTAAACCCCACCCTCTCTTAGTCTGAAGCCATTCCCTGTGTCCTGTCCCTTGTCCCAAGTCCCTCTCCAGCTCTCCTGGAGCCCCTTTAGGCACTGGATGAAGCATCCACAACAAATAATATTTGTTTTATGCTACAGCTCTGCTCTGGATTTACTTTTAGATATCTGGATTTTTAAATTATTTCTTTACTATTTTATGGTAGATTAGGAGGCAGAGACAAAAGCTAGAGCCAGTAAGAACAGGATGATTCAGGGGTACCACGTGTCCTAAACAAGCAGGGTTTGCACAGCTCGCAGCCAAATCTGCTGTGCTTGGAAAGGTGGTACACCTTAAAATGTGTGTTAATAAACCTGGACTCTTAAAACACAGGTGGATGAATTTTCATTGTGACAAAATCAATATAGATACCGTTTATGTAAATTTACCCACTATGTCTATATAAAGTTCAGGAACCTTACAAACAACCAAGACTTCCAGTTTCACTTTCCAAGTTGCAGCTGAAAGCAAATATAGAGCTTTTACAGCATTGCTTATTTTTATTTTTACATCTACCCTGTGTCTCCTCCAGCTCATTTTTCACCTAATCCCATCCTCACCCCAGAACAGCCTTTTCCTAGCAAACCTTCCCAGGAAGCAGGACAGGAGTTTTCAACTCCTCTCCAGCAGAGGAAAAAGCTGGAGCAGGGTCTCCTCCATCCTGGATGAACGGAGCTGCCCCCAGGCACCTCCTTTGAAGTCTAACCCTTCATTCCCTTGCTTTTCCTAATGACCCAAATGAAACACTTCAGGGCCTTGGTGAAATGAAATATTTCTCTTTTTTAATTTGTCAAGGAGAGAGAAAAATAAAGAAAATTGAAATTTTACTCAGAATTATTTCCCCTGGTTCTTTGTGTTGGCAGCAGAGTTAGAAAAACAAAGTGAACCCAAAGCAAAACACACAAACAATTATCCCAAAGAGGCTGGGCTCATCTTGGCTGCACTAACAGAGTTTTCCCAAAAGCTCCTCTGGCAGAGCTTGGTACCACACACACCTTTGCAAACACTGCTGCAACAACAGGCAAGGCAAAACACTACTGATTCCAGCCAAAACTGGGGAATATTCCCAAGGAGAGTGGCTAGGCCTGAGCTTCTGGGGAAGCTGGGAATTCTGGAGTTGATTTCACTGGAGACAAGAGTGCAGTAATGTGACCTCAAAACTAACCAGGTTGGAAAAACTTTTAAAAATACGTATGAAAATATTCACTGAATTTAGCAAAAGGAGATGAGACAAGGAATAAACCAGGAGTGCTTCTCCATCCCCCTCACCTTTGCCTGCCTGGCAGCATTTCTTGCATCCAAGTGAGGAAAGAAGAGAAAAAAGAAGACTCAGAGAGAATATTGCAAGTATCCCAGCAGTGGGAAGTGTTACTCCTGTTCCCAGTCTCCAGCAGCACATGGGCATTGTGGATTTGGGCTGAGCAGGGGCATTAACACAACATGTGTTTGACTTTGGGGTTATTTATTCCCAAGGATGGGCTCTCCCTGCATTCCCAATAACAACTCCCCAGTCAGCTGGAGGGGAAAGGGCTCTTCCTGCCCCCACGCCAGGCTCTGCCCACAGCACAGAGAGATGGAATTCCCTGCACTCTTGTCTGGAGAGACTTTTTACAGTGACAGAGCCATCTGGTTTATTTTCCAATCCAGCAACCTCCCCCTCTCCCCTCCATAAGAGATAAGGTAAAAGGAATGAGATTTCCCCAAAGCCCTGGGGGTTCCTTGGCTTTTCCTGGTTGGGAAATCTCTCCTCAGGCTCCCCACGGAAGGACTCGGGACAAAACAGCATCACCTGCACGTCCTTGGGAACGTGGCTGGGGAACAGAGCAGCTCCACTTCCCTCTGCTTCCTGCCCCAACCCTCCAGGAGCATTTGCCTCAGCCCTCAAGGAGTTTTTTCTCCCAAGGAACAACTCCTGGTGTGGCTGAGATGGGGCAGGAGATGAGAGGAGCCAACGCTGCTCTGCCTGGGGCAGCCCCAGGGGTGACCCCAGCACCTGTCCCATGTGCCCAGCCATCCCATAATGATCTCCAGGGCACACACAACTTCTTCCCTCTCCTGGTCCTGTTCTGAAGCACAGGCTGACCCCAAAGGCTGATCCCAAAGCATGCCAGAGCTCAGCACATCCAGACTTCATTACAATCAGCACAATCTAACCCCAAATCTCCCTGGGGGCGCTGAACTGTTCCTCCCTTTTACCCTTCCTCGAACCAGCCCGGGCTGAGCAGCTCTCCCTGTACAACTGCCTTGATACATTTATTATTCCATATTATTCAACAGGATTGCTTTTGAAACTACCAATATTTTTGGCCAAAATTTAGTACTGGATTTTTCTCTAAAAAACCAGCGTGTTGCAATGTTATTTGCAAGGGTGAGGCCACAGCGTGCACCAGCCAGCCTGCTTCTAAGTTTGTTATCAAAACCTCAGACCTTTGTCAAAGCTATTAGAACAAAAATTGTGCTAAATTAAGAAAGAAGAGGCTGAGAAACCGAATACCAAGACCACAAAAACTAGATAACAGAAGACTGAAACACCTAGACTATAACCAATCATATACTCCAAGACATACAAACAGAAAACGAGTGAACAAGACCAAGATACCAATCAATAAGTGTGCACTTAGTAATTTGTACAATCTAGAAATATATGCGTAATGTAAACAATAAACAACTTCTACTTAATCACATTAATCAGTTATAGAGGAGCCCTGCATTTCCCACAAAACCAGCATAATCTGTGCTCTGTCACCCAAGTATTCCTACACTGCACGGAGAACCAAAAACCCTCAGGCTGAGCACCTTTAGGATGGAGCCATCCTTAAAAGCCATTTCCTAGGGAAATTTACCACACCAAGCTGCCTCTCCAAGGCCAAAAGCTGCTCAAAGAGCAAAGGGCAACAGCGAGGCCTTAATGGCAAAACCAGGGAGGGGAGGGAAAAAAATGACAGCAACATTGAAGCTTTATTTTTAAACAATCTGTCTGAATTAAACAGGAGAACATTGCACAACCTGAATTTGATTTCCAGGCCTGATTGGGTTTTTTTTCTGCTTGTTTGGGGTTTGTTGTTGTTGGGGTTTTTCTGTTGGGTTTGTTTTGTGGTTGCTTTTTTTAACTGTATTTAATTTGTAAGATCCTGGATTGCGAAAGACAAAAAACCCACCCCACGTTCTGAAAGATTTTGGTCATTTTATTTGTTCCTCTTTGAGCATCTAGCAGCTATCTTTAGATGATACTGAAACTCTTCCTTGCACCCATTCTCCTGCTTTAAATGCAAAGCTGAAATCAGGGGTGCAAAAACCAGCAGTGCAAATTAAGGAAAGCGATCTAAGCAATCAAATAGTTTTGCCCAGGTTGGAAAAATTCAGATTTACTCCATTAGAGATCCAATTCCTTCCCTTCCCCATCGCTTTTATATCCCTGTCATTAATCTTGCAAGAGAGCAAAATGCCTGAAAAATTCAAGTATCCAGCAACACCGTGTGCAAAAAAAGGAAAGAAGGAAAAAAAGAAAAACCATCAGGAAGAAAAAGTGAAATTGTTCACTTAGAAAACCACGAGCAGGAGCTGGTTTCTAAACCCTGACTAACAAGTTGCCAGTTATTCTAAAATTCACCAAGAACTGTGGCCACAGGCTGGGATTTTCTCCTGAGCACAGAACACGGTAAGCAGTTCCTTACTGGCCCTGCATCTGGGCTGCAGCAGGGAAATGAGCATTCATCTTGTAGCAGAATCTGGCTGCTGTCTGCAGAGCTCTCTAATATCCACAGGGCTTCACTGAGCGCTTGGAGAAAAGCTCAACTTTCCCTCAACAGCGGCCAAATCAACAAGAGGGAATAAAAAAATGACCCACACAGCACATTTGTAACTCCAAAGCTGATCCTTTGCCATCTCTTTCCCCTCAATTTGCTCAGCATCGCTGAATTTTCCAATTTCTGGGGCACTTCTAACAGTGCTGTCATTCAAAGCCTGGAAAAAGAAGTTCCCTGTGTCAAACTGAGGTTTGCAATGTGCTGCCAGAGAGGAAACTAATAATTAACACTCCTGTTTAAAATTTATAGAAGATTAAAATAATTAATAAATGTAATTTTCAACATATGTCTATGGAGAGGGAAAGTTTTTATAACCTCTACATGAATGGAGTTAAAAGGATTTTCCCAAAGCAAAAGAAAAGTTTGTGGCAGAGCCAAGACCAGGAGAGAAGAATGAATCTCTCCCTCAAGGATCACCCCTATCTTGTGCTGGTAAATCTCTCATCTGGTTCTTTCTTCCCACTAAAATCCTCTTTTGGATTTGGAAGGAAACCACACATCCTCTACAAAACAACCCACAGCATCAGGTAAAGAGAAATTAATCTTTTCTTCTGGTGCTGCAGAACTCCTCTGCTCAAGTCTCGTTTGTTCTGGGTTTGCAAAGGAGCTGATAATAGCAAAAACTGTCAATCTCTCTTGTGCAAATGGTTTTTACCTGCCCATTCCCATCCCGGTCTTTGCAGCCTCCCCTTCCCCCTCTGCAGAGCTGCAGAACTCCAGCCCTGGGAGTTGATGTCAGGATCAGATTATGACAGCATGAGTCATTTATTAAGATTCCAGTAAGCTCTTTAGCAGGTGCCTTGAGACCATATTTTTCAGAGTCTAATTTCACATTCAGACATAAGTACATTTTATTGGTTTACCATAAACTCTCTGCCCATTGTTGCTGCTCCACAGAGCCTTGTCCTCCTTCCAATCTCAGTTTAATTCAGCTTTCTTTAAAGCTATGGAGAGATCTCATTTTCTCATATATCACCAACTATTTTTTCTCCTGTATTTTTCACTGATCTCTGTTATTTACACCCCTTCTGTTTCTGCCCCAGCTACAGGACATTGGTTGGTGGCTACCAAACCCAGCTCCCTCTCCTCTATTTTTAGCCATTTTGTAATTTTATGCCCCTCTATTTCTTTCAGCTCCTCCTTTTCCTGATAGCCAGGAGCACAGCAAACAAATAAGGCACCCCAGAGACCCAAGCACACACCCTCCTACCCCAGAAGGGACAGAATATATCCTAATGCTTAATTAAGGCTTAATCACAAACCCACTCCCAAACTTCCTAATACACATTCCAATATTTCTGCCTTTTCTCCACTGAAAATAGAAATGGAATTTGAGGCTGAGTTTCTGAAGGTATTGCATCCCTGGTACCTCTAAATGTGAAACCCGGTTTTTCTAAGCAGTCCTGGTCCTTTTATTTATTTCAGCAAAGTTTATTGGCCCAAATCTGTGTCAGACTCACTGAAATTTATTTGTGCTTGAACCTTAAGGGTGCAGGGAGTGGACCCAGGAGAGGTTTCTGAACGTGCCTTTTTGAAAAGTCATTTATCAGAGCTTGTCATTCCTTCCCAGAATCCTGTATTTAACTCCAGAGCTGAAATCCAAAACCCAGCACACTTTCATCCAAGCAAAGCAGCAACTTCCCCTCTCCCAGGAGACTCCAGGCATCCTGATGGGGCCATGGGCTTGGAAGGGCAGGGCACTTTCAGGAGGAGAAAAGGGATGGATGGAAATGCCAAGGAAATTCAGATCATCTTCCATAACCCAGAGTGCAGCCAAAACAAAAGCATTTCAAGGGAGACTGAATTACCGGAGCACATGGCAATCAAAAAGATGAAAAAGGCAAAAAAAGCTGTGGTAAAACTCAGTTATTCTGTCAGCCTCCATGGTACTTACACTGATTTACATTTAATATCCAGTTTCTGTGTGCATCTTCTTGATGCTGTAGGGAAAAAAAATGCTCCTATTTTCACTGAAATCAAGAGAGTTCTGCAAATCAGCATCAGCTGTTGATATAACCCAGATAAACCAGAGCAAGAGAGCCCAGGAAAGAAAGGAAAAAGAAACTTGTGCTGCACAGTGCTTGGACAGAAGCCTCACACCAAGAACTGCTGCCCCAAATATGTGTGTGCTAACAAAAGCAAAAGGGATTATCTGAGGGAGGGTGGAAAATGACAGTTTTAAGACCTTGGCCTCCCCTTCACAATATATACAATTCCCAGTGCCTTCAACAGAACCTTCATATAAATACCAGAGTCGGAACTGGCTCCTCAGACAAATGTTTGTGCATTCTATCAAGCTGGGGCAAAGCCAGCATTTCTTATGGAAACATTTCTGGTGGTCCTGGACAAAGAACATGTTTACTTTATAGCAGATATAGCTAAAAATACATTGTGCTCCAGCCTCCAATTATCTTGTTTGGAATAGTTTGAGGCTACTCGAGGTTCATTGCTGTTATTTTCTTTATTATACAGTGAAAATGTTGCTGCTTTTCCTGTAATTTGAAAAGCAGCTATTTGCAGGTTTGCCCATCTGTGTTTGGACCTCCCCCGCACAGATAATGAGATCCAGGGTGAAATTTTCCAGAGTGCCCATCTCCCATGTTCAAAAGCAACTTAAGGCAGAGATCAATGCTCTGCTGGAATTACAGTGGCCTTTCAAGTCTTCCCTTAATCCCACTGGCTCTGTGTTCTATTGCTTTTCAAGCTGGGTTAGCAGCCACTCACACATGTAATTATTTGCACAACCAGTAGCAATTAACAGCACACCACAAACAAGGGGACCTGGTCCCACAGACTTCCTCCAGCCTCCTCCCCAGGGATGTCCTTTGGGATCCATCCCACACGTGAGGGGGTCTGGTCTCCTTGCAATCCAACCCAGCTTGCTCACAAAAGTCTTTCTGGGTTCCTTATAGGCTCTCCCCTCTTCCCAGGGAATTATTTCTCCAGCTCTGTATTCCAAAGGAGCTTTCCCAGCTCCAGTGAATCAGTTGTGGGTGAATCACTTCCCATGTGCTTCATCCCAGAGCAATTCCCACAGGCTTCCCCCTAATCCCGATGACACAGAGCGACCCAAACAAGCCCCGGAGTTTCCACCAGGAGTTAACACAAGGTGTGTGCTGAGGTGAAAAGGGTACTGGAAGCGGGCTCTGTTCATTTTACAGCTCTGAGTTGCTCTGCTGTGAGTCACCAGCGATGCAGGAGCAATCCAGCCCCAAAAGCCAGCCCAAAAGAATGGGATGTCTTTGGGGAGTGCTGCAGATTTCAGATGGAGCTGCTCATGAAAAGCTCACACGAGTTAATATTGAACAGTCCCTTCTGTCTGTAATTGCCAGTGAAATCAGTGTTGGCTGTGTTTGGAGGAAGCATTTTGGAAACTCCTCTGTCTCATAATCAGCTTTTACAGCACCTCAGAGGAGGCTGAGGGCAGGCAGGAGGTGCTGCTGCTTTTGGGGTTATTACTCTGATCTATACTTACAATAAGAAAAAAGGGTTCTTTGGACCAGAGAGGCAGAAGAAGCTTCAGCTGAAATATTTTTTCCCCCACCTCAAACTCTCAGCAGCAAAAAGGAGGCTGTGTATGGGGCCTACCTGAAAGGTTCCTTTCTTCCTGTGACTCTCCAAAGCAGGGGAAAGGGTTGTTTTCCCTTGCAGAAGTCACTCCCCTCAGCCACCCCCTCCAGCCAAGATAATTATCTTATTCATGGAAGCCAAATTCTGCCTCCCTAAATTACAGTTATGTTTAGAAAAACCTGAAAAACTTTGAGAAAAGGAGGGGGAGGAGTATCTTTATCTTCCCCATACTGCGAGACACAAGGAATTCTCTGCTTGCCAAAAATGTGATTTTTCCACGGTGCTGCTGTCTGGATGCACCATTTCCCTGTGTCCCTCACTCTTCCCTGCCCTGGTGCTCCTGCAGTGAGGATGTCTAACTCCAGAGCTGAGCTCTGACTAATGCAGGATGTGTGGGAGAGCAGCTCCATGAATAAGAGCTCTCCACGGCACCAGGATCACGCTAAGTCACTCTTATCACCCAAACAGGATCTCCAGTGTGCACCAGGGTTTCAGCACTGCTACTGCTCCATGGAAATCCAGCTGGGGTGACACAAAATGCAGCAGGAAAAAGCAAGTGGCTAAAATCAACATAAACAAATATCTTATTTTCATGTAAATGTCAGCAGTAATAAAAGCTTGAGGCAAGAAGTGATTAAAGAACAGTCCAGAAAAAACCCCAGCATGAAAACAGGTCACCTTTCAACCACCACAGGACGCAGAACTGTTCCCAAATGAGATGTTTTTCAAAAGTTTTCCATGAGGTGTCCATTACGAACAGCTGAAAATATCAACTGCATGCAAACTCACATTTAAGGAACAGAGAGCCATTTCAGGTACCTTTCCTGTAGTCAGCTCCCCCTTCCCCCTTCCAAACTCCAAAGAATATTTGATATTCATGCCCTGGGAACCTCACTGGATAAATGCTTAAACACTGAGCTTAAACCAGATCTGGAGCTTGCCAAGGAGAGGGAATGAGGAGAGAAGCAGACTCAGGTAAATATTAGTTTGTACTTGAAAAAGCCAGAGCACATTTTAAAGCTGCTTTTGATTTTCATGCCAACCTCTGTCAATTACGGGAAGGCCAAGGTGACACAAGGGGACAAGCACCTGGCAGCTGCTCTGGGGGGACAGTGACAGAGCCAGGCAGATGATGGAAGACAGTCAGAATTCCAGGAAGAAGGGACGTTTTTTTCCCTCATTTCCTTCCTGGCCCCTCTTGGCTGGTGCCAGGCACACAGAGGTGGACTGGGCTGGGCAGGGGCTTCTGGCACTCCCCAAAGGGGCAGAGAACGCTGTCTGGGAATGCTGTCCTCCTCTCTGCCCCACACAGCCCTCACACTTCCCTGGGCAATAATGCCAGGGACAAAATCTGCAAGTTCTTTGGAGAGATCCCTCCTGTCCTGCAGCAGCAGCCCAACACCCTCTGCTGGGCCCTGAACGGGGATCCAGAGAAGACAAAACAATTCCCAGCTCTTTGAAACGCTTCAGTGTTTTCAGTGTTCTACAAGTGCACAAATAGATCTGTCCATCTCTGTGGGCAGCCAGGATGAGAGGGACACCGAAACCCTGTGTGCCAGCCAACACCAACATCCCAGCACTTTGATGGCACCATGAGACCACCACTGCTCGCTCCCCATCAAAGCTCCGGGGGAACTTCTGAGCAAGCCATAATCACTGTGCAGATGAAATGCAGACAGGAGACCCAGGAACACCACCCAGCTCCTCCAAACCAACACGATGAGGCACACAGGGGTAAGGCTCAATTATGGCCTTTTTCTGTCTCCTCGGGAGCAGCAAATGCACTTGCTGGGTGCCTGG
Source organism: Motacilla alba alba (assembly GCF_015832195.1). Classification (NCBI taxonomy): domain Eukaryota; kingdom Metazoa; phylum Chordata; class Aves; order Passeriformes; family Motacillidae; genus Motacilla; species Motacilla alba. The sequence continues at coordinate 19,223,522 of NC_052025.1, read as the reverse complement.
GTCAGCAGTGACTCAGAGGACAGAGGGCTTTCCATTGAATCATCCACGTGGTTTTAAGCACCCTCCAGGTTCTGTTGATGGGAGGTGTCTCACTACCTACCTACACCTTCCCTAAACACTGCCCAGGGCAGGAGAGTGAGGACACAGCACAGACCAAGGGTGCAAAAGAGCGGGAATGCTCTGGGAATACCTGGATGCTACAAAGAGGAATAATGGCAATAATGGAGCAGCACTGCTCACTCCCACAGCATGTGAGCACGGACAGAAACTACACAAAGATAGGGAAACAATGGGATAAGTCACAAATATTTGACTTCACAAGTCAAGACAGTTTTCTTTCCCCTCCCCTCATGACTAAGCCTTTGGTCCACACACCCACTCCATCCTCAAAAAAACAACTCCGTGAAACAAATGTGATTGCTGTAAAATACACAGAGGCAGTGACCAAGCACCCTCCCCCTCACAGCACTCAGCCTATTTACTAAGAGTCTGCTCCGTTTGTAACAGGATCCAACTCCCCCTCTCAATGAGACATTAAACACCAGCAAGTCCAACTCCTTATCCCATTCCCAAACCTCCAACTCTGCAGACATCCTTCTCCCAGATGAACTTGCTGCAATCACTCCTAGCTGCTGCCAGGGGAAGGACACTGCAGCGTCCAGTGTGCCAGCTGATCCCAAACCAGCACTCAGCCCATGCCAAGGGCTGTGCCAGGGGCTCTCCCCTAGAGGGGAGCACTGGCAGCTCCATGCTCTGCATTCCAACACCCCCGAGCACGTGAGATCAAGCTCTGTGCTGTGCCTTCATGGGTTTAACTGGCAGAGGGGAGATTTGGATTTGACATAAGGAAGGAATTCCTGCCTGTGAGGGTGGGCAGGCCCTGGCACAGGTGCCCAGAGGAGCTGGGGCTACCCCTGGATCCCTGGAATGTCCAAGGCCAGGCTGGATGGGGCGTGGGGCAGCCTGGGACAGTAGAAGGTGGAACGGGGTGGGATTTACGGTCCCTTCCCACCCAAACCTTTCTGTTATTCTCTGATTCTGCACCTCACCTCTGTTGTGCCTCTCTGTGCTGCCCCAGCAGTGCTGGGGAATGGCACAGCCACTGCCTGCACCTGCAGCCAGAACCCCCAGGTTCAGCCCCATCCTAGCACAGACTTGCTGCATCAAACCCTACTCTAGAAACTATTCACCATCCAGACCCACTGCTCCAGAACACCCCTAGTAGCCTTTCCAGCCATTTTCTGTTTGATACATTTTCTTATACAAAAGTTAAAGGAAAAAAAACCCCAAAAATCCAAACCTCTGAAGCAAGTGAAGAACTACCCCTTCTTCTTCCTTTTAGCAATCAAAACAACTTGCCTGTCCTTATGTCATCCCAACTAATCTCTTCCTCCTCTCTGGCACATCAGATAAATATCTTGATCCTCCAACCCATCAGAAAACACAGCTGCTAAAATTATCACTCTGACCCATCAATCACCCTCCTCTCTCACATTGTCCCGTATCTTCTCAGAGGTATTAAGTTCAAACCCTTGTCCTCAAGGCACACCAGTCCTCTTTTATAACACACTTGAGAGCTCAAACCAACAGCAGCTTGTCCCAAACTCCACATCCAGACTGGACATCCCCCACATGCTTCCCTTTGGCTTCTCCCTCCCTCCCACCTGGGCCCCTCTCCCTGCTTTTGGCAGCTCTCAGCATTACAGTGGAGTAGAAATTCCTTCCAGCCCTGAAGGGATGGAAGGATGATCCTTCACCATCTCGTTTCCTTGGGAAGGCTGATTAAACTGAGAGCACCAACCAGGATCAGCACAATGCAAGCAGACAAAAAGGGTTGCAGGGAGCAGAAAGTGCAAAATTATTGAAGTAATTAATACAGCCCGTGGTTACAGTTTTCCCTGGATATTCCCAGGAGTGCTGCCTTGCATCTCTGAGCCTGCCAGCTCCTCAGTACAGGGACAGCCTGTATTTTTCCCCCTCTTCTAAAGCAATAAGCACGTTCTTGGCAGCTAAATTATTAATAAGGAACAAATGGTAATTGATTTATAGATGAGCCTGAAAAAGAGGATTTGTCTTCTTCAGTCTTTTAAGTCACCATGCCCACACAGCTTTGTGCTGGTTCTATCCCCTCCAAAATGTCCCACCCAGACCTGTAATGCAGCACATCCAGCTCCAAACGATCTGTGGTTATGTGACCCCTTCACCTCTGTTGTATCTGACCACTGACCAGATATTGCAAAACAGAAACAAAGTGCTCATTGTTCCTCCTGTCTCCCTCTCTTCTCAGCCGGCAAGAAAAAGCTTAACTGGATTAGTTCTTAAGATTTTATTTTTATCCATTGTGAACTTGTGAGAAAAAAAAAAAATACTCATGGAAAAGATGAGTTTTGAATTCAGGCTTTGAATATGCTGAGCTTGGGGAATTAGCTCTCAGTGCTGGTGGAAAGTTCCACAGTTCTGGCCCAGGACTTCACACCAGAAGTCTCCATCCTGCTCCTCAGAGCACGACTTTCTCACATTTCAGCTCCTACACTTGCAACATCAATCTGCACTCCCGTTCTGCTGCCTGACCTGGGGATCCCCGGGAAGGTCTTCCCCCTGCACGGATCTGGGTGAGGCAGGAGGGAGGGGAGCAGCTCCTCCACAGGCGCTCAAGTTTATTGTAATTCACACACCCTCCCCTGCTTTCACAGCATTCCCCACAACTTGTTTGGCACCCAGGACTGAGCAGCAGCCAGCCTGCCACAAGCTCAACCTTTCTGAGACAGACCCGTGGCTTTAGTGAAAGCAACCCAAAGTTTGTTTCTAGAAACATTATGGAGATGACATGCAAAACACACAGCACTGCTGCTGAAAGGCTGGCTGAATCCCAAACAATGGGAGCTCTTCCATGAGGCGAAAACAGACCTTCAAAGGCTTGTGGGCAAATACACTGTCACTGAATATTTTGTCATGGAAGCAAGAGCCTAAAAATATACCAGGAGCAGCTAATGCAGTGAGACAGCGCGGCGCACATCCTGCCTGCGCTCTGCAAACAGCCCCGTGTGAACTGGCACCATTGTGCAAATCAGGCCACCCAGACCAAAAAGTAGGACAGTGGTTTGTCACCAAGTGCAGCCTCCATCCCAGAGCCCCCTGCTCCTCACCCCACAAACCCCGCTCTGTTTGGGAACAGTGGCGGGAAGCTCAGGGGATAGCGTGGCTGGGTTGTCTCAGGAACTGGGAGAGGTGAGGAAGGGGCACTCTGGGGTCTCATCTCTGCACCCAGAGCTGCACCACATCCTGCCCACAGCAGGAAACCCAGCCTGGGGATGTGCTGATTCACCACGGGGTTGTAATGCTGAAAATACTTCTCCTCCTCCTCTTCCCTGCCAGGGAAGGGCTGTTGGTATCTCCTTTCTGTCAGCACAAATCAAAGATAAAACACCACTGCCCTGGGTAACTGGAGTACATCATATTCTGCATTCCTTGCTCCCATTTGCAATATTTGGGCTTGAAGGAGAAAATATTTTGTTTAGCATAAATGAGAGAATGGTAAAAACCACACCAGATAGAAAAAAGTGAGGCTCTGGGGACACAGTTCTCCAACAGAGCAAAGTGAGATGAATTTCTTGTTCTAGCACATAAAGCTTAGCTGGATTTGGTAATTAAACCCAAGTTCTCAAAATCTTCAGGTACTTTTAAAGTGTTTTATCCTTATCAAAATTGTGCTCATCGCTCTCAATGCTTTTCTGTAAATACAAGTGGCAGCTCCTTGCTGTGCAAGTGTGCAAGGACTCTGGAAACACTCCAGGAGTTCCAACACCACAAAAATAGATGTCAAAACTCGAAATCATTAATGCAGTTATGCATAACAGTTCCCAAAGCACGAAGCCCTGAAGGAGGCTCGGGTAGAACCCAGGAGCACTGAGACACTTTAATCTGTGCTCAGAAGCTCCCCTGTGCCCAGAGCCATGGAAAGCTCTCAGGTGGAAGAGGGTGTCCAGCAAGGCAAACAAAAGCAGCCTCCCCAAACCTGACAGGTTTGTTTCCTTGCAGCAGAGCTCTCCAGCTGAACCTGTGTGTGCTCATTTGCACACGGAATGAATTCAGCAAATCCCACTGCAGCCCTTCACACCCCGGCTCTTGAGGATGCCCATTGTTTTATGGCAGCACCCACTAATCCCGCTAAACCCCAACCAAATATCGGGGCCAATACACAGCCAGCAGGGAAGAGAAAGTCCCTGGCCCAGGGATTTGCATTTCCAGCAGGATGAGCAGGTAAATGAGACGGACAAACAGGAAGGAGCAGTTATCCCAGGAGCAGCTCCTGGGTACCGGGGTGTGAATGGCTTCGCGGGGAAAAGAAATCAAAACCATCCCCATCCCATTCTTCCTGCAGCAATTAATCAGATTTCACTTTCAAAACACGGCTGCTTCAGTCCAGGTGAGCAAATCCTGGGAAATACACGGGAAAGGCAGGGAAAGGAAAGAGGGGAAAATACATGCTAAGAACTAAAAATACACCTTGTTTTTTCTCAAAATCAGAGAGGCATCAAGAAGGGAAGGCTGTGGGGAAACGTGTATATGAATAAAGCAAAGAGCACCAATCCTTTCTGCTTTCCTCTGCTGATCGCCCTTGATAAATTATCATGACTCTTTAGGGATTCTTTGAAAATCTGCTTTTAATTATTTACTCGTATTTTTTAGGAAGATAAGATTGTCTCTGCCTTTGAAACTTCCACAAAGGCCACACCCTCCCACACAGAACGATTTCACTGCTATAAAAGCTCTGGCTGCTCAGCCAGCTACTACTTAGTAACAAAAAAAGCAATATGGATGGCTACAAGAGACACAGATATGGAAACCATGCAAAAAGGCGCCATTGGGGTTTTGCGGAGCACTTGATGTTAAGAATAAAATAAAAATAAATGAAATAAAATTAAATTAATGAAAAAAATTAAATAAAAAAAGGGCTGGAGGAGGGCCAGGGTGCCCAGTGGGGGAATCCTCCCGTGACCAAGGCAGCTGCATTTCTGACTCACAAGTGAAGGTGCATCCAGTGGCTGTGTCAGGTGCTGGCTTGGCAAAAGCATTTCCTGCTAATGGCCTCTTAATTGTTTTCTGACAGCCGTGAGACATTCCCCAGAGGGCTGTGGAGGCAGGAATTGGGAATGCTCGGTGCCATTTGTCACAGGGGTGGGGAGCAGCAGCACCTGCTCCCAGCCCTGCCAGCCCCACCTGCTGAAGGGCCTGGAAAGCTCCGAGTGAGGCGCCCAGGGAACGACCCCTCCTTACCCACCCTGGCATCCAGTGATGCCTCAGGTTTGGCTTTTCTATTTCTCACATTCTGTGCTGCTTTAGTGGGTGGGGCTGGGTTCACATGAGGGGATGCTGAGCTCTGCACAGAGCAGGGACACAAAACAATTCCTGCTCCAGCTGGGCACCAAGGACAAATGATCCAAAGCTCAGCCCAGGAGCACAAACAGCGTGGGCTGCAGAGAGGAAAACAAGCAGGGTGGGAGTGCCTGGGCTAAAGCTGGAACGGGACAATGAACTGCAAGGTGCAAATGGAGCAGAGCTGAGCCAAGGCAGAGACCCCGGCAGCGCTCGTGCATTTTGGGACCATTTGGGTTCATCTTGGGTTCATTTTGGGACCATTTGGGTTCATCTTGGGGCAGCCCTGGCTGGGCTCTGGTGCTGCCCAAGGTGGATCCATGGAGGAGATGCTTTGAATAAATCCCTGCTTTATCCTGTAGCTCTGCCCAGCCCCTGTTCCAGCTCAGCCTTGACAAGGGCAGAAGCCTTGGAATGTGTGGGCATTTGCTCACAGCTCCATTAATTTAACCCTTCAGTCTGAGCCCAGCCTCAGAGGGCCCTGCAGAATTCCTGGATGGAGGCAGAGCTTTGCTGTGCTCAGTGAGGATGAAAGAGACTTTGAAATCTTAAAGCACTGCTGTTCCCTTAGATAATTTAACAAATAAAAATAACATTTTGTTTCAGCCCCAGCAGGCAGTGCTGTCTGAGGTACCTCAAGGCAACAGCTATGAATTCTGATTTAAAGGGAACATTCACCCCACTCTGCTCTATCTGAATTCAAGTCAACTTATTTAGCATTTTGCTTCCTGCTGCAAAGATTCCACTGTTGTAGGCTGGCCTGTGAGATGAGGAAAAACACCATGGAATATCATGTGTCACTTCCTTTTCATCCCATGCAAACCTGGGCTCAGCTCAGGGGTGGGGACAGGCACCCTCCCTTCACCTCAGCTTTAAGGCACAACATAACAAGGGTGGGCCTCCACTCAAAGCAACTTTTCTTTAAAGCTCTGTATTCATCAAATCCCTTCAGAACAAGTTCATTTGAATGTATTTAATTTTACTTGGAGACTGATAATAGCTCCAGTGGATTGCATCATCTTCACTAGAACAGTAATGTCTTTTAAGTTTCTTTTTAGTAGCTGCCTCAGACATGCCTTAGATAATTTTGTTGGCCAACTGAGGACTAATGCAAGACATATTCTATGAATAAATGCATTTCCAGAGCCTCAGTCTCAGAAGGTGATTTTGCAAATGGCCAATGAGAAGTGCCTGCTTTGAAGTGTTCCTGGAACTTAAACCACTGATCGAATTCTACCAAAAAAGGCTCAGAGAAATGTTACTTCAGACCGGGTTTATCTTTTCTATAAATGCAAACTACTGCATTAAAAGCAGAACTTTCCTCTATTAAATGTGCACTTTCACAGCTTGGGAGTATTTAACTGAGGTGTTTAAAGTCAACATTTCATTTTCTTTCTTGGAACAGTTGAAAAAACTTAAAGCCCAAGTTTTCACTGGATGGAAAAGGTAACTCCAAATGTCTTTTCCCAAAAAATAAAGGATGAATTTGCACCAGCCTGTGTGAAGGACCTAGTGACACAGAGTTAAGAGCACTCCAAGCCTGCTTTGCTCTAGAAAAGATTCCCCTCCTGTTATTTTCCTTATCCAAAAAGCTCCTGATGTTTCCCCCTTGCCTGAGGATCCAGAGATTTCTGCCCTGCTGGTGGAAATCATTGCACAAGGTCCATGGAAAGGGGAAAAGAGACTTTTTGAGTTCTGTGGGAGCCTCTGGGCACTGCTCAAACCCCCAGAAGGGCATTTACTCTCTTGTTTCAACACATTTAATTTGATTGTGCACCTCCTGAAGCAATTCTGGCCCAGACTGCCCAAGCCCAGCTGGGTTTGTATTTCACCAGTGAAATCCCAGAGTACTCAGCCCAAAATTCAGCACAGCAGCAAAGTCACCAGGTTCATCCTATCACAGCACTCTAAAAACAGTCTGGTGGATATTTTGGGGAGGGAACAGAGAGTGGAGCCTGGTGCACAGAAGGATTCATTACATTCCTTTTCTAAGATTATTTTGCTCTGCTTTGTCACAACATTAAACCTGTTTGACTTACACTTTACACAGAATGTTTACAACACGTGTGGGCAAGTTTAGTGATATATATTTGTCAAACTTGATGACTTTCACAAAGAGATTCCTTTAAGATATTCCTTTTCCAACAGTAAAAATCCCATATGCACAAAGCTCCAGAATGGCATCGCTGGCTGGTGTTGATGCACACTGAGCCCCTGCACTGCTTCAAGGAGAACCTTAAAAAAACCCACCAGGGGAAGCCACAAAAATACACCAAAGCAGCCCAAAACTCAGCAGATCAGAAGTTTAAATCAGCAGACGTTTCAAAGAAAGCACACAATGGTGCTGCCAGCTCGCTCTCCATGGAACATTTTGTTTTAAGAGGCTGTTTTACAACGAGGCTGTTTTCTCCTGTCAGGATCACAGGAATCCTCAAGCAGCCGTGCTGAGAAGTGTCAGCGCTGCACTAAGAGGCTTCCAGGAGGACAGGAGGCTTTCAAACACCTCCTCAGGGAAAAGCCACCTGGGCTCCTTCCAGGCTGGTGCAAGACTGCTGTTACTCCACCTCTGACGGCATTATTATTCCTTGGGCACACTCTCATTTTGCTGTGGTTTTCCTAACATTAGGTTTTTATAGGAGTTTTGCAGCAAGTTTGTGGGAAATGACATCACCAGCCCTCGGTTCAATCAGTTTAATACAGAAAGCTGCCTTCAAAAGAGCTTTTAAAATACTTTTTTTTTGATGGCTCTTTAGGATTTGAGAAAATGCTAGCGCATCCAAGGCTGTAAAAGTTACATAAAGAACTTCCAATTCAAACATCTGAACACTGATCCACATTCATTCCCTGTGCTGCTAATTAACCACAAGCTGATCTCCTTCAGCACTGTGTTTATTTTAGCAGTATGGCTGTCCAGGATCCACCTTCCAGAACACAGCACTAACCAGGTTCCATAAAACAGAACATTCACTGCCACACTGGAAAAAATTCCCTTGGAATCACTGGTCTGGTTTCTGCCAACAGCACAAAAGGCAAGGGGCTCTGGAGGTCTCCACTCACAGAGAGTGAAATATCTCTGAAGAAGCTGATATTGGTAATTTTGGGAGAATAATCATTTTTTTCAGTACAGAGCAGAAGCTGAGGGACTGTGTGGGCAACCAGGAGAGAGCCAGGCTGGGAAGATGATGCCTTTGTCAAGGCTGACCTGGAACAGGGGCTGGACAGAGCTACGGAATAAAGCAGGGATTCATCCAAAGCATCTCCTCCATGGATCCACCTTGGGCAGCACCAGAGCCCAGCCAGGGCTGCCCCAAGATGAACCCAAATGGTCCCAAAATGCACGAGCGCTCCCGGGGTCTCTCCCTTGGCTCAGCTCTGCTCCATTTGCACCTTGCAGTTCATTGTCCCGTTCCAGCTTTAGCCCAGGCACTCCCACCCTGCTTGTTTTCCTCTCTGCAGCCCACGCTGTTTGTGCTCCTGGGCTGAGCTTTGGGTCATTTGTCCTTGGTGCCCAGCTGGAGCAGGAATTGTTTTGTGTCCCTGCTCTGTGCAGAGCTCACCATCCCCATGTGAAGCTCAGACTAAAGCTGTGCACACACTAAAGCAGCACAGAACCTGAAAAATATAAAAGCTCCAACCTGAGGCATCAGGGAGGCTCAGCTTTCCTGTGCCACTTGTCACAATCTGTCCCCAAAAAAGCAGCTAAAACCTGAGGGAGCAGAGTTCCAGAGGAGCCCTGAGGTACAACATCTGGAACAGGAAAAAGACACAAAGGAGCTGAGACAGGAAGGCAAGAGGCACAATGGGCTCTTTTTAAAGCAGCACAGAAAGGACAAATCTCACTGCTGGGGCTGCAGCTTCTGGGCAAGGAATTTTGGAGATGAGAAATCTGAGGTACGTACCTTGAGAGCTGCACATTGGGAAGGAGGGCCCAGCTTCCCTGGCACTGAGGGAGGGAAGGATCCCACTCCCTGCTTCTCTTCACTCCTCCACTGATGTTAAACATTCCTTCACAGGAAAAGCCTCCATGCAGCATGCAGAAACAGAGCACACTTCCAAATAACCATTGCTGGGCTTGCTTTGTTTTGTTCACAGCAGGAACTGATTTTTAAAGGCATTTTGTGACAGATTACAGACAATGAAATCTTGATGACTGGGTATGAAGAGTGGTAAATGAAGGTCAGTGTCACCATGAGCTTAACTGGTACTAACGGCTCAGCAGGCAGCAGTTAGAGAATCTTCCAAGCTGGAAGGAACCCACAAGGAGCACTGAGTCCAGCTCTTAATTAAATGGCCCTTATGGGTGGCACAATACCAAAAATATCAAAGTGTATGTTCTCCATTGATGAAAAATGCACATTTCCAGTCACGACGCCCGAAAGTGACAAAGTAAAAGCAACTCGGTTTGCCAAAAAACCAAACCCAAGCCCCCAAAACAACAAATAGAGAACAAACCTTGTGAAAAATTGATGGTTTGACCTTGTCAAAATTGTGGGCTGCATGTACTCACCACTCCTTGTGGGACCACATTCCCAAAGAACAAGCTCTCCTTCATGTGGGGTGTTACTGATTAAAATGATTTAGGAAGGCTTTTTTTTTCCTCCTTGTTCTTTCTCCCACCAATTGTTCCTTGTGTTTTGGCTCTGTTTATGCAATCAAGGCCTTTCACTCTTAACCATGACCCAACTCCAGCTCCATTGAACACTCGGGCTCTGTGTTTGCTGGTGGGCAGGGGAGCACAGGGCTGAGTTTCAAACTGGCAGAAATCCCATGCAGAGCTCTGGGACTCTCCTCTCCCCCCCTTAAATTGAATTAAAGTGTGTTTCTTGTGATTTTTTTTTTTTTTTTGCCAGAAGCCCTAGTGTTGCTGCAGCAGTGTCACTAAGGATGGCTCTTATACCATGATAAATTAATTAACATTTATAACTGATATAAAGTTATACTGGCAGACTGTTTAGTTACCTTGGATAACAGCACTAAGGCACAACACTGCACAGTAAAACTCAGCTTTTCAGGGGACACTTCCAAGCTTGGTTAAATTCTTAAAGCAGGCTGGAGTTGCCCAGAAGTCAGAGCAACACAGAACCAGCTTTGCAGGGAACAGCCTTGCTCCCTTAGCAGGGCACTTGGGCTAAAGCCTCTCCAGAGGTCCCTTCCAGCCCTGTGGGATCCCGGAGTCCCAGAGCTCCAGAGCAGATCCCCACTGCTCTCTCCCAGGCTGCTGAGCCAGAGCCTGCTCCCTAAGGATCCCTCTCCTCTCACTCACCTGCTGAGAGAGGGAAAAGGGCTCAGCTGGATGCTGCAGCTTGGCAAGGAATGATCACTGCCCCTGGTTTCCTCACCGGCTCAGCACTGAGTACCCAGTGGCAGAGCCACTCTGAGTCCCCATCACAGGCACTGGCAGCCTGAGGAAGCTCCAGGAGGAGCTGCAAAACACTGACACTGAGCAGAGTTCTCCTTTTTACACCCCTTCCCTTGCCTGCTGCTGTCCCAGCATGGCCCTGCCCATCTGTGCAGGACAAAATGCCATCTGAAGTGCCAGATCTGCACCAGCAGAGGCGCAGCCAAAGCAGCACATGCCCCTGGGGAAACTCCCAGATTCCTCCTGATTTAGTGGCACATCAGGACACAGACTGATAAAAGATCCTCTGTCCTGGGAGGGCACCCTCCCATGAGGCAGAGTTATACAAAATAATTGACCAAAATGATCCGAGTGAAGCCACTGAGAGACCAAACACCTCACCAATAAAATTTTAAAAAAATACTTGTGACTCCAAAATTTAACTCACTGGCTTTGCTTCTTTGCCTTAAAAATCCCTTACCAATGAACATGTTTACTCACTGCTCTTCTCCTCCTCCTCATATCTGCCCATGACTTTTGGCAAGACAAGCTTTGATTCCTTTTCTCCTCAAAATCTGGATTTTTTTGGGGGGGAAATAAAAAAGTGAAGTTCTAAGCAATCCTGCTTGATCATCCTCAAGCAACCTGCGAGGTATCCAATGTTTTTCCAAGCGCTAACAGCCCTGCTGGCACATCCTGACCCACTGTTAGCAGGGATTTGCCACCAGATCAATCCTACTTGAGCCACTCCAGGAAGCAGTTTGGGGTTTAGGTCAGCTTTCCCTGCAGTGTGCTCCCTGCCATGCCACAGGGATGCAGTGCAGCCTCTGCACCCTGCTCTATCCCCAAAAACAAACATTGCTCACCACACTGAATTCTACACAGTGCTTTCAAGAGCATGAGATTTTCCCTTCTTACACCATTACACAACTTAATGCCCACAATAACCTGAAAATTTTATCTTAAATGCAATTATGCAATTCTCTGGCCCCCATTTCATCAGACACTTCCATTACTGATACACTTTCACTCACTTGTCTCAGTGCCCCAAGGAATGGTTTGCTCCATTTCAAAGCAAGGAAACTGAGGCACAGGGACACTCACAGACCTGGAGGGTGACAAGAACAGAGGTGCAACTCTCCCAGCTCTCTTGTGCCACACGTGCAGTGCTGTGCCCCTGTCACACGTGTGTGTTCTTTGAGAAACAAACTGCAACAAGAAATAACAAACTTTATCTGTACGTCTTGCAGTGACAGGACAGGAAATTCTTCGTCATAACTTACAGCAGTGAAGATTAACATTTCTTTACATTGTAAAACAGACATTTCTAATATTTCCTCCGGTTGTTACAGCCCTTCTGCCTAAACCTTGGAGGAGTGTGTATAGATCCCATGTGCAATCCTTGACATCCTGCTTCTCACAGCACAGCCACCCCTGCTGCATCAGCCAGAGCCCAGGGCAGACACAATCCCAAAAAACAACTCCCTCGTTCCTCTCTGCAGACTTAGGAGTTGATCCAAAGCTCAGGAGGAGTTTGGGAAATGCACTCAGACTTTGGATCAGGCCAGTCATGTCTGTGTATAGATTTGCTTACTATAACTTAAAAAAAAAAAAAATCATTAAAAAAATCTTCCCACAGTCCAGGGCTCCCACGTCATTCCCATGTTGCTCCAGCAGTGAATTCTGTAGACTGCACTTGACCAGTCACCCTCTCTGGGTCTCTCACAGGTCACTGGGAAAATGAAATACCGACTCCTCCCTTGCAAATGTTCATGTCTCTGTCCCATCTATTCTATGTGGTTTGGCAGAATCAAATGCATTTTGAATGAGTACGGAGTGAGTCTTTACAGCAGCAGTCTCTTATTAATTGGCTGCTATTTTAAAAAAAAAAATTCTTTTGGAGTGTCTCTTGTGGGAATTCCATGTGCTCAGGCTGTGCAGGAGGCCTCCAGGGTTACTCAGAGGAGAAGAACTCCACTGGAGCTTCTCCAAGAAAGCAAACACAAAACCAAACTGAAGTGCCCACGTTGCAGCTTCACACTTCACCAGAAAAACCTTCCCCCTCTGCTGACAAACAGCACAATCTGCCCTCCAAGGAGTCGGGAAAACACACGTGAAGCACACCCAGGGTGAAACCACAGGGCCTGGACAACCTCTGAGTGGCACCGCTGAAACCCAGGAGTTCAGGGATCTGCAGAGCCAAGGTCAGAGCACCCTTCCCACCCCACCAACGCCTCCAAAGGCACCTGGCTGGCAAAAGCTGAGCCTGTCCAAGTTCCCTCCACGTGGGGATCTCGTGGGGACTTCCCTCCTCTCTGAGTCAGTGACTCCAAACTACCCAGCCCGACCTCAGGGGGCTGGAGCAGCTTCACTTCTGCACCCTGTGTTACTCATGTGCAAACTGCAGCCCACAAACACCTCTGCCCCTTCTGGGCTGCCCTGGGCTTTGGGGTTTTCTGGTCAGCCAAGCACACCAGGCTGCAGCTTCCTCTGAGAAGCATTTGGCTGAAGACTTTTAATAATTTTAAGAGCATTAGTGAGGAACACTCCCATCATTTCTGGGAAAACCAAAACACCACTGGAAGTGACAGCAGACACCAAAAGCAGAAGGGATCTCATGGCTTAAAAAAGCTGTGTAACCTGCAGGAGTGACAGGGAAACCTGCAGGAGTGACAGGGAAGGTGAGGTTTTTGCCAGAACAGACGAAATAGGGAGGTTCCCAGCAGGCAGCTCCAAAGGTGAACACAAAAAGAACAGAGGGGAAGCTCCTCTGGTGGGTGCAAAGAGCCTGATCTCATCAGGGTCAAACTGCAGGGATGGCATGGAGTTCATCTCCCCTTCCACAGCCTCCACCAGCGGGTTGGGAAGAAGGCAGCTGGCACACATCTCCCCCAGGCTGCCAAGGCACAAGCAAACATTCAAAGCTCTGATTAAAAACTCCTCCCGAAGCCCAAACTGCAAAGAGCTGCAGCACCTGCGAGAAAGGCAACCCTCATTAACTCAAGAATTTCCCAGCTTGTTAAGGGCTACATTTCTTGACAGCATTTCAAGTGCAGGGCCAAACCACACCAACATCTGTAATGGAACTCCAAAGTAGCAAAAAAACCCACTGAAGAACCTCCCCCCACATATATGCACACAAAAACTAAGATGGCACAACAAGAATAGGAAAAAAACCCATCAAACCACCCGCCAGGAAGATAGAGCAGGAAGGTTTAAAGGTGATGAATAAGAAATATATATCAAGTGAAGTGATTTGCTGAGAAGCTTAGAAGTCTAAAAGTTTAGAGGAACAGCAGAGTATTAACCTCCAGAGGGAAGGTATTTTGCTCATATACCTTCTCTAGGGAAAAAAGCAAACAGAAAATCTGTAAGTTTAAGGATATTTTTACTTTCCTGATAGGCATAATCTAAATAGACACATATAAAACAATTTCAGAGCTTGGATGCATAAAATGACAATTTTAAAGTCTTTTTTTTCCCAGTATTGTACAAACTATACAAGGAACAACTTCAATTTTAAATAGTGTGCCAGTAACCTTCCTCTTCCTGCCCGGCTAAAGCCTCTCTAAAAATTGGATAATATTACATAGAAACTGTGTTGCAATTCCTAGGCACGTCAGGGTCAGATAAAGTTCACTCTTCCCTTTGAACTTTCCTGCCTCTGTGGGCTATAGTCAAATTCTCAGTGTTATTTTAACATGGTTTTTAAAGTTTAATTTCCTTTTTGTGGCTTTGCATTATTAACATCACTGACGTTAAAAGCGATAGGCAGGCCCCTTTTCATCTCTAAAAAACAGGGAAATATCTGAGGATTCCTCCCCCCCACCAAAAATTAATTAAAAACTTGCCTCAGCGACCCTCTGTAGCTGCTGCACAGAAGTCAAGAGGAGGAATCCGTTTCCCTTCGGTGGAACTGGGATTTCTCTAATCCACTTTTGCCAGGATGTTCAGCAGAGCGAGGAGTCTGTTCAGCTTCATCCTGAGGGTCCTGAACTGGTTCCCTTTGCCTCAGTTCATCCAGAGTGTCCTGAACTGGTTCCCTTCGGGTCTGAGGCTCGGTATTTGACACATAATTTAAAATAAGCAAAGCCAAGCCCAGTTTTAAACAAGTCTCACTGTTGGGGCAGAGAGGAACCAGCCAGACCAGCAAAGATTTGCAAGGATCTGTTTCAAATCAACATCATCTCTACTCCCCTAAACCTCTTTGTGCCCTTCTGGGAGCTGCTGCACTGATGTAGTTCGGATTTTTTTCCCAAAGGCAAAGCCTGTTATTGGATTCTACACCCTGGGATGCTTCTTTTGGGATCTAACACCAAGTTAAGGCAGGTATTGCAGCTGGGAATTCTGGGCACCTGGCTGAGAACAGCAGGAGAGCAAAGAAGATTGGATCCAGAGGAAGCATCTCAGTGATCCAGGCCCTGGGATTAACCTCAGCCAGGCATGGAGCACTGAGCTTTGCTTTGTTCAAGAAGCAATAACAGCAAATCAACAATAAAATAAAAATAAGCATTTAAAAACCAAAGTCAGCTGGAAAATAGAATTCTATCGTCAAACAAATTCTATGCCTAACCTGCTCTTTGTTTTTTCATGTAGAACTCTATCCTCCTTCCATATTAATGCACTAGAGGAACCTGAAAAAATCAGGTCAGCAGAGTGTGAGTCTGAGAGGAGCTGGTGAGCCCTCAGCACTTGGGGGAAAACATAAATATCAAGGTGTTCAGTCAGAGATCCTTTTAATACTCTAGGAATGCAGCTTCAAGCATCTGATTTTGCAGAATCTTTGGTTCTAGATTGGAAAAAACCCCAAAAACTAAAGCAAACCAAAAATAGCCCAGCACATAAATCCAGTGAAGATCCTAGAAGCTTTTCTGCAGTAGGCCACTATGTGCTGCAGGAAAGCAGAAATTCATCTGACTCTGAAACACTGAAAAAAAAAAGTCACTTAACAGAACCAAGTTAGCAAGGGCAGTTTGATGACAGTTTTCCCGTGATGACAGGCTTCTAAAAGATATGCCAGATACAATAAATATTTCCAAATTAGATATCTGGCATTAAGTCGAGAGAGCCAAAGGCTTAGAGATGTCACATAACATAAATGCAGCTCTGTTTAATTTGCAGTTTCTGAAGCACTGAAACCCTGGGCTTGCTCTCTCTCTCTTCCCTTTCCCCTCTCCCTTTTTTGATATGCCAAATCCATGACCAACACAAGAAACTTCTTTTGCTCGGCCGTGACTAACATTTATCATTTGTGTATAAAGTAGCCATTATTCACCCAAATGCGAATTCAGCAAGTGCTTTTAAAAATCACCCACCCCCCAGCAAGAACCGCAAACCAAACAGCCGCCCACACCCCGGCTGGAGCAAGGCTCTGCATTCCTGAGCGCTGAATAACAGCAGCTCTTTGAGTCCAGCCGTTCTTGCTGCTCCCGAGCTCGGGAGAGACCTTCCCTTAGTGCAGAATGGATGCTGTAGGGTCACACCACAGCGCTCACCTTAACTGCTTGCTAAGTGAGGCTTAGAGATGCTCCTGATGTCTTTTACTTATTGAAAAAGTAAGTAAAAAGGGGAAAAAATACATTTCTGAGCACTGAATAACAGGAGTCTCTTTGAATCCAGGCTTTTCTTGCTGCTCCTAAGCTTGGGAGAGACTTTCCCTTAGTGCAGAATGGATGCTGTAGGGTCTCACCTCAGCGTTCACCTTAACTGCCTAAAGATGCTCCTGATGTCCTTTTCTTCATCAAAAAATAAGTAAAAAGGGGGAAATTATTAGATTTTTTTTTTAAATAAATATATGTATGTATGTGGGTGCCTCTAAGCAAGAAAGTGTAAAGGGATGAGACCTGATCTGCATCCCTGGAAGAGTGAAAATAGAAAGAGCTCCCAGCTGCAGCTGCTGGGTGATCCAGCTCCAAACCGATGCCAAAGATGATGGCACCCATCGTCACCCACCCGGGCAGCAGAGCCAACCCTGCCACCAGAAAGGGCCAGACCCACCCACGGCTTCACTCGCAGACACCAGGCCCCGTGTCCCAGAGAGATGGGAAGCCCAGAGGGGCAATGGGAAGCCCAGGAGGGATGGGAAGCCCAGAGAGGGAGGTTTGGAGCCGGGATCTGTCCCAGCAGCTCCCATCCCCTTCCTCCCTGCCCGGCCCACCGCCCCCAGGCAGGCCCCCTGGCAGGGCAGGACAGAACACGGCTCCAGGGGCAGCACAGGCAGCTGCTGGGGACTAAAACGGGACAAAAATCCTGAAAAAGGAGCAGCAGCTCTGCCCGGGAGCGGGGAGGGTTCACGGAGCCTCCGGCAGCTGCAGAAGCAATTTGGGGCAGCTCCCCTCCCAGAACTCCCCTCGGAGTAAAACCACAAATATTTCCAAACAATGAAAGCCAGCCACAAATAAATCCTCAACACTGTGCAGATAAATTGCTGGTGTTTGAAATCACTTCTTTACCTACCATGAAGTTCAGTCAGTTCTCAATTTTCACTTGCTCCAGCCAGGAGAGCCCAGCCTGTGGGGTGGGAACCAAAGCCTCACCTCAGAGCCCTGGAAATGCTGATTTTCCACACAACACCTTCCCTCCACGCTTCCAGGGCTGAAAGGAACCTGGAAATGCTGATTTTCCACACAACACCTTCCCTCCACGCTTCCAGAGCTGAAAAAAGGAACACCTGAGAATTTTTGTTGCACACAAAAGTAATTTCCAGATTTGCAGCAGCAGCTGGATTTGAAGATCTTTACCAGCAAACCTGATATCTCTCCTGACTTTAAGTCCTGTATTTTGCTTTTATCCAGTGTTAATGTAACATTTCCATGCTAGGGAGCAGTCATGGAGTAAAGCAGCACAATGCAAACACTGCTGTACAACAGTCTGCACATCCATTTAATTATTTATTAGGCCAGGGAAAGCATCAAATGCTTTGGGGCTGCTGCTCTACTCCATTCATGTTATGCCTTAACTTGATTGGACTTTTGTAATTCGTTGAGGGGAAAGAAATGGCAAAGAAATCCAATACTAAAGACGTTTAAAAATGGGATTGACGTTTAAAAATGGGATTGCCATTTTGAGTAATGAACTAAAACTAAGTAAAAATTTGTATTTCTTTTTGCTATATCAAGGCCCAGAGTCTTGATTTTCTTTTGCTGTCACCTTTGCCAAGATCTTTTTGGGAAGGCCTGGAAGCTCCTGTGGTGCCTCACACGCCAGCGGGTACCCCAGGTGCTGAGCCAATATGACAATCCTGTATTGCTAAATCCACTATTTCCCCGAAAAACCTTGAATCACATTCAGGACTCACTTGGCCAACAACACAGGATGTTACTTTTTGCAAAACCTGTCACCACCACTCCCAAGTCAGCACAAAATTGCTGGAGAGAATCAAAATTCCCCCAGGCACTTCCGATGGGAACTGGGCCCGCTCTCCTTCCTCCCCTCACCTCTTTGTGCCTGAATGTGAACAGGCCAGGAAAGAAGGACAAAACATTCAATAATACAAATTTCGGCTACTGTAAAGCCTAGGAATTTTTTGTCCATAAATTAGAATCCAGGTCTCACACAGCAAGTTATTTTGGTGAATAAAGGAATACCCAGAGGAAGTGGAAATGGACAGAAGATGGGATAACTGAGTGAAAGATTTCAAGAAGTTCTATCCTGTATCGATGGAGTATCTAGCACTCCACCCGTGAATGGGCCCAGCACAATCAGTGGCTCTCCAGAACTGTCAGCTGCTGCTAATTTACACTTCCATAGTTGCCATCTGCTATTCAGCCCTTTGTGACACAGCCACCAGCCCAGGACCTTTAACCAGCACAGGCAAAACAAAGCGACTCAAAGACACAAATTTTATCCATGTCCCCAACGGTAAAGGAAAACATTTAATCCAATTATGTTTCATCACTCCTACTTTGGGCCACACAGCCAGGAAATGGTGTTGCAGTATCTTCAGCCATCAGCCCTGAATTTCAGGGAGAAATCAAAGATACTCAGTGATATCTTCGGTATAACTAATTAAGACCTGAGAAGTCCAAGTTAAAAAAAAAAAAGAAGCTAAATGATCCTCAGGACCATGATTTCCTGATAGCTTCCTATGATCTTCAGAGTACATTTTACGCACCCTTATGGAAGAAGGAGATGCTTAGCTCACGTTAAAAGCAAGTGTCATCAGGAGGATTTCTTTGCTCCTTTCAGAGTATTCTGAAAATTATTTTTTAAATTCATGCTGTTGGTCTGCCATTAGAAATTTTTTTTAATCTGCATAGTATTTCCCTTTGAAATCCCTGCTGGTAAACACAGCACCACGAAAAAGTGCAACAGAACTGACTGCTTACACCTAACAGGGCCAGCACCTGGTAGGTGTGCAGCGCTGGAATTTCCTCCTTCAGAACTGCTTCCCAACTCCAGCACAGGATGCAGATCCCGGATTTGATCAGAAGAGAAGGGCAGAGATCAAAGATTCCGCAAACTGGATGACAAATATCCAACTGCATGAGTCAGTCCCAGCAGAATCAGCACGATAATGCCGGGCCCTGTAGCCAGGATTATACCCACGGTGGAAACAATGGGACATATGGGCACAAGGAATATTCCTCTTTCTTTAAAACTGTCTATTGTTTAAGAACAAAGCAAACCACATCCAAATACATCTGGCATCAACATCTAACAGTTCTGCAAGCTGATCCTTCTTTTCAAACCCCAAAAAAAACCTGTACATCCGAGTGTCCCATAAATTTTGCTGGAGCACATGAGGAGCCTGGCCATTTTCTGGAGGAGGAAGTGAACTCCACATTGTCCTGCTCACCCCAGGCTGCTCCCCCAGAGCCAAGCGGCCCCATCCCAGCTCCCTCCTTCCCTTTCATGCGGCCTCGGGCACACTTTCCCTGGGAAAGATGGTGGCTGGGAACGGGCTGTGTGTCCCACAGCTCATCCATCCCCTGCTTAGATCTGAGAGTGCCTGGGAAAGAGAGCAGCTGGGAGCTGGCTGAGTGTCCCCCTGGAATGAGATGGCAGAGCTGAGTTTAAACCACATCGTCCCTCCTGCTGCCAGCAGGAAACAGCTCATGTGCTGCACAGAGGGGTGACAGCGAGGAGAATGGGAATGCGCTCCCACAGAAAGCTGGAGACACCACAAACTGCTGCGTGCGAGCAGCCAGGGAACGCAGGGGTTCAGAAAACGCTGCAGCAAGTCCCTGTCCATGTATCACACCCTGCATGTGATTTCTGACCCTGGAACCCCAAATAGGAACAAGCCGACCCTAAAACTTCCCCAGAGAAATGGAACATCATGAAACGCACATCAGGTTTATTTAGGGACAGGCTGTGACAGTCCCCCCACGCTGAGAGAAAGAACAGGGCTCACTTCAGGTCCAGTTAGGGCAAGTTGGGCACCAATTTCCATTTGTATGAGCTATTTTGAGCAGAAACAAGCCAAAAGGTATGTGAGCAATCTCCTTTCTTCTCAGCCTGCATTTAAATGCTTGGTTCCCAGGGTGCAGCTCTTGTCCAAACTATTGACTCTGAAGAAATGAAGTGGAAATTAATCACTTCGCCATTTTAAACAGCTTCCAGGTTTTCCTAGATTTTTTTTTTAAAGTGTTTGGGCAGAGCTTGAAGGTTTTCTACATTTCTTTGTGCCTGGTCAAAGCTACAGGTTGTGTTAAGTCCAGAAAGCCCAATTATGTCACTGCACGTGGGGAACAAGTCTGACCCTAGAGAGGCAGCTCAGCTCCCTTGGTTTTTCTGGAGTCAATTCCCCTGTGTGACCATGCAGGCAGCCCCAAAATCTGGGGCTGAGCTTTCCAAACCTGCCAACTTCCTCTGTGTGTGCAACACTACAGCTGCATGCAGCTTCTGGCTCAGAAACCCTGAGCAGAAACAGGAGTGCCCCAAGCTCTGCCTCCAGGGTTTGCTCCACAATGAACAATGCAGCTCAGTGTTGGCCACTGTCCACACAATCACAATAAATAAACAGCTTCCAGCATTAATCACCTTTTGACAATTTACACCATAACAGTTTATAATCTTACCTACTTTAATGCCTCCGAAGTGTCAGAGTTCATTCCGCACTAGATTAAATGCAAGATTAAAGTAAATAAAAGATTCCACAGAATGGCAACCACCACTGAGTAGAAGCCCTTTTTATCTAACCAAACTCACAACAGTGGAACCCTGAACTAACAGGCACAGGGAGCTTCTTTCTGACCTCAGAACCACTCAGGTAAATGCTAAATAACTCATCCTTCTCTCTTCTGCTCACACACCTTGAAGCTTTCCAAGGGCATCAGTTTACCAATCAGTCAAAAGGAGTATTTCTGATTATTCCCTGGAACTGCAGCATCCCAGGCACAAGAAGCTCAAGGTACCGATCTCAGTTCAGCAGGATTTGCTGCTCAGCTGGTGTTCAGCAGCTGTGGACTCCACCTGAGGATCATTCTGCCATCACGAGATGTATTTAAACACATCTTCCAGTGCTACTGCAACACCTCCCAGCCCCTGCTGGATGCCAAAGGACAGGCAGATGTCTTCTGCTTCTTTAAGCCACATGGGATGAAGGAGAATTCCTTGCATCTCCTCAGAGCGTGTGCTCCTCAGAGACTCCAAACTGCTTTGCTTTGCTAAGCACTTGTAAAGCACATTTCAAATAATTATAATCCTGAGGTCTCCTCTAACATTACCACAATGTATATTTATGAAGTTAAAAGCACGAGCTGCTCCCAAACAGTTATTTAACATTCACTGCAGCTTGTCCAAGCAAGCCCTCGATGCTCTGCAGCCCTGCTCTTCCCCCAAGGCAGAAATGCTAAGTGCAGCTTGAAACAAGACACTGTTTTGTCCTGAATTTACCCATAAAAGAAATATTTGAAGGATTGGTAATATCTGTCTTTCCCACACTCCTCCTGGAACTGTAAAATCCTACTATATCTTAAATAAAAACAAAGATAAATAAGAAAGAAGATGTTAAATTTCTATTTTTCCAAAAATTGTGGGAATCACACCAAAATCCCAACTCTGACTTGCTTCACTGCTGCTCCCACCCACAGCACAGGTGAGCTGGTTCATCACCCAGCTCTGCTCTGCTCCTCAGGGGTGAGGGGTTTTAATGAATCTTTATCAGAGACTTCCCTGGGTGATTTGCCCACCTTCCTTCAACAGTTCTTACTCTCCAAAACTTTTTCTAGGCAGCATCACAAGTGCCACAAATAATCCCAGGGCCTCTCCAGGTGGGGAGAAGGAAACCTCTGGAGTCGTGTCTGGGCTGGCCCTGCAGAGGAATTTGGGAAGCCTGGGTTCCACAGAAGTGTCAGGCCATGGGGACACCCACGTTCCACATCCCATCCCTGCCCAACACGAGGCAGATCCCAGGTTTAATTCAGACTAGATCAGCAAAAAGGATGTGACTTCACAAGTGCCTTTACCCTCCTGGAGCTGGGTTAGGGAGAGTCCTTTGAAGGAGCAGAGGGCACACAACCCAAAACATTTTAAAAAACCCATCATGAGACAAAATTTACCATCACCTGATTTAACATCATTTGGTGGGAGACTTCTACAGGCAGGCACAGGGTTACATTTTCTCTCCAGTGAAAAAGATAAGACTCCCCACAGAATTAAGGTGCAATCTAGCTTTAAATCCCCTCAAATTTAGTTTAATTCCCTAGTTAGAGGAGAAAGTTAGCTGATAAAAGGTAATTTTCTAAATATAATGCTTTTAGACTTCATAAAGCAATCAGCTTCGTAAAAATAAACTCACAAAAGCAGTTTAGGGCAAAAGAAAACATCTTAAAACAAAAGATATGAGAGTTTCAATCCATTGTTTCTAATAAGACAATGATGAGGGAGGTCTGAATCCCAGCAGGGTATGAAGTATGTTTATTGAAGGGGAAAAAGGGAATATTGCAGGATTTGTCAGTCTGGCCAAGAGAGGTAAAATGAAGCAATGCTGTAAGATGACTCTGGGCCAACTGCAGCTGAAATATAGTAGTTTTTTAAAATGTGAGATGATTACGTGTTTAAAACAAAACAAAACAAAAACAACAAAAAACCCAAAACTCAAAAAAACCCAACATAGTGGAATGTCAGTCTTGGTATCTTTAAATAAAGACAGGATGCATTTCTGAAAGACACACTTCTCCAGGTTACTGATTTCAAGAGAGGTCAAAACTCTACCCACAAGCTCTGGTTTAAAAGTGCACCATTTACAAGGTATTAGAGCGGGTGGTCCTGTTGCCATAAAGACAAAAAGAGACTCAGAACTGCAGCAAACTCAGAGACAGCCAGAAATGGGATTATGCCTTTTAATGGTGTTCTACCACCAGGCTAAATCAGTGCTGTAACATGAAGCCACATCCTCACTCAGCCCCCACTGCCTCCTTTTGTTCTACATTTGCTGGCCCAGAGAGATATGATTACTGGAAGCAAGGAGTTAAACTGATTATCTGATGTTCTACTTTCTTTAAAAACAGAAGGAAAGTAGTAAATAGGTATTTAGTAAGCAGACTGCAGTCACTGCAAGCTGAAAAATCACTTTAGGAGCAATCCTGTCCAAAATGCTTTTAGAGTCCCAAGAAGCAGCAACCCTGCTGTTCAATGGATCTGCTATGGAGAGTGGAAAATAAAACTGAAGCAATGTTACCGCAGGGAAAGCACCTCTCACAAAGCACATAGATGTGACAGCAGCTCAGGCAGTGCCACAAGCAGCTGCAGATCTCAGGAAGAGAATGACAGGGTTAAACTCTGGCACGGGATCAGTTCCACTGGCTTACAGGAGGCTCAACCTGGCACAATTCTGCAGGACCTGGAGCACGTGTGAATGTGCTGGGACCGTTATTACTCATCCTGAGGCTGCACAGGGCAAAGGAGCCTCCTCCAGCTCTCCATGGACACAGGGGTGGCCATGGGAAGGGTTGCAGGACTGAGTTGGTAGAAATCTTAATTTTAAAAAAGCAGTTCTTAAAGTGGGGAAGGTGATTAAAAAATCCCCGAACAACTGAGTACAAAATCCCCACCGAAATTTCAGTGTTTGTGTTCAGAGATAAATCTTCACCACATACCCCCCTCCCCCACAGAAAAAAAAAAGAAAGACAAAAATAAACCACGAAGGGAAGGAAGGAAAAACCTCACGATTTTTAAAGTTTGTTTTAGGCCTACTGCAGCAACGGCTTCACTTGGCTTTTATCTGCTTTTGTGGTGTCCTCCAGCCCTGGACTGTAAAAGCAAAGTGGTCCAGACACAAACAGCAGAGGGTTTTATAGAGCAGGGTCCTTTGTTACTGCTGATCCCAGAAGGGACAGGAACTGCCATGTACAGGGAACCTGGGAAGCAGAAATAGCAGAGACCCTGAGCCTTTTATTACCAAGATAGCTGCAAAGTCCTGCCCCAGGCACAAACCAGACCAGCCCGTGAGAAACTTGGCTCTGGTGATGACTCTGCTTCACACACAATTGGAATAACCACTTCCAGATTTCATGTCTCCATCACTGTTATTCATTATTTGCTAAGAGATGACAGAAAGCAAAGTATCATCCACAAAAGAATAGAAAACCCCACAGCTCCCCCCCAGAATCCTTAGCCTGGCTTTGCACAGCTCCCTCCAGGGTGCAAGTCCAGGCTGTTTTTCCTCTCTGCCTTTCCAAGAGAATAAATGAACAAGTTGAACAGCTTGTGATATTTGCATGACTGCAGCGAGAGCACTGGAACAGTCTGAACAGCCAAAGTCTGAAGAGTTTGCAAGGAGTAAAAAGCAGTTTGTGACAAAGCCCACTGAAGACCCTCACCCTGCTGGAGTTACTACAAGCGTTATTATTAAATCTGTAACGACAAGCAAGCCCTGTCATTTCCACAGCAGGCTATTTCTACTTATTTCCAGCTCAGAGATAATCCCACTTTTATTAGGTGCTGATCTATCACTTTATGTACTGCAGAGGAAGAGCCCAAATTCCAGGGAATGAGAGGTTTCAGCTGAAATAATTTCATGAGTGGCTTCAGTGAAGGCAAAAAGACAAGGAAAGTAGTGCTGCATTGACTGGAGCTGCATATGGACACCACCACCCGATGGCAACAATATGTTAAAATTAGACAAGATTCTTTTGATGTAAATGAAAGGAAAAACATTTTAAGGAGTATATTTTCAGTACACTCCAGGCACAATTCCTGTCATTGACATTTGCACGTCCACATTCTGAAACAGTCTCATCTCTGACAAAACTTGGGTGCTGCAGCTGATTTTCAGTAAATTAAAAGAGTGCCATAAAGTTATAGCACTTCACATCTGCATTGTCCAACACATCTGGGTCGCAGATTATTGCACATGGGGAGGAAGATTAGGCAACTGCCAGGTAATGTTGCCTCTTGTTCAATTAATTATCTTATCTGTGTGCAAGGAATGCCCCAACTGCAGAGCCAGACTCGTTCAGAAGAAGGAGCAGGATTTCATTTATGCATTGCACAAGGGTCACTCAGCTCCTCACGTTCCACACGAGGCTGCCAAATCCCTGCTACACCCAGGCAGTTCTGAACCCACGTTTGACTTTGTTGTAACACCTTGCTCCAGCACAGAAACGCTTTCAACGCTCGGGAAAAGTGCCAGACTAAGGATAATGTAAGAGCTCAAGTTCTTCATTAAAGGACATGGCCACTAACGGGCCACTCACCTCACACAATAAACAGCATTTAGCGTTTTCTTTGAAAGGAACATCAAAAGGCATCGGGGTTTGCACCTTCAGTGCTTGTCACCTTCAGCACAGTCCCCAAATGGCCAACTGCAGTGCCTTTGCTTTTGGTTAGGTGCCTATTCGCCATGAAATCGTGACAAAGCGATCTGCTGCCGAAGCCACAACTGGTATTGGTACCCTGGTACCAACGGTGACAAACCCTGGTAGCGATGGTGACAGGAAGCTGCCGGTCTCCGGTGTGGGATGTGAGAAAACAAACCCCTTCAGCACAGTCACACTCTTCAAAGACAAGCGGTTCAGCAGCGGGTAACATTCCTGCAGTGGTTTGTAGGTAACAGGAGCTACACTGATTGAAGTGGAAACCAGAGATGAAATTATGTTACTGATGTGTCATTATCATAATATGGAGAGATATGACAGTACAGAAGAACGTGGAAATCTGACAATACAGAGCTGTCATTTCTGTTACAATTAATTTGCCTTCCAAATAGCTCAGCAGCACAGCCAGAGATGGCTGCTCAGTCCAAATCCACTCTGCCATTTATTGGCATACGAAGAAAATATTTGGGTTTAAAGTAAAAGATAAAAAATTATTGACAAATCAAAGCAGGGGTTATTGTTATCTCATTCCATCAACATAATGCCTCTTGCTACACCAAGCTGCATCTGCCAGCCCACGGCACACATTCACACTGGCTTTTGGCTTCTTCAGCCTGGGAAAAACTTCATTTAAAACTTCCCAAAAGAGATCCCCGGGAGCAGATTCACCCCCGGGAGCTGCTGCACAGCACACACACTCAGGGTTTCCTCAGTCACCTTCTTCAGGCCTGAAAACCACAGCAGGAGATATAAATATAGACAAATTTTCAACACTTGACTGGCTCTCTCCTCCACTCTTTTGTGCCAGGAGATAACAGCAGAAAGCTAAACTGGAGAAAGGTTATCCTGTGGGCAAGGCTGTACACTGAATTCCCAAAGGACTGCCAGCTTCAGATTAGGCAGCACTCTTCAGTGTCCCTGACAGCCACAACACAAACTGCATCAGCTTCGTGAAGCACAAGATCTGTTTGTCTCCTGTTGATTGTAAAACATGTTTATTTTAAAGGGGATAAGCACCTTGGAGTAACAACCTCATTGCTGAAAAAAAAAATTAAATTAAAAAATATCCTGCAAGCTGGCACTGCCTCCAACTCGACATGAGGTGCAATTTTTAACCAACAGGAATAAGTTATTGAATCACTGGTAGTAAAGTTATGAGCTGTGTCTTGAAATAATCCTTGTCTTCCAAAAACAATTCCTGGGTTATTTAATTTGCAGCAATACATTACATGGGCAGTTACACTGGACCAACTTTCAGCCACCTTTTGACAACACTGAACTCTCAAATGAGCCTAGAAAAATATCCTTTAGAGCTTCAAGTAGCACAGGGACTGCAAAGCAAAATTAAGAATGAAATGTGACACGATTTGTAAAATCAAGAGGCGATCCTAAAGCAAAAGTGTGGTCAAGCCTTCTGTGCTTCCCCAGTTCCTCTCTCACAGTCATGTAAATTCAGAGCTGCTCTGCACGTGCAAAAATGACGGCCCCAAACTCACACAGGTGATAAATGTGATTTACTGAACTAATAACAAAAATCACCCCCGCTCAGGCTTCAAACCCAAGAACCTGCGGCCGGATTGTTTTACACATTCACACTGAGCACAGCCCTTTGCTTTCACAACAAAGAACATTTTTGTCCCCTTCCTTGCCCTCCCAATAACCATCTTTCCCTTGTTGTTTAAAGTTCTCAGCCACAGCACAAGGAAGAAAAATAATATTTAAACCAAAAAAGCCACCCCAACCCCTAAACAAATAAACAAAGAAAAGCATACACAGGAGAATGTGTCACAAAGGCACAAAGGAGCCTCTGGGCAGCTGCAGCTCAGGGAACAACTTTGAGCAGCAAGGCCACCCAGCACCAGAGCCCTGCCCAGGAGGGTGCAGGAATGTCACATCCATACCCACCAGGGTACTCCTGAAAATTCCCTCTCCCTGCTTTTATGCCCTTAGAGCAACTCTGATCAGCATTAGAGCTGACTGGAAAGCCTTTATCCCATTATTTTATTTATGTGGGCATATGTAACACTAAACAAGTGTTTTGTTCCAGTGGTAACAGACCATTAGCATTTTTTAATGAAGTTATGATATTTTTTTTCTCCATAGAATGATTAATTAAATGCCATGTTCCACTTGAAGCTAATTCTATGGGATACAAATTTTTACATATATATTAAAAAAACGAAATACATACATACACATACAACAAAATATAACATTGACCTTAAACTTTAAATGGCCTCTCTCCAGTCCTAAACTTCCTGCTCTCCTCTCTTTTACTGAAGAGACTGTCAAATGTGCATGATCAATGGCTTCAAGCACAAACAGATCTTTCACTGACTATCAGACAAATTGGAAACATATAAACTTTGAACACCAACTCAAAAGCCAAATTATTAACAGTGCTCATTAGCTCTACCTCCCACCTTTCCTCTTTCTTCTGGATTAGCTGGTCTGGCAGTAGAGCAGAAACTCTGAAATGCCATCCTAAAAATAGAAAGCAAGAAAAGAGGAAAAAGAAAAGGGGAGGGGGGAGAACAGGAACTGAGAGAATAAGCAGAGTGAGAAGCTTTGTAATATAAAACTGTCTCCAGCTTCAAAGTCATCAGCCAATCATAATCCAATAAATGCTA
Organism: Motacilla alba alba; assembly: GCF_015832195.1. Lineage (NCBI taxonomy): Eukaryota > Metazoa > Chordata > Aves > Passeriformes > Motacillidae > Motacilla > Motacilla alba. The sequence continues at coordinate 19,195,416 of NC_052025.1, read as the reverse complement.
TTTTTTCTTTCTAAAATCAGAACACTCCAATGGCTATTTTTATTCCTGTTTAGAAGCAGCTCCCCCAGCAGGGCCTTCAATCCAGCAGAGCCTGGCAGGCAAAGCAGGGACTCACAGGACCCCACTTCAGGCCAGCATTTCCAACACCTTCACTGGCTCCATGGGTTCATTTGTGTCTGGCACCAACTTTGTTTTACACCACAAACCCCACCAGAGAACAAATGGAGAAGGGAGGAAACAGAGGGGATGTTTACATGGAACTATTCTTTCAACTCAGTTTAAGGGTGCTCCCTTCATGAATTTCTATCCATCCAAACGGCTACTCTGTTCTTCCAATACCCTAATACTCATATCTTCCACATGCAGCCACCAGGAAGTCCAATATGGATAGGTTTGAATTAAAGCTGGTTCTTGGGTCACTCAGACACTTCAAAAAGAATTACTGGGACCCTTAAGGTACTGAAAAATCACAGCAGAAAGGCTGCATGCTCATCCTAAGCCTGGAAAATATGGACATAAAATGAATTAGCATCTCTTGAGGTGTATCCTCTGCACTTTCTTACTTCTTTTGTGGGGAGAAGCTGTGAATGCTCCACCAGTGGAAGCGTTCCAAGGGAGGCTGGAGGGCGTTTTGAGTGACCCCAGTAAGAGATGTCCCTGGACATCCAGGGAGCTGAACAAGATGAGCTGGGAAGGTCCCTTCCAATCCCCACTGTTCTGAGTCCACGATTCTAAAATGCTAGAGGCTTCTTTCTCTATTTAGCTGAAAATTAGCTTTATGAATATAAAATCCCCATGTTACAAATTACAGGTGAACTCAGAGAGAGCAGCTTTTGAAATGATTCCTGTTTTCCATCCAGAGCACAGGAAGACGCCACTTCAGTCCTGGATATGGAAAACTGCAGCAGGCCTCAGGATGTCTGCACCCAAGTGCCCTTTGCCCCCATCAGCCTCAGGTAAATCAACCCCATCCTCAGGACTTCTCTCTGCCCCCATCAGCAACAGAGGGTAAAAATCCTTCTGCTATAAAGGATTTAAGATCAGAACTCCAGTATAAAATGAGAGGCCACAAATGCTCTCCCTTCAAAAGCACATAATGAAAAGGTCTTTAAGAGGACTCAATGAATATTGTATAGTAAAGATTTATTATTATTGTTTTTAAATGGGAGTAGCTGCCAGCTTTGGAGCTTAATTGTTCTCCTTCAAGGAAAGTAACCATGTAAAGCACAGAGGGAAAAAATCCAGAGGCTGTTTTGCTCTCAGCTTATCTAAATAACCTTGATCTCAGATGTTACTTCTCCATCCTTAATTTTAGTGAGGAGATACATTAAATACTCCGTTTCCCACAGCAGGGCTTCAAATTCATCTTGCTTCAATAGCTTTGAAAAGAGCATTTATTTCAAACTTGTAAATGATTTAAAAGAGAACGTTTAATTAATAATGTTGTTTCCAGCCAGATGGCCAGCTATTAGTTTTCAGTCATCTCTTTCAGAACAATTCCCCACAAAGTCTTCAGATGCAAAGGAGCTTTGAAGCAAATAGATGTGAGCGCTCAACACTCAGAGGCTGCCAAAACATTCAGTAGAAGACACAGCTACAGGTACAGAAATTACATTTTTCCAAGTGGTTTTGCTGCAGGCCATGGTTGTAAAAGCCCACCAGTAACAGACACACATTTCTTTCATTTACCATCCTGTATTTGGATGGCATTAAATTCACATATGGCTATAGAACATTACTTAACTGAAAACATGAGGCTACATGTATAGAGTTTCCCCTGGAACTTGTGCTAACAGACCTCAGACTGGAGCTCAGGAGCAGAACTCTGTGGTATGATGTGTATCAACCAGTCAAAATATTCCATGTGTACAGGAGGCACTGCTACAGAGATGAATAGATAAATATTAGGCAAACCCAGCCAAGGTTTACCACTAAACATCTGTGGAATTCTAATATTCTCACTGACGTAGCACCTGCATATTTTCAAAGAGAGTTTCCAACAAAAATTTAAATTGTTTTCTCAGTACAAATGAGATGGTGTACTCATTTTCTGCTGCTGGGCAGCGGCAGAAAGCTTTTTAAAGCATGCGAGGTAATGGGGTTTGCAAGAGGTTTTTAAAATCCTGGGATTTTAAGAGCTTTCCCAACTGTAATTAAATTCCCTGACAGGCAAGGACTGCATCTGGGAGGTAGTTAAGGTACAAGCAGGCTGCAATGTTTTGCTCACAGTTCCACAGTGGTGTGGAACAAACCCTGATATTTTCAGCCTTCCCTAACCACAACGTGCATTCATTACGCAGCAATCAACAACTGAAAACCCATCTTTATTCAGTTATGATTGGGAAAAACAAAGATACAACTGCAATTGTATACCTGAACTTTCAGCCTGTAGTTCTCCCAAACAAGCAGAAGCAGGCTTGGGGAAAAGCTTCAGTGATCAGCTGTCTACCTACACACGAGTTATTTATGGCATCTAATTCAGAGCAAAGCTCAGCTCCGTTTGCAGAGTGCCAGCAGGCTTTTACTGGCAACAGAAACCAGCCAGAAAGTTGTATCAGCTCCAAGAAGTGGACAGTGATTATCTGCTCTTTAAAATTTGCCATTTTGCTGTGTAAAGCTTCATTCTACCACACTGGTTTCACATCTGGTTTGCACTTTCCACCATTCTTGTGCAAAAACTGGTTATTAAAAAAAAATTAACTTTGATCAGAAAACAATGACACGAAACAGGCCAATAGCACAGATTTGGCTGGTGGTGAAGCTTATACTGAGTAAGTCAGGTAAATTTAGGCCCAAGAAGCAGATATGGAGAAAGATCAGCCAAGTCATCTCTAAGTCTGTCCATCCCAAACCCGTGGAACTCTTACATGGTTATTAGTCCAGCATCTCCAGTGCCCACTGGAGTTTTGCTTGAAGGTTCCAGGCCAGCATCAACAACTACTCCAGACTTTTTATCCCACAGGCTGCTGACTGCTGGGAAAGCAGGGACAGATGTCATTAGCAGACCTTGTGCTCTCCTGAGTTCAAGGCCTGTAATTGTGGGGGGCTTTATCTAGGAAACATTTTTGCTTCCTGAGCTTGTGGAGCTCAGGGGCAGGGCAGGGGCACATTAGAACAAGGGCTTCACCACTGGTTGGAAAGCTGGTTAAAATGGTTTAAAAAGGACAAAAACAAACACAGAAGAGCCCAATGCTGCCTCCTGCCCAGGCACAGGATCACCCCCTCCAGAGGTACCTCAGCCACAAATGTGGAGGGTCTCTGCCCAGCCCCACCAGTGCCCATCAGCAAACCCTCACTGAAATATGAGTGAACTCCTCTGACAATTAAATGTTTTCCAGAGAAGTATCATTTTCATCAAACCTCCAGCTAAACCCCACCTGGCTTCCTGCCAGATTTCCAGCCCAGGCCTGACAAGTTCAGTCTTCCTGGGGCTGGAGCCCCCGGGTCTCACAGGCTCTGCTGGGCAGGCTTCAAATCCTGCCAAGAACCCACAGAAGCCACCAAATCCCTGAATTTAAAAGAGAAAAGTGAACAATATTCAACCTACAATCACCTCTCCTGTTTTCAGTTCACTGCTTTCCTGTGCTGGCCTGACTCTCCCTCACTTGCCTGTAAATTGGAAGTAAATTTACTGAAATCCATGTAACTACACAAACACAAAAAGAGTGGCAAAAGCCTCCAGCTGCTTATTAGCCTTTCATTTAGCCAGAGTGCTTTTTAAACACTGAGAGAATTTTTCAGATACTGTTTGTTACACATGTGCTGCATCTCGAGTCCAGGGGAACAACAATTTGTTCAACAAATAATAAGGACCTTTCTGGACAGTTCCATATGTATGGAAACCATAGACTTCGTATCCCTGTGAAACAAACCCACATCTGGTCTTGCTCAGAATAACAAAATTAAAGGTTCTTGTAGTTGGGTCTTTGCCTTCCCACACAGCAACACTAAAATTCCAGTTAATGGAGGGAAAGGAAATTTGGGGAAAACAGAATTCTGCAGCTGTTAACTAGATAAAGCAACAAGAGTCACACATTCAACACAGAAACAGAGGCATTCTCACGTGCCACAGATGTCCTCCTCTCAGCCCAATATTTTTGTGAACCTAACATGTGTGAAGAGTAAGTGAATTTCTCTTTTCATGTTCAAGCAACTAAAACAGGAAGGACAAAGTTTCTCCTCTTTTGTTGTGAAAAAGGAGAGTCAGCGTCAGCATCCATCATTCAACCACTGCTGGCTGCAGCTTCACCACAAAGGAGGAAATTTCTGTTTTGACTTCCTTTTAAAAAAGGATTGAGTTATGGTTAATGAACGTCACCACTGTGGCGAGAAACTCCGACCTTTCCTCTGACGCAATCTGTAAGGAAAATTTACTGAAATTCTCAACTGCAAATTAAGTGAGCTAAGGAGGGTTCACCCACTATTTCCACCCTGAGAGCCCTGGAGAAAGCAGGAACCCCAGGGAGAGGATCCTGCCACATCATCCACACCCCTCGTTTTCCATAATCCACGGTCCTGTCACAGGGTCAGGCACCCAGCCCACCTGTGCAGGTGCTCCAGGACAATTTGGGCACACACAGAGCACAGCTGCACCACCTGGCCGTGTCCCCTCCTTGCCCTCATAACCCAGTGCTGAACAGCAGCGTTTCTTGTGACACAAAATTGATCAGGATCACCTCTTCACCTCTCCTAGACTCACACAGGCTCCATTCCTCACAGGTAGCTTTTACTGGAGTTCTAAGCACGTTCTCTCACAAGGCTCACCAGTGAGAGATCTAATCCATGTTTCCCGCAGCAGCAGCTGTCAGAAGTCTCTGCAGCACACACAAACGCCTCCCTCGCTGCTGAAGGAACAAATCTGGGTATCTGGAACTGTGTAGCTACAACATCTTCGGTTTCCTTAGCTAACAAAGATTTCCAACTGGAGCTCTGATGATCCCTGGGTGACACTTTAAAAACCAGGACGTTATTTCTTACCTGGCTGGGCTCTTGTGGAGTTAAGGGTTACCCTTGGTTTTATTTGGTTGGGTTTTTAACAGGGCTGCTGTTACTATGCAGGAATAGTTTATTCCCACTCACATTTGTCCCCTGATTGTTTGTTCAGGAGCAAAGTACCTGGAGCAGTCCAACTTCCCTAAGGGCAAGTGCCATCACTCTGGGGGCAAAGAGATGCCAGCAAATGAGGATCAGGTCTGAAAGGCTTCACAACACCTTTAAAAGCAGCATTACTGCAACAATCCACACATTACTGCCTCCTGAGCTACACAAAGCTGTGCGATTATCACCAACTCCAAAAGGAATCCGCAAACACCTGGTGGAGTCACCCCGTGGAGCTGCAGGGTCAGGACAGGAACCTCTGGCCTGGCTTCACTCCCCTCACTCCCCTCCCTGCCCATCAGCACAGGCAGCTGGGGACTGGAAAAGGGCTTTTTACAAACACATCAAGGCAGACAAGGACAAAAGTTAATTAGGACTATTCATAAGCCTGGCTGGAGGAGTGCCGCATCCCATCCCTGAAAATTTAATTGCACTCAGTAGAGGAAAGCTAAAACATAGTCATCATAAAAAAATAACCCAAACAACAGAAAGAGATAATTTGGGAATAAAAACTGATTTCAATTTAATTCGAGCACTTGTTGGCCCTATTTATTTCACCAAGTAGTTCATGCAGGATAATGGCTTTACTGTGCATCTAACAGCATTAGAAGTTCCTAATAAATTAACAAGTGAAAATTAATGGCTGCTCAGTCCATTAAATCTCGTTAATTTTATTTTTGTTGTAATAATATAGCAATCACAAGTTTACATTATTAAACTAATATTTATTAGAAGAACTAGTTTTAATTGGATCCCTGATGTGATAATCCCGTACAGTGTGTATTTCTTTATTTCATCATTTTTTTGCATTTATTTCTCATTATATTTAAATGACTGCGATATTCAGGGTCTTTTCCTAATACTATGAAAGTTAAGCAACCATTTTAAACATTTTCTTTCACACAGATTCAACACTTACTACACAATATAATGAGAACATCATGAGTCCCTTCAGAAGCTATTTTAACTCTTTTAGTCTCTTGAGAAAGGGCAGAAGAATGAAAGACAGAGATATGAATATCTGAAAGCATCTTCACAAATGGTAAAATCAATTTCTTCCTCGTAGCCCCTCAGTGTCCTGGATAAACATTCCGGTTGTTTTTCAAGACAGAAGGAGTTTTATCACTGGTTTTAATGCAAAGTGCGAGCTGCCCTGCACAACTCAGGTGAGAAAAATAAATAAATATATATATATATTGGCAAAAGGGTTTGAATGGAGACACCTTAATCAAGGGCTGCTGTGCTATTCCAGCAGCAACTCTTTTGAGGGAGGGAGCACAGCCTCTCTCCTCTCCCAGCTCCTTGTCTCTGCCACATTAACTGAGTGTGTAGCTGCTCCCTAACTGGCTGTACCAACATTATTGCTCCAGCCTGACAGCAGCGCTTTGTTTTTGGGAATGGCATCGTGTGGAATACAAAAACTCCACACACACCACCCAGGCTGATGGAGGAGGCAGGAACAAGTGCAAGGAGGGGAGAAAAAGTTGGAGGGACTGCAGGGAGCAGAAACCTGTGCCCAGAGAGGGGGTGTTGACCTGTGGGGAGATGAGAAAGGCACTGATGAACAAGCAGGAGTGCAGGCAGAAAGTCATGGAATCACACAAACAGCTGAGGTGGGAAGGACCCACAAGGATCACTGAGTCACACCCAGTGCCAAAGAGCGTGGCCCAAACGCTCCTGGAGCTCTGTCAGGCTCGGGCCATGTGCACTCAGCGGACCTTCACCTCCAGCCCTGACCTGCAGAGTCCCACAGGGGCCTCCCCAGGCGGGCTGTGCAGCAGCCCTCGGTGCCACAGCTGATGAGGGCACTGCAGCAGCACAAGGGTTGGGCAGGGCTGTAAAACCTGCCCGTAAAGCTCGGGCAGGACAGAGGTCACTGACACGGGTTTGCAGCAGGAAAATCCCCAGCAGGATGGAGCTGAGCAGGGTGATGGCAGCCAGGGGTGTTTGCACACAGGGACTGGGCTGTAACCACCCCTGCACACCAGGGCTGAGCCCCTGCAGGCGCTCCCAGACAAGGCCGTGAAATATTAAAGCTCCTCAACACAGGGACAGAAAACTGAAAACAAGGTAGCTGGAAACTGACACTGAAAAATAAGTAAATTTGCACATGGACACACAAAGCTGTGACTGGTCCTTTGCTGGTGACCACATCAGATGGGCAGCAGCCCCAAAAGAAGTGTGGAATTAGAGACTATCCCGAGCTGGAAGGGACCCCCAAGGAGCAAGTCCAATGACCCCAAAACCACGCCATGGTGTGAAACCACAGCATCCTTCAGGGTCTTGCAGACAGCCTCTGCCACTTAACATCCTCACAGCTTTCCTATTTTCCTGGTATCACCTCAAACCTAAGAACATGACCAAGTTCTGTAAATATTGTGTGGTCAACTCCCAACACAACCGAAGCTGTGCTCACACCCGAGATGTTTCTGAAATATTTATGCTCCTTCTTTATTATCCTTATTCATAAAGTTCCTTGTGTATTGTCCCCGGTTTTCCCCAGCAAAATGTAAATAATTTAAGCAACACCTTGTTCAGTGGCTTTTAAGAAGCAAATGTGCCATGTTTCCATTTTAATTGGTACATTCAGCCCTTATCTGATGAGTTCCACAAGAAATAACACCCACCTCTCTTCCAAACAGTTTTCTAAATTAAAAAAAAACAAAAAACAAAAAAAACCCCAACAATCCACCACTTAAAAGGTGTTGCTTACATACAGGAATCCTGGCTCCCCTAGAACCACTGGTGATACCAAAACAAATAAATACAATAATGAGTTCAAAAGAAAAACGTGCATATGAAAATATATTACAAAATGTCAGGAGATTTATGTCTTGGTGTGTGTAGCACCACTAAAACTCTTGAAACAAAGCATTTACTATCTCATAAAGCAAGACTATAGATCCTGCACAGCTTGTAGAGATTACTGAGTGCCCATCACATGGTCTGGTTAAAAATGTTGAGTTGAACACTCATCACACTTCATTTCCAGGGCAAATGCTGCTGGTTTCTCAGGTGCACAAAACGGCCTCTTCTTCTGCCCAGAACAGCGCTAGAAACTCAGGTTTTTGCAGGTTTGTATGAATGTCAGATGTAGATGCCATTCTCACCACATTTTTGGGTCTCAGAAGAGACCAGAGCCACCAAAAATCCTGCAAGCAGCTGGATCATTGCCTGCTCACAGAGCAAAGCAGAGAAGCCACAAACACCCAGCTGCCTCTGCTGGGTAGGTGTTAATGGCACACTTGTGCCCAGGTTGGTCTGAGAAGGGATAAAAACGCTCATCCTGAAAGCTGGGCTTTCAAGATAAGCAACTGTGACACAGGATGCATTTTAATGGGCAGAAGAATGCGTGTTCTCAACTTTTATCACCCAATACAGGATGAAAAAACCTTTCTGCCAGGGAGCCCCAGGACTCACTAGATCAGCTCCGACACCAAAGGCCACCAGCTCAGGGCACAGAGGTTTAAAGAAAGCTCCTGCTGGGGCAGGATGGGCTTTGGCAGCTGCGCCCAGAGGAGGAGAGAAAGAAGATCCTCTAAAGGAGCCGTCCTATGCAGCAGCAGCAGCACCACAAACCATGAGATGGTCCAAGACCAGAGTTTTTCAGGTGGAAATGACTTCCTCCTCCCGCAGTAAAAATAAGAAGGAAAAATCCTCCTTGCCAGGAGAGTCACACTGAAATCCCTGAAGGCCTCTCCAGCCTTTTGCTGTCTGCCACAGGTTCTCCCAACAGAAAACCTGGGGTGTCTGTCACACCACCTCAGAAATGGAGCACTTGGAGAAGTAATACACGCTGAGCAAATACACAAGCAAATAAACTAATCCCTGTTTACTAATCTGTCAGGAGATAGCATGTAGTACATGCTTCCAGATCCCAGCAGATAAACATGACAGCAGGAATACATTTGTTATTCTAATTCCTTAGCCCTACAACAAAACAAATATTTTTTTCCTGTTCTTTCTTCAAACAATCCCACCTGATCAGTCCAGGAATTTGCTGCGTAGCCCTCATTCCCACAAGCAATGTTTCTGCAAAGCTCGAGCCCTTTTCCATGTGAAACTTGCTCTGTCTCATGGATACAATAGCTAATTTTGGACTTACCCTGCTCCTGCTGGGCCACAGTCATCACTGGCATGGCTCCACTGTAATTCAGTCTACTGATGCATTACAGACAATGCACAACATGAGCTAATCCTTAATGATGCTTTTCCCCCTCTCCCCCTCCCCAGCATTTTATTTGAGTAAATAGTAAAATGACATACGTAAAAATTATTAAATGCAAAAAAAACAAACAGCAAACTAAAACCACGCTGAAATCGTCTTGCAAACGCTAATTTCAGATGACACGGTAATCAGATTCACAGATACATTAGGACAAGCGGTGCAGCCCAGAGGAACAGCACAGCTCTTAAAGTCACAAGGCCTGGTCAGAGCTGCAGCTCTGCACTGACTTCAGAGAGATTGTTCCATGTTCCCACACCATTCCCCAGCCTCTGACACACAGATGTTAACATCTCAGCACAGAAAACCTAACCACGGCCATTTCCAAACAATAAAAAAGCAGATATGAAGTTGTGTTTAAAAACCAATGCCAAGGTACAAGGGGCTCCCACCAAAACAGGCTGATGCCTCCCCCATACCGAGGGTTAAGATCTGCAGGCTCATGTCATAAATGAACATGAAATGTTTTAATTTCTGCACAGATTTTCTTTCTTTCTTTTCTCTAACAGAGGAGGAACAGCCAGGACAATCTCTGAAGGTGAGTATTCATGACTTGTGATATATGTTTGTGTTATTTATTTTTAACCATTACTTTTTTTTTTTTTTTTAAGAAAGCATTGTGTTTGGCCCAACTATCTTCTTCTTTTATATCATAAAATATCAAATCCTTCCATATCTAAACCACCTTGTTAGGAGTCACAGTTAGGAGTCACAGAAGTTCCAGGGGCCTTCATGCTCTGCTCCCTAACGGGTCAGCATCAGCCAGACACAATACCCAGGTCACAGCAGCAGGGCTGCTCCAGCAATTTTCTTCTTTTGAAATGGTAAATATTTCAGGGAAGTGCTTTAAACACGGAATTAACTACGTGGAAAGCACGCTGCTTACCAAGAACTTTAAAAATATAGGTTTTAAGGCATTTGTATTGCGTGGTGGCTCTACAGGTTTTGATTTCTGCTTCAAGTAGAAGCCGGAGCAACTCTAACAAAGGCTGAGAGCTCTCATTTGCATTACTGGCCAAAATCGTAGCCACAGTCATTCAGCACCAAAAAAAGATAAGGAGGCTTTATTTTTCCTTTTAAAAAAACACTGCAGTTGTTGGAAGAAAATTTTAGGAGCTCCAAACATCCACATTTCTAAGCTACTTGCTTCACTTTTTCATGCAACAGATGCTGCTTTGTATCAGCTCCTGCATATTAAATCATTCTGACAACCAAGAAAGCATACATTTGTTTGTGCCAGAGAGAAGCATGAATACACACACACACAGATATCTTCTCACGCAGAAGCACACAATTATGCAGCATTCAAATATTTGGGATGAACTTTGGCCTTTGCTTAAAAAAAAAAAAAAAAAAAAAAAAAAAAGTACTCTCAAACAACAATCAGGAACAGACCCAGCAGTCATCTGGCCGAGCTCACAGAAATCAACAATCTGCAGCAATAAAACACCACTTGTGGGCAGCCATTTGAAAGTTACTTGGAAAATTATTCTTAGATGGGATAGTCTTATACACGTCTTTTATGATTTATGATGGCCCTATGGATCGAGTTCGGAATGGAGAGTAAAAATAAAATCTATGTTCATTCAAAAAATGGAGGAAAAATCAGTTATAGTCACCTTCACATGTATGGGGTTTTTTCTGCTCTCCAAACGACCTCCTTCAGCTCTGCCATTTGCATTCCCGATTTAAAAAGTAACTCGAAAACATCAGCAGAGCTAGGGCTCTAAATCACCCCTTCAGAGGAGTAATAAGCAAGAAGCCAAACAACCCAAACAAAACCGTTCTCCTGACGCACTAATCACAAGAAATCGTAAAGCAACAGCACTTGAGAACACGCTGAAACTTCTGACAATGAGAGCACCCTCAGTGAGTGGAACTGATCTGCAGCGCTTCCAACTTTTTTTTTTTTTTCTTTTTTATGATCTCGGCTCCAGACATCTTTTCTCCACTATGTTTTCTCTCTCGTTACTAGAGAGTAATTCAATTCTGTAGCCAGTTACGGGGTTTTTCTTAAGTGGATAAGGAGCAGGCAGAGAGGACCAACACCGCTGCGAGTGCGGCAGGGCCGGGACGCAGAAGGAGCCCTGTCCCGGCCGTGCCGGAGCTCGGGGGGTCCCTGCGGGTCCCTCAAGGTCCCGCTGCTCCCCCGCACCTCGCAGGGCCCCGGGAGCCGCGCCCTCCGCACCCCGGTACCTGGGGATGGTGATGCACTTGGTGTTGATGTTCTGCGTGGTGATCGCCTTCTCCAGCTCGTCCAGCTGCCCCGTCTTCTTCAGCTTCTTCACCAGGCTCTTCACCGCCTTCTCGCACCATTTCTCCTCCTGCCCGTTCTGCTCGCCTTTCTTCCAGCCCAGGAGCCGCTTGACGATGGGAGGAGTGAAGGGCAGGATGGAGGACATGCTGGCTGTGCCGGCAGCGCCCGCCGCCGGCTCCGCGCTCTCTCTGCCCGCCGCCCCCCGCGCTCGCCCCGCCGCCGCCGCCGCCGCCGCCTCACACCGCGCGGCCCGGGCGGCCCTGCCCGGCCCCGCCGCTCCCCGCCCGCCGCTGCCTCAGCGCCGCGGGCCCGCGGCTCCAAACTTTGCCCGGAGTTCGCCGCCTCTCCCCGGCGGCGGCGGCAGCTCCCTCCTCCTCCCCCTCCTGCCCCGCTCTGTGTGCGCGGAGAGGCGCCCACTCCAGCTCATTCCCAGTCTGTCTCTCATGCAAATTGCCTGCTGGCCGCCCCGGCCCGGCTTCCACCCCCTCCTTCCCTCCCAAACACGCCGCCGAGGGAGGGAGGGAGGATGGAAGGAGGGCGGGGAGGCGGCCGGCCCGCCGGGAACTCCGCGCCTCCGTCGCCGCCCGCGGAGGCCCCGGCTCCCCGAGGGGGATCGCGCTCCGCGGGGCCCACGGCGAGGGCAGAAAAGCCCAGGAGCAGGACAAGGAGAGGTGTCCGGACAAACCCCACCGAGGCCAGGCAGGAAAATAAACACAAGTGTAAAGCCCCACAAGTGAGGGGAAGGGGACAAGAGGGTCCGCAGCCTGGCTGCAGCTCCTGCCACGGGCATTTCGTCCCTGGAAAGGTGCGTTCCCACACAGATACCTGAACACAGCTTGGCCGGCCGTGCTCAGACAATCAGCTGCTTTTTGTTCCAACCCCTTTAATTTACTATTCCATTCCCTCATCTTTCCACCCCGAGCAACAGGTACCCGAATGATTTTTGCCCTGTATCAGACAAAAAAGGACACCCTGGAGGTGTTTACCACTGGAGCTGGTCAGAAATTCTCAGACGGAATATTTTTGTCAGAGGACGGCAGTTTGTTCACATCTAGGTGTTTTGTAGAGATGCTTCACTTTGGGCTGACTCAGGGGTGGCATCCAGGTACATTTCCAGTTTCTAACTTTCCACCACTGGGCAGACTGGGTTGTCACATTCCCCGGTCTCAAGCATGCTGAAAGGCAGCCCAGGTCCTATAAAAACATATAATTATAAACTTCAGCTCCTCAAAGCAGCAGTTCTCTGTTAAACTACCCCAAAATGGTGCTGAGCAAGGAGTCTCAGAGGCACCTGGGGACTCTGCAGGTGCCTCCAACCAGGCTGGTTCCTTTTACCAGCTCCAGCTGCATCTCATCTCCCTGCAGCAGCTGCCCAGGAGCAACACGGTGAAAGTTTTGTGGGACTTGGCTCCCAAATGCTGAGTTCTCAAGCTGAGCTACGCTTCCCAGTTTTCTCCATCCTATCAGAAGAGCCCGAATTTGGGAAGCCTGCGGGGCAGCTCGGCATCTCCCAGACACGCGGGTTCTTGCCAACCCACATTCTCATACTCCAGCATCCAGAGTAACCCAGCGGGGAGACTCCTCGAAAGCCGGCATCCCAAACCTCCCCGTGGCCGTGGATTTGGAGCAGCCAGCCATCCAGATTGCCTCGTGGCAACTCAGGAACCGACGGCATCAGACAGCTCTGAGGCAACTGCCTTGGCTTTCACAGGCACTTCAAACACAGGCTTTTATTCCAAATTGAAAGTACCAATTTTTTAAATATTAATATTGGATTCAAATTAAATATGCCCTTCTCTGTTTTGGTTTTTTTTTTTCTTCAGCGTTCTCATATTATTCCCCAACATGCATTCCCTGAGTGTCTTGAATTTTGGAGGCTCACCACTAAAATTTTGGACTGTTGCCCTGACCCAGTTTTTGGCTGCTTTGGTTGAGATGTCTGAAGTACAAAGATGTGGAACCCCTGTAGATGATCCCAACATTGTTTGAGGAAATAGCTCCTCAATACCTCTAAAGCACTGCAAAAAAATCACTGATACTATTTACACTAAAAGCAGGATACCTCAATTACTGACTTGCTAGTGCTGTTGACTTGCTGTGTATTTGTGTTTTTCTGAAAAGGCCACGTTTCTGATAGTTTGTGATTATTTAAGGGTCTGAACTCTGATTTAGAAGTTGTCGTTCACAACTCTAGAAAATGGCTTGAATATGTGAACCAAGTGAAACACAGATGGGGAAGTTAAATATTTTTTTTTTAAATGCAGAAATACATTCTTACTACATTTTGAAATGGGGTGAAGTTAAATAATCTTTTTCTGTTTTCTTAATTCTTGGCCCAGCACATTTTGCAAGCCCAGAGGCTGAAGGACCTGCCTCACACCTGGTAAGTCCATATTACATCAGGGTGATCTCAGAGCAGATTTCTGTTCTGGGGACCAACATTTCTTTCTGGCTGTTTTGGATAGAAAACCACGGGCACCATTCCATGCTTTTTTCATCCAGAAAGATTTTGATAATACTCAAATCTCATCTCTACAATCAGAATTCATGCTGTGATCTTGGTTCAACAGAGCTTCTAGAATTTTCTGTCCATGTTCATGGGCTGATCTTCACTCCTCACAGTCATATCACAAGTCATGGTCTGGGTACATTTGAATAAGGGGAAGGAGAGGAAGAGCGGAGTGGTTTGCTCATGCTTGTACAGTGATTTAGTGGCAAAAGGGTGAAGATAATTTGCTAAACACTAAACCAAACTGGGTTTCTTGCTTACAACCTCTAAATGAGATGTAGGCAGCTAAACCAGTGATCTAAACTCTGGGCCACAGCAGCACAGAAAACACTCCTGGAAACAAACAAACACTTGGGCTTGGGATGTGGGATACATTTTTAAACTTTAGGCCACGACATTTAATGGAACAACTTGTGTGCTTGCTGGGGTTACCTGTCAGAATGAACTGTTCTATGAAAATATGACTTTCTGAACCCCTAGACAGTAATCCTTTATTTCAGAGAGTTTTGGACACTCTCATAGTGGAAAAATTAACAGGAAAAGCAGGACCGTCCCAATGCTGCGTGGTCTGGATCCGATTGCTGGTTTACAAAATGTCTGACGTCTTGGAAGCCACCACTAGGCAGGAGAAGTTTATGCTTCTTTTTGTGATTGTGCTCATTTTTTTGTGGAACAAATTGTTCTTTACTTTTAAAAAGTCATTATCTTTGCTTGTGTTTGGAATTGTAGAGGTTCAGGGCCACAGTCTGCTCTTACTGAGAAATAAAGATATAAGTAGTCTGCAATAATGTGAGGAAACCAAACACTTCAAGAAAAAAACCCAAACCCTTTACAGCTATTTTGCATTTCTTAACCTTTTACTAATACACTAGCACCTTAAAATTACTGAAAAATAATATCTGCATACCTTGGGTTTTGAGATGATTAATGAATAGGACCAGGATTAAAATTCTCCTTTCACAAAGAGAAAAATCAGGCTCTGCTTTAGGAACAATATAAAATTAGCATGAGAAACAAGAAGGTGTTCACTGGAGCTCAGCTGTGCATATACGTACCTTTATCAAAAATATTTTTAACGGCTTCAGAGACTGAAGAATTGTTCTGTGCTTTGCTCCATGTTCCCTCTATATCCTTTGAGTAGCAAGAAGGGATTTTTGGGGCAGACAGGAAGGCGTTCAGGGCGAGCTGGGACAGGCAGGATGGAGGCAGCGTGGCCAGAGCACGCTGTTCCCTGCCTGGGCTCGGGCTCTGAGGGAGCCTGGTGCCTGCTCCAACAGCTCCCAACGTGCCACTGTGGCTGGGTTGAAAATCAGGGAGTGGTTGAGAAGCAGCTTCTGAGGTGCTGCCCCCATTTCTACCTCACTGGCTAAAATATTAAATGTAATTTCCTACCTGTACGTGGAATTTTACAGTTCCCAGGTGGACAAGCTAGGAAGCTCACAGCAGACAGGGTGCTGGCCTCGACTCCTCCTGTCCAGTGTTCTCCATGAAGGGTGAGATGGGCAGCACTGAAAATGAGGAGTTTTAAATTGGGTTATCTTCATTGCTTACCTTGTAAATAAGGGCTGTGACATTTAACTTGGAACCTATGTCGTGTATAATGTGCATAAACAAGGGAAAGTGTGGGAGCTTTCCCTGGTGAAAGTAATATATATATATCTATATGTGTAGAACAGCATTTATATGCAAGCAAACCTATCTTAATCACTCAGAACAAACCTACAGGAAAATAGTTTCTGGCATGAGTCATGAAAAAAGCGAGGCCCTTGTAAGTTAATGTTTTCAGCAGTAATGTCAGCTCTGTGAAATACACAGCTCAGTCAAATCCTTGCAGAGTACCACAGCTATTCTTCTCTGCAGATAAGAAAACATGCACACACAATAAAAAGTTGTTTTGTTGGAAATTGCTAATGCTTCATACACACAAGCCAATTCACCTGCATGTTCCAAGAGGCTCAGTGGTGCAAAAAGCACACAACCACTTCTAGTTAAGCCAGAATCCTTTCTGTTACCACGGCAGCACCTCTTGCCTAAGGAAAAATACAAGGCAGCAGCACGTCCAGAGTGATCCTTCTAAAACACTCTCCCAGTTCCTGGCAGTTATTTGTGTAGGCGCTCCTGAACTGGAGCTGACCTCCCTGGAGAGCCACGGACAGGCCATTCCTGCACTCCAAAACCTCTCTGCTTCTGATTTACACCTCTGAGTAGCCTTCCTCAGGCCCCCATGGCCCATGTGGGGCACAGGACAGAGCTACTCTGAAGAAGAACTGAAATTATCCACTGCAAATAACGATTCCCTCGTTATTTCCTTTATGAACTGTATGGGTCTCAGCAGAGAGAGAAAGGGTGATGTTGAGGCTGGGGCAGGTGAGTGATCTCCCAGGAAATGTGAGTTTTCCCCTGTGTATCTCAGTGAGACGTGAGGCAGCCTGGGCCTCAGGGGGTGTTTGTGGTGTGCAGGGAGCTGGGGGGCCCTGGCTGCTCCCCTG
Organism: Motacilla alba alba; assembly: GCF_015832195.1. Lineage (NCBI taxonomy): Eukaryota > Metazoa > Chordata > Aves > Passeriformes > Motacillidae > Motacilla > Motacilla alba. Next base: position 19,178,839 of record NC_052025.1, on the reverse strand, counting down.
GGGTCGGGGCTGCTCGGGGCACTCGCAGCTGCACGGGAAGCGGCCGAGCTCTGCTTCACTGGCATGGCACATCCTGCCATGTGCCATGGCAGTGCCATGGCCTCAGCGCCCCTCACAAACACCTTCAGAGGGAATCCCAGCTCTGCTTCACTGGCATGGCACATCCTGCCATGTGCCATGGCAGTGCCATGGCCTCAGCGCCCCTCACAAACACCTTCAGAGGGAATCCCAGCTCTGCTTCACTGGCATGGCACATCCTGCCATGTGCCATGGCAGTGCCATGGCCTCAGCGCCCCTCACAAACACCTTCAGAGGGAATCCCAGCTCTGCTTCACTGGCATGGCACATCCTGCCATGTGCCATGGCAGTGCCATGGCCTCAGCGCCCCTCACAAACACCTTCAGAGGGAATCCCAGCTCTGCTTCACTGGCATGGCACATCCTGCCATGTGCCATGGCAGTGCCATGGCCTCAGCGCCCCTCACAAACACCTTCAGAGGGAATCCCAGCTCTGCTTCACTGGCATGGCACATCCTGCCGGGCAGGGCCTCAGCGCCCCTCACAAACACCTTATGGGACATCCTGCAGTGCCTCAGCCCCCCTCACAAACACCTTCAGAGGGAATCCCAGCTCTGCTTCACTGGCATGGCACATCCTGCCGGGCAGGGCCTCAGCGCCCCTCACAAACCCTTTATGGGACATCCTGCAGGGCCTCAGCCCCCCTCACAAACACCTTCAGAAGGTGCAGAGGGAATCCCAGCTTTGGTTCACCCTGCTGGGCAGTGCCCCTCAGCCTTCCTCACAAATACCTCCAGAGGGAATCCCAGCTCTGTTTCTCCCTCCTTTTTTTGGAGGCTTGGCTTTGACATCTGACAATCACTGACATGGCACATCCTGCTGGGCAGGGCCCCTCAGCCCTCCCCACAAACACATCAGAGGGTGCAGAGGGGATCCCAGCTCTGCTTTACTAGCACAGCACATGCTGCTGGGCAGAGCCTCACAAACAACCTATGGCACATCCCTCAGGCAGGGCCCCCCAGTCCTCCTCACAAACACCTTCATATAGAATCCCAGCTCTACTTTTCCCTCCTTTTTTCAGAGGCTTGGCTTTGAAATCTTAATAGGCTCTTACATGGGAACTCCTGGCACGGTTTACAAGTGTCCAATGTGTGAAGGGAGACAGAAGGCGATAGTCAGGAGGACAGTTCCTTGTTTAGTTTTGGAGTTTCACGAGAGAAAATAAAACATCTTGATGAGGACACTCCAGCTTCTTTCCTGCATGGCTGTCCGAGCACAGGAAAGGGGCACACAGGGACACAAAAGCCTCCTGAGGCTGAGCCCTCTCCTGAACCACAATCACTGGGACAAGGCCTGATCTAATCTTTCCAAATGTGCTAACAGCCTGAAATTAATATGCTTTTAATGAGGCTGGAGATAAAACTGTCACTAGGGTGGCCACCCAGTGGGATGTGCTGATATCCTGAGGGATGGAGTGGAGGATTTTCAGCACCCGGGTGTGAGGAGGCAGCACCTGCAAGCTCAGCCCTGCCCAGACTTTGCATACAAGAAGCTGCTGTCAGGCTGCTCTCGGTGTGACTGCACACACACACAAACATGGCCCTGTCCCAGCCTGGCAACCTGGAATTTCATGGGGTTTAATATGGCTAAGACATAAAATCCAAATTCTCAGTTTTAGGGATGGTCCTCCTCATGAGATGTGTCCCTCCCCTGGTTGCCGGAGGGAGTGAGGTGCTGGTGAGATTCCCCTGTCTGCTGTAGTACAAAAAGCACCAAAAGCTGCAGTCAGGAAAAAAGAGAGGAATAGGCCAGGCACCAAAACCAGAGGCTCGTTACAGGTAACACAAAAACTCCAGCTCCCAGCCACAAACATTTATTTGAGATTCCTTTCCCGTGTCCATAGATGACTGTCTGTCCTTTCTGAATTCCTTGCTGTGTCTGCACCCTTTTTCTTCGCCAGGGCACATCTGTTAAAGTCTTTGGTTTGGTTTTGAAGTGGGCATTTTCTATCCAGCTGAACTTTAAAAAAGCTCCTGAGCACAGGCTTTGAAGGAGTAAATATAAATACATTATTTTTATGAATAGGCTCCTGTTTTCACATGTTCCACTTGCAATGGCTTCTTGTCCACAACTGCTGGCATGTCTGGCTCTCTGCAGGAAGAATCCTCTTCTGGAGGAACACACTTTTCCTTGTGCACAAGGGATATTCTCAAGGAACATTTTAATGAAAAAATTCACCTGTATTGAAGGGGTCAATGCCACCAGTCTTGGAAAACAGAAACCAGCCTGGCCAAACTGACCGCCCAGCACTGCAGGGAGGTCCTGATCAGGTTCACGCTCTGTGCCTGACTTTGTTTGGGCCAAGACTTGTGCTGAACCTGGGCAGAGCTCAAGGTTGCTCACAAGATCCATCCATGCACACAGCAGGGAACAAATCCTTTGGATCCCAGCCCTACCTCAGCCAAGTCAAGTGGGAGTTGACTAATTGCTATTACTATAGAGTTTAGTCAGTAGTTTTTATGTGGTGGTGGCTCCCCTACATTAAAACCAACAGTTAAAGGCCACTTCTTCATTTTTGAGGTTTACTTAATTAAGTTACCCTTTCTCTCTTTTTCTTAAATTCTTTTAACCTAAAATGCATTGAAGACCTCACAAAGGGACTGTCATTTTCATTTAAACCAAGAATACTCTTTAAGGCAGCAGCAGCAAGGAGTGGCATGGAATTATTTGCCCATGAATAATATGTTAATATTTATACATAGCTTGGTTAGATAAGGGGAACAACTTGAAGATCTGTGGGAGAAGCTCTGCGTGGCCATGCTCTGTGGAGCAATGTTCCAGCTCCGTGTAGAATCCCAAGTGTTGATTTTGCCTCCTGACAGTTTAATGTGTAACCCAAGAAAGTGCATTCTTCAAGATAAAAAAGGGGGGAATCAAACCACCACAATCTGCCTGCTCTTCCCTTCCAGGGGTTTTACTGCATTTTGAACAGAGCACAGTCCCTTTACTGTTGGGATCCTCAAACACAGCTGAACTGAAGAGAGTCCACAAGCTGTGCATGCAAACAGACAAAAAACCTTGGGTTTATTTTTTTCTTTTGAGTCCTTACTATTGCAAAAATGCAGCTTTGCCTTTTCATAACATTTTCATAAAGCTCAAGTCCCACTTGGGCAGTAGAAATGGCACAAATGGGAAGAGAATGACAAGGAAATGTTCTGTGTGTGTGAGAGGAGGGATGTTTACTCCTTGTTTATTTGTTCTGGGGGGAAATAAAGTGCTTTGTGTGAAGGCTCTTTGCAAGAGAGGCTGAAATGCTCTCCGGGCCCTGTAAAAGCATTGCCAAGTTTGTCAGCAGAGGGGAAAGAAATCTGGGCAGGCTGCCCTAAATTAAAACTAAACTTAAATCAAATTCAGTTTAAATACACAAAGTAGTGCTTGCTGTGGGGGCTAAAGGTAGAATTACCAACTCAAACACTGAAAATTCCTGAGTGAAACCTGTTCAAATGGGTCTGAAATGTAGTAAATAAATTAAAATAATAATAATAACATTGTTTCCTTCCTTCAGCTTTTGCTGGGTGTCAAAGAGGTCATGTTTCCTACCTTGTCTTGGCCCAGGTAAGAGATGAGGTGAGGTGAGCTGAGGTGAGCTGAAATTGGAGGTTCTGATGCAATTCTGTCCTTCTGGGAGTTAAGGATTTAAGGAACATCTCCTGTGAGAGCTTGCAGGCAGCTCCTGAGGTGTAGGGATAGTGCAAAAGAAACCAGAGCTGTGGAGAAAGTCCAATAATTATTAATTTTTAATTTACCTGAGATACTGAACAAATTAAGGATGCTGCTTTATTGGAACACATTAGGATCCTACAGATTTATCCTTTCTTTTAGGATAAACTAACCAGCATAACTTGGATCAAGATTTCAAACAAAACCTCAGGGCTGCCTGCACAAGGCTTCCTGTTGGTTTCGATATGAGATTTTGGGGATCTTTTAAAATGAAAATGTCACACCACTAGTTACAGGGCTTTCTGTAATGTGTCCAAGTTATTTTTTCAATATTGGTGGTCTTTCCCCTCCCAAGTGGTTGGGAGTAGAATTGAAAATCACGTGCTCCAGCACTTAGAGAGACCCTGTGAAGTGAATGGAAGCCAATTTAGGCAGCTGGGTACAGCCTTGATAGAAATTTTCAAAGGCACACGTGATTTTTATGACCTTAGGACTATTTCTTGCCTCTGGAAATCTCTTTCATAGCTTAACTTCAGCTACCTCTTCACAAAAACCCTGTCCTCTGTTTGTTATCAGCACTCACAGATGTCCTTTAGAGATTTCCCTATTTCAAAGTCCCTGAAACAAACTGTGGGTACTGGAGGGGGGAGTGCAAAGCAAGGAGATAATTTCAGTTACCTAACATTTATTTGACTTAGTCATGCAGAACTGCATCAGTGCAGCTGATAGGGAGCGATGATTAAACCAGAGCCTGAGTCTTTATTCCCGTGTGATCAGTGCCATTATCTGCTATCAAGGTTGATCTGACAGTAACTTTTATTTAGAATCAGCCACACTTCTTTTCCCCGCCTACCCCAAAGGCACCAGAGCTGTTTGCAGCTCCCCAACTTACAGAAAGTAAAATGTAATTTGTGCCTCCAGTGCAATGAGGGAGGTGAGAAAAGAGATCTGGTTTCTTTATTTTGGGGGGGCCTGATACAAAACCCATCACAGGCAGGAAATCAGGGTTTGTAAAGGATCCCAGAATGGGACCTTAAAGCTCATCCCATTCCACTATCCCAGGTTGCTCCAAGCCCTTCCCAACATGGCCTTGGACACCTCCAGGGGTGGGGCAGTCACAGCTTCTCTGGCTGGTGGAGAGTTTGAAAGTCCCTGGGTTGAAAAAACCAAAATGCTGTATCTCAGTTATTAAATGTCCATTGATTCCTTGCTTTCTCACACACATTCATAGTCCAAAATACGTATATATTTCAGTATCCCTTGCAACATTGCATAATTGTTGTGCTGTAAGCCCAGAACCTTTGTAGGCAAACTCCTGAAAGTAAGGATATTTTTATAACAAGTGAATACAGAAAATATTAATAATGAGCACTTTAGACAGAAATTTCACTATGCTACCACTTATAGGATGTGGAATGTGCTGCTAGATAAAGGTTAATGAACAGGTCCATACCTGAGCTCTAGTCCATAGGGAGTGACCTGGTGGCTGACCTTTCTTTTAGGGAAGCTGCCTCAGGAGAAGAGAAGTGATTCCCTCACCTCCTGTGCCATCACTGCCCAGAAGCAGCCATGACCAACCAAAGGGTTCACAGAACTTCCCAAAGAGCTGCTCTGTTCCTAAAAGAAAGGAAGCCAGGTTAGAAACTAAATTTGCAAAGATGGTTGTCTGCAACTCTGGTTTCTGGTTTGGGGTTTGCATTGCTTTCTGGGTTGTTTCCTAAGAACGTAACCAGGCTTGCTGAGGTGGAGATTGAAGCATGCCTGAAATGAGTCAGCTTGTTTTTAGGTCTTCTGCTAGTTCTGAGAATGGTGAGTTTTCCTCAAAGACTCCTGAGCTGTGACCTGAGGATCTCCATGGTGGCTGTAGAAAGGGGGCTGGGGAGGAGGGGGGAGGAGGCTGTGAGCAGGGAAGAACACCCAATATCAATGTCATTTCTTCATCATCAATTGGGGCCTTGATGGAAGGAGAATCCTGAAAAGGACCATTGCTACTGAGGTGTGGGGAGCTCTGCCAGGCAGGGTGATCCCAGAGCTGCTGCAGTGCAGGGCAGGATTTGAGTGGATTTATGGAAATCCACTGATTTCCATAAGTTCACTGACTGAACTGTGAGTTCAGTCTTTGCTCTGCTTTGAGTTGGTACTGAGGGACTCTTCTACAGAGGAATTTGGATATTCTGGGCCCTTTATTTTATTAATTATTGGCTTCATTTTATAAAGTATTAGTTTCATTATATAAAATACTTCTGAAGCAAGAAGGGAAACGGGGCAAGCTGTGAAATAATTCTCTGATCAGCCACCCAAAGCCCCATGAGATCCATTATTATGAGAGCAAATCTCCCTGCAGTGTGTGCAAACTCAATCCCCACTTCTGTGCTGTCATGGCAAAACTCAGATCACTCCATCCCACCCTCCCAGCCTCTTTGGGCCCTGGCCCGTTTTGGGGCTACCTGAGGTATGAGAAACAATGTTCCTTCCCTGCTTTTGGGATGTGGAGAGGCCTGAAGTCAGGGCAGAAATGTGGAGGCAGCCACCCAGATGTTGCTGCTACAATGAGGGAGACAGAGCCTTTTGTCTCTGCTGTCACTAAAGCTACAGAATAATTCATCTGATCTGTGCGTGGAGCAACATTCTGTGTCTTTCCATTGTGTGCAAACATTTCTCTTGCTTAAAATGCTACACTTAATGGAGCAGTTAGTCCTGAAAGCTACAACGTTTTCTATTTCTTCAGTGTAATTAATGCTGGAAGAGACCAAGTCACCAGTTTGCCAGTACAGAGGATTTAACTTCCTGTTGCTACTTGTAGAACTCCATAGATTATGTGCAGTGCTTTGCACAAGTACAGTGAGACCTAAATACCTTACAGTCTATTCATCTCTATCAGATAGAACTCCCTCCTCAGCCTAAATCATTAATAAATATTGTCTGAGTCATTAATGCACCAAAACTGATGCACACTGGACAGCTGAGATAAATTCAAGGAGCAGAAAACTGACAGCAAACTGTCCCATTCCCATCCAGCCATTGTCACTGTCCCAAAGGAAAAAGAAAAAAAGAGGCAGTGGATTGTTCAAGTGACAATAGGGTGAGGATGAAGGCATAAAGCCCTTTGAGAGAGAAGAAATTCCTTATGAATGGAGTGGAAAAGCTGAAATTCTGCAAAGGGAGAAGGGCAGGGCTGAGATGCAGCTGAGCTCCACAGAACCATTAAGAAAAGACCTCCAAGGTCGCGGAGTGTGAGTGTTAACCCAGCACCACAGGAAGAGGCAGGGGTGAGGAGGAGGGAAGGATGGGGACAGCCTGGCAGGGATGGTGGTGAGATGTGGGGAGGGTACCCAGAGCTCTTCCCCATCCAGAGGATGGAGCAAGGCAAGTGGAAAAAGACACTGCGAGGGAGGAGAAGACCAAAGCCAAGAGAGTCCCTGACGGCAGCGCTGGGGGAGCAGGACAGGGGGAACTTCTGAGGGGGAAAGAAGATGTGCAGATTCAGAGGAAAAGAGATGCTGGGTTTTTCCAGAGCTAACAGTCTATGCTGGCCTGGGCACAGGGGAGATGGACAGACAGGAGTCACAAACAGGAGTCTGACAACAGACAGGGTCCAACCCCAGGGCCCCTGTGCACAAACAGAAAGGTGGGTGGCAGGATTGAAAAGCAGAGAATACAGAGAGGCAAAGGTGAAGCTGAGGAGGGGTTGGATTTCTTTGCCTTTAAGAGATTTTATAGCCAATGATATGTTAATTTTGTGTGGTGCCAAAGTCAATATAAACTGCAGAGAAAATCAGATCTGTAGTGGTCAAGGATGTGGAGAAACAGTCGATTGTACATGTAACAGGAAGCCAGGGAGATCAAAGAGTTTTCAAAATGGTTTTGTTTTTAACTGATACCCTGGTTTTATTTTGTTTAGATTGAGCTGGGGGCCTCTCTGAAGAGGATGAAAGGAGAACAGAAATGTGTAACAAAGACATTTCCCCTCTCCTTAATAGTCAAGGGAAGTTGACATCCCTGTCAAGCAATAGCACCATTACATGCAGGGCTGCAAGAAAGGAAGCAATTTTATCCTTGGGAGGAAAGAGAAATGTTATCTTCTAGCAAAGAGGTAAAGTTCTGCAGAAATTCAGGGCTGTTAATAGACTGTTATGACAGGGTGCAATTTGATTTCCAGTGAACAAGGCATGTCCCAGGCCTGAACACCCCCCAGTTAGCACAGATCAAACAGAGCACAGGCACAGCCTCCTCTGCTGAAGGAAACAGTACCTTCAGCACTCTGCTTGTTTTAAGGGTTAAATTAGGTTTTTGCTTTTAGCTATTTTCAGTTCAACATGAAGGGATGGTTTTGCATTAATGGAAGTGGCAAAGTCTAGCCTGTAATGAATTAAGATAGAATAACATGAGACTCTGCAAAGAGAATTCTCTAAAAGATCTTCTGTAAAAAGGAACATCTTGTAACACTTTTGGAGCAGCCCTTGGGCACAAAATTTCTGAATTAATTAAGTGAATGCTTAAATCTGCCTTTGCTGATCAAAACACTGAATCATCTTTATACTTTTTTCTTGATACAGAATGGATTTGAGCGAATACTTGAACATGTATTTGTTTTGCAGGACTTTGAAGTTGACGTGCATCCATGCCCTGCTTCAGTTTCATCCTCTCAGTTTGTAGGCAGCCTTATGAAGCTAAAATCTTAACTTCCAGTTAAAACAGGATATTGAAGATCACAGATTAGAGGATACAAGAGGAAGGGGCTGTGCACGGGAGGCACATATGCCCTCCCTGCTTCAGAATGAGGAACAAACAAGAGGCTGTTTCCCATTTCTGCAGCCCCAGCTGCTTTGAGCACCAGAGCCTCGCAGCCCCTGCCATTGCTGCTGCAGTTAAGGTGGTGCCAGCCTTTCCATCAGAAACCATTTAATAACTTGGCCACAAACACCTGCTTCAAGCTTAGCACTGAAAATGATCAGTCCTTCAGCAACTCTGAAGACATTTCCCTCCTCCTCTCCCAAAATTCTACAAGTATTTTCATGCAGAACATTTAGGATTGATAAAGTTTCCTTTTGGGTCGGTACCCCCATCATTTGCAAACCACTCTGTACCTCTGGGGGAGCTGTGCCACAATCCTGCTTTTGGAGAGCTGCTCTCCTTAGATGGAGCCTTCAGTGCACAGAGCATGACAGGAATCATTTATGGTAGGAATGATGGCCTCTCAGGTAGATTCTAAATCCATGTATATTCATGATTTCCCTTTTGCTGTATCGTGCAGCTGACAGAGCAGATCAGAGTGATCTCAGCATGATCTGCACCACCACAGGCCCTTGCTCTCTCTCTGTTCAGGCTGTCAGCTGAACCTGTACCTCCGCAATTCACCCAGTTTGTGTTTTCTGCTCATGGATGACTTTCCATTTAATGTAATGGCTTTAGGGATGTAGGAGGCAGCCATGCCTCGATGCCTTTGCCTGCTGGCAGAGCCCTCCATCCCCATCCTTATCCAAATAACACAAGCCTTCAGCTCCATGGGGGGAATGGTGTGAGGCTGTGTCCCAGCTCCAGGCTGGGAGCAGTGTGGGGTTACCCCTCCCTCCCTGTGCTGTGCAGCCCTCATGTGTGAGCAGAGAGGCTGTGAAACCCCATCTTCCTTTCTCTACCACAGCTGTGGTTGAGTTGATGAGTTTTTGTTCCCCTTTCTGGCAGTGCTCCTGCTCCTGGCTCGGAGGGATGGAGCTGTGCTTCCCTGCACTCTCCCATGCCATGGTGGCACGCTGGTGAGTCAGGCAGCCTCTCTCAGCCACAGGCAGCTGCCTCTTGGCTTTGTGGTCTCCGCTGAAAAACGTGAGGAACCTTCATTTCACTGAGCTTAACCCAAGGCTCTCAGTGCTCCCCGTGGCACTGAGCTTGCCCTCGCTCTGTCCTTTTGTTCTCAAACCTTAAAGCCTCTTTAGTTTCGGGATTACCCGTGGCTCTCTCCAGCAGCTGTTGTTGAGCACCTGGGGATCTCCTCTCTCCTCCTCGAGGCTGGGCCCGTGGATTGTTTGATCCATTTGATCCATGCTTGGATGCAGAGGGCACATCCAGACCTGGTGAGAGGGCAGACCACGGGGCAGGAACCAGCAGGAGAAATTCCCTGCTGCAGGGAGGAGATGGCTCTGCCCTGAACCTGGGCCAGCACCTGCAGGGCCCAGGCCGTGCTCAGGAGCTCCCATCCCTTCCCAAAAGGGCATTTCTTCCACACAAGTACTCAACAAATGTTTTTGGCCATAGGCAGCTCAGTTAGGTCATCAGCTGGAGGGAGGGGGACATGAAATATAGCACTGGAAATCCCACAGAAATGCTGAGAAAAACAAAACTACCCTCAGAATACTTGGCGCTTTTTTTTTTTTTGTCTCGCTAAATAAAGGAAATTTTTCTACTCTCATCAGAGAGGGGAAGAAATTACATTGCCTGTAGTAATGGTGCCCAGAAGGAGGAACTAACCTGGTTCACTCTGGTGGAACAGAGAGCAGAAAGTTGCTGAGGTGTGGAGGACTCCTGTGCTGCTCACTCCGGCTCCTCTGAAACAACATTCACCAAATCAGCACAGAAAAATGCCTGGCACCAGGCACTAACCCAGGATAACACAGCCCAGCAGGAATGCAGCCCTCAGCCTGACATTCCTCTGAAGATGTGCAGCATTCCCTAATTCACCTGACTTGATTTTAAGGAATAAAAAGTAGATTAGCCCCTAAAATACACAGTTGCATATAAGTAACACCTCTCAGGGGCTCTGAAGCAGTGACCCTTGCTGCCTGCTCCTGTCTGACTCCCTTCTCCCAGGTGGAATTTCCCCGGTGACTGCACAGGCAGCACAGCTGTGCTTGTGCCCGGGGCTCCCTGCATGCCAGGGAGATCCTGCTGCTTTGGAAGGGCTGGATCTACCACGGGCACGATGCTGAGGCAGAGCAAACACGTGTCAGGAGTTTCCAGCTCTCCTGCAGCCATCGAAAGGTCTGGGGAGCTCCATGATCCTTCCCTGTGCTAAGCCAGCCTTGAGGGATAGCCGTGCTTTGTCTGGAGGGGTTTTACAGCTCTCAGGGCCCAGCTGTGCTCCCCAGGGACCAGGCGTGGCTGAACAGGTCATGGGGAGACCTGTCTGGAAGTCAGGAAGGGCAGAGGAGCCCGTGGTCTGGCTGGGGGCTTAGGGAGATGACAATCTGTACACACAGGAGTTTATCATTTCCGAAAGAACACCTTACTCTATCGGTTCCCCCTCCTTTGTCATCAGAGAAAAACTCACACTTTCCTAACTGAAAGTTCAGTCTAAACATAAATGTCACTGAAAGCCCAGCGAGACCTTTGCTTCTCTGGTTTCACTCTCCTGAGCTTTGGGGAAGATTATGCAACAGGAACACTGAGGTGACTCATCTTCTGGCATTGCAGTAAATTAGGAAACGTTTGCTGCGCTGTTGTAGGGCTTTCTACCGACTATTTGTGGGCTGCTTTTTTCTTTGCCAGTGTCTTCAAATCCCAATTGCCCGTTGCCCTTGTCTGAGCTGGGAAAAGGCTCCTTGGTAGGTGCTGCAGCTCAGCTCTGGAGCAGAGGGTAACAACAGCAGCTGTTGGAAGGAAATGATGTTAAAGAAATTCTGAACGTCCTTGCTCAGCATTTTTGTCCCCCTGTGAATATTTCTTGCAAGCCTTTGAATCACTGGCTTGGTTTCTCTGCTGTAACTCTTAACAACACTCTCAGCCATCAGGCACTAAGGGGGTCAAGGAGATTTTCCTCCCATGTTTGTTCCTGAAGCACAAGGCTTATCAAGATCACAGAGACTCTTCCAAGAGAGTCTGAATATGTCAGAGGAAGGACAAATTGAATGTAAGAAAAATCATGTCAGGCTCATCCCTCCTTCTTTGCAGCTTCTTTTGCTTTAAGGTTCAGAATAAATGTGTACTTGTCTTGAAGCATGAGAATTCATAAGGTGAGCCTTCCCTTTCCAAGTCTATGGCAAGAATAAAGTTTTGGAAGGAAACTGCAGAATAAGGAGAAATACTAATCATGTGAGATTGAAAGTAAAACCACGAGGACTGGAAACACTGTGAAGGACATTAACCAGACTGTTGGTTAAGATGTGTGATGCCATAAATAATTCTGATGTAAAGACATGAGCTTTTGTTGCAATTTCATTTTGGGTTATTCTTGGTACATATTCTTAAAGGATTAGAAGAGAGAAAGTCAAAGCTCCATTAGAAATTCCACAAATGCCCCCTCGTTGTGAAAAAGTCCAGTTCTGAGCTAGAACCCTTCTGAGCTACACAGAAATAATATAAACTGAAATTTGATATAAACTGAAAAAAATTTGATAAAAACTGAAATTGATATAAACTGAAATTTCAGGCAAATAAAAAGGGGCATGAGGTTCTCAGCTTGCTCTGTGCAGTACCTAATTTCTTCCAAAAAAGAAATATGAACTTACTTTGCCATGGAAATCAAATAAGGCATCAAAGCCCAATTTCCTAAGGACAGTATCTATCAATTTTTTTTGAAGCAGACATTTTTATGACCAGCAATGTTAACAAATCCAAACTAAGTATCTAATCTGTCAAGGAGAAAAATAAGTTTAGAATGAAAGTAAGTATTGCTCATTAAACTTTAATGGCAAGACATTTAAAAGAAGAAAACCATCCATTATAATGTTGGTAGAATAGTGTATTGTCAAATTCCCCAGAGAGGACTTTTATCATGATGTTTAAATATATTATATTAAGGGATGGCTGTTATTCTGTTCTGTAAACAGGAGACTTTTTAGAGGAAAAGTTTAAGAGCAATATATATCTAGTGGTGGAAACTTCCCTATTGCCCAGCAATTAAAAGGAACTGATGGATATTATTCCTACCTGTCCCAAAGGATGTGCTGGGGGAAGAGTTGTGCTGATGCAAGGCTGAACCAAGCAGTGTTTTCCCATCCAGAGGGGAGCACAGAAGAGCCTTGAAGGGGTTATTCCACTTATTTTTTTTGGGATCTGCAGGATCAAGGATTTCTGTGATTAGTACTTTTCACTGGAAAGAGAGCCATTGCTTTAGGCTTGGAAATGAGTTTAGACCCACACTGATGAATCCTGAAGCTGGAGAACCCTTGCCTGCTGATCACATCCCACTTTTGTGTCCCAACTTTTCTCTGGTTTATGCAGGAGCACATAGCCAAGGCACATCACCAGCATCTCTTAAGCAGCATTTCCTTCTTTACTGGAATGCTCCCTTGCCATGACTCCATCCCCCATGTCAAACACACCCTCTTCCCTGACTCCCATTGCCTTTTTCAAGGCAGAACATGTTCCAAGTTTCCTTTCCCACCCCTCACTTCAGTGATCCCACCACGAGTCCCTGAGTCAAGCCAGCCCCACTTCTGCCCAAGCAGAGCTTTCTCTTTAAGGCCTGTTTATTTTTAAAAGCTACAGGGGAGGGATTCCATTTTAGTTCTAAACTACTTCCACACCCAGAAATCCATCATAAGAAATGAAAGGAGAGCTGCAGAGCCTCAGCCCCGCTTTCTCTTGGGGAATCTCAGTGCTGTAGAGGCCAAGAGCCCCAGGCACAGTGGTGTCCCAGCTGATGGATGCAGCGCTCAGCCCTATCTCCAGCATCTCCACCAGCCTTTGAACCAAAGATTACCACCTCTGCAATCTTTAATGATTTAATACCTTTAATATCACTGTCTCATCTCACTTTCTTTGGTTGCAAAATGCTATGAGGTCACTCCAGCAGTCAAACGTGGCTCTCATGGATGGTGCTGCAGCTCTGCCCTGATGCCAAGACTTGCTGAAATCTTTGCCAGACTTTCATCACTTGAGCTGAAAATTTCATGTCAAAGGCCTGCCACAGCCTGGTTTGCCTTGAGGTTTTATTTACTCTTTTGATTTAGATTAATTCAAGTGAAACCATTCTGGAAGGAACCAGAGAAGACACAGACCTGGTGACCTGTCTGTCAATTTACTGTGGCCCCCACAAAAACATTTATCACCAATTTTATTGCCACGTCCTTGTCTCCTCACTTTCTATCGGCATGCAGGGAAGACCTTATTAAGGGGTGAATAAAGGCTGCAAAGTGATGGAAGCTATAACCTGATAGCTCCTGCTCCATTTGCTGCAGGAGATGAGAAGCATGTAGTGAATTAAGGAGGAAATCAGAAAGAGAACCAGTTAATGCAGCTGAAAAACAACCTGGAAAAAATGTCTGTAAAATCCTTGCCTCTGCCACAGAAATTTTGAGCAGAATTAGGCAAGTCACTTGGACAAAAGATTCCCAGATCATCACTAAATGTGCATTCTGCATTCACCAGGTTCCTGGGGGAATCTGAAGACAGTGGGCTGTAAGAAGCTGCAGCACTGCAAGGGACCACAACTGCTCACACATCGTGCCCAAACCCAGAGCTGTGAGTACCCTTAAACAGGATTTCTCTCTGCCTCAAATGTCATCTAGAACCCAAGCAAATGCCACCCCCCACACCTCACAGGAGAACGTGAAGAATTAAATTTGCTACTGCCTGTCATCAGTGCCCAAAGAGCGCTCCCAAGGAAATGAATAATTCTGTGTTCAGAGCAGGATTTGAATAGTGAGCAGTGAGTGAGGCACGGGGGCTCACATTGCACAACCAGGAAGAGCAAGAGGGTGAATAATGGTTCACTGAGCAAGTTGGTACATGGGAAGAGACAGGAGCCCTGGGAGGAAAGCTCTGCAGAGCCAGAGTAGAGAAAAACACCGTAACACAGGGGCATGGGAACGTTGAGGCTCGGGGAGCATCCTTCCTTCTCAGCAGCACTTCCACTTTTGAGAACTTGACTGCTGAGTGCTTGATTTTGATGCTTAAGTGCCAAACTAAGCCTTTCTCTGAAAAAGAAGCATTGTTGAGATCAGAGACAGGGTAAGATACTTTGCACACAACAAAAAGGGTTGGGGTCACTTTGGGCTGGAAAAGATTTCTTGCTTTTCAGTCTCTGCCTGCAAATGGTGCCCTGCCTACACCTCTCTGAACAATCGTCTAGAGAGTTTCCTGTTCTCAGAGCTGCCACAAATCTAGGCACAAGCTGCTGTGTTTGCCTGCTCTCGTGTAACCCCTGTGGGGACACCAGTGGGCAATGGACGCCTGGACACGTTCCACACATGATGAGACTGAAGGCCCACAGCTCCTTGCTCAGCAGTGACACAGGTTAGAGTTCCTGCAGACATTTCATTTCTCCTCCTTGACATCTGAGTAGCTCTGTTCCACCTCCATCAACAACAGCCTCGATCCTGCCTGTGGCAAATGGCAAAACTCCCACTCGTTGCACAGGGAGCAGTGCTGGAGCACTAGATTTTACACTTTTCAGCTAGGTTGTGCAGAGACTTTTTGTCAGGCTCAGCAGGAACATTGGGAATATCCAATATCCAATCATCTGTGCAAGTCCAAGAGCAGCCAGATTACGGGCAGGCAAGGAATCTGCTGCTGTGACCCACTGTAAGATTTTGGAAGCAGAGAATGATGCTTCCCTTAAGCACCATCCACTGGTGTGGAGCTGTTGCTTCTGCAGCTCCCATTGTTTCAAATGGATTTCAAAGTGCTCATCATCTGCCAGGCCTGGACTTCTGGTCCCAGTCAGCTGACTAAAATAAAAACATGAAAAGTGGAGTAGATTGGAACTATTCTTTATCACACATCTGGCAGCACAAGGACTGTCTTTCAGAACTGGAGTCCCTGGAGAATATGCCTTCCTGTGCCACTTTCCTTGGAGATGCACACAGTGAGTTCCAGCCACTTACATACGTGGAAAAAAAATGATTTTTAAAGCAAGTGACCTTAATCCAGGGAGATCTGTCAACCTTGGATGTATCTCAAGTTTCCCTTCCAAGGCTGCTGCAGTAATCCCCAGTTCATAAAGCTGAAGGCTGGGGAAATCAGAGACTCGTGGTCCTTGTGCGTGGCCTCTGCACAGCTGCACAGTTGGCTTTTCCCTCCTGGGTCAGCCTTTAAAAGGACTTAACCAAGGCTGACAAACCTAAAATTAGATTTGCCAGCTCCAGGAGGAGTGTGAACACGTCTCTCCCATCTCAAGGCTGCATCTGTATCCAGCCAGGGCTGACTGGAAACCAGAACTGTTGCATATCGAGGAGCTGTGGGGACAGACAGGCAGGAAGGGAGCACAGATAAATGTTGATTTGACTGGTGTCACGCTTCCACTGACTCCACCAGGTTTGGATCAGGCCCTCCACGGCAATAAGGGTAGTGGGAGACTGTCCTTAGCACAGAGGTGCCGTTACACTCACAAGAAATGCCATAAAATGTCAGTTTCCTGTCCGCTGTGGTCGTCTGTGTGTCTTCTCTGCCAGCAAATCCCACGGGGAAGGGAGTGTCTGTTATTCCATGTTTGTTTAGTGCCTCGTACAATGAACCTCTCTTCCAGTTGGGGCCACTTGATGCTGCCACAATACAAATAATAACCATTCTAATAATAAAATACAGACTTCAATGGGCCAGGCTGCTCAGCAGCATTGGCCTGTCTTGCTGACTTGCTTCCTCCCACTTCCTCACTTCCTCCTCTGGTAGAAGAGCTCTTCTACATCACCAATTCCCAAAGGTGGTAGTCCTCACTGTTGTTTGGCTCTGCAGGAAGCACCATTGCTTAAGACACTTGGCTTTCTTTTTTTATTTTTTTTTTTTTCCACTGAGGCACTATAGAAATTCTCCTGCCACACCCTTCACTTCCCAGGAACATCCATCCCTGTCCCTTTGGATCATCGTCCTGCCCACGGCACCACTTGCACTTTCTGCAGCCCTAAAGACTCCTAAAGGAGTGGAGACACCAGCCAGGGGCACAGGCTGGGAGGAGCTGGTATGAACACAGCAGAGTCTCGGGATCACTGAGCTTGGAAAAGCCCTCCAAGCCCATCGAGTCCAACTGTTCCCCCAAGGGACACTGAGCCGTGTCCCCAAGTGCCACAGCCACATGGTTAAAGCCCTCCTGGGATTCCTGCAGCCCCTCCAGCTGCACGGTGGGGCTCCTCAGCAAGGACAACCCCTGGGCACAGGATTAGGGAGCAGCGAGTGCTGGGGATAACTCCTTCCCACAGCACTTTGTGGATGCAGCCAGTTCAGCTTTGTGTCCAGGGCTGGTTTCAATTTGGCTTCTCACAGAGCACTCTGTTGACAAAAATGGCTCTTGGCTAAAGTTCTTCTTTGTTTTGGTTGGAATTTTCCAAGTTTTCGGACAAAAATGCACATGAGGAGGGTTTTGATTTTCTGACACTTAATCTGTTCCTCTGTTGGAAAAACGGAAGCTCAGTGGAAAAACTGACAGCTAAATGTATGTGAGCCCTCAATAAAAAGTTACAAGAATCAAGGAACAAAAATCTGTGAAAAAATTTTAACGGCGCAACCATTTTTGCAGAGAACATATTTAACATTTTCCAACCAGCTTTAGCAGTGACCTGTAATTAAAGAAGAGTCCAAGCCACAGAGTTCAGAACCAGACTTTCCCAGAATTTATGGGTGTCTGGGTTTGGTTGAGTCCAGTTTGAACCATGGCAAGAGCTGGGATCCAACTCCCACCTCTCCCAAGGCTGGACAGAGGTGGTTTGGAGGCATCTCTTCATTCGGGGCATCCTGCTCTGGCTCAGAGGAGCTGCCACCCTGCCTGAGCCCTGGGTAGGGACAGCAGGACAGACAGAGGTGTCTGTGCAGCTCCCAGCATCATCTGGGAATGCTCCACACCACAACACAAACAACCCTTTGGACATTAAAGTCAACTACAGAAAAAATCAAGAGTGAAAGAAAAGAGAAAATAAAAAAAGGAATTGCACAGGTATGTTTCAAGAAATGACAGGAATTGCTGTCAAACCACAAGCTGAGTCAAGGATAACTCAAAGAGATTCCTTACTCACCTCTGGTGGGACTAGGAGAGGTTGTTAGCACTGCCAGGCTGTGCCCAGGGGCTGGAGAAGGGTCTGAGGTCTCCTTGCTCCTGGTGCAGTGGGGAAACATTTGTGCCACCCTCAAGGTATGTGTTTCTCTGCTAGATATTCTGGGATGGGTTTTCACGCTGGCTCCACATCTTGGGTGCTGACCTCCTTAGAAAATCTGTCCCAGCCAGGTGCTGCCAAGATCCTGAAACACTGGCCGTGGGCAATTTTGGCAATATGGCCACACCTGTCCTCGTTTTGCATCACTACCAGCTCCAGCAAATCTTTAGATTGGCCTGATTTCAGCGTTGTTTTGAATCCCTGCTGCCAGGTGTTGTTTGGGGAAACACGCTGTCCTCGCCACAGCGCATTCTGCCTCGGAACAGCTTAATCTTGCATTTTGGCCCCAAACCAAGGGGCCATTCCTACAGGCTAATATATTGTCTAGCTGGGAACACACTGGGGTGGTTGGAAAGGGATCCCAGAGTCTGATAAAACCAGGCTACCTGTCTTGCTCCTTGTTGAGACTGGTTGGGGCAAGCTGCCAGCAACAGCTGTTTCTTAATTGCACAGACACTTATCTTGTTCTGACACCACATGTGAACATTAATGTCTTTCTGCAAATATGAATTTGGAGAGTCACTCTGTGGGCTTACAAAAGTGTTTCTTGGTCCATCAGAAGAGACAGATGGAGGGGGAGGGTCCTGGGGACACATCTGAGCAGAGACACACACCTGGTGTTACCTGCTAAGCTGCTGACACAAAATGGTCTTGTGGCACCATTTCCAAGCAGAGGTGGAAAAGGCCAGATGCCAAAATCAAAACAATATGGGTGAGTATCAGCAGTGTATTTGAAGGAAAGAGGTTGGCCCTAGGTGGGCTACATACTGCACTGCCTGAGGCTCTGGGAGATCATCGGATCCCAAATAGTTTGGGCTGGAAGGACCTTAAAGCCCATCCTTTTCCACTCCCTGCTATGGCAGGGACACCTTCCACTATCCCAGAGTGCTCCAAGCCCCATCCAGCCTGGCCTTGGACACTCCCAGGGATCCAGGGGCAGCCTCAGCTTCTCTGGGCACCTGTGCCAGGGCCTGCCCAGCAGCACACATCTCCATAAGCACCCACATGGCTCTCCCTGCTGCCTCCAGGGCTCCCCCCGGGCTTGGCCAGCCCCCAGCCCTGCTGGTGCGTGCCCCAGAGTAGGGCACTGGTTACTGGAGCCCCGGCCGTGTCTGTGTCAGGGCAGCCTTGGTTTCTGTGAGTCCTCCACCAGCGCCCCTCCGCCCACGCCTGCTCAGTGCCCATCTCTAATTTTCCACCCGAGGAAGCCCGTCTGGCTGCTTGGGCGGGAGCCTTTCTCAAGGTTCCCAGCTCGGCCTGGCTTTCAGCAGAGAGTTTTATTTTTGGTGCTGAGCCCTAAAGCCAAAACCCCGCTCCTCCCTTTGCTCCGACCGCTGGTGCTGGGAGGCTGCAGTAAACAGGCTGGGGAGGGAGCAGAGGGAGCAGAGCAGAGCCCTGCTGCAGGGGGGCTGCAGGGGTGGTGGGATGCACCCCCCTTGCTGTTCCTGGGATTTGTAATTAAGGTCTCCCTGGTGCAGACATGAGATCACCAGGAAAGGGCACCTGGAAGTATCTCTGTTCCTTGGTCGAGGCGTGACATTTAAGATTGCCCCTACTAAAGAGAGGCCTTGGAGAGAAAACAGCAGCTGGAATAGTCAGTGTTGGTCATCAGCTGTCTGTCTACCTCTCACTCATCCTCAATCCCATGAGAAATCCTATGGAATTTAACAGCTTAAACAATAGCTTCCACATAGATTAAATTGAGGCATTGCTCTAAAAAAACCCCACAATGTATGAGAGTGATCTTTCTAAAGCTTCCTTTCAAAAATCTGTAGTGGGTTAATCCTTCTGCATTACATTAAATGTATGATTTAAGTGATTCATAAACAAAGGTCAGGTCTGCTCTGGAAACTTTGCCTTGCACAGCTTCTCTGCTTGGGAATATGGATTTTCACCACATTTATGGACCAAACCCCCACACTGTACTCTTGCCACCAAGCCAAGACAGACTTTTGGTGCCAGACTTTGTTTTCTTCTGTAAGGAAATATTTTCTTTATCTGTACAAAAGGCAAAGGATCTGATAAACCCATTTCCCTTCCAGACCCTGACACATGATGCATAACCCCAGTGGGCCTGAAATGATCTTCACTCAAATTTTATTTCCCAATTTCTGTTTTCTTAGTTGCACTGGGCCCTTTTGCTTTTCCTTTTCTTTCTCCTAAACAAATGAATGAATGAAACTCTCACATCACACATGGCACACTTTGTTTGTTTGCACAACGTACAACTTCCTAATTTCTCTAAAAAGCAGGAGTGAAACTTTGCAGCTGGAGCAGAATGGGGTTGAGCAAGCATTTGCTGCCCAAATGACAGAGAGGAAAGCAGGCTAAAAGGGAATGGCACATACAGCAACTGTATCTGGTGCCTGAGGCACATTGGGGCACTAAAATGAGCAATTGTGCTTAACTGAATCTTGAGTGGATTTGGGTTAAACATATGCTGAAGTACTTGGTTGGACTTCATGATCTTGGAGGTCTTCCAAACTGGCATTTGGTGGGTGCCTGCTGGTGATGCTGCTGTCCCTGCAGCACTAGTGACCTCCCTGTCCCTTTGAACTGGGACTGTGTGCTGGGAGCAGATCTGCTCTCTGTCAAGCCACGGGGAGCTGATGTTTCTGAATGGCTCCACTGATGGGATGCAGTGAGCATAAGAAATCCAACAATTTGCCCAAAAGCTTGGATTTCCTCCTAAACCCAAATCTGAAGCCCTGATAAAATCTGGCGTGTAACTCTTCGGCAATTTTAACCCCTCAAAACCAAACTGTGGTGGAAAATACCTGGGCACTGGCTGCAGCACAGCCTCAGCAAGGCACTGTCATTCTGGCTGCTCCTTCCAAGCTGGAGAAGGTGCAAATCTTCAGGTGCAATCCCACTTGGAAAGCATCGTGTGCTTCGAAGCCTCCAGCCGGGGCCAGGAGTGGCGTCAGCAGAGCCTCTCTCACCTGGCTGCCCCACACACTTAGAGGGAATATTATTGTTGTGTCACTCAAATACTGGGGCTCCACTGAGGAATATTTTCCGTCTGCAAGGGAAAAAAGCCTCTGTGAGTTCCAGCCAGCCTGCTCAGAGGGAGGGGAGTGATCCAAGGTGCCGGGTTTCCACATGCGCACTCTTCCCTCTTGCAGTGCCCTGCAAGGGACAGGAATTATCCCGGGCTTTGCCACATATGTGCCAGGGGAGTGAGGAGAGCACAGGCAGGGCATGGCATGAAAGGGATGGGAAACAACTCCTCTGTTGTATTCACAGCATTTTTAAAAAGAAATCTGCTCCTCTCTCCTGCATTCCCAGCATCACACAGGCTTGGGCTATTTGGCTTACTGGAATTGGCTTGCCCAAGAGTTTTTCATTAACATTTTACCATGAAGAAATCCACACATCAGCCACACAGGCATGTGGTTTCAATCCCTTAAAACACTGATTCATTACGTGTTTAGCAAACATTTTCTCCTGCATCTGCAAACAATAGCTACTTCCAGACTTTCACTGGCCCATGGTTGCTGCTGCAATAACACCTCGGCTTCCCTGAAACCAAAAAGGTGAAATTTCTTTCCAAAGGGCAGCTGCCTCTCTCAGTGGGTCTGTCCTTCTGCCTCTCAGGTAGGGGTGCAGCCATCCCCAGCAGCTCAGACAGGGATTTAACCCTCGGAATATGGGAGAGTCACGACTGTCTTTGGGGTATCCTTTAGGGCTGCAGCGGGTGAGAGGCTCTAAGAGCCTCTAAAGGGCCTCGGTCCATCTGAAATCCTCTAAAAACAGAGGTGGATAAAAAGGGGCCTGTGGCCAGGGTCAGGCACACAGCTCTGCCTGTCCGGGGTAACTGAGCACTGGCGGCACCCCCGAGCAGGGCAGCCTCTCACCCTTGGCATCCCCGCTGGCTCTGTGCTTTGTCCTTGGCAGCGGAGGTGAGTCACCGGCAGCGCTGAAATCCCAGCTCCGCCTGCACCGCGCGGGGCAGCTGTTCAAATAACCTGAGAGGAGCAGAACTGTCCATTCCCTGAAAACAACAGCAGCCTCTCCTCAGGGCTGCTTTGTGCAGCGGCGAGGTGGCACCGCTGACGGCACAGGGACAGGTAACCCCCGAGCTGCAGCAGGGTGGGCCCAAACCAGCAAAATTCCTACAAATTCCCCAAAAACCTGGAGTCCTCCTTCCCTACACAGCACACACACACCGAAGCAGATTTTACTCACTCCTCTGAGGAGGCAGAATTACTCACAGGTGGTTCTTTTCAAAAATACATATGGGCTGAGGCTGAGAACATATGGTCTGATGGCATATTAATAACAAAGAGCTGAGGTTCCCTGTTACTCACACGGCAAAAAGCAGATTGAGGGAAGGACACCTTTCAGGAGGAATTCCTGCTGCCCTGGCTGCATGAATCACCCCCAACCAGGTCACCCTCTTCCCAAATCCCTGCCTAAGAAAAGCAGCCATTTATGGCTATGAGAGATAAGGGGGGTTTTTTATCCCTTTTGTAGACGCCAGGGATGAAACCACAGACTTTCTCCCCCGTTATTCTGGGATGAAAGCACATTTTTGTGGGATACACATAGCAAAGGCCATGAGGAGTTTTGGTCACTGTTTTCCTACGGTCACCCCCAACGCTGCTGGTTGTGAATGAGGAAGATGCTCCACCACAATTCTCCACGGGGCTCACAGTGGTGCCACCCTGGGCATTCCTTACTCCAGAATATCCTTCCTCCCCTAAGTCACCTCTTCCTCCTCTTTCTTCTCCCGTTCCACTTGAAAGGGAGAAGATTTATTCTAGGGGAAGGTGTGATGACTTTGTAGACATTTCCCTTGACCTGCTCTGCTCTTAATTGCCAATTACAAATGAAGGAGCGGGGCAGAGCAGCACAGCTCCCACAATGGCACACGCAGCCCCAGCTCTGCCACTCCAAGGCACACTCCCAGCTCTCCAGGTGATCCAGGGTTAAAAACTGCTCCACTGACCCTTCCCTGCTTTTCCCTGCTGACAGAGCAGCCTTGGAGCTGTGATTTATGGGACTGTAAGAAAAGACTCCCTCCCTCGAGGGTCCCAGTGCTGCACAGAGCATTCGCCTCACTCTGCAGAGCAGGGAGGGTCTCACAGCTCCGGGAGGACCCTGCTCTTATCTCCTCAGTCCTAGAAAAGATCAAACACTGCAGCTGGGAGCAGCACTGCTTCGTCCAAACAAAGCCTGGAAGGAGATGCCTCATCCAGCTCACGCCTCGCAGCTGGGGCTGCACTCCTCCAGTGGGATAAATACTTGGCAAAGCCAAGGGCTGGCCCTCCTGCAGCAGAACTGGGTCCCTCGAGGGATAGGGAAGGCTTTTCCTTAAGGATGAGCCCAGCTCATACCAGCAGTTCCCACTTCTGGACCCACAGCTCAGAGATGCATCTTGCAAACGTGCCCAGGATCTCACTGCTGCCAATAAAACCAGCTCAGCATTGATGGCTGAAGTGCCTGACACGCATTTGTCAAATTTATAAACTGGATAACTGTGGTAGATTGGGGAAAGAGAATGGGGACTGGAAAGGATGCAGGAAACAATACAGATTTTATTTTTTCCTGGGCTAAAGGCAATGACTTGTTTCAGGTTGCAGCATAAGGCAGGATGAAAGAGTAAAGGAGCTGCAAATGTTTGCTGTGAAGAACCCCAGGGACACCCAGATCAACCAAACCAGAAGGAAAAGAGGCCACAGCTCCAGAAACAGCACCGAAAATGGGGGGTTAGGTGCTGCCCTCATTGCTGGGATCAATATCCCCCACTTCAGATAAATGTGCTGCACAGCCAATTGGCTTCCCTAAAAATAAAATTATTCAAATTCCAACTGTTTTCCAATTCCAGCCTAAAAAAAAATATCCCTGCCCAACATCCTCCTCGAAGGGTCTGTATTTCCAGGGATCTGGAGTGCTGCTGGTGGGACTGGGCTTCAGGAGAGCAAAGCACAGCAACCTCCCTCCTGTTTGATCCAACCTGTGGAAAGCTCAGCGTGCCCAGGGTGAAAATCCAGCTGGATAAAATAGATGTCTAATCTCTTGCAACACCCAGTAAAACAAAGGTGCACGGAAGATTGACTTTTATCGCAAATTTGCCACAGTTGATTTTTCCAGCTAAGGATGTTCCTTCTCTGCTGGGCCTTAAATTTATCTGCAGGAAAAGACTGGGGAGAGGGAAGGCAAATGAGTGGAGGTGTGAATTTAATGTACATAAATTTAATGGCCCTGAGCCTTGATGCTGAGGCTACAGTTGGCTGCACTTCATGCAAAATGAGCTGAGACCCCTCTATTTGACTCCAGGTGAGCCTGCAGACAGAGCTTTCACCTTCCACCTCTGCTAATTCATCTTGGCTTTGTGTTAATAACAAATCCAGTTTTTTGTCCCCATAGTAGCTGGAATCATGGCAGGGCCTGCCATGCTCTGCTGCCAGCCTGAGAGGGCAATCCCTGTCCCAGAAGCTCACGCAGGATATTTAACTTTGATATCAAATTTCCTTCCGGCTCAAAAGATACCACAGTATGTCCACATGTGTGCTCTGAGCTGGAATAGATCAGTGAACTCTCATGAGTTTTAAAAGATAGGTTTACCCATTAATGCTCTGGCTTCTAATATATTAATTAGTTTCATTTGTACAAGTGGCCCAGGTTTAAATAACTTACGTTTGGTACCAGGAACTGTGAACAGGAAGAGAGGAGCCAACAGAGATGTTTCAAGGGAACCTTTAGAGCCTCTTCCAGTACCTAAAGGGGCTCCAGAAGAGCTGGAGAGGGATTTGGGACAAGGGACAGAGGGACAGGACACAGGGAATGGCTTCCCGCTGGGAAAGGGGAGATTTAGATGGACAATGGGAAGGATTTCCTGACTGGGACAGTGAGCAGGGGCTGGGCTAGAACTCCCAGAGCAGCTGTGGCTGCCCCTGGATCCCTGGCAGTGCCCAAGGCCAGGCTGGACACTGGGGCTTGGAGCACCCTGAGATGGTGGAAGGTGTCCCTGCCCATGGCAGGGGTGGCACTGGATGAGCTTTAGGCTCCCTCCAACGTAACCTGGGATGGTTTAACTGCTCCAAACGCAGCAACAGAGAGAGCAAAGCCAAAGCCCCAGGACCCTGTGGAAGCCCGGCCCGAACCCGCCCTCAGCAGCTCCCTCACACCCGGAGCCCGCCCTCAGCAGCTCCCTCACACCCGGAGCCCGCCCTCAGCCGCTCCCTCACACCGAGCCCGCCCTCAGCAGCTCCCTCACACCGAGCCCGCCCTCGGCCGCTCCCTCACACCGAGCCCGCCCTCGGCCGCTCCCTCCCGGCCCGAGCCCGCCCGCCGTTCCCGGGCTGCGCGCGCCCTCCCGTGGCCGCGGGCCCGCAGCGCAGCCGGGCTCGGCTCGGCCCCGCTCCCGGCCCTGCCGGCGCTGCTTTTTCCTCCTGTTCCTGCTTTCCCCCCAACGCAAACGGCAGATCTGCTGCTCCCCGCTTTCCCAGGCGCTCCCACCCCTCCCGGCTGCGCGGCAAGGCCTGCCAAGCCAAAGCCAGGGGAAGGAGAGCTGGCTGCTCGTGTTGTCACTGCACAGGCCCAGTAATGTGTCCCCATGAGGGAGGGCAGCCAGGGACCCTCTCAGCACACCGAGCCAAGGGGATGAAAGAGGCTGCTGAGAAATGAACAGCAAAAACCAGCCATGGCAGCACCTTCCAGGGCCGGGAGCTGCTGACCCCCGAGCTGCAACTGGGCCTGAGCTAATCTGGGAGAAACTTGCCCAGGCTTGGGATGAGGTGAGCTCTAAGGAGCCTTCAACTCAATCCATTCTGTGATTTCATAATTCTCTACAGCAGCAGGGAGCTGGGGGTGATGCAGAGGCATCTCCAGGTTTCCCTCTGGATCCACAGAGCACATCCTTCCAGCCCCGCTCTTCCCTGCGCTGGGTCAGACAGAACAAATGGCCCCTCAGAAGGTGAATTTCACAGCCAGGACAAGCTGCTCCTCAGAAGATGAATTTCACAGCTGCCCAAGTGCCCTTCCCTGCTCGTTTGCCATGAACATGCTGCACTGGATATGCCAGGTGTCCCCAGTGCCATATGCAATGCCAACAGCATCCCTGTACCCCCATGGAAAACACCTCTCTTAATCCATGGATGGTCTTTCTGTCCCACTACTGCTCCCAGCAGAGCCTTGCAGGAATTCATATCCGCCCCTAAGTACTGCATTCCCAGCACTATCAACAGCATCACAGATTATCCTGAGTTGGAAGAGACCCCTAAGAATCATTGAGACAAACTCCTGGCTCTGCACAGGACACCCCAGAAATCCCACCATGTGCTTAATAATCATCATCGACAACAAAACAACAACAAAACAACAACAATAATAATAATAATAGTCCACAACAGGACTGTGGACTCTATCAAGTCCTGAGAGTCCCAACTCTCCCTCCTGGCACCCCTGCAAGAGTTAACAGCAGGGTTGATGCCCAGGAAAGGTGGAAGGTGCCCAAAGCAAAACAAGTGATGTTCCAGGATAGTTTTATCTGATCAATGCTATTAGACTGATAGATTGTTTGGGGAAGCTTTTTATCTCAGCCCTCACATCTGTTCTGCATTTGGAGGCAGCCTAAGAGGCTGGGGGTGCAGAGCAGGTGCTGTGAGTGTCTGGTGAACATTAGGGAACGTTCACTCAGAGGCTCCAGAGCTGCCAAAAAGTGCACTGATTGGACAGATGTTACTTCATTACTGTCAACTCGTCATCCTGGATGTTTTAAGGGAACAGTTGTTTGTTAAGGAAACACAGCTGTTACCAAGAAATTTGTTTTTCCTTTCCTTTTCTTGGCTGCAGGGCAGTGAAAAGCCCAAGGTACCTGGGCACCAGCAGAGGCCCTTTCTGGGCAGCTCCCTGTGGCCAAGGAAGGGGAACAGGACTGGAAGGACCTTGCCTGGTCACCTGCCACCCCATTGCCCCAGGGCTGATCCTTGTTTAAACTCTTTTTTTTTTTTTCTTACCTGGTCTTCAGAATTCCCAGTGCTGGAAGTCATCTGGGACTGATGTTCCTGTTGTGGGGTCGCTGCTGGAGCTTTGCAATGGAGCTGGCTTTGACCTTCCTCCCATCCAGCTTCAGGGCAGATCTTCCAGAAATTATCCCCAAAGTATGATTTGTTTCAAGGAAGTGCACGGGAGGGGAATTGGAGCACAGTTTGCCCCTTGGAAAATGGGAATTCCCACCTGGAGGGCACAAGCAGGAGGCTTGGATCTGGTTTGTATGATCACATACCTTCCAAGAAAAGGGCTCTGTAGGCTTCTCTCTGGTGTTCAAGCTCTGTTTCATCCAGAAATACTCACTGGGAATGTCAAACCTGTGCCTTCCAGGGCAGCCTCGGGCAGGAGGATTCCTGTCTCATCCCACAGCAGTAGTGCTGGGAACACTGCAAAAAATAGGAACAGCTTTGGTGCACATCCGATCTCCTGATCTCCGATCTCCTCTCGCAATGAGGTTCAGGAGCAACCAGCTCTTCTCTGGATGAGACTCGGGTACTTCACTGTGCCCATGCCTCTGTCTCCTCTCTCCTCTGGACAGATTCCAGCCCAAAGAGTGTCAGGAGGGTGAATTGTTTATCCCTGATGTCCTGTGGTGCTCTGGTGGGAGGCAGAGGTTGCTCTAAACCCTCCGTGGAGGAGAAGGTGGGTGATACATGGATACACCAACAGCCCCTGGATCCCAGCCGTGCAACATGGAGCGGGCAGTGGAAATCTGCTGGCATATCGGGAGCACTGACTGTCAGAGTCCTGCTTTTTGAGGGATCTAACCCAGAGCCAGGCTCATTTTGCTTTTCCCTGTCAATAAACCCCTGCAGCTGAGCGGGTTGGGAATGGTGCAGCTGATCTGAGCATCTCTCTGAGAGATCTCCAGAGCAGGATTCTGGAGCCACTGAGTTGTATCAGCTCAGGCAGCCTCTGATCAATTCTGAGTTACCATCCTGCCATCAATTAGCACAATAACTGATTGCCCTGCCCCTGCCCAGCTCTATCCATACATCTTCCCACAGACCCTTCTCCCTTATTGATTTTTACCCTCCAGCTTTTCTGCTTTGATCAATTCCAAGAGGAACGTGTAAATGAGGAGTCAAACATCTTTATGACCTCGGAACTTATCAAAGGAATTCACTGCTCCTAACAACCCCCCTCCCGGTGCTGCGTAAGCATTTAACAGCCGATATGTGCTGGAGGAGGAGCAGGCTGCTCATCCAGAGGGATGGAATAGATCCTTCTTTTGCCTCTTTCCAAGAATGCAGACTGGGAAAGAAGGTGGCTCCATTTTACACCTCTTTGGGTTTGTTTTCCCCACAGTCTCCAGCTCAGGTGCTGCTCTGGGGGGTTATGTGCCCATAAATCCCAAAAACCAAGGTTTTATCACTGGGATGTCCTGCAAAGCTCCCAGGAATGGGTGGGATCCTGCTGCTGCCTGAAAACAGCTCCCTGCTATCGGGAGAGGCTGGAAGATGATCCTGAATATCAGCAATTGTGCTTCAAACTCAGCAGGAATCAGGAATAAGGAATATCTCCTTCTGGAAGGAGATGCTGAAAGAAGAGAGAAAACATTGATGGAAATATTGTGCAGTGCTTGCTAATCATGGAAACAAAGTAATGAAAATCACAGGATCATAAAATCACAGAATCATAAATCACAGAATCATAAATCACAGAATCACAAATCGTAGAGTCACAGGATAGTTTGGGTTGGAAGGGACCTTTCAAGGTGATCTGGTGCAAGGTCCAACCCCCTGCCATGAACAGGAACAGCTTCAACCGGAGCATTTACACAGATCAACCACTGAGTGCTTTGGTGGGATTCCAGCTATGCCCAACTTCTCCTTGCCAAGCAAATAATGGGTTTAAAGGCTGCTGAACTGATGGTTTTGTAGAAATACAGACATTTTGAGAGAGGCAGAAAGCTACTGATTAAATGAATTAATTAAATCTACTCGAAACCAAGACACAACCAGCCAAACCTGCCATGGGAGCAGGTCCTGTCCCAACACAAATCACCTTTCAAATGTGAATCTCAGCCAGGTCATGGCCTGGAGAATGCTTCTCCTGGAGCAAGGTCTCCTCCTACAAACAGGGAGAAACAGTCAAGAAAAGAATCCCAGCGGGCTTAGAATGAGAGGTCACAGCCCCCTCAAACTGCTCAAGATTTGTAAAACCACCAGGGACTGTTGATTTTTAGAAGTCCCCTGTGGTTTCCTATTGAAAATAAACAGGACACTGTGAGCCAGTGTTCCCCTCCAATCCTAAAAACTGGGAATTACCAGCCTGATGTTCTCTCCTAGCCATGTCCCTGGAATGGCAGGCAAGATGCTGCAGTACCTGAACACCAGGATTTCCTTGGGTTATTAATGTTAAATAAAAGTTGAAAGCTCTTTGCAGTTACAGCTGGAGCCAGAGACTTTGAGGAGGAATCTGCTGAAAATGAGTTTTATATACTGACTGGCTAAATGGATAATTAAACAAATAACAAAAGTGAAATGCAATTTTGTTCTACCTCCTGGGAACATTATTGTTAGTTTATTCTTTTTATCAAAAGACTTAAGAAAAAATACCCCAACAAAACAACAATGCAATTGAACAATATTGCTTTTGTAAACAATTTGAAAATCCAATAACTGTAAAACTTATGACATGTTATTAAAATGTCTTATTTTTTTCTCCCTACAAGTGAGAAAGCAATTCCAATCTCAGATGTTATAATTTAATTATACACTTTAGGTTCTAAAGATACCATAATTCTTAGCACTGAATACATTCCATTTAATGTCCTTCTGGCACGTTTGAGGCTCAGGCGTTGCTGAGCACGTTGGTCCAGTTTCCCAAAATCTCTGCTCCCTGGGTGCCTGGCTCTTCCCAGGGAGAGCAGGAGGCCACCACAGCTTCCCAGTGTTCCCCACACCTCACTGGGGACACACGCACAGCCCTGGGAGGAAGGTTTTGGGGTTTTTCCTAAAACATCCAACAGGCAGGCTGGGAAGCACCAGCAAAACAGTGCTGACTTCTGCTGCTGCCAGAAAAGATGGACATGGAAACGTTGGAGCACTTCCAGAGGAGGCCATGGGGTGGATCAGGGCACTGGAGTACCTCCTTTTGGAGACAGGCTGGGACAGCTGGGGCTGCTCAGACTGGAGAAGGGAAGGTTTTGTGGAGAACCCTCAGCTCCTTCCAGGACCTGAAGGGGCTACAGGGAAGCTGGAGAGGGAAAATTCATTAGGAACTGGAGTGACAGGACAAGGGGCAGTGGGTTAACATTGCCAGAGGGTAGGTTTTGATGAGATTTTGGGAAGAAATCCTTCCCTGGGAGGGTGGGCAGGCCCTGGTACAGGTGCCCAGAGCAGCTGTGGCTGCCCCCGGATCCCTGGCAGTGCCCAAGGCCAGGTTGGATGGGCTTGGAGCAGCCTGGGACAGTGGAAAGGGGCTCTGCCCCTGGCAGGGGATGGGATGTGATGTGGTAATTTTTAAGGTCCTTTCCAACCCAAACCATTTCAGGATTCTGTGATGTGGGAACTGGGAGTGGAGGTGGTGACGAGCCCTGGCTCAAGTGGTGATGGGCCCTGGGTGGGGAAATGGTGGCCTGGGGAAGCAGGACAGGAGAGCTCATCCAGGGCTACCCAAATTCCACAAGGCCAGGTCCCTGTCAGTGCTGCCACCATCCTCCACCTGGCTGTTCCCCGTCTGCCATCCCTCATCCCTCTGCCTTCCCACTCCCACTTGAGCAAAACACAGATTTGAGGGTCTTCAGCAGAACCCACCCCTGCAGCAAGAGAGTTCCCAACGCAAGAACTAATTGGAACAAAATTTAAATGCTAACAAATAACTAAAGGCAAGCTACAGTGAACTGGTAATAAGATACCTTTGGATGTTCATTACGCTGGATTTCCAGGCAGTTAAATAGTTTAATGCATTTCCCTTTGGCTTGCATATCAATCTCAGAGCCTGTCTGGAAGCTGTTTCCCGTCCTCCCCAGTCCTGCATTTCTGGAAAATGCCTCGGTGGCACCAGCAGTGACTCCCACCAGGTAGGGGCTGTGATCCACTGACAGCAGCAGCCTGGGGATAATTGATGGCAAGTGATTGCCAGCGTGTGATGATTATCTCGTCGGGTTGTCTGCAAAACTATTAATGGCAATGAAAAGAATTCCTTTAATTAATCATTTCCCGTAAATAAATGCATCAGAATAAAAAAAATAATCACTGAGCTGTTGCTAAGAATGGGTTGCTGGCAAAGGCTGCCACGTGTTAGTGATGGAGCTGATGGTGTGGAAGAGGCAGCGGAGAGGCTGAAATGTACATGGGTGCCAATTGTCCTCCCTCCAAAGTTTGGAAATGTGGGAATGGACTGCTCTTGGGAATGGATTCACTTTAGGGCTCCAGCACGAGCGGGGTGATGGGGCCTGGGTGGCTGAGCCATGACGCAAGAGCTTCTCTGCCTGGGGCTGAGCCCTCCCTGCCCCTCTCCTGTGGGGAGCAGGTTTAATGGGGAGCAGAGGGATGTTCCTCACTGCTCTGCTCTCTGTGGCAGCAGAACCTGTGGGAGTGGGAGCACAGGCTGGTGCTGGCTGCTGGTTATTCCTGCCCTGACCACGGAACCCCTTTGGTTTCTGGCCAAGCTCCAGGCTGCTCCCAGGACTCACACTATGCTGTGGTGGTCTCAGCCCAGATCCTGCTGCAGCAGAGCCCCTGTAACTGCTCTCTGAGGCTCAGCCTTCAACCCCACAGCACCTTGTTCCCAACCCCAACCCTCCAGAGCCACAAACCCTGCCACACATTCCCTTGGAATGGTGTATATCCATGCTGGTGACACCTGGATGAGCCACATCCCCATGAGGCAGCACCACCCTGCATCCCCAATGGCATTTGAGGATTTGAAGTGCCTGAAGGGCTCCTGATTCCCAAAAAAAAAAAAAATTAAAAAAAAAAAGGTTGTGATAAAGCATCTCCTAGGGATGAGCTCACCTTTAGCTGCTGCCAGGTTATGGGGTGTAAATCAGGGCAGAATTCAACCTTCAGAGAAAACAATGAGAAGAGAAAAAAAGAAAACAGGTAGGTGTTAAAAATAATCATAAATAATCCTGACCAAAAAACCACACAAAACGTGTCACAAACCGAGAGCATTTTAACAATGATGAAAGTTTCTAAAATTAATTTTCTTCATTTTACTTTATTAAAATTGCTTTCATTTATCTCCTGTGTTAAATATTTTATTTTTCCATATTAATGGCTGCAATTTCTACTGCAGCTTGTTTCTGTCATTAACACTGTACAAACTTAATATCATTAGTAGTTTTTTCCCTTAATTATGTGAGTGGAGAAGAAAAACATCAAAGTTTCCGTGAAATTGGAATAGTATATCTAAATTGCCTCATGTTTATTTTAACATTAACAGTAAATGAAGCTAATGGGCTTTTATATTATTAAAAGCAGCCATTTGTGTCCTGCCTGCTGTAATATATAGCAAAGCTTTAAAAGATGTTAAATAATTAGTTATTTAATAGGGATGCGCAAAATAGATCAAACAAAAGGCAAACTTCCTGCAAGCAGCAACTTCGGATCAAGCCAGGGCCCCTTTGTGATGCCTCAGAATTGGGATTTTTCCTGCACACAGCTCCTGTCCCACTGTTATTCTGATTGCTTTCATCTCCTGCAGGCCCAGAGGGACAGCGGAGCCGCGTGCCCGGAGGCGACGGAATGATGGCATCGATGGAGTGGTGGCATTGATGGAGTGATGGCATCAATAGAATGATGGCATCGATGGAGTGGTGGCATCGATGGAGTGGTGGCATCAATGGAGTGATGGCATCAATAGAATGATGGCATCGATGGAGTGGTGGCATCGATGGAGTGGTGGCATCAATGGAGTGATGGCATCAATAGAATGATGGCATCAATGGAGTGGTGGCATCAATGGCAATGATGGCATCAATGGAGTGGTGGCATTGATGGCAGTGATGGCATCAATGGAGTGATGGCATCAATGGAGTGATGGCATCGATGGAATGATGGCATCAATGGAGTGATGGCATCAATGGAGTGGTGGCATCAATGGAGTGATGGCATCAATGGCAGTGATGGCATCAATGGAGTGATGGCATCAATGGACTGGTGGCATCGATGGACTGGTGGCATCGATGGAGTGGTGGCATTGATGGAGTGATGGCATCAACGGCAATGATGGCATCGATGGAGTGATGGCATCAATGGCAGTGATGGCATCCATGGCAGTGATGGCATCAACGGCAGTGATGGCACTGGGAGCAGCTCCTGCCCACACCAGGCCTCTCATGCCCGCAGTGACCTTCCCTCATCCCTGGAAAAGGCTCCTCTGCTCCAGGAGGTGGAGGGGGAGATGCCAACAAAGAGTCCCACAGGTGTTCCCTGCAGGATTCCAAGGGCAGCCTTGAACTCCGGGGGTGCTCAGTGTCTCCGAGCGAGGCAGCGCTTGCCAAGCGTAATCCAGGAGTTATTTACTCCAAAATTCACCCTAATAAAAGCATTTTCCTTTGCTGGGAAAATCCTGCCGTGGTGTGAGCAGCAAACATCAGCTGCAGGATCAGGGATGTAACAAGGAGCAGCAGCAGCTCCCTCCATCCCTCCTGCCTCAGATGAACCTCTGGATTTCAGCACAAGGACAAGCTCCCAACATGTGGCCAAATTACAACACTTTAAGCCAATGTTTGGCTATTTGGGCTGTCTGTCTAATGGGGAGGAACTGCAGAATCAGCACTGCTTTCCTGGGTTCCCAAAAGGCAGCAGAAGCTCGATTCCCTTCTCACCTGTGATGGCACAGGATGATAATTCAACACCTCCTGGTGTCACCTCCCACCCCCTCACACTCACACTTCAGCACTTTAAACCCACCATTAACAGCTTTTATCTCCCTTTCCCATTTTTTTTCTGTGCTGGGGAGATGGATGGACTTAAATCACCTCCAGAGAGAAGGGGTGTGCAAATGAGAGCACTTCTCTCTTCCAGCCTATTAGTGCTGTTAAAAATGTGCCCGGAATTAATAATAATAACAAACTGCTGCAGCTTAAATAAAATCAATAACAAATGGCAGATTAGCAGAAGGCCTTGGGAAAAGGCTGGAAGAAGGGAGGGAGGACGCAGGGAGGAGAGCACACCTGGGAATAACAGAAAGCTCCGGTGCTCCCTGGCTTGATTTAAGGAAGAATTGACTCCCAGGGGTTATTTTTAGTTTGCTGCTCATCTCAAAGCATCTTCCCAAGGGTTTTTTGAGCACCAAACCACCCCCAGCCCCAGCCTCCAGTGTAACTCCAGCCCTGGCAGGCGAAGCAATGCTATTTCCTGTGCCTTGGAGAGATGGAAAACTGTCAGGGTAGGGATCACTCTGCCGCTCTGCAACATGGGCTGCACATGTAGGGCTGGGAGAAAATAAATAAACTGGCCCTGTACTGCAAGCCACAGGAATCTGTCATGTGAGGAGGAGTGGAGAGGGGAGAAATCACCGTGTGGTTGTCAATCCCATCAAGGAAAAGTAGTTCACACCAGCAGAGCGTGAGTTTGCACCCGGCTGAAGGGCCCAGTTGCTCTTTCATCACTCACAGGCACATGGCTGGGCTGGAGAGAGCAGCCCCAGAAGGCAAACACAGCTTGGACAAACCAGCCCGGCAGAGGAGGGAGCTGGGGAATCACTGTGGAGAGAGGAGGGGTTGTGCCAAGTGGTTTTGCTGTAGGGAAAGGAGGAGGTGGAGTGGGAGAAAAGAGGAATTGCTTAGGGAGAGATGAGGTTTCTTTAAAACTTCCAGATTTGGGATCACACCACACTTGGAGCTCGCAAGCCAAGGAGTTCTCTGAGTCTTCTGCCCTGCCTGGAGTGCAGCAGGGATGCCATGGCCTCCCTCCCTGTGAGCCTGGTCACACTGCTGAGGCCCAAACTTCAACCCCAGGGGCCTCCAGCAGCCAAGGAGACCTAAGGAGCAAAAGGACAACCCATCACTGCTGGCGTGCAGCAACTCTGAGCATGCTGCTCCAGGGCAAGGTGTCCCTGCCCTTGGCAGGACTTGGAACAAGGTGAGCTTAAAGGTCCCTTACCACCCAAACCATTCCATGATTATGACCTGCTCCTGTTCCCAGCTGCAATTTTGGGGAAATTCTGCATCTCCAGCAGCAATCCTGCTCTGCACCCTCTCCATCCCACACTGGGAACCGCTGTTCCTTCATCCAAGGCAGCAGTGTCCAAGAGGCCACCGTGGTGAGGCAGGTTTGTCCCCCTCTGTCCCACACCGCCGGGCAGGAGGCACGGGAGGAGCGTGGCCCAGTGGCCAAGGGAGAATAATTCCAGGGAAGTGGCAGCTTTCCTTCTGCTTAACTTGCTTTGGAAGGAACAGTTGGGGGTACTAGAGAAACTAATGTAAGGTAATGTAATCATTTACAGAAGATTTGTGGTAAATGAATGTTTGGCCTGTGTCCAAGCGCGCAGCCAGGGCTCATTAGGCCCGAGGAGATGGAGGGAAAGCTTTCCACGGCCGCTGTTTGTCTTTCATTTCATCTCGTGTCTGACCCTCCTGACCTCGCCCAGGCCGCCGAGGACTTGGCTTTTCCAGGGCTGGGTTTAAACGGGATTTCTGCAGGGCAGCTCTGCAAAGGCTCCTTGTGCCCGGCCCTTGGCACGGGAATGAGCCACAGCTTTCCCAAACTCCGCCGCTTTCGTGAAGAACAGATTTTTTTTTTTATGATTATTATTTTTTTTTTCCACATGAAAACAGCAGCGAGGGCCCTGGGATAGGGTAACTTAGCAACTCCACCGCAGGGATTAGGAAAATTGACTCCAGACCAAACTAAAACAGCAGAGTTTCCTGTTTTGAGCCACTCTGGACTATATTAAAATTATTTATGAAAAGAGTAAGAAGGAGGGGAGGGATGGGGAGCTGGGGCTGCTGCTGGGGGGAGATGAGCCTGGGGGGATTTTTTCATCCCTCTACTGAGCTCACAGCAGAGCCAGGGGCTCAGCATCAGGACCAGGGGTCACCTGCCCATGCAAAGGTTGGGCCAGCAAATCTCTCCCTCCAAACCAGTTGGAAAAACACTGGGAAGCATCCCAGCACTGCTCTATGGGGCAGATCATCCACGTGGTGAAGGAGGGGAGACTGGATGGGTCTGAGTTTCTGGGATGAAATGGATGGAGCCCCTGAGCAAACACTGTCCCTTACGTGGCAGTGTTGAACCAGGGGCTGCAGGAATGGGGCCACAGAGATTTTGAGGGAGCTTTTGCACTTTCTTTGGCTGTTTCCATCCCAGATCCCTGGAGATGTGCAGGGAGAGCTGAGGCTTGAGCCCTCCCAGCTGCAGTTGTATCTGGGAACCCCACCAGATCCCAGAATCTCAGAATCCCAGAAAGATTTAGTTGGAAAGGATATTGAAGGGACACCTTCCACTATCCCAAGTTGCTCCAAGCCCCAGTGTCCAAGCTGGCTTTGGACACTTCCAGGGATGGGGCACACGGGGATGCCCACCAGTGGAGTGGCACAATCCCTTTGCTCCCAGTTTTTCCCTGCTGGAAATTGTTCTTCCACTCCTCCCACGGTGCCCCTGTGGTCAGGATGTGGCAGCTCTGTCATTTTGGCACTGCCTTTTTTTTTTATTGTTAGAGATTTCAAAGAGCAGCTTTTGTTGAAGGCTTTTTTTTTTTTTTTTTTTTTGGGAAATGAAATTGAGCAAGAAGCAGTTCTGGTTTCAGACTTCCCAAGGGGAGGAAAAAAAACCAAGGAGATCTACAGGCAACAAAAAGCTTCCTTAAAATCAGATGGTTTGAACCAGGAATGTCCATGTCCCAAACCTTGAGCTACAGAAGCCTCTTCAGGGTAACTTAAAGATGGTGACTGTGCTGGAAAGCCCCACAGAGGAGAAATTAGCTGGAAGATGTCACAGCACATTGGTTAAAGTGGGCTGAGGACCTTCCCTGCATGGTGAGAGCCCAGAGATCCCTGCTTGAGTGTCCCCGGCCAGGCTGGACATTGGGGCTTGGAGCCCCCTGGGATAGTGGGAGGTGTCCCTGCCGTGGCAGGGGTAGGATGGGATTGGCTTTAAGGTCCCTCCCAACCCAAACCATTCCAGGATTCCATGATTTATCATCCTAAAGGAGCCACGCCTCAGACATGCAAGAAGCAAATTCAAAAGGCAGAGAAAAAGTCCCTTGTCAGAGCCCAGCTCTCCTGCCATTTATCTTCTAGTCCTTAAGACATATTAAAATGGATTTAAAAGGACTTCTAAGGGTTTGTTTTTTTTTTTTTTCTCTTTAAGGAACACATTAGTGGCTTTTGTTTTAATTAAAATAGGTATTGAAATCCTCCACAAAGCTTCAGTGGAATTGTTACAGACTGCAGTTTCCTTACGTGCAGTGCAGCCAAAATATACTGTAGTTATCTTGCAACAAGGCAGAAGCCTTATTAATTTAGTTCAATCAAATCAAAGCTGCTTTAATTTACCAAGCAATAAAATCTGCAAGCATCACTTTAGATCAAAGAACTAAAAACAGCCTAAACACAAGTGGAATGTTTATTTTGTACAATGGTCCATAACTGCATTGATGTGATTTAAAAGCTTTTTGAAGCATGTGATAATATTACATGCATATAGAATTGTGTCCTTGTTGTGGATCATTACTCCCCACAGAGACCAAAAGCATTTGCTGTTCAACTCCTACCTAAAATATTTCCTTTTACATTATTTTTCCCCCTTGCCTTAAATGGGATGTCTATGGTAATTTTTTTTTTTTTGTGGGGTTGAGATGCAAAATCATTTACTGAAAGAGATGGGGATGCTGAGTGGCATAAAGAAAACTCAGCCAGTTTTTCAACTTTCGATGAAGGGGATATTTAAGATTTCCAGAGGTTTCACTCAGCCTTTAGCAGCCCAACCTCACCACGGCTGTGAGGAGGAGCTCAACACCAACCAAAAAGCAAATGACACCGTTGTGGGGCCAAATCTCAGATCTCTCTCAGCCATATCTGGATGAGGTTCAGGAGCAATGGGGAGAGCAGGATGGTCCCATCCTGCTGGGGTGAACTGGGATGTGCCCGAGGTGCTCCAGTCTCCCGGGGTTCCAAGGGGACAGCCCAGTGTGGCCACCAAAAAAGGACCAGAAAGAGCCCCGTGTTTTCCATTTTCAGCCGGGTGTCTGTAAAAAACGGGTGAAACAACGCCCCCTCTACTGTACTCGGCAAGGAATGAAAAGAATTTGCCCGGTAACAAAGGAATTTAATGGCTTTGGAAACGTCTGTCCTTCAAAGATCCAGCTTTTGAGAAATCCCCACCAAGAGCTGAAAAACTGGGTGCTGGTTCTCACCTAACCCCTAAATCCTTCCAGATTTGTGGGCAGGAGGGAACCTCTGGAGCACTGAACGAGCCACCCCAGCAGCCTGGCAGCGTTTGCCAGCATTGTTTGTAACACCAGGGCAGCATTTGCTCCCCGTTGCATATTTTTGTGGATTTGGGACTATTTCTGCCAGAGTTTCTCGCATGATGCTTCACACCAGCACCCCCGATGGTTAAGAACTCAAACCCAGAACTAAACATTTTCTCCTCCTTCTTTCCCTTGATCTTTTCCCCAGACCAAGAGATGGTGGCAAAAACAGGGACTGCCACGAAAAAGAGTTGAAATCCAGACCTGAGTGTTTATATATAAAAAAAATGAGCACTGAGAAAATCAATTGCAGTCGAATGATGGAAAACTCATGGAACTGCCATGGCTTTCTAAGAAAAAGCCCAACTCAGCCAGAGTCCTGTGTGCCATGGCTGGCTTTGTGAGCTGTAACTCAGCCTGCCAGAGCTGGAAGAAAGGAGAATGTACGACTGAAAAGTGCTTTTTAGCATTTTTTAGCAAAGTTCGGTGTTTTTGTGAACTGCTCCCGACCAGACCCTGGGCTCCAGACGTGCTGGTCCCTGGCTTTTGTGCCGCCCTCCCTCGCTGGCATCCCCACGGCAGAAAAAGGCAATTAAGCCAACTGGATTTTTTTACGTTTTAGAGTCACTGTAAATAATCCGGAGCATGAGTTACGCGACGAGGGCGGCAGTAATTGCCGGCTTCTTCACTTTTTATTACCGGCAGCACCCTGGGAGCTGTTTTATTGGCCCATTCGGCTGGGAAAGAGCCCTGCTGGGCAGCGCTGCCCTCCCTGAACCTGCTGCGGGGCCGGGCTCTCCGCAGGCTGCGTTTACCTGGCTGTCATCGCTCCTGTCCCCACCCCAGCGGTGATTTAAGCACTTCAGGCCCCGAGCTCTGTATTGTCCCCGAGCGCTGGAGATCTCTGGGCATTGCCATCGCGTTTCTCCGATACATTGACCCCGATACTGCTCCTGCTGCGGGTCCAGCCCGGCTGCGATACCCCCCCGCAGGATTGCATCCAGCAATGCCAGCTCCCTCCCATTCACGGATCCGCTGCGAGAGCAGCGTCCATTCAACCCCAACCCCAACCCCAACCCCAAACCCTTCATTCGCTCCTCCCGCTTTGGCCGAGGGGTCAGTGAGCCGTCAGCACCATCCTGGTGTGGAAGCAGAGGAGCATCCCCCTGCCGCACCTGCCCTGCCCGCTCCCCTCCAGCCTGTGCCGGCGTTTGCACCAGGAAAAAACTCCTCCCGCCACGGTGGCCAGATGTAAATGCCAGAAAATGACACTCCCCGTGCAAGTACCCGGTTGTTTACAACACTCAACCTCGTCCTGGTCCGCTACCTATTAATAAAAGCAGGAGCATCTCCTCCCTCCCCCTCGTCGCCCTTGACTCCGCTCCTCTCCTGGAAGATGGCTTTATAAAGGAGAGGAAACTTGGATGGCAGCAGATGGCAGATAAGTAGGAATGGTAAATAGTTTTAATTACTGCATAATGTAAGTGAGACAATAAAGGGGAGAGAGCGGGAACAAGCTGCTGCCATGGCAGCCCTGGAACTGTTGCGGGACCCAATTTGTCTGGGAGGCAGCATGTGCTGCTCGGAGTCTTAGGAGGGCTTTAAAAGAGAACGCCGAAAAATATTAATTGCACGGCTCATCTGCCCATCCATCTTCGCAACCGAGTCACACGCTTCCTTAATTTCAGGGGAATCGTTTTCAAATGGGAATCATGCAAATGAGTATTTTAGCTATTCATTTGTTTTACTGCAAGCGCTTTGTGAGCAAATGGCCTACAGCTTGCAATGAATTAAAAGACACGGGCACTGGAGACCGATTTTTAATACAAAGTCTTGACACAGAGACGACCCCGACCGGCAACACAGAAAATGTTGGCATAGCAACTTTGGGCATTTTCATGCAAATTGGCTCCTGTATAGATGATACCAATGCAATGTTTTCCTTCAACTAATCATCATAAAATTAGTTTCACTATATTTAAATGCTCCTACTTAATGCATTATATCCATATGCATGAAATTGCCTCAGCTAATGCAGTACATAAAATGCCAAAGATACAATGAATAGCCAAATTGCAAACAGTTATGTTATCTCCCATAAAAACTCCTTTTTTCCTTATTGAATGCGTGGGCCCCAGAGGCATCTATCACAAATTGCTATTAATGCGCACACACACACAGAGGAGCGTGCACCCACACACTAAACACCTACATTTAAGTAACACTGAGGCTGTTAAGCAACCTAAGACAAGCCCAAAATCTAAATTCAGGCTTTGTGCTGCCTGCATCCTGTGTGGCTGTGTGTTTGTAAACCTGCTGCTTATCAGAACCTGAAGTTCTATTATTATAAACACAGTTTTCTGAACTCCAAGAAATGACATTTGGCATGAAACTACCCCCGTGCACGTCCCTGTGTTCCATCCACTGCTTCTTGCAGTGCTCAGGTGGCTGAGAGGAAAGGGAGGACTTGCTGCTGAATTTCCTTGCCTTTGACGATTTCATCCCAAATTCTGCTGCTAAACTGCACTTAGGGGCTTTCTAAAAAACAAATTTATTTTTTATACCTAGACAACAGTGATTGAAGGACAGATTTGTCCTGCCCATGTTCTTTGTTTAACATTTGCTCTTCAATTTGGGACAGAATCTGCCAACAGAGGAATTCCCAGAGACTTCCCAAGGGGCTCCTGGATGTCTGCAAACAAGAGATGTTCCTCTCTTGTGGAGGGCTCTGTGCACCAGACAAGGTTTGCAGTGTCAGCCAGGACAGACTGCCAGCATATTTTGTCTGTCTAAAACACTGGGGACAATAAATCACGAGGAAAACTTTACATCCTGCTAAATGCTGCTGGGGGAGTTGTGCCTTCAGAAGCACTCAGCCATTCATCTCCTCCTCCAGCAGAAAATCCCAAGGGAAATGAGTGGGGAAATCTCTGTCCCACCTAGGAGAGGTTTGGGGTGGATCTCTGACTTCTGTGTCACCGGGGAAGGGACAAAGGGGACCATCACACCCACTCTGGTGTGAGGGGCTGACATCTCCCTGCTCCCTGAGTACAAAAGCAAAATCCCCAAAAGTGCAAAAGAGGAGCAGAGCCAGAGTCCCACAGCTGGGAAGATCCCAAAGGACCAAATGCAGTGTCTACACTCAATATTGTGCATCCTCCTCATCACAAAACATCTGTCTGATGGCATATTTTAGTTTCTCTCTGTGTTATGCTACAGAATCAGGGCCCAATGCCCTTACAGGAAATATACATTTTCATGGAGTCAGTCTGAATGCTGTAAATATGGGTGGTCCCAAGCCAGCAGCAAAGAGCAGAGGCTTTTAGGAAATGTCCAATTGTTGAGCAACTCATCTGATTATGAAATCATAAAATCATGGAATGTTTGGGTTGGAAGGGACCCTAAAGCTCATCCAGTGCCACCCCTGCCATGGGCAGGGACACCTTTCCCTATCCCAGGCTGCTCCAAGCCCCATCCAGCCTGGCCTTGGGCACTGCCAGGGATCCAGGGGCAGCCACAGCTGCTCTGGGAATTCCAGCCCAGCCCTCAGCACCCTCACAATGAGGAATTCTTCCCCAATATCCCATCCAGCCCTGCCCTCTGGCAGTGGGAAGCCATTCCCTGTGTCCTGTCCCTCCATCCCTTGTCCCAAAGCCCTCTCCAGCTCTCCTGAGGCACTGGAAGGCTGCTGTAAATTCTGGAATTCCCTCTGTGTGCCTCTCCTCAGTGGTTTGGTGCCACTGCATGGAGATAAAGCACCTTCACCTCATCACTCAAGGACTAATTGCAAGATGATTTAATTAAAGTATACCTCTCCTTCCCCCAAGTTAGTTGTATTTCATATTGCTCTAGTAGGAGTAATTTGCAGAAATTAAGCATTGCATGTCGCTGGAATGGTACAGGTGCAGTGGAAGAATAAAAAGCCCTTCCTGCAGCAGCAGGCAGTGCCACCAGAGCTCAGTGAAATATCTGTAATGACTCATTAATTCAGCAAATGCTGCACTTTGCAGCAAACATTCAAATTAGCCACAAAGAGGCTGTTTTTAAAACTTGTAGGTTATTCATAATTGCTCAATGAGCACTTCATGCAAATGTATTTTAGCCCATTGGGCAAAGTGTTGCCTTTGAATATTTCCTGCAGAACGCACAATTAGCCCCAAGAATTTATGACATCATGGGAGTTTGAAGGCCAAGAGAGGATGAGGAGAGGAAGAACATGGACAAAGGAGTACTGAGAGCTCTTTAGGGGAGCAGGAAGAGGCACAGACTCAGGATAAACCAAGTTTAGACATGACTTTGTGGCTGGTGTCACACACAAGTGGCCTGAGGATGCCCCCAGACCTGACCAGTGACAGCTGATTTGCACACCCACAGATCTGTGCACAGCTACATTTGCCACATATTAAACACTCCAACAACTCCAGCACCCAAGAGGAAGAGGGAGAGGGGAAATGATTCCTTGTGGGAGCCACAGCACATCCCACTTGCACCATCCCCTGCTGACTGACAGCCACGGCACGGAGGAAATAATCCCGACATTTACAGCTCTGCTTTCTGCCAGGGCCAACCATTTTTCAAGCTGTTAATTCTCTTCATCTCACGACTCACGAGTGCCTCCCAGATACTGGCAATCATAATTTTTATTGCCAGTTATTGCGAGAGTGAAGTTGTGTTTGTCACCCTGGAGAGCCACGTGGCAGTGAGGAGACGTGGGGGGCACAGCAGGGTGGGCAGAGGCTGCTGGGGGGGTGCTGCCCCTGCTCTCAGGGCTGAACCTCTGGCTCATCAGTGGTGGCACTGCCAGTGTCACCTGCCAGCCCTCCACGGCCAGCGGCACACCGTGCAGGTGAGCAGGGGCGGGTGGGAGCTCTCATCCCACGGAGCAGGGAAGGGCTGGTGGGACTTTGGGGGATTTTCGGTCCCAGTTTGCCCCTCACAGCTCATGAGGCAGCAGAGGAGGAGCTTTGCCCTTCACTGGCACCCCCTCCTTGCTCTCTGTCTGACACAACATTAATTCCTTTCTCTTCTGCTCACATGTGACAATGGATCTTTAAAGGCCGCGCAAATTAGAGCTGAATTTTGCTGAAAGACAAAAGAGAGCGTTTCTTTGACTTGATATAAACCACGTTTTGTCTGCAGGCTGCACCAAGAGCTTGGCAGGCACCTTCACAAACCGAATTAAATCCTGACACAGGCTCGGGACAGGCTGGAACCCCACAAACCCAGGAGCAGGGTGCCCAGTCCCACAGCCAGCCCAGGCAGATTCCCTGCTCCAGGCAGGCATTTCTGAATATGTGAATATTTCTGCATTCCCAAGCACTTGATGTGCGAGCACTTCACAGCTTCCATTCTGTACAGCTGGGAATGTGTCATTTTCCAGACCCTCCTGACTGTGGGCTGGGACACCAGCTCTGCAATGCACACAATGAATGTGCCACTGCCACTTAAAGTAGGGAAGGAATGACATTTGGGGAGATTTGACACAAAGAGGGTAATTTTCTGTAAGATCTCCTGCGTTTGCCTGGCTGGGGAAAGCATCTCTGCTCTGAAATGTGCTGCCCGGGCTCTGCCCGTGCAATCAGGGCAATGGGATGGGGAAGGAGCCTGGAAAGGGAGGTGCTGCAGGGTGAAGACTGAGACCCTGAGCTCTTCCCACCCACATCC
This sequence comes from Motacilla alba alba, assembly GCF_015832195.1. NCBI lineage: Eukaryota > Metazoa > Chordata > Aves > Passeriformes > Motacillidae > Motacilla > Motacilla alba. The sequence continues at coordinate 19,135,056 of NC_052025.1, read as the reverse complement.
CCACCAAGAGCAATCCAAGAGGCCCTGGATGGTTTCCTCCCTGCAAAGCCTCCTCCATAGGCAAAACCAAGTAAAACTGAGCCAAGGCTCTCCCTCCCACCCCTCAGTTCTCCAGCCAGGTGACAGGAACAGGGCAGCTCCCATCGAGGCCTCTCTGTCACTCACTTAAAGCATAATTTGATATCTAGTAGCTCATTAATCTATTTTTTTTATCCCCCCTCTGCCCTCCCCCCCCAGATAGGGAGCGCTTCTGCTTCTCCTCAGCTAAATAACTCAGGTCATAAAAGGTAATACCATGGGTAGCAGAATGTAAACAAACACATTCTACCTCAATAAACATGCTAATTTCCAGCTCTAATATTCACAAGTAAAATATCCATCACACAGCCCCTATTTGGCAAAGGCAGCAGCCCTCATCAGTCAATGAAGTAGGCTCCTGCCAGTTCACCGCGGGAGGCAAATAGTACAACTTAACTCACTTGATGATGCCCTTGGGGGGAAAACATGAGCCTCATAAATGAGTCTGGAAATGTGATAAAAGGATAATCTTGCATAAATGAGCCTAGATCATCATTACCTGCACAAACGCGAGGCCGTTTGAACGATGTGGCCGAGTTTGGTGGGAATGAAGGCAGGGAGGAAGCGCTGCCCTGCTCTGGGAGGTGCTGGGGATGGAGGAGTGGGGGCGCTCCCCTGGACCCCGGGCACAGCTCCATTCCCCGAGCCTGGCAGCTGCTGCTGAGGGGCAGGGCTTGGATCTGGGGCCGAGACCCTTTGGGTGTGGTCCTTAAGGAACCCTGAGGTTCCTGTGGGGGCAGACCAGGCTCCTCCTGGCTCTTGGACATACCTGGATGTGCCTCCAAGCAGAGGATGAACAAACAACCTCCCAAAATGGCATTAACGAATGGAAACAACCCAAAATCACCTCACTAAGGTGCTGAAACCCCATAGAACGAGAGATGACAACAAATGGCCAAAAATCTGGGATGCAGGGGGTGTGACCTCATCTCCCCTGCAATTCCAAGGCACTTCCTGCAGCACTGCTGAGCAGCTCTGCCTGGTCTCAAGGTCCACCCAGGGCTGGGGGGAAGCTGGGGTCTCCCAGCCCACTGCAGTGGGACTGCATCACCTGGAAAGGTCCCTTCCACCCAAAGCATTCCCTGATTCTGGGATCTTCTCCCAAACTCAAAGCCTTCAACGCACAGGAGCTCCGTGCTGGCACGGCACCGTGGCCAAGGCTGCTGAGGTGCAACACTCCCACAGCCAGGGGTGCACATTTTCCCAGTGTTCCCCAAAAAAGCATCTCTTCCACCCACTGTGCCCCTTGCCAGAGGCACGTGAGGGTTTTGCCCATCTGAGCATCCCTCTGTGCGCATGGGGATGGGCAGCAGGAGACAGGACAGCCTCCTAAAAGAGCGGCCAAATGGGATGATTTTCACACGGGATGCAAAGGAGCATCCAGTTCATCCCACCAGGCTGCTGGGCTCGTTCTCTGCTGGAGCCTTTGGGGGATAATGCTGCTTTGGGAAGGGTTTTAGTCCTACTGAGCAAAGGGTAAAAGAGGCGAGGAGAGCTCAGTGCTCCTGCTCCCCTCCTTCAGCCTGTCCCACAGGAGCCCCGTGCCTCAGTTTCCCCAAATACCACAATGTTGAACTCACACAAGAGTTATGAGAGTTTAAAACCATTTGATTCCTCCAGAACCACAGAACTTGGAAGGAAAAAGCCCAAAGCCTTCAGAAGGATAAAATCAGCTGGGCTTTACTTTCCTTCCCAGGTTCATCTCTTGCATATCAGGCACTGATGGTTTGTGGGGATCCCCCTGGAGCTGCCAAAAACCTTTCCCAAGCTCAAGGCACTTGCTGGACTTGTTTGGATCAGTCTCTTTGCAGCCACAAACCAAAATCTATCCCAACTGTTCCCCACATCAACAACCACGCAGCTGATTTAGGGAGCATTCAGAATGCTTGTTGAAAAGGCTCAATTAAAAACATGATTCTTAATTATTTGGACTATATATTGATCTTATGGTTCCATCTGTTGCTCAGTGGAAATCCTGACATCAGACCTGTCGTGTTCCTGGGAAGCAGGAACAGCAGGAACCACAGGGATGGGGAAGAGGGGATTTGCTCCCTGGTTTGCAGGGCAAGGACTCTCTTCCAGGTGTGTGACATTCCCAAACTGTGCCCTGCAGCACCCAGAGACCAAGGCAGGAGCCCCAGGCTGTCCCCTCTGTTCTGCTGCTCCAGCCTCTGCTGCCTGGGCTCCACCAAGGATGCACGTCCCCATTTTGGTTAATTCCCAGTGAATGTGGGATTTAATTCACAGGGGCTGTGTCTTGATTACCTGAGAGTTCTAACTTCAGCAGAAAAGCCTGGAAAACCCCTGAACTACATACCAGGGTTGTGTTTTATACTCCATGAGCCAGGAGACAAAATAGCCTGTGTGCAGGATATCACTGAACCCACTCCATCGCCAACCTCAGCATCTCAATCCCATTTGTCTGGTGGGATCTTCCTGTTACAAGAGCCTTGAACAAACAGAGTGCAAAATACTGTTTCATCCCCTTTTTTTGTTGTTTTTTTTAGCTGCTATTTGCATTTGCAGCCACAATCCCCCCTTTAATTACACGATGCACTAAAGGCTACAACATTTGAGAAACTCAGAGCTCCTTGGAAATGAGATACAGGATTATAAATTTGCCCCTATTTCCTGAAGAGTCACACCTTTCTATTTAAGAAACCCACATTTGCAACTGGGAAAAGCCAGGACACCTCGTGTGGAGCTGCATTCACCCCAAACTGAGGGATCTGAGACAACTTGGAGAAGCTGAGAAACTTCAGTGAGCACCAGCATGGAATTGGGAAATCCTCTGGGTTAGCACAAACCCCAAGGAAGAAGATGGAGCAGCTGCTTAGGGGTTAAATCTATTTTTGTTAAGGGGCTATTTGGACTTGTGGAAAGAAAAAAAAAAAAAAAAAGAAAAAAAGAAAGAAATCAATAAAATAGAGGAGCAGAAGTCAGTTGCAAGTCTTGGCTGAGAAAAGAGATGGCTGTGCCAAAAAGTGACACATTTAAGCCGGTGTGTAATTTTGATCTCTGTGTTTAAAATACTTTTTGTAAATGGAGGGTTTGAACAGGGCAGAGGGAGGGAGGAACACGGAAAACTCACATTTCTAATCACGACAACCCCGGGCTGCAAAATGTCCTGGCTGAAAGGGGGGTGAAATAAGAGGGGCTGGAAAAGGTGACTCACTGGTGCTGGAAGGATGGGGTGAAATGCTAACAGAGGTGTCCTGAGGACTGTGAGCAGCTGGGACAGCCCCAAGGGGCTGGGGGTGACCTGTGCAAGAGCTGTGGGTGCTGCTGGAGGTGCTTCAGGGCCCCTGGGTGGATCCTTCAATCCCTAGTGCTCCATGCACGGAGTTCATGGCCACGGGATGAGGATCCCAGAGAGCATCAGAACACAGAGCCAGGCAGAGAGAAACCACAGATCCCCTCCTTGGTGGTGGTGATGAGGAGGAGCTGCAGGGAGCCACCAACACAACGCTCTTTTGGGCCATTCCCAGGGAAAAATGAGGTTTTTCCCCTTGCATTCCCTGAGATTGCCATGCCAGCAGCACCAGCACGCATGGGGTTGCTGGTGCCATCAGAGATGGGCATGGGCAGGGTGCAGGGCAGGCTGGGTGACACCAGACCCTCACACGGTGACAGAGACCTGGAGCAACCTCAGGGCAAGTACTGAGAGTTTTTTAATCAGAAGGAATTGCAATATGGAATCCTGCTGAAATGGGGTTAGAAACGCTGCGCTCCCGTCCTTCCATGAATCCCCAGCAGCTTTTGCCAGGCTTTTGATTCCTCACATCAAGAGCCAAACCAAGCCAAAGGGAGCTGCCTCTTCTTCCTCCTGGGCATTCCCAGGGCTAATTCCTGCTTTTAATTCCCATGTGGACAGGGTGTAAATGCTATTTACCAATGAATCCTTCCCTCTTGTAGCTTCCTTCTTGAGATTTTTTGTTTTTTATTAAATTTTCCTTTCTCCCACTATCTCCCATTTATGATGCCCTTTGACTGTTGCTACTTCCCCCAGGTGGGTTCCAGCAGGATTTTTGGAGGCCCTGCCACTGGTTCAGGTCCATGCTGCCCATCACCACAGGATGGAGATTGCTCAACATGGAACATCCCAAAAAAACCGTTTGGATCAGGATCCCAATCGGAAATTCGCCGCTTGGGCCCATCTCTAATTTTATTATTTCCGTTGAAATAAATTATGGGCTTAATTGGAATTTCTGATTTGATCTGCCTGCTCCCCATGCCGCATAAATATCCCTCAGCATTTATTTTTTCCCCTTGCCCATAGCTCATTATATTTTCCTGTCTTGGGATTCGGGTTTTTTATGGCAATTTTCTCCCATCTGTCGGGGAAGGCCCTTGAGGAAATGAAGTTATTTGGGGGCTCCGCTTCCTTCCCTGCTCTCCCAGGGCTCCCCAGGAATGTGCTGGGACAGGAAGGTCCCCGGGGAGCCCCGGCTCCTCCTCGTGCACAGCCACCATTAATTACCATGGAAATGACTCTGTGCCAAACCCAGCCCTGCTTCGGGAGCCTCTCTGCAGCTGCACCCCCGAGTTTGCTCCGTGCTTTAAGGCACGTGCAGGAAATTGTTATTTTGGGTACCAAAACACCGATTTGCTCACCCACTGCTGCTTTGTTGGAGGAGCCTCGGTCTGTCTGGCAGACACTGCTCTGTTTAACTGCCCACTTCTGTTCTAAAATCCCATTTAATGTCTTCAGAAAAGCTTCCCCTGTGCCTCAGGAAGTGGACAACTCACAGCAGAAGGTGGCAGGGGTAAGGAGGACGATGAAAATACCCTAAATGCCACCCTTAGAACCATAAAATGTCATAGAATCATAGAATTTCGTGAAGAAACCCACAAGGATCATCTAATCCAGCTGCTAGCTGTGCACAGGCCAACCCAGGGATCCCATCCTGTGCCTGAGAGTGTTTTCCAGCTCATCCCAGGGCTGGACCTGCCCTGCTGCTCCAGGCCCACATGGCCACCATCCAATGTCCTTTCCCCAGCAGGCTGGGCACTGTAAAAATCCCCATTTATCCACCCAAACCTCGCACCTTTCTCGCTGCAGTTTTCCCAGCCTCAGATCCTGCAGGCATCGCATCCCTAAATCACTCCCATGGCCTCACTGGGTCCTCAGACCTCACCAGCCCTTGCAGGGATTTGGGGGATGTCCCCATGGAAGCTTCAGAGCCATCTGCACCTCCTGAGCATCCCTCCTGCTCCTGTCTAAGGCACCAGTGCCCTGTTGTGCTCCCTTTCACCCAGGACACTCCTCAGTGGGGAACTGTTTGCAATCAATGCACTTTTTCTAGCCTGCCTAATCACAACCCCCTTGTTTGGGCTGCAACCTCAGTTTTGTGCCCCAATCCCACTGATTTCCCCCCCATCAGTACCAGCAGCAGCCAGAGGCAGATTCTGGCTGAGCACGGGGTGTGACAGCTCGGCCTGGCCAGCAGCTTTGCCTTGTACAAACCACACATTTCACCCCTTCTCTGTGTTTGACTGAGGCAAAATTCCAGCTGTCGGGGCTGAGGAGTGCAGGAAAGGGTCGTGAGGCTTTTTTTAAAAAATAACAAGTCCATTAAAAGAATGGATCCAAAGCAATGCCACACTCAGCAGAGGCACACTCCTCAGCCTTTAATCTGGGTGCACAGCCCTCACGGAGGCCCGATGGGGGATCTGGTGTTCCTGGCATTTTTCTTAATGAAAAATTAGCCAGCAGAAGGAATAACTTGTCAGAAAGAGAGGGGAGCATTTCACGCATGACAGATTTCTGCAGACGCTGTACCAGCGAGGGAAGCCAAGACAAACAGCAAGAAGAATTTTCATTGCCTCGAGTTGAATATGATCAGGATAAACTGCAGCCACATTTCCAGCAGAAATTAATGTGCTGGCAGGAATCAGGCTCTGAAACCACCGCCCCTTCTCCAAATGAAAATCCAATTAATTAGTCCATTTCCCCCCTCGGAACAATCTGTGACACAAAGCTAATCCCCAGCTCCCCTTTGCCCAGGGATGAAATGAGCTCCCTGAGGCTGCTCAAAGTGGCTCTGGGCATCTCCCCCTTGGTCCTGTTGCTCACTTTTCAAGAGGCTTTTCTTGTGGTCCAAAGAACATTGTGGCTGAGCTGGAGCTGGAAAGTACCAGTGTGGAGGGTTGGGAAGGGTTCCTTGGCTCAGGAGAGGCAGCAGAAGCTGTCAGAGCTCCTTGAGCAGAAGCCTTTGCACTTCCCACAGACTCAGAGAATCCTTGAGGTTGGAGAAAACATCTAAGATCATCAAGTCCAACTCAGAAACGTCCACCTGACATGGAGAAACACCCAACCACCCCTTCTGGCCCAGCACTGCCTCTCTTTGCTTTTCCAGGTTGAAGGAGAAGGTGCAGACACAGATTTTCCTGGAAACAAGAGGCACCAACCCCTTCCCAGCACATCCAAAGCTGTTGGCAGCAGCCAGAGCTGAGCCTCTCATCCCTGTTGAGATACAAATCATGGGATGGGGTGGTCCCAGCAGCTCCCCACCACGGGTGTGCAGGTCCTGCCCTGCCCAAACTGCTGCCAAGCCCTATTAATGAGTGTCTGATGAACCTCCCCGGCTCACACAATCCTTTGAACCAGCTCTAAATTTGATTACTGAGATTAGTTTTATTAATTCTGGGGCTCTTCACTCGCAGCTTTGTTTCACACCAAATTGCTGCAGCAAGACCTGAGGTGTCACATCCCTGTGCCCCCCACGCCAGGTCCTGGCCAATGATCCCACCCACACCAGCAGAGACCCTCAATTCCCAGCTTGGAGATTCCTCCAGTGCCTTTTTGGGTGCCACATTGGGTCAAGGGCTGGCTTTTCCCACTGCTGGAAGCACTTTCGACCTCATTTTCTCTGTCAGACATTATTCCTTGGGAGCAGCAGCACTTTGTGGTCCTGGTCTGGCTGACTGGTGCCATTCCTTGGAGTGCAGTCAATAAATTTCCTCGCAACGCCAATTTAGCAAACCAGGATCCACCACGCCCACAAGATTTCAGCACAGCCAAGCCTGGCAGTGCCACCTGCCCTCCTTTGGTGCCACTCTCTGGTGTCAATTGCAGAAGCTCCCAAAGGGCTCTCAGGGCTGGGGAAGGCGGAGCCCAAAGAGGCTTTTCTCCCTCAGCCCTTGGAGGACATCGCTGGCTCTCAGTGGCTCTGCTGGCATGGAATTGCAGTTCTGCAGCAGGCAGGCAGGGCTGGAGTCAGGAGTGAGGGCTGGGGATAACACATCCAGGCAGGAAGATTGATTGGAATTGTGTGAGATAGCCCTTAGCTCACCCGTGATTATAATTACATTAAATTGCTATTTAATGGTTTTCACATCATCTTTGACAGTAGGTTATTTTTGTAATCTTTATTTAAAATAAACTCTTTTCCTGCCTTGTCACTGAAACCCTTCCCTGCTTCCTTTTATGCTCGGTGCATGAGGAAATCAGTTTTCATTATCCCCAGACTTGTGTGTCATTCCATTATTACCACAAGATTAGAAAATAAGTAGCTCCCCCAAAAGGGCTTCTGGGCGAACAAACTTTCTGGTTAGAGCAGAATGAAGTGGAGCCTTTCCCCAGTGCTACTCCCTCATGCTCCTCCATCAGAGCAGCAGGAAAAGCTGGGCTGGGATGGAATATCCTCCCTCCAGCTCCAGCAGAGCCACTGTTGAGGTGCTCCTGAGGGAGCTGGGAGCTATAGGAACCTCTGCCAGCTCTCGGGGGGGAGCAGAATCCAAGAATCCAGACCAAGGAGTGGAAAATGAACATTTAACACCATTTATTCCTGTGGCTGGGCCATGGTTAAATTGCTGGGCTCTGCTGGTAACAGTTTGCCCAGCCAGATGGAAAAAAAGTGTTTCCCACCTGTATGGAAATGTGTGGGTTATACACAGCTCTTTCTTTTCAAGGTAATGATTAATTTATCACTTCTCAGTTAGGCTTTTTTTCTTTTTTCTTTTTTTTTTTTTAATGTGATGGAGTAATTAGCAGGGCTTTTTCCTAGCTAAATGTTTCTCTGTGCACGTTCACTGAGAGCAGCTGAGCAGAGAAATACCTGAGATACCAGCAGAAGGCAGGGGAAAAAGATATTAAAGTGGAAGGAATATTTAGAAATATTAAATATTTCTAAATCCTTGGTTTTGGCTCTATAGAATTCTAGAATGGTTTGGGTGGGAAGGGACCTTAAATCCCATCCAATTCCACCCCTGCCATGGCAGGGACACCTTCCCCTATCCCAGGCTGCTCCAGCCTGGCCTTGGACACTCTGGGGGATCCAGGGGCAGCCACAGCTGCTCTGGGAATTCCAGCCCAGCTCCTCCTCACCCTCACAGGGAAAATTTATTCCCAATATCCCATCCCTCCCTGCCCTCTGGCAGTGGGAAGCCATTCCCTGGGAGCTTTCCCTCCAGGCCATGGTGAATAGAATGATATTCCCTGCACTTGGCTCTCAAGAGACACAGAAAAGCAGCACCCCAAAAATACACTCTGTCCCTTGGGGACCTGGTGGCAGCTCAGGAAAATGCCTGAGGATCAGAAGAGTTTTGCTGCGCATTGCACCAAGGGGTCAGGGTTGGGGGCACCCATTTCCACACAAATAATGAAACAAATAACCCTGCACAGACCACGGGGTCAGAAATGACCCCCTGACAGAAGCGGGCTGGGCTGGGCAGTGCCTGACCTGCACAAAGCACCAGGTTTGCTCGTGCTTTGTGCTAAAGTGGCACCCTTGTCACTGCTCTGGGCTTGTGACACACATCTGGCTCGAGGATCTGAGCTGCACAAAGCCTGGGTCACCCTTGGTGCACTGCAGCCCTGGTATCAGTGAGGCCGTTAGGGTAATGCACCAGATAAGGTTTCACTGCACGTATTTGTCCTCAAACTTAATGAAAACACACTGGTGTTACATTTATAGCTCCAGAAACCGCAGGCTCAAATTCTATATGCCCTGGAGAGACCTTATCAGCAGCCCAGGAAGCAAAGATAACAATCACATTTAGGAATTCACTTCCCCTCCTGCAGGATCTCCTGCTCAGCCCCAGGGTGTTGGTGCTCTATGGCCATGGGGGGATCACATCCTGGGGGGAAGTTTGAGGCTGTGGTGGCTCTGCCAGCAGCCATGGTGACAAAACCCTGGGCATGTCCCACCAGAGTCCTCCCAGGCATCACTGCCCAAAGAAAGTCACAATTCCCATGGGAATACTCCCAAAGAGGGAAACGCCCCAATCACTGGACCATGAAAGTTGGAAAAGACCTCCAAGGACACAAAGTCATGGGATCCTAGAATGGTTTGGGACCTTAAAGCCCATCCCATTCCAAAGGCAGGGACACCTTCCATTGTCCCAGGCTGCTTCAACCTGGCCTTGGACATTCCAGGGATCCAGGGGCAGCCACAGCTGCTCTGGGCAAGGTCATCAAGCCAAGATTTGACTGAGCACCACCACAAAACCCACTCAGAAACCATCAAACAGGACCACCAGGGGCTTTGCTGAGCTTTCCAGGAACTTCCTTCCTTACCCAGGAGCACGGGGAGCTCCCAGTCCTGCTGCTCACACACAGCCCCCCGTGACCCCCATGATCCAGAGCCCAGCAAAATCCAGAACTGCCCAGTAAAACCTACAGCAGCCCAGTTTCACCCAGGACAAACCACGGGCAGCACAAGGAGGTACCAAAGCACCTCCTGAAGGTGACTCAGCAGGCTCAGAGCTGCTTTTGCTCCAACCCATGTAATTTAAAGCATTTAAAGTGCTTGGCTCCTGCTCCCTAAGGCCAGGGAGCATCCAGGAGAGCTGGAGACTCTTTGCTCGATGGTTTGAACTGGAAGGGTCCAAAAGCAAAACCCCTTTGGTTTGATCTTGGCTTAAGGGGCTCCCGCAGGCTTTGAGAGCCCTGGACTGGCTCCCAGACCCTGCTTTGGACATGGCCCTGGCTCCCACCTTGCAGCTGCACTGCCCCAACATCCCCCTCATAACCCAGATCTGGGGCTCCCTGGCACAAATGAACTCCTTGCTCCTTCCTCCCCTTGGCTGCAGACCCGGAGCAATCCCAGCCCTGCCATCCCCCATCCCCCCAGCCAGGCTGAAAGACCCCCCAGGCTGAGGGGAGGCTCTTCCAGCTCACCTGGAGCCACGTGCTGAGAGCTCTGTGGGGATGGAGCAGCTCCCACCCCTCACCTGCCATCCTGAGGTGGCAAAAAAACGGGAATTTGGATGTTGGCTGATGCCTTCCTGCTGTTACTCAGTTTGGCTTTCGAGTTTGTCAGGTTCTTGTGTTTCCACGAGGTTGGCAGGGCTTGTGCTGTGAGCTGATGCACAGCTCTGCAGGAATAAATGTGGGATTGAGTCCCCATCACCCACCCTGTCTGTTCCTGCGTGTTCCCCTCCGTGTGCTCCACAAGGGATCATCAAAGGGCATCCACAGCTCAAAACCCACACACAAGGCACCAGAACCTCCCAATTCAGCCACTGAAGGGTTTTTAAGTGTTTGCTTTGCGGGAGGGATGTGTGAGGGCAGAAAGCTGAAGGCTGCTGAGTGAAGCTGGATGAAAGCACAGAATTCCTGTGCTGTAGCCTGAAATGTGGGATGCTGGAGGCTCAGGAATCACCAGGGAAGGCTCTACCAGTGTGTGTGGCCACAAATTCTCCATTTCCTTGGGATAAAGGGCTAAAAGGAAAACCCTCACGTTTTTCTTTCCCACCTGCACACGAGCTGTGGGCCAGTGGGACCTGAGCTGAGTGGCCACAGGATTGGGATGTGCCAAAATCCACGAGGTTGGTGCTCCTAAGCCATGCTTTGGGAAAAGCAATGGCTGAAGTTTGTGTGTGCTGCTGAACTCTCACCTTTTAAAGCAAACCCTCACCTCTGCTGCACAGAATGAGAAGTTAAAGGCACTGAGGCGGAGCTGGGACATTTCCCTGCACCCACAGAGCTTTGGGGCAGGCACATCCCCAGCACCCCACTGGGCACAGACAGGGCAGGGCTGATTCCTGACAGATCCAGAAAGCATCACCTGGATCCACTCATTACTGCTAATCAGTGCTGGCAGGGCTGAATGCTGGGCTGCTCTCAGCTCCATCAGCTGGGACTCTGACCACAGCACGATTCCAGCTGGAAATCTCTTTTCCCAATAAATTTAATTCACTTTTACACCATGTTCCTGCTGTTTGGACAACAACTGCCCCCCCCCCCCCCCCCCCCCCCCATTGATAGGATCCTGCCTCAACACCCTCAGCAGGACCAGGAGCTTGATTTTGGCCAGAGAACAAGGTCATGGCTCAGCCATGGAGCCACCAGCAGCAGGTCTGCTTTTAGCTCACCTGAAGTCCTATTTTGGGGCAGTTCAGCCTCAGCAAGGTGCAAACTTTGCTTTTAAAGCCCAGAAAGCTGGGCAAGGGCAGGGGATGTTCCCTGGGGCAGCCAGGGGGTTAAAAGCAGGAAAAAGCCTTTGAAGGAAAATTGCTGAGGGGCTTGAAGGAATCCTTTGAGGACAGGGGACACAAACCAGTTCCTATAAAAATGTTTTTGCAATGTATTTTACAGACTGGGCCCGTTCATAGGAGGACCAAAAGGGCTGTGGGAGATGAAAGGCTCTGTCCCCCTGGTCCAGCATCCTGTCTCCAAGAGCAGCCAGGCCGGATGCTCCGGAGGAAGGGAGCAAAACAATGGGAGCACTCAGACCTGGGATAATCCAGCCTCTTTCATCCAGCCCTCTAAGAAAGATCAGTTCATATCCAGCAAGCCCAGATTAAATGTGCTTTAATAGTTTGCCTGGTTTTCTTTACTGACAGATCCCTGTGTTCCTGCCATGGTATTTTCCATTTCTATTTCAGAGCAGTGGATTGGGGTCACAAAGTAGCAATTCACTGTTTGATTTTGGGGGAAGCCTGGCAGTTTTGGTGCAAAGGGGGGAAGAAATGTTTGCTCGCAGGAGCCTGAAGGGTGACGCTGTGGGCTTTTAGCAGGATAAAAATAGGAATTGGTTACTTTCCAAAGGGAAAAATAAACTGCAAAGTTTCCACTGACTTGAAGTTGCAAAAATGCATCTTGGATTCTGGAGCACTTGGTAAAATATTGTGGTTTAGGCTCAGTAAATAGCAGAGAGCATTAGGTTGGAAATAGCAGTGTAAATACCCAGCTTAATGGGGTGGTTTGTTTCGGGTTCTTTTTTGGGTTTTAGACTCAGCAACCTGTTTTAGCCTCGTGTTTCAGGTTCAAGGGCAGCCCCTGGCTGGCCACACAGCTCAGGTGCTCATCTGCTGTCCAGAAATGAGCCCAGGCTGAGTTGCACCCAGGAATTCCAGCTGGAGAGATCCCTGTGGCTGTGCAGGGCACTTAGATATAAATCCTACCTTGTTATATAGAGTAAAAATTTAAAATTTAAATCCTTTTCACTTTCTTGTCTCAGCACAGGTCCAAAGCAGATCTGAGGGGTGCAAGGACACACAAGGCTGTGGCCTTGTCACCAACAGAACGGGGAGCAGGTGGCCACCAGCACGAGCTGGCCCCCAGCCCTTCTCTTCAGAGACACAACATCAGCCACAGGGCATGGTGCAAAGCCCAAATTCCTGCATCCAACCCCTGGAGTCAAGCTTGCTGCAGAGGAGACCCCCAGAACAGCACCCACAGCCCCAAAGGGCTCCCCAGCCTCATCTCCAAACAACCCAGAACTGTCCCGGCAGCCCAGAACTGTCCCAGCAATCCAGAACTCTTCCAACAACCCAGAACTGTCCCAACAATCCAGAACTCTTCCAACAACCCAGAACTGTCCCAACAATCCAGAACTCTCCCAACAACCCAGAACTGTCCCAACAATCCAGAACTCTTCCAACAACCCAGAACTCTTCCAACAACCCAGAACTCTCCCAACAATCCAGAACTCTTCCAACAACCCAGAACTGTCCCAGCAATCCAGAACTCTCCCAACAATCCAGAACTGTCCCAGCAATCCAGAACTCTTCCAACAACCCACAACTGTCCCAGCAATCCAGAACTCTTCCAACAACCCACAACTCTCCCGGCAATCCAGAACTCTCCCAGCAATCCAGAACTCCCCCTGCAACCCAGAACTCTCCCAGCCCTCCAGCACTCTTCCCACAACCCAGAATTCTCCCAGCAATGCAGAACGCTCCCAACAAGCCAGGACTCTCGCAGCAATCCAGGAATTCTCCCAGGGCCCAATCCCAGCCCCGGCTCCAGCCCTGCTTTGCCACTAGATGGCACAGGCCATTGAGAAATGTTTCGTTTCCTCACTATTCTGCCTTTTCCCGAGCCCGCAGCCCTGCTTTGGGATGCAGCCACGGACACCTACAGCTGGCAGCAGGGAAAAGGGAGAAATCCCTGCTCAGCCAGGGGATGGAGGGCTCCAAAGCACAGCTGGTGCTGCCCAGCTCTGCCCCAGCACCTCAACATCGTTATCCCACTGCCAGCAAGGGCAGGGAAATCTCTGCCAGCCAGGAAACCCTGGCTCAGGTATTACAAAGCCTTGCTAAAGTTTATTTTCACCGTGCAAAAAACCAAATTAACAGGTGAGTATCCAGCTGGTTGTTTTGTTTTTGTTTTTGGTTTTTTGTGTGTTTTCTTCTTATTATTTTTTTTTCCCTATTAATTCTACGAGTTCCAGATTTCACATGCATGAATTGGACCTGGGGCTCGGGTGAGACCCCTGAGTGTCACACCTGGGTCAGTGCCTGGTCACAGCACAGGGGAGCAGAAGTGCCCTGGCTCTGAAATGCCTTGTCTCTCCCCCAAGGAAGACAGGCAATCACGTTCCTTTGCTATCAGAAAGGATTTCCAAGCGAATTCCCCCTCACTCTGCTCCCAGAGACCTTCTGGGGATCAGGTTTGACCAGAGAATGAATTTCCAAGTGGAGAATTCATTCCAAAGCTCGTGTCTGAGCTGCCTCAGCATCACCCAAGTGCTCATTGCTCCTGTGCTCAGTCATACTCAGCCCAGCACTGACTCTTCCCAAAACACTTCTGGGAACTTCAGACTAAATTTTAAATTACCTTCCCAAGTTAATTTCATCTTTTCAATCATTCCCTGCTCACTTCAAGGCAGTGCACTGCCCCTGAGCTTCCACAAAATTCAGAGTTTGTAGGGAAATGCAGACAGGGGATGATGCTACTTCCAAACACCTGAGAGCAGCTGAAAGACACATCCAAGATGTAATGGGTTTGAAACTTTTTTGAAACGGTTTTCTCCTCTATTGGGAAAAAAATAGGATTTGATTGGCTGCGGTTTGGATTTTTTTTCCCCTTTCTCTCTCTCTATAAACACAGTCAGCACCCAAACACCTCTCTGCCAGTTTTGCCTTACAGGAATGAAGGAAAATGTGCATTTTGGGTGCTTTCTGAGCAGCAGGGCCATGTCCAGGGCAGAGGCTCTGCCATCCCTGCCCCACCTGCATTTACCTTCTCTGCTCACAGGGATCTCTCTGCACCAAAGGTGCTGCCAGAGCCTCTTCCCTGCCTGAGCTGGGGCTCCCTCTGAACCCCGGGGATGCAGGGACCCAGGCTCAGCCCCACCTGCCCAGACCCGGCCCAGGAGAGCAGGGCTTGGATGAGGACCCCCCCAGAACGCTCTTTGGGATGGTTTTAATCTGAATTCCTGGCACCAAATGCCCTTGCATTTAAAAGCAGCCTCCATGCATACATATCCATCAATTCCTTATGCATAACATCTCGAGGAGCACAGAATTGGCTCATTTGAGCCCAGTAAACACACACTGAGTAAGGAATTCCTGGGAAATCTGCTCTTGGCTCCATTTGCATCACTAAGACAAGGCAAAACAAAACACACCGTCCATCAGGAGCTCACGGTCCCTCTGGACACGCTCGAAGAAAATGCACCCCATAACTCTGGCGCATGATGTAAATCAACATTTTCGTGAAGGGGTTTTTGCACTTCCTGCTGTTTGATTGCAGAGCAAAGGAGCCCTGAGCAAACCAGGCTGGAGGGCTCTTGGTGAGGCTCTGGTTCTGCTTTGGGGTAACTCTGAGGCACCTCCACAGCTTTCAGGGCTCTGCAAGCTTTGGAAAGCAACAGAAATATTGATTTCGTGCACCTGAAGAACAACATTTGCAGATATTCTGGACCCCCAACTAGAAATTCTTCCACGTTCAAAGTGCAAATGCTCTTCAGTATAAAATAGTTTGGATCAAATGTGTTCCAGGTTACAGCTGGGTTTGGAGTATGTTTTGCTTTTTATTATTATTTTTGAAATATTTTTTATTATTTTCAATAACCCTCCTGCCAATACCATCCAGTGCTCCATGAGAAACGTTTGTGGCATTAATTGCAAGTGGGGAAAAAAAAGGAAAAAAGGGGAGAGCAGCAATCCAAACCAAAGTCTGCCTGGAAAAGCTTTAAAGGAGAAAATCAAACAAATGGTTCTCAAGCTGCACTGGCTCCTTTTGGTGCCTCTGTGTGGAAAACATTCAGCGCCTCCTGCCAGGTGAGCCAGGGGTGGAATTCTGTCCTGGGAGGGTGGGCAGGCCTGGCACAGGTGCCCAGAGCAGCTGAGGCTGCCCCTGGATCCCTGGAATGTCCAAGGCCAGGCTGGACAGGGCTTGGAGCAGCCTGGGACAGTGGAAGGTGTCCCTGTCATGGCAGGGGTGGCACTGGATGGGCTTTAAGGTCCCTTCCCACCCAGATCAGTCTGGGATGCTCTGAAATAGCCCCTGAAGGCTGAATAAACACCCAGAGAAGGGGGGGCACTGCTCCAAGGGTGGCTCTTGCCTCACCTGCCTCTCCAGCAACATTTTCACAGCAAGGTAATTGCACAGACAGCAAATGCAGGGAAGGAGGGAAATCAAAGGGCAGGGGATTGGAAATGACACGGCGTCAGAAACCTGGAATTCTGTCAGCAAGCAGCGCAAAGCATTCATTGGAAACACATTTCTTGGAGTCACAAGTGAATTTCTGGGCTCTGAACTGAATTTATCAGTAAACGGTGGGAGTGATTATCACAGGGCTGGTGTCAGATCTCTGCACTGCCCACAGATCCCCCTGCAGACCCCGAGGCTGGGGCTGAACGAAGCACGAGGAGCAGGGCAGCAGTTCCTGCAGCTTTGCATTTGGAACCAATTTGCTCTGACATTTCCCCGCTGCAGTCTCTGCCTGGGCTGCACAAGCCCTGGGGAAAGCAGCTGGGGCAGGACTGCAAACTGCACTGCTTCCATCCCAGCTTTTGGGATGCAGGAAAGGCAGGTTGGGATCTGGTCTGACACCAGCTGTGCACAGCAGCCACTGTGGAAGAGCTAAAACCACCGTGGAACCCCCCAGCAACACAAGGACGGCAGGGAGATCACCATTTAAATGTTTTGCTGCTGCCCCTGATCCTAAATCCCATCCTCAATCCCACACAGGCACCTCCCAGCCCATCCCAAGCCTGAGCAGAACTTCCTCAGAACTTCCAGAGCAAGGACTGACCTGGGGGAAGGCTCACACCCAGCTTTTCCAGATTCCTGCTGGAGCCAGAGCAGGGAGATGCTGCAAAGGCACCGTCCCCAGCCCACGAGCCCCTTTTACTCTCATTCTCCTTCAGCAAAGCCAAAAGCAAAAGAAAAGGCACAACAAAGGGAGGTGTGAACCTCTCCAGACTGGGTTAGGAGCTCCTAACCCAGCTCTTCTCAGATTTTCCCCTGCTGGGGAGGGAAAAGGGGCTTTGCACCAAGCCCAGCTGTAGGGCCAGCGCTTCCCACCGGGATGGAAGCAGGGCTGGGAGCACCACCAGGGCTGGGATTATTATTATTATTATTATTATTATTATTATTATTATTATTATTATTATTATTATTATTATTATTATTATTATTATTATTGAAGGTGCCAAAGGTGGAATCATCAAGGCTGGAAAAGATCTCCAAGATGGTCGAGTCCAACCGTTAACGCAGCACTGCCAAAAAAGCGTTGCCAGTTTTTTTACCAAAATGAGGTGGGACACACACAGGGAGCCTTGAGGGAAAGGACAACTCCCTTCTGCACAAGAACCAAGCTTGGGAGATGTTGGTTCATCACTGATCTGTGCCACGAGAGCCCGACCTACACCCTGACACCTCAGAGACCATCGACACCCGCAGCTCTACCAGCACAAGGGGAAAATGAGGCACGTGAAAGCTGTTATCCCCTCCAGATCCCCCCAAACCTCAGCCCGGGGAGCAGCCCCAGCACCCTCCCCACAGCCGAGCTATAATTGTTTAGAGGCTTAATAAGTTGTAACTTAAAACTGGTTTATGGCTGTACATAGGAAAAAAAAAAAAGCCCTGTCGTAAAGTATTTATTACACTTCCTTTGGAAATGATGACAGTCCTCCAGTGAATGTTTTTATTGTTATTCATCATCTTTCGAGAGGGTTGGACAGCTCTGAAATACAGCTTTAATATGAGAGCCAAATGAGAAAGTGCAGATTTAAGGGAAACCTCGGCAGATCAGGTTTCACTCGGTGCCTGCAGCACTCACAACATGTGTTTCTGATCTGCAGCTCCGCTTTGTTGTGCCCAAACTGAAACTGCATTAAATTCGCTTTGCTGGGATTGTGAAAGAGCGAGAAACACTCACAAAGCCCGGCTGCTTTTCCATGTGCCACTCCCGCCTAACCCATGACCTGGAGACGGAAATGGGATTTATCCCCAGCCGGGCTGCAGGGCCAGCAGCAGCAGCGCTGCTTCCCCATCTCACCGACCCTGGGGGAATCAGAGACCCCCTTTGCCAAAACACAGCGAGATTTCAAACCCCTGTGCACACACAGCCCAGGTCACCCTGCCACAAACAGCACCTGAAAGCCCAAAGCTGAGGAAGAAGAGTTCAGCTCTGACAAATCCCCCCTGTCCCTTCACACCAGCTCCCAGGAAAAGGGGGCTGGACGGGAGAAAAACCCAGGACAACTGAAAGAACATCTTTGGGTGTTTCTTAAGATGCCATCATTGAGACACTGTGGCCATTTATTAAACAGATGTGTTAATTCAGGAGTGCCTGTCTGAGACACGAGTTGCTTTACCAAGTCCTGGAAAAAAGTTTGCCCTGGCAAAAAAAACCCCAAAAAACCAAAACAAACCAGAGAAAGACAGTTCAGCAGCTCCAAGGAATCCTACTGCATTTTGTCAGCCTCTCCTCACCAAAGGCAGCAGGGGGATGCAGAGTGTGCCCCCAGACCCAGCCTGTGCCACCCACTCCTGCAGGGGAGGGCAGGAGGCAATTCCTGCACACCTCATTTAAATCATGGACAGAACAAATTCCTGAACTTTATGGCCACTGTAAATACTCAGCAACTTCACCCTGCTCCCCTTCCCTGTAACATCCCGCAGTGATTCCTATCAAGACAATATCAGAGCAGCCAAACCTGTTATCTGGATGGATAAATGCAGACCTGTATGGGGCTTGAGCAGAAGATAAAGAGGAGAGAGGAAAGGGAACCTGCAGAGGTTTGCTCGTGGGAGTGCAGGGTGGTGGTAGGAGAATATTCCAAGTGCCTCACTCTGGGTACCATCACATCCCAAATGGCATCGCTCGGATTTATCACTGCATCATCCTGGGTACCACAGCATCCCAAACCCCATCCCAAATGGCATCACTCGGGTTTATCACTGCACCACTGGGTATCACAGCATCCCAAACACACCACCTTGTTTAGCACTTCTCCCTGTGCATCCCCCTGGCTGCCATGGTAACCTGACCACATCCCTGTGGGTACCAGCCCATCCCAGTGCACACCCTGGCAGCACCCTCAGCCCACAGCCCCCTCCCCAAAGCCCTCTGCTCCTCTCCCTGTTTTCCCAAAGGCCTGTCCCAGCCAGTGCTGCGGGAGGGAGGATTCCCTGCGTGGCCCTGGGCAGCAGATGGGGCAGCCCCAGCCCCTTGTCTGTTTTCACTTTGTTTAACAGCTGCCCTTTGGATCCTGCTACTTCCCAGGCTGTGGACAGCGGGGCCGGCACAGGAAACGCAGCCAAACATTTACCTACCCCTCTTTGATTTAAAACAGCTTCGGAAGGGCTGCAAGTCTGTACATCAACATCCAGCTAATCCAACCTTTCCTCCTGCCAGAGAGAGCCAGCACTGAAGAGTTAATGAAAATAACTCCTCTGCCCTAAAGAAATCATAGCTTGGATGTGGAGTCATGCAAACTCCAATCACCCTCGCTTAACACTTGCACAGAATTATTTTAACATTTGATTTGAACTTAAATAAACAGGCTCAGTGTTCCAGACAGGGGCGTGGGAGCTGCCTGCTGCTGGGCCACCAAAAACCAAGGCAGGAGGTGCCTCCCCTGCCTGGACAGGAGAGGTCAGTGGCAGCTGCACTGCTGGGGAACAGACACCATCCTCAACCCAGTGACTTTGCTGTGCTTCCATTCTGTGACAGATGAAGCTTTTTTTTTTTTTTTTTTCAGCTAGAAATGAAAAGAAAAAGGCTGCCTGGTGCTAGCCCAGAGTTCTGCTGCACTGATGAAAAGATGCAGCTCATTCAGAGCCACCCTGGAGACATCTGCAAGATGAGACAGTCCCCAGTGATTTCTGTGTCCAGGACAGTCCCAGCCGCAGTGACCCACTGAGAAATGCTGCCCTGACGCCCTGGCCAGCAATTTGTCCAGGGATTTTTGGGAAAAAAAGAGGGGTGGAGGGGCTCATGTGGCTGTCCCCAGGACTGGGCTGCTGGGAGGGCAGGTCTCGCCTCCCATCTGGACTGGGGCTCCGAGCGGAGCCAGCCGGTCTGACGGCCACTGGCTCTTCCTTGCTTATAAATGCTGAGAACATCAGATAATCCAGGGAGGTCGGGGTCAGCTGCTGTCACTGCTTTATCTCAGCCCTGGAGCAGCTCTGCATGGGTCCCAGCTCCAGCCTCTGCCTCTTCATGCTCAATATTATTTTAAAAATGCCTCCTTTATTAGCTCTTCTCACACAGCTCTGCTATAGCCCAAAGGGAAAAGGCTACAGCTGAGCGAGCACCAACCCAGGAGATTTCCATCTTTTCCCTGACTCCACACAAGAGCAGAAATCCTGCTTCCCTCCCATCTCCCAGCCCTGCTCTTCGCAAACAAGAACCTGCTCATAAAATTTAAGGTCAGGGCCCTTGGCTCATCTCATCTTCCCTGCTCTACCTCGCAGAATTACTTTGCATTTTTCACAGCATCCTCCATGCCAGTTCGTGCAGAAGGTGACTGAGCTCTGCTCAGCCCAATAACTGCTTGATTTAAGCACCTTTTCCAAAAAGTGGATGTATTTGTGCTGCTACAGCTCTGCTGGAAGCTCCTCCAGGAGGGAACAGCCTAAAGCCAAAGGCTGCAGAGGGATGGAGGCATTTTTTTTTTGGGTGCAGGGTCCCTGGTGAAGCTGTTTTTCCCATACCCTGTGGGTTTCACACATCCTTACTCTGTGCAAGGAAGAGAGAATAGTTGCTGTTTATTGGGTTCTTTGGTTTTTAAAGACTCTTGTGATCTTTATAACCTTCATATGGATTTTTTCAGTGTTGGGATGAACTTTTTAGGAGCACCCTGACATGTCCTGCCTGGCTGGTGGGAGGTGATGCACTTACCCTGACAAATGGGAGCCACAGCTTTAAGCTTTGCATTGGGCTGAGTGGATATTTAGTACAGCCAAAGCTGGAAAAAAAAAAAAAGGAAAAAAAAAGATCCCAGAGTGCCCCAGCAGAATGAAAACAAGTGTTCAAACCTTGAAAACTTTCACAAAAGCCCTAAAATTGTAATTCTGCAGCCACTTGTGCTGCAGCATCACTCATCTCCAACCAGTGCCTGTTTTATCAACTGGAAAGAGAAAAAGGGGTTTGAGGAAGGACACGTTGGTGTCTGGGTTCAGAGCCACTCCAGCACTCACATTTAATGCGTTTCCCTGAAATCACTCAGAACAAGAAGTTTTTCACTCTGTAAGCAGGACCTGCATTCTCACACGAGCTTTTCCAGGAGTCAGTGGGTGAAAACCAATCCTCACATGATCCAAAAACCTCCTGAGAAGCAGCTGAGGGACAACGAGCAGAGGACAAGCCCAGGGCCACAAGCTGGGGGTGCCGCAGCTCATCCCCTCCCCAGAATCCACCTCTGCCACATTCAGCCAGGGTTATCCAGGGAATCTGGAGCAGAGCTGAGCTCTCCCATGTGGCCAGGCCCTATCACCAGCACCGCCTTCCTCCCACAAACCCAGATCTCAGACAGATAAGAAACAATTAAAAAATATTTACGGCATGTAAAAGCAAAAGGCACATTCACAAGGAGAAAATCAGGACTGCTCAAATAAAGGGAGGAAGAGCTGGGTTGAAGGGGAACAGCAGGATTGGAGCAGTGGTACCCAGTCCTGCACAGGAAAACCTCTGTGTCACTCCAAACCCCACATCCAGGGAACCTGCACGCCAGGGAAAACCTTTTCTTCTGAGCAATTCAGCACAGACCTGCTGCCTGCCTGATGCCTTTGCTTTTCATGCATTTAAACAGCTTTGCTTGCACCATTTTCCTGGGATAAGTCAGAGCAGGGTGCTCAGGGTCTGCAGCCGGTGGGAGGGCGATGCTTTTGTTGCCAGCACCTCCCGTGCTCCAGCTGCCTGCACACACAGTCCCTGCCTGGCAGAGAGCTTTCCCCTGGAAACTGGCACCAGATCTGATTGCCACAGTGTTCTTCCCTCTTTAAATAAACACTGCAACGTGTGATAATTGCACTCTGTGCTCAGAAACGTCCAAATGCAGACTTTGGGGGATTGGTCACAGCTGAAAAATTCACCTGGAGCAGTGGAAGTGCTGCATCCCAGGGAAGGAGCATCCCTTTGTTTTTACACAGGGATCATTCCTGAAGGAAACAGGGCTCGGCTGCTCTGTTTAGATACAACTTGTCCCTTGTGGCTGCAGTTTTTAAAAGGCTGAAGTGCTCTACACACAACCCTCTGTGGGCATTTTTGGGGCAAACCCTTCTCTCTGCAGCATTTGAATTTATGATGATCAGGAAAGTGATTCCCAAAAAACCCCATTTTGTGCTGGGAACCTTCCCCCTGCCCAGGAATGGACAGTGAGGCTGCACCAGCAATGCTTTGGGCTGGCTGGAAGAGCCCAAGGCTCCATCCTTGCCCCAGCCCCGTGCTGGAAGCAGATGGCAGAGGATTCTGCATTTCCATTCCAGTCAGGCGTGAAGGAGAGCGTGCACTTCACTAACAAGAGATCAGCCACTATTTATCTTCCACGGGTGGCTGCACTGGGGAAACAGCACCAAAGAGAGGATTCAACCTTACTCCTCAAACCACTTCTCCCAAGCAGCAGTTGGGAAATGAGCACAGCTGAGAGAATAAAAAGCAGAATTTTTTACAGACGTGCATATTCTCAAGCTGTTGTCATTTCACAAAGTTAAGCAAGCCCTTTAAAAATATCAAAATTAATTAAAATTAATATAATAATTACTACTAATATATAATAGTAATTAAATAGAATTTCTTTAATTAGTCTTAAATAGAAATTAATTAATATGAATAGATAAATTAATAACGACACATTAATTTTATTATAGTAATTAATTTTAATAATAAAACTATTGTTGTCATTTAATTATAATTATTACAATATATCATATTATATTTATATATTTATATATTATAGATAGAATTATAGTTATAGAATAATAATAATTTTAGTATTAATTTTGAAATTAAAATTAACAATTTAATATTAAAATTAAAGGGAAGGGAGAAGTTGGCAACATTGTATGACTTTTTAAAAACTTTCTATCCCTGCTGTGGCTCCTCCAGCAGCAGTTTGGTTTCTATTTCTCTGTTTGCCACCCAGACATTCGTTCAAGCCAGGGCTTTTTAGGGAGCCTGGCTCCGCAGGTGCAGCGGTTCCCTCTCCCGGGCTCGCCCCACGGCTCCCAGGGTCGCTGTCAGCGCTTCCCGGAGCGCAGCGGGGCGCGGCGGGGAGGATGCTGCTGGACGGACGGACGGACGGACGGAGCCGCGGGCACAGGGCAGTACCTGGCGGCCGTGCTGGCCCCGGGCCAGCCGCGGGATGCGCGGGGAGCAGGGAGGGACAATGGCAGGAAGTTGTTGGGCTGTGACTCGCCGCTCGCTAACGACATTGGCTTCCTTTATTTCCCTTCATTTCCCACCTTTCGCTCCCCCGCTGCAGTGACAGCGCTGCCGCCGCCACACAGCAGCGTGTGACGGGGCACAGCGGGGCTCCGGGGGAGAGAGCAGCTTCTGGAAAATATCCTATAAATCCTACAAAACGGCCAGAGTGCTTCCAGGCTGGATTCTGGTTCTGCAGGGAAGAGATTCCCCAAGGGACAGACACGGTGCCAGCGCCTGCCCCAGCACAAGGGCCCTGGAATGATGTCACGGTGGCACAGGGACACCGGTCGGGGATGATCCTGAGCTGGAAGGGACCCACAGGGATGGATCATCGTCCAGCTCCCGGCCCTGCACAGACACTCCAAATCCTACCCTGGGCATCCCTGGGAGCACTGTCCAAACATTCCTGGAACTCTGGCAGCCTTGGGAATGTCACCATTCCCTGGGGAGCTGTTCCAGTGCCCCAGCTCCCTCTGAGGGAAGAATCTTTTCCCAAAATCCCACATAACCCTCCCTGGCACATCTTCATGCCATGGGATGAGGGACTTGAGGAGGAACTGGGAAAGGTTTTAAACCTTTTCCACAATTCAAGCCCTGGCACTGAGTTCCATCTGTGATAAATCTTATCTATCACCCCAAGAGACTTGGAGGAGCACAGCCTTGCAAACAGGTTGGACATTCACTGAGAGCAGAAGTTTGTTCATGACAGAGAAGAAAATAAAGAGCATAAAGCAATATTGATTACTTTGGGTAATATTGAATACCTCAGATATAATTTCCTTTTGATCTGGCTCAGACTCACGCACTACAGGATACACAGTTGTAATTCCAGCAAAAAACAACTCCAAACATGCTTTTAGCGCTTCAAAACAATGGCTCGATTTGAAATGAAGCTGGAGCAAGTGAAGAGCCCTGATCCACCCTTCCCAAGGCTCACACCAACTGCAGATTCATCAGATGGCACCACCACTTCAGGAGCAAGAAAAGCAGCTTGTTAGCATTTAAAAGAAAATTAAAGGGGGGGTAAAAAAAAGAATCTTGAAAAGCCACAAGTATTTCAGCATTTTAGCAAAATGGAGCTGGGAGGAGAGTGAAAGCATGGATGTGTGAAGATGGGCAGGCATAGGTTTGACAGCTCCATGGCATATTTCCTCCCCCCTTGTTTCTAGAGGTGCCTTGCATGGTCAGAGCAAAGCCCATAAATCTGTCAGTGCAGGATGCTGGAGAGTTTCCTCAAGGAAACCCTCCTATATCATCCTCAATCACCCAGCAGAATTTGGCAGCTGCACTTCCCGGGGTTAAAGGCATCGCTGAGGTTTAAATGAAGACATCCTTGGCTGGACTCTGCTCTAATTGAAAGATTACAGCCCCCATCCCCAGGGAGGGATAAAACCCCGGCTTTGGGAGGATGCAGAACACAGCTGCCACCACCATGGTCAAGGCCTGAGTGAGCAAATGGGTGAAATAAAGCTGGAAATGGTCTTCGGCTTCCTCTGCCAAATCCCAGCCCTTGGACTGCTGTGGAAGACCCTACTTCCAGAGGTCCCAGAGCCTCAAAATCCACATTGGAAATAACACAATTAGCACGAGCTTTATGCATCCAAAGACTTCTGAGGTCTTTCTAACTGCTGGAAGACTTGGAACTGGCTTTTGCATATTTTGGATGACCTATTTATCCCAGAATTGGCAAGGCTGGGGAGCAGTTTTCCTCAGCAGGCAGGTCTGGGTCATGGGGAGTTGGTGGGAAGGAAGGAAGGAGGCAGAAACTTTGTGTAAATAACAACTCTCAACCCCTCCCAGCTCCCTGCTCGTGCCTGTTCCTTGGCGGGGAGGACATGGGTCTTTGGTTTGAAAAAACCTAAATTCCTTTTTCAAATCAATTACATAGCCAGGCCCTCAGATCTCTGGCCAGAGGGCTGTTCTCACCGTCAGACAGGCTTTAAAAATAAATATACCCTTTGTCTGCCAGTAAAGGGGCTTCGCTAATTAACCAAGTGTCCTGATGGCCTCTGCTGAGCAATTTGGGGTGCCTGGTGCTGGGCACTGGTTGCCTTTAGGGCTGCTCCCCATCACACAGGGCCTGGATGGACTCTCTGGGTCCCTGGGGAGCCCAGCTCCTCTCCAGAGCACTGTCCCCATTTCCAGACAGGAAGGAAATGCCAGGATTGTGTTATTGGGGTGGCAATCCATTGAGTGTCCATACAGGACACTCCAACGGGGTCTGCCCTCAGTCCTGGGTCAGCACCATGAGTCCCAGGAGATCTAAGGCATGGCCTGCTGAGCCTACACCACATCTCAAGGTCATTTTTACACATATGTACTGTATTCTTCTCATAAATTAATTATGAAGAACAATTCAGCTTCTGAGAACCCTCCACAGCAGGAATTTCCTGCCCCATGGGTGGTTTGTGCCAAGGAGCAGGGGTGCACTGAGGAAAGGGCCGTGGCCACCCCTCCTCCTGGAGAGTCCTGCCAGGGACACAGGGAAAACTCCAGAAATCACCCCGAAAGGCAGGTCGAGGCTTTGCAGCTAGGAGTTTACACACACACCACCCCACCCCAATGCAGTCCTGTCCCTGCCTTGCATCCCCCATTCCTTCTCCTGCCTTGGAACTGCGGGAGAGACCTTGTCCCACACCACATCAGCTCCAGCATGCCACTGCCCATCCCTAAAACTGCTTAAAGCCAGCCCCAGACACGGTTCCTGCCTCTGTCTTTAGAGGTGATCCCCTTTGTTTTTACCCCCAGCTCTGCCATTTTCCCATTCTTTTCTCCCTTCCAGACAATCCTGGGAAACCAGCTGCTGGATCAGAGATTTGCAAGAGTTAAAGGAATTGGTGAAGGACAGACAGACCCCCTACAGCCACATGATGCTGTGACCACATCCTGCAGTGGCTGCTCTGTCCCCACTCCTGTTATTTTTATGTTCTTGTTTTTAACAGCTTGTCTTTTCCTCACTAGTTCCACTCAAGGCCTTCAAGTTTTGGAAAAAACCATTATTTTCTAGGTGATGAGAAGTTCAGCACTCTCAGCTGATGGGCGGATGGACTCCACAGCACAGGAGAAGCCAGTGAGAACAGAGACAACCAAGCTCTTGTTGCTCCAACACCCAGAATAGAGGAAAATTATAATCCCAGAGATAATAAAGAGGCTTTATTCCAGCTGTCAGTCAATCTGCCTCCACTCCTCACCTGCCCTCTGGAGAATACTTTTAAAGGCCACAGCCTTGTAGGTGATGATGTTTTATTACATCTCAAAAAGAAAGAGGGCAAAAGGAAAAAAAAAAAAAAAAAAGACCAACACTCAGAGGAATGCAGTTTCATTTGCAGTTTCCTGAAACCTGAGCAGAAAGTTTATAAAAACTTTGGGTTGTGTTTGGAGTTAGGAAGCAGAATGAGAAATCGCTCTCCTTTTCCTCTTTCTGTTTGCTGAGCAGCACCACCAATCCCACAACCTTCCCTCCACTTCTCCCTGTTTTTTCCCCAGCAGCATCAAAGTTCCAAGCCTGGCTCTGTTGGCTTGGACCTAAATCAGCAAGTGAGGGGCTGAACAAGATCCTTCTTGTAGTTCACACACCCTCATTTAAAAAAAAAAAAAAGCCACAAGATTGAGAAAGAAATTTGATTCCCATTTCCTAAGTCAGAATTGTCTGAAAACTGCTGTTCCGTCAGGTAAAGACAAAAAAAAGAAAGAAAAAGAAAGTAGAACACCCCCTCAACCTCTGGACATCAAAACAAACAAAAGATGTTTCTCTAAAAAGCAGGGACTAGTAGAAAGGGAGGCAGGAGCCAGTGTGAGATGCTTTCCTCACTCATGACCCTCCCAGGACCTGGGCAAGAAGAGCCCCAGGAGAGGCAGCCCTGGAAGCCCTTTGCACCAAGGACTGGCTGCACAGCCAGAGGAGGGATTTGGGCACCTGCACACCGAGAATGACCAACCCTGGGCACAGAGGGTCCCTGGGCAGAGTTTGTGAGGCCTCGCAGGAGCAGAAATCAGCAAAGGAAGCCCAGAAGAGCGGCCAAGGGGAGGCCAGGCCTGAGTCCCTTCGTGCTGGTGGCTGAGCTCAGGTTGGGCATCACCCAGCCCAATTTCACTCCCAAACAATTGTCCCATGTGCTTTGAAGCCTCCAGCTGTCCCAGAGCAGATACACACCAGCCAGGAGACACCCCTGAGCACTTCCTCACACGCACCCAAGCTCCCCTCAGCATATCACCCCCATTCCCATGGCTACGCCAACAGGAGCATCCCCTCCCCAGCCCAGCTCCACGATGCTGCCAAGCATGAAAAAGAGCAGAGAAAGGCCCAATGGCCTCTTCCTTCCATTGCTTCTTCCACTGGTGGCCAGCAGCAGCAGAGAGAAGGAAGCAGGCTGGAAAGCAGGGTGGGTTATTGCACAAGGAGGCTGGAAGAAGTTTACAAAAGCAGCTTTATTGTACTGTTTCCCAATTTTAAGACCTAAACTCTGCATCCTTCGCATTCTTTTTGATCAAGGTTTTTTTAAAGTGTGGTTTTAAAGCAAATACTTTGGAGGCAGCACTGGAGCAGGGCCAGAGGGGCTGTGCTGGGGTGAGGACATGAAGGACCTGTGATATTTTGTTTTGGGGAGGAATGTCACACTTCTCCTTCAGGCCAGGAGCACTTCATTCTGGAGACTGATCTGGCCAAGGAGGCGGAGCTGCTCCGGAAGATTAATTTACTATTTCTTGTTGCTAAGCCTTGAAGGCCAGATCAGCAGCAGCCACGAGCCCAGAGCTGCCCCAGTGCCACCTCTCCAGCAGCCAATCTTTCAGATAACAAGCCAAACTCAAAGATGCCAAAATGCCAACTTTGGGAAACATTAGCTGGGAAATCTTTGGTTTTTCACTCCATCAACTCACCAGCACTGGGACAAGTTGCTGTGCTCTGGGCACATGCAGTTCACTGACCCTTGTGGGGGATTTATGGCCTCAAGTCCCACAGAACCCCTGAAACCCCAGTTTCTGGTGCTGCATGACTTCAGCCAGGGCCACATGAAATCCCAGCCAGCCTATTCCAGCAGGTGGATGGAAGTCCAGGTGCTTTTGGATTTTGTCCCATTTTGCCACATATTCATGACCACTTTACATAGAGAGAGCTAACAGACTTTAATGACTCCATGATCACTTGGACCACAACCCATCTTTGTGGTTAAAAAAAAAATCTGAAAATACTCAGGAAACTCTGTGCCACAAGTGTCCAATCCAAGGAACTTAATGATCCCTGTAAGAAAAATGTATTTTCACCTCCTTTCCCTGCAGGAAGGTGCATCAGCCTGGCTCAAAACCCACTCCTTGGCACGAATCCCACCAGCCTGGGCTCATCTTTGCTTTCCAGCTTCCTCAGGTTACACCCAATTTCCTCCCACTTTCCCACCCAATTTCCTCCCACTTTCCCACCCTTGCCAGAGGAAAAGCCAGGCCTGGTGCTCAAGTTTCTGAGGGACATCAGAGTTTTAACTCCGAGGAAGCCAGGCCAAGCTCAGCTGGAGAGCTCCTGGACACTGGAGAAGCAGAGGCAGAGCTAAGCCAAGCT
This sequence comes from Motacilla alba alba, assembly GCF_015832195.1. NCBI lineage: Eukaryota > Metazoa > Chordata > Aves > Passeriformes > Motacillidae > Motacilla > Motacilla alba. The sequence goes on along the minus strand of NC_052025.1, from coordinate 19,106,373 downwards.
GGGTAATTACAACACAACCTCCTTCAAATCACCACATCAGAAAAGTCAGGATGTACCAAAATGTCCATGTGCCCAAACACCCACAAGAGGCTCCAGCAACATCCAGATTTTCACACTGAGGGACCTGAACTCCATGAAAACAGCTTGGATCTGCTCACAGACAGCCCCTCTTTCCACAGGGGTTGAAAATCTCCAGCTGGTTTTGAGTAGGACCAGCCAAAATCAGATATCCATGGGGGAAAAGCAGCATCCATGTCTCAAAGTTCATATTTTTTTATTACCACCCTGAACACCCAACCCACCAATGCAAGGAGCAACAGGGAAATGAAACATTTCCATCTCCTCCCCCAAAGGTTGCATTACCCCTTGGCCCCCGTGTCGACTCCTGGGGATTTTCCAAGTGTTTTACCATGTAGGGTTGGAAAGGCACTCAACCAGTGCCGTGTGCCTCGGATTGCTGCTTTCAGATGGACCACAGCTGTCTCCAGGAAACGAAGCAAAACCCAGCATGTCTTAAATGAAAAGTGTTTCTGACATGACAATATATTTTGCTTTTAATTCGTTTTTCGTCTCAGATTATGAGTTGCCAAAAGTTCTGCTGCCTGAACAGGTCCAACCAGCTTTCCCTGCATACCTCTCCTGAAACCAGCTCGGAATGGGAATGGTAATTATGTGTTGAGGGCAGAGGAGATCATTAAAATAAATGACTTGGATTCTGAAGCCTATAAACTGTCCTCCTCTGCAATTAAAGTAATTTCATATTTCAGTTCACTTTGTCACCTTGTCTATCTTTCCCCAAGTTGTAAATTAAGCTCAGGAAGGTTCATTAAAAGCCTGTGAAGTTCTCTGTAATAAATGGGATTTAGCATTGGCAGGAGGAGCAGATACAATGCACGCGTCACAGTCTGGGGCTGCAAACCCCCTTGCTCTGGGCAGCTGGCACAAGGACCACCAAGGTGGTGGCACTGGCCCCTGGCCTCACCTGAAACTGCCTCACTTGCCCCAGGAACAAGTTAGAGAATGTTAATGATGTTTCTGCACGACTCAGATCCATCTCAGAGCAGGGATTGCACCACGTCTTCCATCCACAGGGTCACAGGAGCAGCTAGTACCATAAACAACATGGAAACTGCACAGACATGTCTCCAATCTCACCACTGGGAATGGGGACCCAGGAACATTGAAAGGCATTAGGATGCACGATGGCATTAATGATGGATGGCTGCACTGCTTAAGTGAAGCCTGAGAGAGGCTTTGAGCAGGATAATGGGATCCTCAAAGAATCAACTAAAATGACATCTGTCACTGGCCCTGTCCATAGCAAGGGGCTAGAACTGGATGACCTTTAAGATCCCTCCCAAACCAAACCATTCCAGGATCCTATTTCTGCTGGCTTTGTGTGAGACCTAGTTGAGGCCACAAAGGTGGCCTGAAAGGCCACGAAGATGGCACAAAAGGCCCAGGTTCCTCAAGCTAGATCCCAGCACTCCCACAGTGGCCTTCACCACCTGGAGGAGGAGCGGAGGCCTGGGCCCCGCTGTGGAAGCCCAGAGTAAACATTTGACATGCCCCGGCTCAGCCCATTCATGCCACCACAACACATCCCTTATTGTCTGCCGGACAAGCTGCGCTGTGTTGGCTTTGCCCGGCCTTTCCAGGAGCCCCCCCGGTGCCACCGCGCCCCGGGGCCGCATTCCGCCCGTCCCCGGCCATAGTGGCGCTTTGTCACGGGCCGGACGTCACGGCGGGCCCGAGCGGGCCGTGCCCACAGCCCGGCCGTGCCAGCAGACCGGCCGTCGCCGCCGCGGCACGGCCCCGCGTGGGCAGCGGCCATGGGGATGCCGAGACCCCGCCGGCCTTGGGAAAGCAATGCCCACGGGTCTGAATGGAATCAGCAGCCGCAGGCTGGCAGCGTGTCCCTGGCATTTATTGTTCCAGCACAAGGGCTCTTTGGGGAGAGGAGCCTCTCCGGGGAGGCCTCTGCGGAGAGATTAGATCGGTTCCCGGCTCTGCTCCGAGATAAAATTGCCCATGGCGCCGCCTTTGTGCGCTCCGGCCCCCACTGCAGGGAAAATGAGCCCAGAGTTTGCAAAAAGGGACATTCTCCCCATGGGTGACAGCCAGGCTGCGGCTCTGGGGTGGCACCGAGCAGTCATGGCTCCGCCAGAGCAAGGGTGACGGCACTGGTGACGTGTGAACCATCTGGGAGTCCCTCCCTGGGAGAGGGCACAGGAGCTCCTGGGAGAATGCTGCAGCCTGCCCTGCAGCCTCAGGGGGACATTGATTCAGAGGGGACTGCTCAGGAACATCAAGATTTACTTTGGAGCAGTCACAGGGGTGATGGAGCTGGGCAGCTCCTACTCAGTACATCAAAACTTTTTCCTTGTCCTGGGTCACTAACAAGGCAGTGATAAACTTAAATAATTCCTGCCATTTCTTTTCTGTAAAACAAGCACATCACTGACCTCATCCATCGAGATCCATCACAAAACCCACTTGAGAGCTATTTTTTGGCTCTACCCCCCAAATGACCCTGTATTTAGCACATGCTGATGGAATAGAGCACACGTCATCTGGGAGACACCAGCCCCACACCACCAGTTCAACTCCAAGCCTCTGCAGGGCCCACAGAGGCAGAAGGACACAAGAAGAGACCAAGAGCAGCAGGTCCAGAGAGCAGGCCAGGAGCCTGCAAGATCCATCTTGCTGCCACCCACCCCAGCACTTATTTTCTCCTTTCATGGTTTTGCCATTAAAAGCAATTACAGCCCAGTCATATTCACAGGGCGCCCCGATGAATTCATCAAAGCCGGGGCTCCACACAAGCCCAGCTCAAAGCCACGACACTTCCCTGGGTTCCTGGGGTGAACCACGGGGAGCTTGGATGTCTGCAGAACAAAAGCCCTGCACAAAGAATTCCTGCCCGACTTGAACGGCAGCCCCGGGTGCTGATACAGTCTCGAACGCAGTAATTATTGCTGGCTTTGAAGCCTAACGTGTGCAGAGTGCACTTTCCACACCTATTTCACCCAAACGACAGCACTTACCTCATCCCCGGCGTACCTGCTCCTCCGGAGCCCTTTGTAGTCCTGCCAGGGCCTCTCATTTCTGCTCTCAAATGCTGCTGCAGCCTCTGGAACAGGAGACAGGGACTTTATGCAGGGGAAAATGCAAAATGAAAAAAGGCTGCCCTGAATTACAGCTTGCATATCCATGAGAAAGCCTTTATTATATTATTTTGACCCGCTTGACGAGGGGAAATTAAAGGATTAAGTTTCCAAATGGGTGTCTATTGTGCACAACTCCCACAGCCCTGGCTCATCCTTGACCTGCCACCCTGAAGGACCTTTCACTCCCAGGCCTTCTCCCATGTCCTCACCAACCAAACCCTCTGTTTGCTTTGTCAGTGCCACTCAGATAAATCCAACCCAATTCCTAGTGGAGATGGAGACCTCTTGCCATTTTACCATGCAAGAGCAAAGCTGTAAACCCAAGGTGGGCTTTCCCAACATCAGCCTTGCAAGACAGCAACCAGACACAGAAATCCCCCCTGCCAAACCCCCGAGGCGATAAGGTAAGCTAACTCGAAGATAACATCAGAAAGCTCAAACAGCTCCTGGCTGGTGAAGAAGCAAAGCCTGTTTGCCCAAGAAAATGCTCCAAGGATATCCTAAAGATGGCCTCAGCCACGTGGAGCTGAGTGTCAGCAGTGGAAATAAGCTCTGCAGGGCAGGCACACAGCACCGGGCAGCCAGATCAGGGCTCAGCAGCCTCTGCACAGCAGCACAACCCAATTTCCCTTCCCAGAGCCTGGTCAGGGCCAGCTGATCCCACCACACTCTGCTCACACCCACCCAGAGCACGGTCACACGTTCACACACACGGGGTGGCCTCAGCAGACAAGGTACAAGAGATAAAGTTCCTTCATCAGATACAACAGGACAGATAAATTTGGTGTATCTCGTTCTCCAGGAGCTGGAAGAGTCCTTTGCAAAAGACTCAGCACCCACACACAGCCAGTGCCACCAGAAAGGGCAGGAGGTGACACACGGACCCTCAGGGAAGGAGAATTTTGTGATTCTGGTTAACAAAAGAGCATCACCACTGCCCACAGCTGGTGCTGGCAGAGGAGCTGCAGTGCCCGCCTGGCACGGGTACAATGAGCAATGTTGTGTCTGTAGAGCTCTGATAGCACTGGTGACAAAGGAACCCCACAACCCCTGCAAGCATTTCTGATTTTTTTCTGGCCCCACAGAGTCCTGGTTAGGGAATAAATCCCACAAGGGTTTTCCTTATCCAGGCTGAGGCCTGGCACAGCTAAGAGGTGCCCAAACGCTGCTTTGGGGCTGCACCAGCTACTCTGGTTGTGAGCACAGCAAATGTGCCAGGGCAGCTGTGCTCAGAGGGCCAGGACCCTGCAGGGCTCAGGCAAGCACAGAGGGCACAACACTCCTTCCAAAAACCAGAAAGGGAATTTGGGGGAAAAGCCCATTAATCCCTATTTAAATGGAAAGCACTCCATGCAGTTTGTTGTTTTTTCTTTTTTTTTTTTTTCTACACTGGGTTTTTTGAAGGTGTTCCGAAGGGCAGAATCAATTGGGTTGGAAGGGACCTTAAAACTCTTCTCATTCCAAGCCCTGCCAGGGGCAGGGACACCTTCCATGAGCCCAGGTTGTTCCAAGCCCCACCAGTTCCCACAAATTATAAAGAAGAAAACAAAACAGATGCTCTTCAATATCATCATCTGTCCCCAGCATTAACAGCTGCTGGCACATTAACGAGTCTAATTAACAGAAATGCTGCCCACCACCACTACTTGGCTCTACATTTTCAAGTCCTCATTGAAGTTTGGATTTTAGAGCATATTTAAAACCCCCTCCTAACCCCATATACCAAGCACAAAGTGACTTATTCCAAGTAGAAAAACAGCTCTGAGGCACAGCTTGGTTTAACATTTTAGGGATGACACCTTGAGCTCTCAGAAGTCATCTCTGCTCCCCCAACCAGCTCCCATCCCTGCAGCTCTAATCCACACCGACCAAAAAATCCTCTAGGTGCCTATCAATACAATTTCAGCCTTAATTACAGAGCACTATTAAGTAACCCTATTGTTCCCTGACAAAGTGTGTCGATTTATTTATTAGGGAAGGATTTGGCAAATGGAGCCAAACTGCCAAAGCTTTGATAAACTGAACAATTCAGCCCCCAGACCACTCCCTTCTTTAAACACTTTCAGTTATAAATTTCTCCCACCCCATCAGGGCAGAAATGCCTTTCCCCCTCAGCGAGTGCTGGGATGATGATGACATTCCTGAATGGAATCCCTGGTGGTTGATGCACTCAGCATCCCATGAGGAATCCTGCAGGAACTGTCAGGAGACAAGTGGAAAAGGCTGGATTCCCCTCCCTGCACTGCCCAGGACAGGGTGGACCCTGATGGGCAGCTCTGCTTCCACACAAGGAGCTGCTCTGCACTGCCAACAGCTAATTCCTAAGCAAATTCTTTTCAAATGTTAATTACAGTCCAACATGCTTGAATTTTACTGACCCCATCAAATTTGACAGGCAACTTCTCATGTTACCCAGAGCCACTTAAAAGCAAAATCAAGCTGAATATATCTTCAGGCTAAAATATTTGTTAGTCTAAAACCCTGCAAGCTTCAACCATAACCTTGCAATTTCCCTTGCATGTATCTCTGTTGATAACAGGTTCAGGACAGCAATTACTGGGCTTGTAAACACAGGCAAATCTCAGGTCTCAGGGCCAAAGGCTGGAACCAGAGCGTGTCTGGTGCTCAGAACACTGGAACTGATTGTGCTCAGTGACACACAGACAAAGGATTTCCCTCCTAGATCAAGGCAAAGTACGAGATAAGAAGTTGCCTGAAGATCAGGCAATAATATTTTTAAGAGGATGCTCTTGGAGTCAAATCCTTGCTCTTTTAGGAGCCAAAACCCCACAGGGTCAGGCACCTTCCCTTGAGGGCATGGAAAGGGCAGACAGAGCATCCTTTTGGAGTTGTATATTTTAAACAAAAAAAGTAAAGGTAAAGGTGCCTTCCAACCACCTGCCCATTTACCACCAGCATCCCACTGGGCTGTGAAGATTCCGTGGGGCAAATCCTGCAGGAAATACAGGGGATAACCAGGACCTAACAGTTCTGAGATTTAAATCCATTGGGCTGCCCCAGGGACACTCCAGTGCTGTACAAACAGGACAAGAAGTCTCTCCCAGCCTGACAGCAGCAGGTGGCCCAGTCCAAACTGGTCCAAATGGGCCCTTCCCATTCCTCAGCACTGGCCACACAGGCAGCTCTCCCACCACAAGCCCCAGCATCCCCCTACAAACCCCAAAATGCCTCCAGGAGTGTCCACATTTGACACTCCTCCTACCTGCCAAACTGAATGCCAGAATTTCTCCTCCTCCTTTTCCCATTTTTGGAAGACGCGCAACCACCCCAAAACCACCCCGTGGCCCCAAGGCTCACCCAGAGCTCCCCACGCTTCTGAGGTGCCTCCAAAGCCTCTCCCCTGCTCAGGGTGCCAGCTCAAACCCCAAAATCCCAACTGCAGACACGCCCTGTGCTTCACCCGCATCTTTCACCCTTCCACAGGAGAAAGATCTCTGCTGCTCCCCCAAACCCCCAGGATTCTGACAGATGCAATGACACCCTGCCCAGTAAATCTGCCCCAGAGCAGTCCTGCAGCTGAAGTGAAGTGACAATCTGACAGAGGTTTGGGAGCAAGCAGGACATGATATCCCTGGAAAGAGCTCCTCTGACTGCCAGCTGCAGGTCCCTCCCTTCCCAACTCTCCATATCTCTGGGGTTCGTGTGAGGCCAGCCACGAGCTGCTGCTCCCTTCCCAAGGCTCTCCCACCCCGAGGACAGTACAGGGAAGCTTTTCCTGCTGCCATCCATCCCCCCTTCTCTTCACTCCCATCTTCTGGGAGGTAAGAGCTGCAGGTAACTTCCATGACCTGCATCAGTCAGGTTTCTCCTGGTGATGGGCAGAACTCCAGCAAAGCTCCTGATCCCAGAGATCTCCTCTCCCAAAGGGAAAAGCCCAGCTTTTATGAGATGAAGATTATTTCCCCCCCCAGCATTCCCAAAGGCTGGTGACCAACATCTGTCAGGGCCTGTGGAATCCCACCAGCTCCAGGCTCTGCAGCACAGCTCCAGCCAGGGCTCCCATCTCACCCTCCCAATCTGATCAGGAAGAATTCAAACCATCTGCACAGTCACTGGCTGTGTGCTAATGGCAACTGGCAGAACACGTTCCTGTTTTATCTCAGAAGCTTCTGGTCTCAATGTGGGGCATTGGATCCATCACCAGAGCTTCCCACCAGGCTTCCTGCACTGCCTGACACTGCACACAAAAGCTTTTCCCACCAAAAAGGCAGCCCAGCCCCTCTGCTCATCCCCCAGCCAGGCTTTGCTCTGCCCCCTCCACAGGGAGATGTTTGGAAGCATCAGACACTCACTACTTCACCTTCTGATCTCCCCAAAATCTAATCCCAGCCTAAAATCCCCCCAGGCCCCAGAGGACAATTGATGACATCAGCCCAAACTGATTTAAATAAGTTATTGCAACTTGCACATGGAGGCGTGGCCTGAAAATGGCATTTTTTGCTTTCTGACAGGAAAAGGGAAATGCAAACCATGAGATGCCTTTTTTTTGAAGCTTGATAGGAACGAATTTGGGAGTGGTTTATCAGACATATGCACGGCACGTGGCCTCTGGGTTTTCCCGTGGCTGAATCCTTTCTTGAGGTTTCTGGTTTGGGCTGAGCTGCCTTTGAAGCTGCTGGCTGAGGCTGCTCGGCAGGAGGAAACGTTCAGGACCCAGGACCTGGGGGAGCTGAGCCCATTCTGTCAGGGGAAGCCACATCAGACACATCCCAAATGCCACTTCCATCATCCCTCAGTCCTTCAGCACGGGATGTCTCTGCCACCAGCACAGGAGCACTGTCCTTGTGCCAGAGTCCCTCTCTGTGCACTCAATGCCTTTATCCAGGCCTCCCCAAAGAGAGCAGGATTTCCTCAAGTTCATTTCCAAAAGGTTTTTCAATGCTGACCACAAGTGAAACAGGCCAAGAACTCCCCAGATTTCTTCTGGCTGGTTTAAGTGTTCACTTAAGGCTCAAGCTGAAAAAGGGGAAACCCCCAGAAATCAATGAGAAATAATGCCACTCTGGAGTTTCCCTCTCTAGCCCCTGACTGGCCTTTGTGGATTGTTACCCAGGGACTTTTTTACCTCAAGCTGCAGCTTGGTTGCTCGTATTCAGTATAAAAGTGCCAATCTTCACCCCAGCATCTTGATTTCCCATGGGGATCCCTAAACCCACCCGAACCATGTCAATCTCCTGCCCCATTTATTCCATACCCAGTCTGCAATCAAACACCTTCAGGCACTCGTGCTACTCCAAGGGTTAAAATATTTGCTGCTCGCACACCTGATGAGGTTAAAACAGAGGCCTTGGTGCTGATTAATCATTAGCAGTGTCCTCAGCATAATTTAAAAATACATTCACACCCTAGCAGTTGCTCTAAGAGCCTTTGTAGTGCTTTAAGTACTGAAACATCACAAGTGCAAAAGGAGCTTTTTTGGGATAATTTACAGGGGATTAAACTCCCTGAAGGGCCACCTCAGGTGCAGCAAAGTTCAGCTGAGATAATGCACCTTGCAGCACGTGGCTGTTTGCTCCAGGAGGGATTTTGCAGATGGATTCTCACAGTGATTTCTGCAGAAAAATGCAGGGAAATGTTTTTTTTTTTTGTATTGATGTTGTTATCAAGTGCTGGGAAATAATATTGCTATCAATAACAATATATGATATTGTTATATATAGATTATATTGTTATATATATAGTATCAGTAACCATAAATGATATTGTTAAATTGATGTTATCAACTGATATTATTTGACAATTGATATTATCAAACGCTGGGAAATGTCTTTTTTGTATTGTTATTGTTATTATTTTGTCTTTTTTTGTATTGACATTGTTACCAAGGACATTCCTGGCCTACAAGTACAACCCTTGGCTCCAAAGGGAACCTTCAGCATCCCTGGAGGAGCAAAAGCATCTCACTGGATTCATTCTCATGATAAAGCTCCATCAGTGCTGCAGCTGAATTCCTTGGGAGACTCTTTGCCATTTTTAGCAGACAGACGCTTCTAAAAAAAATCCTTTTAAAATCTTTCGATCATTAATACAAATTTACACTTCCTGGAGGCTTCTCTGGGGCACCTTCAGAGAGCTGTGTGGGTACATTGCAAACAAATGGGCTGGAAAGTTGGGTGTAACCTCCATCCTGGCAGGGATGGTTCTAAAAAAAGGGCACTTTGCCCCTCCAATGCCACAGGCTGCACACCAGGACAGAGCTGGAACATTTACCTGTCCCTACAGGCACAGGGAAAAGGAGGTGACTGATCTTATGAAATCTGCTAATTAATGTTTGTGATGATTCCCAGATGAGAGTCCCTAATTATTTCATAGCACACCCAGTTCCTTATCAAGGGACCTGCTCGTAACCCCACAGCCCAGAACGCTGCTCTGATTCCTTCCAGCTCTTTTCCAGCCCAATTTGGGAGTGCCCAGGCTGGTGCAGTGCAGAACATTTCTTCAAGCCAAGCCCTTGAAGAAGAAATCAGGGTTTTATAGCCCAGCCTAGGCAGGAAGAGAAAACCAAATTCAAAATGCAAGATATGCTCTCCACGAAGAGAGCTGGGACCACTGATCCCATCTAAAGCCACCAAACTCCTGCCCAGCCCTTTTATCCCCAGCCTGGTGTTTGCCCTGGCATCCCTGGAGAACCTGCCCAGCTCCAACCCCAGCTGCTCCAGCAGAGCCTGAGCAGCTCAGCTCCAGAGGGTCCCAGCAGGGACAGGGCCCATCCCTGCCTGGCATCTGCTGGAACTACCAGGAGGGGAGGGCAGCGAGCAGGATCCTGCACAGGGAGCATCACAGGTGGGCTCCCAACCTTCTCCATGCTCTGGGAACACGGGATGGACACAGGAGCCAGGTGATTTTGAGGGGAAGGTGGTTGCTCAGGTGACATTCCTCATTGCCAATTAATTTTTCTTGCACTGCTCAGAACACCTCTCCCTCTGCTCTTGGAAAAAAAGGCAGCATCAGATTTTCCAGCAGGACAAGCCCTGTGTGTCAGGAACGTTTTCTTTCAGCAACGTGCTAAAGAAGTGCAAAGGGTCACGGGAGCTCTGGGATGACATCAGCCTCTTTACTATTAATCCTGTGTTGAATATTATCCAGGAGAGAGTAATTTTTAATGGGGCCCTGGTTCTTCTTGTTTAAACTTGCACATACCTGAGCTACTTTTAGGCCTAAACCCACTGAAAAGAAAATAATGCAGCTTGGCTTTAGTGCAAGCAAGAGAAGTGCTAATTCCACCTTCTTTTATCTCCACATTTGCTCAGTAGTACAGAGTAAATAGACCAAAATGGGGATTGTTACATTAAGGCACACCTAATAATACTACACCATCCTTAATGCCAATTAACTCTGGGGCCTTTCAACATTGCACTCACTCAGAGCACCCTTCAGATAACACAGCTGATAGAGGAGGTGAAAAAAGTGCTGTGATCAGCAGCAGTGGGGAAAGCTGAGCTTCCAGGAGCAGAATGAAAGCCTTTCTCCTGGCAGCACACAGAATTTTTTGTCCTGCAGGTCTCCAGGGCTTTATCAATCTCTAATCCATTTCCCACCCCTCCACGCAGTTACTAAACACAAGAGATGAGCCCCAAGCTGCAGGAAAGGGATTCAGGAGCCCAGTTTTGGTGCTAATCCCAGATTTACAAATAAAGCTGGGTGTAAATGAGCTGTGCTAGGCTTGTCCAGAGTCACAGAATCACAGCCTGGTTGGGGGGGAGGGCACCTCAAGAATCAGCTCATTGCTCTCTCCTGCCTTGGGCAGGGACACCTCCCACTGCCCCAGGCTGCCCCAAGCCTTGGCCAGCCTGGCCTCTCAGCTGGCAGCGAGGAAAGGGGGGAATCAGGCATCCTGTCCCCAGCACAGCCCAGAGTTCTGTTATTCCACAGGAGCAGAAACTGCCAAAGGAGCCCCAGCCCTTTGTGTGAGCAAAGCACCAAACTCCAGACACCAGAAATGGGTTTTCCCTGCCAAGATGGAGGCTACACCCATCTTTCCAGCCCATTTGTTTGCAATGTACCCACACAGCTCTCTGAAGGCGCCCCAGAGAAGCCTCCAGGAAGTGTAAAGTTGTCTTAATGATCCAAAGAGATTTTAAAAGGATTTCTTTAGAAGCATCTGTCTGTTAAAATGGCAAAGAGTCTCCCAAGGGATTCAGCTGCAGCACTGATGCCCAGTGACACAGCTGGACACCAGCAGCAGTGCCAGCAGAGGAGACCCTGGTCCCCATGGCTCCTTCCACACATTCCTGCTCCCAGGTGAGCTCAGGATGCCCAGAGCTGAGCAAGAGGAACCCCCAGCCAAGTGGGGACATCAGAGCTGACAGGCAGGAGGCTGCAGGGCCTGAATACTCCTCAGTCAGAGAGGGAGTTTAGAACTTTCATGCTCTAAATTAAGTCATCATTGGTTATTCCTGAGATGGAAGGTATGATCTCCCTTTCTAAATATACACCTGGAAGGCTGCCAGGGGAACACAGCCTCCAAAACCAACAGGCAAGCCAGCCTGGAGGAGAGGAGAAGCCCTTGGAGACCTCGGGAGCTGCTGGAAAGGTTTTCCACAGCAGGGAGAGGAATCCTCGGTTGGACTGTGGATCAGGAGAGCCTGTGGTCATGAGCAGAGGAGCAGGGAAGAGCTGAGGAGGTAGAGCAGCCCTGAAGCTCAAAGGAGCTGCAGAGCCCTGGGTGCAGAGGGCTCCTGGCATGGTGGGATGGTCCTGAGGAGAACAGGAGGAGTTAGAGCTGCTCCAGATGAGGTCAGCTCCTTTCAGAGCTGCTCATGGCAAGGCCACAGCTGGCACTGGCACCCCAGGGGGACAGGAGTTCTCTGACAGGCTCCAGGCTGGGACAGAACCCACAGGAGGAAGACCCAGGATCCTCCCAAGGGTAGGATGTTCCAGGAGCCACATCCCGGGATCCACCACACCGGGGGCAAGGCAGTGCTGCGGGCACTGCAGGAGGCCCTGCAAAACAGAACTCCCAACTTCTTCTTTGCTCATCAAGCCCAAAGAGTGATGATTAACTAGGGGAATGATCACTAATGGCACCACCCTGCAAGGACCCTGAAATTCCAAATATCACCTTAATTTTACAACTCCTAAAAAGAAAGGGACTTGCTTGAAACCAGATTTAGGATTTGGACCATAGTCCATTATTTCCCAGTTGACCAAACTGGGGCATGGCTCACTCCAGATTTCCTATCACAGCAGGTCCCCCCTTCCATGCTGCCAAAAAACTTCTCCACACTTGAATTAATGTAATGAATAATGCATCCACATTTCCATTTTAAAAAATATTCTCCCAAATGATGGCTGGATTTGTAAAAGACTGCCCCAAACCTGGGTAAGAGGCAGGGCCACTCCTGCTCCCTGCTAGCGGGTGTTAAATTATCCCAGTTACAAGTGCTGCAATGTCACATCTTTAGCTCCATAACAAGCAGCAAAATCTTGGCACGGCTTTTGGCCAAAGGCAATTGCTTATCAAAGCCAGTGCCAGAGAAGAATGATTACTATTTCCTAATGCATCAGAGGAATGCTGCAGTGGGATGCAGAGCTTCATTAGCCAGAGACAAGCCCATTGTGGTGGTGTGGCTTCCACCGTGGCAGGGAGGTCTGCGGGAAGAGGCTCCTGTTGGAAGGAGAGGAGCAGAGCCCAGCCAGGGCCACTGGGACGTATAAATTCACTCCCTGCTCCTCCTGACTTGTTTAGAAAGCTCAGGGGTTTGTGTTCACCCAGCTGGATTCAGAGAGAGGCCAGCAGCAGCACAGAGAGGATTTCTGAGTGGAGGATTTATGGAATTATGGAATCCTTTAGGCTGGAAAAGATGCCTAAGGTCAAGTCCAACCATTAACAAACACCCCCAAAAGCAGCCTGGCTGCAGGAGGAGCCAGCCAAGCTGGAATGGGGGTCCCAAGGCTGCTGCCTCCAGCATCAAACTCAGCCCCACCTGAAAAAGGAGGGAATAACGATCTGCTGCCCTGAGCAACACCCAGACCTTTGCAGGATACACAGCACACCAATTTACCCTGTTTAGAGGGCCAGGAGCACATCAGGATTACTCCAAGTGCCACAGACTCCCAGGTTTAGGTTAGGCTTATCTGGAAATCCTGCAGCAACAGCTCCAGCACTCAGGCAGCCCAGCATCCCAGTCCTGCTGGAACCTGGATGAGCAGAGCCTGCACTGAAGGGAAAAATAACACGGGGGGAGGAAGAAAGTCAGCTGAACTTTGTTTAACCCCACAATGAGTGCAAAGGGATTTCTTATTTTCCTCCCTCTGGTTTGTCCATCCCTAATTAGTATCTCAGAGAAAGCCATGCTGGAGTTGTGTAACCCCACCAGAGCAGGGAGGCTCGGCCAGGACTGCCTGGAGTTGCAGAAATTCAGAGTTTTTGCTCTGTCCTCCCAGCACTTCTCCCAGGCCAGACCATGGGGTGTGCCAGGGACCAAACTGCCAGACATCACAAGCACTCTCTGGCCCAAAAAGTCCTCAAAGGGTGACCAAAATTGGAATGTCTGGAGGCTGGAGCTCCCTGGCCTGAAGCCAGCTCTGAGAACATGCTGGATTGGACCAGGCATGGAGGGATAAGGACTCTACCACCCAAAGACTGGCCCATAAAAGATACAATCACAGCCTGCAGCTCCCAGTGGGGACAATTCCATTTGTTTTGTCTATTTTATCTCAAGGGTGAGGAGCTCAGCTTTGGAAGTTGCATCCCCCCAGGCACAGCTCCTGGAGGGGCAGGAGACTGAGATGGAGTGGGAAGGATGCAACCCCCTTTCCATCCCAAACCCCAGGGCCAGCAGCTCTCTCAGGGAATGCAAATAACTATCAACCACTGAAAATCAGGATTTCTCACCCAATGGGTATTTATGGGTGCTTCCCAGGAGCACTGAGGCTGGGAACTGTGGGCACTGCCTGGAAAGCTCGGGGAGGGCTGAAGTTGGATTTTAAGGGCTACTTCCTAGCACTGGGTGTGTCAGAAATATTCATTCATAACAGCCAAGTCACAGCAAAAATCCCAGAATTGCTATTAGATATCCATCCACTAGAGAAGTCAGGTCTAAGAGCTCAAGCAGGCCAGGGAACACAATCAGTGCTGAATGATCCATTATCCAGCCAAGGGAGTTAAAGAAAACCACCGTGACTTCCTAACAAGCCAAAATACGACACTGCTCACACAGAAACCTTTGATCCTGGAGGACAACAAGTGCTTAAAAGGAATCTCATCCGTTCACCGATTCCTCCCACTCACAGGCTACCAAACCTGGCCAGGACATTCCTTTATGGAGAGATGAAGATTTTACGCCAGATGTTGGAGATTGAGCTTCAGAGCCCCACAAAGCCTGGTTCACCAGGACTTGGTGCTGCCTGGAAGGTTCCAGGGGTGTCCCCAACCCACATGACCCCCCAGAGCACACTCACCACAGCAGGGCTCACAGCTGGCTGCTCCTGGAGCCACCAACAGCCAGAGGAGGGGGCTCCCTGGGAGGGATTTACTCCAAAGGAGACACATCCTTCCTGATAATGTGTTCCAGCTTCCTTTTCCCTGTTCACATCTGGGCTGGATTTCTAGGTAGCCAATTTAGCTCCGTGGTTCCACACATGGCACCACGGCATCTCCCTCCCCACTCAGAGAAAACCCTTCCTCTGCTGAGAAACAACCCCCAGCAGCTCCTAAAGCCCGACAAGGAGTGGCCAACATGAAGAAACAACAGAGCAGAGGGGAGGAAAAAGGGATAAAACACAGAATAAAGCAGTGTGACAGCTCTGGAAAAAAGCAAGCAGAAACGATCCCGTTTGTATAAGATATTCCGAGAGCCGGTGTCAGTCCATCATGGTTTGTATTAAACCCAGATGGAGATCATCTCCTCTTCAAAGAGAAGTGCCTGTAGTTGTTACAGTCGGCCAGCTGGTTTGGAGCTCCCCTTTTCCCTGCAGTGTAATATATCCCGTGCTGGTTGGAGCTCACGTCCCATGGAATATCTGTGCAATTTGTAACCAGCACACAATGCGGCTCAGCTGTAATTCCATAAATCACCCCGCAGCCTCCGTTTAAGAATAAATCTTCTGATGGCTCTGCCTTGCAAAGGACCAAGCAAAGGTTTGAAAGGGTTTGGGTTTTTTTGTTTCTTTTTTTTTTTTCCCCCTCGCCTTCCGAAGAGGAAAAGAGATTCAAAGACATTTGCAAAATCCACAAGGGGTCAGTGTCTTGGCAGAAATCCTCCTCCAGCGCTGAGGAACACAGGCATGGCCCCAGCTCCAGGATGTTTTTAATACTCCCAGACAAGGGAAGGATTTGTGGGGGCAGGGGGTTGATTTTGATGTTTCTCCCTGCCTCCTTTTTTAATGAAAAAAGCAACTCAAGCAGCAATTCTGCTTTGCTGCACTGTTTTTCTGCTTTGGCACGAGTGACCTCTGAGGAGTGGGAGAGCCCTGGGGGGGGATGCTGACCTTGGACCTGCCCTGCTCAGCCAGGGGGATGCTGGGGCCAGGCAGGGAGGGGGCTCAGCCCCAGCAGCTTTCCCAGGGCTCAGAAACATCCCCAGTGGGGCCAGGGTGGTGCCACAAAGGGACAGTGGGATCACATCCCCTCCACACTGGAGCAGCTCCATGGCGAGCTCAGGGCCGTCCCTGGTGCTCCCAGTGTGGTGGTGTCACCCCCACTGTGCCTGGGGACATCACCCAGGCAGCATGGAGCAAAGTGAAAAGGGTCAGTAACACCCCAAAGCTCAGCCCAAACCCACATCCCACCACGGGGCTGGTGTTGCACTGAACTTGTACACACACTAAAGCCCAGCCCCCAAATCCTTCCCTCTCCTGATACCAAAAGCAGGTCTAAAGGAGGGATGGAAACTACAGCAGCTTCAAGGTCCCTTTCAACCCAACCCATCCTGGGGGAGCAGAGCATTTCCCAGCCTTCTCTAAACAATGGCCCCAGAGGTGTTTCTAAAATAAATAACGAACATGTCCAGTGTTGCTGCTGAAGTTCATTCATGACCACATAAATAGGCTGAGCTTTCCAAGCCCATCTGCTGCATTTTCCTGCCCACATGGAGGATTCAGGGCTGTTTTCTGATTTTCCCCAGACTCAGGGCCTGCTGCTCCAAGAGGTGATGCCCAGGGCCTCACAAGCCTTGACTTGGTCTCCCTTCCTCAGGTGTGTGGCACCAGAGCAGCCCAAAGCCACAGGAGGGGTCTCTGAAGGGGGGGCTGTAGGTTGGTGAGAGAGGAAGGATTGCCCAAGTCTTACTCAAGGAGCAGCTCTGACCTCCCACCACCCTCCCTCCACACACCACCACTTACTTATCTTGGAGGAAACATTTCACAACATCCCATTAAAAAAATTTTTACATTTAATAAACCAAAGTTTACGACCATTAAGCTGCTATCAAAAGTCTTCGGAAATCTCATCTCAGTTTGTCTAATTTCAGGCTAAAAGCTCCAACCACTTGGTTAACTCCAAAAATCACCACAAACCCTCCTTCATCTTGCTTGATCCCAGCTCACGTGCACATTTTTGTGAGAGGCTTCCTAAGCAGGAATTCAAGGCTGTCAAAGTTTTTTTTCAAAGGGAAAAGCAAAGCTGAGCTCAGTTCCCATCACGGCGCTTCACATGAAGCCACCTCAGGTGCTGGGAGGCTCCTGCCCCAGTTCCTGCAGCTGCACTGCAATCCCACAGGTTAGTGATCCCAACAGCAGCAGAACTCCTGCTCATTTAACCCCAGCTGGGCAATATCCCAGGGATTGATAAAACTGGGAAGCAGAGAGGAAGAAAGTTCTGCCATCACATTGCCACAGATGGAGGGCAATGTCAGATGTTCCCTCCAGCCTTTTTGGAGAGCAGAGCTTGGATCCTCCCAGGGATTTCTCTGCCAACACAACCAGCTGGAGGAGGGGAGGATTTGCCCTCACGAAACAGCAGAAGCCACGAGCAGAGAGGATCTCAGTCAGCAGAAACACAACTCAGCAGGGACTTTCCTGTGGGAGGCTCAGAAAAGCAGAACAGCCTCTGTGACCATCCTCATGTACCTGCACCTTCAGATCCAGCGGCAAACCTCACACCCAGAAATCCACACCTTGGGCAATTCCAAGAAGCAATAACGGGTTAATGATGGACTTGCCAAAGCTATTTTAAACTGCTACTGTGACAGAAGAGCTGCAGAAGCTGCTCCAGCACCAGCTTCCCTGGGCTGATGGTCCCACTCCATCCCCACCATGAGAGCTGCACCAAGGGCTGGCTCAGAGTCCTCAGAAGAAAGAGAAAAACATGCTGAATTCCCCAGCATTTGAATCACGGAAGTGTTTGCCAAGAATGGGCCTCCCTCGTTCCAGTTTCATAATTCCTCAACGCTCCCAGCCCCGCTCAGACCCCGTTTGGGTAATAATTAACTGTTCCCAGCACAGCTCCAGCTTGGCACACAGGCCTTCCAAATTAACAGCACTGAGGAGTTTATTTCTGTTAATTACACTGTTTTGGAAGGAGAAGAGGAAGGAAAGCAATTTCCAGAGACGTGTGGGGGTTTTCTTCTCACCCTTCCCCCCGGCATCCTTCGGGAGAAGGCGCTTCACGCCCACCATGGAGCTTCCTCAGCAACGGGCTGTGGTTTCAATCCTTCATCCCCAAAGCGAACACAGATCCCTGCTGCCAGGGGAGGAGGCCCAGCCCTGCTCCACACAGAGCCCTCAGGGGGTGGTGGTGACTCAGTTCCCTTCCTGGCGGGGTTTGTGCCACCAGCCTGGAGAGCCTTGTGTCCCAAATGCCACCCACGACCCGACTCGCCCAGTGCTGGGACCATCAGAGATGGACAGTGACAGAGGATGGTGGATGGAGGAGACCAGCAGGCACCAAGCAGAACCTTCTCCCTCCAACACCTGCAAGGGAAGCCCTGGGGACTCTTCCCTTTGCTCCCATCCCTGTTCTCTCCCACTGCCCGTGCTTGTCCCTGGGATGCCAGGCTGGAGGGCACACCCTGGGGACAGAGCCAGGCTGTGACCTGCTGTCACTGTGACTGAATCACACAGGCAGGTCATCAAAAAAGTTTTGTGGTCACTTCATTTGGTTCCTACCCCACCTTGGGGTGCAGAGACACTGGGGGACCCAGCAAGTGCCACTGTCTCCTGCCCCACTATCACACATTCTGTGGCAATGGAAAACCCGTCCTGGGAAGAGGCAAGAGGTCAAAGACACTTTATTATTAAAAAAATATTAAAATTAATCAATAAAGACATTTCTGTGAGTGTTTCATAGGAGAGAACAATCTCCTTTCCTCTTCCCTGTGGCACACATTGGTGGCCACTCTCTGTCAGCACAGTGGAGTCCCCAGACAGTCCCACCACCCCTGTCACAAGGCCACCAGCTTGTCACCCAGGCCAAACTGGCAGCTGGAGGGTGCTGAGGCTCCCAGCACTGCCAGGGCTGTGGAGGGAAGGAGCTGGGAAGCACCAGCCTCTGAGGAAACTGCTGGCAGCAGTTTGAGAGCAGCAAGGAAACCCTGAGCTCTGGGGTTCCTCTCTGACCACAGCACAGGGAGATGCCACCAGCCCACGGCCCTGGCACTGCCAGAGCAGCTCCCAGTGCCAACCCCTCCCACAGATGTGATCACACCAAGCACAATCCCATAAACAGCATCCAGATGTGCTTTGGGAGGCTCCATAAACCTTCTTGATCTCCTGACAATGGTGCCCAGAAGGCCTTGGAAAGCTGACAGAACGCTTTGAAGTTTTATGTGACGTGCTTTGGACATCCACAGCAGCAGCTCCATGGTCCCCATCCCACCAGGCTGAGCCAGGTGCTGCTGGGGCAGGAAACACGAGCCTGACGTTGGTTGGACTGGGAACTGGGGAGCCCGGAGGCTGCTCCACCCTTCATCTCCACCCTGGGGGGCTGGAAATCACTCTGGCATCACCCAAGGAAAGCAGCACTTGGGACACTTCCTCTGCTTCCCAGTCCAGGCTGAAAATACTGTGGGAAAAATTATTCCCAGGGAGAAATTGGGTATCTCCCAGCGAGTAGAAAGCAAGAGGCAGGAAAAGCAGAGGAGCAGCACTTCCCAAATCCAGAGGGGAGCTGGGGGGTTCATTTTCAGCCAAGTTTCCTGAGAAACATGGGAATGAGCCACCCTGCCTGCCCATCCCCACAATTCCTGGACCACCGACTTGCTTTTAACCCAAGCTGTGTGAGGGTGAGCCCTTGCCAAAGCCATTCCTGGGGTCTGATGTGCCGCCCCACAGCCCCTCCTGTCCCTGCAGGGAAACACAGCAGCAGCAAAACCCTGCTCCAGTGAGGAGCCACCAGAGATGTCCCAGCCTCAAGGCCACAACCAGAGCTGCATCTTCTCACGCAAGCAGGAAAATCCAACCCCCAGATGCAATTCCATGGCAGCTGGAGCCCCCCAAGCCCCTCCTCAACAATTTCCTTTATTTTCTCCAAAGCTTTGCCTCTCCACCAGCCCCCAGAGGTGGGGTGCACCTCCCAGCACCCTCCCAGAGCTCCATGCCGCTTCCCCAAGGTCCATTTGCAGCTTTGTCCCCCTCAGGGCTGGAGGAAGGCTGTGAGAGTCACATTTCCCCAAGAAATTCCGGGAAAAGCACTCCTGCTTTTATTTAATGAGAAGACTTTTTTTTCCTCTGCTCTCTTCCATAGCCAAGCTAATAAAAATGGAAAGCACTAAGAAATTCCAGCAGAAGGGAGGTGTGGGGGAGGAGCAAAGGGAAGATCCCACTCATTTAAACCTATCCTAAGCAGAAGATAATTAGCCACATATATCCCAGAAAGAATAGCAACAGTATATGCAATTATTGGGAATGCACACTTTAAGAGCATTTGCCAAAAATGCCTGTTTTTATTAAAAAGGAATGGTTTCACAAAGGCCCAACTGTAAGAAAGGTTGTAATTTGCCCAAATAAAACTTAATTTGATCCATGAAATAGCTGTGGTTTATTGTGTAATATATGTGCTATGTGTTTTAATTTAATAGAATCCAATATAATTGTAAGCCAGTTGAGTTTCAGAGCAATTTTGGGTTGTTCCCACAGTGTGCAGAGCACAGATGCCACTTTGTGCATCACACCAGCACATCCATAAATCAGGAATATAGGAAGGATTATCCACAAAGCAGCAAGTAATGCTTCATCACGCTCCAGACAGAAAATAAGACCTTTGAGGGAAGCAAAAGGAGCTATTCACAGGAAATAACTCGGGATGCTCTGCACTCAGCCAGGCTCCTGGATGCAGTTTTGGGCTGCTGGACCAGCCCCAGGTATCACCCAGCAGCCAGAGATGCCATGGGCCCCCTTGCAGAGCCCCCAGCACATCCCAGGTGAGGGGAGATGGAGGTGAATCCTTATTTTTGCTTTCTAGGAAGGTCGTGGTCCCTGCTGGATGCTCACAAGAGCAGATCCTATTCTCCCACCAGGCAGCTCCTGCTCCCAGAGCTCAGGACAGCAGGGACACACTGAGGAGGAGGTACAGGACCTCCCCTCCCCAGCACAGCTCTGCAGCACCCAGCTCCCATTTCCTCCAGAGCTGAGCCTGAACCAGCCAGGGAGCAGCAGATTCCCCACCAGCCTCTCCCCAAGCCCCCGGCCATGCCCTGCACCAGCAGGAGCTCCCCACAGCCCTGTGCCCTCACCAGCTCCCTCCACAAGGCATTGGAATGGATGAGAAAGACATTTGATTATTTCGTCCTGGTGTTTGTCAGGGAAAACCCCACAACCTCCCTCTGGCTCCTGAGGCTCATCCCACACCCCTGAGAGGCACCAGCAGCTCCATCCTCTGAGCCAGCATCACCCTGGGCACTGTTAAAGCTCTTCCTCCACCTCAATCCCACCCCAGAGCAGGCAGAACCCCAGCCTGGAGCACCCAGGGTTTTGGGAAGCACAGGTTGGTGTGAGAGCAGCTCTGCTAAAAGCATTAACCCACATCCCAAAGAGCTGGAGAGCTTCCACCACGCACAGCCCATGAAGCCAAGCAGCATCACACCCCAAACCAAACCTCAGCTCCTTTCTCTGCAACAACAGGGATTTTTGTTCTCTCCCTTGGTAGCCCACACAGAGCCCTGAACTTGAATTCCAGCACTGAATTATGCATTGAACAAGCCCCTCCACTTCCCCCGTGGAGATAAAGCCCTGAGAAGGAGGATTATGGCCCAAAGACTGGCAGCCCCCACAAACCTGTGGCCAGACCTGTGCCACAAAGGGCTCTCAGCCTCTCTTTAAGAAGAGCTGAGAGTGGATGAATTTAACAATATTTTTTTTTCCCATTCTGGCTGCTGGAAAGCATTTCTCAGTCATAGCAGCAATGATGAATATCTGCTCACAGGAGCAGCAGCCTCTGGGACCCACCAGCAGCAACTTGCTGCTCCTCCCCAGCCCAGTACACAGTTTTAAACCCCATTATTGCTAAATTAAGAGGATCTTATCAAATAAACACAGTACACACACCAAAGCCTGCAAGGACTCAGGTCCAATATGAGAATTACTAACTCAGGACTTCCACTGGAGAGGACTTAGGGTACACCCATACCACCAGAACCCAGCTGATGCCTCCATCAAAGCCTTGGCACTCACAGCAAAACTCCAGTGAGTTTCACTGCTCAACCAGCAGCTCAGAACATGTCCCTGTCCCACCAGCCCCTCAGGTGACCCATGAAGAGCCAGGTGAGCCACACCGCCCAGCCCAGGCTCTGCTGCAGCATCCAGAGCCGCCTGCTCCCTGCCGGGGCCGTGTCCTGGGGCAGCTCCACCTGACGAGTCACTGCCTCGGAGGGGTGACAGTCACCAGCTGGAGCCCAGCTGAGGCACCAAACCCACCCAACAGCCCTGTCCTGCAATAAAACCAGCCCCTCTCACCCATAAAGCAGAGTCAGGGCCCAGCTGGGCCCCTCAGCACCAGGACAAAGCCGTGTTTGCTCAGGGAGCCCGCCCCGGGCCTGAGGGCTGCTGCAATGCTCAGTGTGACCCTGGGTGTTCCCACATTGCTACAGGGGAAAAAAACCCCTCATTTCCCCGCTGCACTGCCCAAAACAAGCCCCTGGTGATTTGTAACCACAGGGGTGATCCAAGAGCCTCGTCAGGACAAAACTGAGCCAGCTCCAGCGGAGCCACAGAGACCCCACAGCTCAGTCCCAGCACAGGCCAGCACCCTCCTGTGAGGGGGCGCTTCAATTTCTACCCTAAAAATGCCCTAACACCACACAGACCCAACAACGGGGAACATTCCACTTACCTTGGGTGCCGGGAGAGCACAATTCCTGCAGGAAGGAGCCAAATCCCACGCGGAGGAGCCCAGGAGCCCGCTCAGGGAGGAGCAGGGCGGCGGCCATCCTGCTTTTATAAGGGCCGGGCAACAAGCTGCAGCTGTGGGTGCTGCACAGCAGGATCCCATCAGCTCATTAATCAAACCCAACCGCGCTCAGCTGCTCCTGCAAACCTGGCAGGGAATCCACTGCCCTTTCCCCAGGGGAGTGCCCTCCGCACACAGCCACCCCAGGGGCTGCTCCGGGGGCCAATTCCCAGCCCCAGCTCCAACCCCACTGCAGGGAAAGCTCCAGCTGAGCTCCGAGAGGGTCCAGTGTGGAGCTCCATGGCTTTGAAGTCCTAAAGCTCCTGCAAAGAGTTCTAAGTTTCAATGATTATAAGGTATTAAAGGGGCAAAATGAGACAGAAAAGGATACTTGATGTCTTATTTTGTTGCCTCACCATAAAATCCTTCTTTATTCCCTTTAAAGCCCTGTTGTCAACTGAAATAAAACTCCAGATTTATTCCTGGGGAAACACATGAGTAATGAAAAAAAAAAGAGAATTAAGCACCATCCGTGGATTGCACAAGGGAAAGCCCAGAGTTAACCCTCAAATCCATCCTTGGTGCTGTTTTATTCAAAATTATGGATGAATTGGGTAGAATGTGGAAAATGGTGGCACTGCTGCATGAGGAGGAGAACAGGGAACAAAGGTGTGAATGTGGTGGTGGGAAATGCTGGGAAGAAGAAAAGGAAACAGGGAAAGCAATTTTTGCTGGTGCTCCCCAGGTAAAATGAGGACAGTATTGAGAAAAATCTCTTTTAAAAGCCCCCAAAACATAAAAATGGCCTCTTGATAGACTGTGTGAAAGAGATACAGCAAAGGAGGTGGGTGGTTTGGCAGGACCCAGCAAACCTAAGCCAAAGGGATAAAAAAACCCCTGCAAAGCTCTTGAAAGCTGCTTTAAATGAGAGTGACATGTTTTGACACCGTTCCCTAAGAATGGCTGTAACACAAACAAAAATTAATGATGTCAAGTATTAACACTGATGCTGCAGGAATTCAACCAATGTGGTCCCAATTAAACATCAAATATGGTTACAATTTGAAAAATGACTGCGGGAATGTCATTGCAACATTCCCTGCTCAGATCTCTCCAGCATCCACCCAGGTTCCTGTGTTCCCCTGTGGGATGCAGCCCCTCCATTCCTGGGAGTGTCCGGGGCCAGGCTGCACGGGGCTTGGAGCACTCTGGGATAGTGGAAGCTGTGCAACAAGGTGACATTCCAGGTCTCCTCCAACCCAAACCACTCCAGGATTCACAATTCTGTGATTCCCCGTCCTCGCTCGTGGCTGTGGCAGGAACATCAGGGCCAGGTGCCAAAATGCAGGACCCTGATGTGCGCCAGGAGGGCTTTTGAGTGGTAAATTTAGGCCCTATTTAACTCTTTGAGGTCTCGTTGCATCTTTTTCTCTGCAAATACGAAGGTGACAAAAACATCCTCTGCAACCTTGAAAGCTTCCCAGTCACTGGGCTCCAGAGGCTGGGATTTTATGGAAATCAAAGGCACAGGGAATCGCAGCAGAACTCCAGGACTTGGCAGAGCTGCTCCCTGGCAATAAATAACTTCCCTGACCAAGCAAAGCCTGTGTCCAACCTGCCCCTGCCAGGCCCAGCACAAGTCAGAGCAAAGGAGCTGATTTTATCCAGGATTTCCAGGCAGAGTAAATCAGCCCAGACAGGCACATCTGACCAGGACATTTTTTTGGCTGCAGCTGCTCCTCAGAGTAAATATATTCTTCCCAAACACTCCTGGATCATTTATTGCCTGGATGACAGACTGGGAGATCTACAGGACAAAGCTGCTCATGGCTCCTCCGAGGCACTGGAGACGTTCCCAAAATCCAGGCCATGCTCCAGTGGAGGATCCACCCAACCACGAGTTGTCCAAAACCTCCATTTGTTTCTCAACCATCAAACACGTCTGGGACGTGCAGGGCTCACAGACAACCCCTGGGTAAGGCCCAGAATCCAAACTGGTCCTGCTGGGCAGCTTTGTGGCCGTGCAATATTCTGCTTTTCTCCAAGACCTGCTGATTAGCACTGATGATGATTAATCTGCACAAGGGGGATGTGCACCCTCATCCTCACCGAGTTCTGTGTTATCAGAGAGGTCAGACAGCCCTGGGTGAGAAGAGCTACAGATCTTCCTCTCACCTCCTCCCAAGTGCTCCCTGGCTCTCCAACTGGCCTCACTCACCCTCCTCTTGGAGCCAGCTGCAGCCTTCCAACTCATTTATTGCTTTTCCAAGGTCCTGGCTGAGATGGGAGACAGCAGCTGCCCCCTGGAACCCCCCTGACTGCTGCCAACTTCAGTTGGGGGGGGAAGAAAAAAGACAAATCCCCCCCCATAATGCGAATACTTTATTATCAATGAGTGACTGGTATTAGCTTTTTGTCTGGGTATTAATAATATTTCAAAAAACCATACATCAAAATTAGGGCTTTCTCCTATTTTTGCTGTATAATTTTTGTTGTTTTTTTTCTTTTTTTTTAAAAATCTGTATTGAAAGAATTATATAAGCCAAAGTGCATTTTCTGTTTTTTGTCCATATACACATTGCACCATACATAAATAATTACATTGTAAAAATGACTCCATAATTACAAGTATAATATATATTTTCATATAATATATAAAACTTTATATTAAATCTAGGTAGATGATATTTGGGATAGTCTGTGTCTTTTTTTTTTCTTTTTTTTTTTTTCTTTTTGTGTGTGTGTGTTTTGTTGTTGTTGATGTTTTCCTTTCCTCGGAGGGTTACCGGTTGTTGCTGAGTAAGATCTCCAGCCAACACGGACACGACGTGATGAACTGTCTGGAATAGCAGGGCCCCCAGCCCTTGGCGAAGCTGATCCGGACGCTGTTGGGGTCGTAGGGCCCGTCTGCATAATCCAGCTCGGCCGTGTGCTGCAGCAGGCAGGACTTCTCGTAGTCAAACACCTTGATGGAGTAGCCCGGCATCACCTTGCGCACGATCAGAGTCCTGCAGTTGGGGATGTCCAGTGTCGGCGAGTTGACGAAGATGGGATGCTCGCTGCGGTTGTAGGCCCACACCCCGTCCGGTTCCTTGCTCAGTAAAATCCCGTAGCCGATTTTACTTCGAGTCCTTCTCACAGTCTCGCTCCTGTTGTCCAGGTTTAGCTGTCCGAGGCAGAAGCCGTTTCCTTGAGGTAGGTCGTAGAAGATACTGACAGACTGTTCGTACACTGTGTAGAGGCGGCCCACGCGCGTCCGGTGCTCCCAGTAGGCCACGTTGCACCAATGGCTCCTCTTCACGGCATCGGGCGACGTGCTGGCGTCTGTGGGGACACAGAGGGAGTCAGGAATGCTGGGATCACCTGGGAAACCGCAGAGGTGGAGGCTGGCAAACAGCTCCTCCCACCCGTCAGCTTTGCTCAGTGAGAACTTGAAGTTGTGCTCAACCCAGCCCTTGTGTTCAACACAAATTTCAGGTTCAACCAAAAGACAGCGCTCAACCCAAAATTTGTGTTCAAGACAAATTTTATGGTCTTCCCAAAATTGGTGTTCAACCCAAAGATGGTGCTCAACCCAAAACTTGTGTTCAACCCCGCATTTGCGTTCAACCCAAACTTGTATTTAATCCAAAATTTGTGTTCACCTCCAAAGTTCTGCTTAACCCAAAATGTGCTCAACCCAAATCCTGTCTTCAATTACATCAAATGCCACCAAGACTGGCGGCTCAAGCCCAGGCTGGAGACCCCACAGGACGCCCACCATCTCCCATGAGCTCAGCACGTCTCGCTCTCCAATTTAATGTCCAACCCTGCATCCACAGCTGTGTCCTCAGGATATTTGCATTCCTCCCACTGGATCTGGTACCAACACTGTCCCAGGATTGAGCCTGGTGGCTCCCCAGCACCCCTGTGCTCCTGCAACCCCACCTTCCAAGCCCAACTTGTGCCGAGATGAGCCCCGGGGATGTCCAGGCTGTGCCTGGATGAGTGACCCGCCGGGTGTCTCCTCAGTGTAATACTCTCTGACAGCGACGCTGATGTTCCCACGGGGAACATGAAATCTGAGGAAGTGTTTCATGCCAAGGGGGAGTAGCTGCTATGAACTACACATGTCCTTCTAAAAACCCACTGGAACTCTCTCCAGACAATGAGAGACGTCTCTTCTTTCTAGGAATTACACCCAGGGAAGACGGGAGGGACGCAGGCTGCCAGAAATCTGTTTAATCCATGATGCCTCCAGAATTTATGATGTCTCCAGAAGGAAGACAGGAAAAGAAGGAGCCCCAAAGAGGGCGAATTAACCACTTGCTGAACATCGTTCCTGCTCCTACCGCACCGGTTAACGGAAAACCGCCGTGGAATTTCCAGCAAGGAGCTCTGCTCCGGGCCAGCCGCGCTCCGTGGCCGGCATTAAGCTCCCTGACAATCCCTCACGTGCCCGCGGCCTGCTGACCCCGGTGCCTCCGTGCCATCATGTCCCATTAACTCGCCCGCGGGGTGATGCCATTATTTTGCTCCAGAGCCCCCACTGACACACCGGATTTCAGGCACAGCCCTCCAGCTCCGCTTCTTTTCAGGCTCAAATTACCCCGGAGGAGAGCGGGCTCCCCTCCCCATTAACCAGCTTTGAATTAAGCGGCTTTGTTGGAGTTTAACTGGAGTTGTAACTATACAAATTTAAGGGGAGGGCCGTGGGGGAGGGGGTGACGGGGCAGGCGGGGAGGCAGCAGGATGCCCTTTGCTGTGGGCAATGCTCGTCAGCCTGGAGCAGCCCCTTCACCCACCACAGGGCACATTTTGGGGGAACCATGTCAGTCTCTTCCCCTTCACCCACCACAGGTCTCATTTTGGGGGAACCATGTCAGTCTCTTCCCCTTCACCCACCACAGGTCACATTTTTGGGGACATCATCTCAGTCCATCTCTCTGCCATCAACTGGGACACCTTCCACTAAACCAGGGTGCTAAGAGACCCATCCATCTTCCACAGCATCCAGCTTTCTCAGTCATTTTTCCCCTGGGACATCCTACAGATGCTCCCAATGCCTTCCCAAAGCTCTCCCCAAACACTGAACTTTGCTGTTGTCCCACTCAAGTGATCTGGGGGCTACAGACCAGCTCAGGGCCTTTCATGTGCCGGGGCTGGAGGCTGGTAGCAATTACTGAGCTCTGCATCTGTTTAACCTCCCAACCTCCTCAAAGCCCTCCATGCCCATTAGCTATGTTGGTTTTGTTATTACATTTTTGAGAAACTACTGCTCAGCCCCTGCGTTTCCTTTACAGATTAAGGATGGGACAACTTCAAACCTCCAGTGTCCCCAGCAGCTCCATTAATCAGGGGAACAGTCAGCAATAAACATTTAAATAGGAGTTTCTCATGGTTTAGTGCAAATTAATATACCAGGGGGGGAAAGTAAAGCTGGAGGAAAACAGTGCCTACCCTACAAAAATATTTTGCTGGAGGTGCCAACAGCCCTGGTGCCATCTCTGCTTTCCAGGAACTGGGAAATATCTAAGAAAAATCATCCATGAAAACATAGACGATTTTCACATGCATTTGAAATAGCTTCATTAAAAGCATTTCCATGCAACTTATGGCAGGAACTTCCCTCCATCCATCCATTAATGCACCCCTTGCCAATGAGCTCCTCATCTCTGTCATCCCACAGCCCCTGCCTGGCAGTGCCAGCTCTGCCAGCTCACAGCACTCCTGGAGAAGTCCTGTGCTCCTTCAAACAGGCGACGACGTGAGTTTCAGGTAACTGCACCTCAAGCAGTGAGAAGTTTCCTTTCAACCCACTTCTTCTGGCCAAGGGAGAGGAAAGTCTTTAAAATCCAAAAAAAGCAACCCACAGGGAATAACCCCCTGGAAGGGGACAGCTCAAGGCTCATCTGAGCAGCCCCTGCCTGCAGGGAGCTGTCGCAGGGTCCCTCTCCCAGCGCTCCCCGTGCTGCGGTGGGTTCCTCTCCCTCCTTTTATCTCCCAGTGCACTCAACCAATTCCTGCAAAGATGAACTCATCCCGCAGCCCTGACATAAAACAAGCACTTCAGCAAGCCCCCAAATCAGGGGGGCCTGTGCTGTGTCTCATCCCCTGCCAAGTATTAGTTTCGCCTCCAGCTATTAGCCACTACCACTCTGCAGAGAGCAGGGGCGGCCGGCACACCACCACCTCCTCCTCTGCCTTTTAAATAAATATTCCACTTTTCCCTCCTCTTTTTTTCCACGCTGCCCTTTATGCACAGACAAGAAAATCCACTTTTTGTTCTGTTTTTTTCCCCCCTCCCACTTCTGCTGGAACAGAGGCAGGCTTGTTAGCGTTCTTTTTGAAGAAAGGAAAATATTTGAGTCCCGCAGTGGTACAGGAGGGGTTTTTAACAACTATCATTGTAGGCAACTACAACTTGTAGCAGCTTTAGAGGGGCTGGCGTCAGGGCTATCTCCTCCATCAAAGCCACCTTCATCCATCAGATGGAGGGGCTGAAACTCTGCCTTGTGTTTACTCCTTCCTCCACTGCTGCCTCCTCCGTGGCAGCAATGCACATCCCGAAGTGAATTCAAACAATTAGAGATAAAGGAACAAGATAGGAGAATCCAACCCAGAATTTAAAGGGAAAAGGCTCATGCGTGGCTCAGGCAAAAGGAATCTGGCTCTGGGAATAAATGCAGAGAGCAAACACTGTAAATCCTGCCGGCGTTAGCAGCACTGCTGCTGTCACTCCCTGTAGAGTGTGGAGGTAAAGAAAATAACTTGAGGTTTGAGACTATTTGTGATTTGACAGTGTTTTATGCCAGTAAAGTTCAAAGGAGTGCTTTAAAAGAGAAAAGAAAGATGCTTTTTTCCAAAACAAAACGCTGCACAGTCCCACAGCTTGATGTTGCACTTGAAAGCAGGATGGAAAACATGGGCAGATCACGAAGCACATGAAACAAACGGCTCTGATTCACTCTTTGGCTTTTCCAAAGCCACCAAACCTCCTCCCAGCAGGTCAAATGGCCCCCTCAATACATGGCTGCAAGGAAGAGCTTCTCAAAACACACTTTAGAGGTGCCCATAGGGAAGACCATGCACATGAAAAATAAATCACAGCACTCTCCAGATGTGATGGGGACTTTAATGCACATCTGGGCAGCCTGGAAATGAAGCAGGATATTCAAAAGTCCTCCCACTACAGAGCCCACTCCCCACTTCCATGTCCCTCCCTCCTGTACTCCTGTGTCACAGGGCAGCCTCACACTCCACTGGCTATGGAGCTCAGTGACACCCTTCCTCAACACCTTTCCATTCAGTTTTACTCCACTTTTGGACTATTAGACCCATGCTCAGTCATTTCCCCCCGCTCTGCCACAGCACAGATCTGTATTTACACTGCCCAACACACAGGAGCAGGGAAGCAGGAAGGTTACAGCTACACACAGGTTACTGTGAACTAGGTCCAGATAAAAATCCCAGCACAAAGAACACACACATTTCCCCAAAATCTATTAACAGTTCACTGGGGAGCCATCAGTTAAAATAATCCCCCATTAATACCCCTGGAAACAAGCACCAGGGTAAGGAAGGGGTTAAAACTTTGCACAGCAGAAATGGAATTTTTATGGCCCTGCAAAAAAAAAAAAAGAAAAAAAAGAAAAAAAGAAAAAAAGAAAAAAAAAAAGAAATTGATTGTCAATCTGCCCCAGCAAAGCTCACAACCACTTTCTTTAAGCCAATATTACTTTAAATACCTCTGCCTTATAAGTTTCAGCTGGAATGCATCACTGTGCCCCCCAGAGCCCCCCTGCCACCAGCACCAACCCTGGCACGGCCCCTTGGGCTGGGGAGAGGCTGGAGCTGTCCCCAGCACGGGGGGCCCCTCAGGGGACACAAACCAGCCCCTTCTGGCTGCCCATCCTCTCAGGGGGAGCCGTGGGTGGCACCCTGAGGGCACCTCGGAGGGGTTGCTGACCCTGTCTCAGTCCCACCACGGGAGCGCCCCAACGTTGGCCCCACTGTGTGCATTTAGGGCAGCATCCTAATCCCAGCAGGGAACAGACACAGGAGGCTGGGCAGGAGCTCCTCCATGTGAAAATCCTGCTGAGGACAGGACAGGTCAGTCCCCTTCCCTAACTGCTCCTTGGTTCCTCCAGGGAAGCTGCTGTTAGAGCAGGAACACGGGCTCCTGAGGGAAAAGGCAGGTGGGTCATTTCTGCCCATTATTGCAGCATTTAGAGAATCCCCCTGCAAAAACCCTGAAGAAGAACTGGGTGTAAAACCAGTTTGTTTTGTTTTTTTTTTTTTACATTTTCCAGAAATACATTCACAAAGCTCAGACAAATTCCCACTTTGGGTAATTTTGGCCCATTATTGCAGCATTTCACACATTTCTGAGGGGGCTGCGGGCGATGTGGAAGCCTCAGCGTCCAACCCCACTCCTACATGGTGCAAACAGATATTGGTGCTATAAACTCTTCAAGCAGCAGGATGGGCAGCCCTGGTTCTCCTCCTGGGCATTTTCCTTAAAGCCCAGCATTAACAGAGGATCCTTTACTGTCCATTTTCACCAAGAGAGGTTTCTCCCTGGTTCACAGAGGCCCTGAGAAGGAGTCAGCAGCTGCCCAGCCGATGGCCAAGGCCAGCCCCAGGGACAGCCAGCTGCACCTTCCCGTGCTGCACAGCACCAAACTCCCTCCCAGGTTTCTGGTTTATTCCACTGAATGTAAGGATTCAGCCCAGCTCCCATCTCAACTACACAACAAGAATGTGATTTTATGTTGTCATTAATCTGGTGTCACCGCTGTCACTGCGGGGTCCCAACCCCTCCACCCTCACAAGGCACGTTCCTCATGCTGGATGTGGCTCTTGGGCAGCCATGGACACCAGTTCAGCTCATTTATCCCACAAAAACCATGGAAAGACAGCTGAGAAGAGCCCTCCCCACCACCATATCCATCCTCATCCTCCTCTTCCAGCCCTTCCCTTGGAGCAGAGCTCTGCTGCTCCCCAGCCTCCTCCTCCAGCAGATTTAATTTGTTAACCCAGGAGATGATTAACTCCGAGGAACACTTGCGCTGGGTTAATTAATTAAATTAGTTCAAAAAAAAGGGCCTGACGAGCACCAGAGCCGGTGCAAGAGGTGTGTGGAGAGGCCTGGGGGGAAAGGGGGACATTTCCATGGCAGCCCAAGAAACAAAAGCAACACAGGACAAGGAGCCAATGCCAAGAATGAGGATGAAAACAATTTTCTCTGCATAAAAGAAACCACTCTGCAAAATCATCAGCTCATTCTAATTTTTTTTTTTTTATATCCTTCAAAGCAAAACACATGCCATGTTTAGTTCTGCCCGGAAATTTGGAAGTCATCATCAGTTAGCTTATTTTTAAGCTAAACTCAAGGAGTTTGCTTCTAATGGACCTTCCCTGGCCATTAAATCCACAGTCCAGAACATGATTTTAAGGTATTTTAGCACTGTTTTTCTCCCCAGCTCCCCTGTTTTAGAAAGGGCTTTTCAGCCAAGGGTGAAAACTGGAAAAACCCAACTCGGGTATTTTTCCCTGACATTTTTACGTGTTCCTTCTGAATGCCAAAGTTTTCAGAGATTTAGGTGATGTTTTTAAAATGTTTTTGAGTCCAACGGTCTCCACTAACCTCAGTCTGTCTTGCTCAGAGCTTTCAGGCACATCCATGGCTTTTCCAGCTCCTGGGCCGTGCAGGTACCTGCGTTACACCTGGCACGTCCGAGGGAACACAACAATGTAAATACAGCTTCAAAAGGAGCCCCGAACGTCACCGCCCACGTTGGCTGCCACTTCTGAGAGCATCAGACCTGTCATCAACCACAGCCTGCCCGGGACTTCTTCCCTCTTGGAAACCAGCCCTGGATAAACCCAAACCCAGCAAAATCCTGGGGTCGTGCTTGGCATCTCCATGAGCATCCACCCCTGTGCCCCAACCAGCTGGAAAATGAGGAGAAACACGAGCTGGTGAAAAGCACAGGGGAAAGGCTGGGCGAGGGAAGGTTCCCACTGTTGCACCAGCTCCACTCACAGGGGAGAAGGCTCTTTCCCAAAAGTGTCCTCGGCAGCAGGGTGAGGGAAGCTAGGACAAAAATGGGGGGGGAAACCCCCCTTCGTCCCACTTTTACATTGAGAACTCGCACATTTTCAGGTCCTCCACCCAAGCATGTGTGCAGTCCCTTTTTTGTTCCCCAGAGCCTGAAAAACGCTGAGAATCTGGGAGAAATCACCCCATAAATCACGGGATGGCAGAACTCCCTTCCAGCCACAGCTGTGATGTCCAAGGCTCCTCTCCCCGCGCCCGCTGCTCATCCACGCGGGGGCTGCAATCCCAGCCGCATCCCAGCGGGATGGGCACGGATTGGGATGGCCACATGGGATCTCCTGGGCTCTCGCCCGCCTGTGGAAGCCGTTCTGGCTTGGCAGAGCCGCTGTGGGTGCTGTCAGCATCCCCTGGGGCAGCGGGATAATCCGCCCGGCGGCCGGCGCATCCCGCGGCGGGGCCGAGGCGCTGGGAAATGGGATAAATATAAATAAACATAGTTTTCGCTCCCAGAGAAGTTTCGGCTGAGCGCTTCAAAGCCTTTTAAGAGCAGAAACTAATTAGTAGGTCCCTCAGAAGAGAAACAGGAATAACACCCCTTCCCGCCTCCATCGCGCCGCTCGCGAAGAGCACGTTGGGCGCTGGAGCCGAGCCTGGGAATCTCCTCAGCGGAGGGGGACGGGCCAGAGGCCGTGGCTGCACCAAACCAAACCCTGCTGGCTCACACCAGCGCTAATCCTCAATTGTTAACAATGGAAAAGACCTCCAAGGAAGGGGTTTCTGCCACCGTGGAGGGGGCACTGAGTGCTGGAGCTGTTTTTGAAGCCTCAAAGAGGCTCAGAGGCCTCAGAGTTGGTGAGGATGTCATGAAGATTCAGAGATGCTGATTGAGCCTTCTCATTTCCCACACTTCCCAAGAACATCAGGGCGTCCCCAGCAGCAGCAGGACCACTGACCCAGCACTGGCTGCTTTTTATATCCAGTTGTTGGATAATCCATGGGCACTGAGCTCCTCCAAAGCAGGAAGGCTGTCCTGCAAAGGCCAGGCAGCTCATCACCACCTCCTTGCACAGCCCAACCACAAATTACAGCTCAGCTCCCTCCAGGAACAACCCAAATTTGCCATTTCCAGAGGGGAATGCTCAGCTTCTCCTTCACAAGGCCTCCTTCAGATGTCCCATCTGATCACAGAAAATCCACTTCCCAAAACACCAGGAAAATGGGAATTTTGGGCTTCAGAGCTCAGACAGGACACAGGACCCTGAGCAGGCTGTGGCTGCAGCAGATTTTTACTTTCCTAAACAGAAATGAGTGGAACTGCCTCCCTGGGAGGAAAAGCAAAGCAATACCAAACAAAACATCACCACCAGACATATTTTGAGAGCCTGCACTGCTCCAGCCCCAGCCATTCCCTTTGGAGCAAGAGCCTCTCCCTGCTTTCACATCTCCATGGGATTTATTGCTGAGAATGAGCTGATGGCTTCCAGAGGTGACGTGAGGAGCAGCAAATGGGCTGAAAAAACCCAAGGCCACCCTGATAACTCGGCAGCCACAGCAACACCTTCGAGGGCAGACCGAGCGTCGGCTCCACGAGAGTATCAAGGACTGAGAAAGTTTTAGAAAACCATCCCTGACCTGGAAGAAACCTGTGACAGAGGAGATTCCCTGAGGGGGCCACAAGCAGCAGCCCAACAAATCCTTTTCTCCATACAACCTGGGAATGAGCTGCTTGGCTCTCCTTGGCCAGCTGGGTGTGAAGTCCAGTGCCGGGCACACACGAGACCTCAGCTTGGGAACTCTGCCTTTCAACCCAACCCTGTGCCAGAGGGTTCATCCCAGACCCCAGAGCAGCTGTGGGTCCTCTATTCCAGCCCAACCCTCTCTCCAAAAGGGCTCCAGCTGAAGCCTCCTCATACCTGATAATTCTTCCCCAGCAACCCCAAAACAAGGCGCTTTTTCCCAGCATGTATCAGTGCCCTCACATATATGGGAAGCAGACAGGGGCTGCCAGAGGAATGGGAATTCAGGCTTTGCTCTCCCTGGCCAGAACCCAAGATCCTGCTCCTGATAAAGCTCTCCCGAGCCTCTCTGTCTGTGCAGGCACCTCCAGACGGGAGCCAGGGCTGCGGGGCTGCCACCGCGTGTCACAACGCCCACGGCTCCTGCAAGTCCTCGCTCGTGGCGGATTTGCTGGAGTTTTACAGGGAATTAAAGGATTTTGGGTGCCAGCCTGGCCTTTGCAAGGAAACAAATCCCTCTGGTGTGCTGGCCAACCTGGTCATGCTGAAAGGCTAAACCTGTACGGGGAGGTCTCGGGCTCCTGCCTGAGGGAGGGATTGAAAGGGCTGGGATGGGATTGGGGTGAGCAGGGATGAGAAGGGCCTGGTGCAGGAATCCCACCAGGAGAGGTGGAAGGGAGCACAGGGATGGCTCCTGCCCTCCTACAACGTGCCCAGGGCTGCGTGGGCACCCACACACGCCAGATTTTCCGATAGCTGCTCCATGTATTGTGTGTAAACATCTGCTGGGGCTGCCCCAGCCCTCGCTCCAAGCAGGCAGCTGGTCCACTCACAACTGCTCGTGGCCAGCATCCACGGGCTCTGACTCCCACTTCAAGCAAAGACTAAACAATGACTTCAGCAACTCGAGATTTAAGCCCCAGGGCTGGTCCCTCACATCCACAGTGGAGCAGGGAGGATGCCGTGCCGGCATCTCCAGGAGGATCTGCAGCACCGTGAGCGCCATGGAAAACAGCCCTTGTGCCATCTGTGTGCCATGGAGGGACCCTTCTCCTGCAAAATCCACAAACCAGCAGCTCAGAGAAGCGCATGCACAGAGCACCCATTTCTGCTAGCCTGGGACAAGACCATCCCTGAAGATCAAACAAATCTTTTCTTAGAACTGTAGAATTGTTACAGCTGTAACTCTAAAATCATTGAGTCCAACTGTCACATTTTTATACTCCCTGGAACAGGAGTATGGGTGCTGTAAAACCTGTTACAGTGCAGATAAACAGCAAGAAAACTGGTGTGCAGGAGGGGTGGGGGGTGAAAATCAACCTATTTGCATGAAACCCACAACACTGAAGAGCATCACTGCAGCCCAGACCTCTGCAAGTCCCCATCTCCCAGGGTCATCTCCCACATTCCTCACGCTGTACTTGCCCACGGAGACTGGAGGTGACTCACACCAATTACCCTCCCTGGCCAAGAAGGACTTGTTTTCATTTCTACAAACCACAGTTTCTTTAAAAAAAAAAATAAAAAAAGGGGGGGGGGGAAATAGGAAAATGCCAAAATACACAGAGAACTCCATGGAATACATCCTGTCCTGCTGCACTAATATGAATCCCAGACAACTCCAGCTTTGCTTGGGATATTCTAGGAGAAAAGGATTAATGAGTTATCACAGAATCCCAGACTGGTTTGGGTTGGAAGGGAGCTTTAAGCTCATCCCATTCCACTCCCTGCCACGGGCAGGGACAACTTTCACCATCCCAGGTTGCTCCAAGCCCAGTTCAACCTGGCCTGGGACACTTCCAGGGACCCAGGGGCAGCACAGCTCCTCTGGGAAATCTGTGCCAGGGCCTGCCCACCCTCCCAGGGAAGGATTTTTCCCCAATATCCCATCTAACCCTGCCCTCTGGCAGTGGGAAGCCATTCCCTGTGTCCTGTCCCTCCATGCTGGGAGTTATAGCAAGCACACAGCCAGTGGAACTGCTTGGATTAAAGAACTCTCCCACCTTTGTAGGACAGCCTCTCATCTTTCTTGGGAGCTGAATTTTCAAGCTGAAAAAAAAAAACCCTTTCAGGATTGGTCTATGCAGGGCTTGTGGCTGCAACTCCTCCACGAGCTGTTTTGGGGCTGAAAGCAAAGGCTGAACTCAGAAACTGCAGAAGCAGCACCAAATAAATGACCTTCCCATGGAGAGGAAAAGGGAAGGAGAGGAAGGGGAGCAGGTCGGGCTCTTTGTACATCAAGGCCAGGGAGATTAAGGGAGCACGTGAAGGCATCCTTAGGGATAATGAGTTCAACACTGCACTCCCTCAGCTCGGCACTGCAGGAGAAAGATCAGATTCCTCCCCTCCCTCCGGGGAAATCCGTTCTGAAAAATAAAGTGAGGAATACTGGGGGAAACACCAGGCATTGCACATTCAAAAGGCAGCTTGTCGCCAGCCTGAACCAGACCCATTTTTTTTTTCCTCATTCCACATATATCACACATATAAAGAATCCACATGGATTTAGAGAATCCCCCTACAAAAACCCTGAAGAATAATTGGGTGTAAAACCAGGGTTGGATACTTTTCCAGAAATACATTCACAAAGCTCAGACAAATTCCCACTTTGGGTAATTTTTGCCCATTATTGCAGCATTTCACACTGTTTTTGATGGAGCTGTGGATGATGGGGAAGCCTCGGCATCCAACCCCACTCTTACATGGTACAAACAGATACTGGTGCTATAAACTCTGTCAAGTCCTGCACTAGAATCTTTAAATTGTTAAAAATAGGAAAGAAACTGCACAGTTCACATATTTTATAAAGCTGGGTTAAATCAACATCTGCAAAAAATATCCCCGTTAAACGAAATAGCAGGATTTCATTAAGTAAATTGCAAGTTGGCAAAAATTCTGAAAGAAAGGGAAAAAGCCACAGCCAGCCCTGTAATTTAAACCTTATTTTAACTGTGACAGCATGGCTGAGAGAGGCTGCATTTGCAAAGGAAAAAATAAAATGAAGTTTAAAAAAAGTACCTGTTCCCCCTGTACCTCACCTCAGCGTCGGCAGTTGTCACTCAAATGAGTTTTTCCACAGGGAGATGAAGAGGGAGCAGGACACGCTGCCACCTCTGCATCCTCTGTGTCAGATCTACCAACCCTGAAAAACTCAGCATTACCCACCACAGGAGCACCTGGATGCTGGTGGGTGAAGGTGTCTGTAAATCCCTCAGAGCCAAGAGGGCTCAGGGACACCCCAGGGAGGCTGCAGCCCCCCTTCCACCACTTCCCCTGGAAGGTGAGCAGCTGAAACCTGGGATGAGATGGCTAGAGAGCTGTGAAACAGCTCAGTCTGGGTAACACTTCATCACTTGGTGTGTTTTAAACACATCCTGCTCCCCTGCACGAGCCTCTGGGGGTGCCACAGAGTGGCAGGAATTGGGCTCCTGGCTGGTGTACCCCAAAGGGCACCGTGCTCACCCTGGGCAGCTCTCCTGGGCTCTCCTCTGGGGTGGCTGTTTTAGGGTGGTCGTGGCCCTGTTTTCCCACCTGGAGGGTGCAGCTCTGGGGCAAAGCTGAGCCCTGGGGCAGGCAGGGAGTTTCCACTGGTTTTCCCAACCTGCTGAGCCTTTCCCTGCCCGGGGTGACTCAGGCAGGCTGGGCTGGGCTGCGTGGGGAAGACGAGCTCTTCCCACAGCCCCGGCCAAGGGCCCTGCAGGAGCCATCTCTGCAGGGGCAGGGACAGGGACAGGACACCCTGAGGGCACCGTTCGGGGCCACCTCCTCCAGGCCAACACCCAGCACTCCAGATTTCAGCTCCACAACTCCAGCAACTCCAATTTCCCACCCAAAAGCTCTGCATGTCCCAGGGGAATCACCTGGAAGCAGCACTCTGGGATCAGTAAAACCCATCTGGCACATTCTGGATCTGTTTGCTTTGAGAAGAATTGCAAAACCTCAAAACAAAACGTGAAAAGAGCAGCTCTGATCTGCAAACTTGGAGCTGAAGAGGAGCCCTCTCACAAAAAGGCCAATTATTTGCTTACAAGGTTTTGGCTTCGCTGTTTTTCCTGGCACTTACGCCACTGGAGTTATTTTGAAGGGCTGTTTGCTCCAGGAGGAGCCGAGCAAACAGCAATCCCATTTCCTTTCGGATCTAAACATCCGTTTGCCGTGCGAGCGGGAGGAAAAAACCCAACCCCGAGTGCCTCAGGAAGCACGGGAGAAGGGGAGGTGGGTGCTGCTGGGGAGGGAGCACAGCACCCACCCAGCCAAGGGGGTCCCCGTTCCCTGCTGGCCTGAAACAACAGGGAAGGGTCACCCAAGGGGCCTGGGATGCTCTCCTTGAAGCAGACCAAGCAAAGCTGCAGTGGCTGGACCCTCCCACCTTCCTCAACACATCCACGGGGGCTGGACTTGATCATCTCCACAGGTCCCTTCCCACCGAAAGCAGTCCAGGATTCCGCCCTTACAGTGGGATGGAGCAGCTCCTGAGAATTCCAGGCAGTTTCACAGCCTGGTGCTGCATGAAGCAAGAAATCAAAGGGGGCTGCACGGGCCCCCTGGAGCTCCCTGGAGAGGCAGCATCGCCGGAGCCTGGCAAGAGGAAATCTGGGAGCAGAAGCAAGGTGGTTGTGCGGGGGAAGTGCAAGGCAAAGAAGGACACAGAGCTGCTGGAGCAACTCCAGAGGAGGCCATGGAGATGCTCCAAGGGCTGGAGCCAAACTGGGAGAGCTGGGAATGTTCCCCTGGAGAAGAGAAGGATCCAGGGAATCCTCAGAGCCCTTGCAGGGCCTAAAGGGGCTCCAGGAGAGCTGGAGAAGGACTGGGACAAGGGATGGAGGGCCAGGACACAGGGGATGGATCCCACTGCCAGAGGGCAGGGCTAGGTGGGATACTGAGGAGGAATCCTCCCGGCTGTGCTTTCCACCCTTCAGTGAGCAAAGGGCCAGCTCGCCGGCGTGTTCCTAAATTTCCTGGCTTTTGAGGATACAAGCCAGGTCATTAACATTATTTATAGGTTCCTGTGTATGAGTTTCCATTTGTTTGCCTGCTTAAAACCAGTTAGGTGGAAAAAAAAAAGCAATTCCTGGAGGTCAGACAGTTAAAAAACCCTCATGTCCATGGTCTGATGGACCCAAAGGATCAGCAGCTCCTTTAGAGGCATAACTGTTTCCTTAAATGCTTATTGTGTAAATATTTAAGCTACTTTATAAAACTTTTACAATGTACTTAGGAAGCATAAATCTCCGCAGTGGAGCACGGCAGGCCCTGGCCGTGCACGCTCAGGAACACAAACAGGGACATTTCCAATGCTAATGCTGCACCCAAGGGGCCCTGAGGTCACAATCCCAGGAAAATCATTCCTAAGCTGATCCCCTGGGCTCACCCCAAAAGGGAGCGTGGTTACGTGCACTGAGTCATTGCTACGGGGCGACTGCAGCGCGGCTGCCCTTGAAAACAATCGGGGATTGATGGCTAGTGGGTGGTGTGTGCATGGAGCCCTGAGGTTTTTCCTCTTCAAAGCACAGCTCTCACACTCCAGAATTATGTAATTCAAAAACAATCCACTAATGCTTATCCGTTTTAAGAATGAAATGATTTTTTTTGTTTTTTTTGTTCGGTGCCTGTGGAAGGTTTGAAGTCAAGCCCAGCTCGTCAGAGCCCACTGCTGCATCCCTCACCCGTCCAAACCAGTGCCACCCACCCACGGCAGCCTCTCTCGTGGTGCTTTTTGGGGAAATAAACTTCCCAGAGGTGAATATTCCCTCGCACTGGGAAAAAGCCCCATGTGCTGATGGACACATCTGCATCCAGGCTGGTTTCCACAGGGAAACCGTGCAGCTTTATGGGATTTGCTTGGACACAGCACTCACCAGCTCCAACTCTTCAAAGAAATGAGACCTTATTTAACATAGGAAATAACATGTTTAGGATTTTTTTCCCCAGAACAGCTTCTCTACTGTAATTTAGGAGCATTTGAGGCAACAACAACAAACAGAACCAGGGAACTGGAAGTTTATTCTCTTTGCAAAGCACAGCTTGCTGTTGTATATGATGAAGTACATAGAAAGTCTGGAAAAAACTTGGATGGGAGTTCAAACACTGATGTTTTAAAGATGAAAGCGTGTTCTGCGATTAAATGTTTAAATAAAGTTTTCTGGTACTAAATCATTTAAACATTTTCACATTCCTCACATTTCTAGAAGTGCTGTTGGCTTGTATTTATTGTCATAACCCAGTGCCCTCAGCAAGCCACCAGGGCCACTTGAGGCAACCTGCTTTCCAAAGGGAAAGTTCTTTCTGGATGGTAGAAAGTCAGGAAGGACAAGGGAGCCTGAGCCTTATTCTCCACCCCCCATTTATTCTCCAACCCCTGTCATAGTTTCCTCTTTTTTTTTAACAAATAAATCCTCCCCATGCTGCACATGGGCAGAGCGAGGTTCTGCTCCAAATATTGACCAGAAATTCAGAGTAACTCCACTGACTTCACCGTGGTTGTATTTAGACAGCTGAAAATCAGCAGAAATTGGCCTGGGTGTTCAAATTGTCTTTTTCAGCAGCTCTCGGGCTGTTGCAGGGTGCTGTCAGTGATGAAGTCAGAACTGCCCACGGGGACATGGAGCAAGGCTCCACCACCAGTGCCTCAAACAGCCCCAGGAAGAGGCAAACCTCAAGTCCTCGAGCTTTTTGAGAAGGTACAACTCATGAAACCACCAAGCCCAACGCTCCAGCCCAGCAACGCAAGGAAGCTCTGACCTGGCCTCTCCCAGCTCTGCCACAAAGCTTCGAGGAACTGCAGAGAGATCCAGGACAAATGGGGACAAACCTGCCATGAGCCAATTAAAAATGGAAACGCTGGCGAGGTTTTTCCTGCAGGACAACGCAGCAGTAGCAGAAGAACGAAAATCTGAATTTCTCCTACGACAGAGCTCGATAAACAAAACGTGGTTTCCAAAGCCAGAAGACAACTGGGCTCAGTCACCCAGCGTGCTGCTGCCGACCCTGATGTCCTTATTTCCTTGTAAATCCATCATTAAGGGATAAAAACAACAGCCCAGGCTCAAGGGGACATCCACGAGTCGCAAGTCCCGCTCGGCACTCCGGGATCCCTGATGGTTCCATCCCTGCTGCTCGGCACTGAACCTCTCCCCAGGAGCTCCCAGGGCTGTTTGGCTAACACGGCCCAGGATAAAACTCCCTATTTATTTTGGCTCCCTTCACTCCGAAGGCCCTAAAACCCAAATAAAGTCCATTTCCCTCTGCGTGTATCTCCAGCTATTGACACTGCTCGGGACCAATTTGCAAATCCAAACAAACGCGCTGTTGTGTAATGGGGCTGGAAAAACAATCAGGAAGGGGCTGGGGGTGTGCTCACAGGTTCCTGCTGAGGGAGGGCTGGAAGGGGCGGCAGCCCAGGCAGAGATTACAAGAAATTCAACTTTTACTCTGATAACAACAGGGGCTATTTTCTGCCCATGACATCACGCTCCCAACCCGCCACGAAGCAGCAGAGATGGTGCTGGTGGAAGTCACGGAGGACTCTGCTGGTTGTAACATCCTACAGTTCCCTCTTTTAAAAATAGTGATTTTTCTTTTCTTTTCCAGTGCCTCACAACCACCCGAATCCTCTCTGCTGGCTCAGCTGATCCGAGGATAAATCACAGCACCC
Source organism: Motacilla alba alba (assembly GCF_015832195.1). Classification (NCBI taxonomy): domain Eukaryota; kingdom Metazoa; phylum Chordata; class Aves; order Passeriformes; family Motacillidae; genus Motacilla; species Motacilla alba. Next base: position 19,064,486 of record NC_052025.1, on the reverse strand, counting down.
CAAATCCATGTGAACAAGCCCAGACTCCCACCTGCACTCCCCAGCAGGGAATGATGGGGGCACAACTTATCTGCCCTGTTTCAGCCCTGTTCTGTAGAGAGAAGATGAATTGTGCCTTTCAACTGGCTCTTCCTCCCGGCTGGCTGCAGTTAAGTATCTAAAAAAACCATCTCAGACATGGACATCTGTATTATTCTGAGATTAAGTGCAAGACTTGATACCCAAACACCATCAAAATGGTCCAAAACATTATTAGCTCTTTAATCACATGCAAAAGCAACATCTCACTAAGAGAATTCAAATCTTAAGGGCGATGTGTCATTGCCTGGATGACTCTGGATAGGAAATGGAGCTGGAAATGGATTGTGAGAATAAATACATTGGTGTGCTCTACCTGCAGACACAGAATTGGTGTGTAAGTGGTGGCATTAAGCTACACCTACATAACTGAAGGATGTCAGGAGCTGGAAAAGCACAGTGCTGTGCTGTGCATGGCAGGGTGAAGTTAAAACTCTTATTCGTGAGCCCATTATTTCAGAATCAATGGTTGAAACTAAGAGCTGCCACAAACTTCTCCTGCAGCTTGAAGGAAGGACCAACCCAGAGCCCCATCCCAGCCACCACAGGGGCTCTGCTCAGCAGAAAAAGGGTCTCCTTTCAATGCAATGGAGAAGGCAGAGCAACAACTCTATTTTAGCCCTGTTGCTATGAAATGTCTACAAAAATAAGCCCTGGTTGTGCCCTCCCTGAGGCACATCCCTGTCCCGCTCCTCCTCGCAGTCCTGTCCCAGCCACAGCCTGGCCTTGGCCAAACTCACCTGGTTTCAGGTTTCCTGACAAACCCCGAAACATAAATACATCCCTAATTCTGCTGGGGAAGCTGAGCCAAGTTTCTGGCAGGGCTGTGCTTGGGATTGAAACAAGGCGGGGAAAAAAACCACAGCGGTTTTGACCCAAAACCAAGAGTCCCCCCCCCAGACTTGGCAGCTCCCACTGATTTTTATTTTGAGTCAAAACTCAGGGCTCCAACACCCCGCTTGGGGAAGGGGGATTTTCAGAGCCCTGCAGGACATCCAGCTCCCTGCCTGACACTGGATATCTTGATGGAAGTGTGCTGCAGCTCTGCAGTGCCACGATGGGGAAATCCCAGCTTTCACTGCAGCAGAAACCCCAAAACACGGCAGGCTGCTGCTAAGCCCTCCCTGCAAATCCCATCCATGCCCAGAGCCCAGCACTTGGAGGCTGCACACAAATAGAGCTGCAGGCATCTTTCTGAGGGCTGCAGAGGCAGTTTAAAAGCAGGATGTTTGGCTCAGCTGCTCTTCCCTCAAATAAACACCCACGACCTCACTCCAACAGAGAGGCACCGCTCTGGGAGCGCTGGAGTTGCTGCAGTTCCAAAGAGCCAGCCTTGATTTCCCCCCCGGCTCTGGGAGTGCCACCAGCCTGGGTGGCACCTGGGGAAGGCAGCCATGGCCACCGCTCTCCAAGGGCCACGCTGGAATTCTGGCACACGTAGGGAAGTGTTTTCTCATCCCCCCTTTCTCACGGACCTGCTGGGTTGAGTTAGTCAGAAAAGCTCTGGTTCGGAAGCTGTGAAATGCTGAATTGGTGAGAATTTCTTTCTGCATCACAGTCTGCTGCATCACAGCTCAGGGAATGAATCCAAGGTATCCAAGCTGATGCTCCCAGTCTGGAGTGGATCTGCATTCAACACTCACTGCTGCCTTTGTGTTGAGACCACCAAACCTCCAGTGTGTGCAAGTGCAGCACTCACAGCAGGAGCCAGTCTCACTCCTGTGCCACCACAAATCCAGGATAAAGACACGGCACTTTGGAAAAACATTTCTGCTGCCTGCTCTTCATACCCTCTTCACACTGCTTCGGTTCATTCACGTGACACAAGCATTAAGCACAACTTCAAAGGAGAAATAAGGAATAGAAGCTGCAAGATAAGGCTGTGCTGTTTCCCTCAGGTGGCAGCACTCACCCAGGCACTGGAGAAATGCTCCTTCCCTCTGTTAAACCAACCTGTGCCCACCCTCACCACTGCCCTGTGCCACTGAAGGCTGGCTGTGAGGAGTTTGGTACTTACTGCAGCTGGCACCTGTGAGTTATTAATGCCTGAACCAATTTCAGCCACTTGCCTGCCTTGGAAGCACCCCCTGAATCCCTGAAACCTTCCTGGCTGTTTGAACAGGGTGGAAAACATGACTCCAAATCCCAGTGCATGCTTCCTGTGCTCAACACACACCAAACATCAGCCCCAGGGACGTGCACCGAGGCAGCCTGAGCCACAGAAGAGCTCAAGAAACAAATAAAGCCAAAATTTAACAACCTCTAATCCAAGCAAGGCTGTGCTGTGAAGGCTGGAGGCGGCAGGGCCACGGCACATCCCAAACCCGGGTGCTCCCTGTGCCCCACCCCACGATGCTCCAAGGTGGGATGGCTCCAAAGCCAGCCCCAGATCCCAGGAGTTCAAACGCCACTGAGAGAGGACAGAAGCAGGAGGAAAGGCTCTGGGGGCTGGGGGAGAGCCAGGCAGCCACGACCCACACGGTGCCAGCCTGGCCCCGGCCCGGCCCCGCTGCGAGGGGAGGCTTTGGGAGGCAGCTGGTTCTCATTGAGAGCCTCTGCAGCCTGCATGGGGGGAGAGAGCCTGCAGGGAAGGGCACAGGGAGGAGGAGGGGCGAGAGGATGGGGATTAAAATAATATTGTGTTGAAATCTCAATGAGAGGGAGGAAAGGGGGAAGAGCAGAGAAAGCAGCGCTTTCTGCGAGGCAGCGCCAGCGATCCAGCCCGAGGCTGAGCTGGGATTATCTGCTGGCTCCCAGCAATGTCCTGGTGCTGCTTGGTCTGTCCTCATTTAAACCTGGATTGAGCCTATTGCATGCACCCAGCCAGGGCAGCTCCCTCCCTCCAGCACACCCAGCAGCCCGAGGCTTCCACAGTGGGCAGTGCACTCACAAAAACCTTCCACAGCTCCGTCTGGGCACAGACAGCCCAGCCCCTCTCTGGGGCAGCCTTTCCATCAGCACCTTCTATTTTATGGGTTTTTTTCTGCAGTTTCTGTGTTTTAAAGTGATCAGTTGCACAGTGCAGCCCGCTGGGGTGTGCATGGATACACCAGGCTGGAGGGGAAAGGGCTCCAGCTCCACTCCAACAAAACCTGTTTGGTGACAGACCTGATCTAAACATGCACAAGTCCAGAATGTGAGACAGGTTCTCCCATTTTCCCTTCTGAGATTCAATTTCTTTGGGAAAAAACCCCCCATATTTCAAGCCAAGAATCAGGAAATTTCACAACATTATTTTTACTGTTAACTTTTGTTTGAATACCAGCTCTAGTCCAACTGCATCTCTTGTGTTTGGCTGCTCACTGCCAAGACCTGAGCTGAATTTTCTGGGACCAACTATCCCCAATTCTCCAAACACACAGAGGTTTCCTCTGAGCCACAGGGAAGGGCCAGGGAGAGAACCATTCTTGGGGCTGTACCAATGACACACACCAGCACATGCAGCTCCAGCACCCGCTTCCTACAGGAATAAGCCCTGGGCATCCAGTTTCCTTGAAAGCTTTGAAAAGCCACGCTCAGCTTTTCCTTCCTGCAGGTTTAACATGAGCTGACACTTCCCAGTGAGGCAGCAGAGCTCGGGGGACTGCAGAGCTCAGCACATAAAACACCCAGAGCTGCAGCCTTTGAAGCAGAGCCCTTCAAAGACAGGCACATACCAAATCTACTGAGGTTTTCTACACAAACAAATTCAGCATGGCAAGAGCAAAACTAATTTGCAAAGATCTTTTAATGTTGGAAGTCTCAAATGACCGACCCTTTCAAGCACAGCTGAATTCAATCCTGCTCTGAAGGTCTGCACTGGCCATTCTACATGGAAAAGACATGGAGATTTCAAAATATGTGGCTGTAATTACTGGGGAATAAAGAATGACTCCAATTTTCTTGTTCCAGTGATGAAGAAGCTGCCCAGTGTGCTCCTAGTCTGTAACCTGTGAAGCGTGACTTTTTTTTAAAAAAACATAATTCTGCTGACATTTCCCTTCCATTCACATAACTCAGCAGTGAGGGAAGAGCAGCTCCCTGTACCCACAGGATCTTTACCTTAGTCTGCATTGTCCCAGGAATTTCCCTGTTCTGCTGGGGTGGATGTCCCCTCAGTCACACACATCCCTTTGTGCAAGCACTGGACAGGTGCAAATGAAGAGTCAGGTGAATTCCCATGCTGGGAACCCCTGTGGCATTTAAAGATGAGCCAAAGCAGAGACGGGCCCGTTCTGGGGTCTGGTCCTCCACACATGCCAGCTCCTGACTCCTGGGACACCACCCTGGGGTTTGAGGGGGCTGGGATGTCCCCACCAGAGACAGGAGCAACCCCAGAATGGGTAAGGCTGGAAAAGCCCTCTGAGAGCAGCAGCTCCAAGCATTCCACTTGTCCCCAGGTGCCACAGCCACACGGCTTTTACACCCCTCCAGGCATGGAGCTGTGCCAGGGCTGGACAGCCCTTTTGGGGATGAAATCTTCCCAAACATCCATCCTAAACCTCTGCTGGCACAACACCCAACAGCATCCAACACCCCTGAACTGGCACAGCCACACTGAGCCAGCTCTTCCCCTGGATCAGATCCAGGAACAGATCCAACACGCCACCAACCCAACTCCCATCTCATGTCCTCACCTGCACCCTGCAAACCCACGGGAACCCACCTGACATGGAGCAGAGAGCCCCCAGGCAGGGCCTGCAAACTCCAGAGCTGCCACCCAGCTCAGGCCCCAGCCATAAAAAGAGCTCCACAATAGTGTTATTTATTTTTTTGGAGTCACAAATGATTTCCAGCAGCAGGAGGGTGAGGGATGCGGCGCTGGACCCGGCACCCGGCCAGTCTCATAAATGGTTGGCAGCCAGCAGAGCAGCAAACCCATTTCTATTGAAATCAGCTTGTTACTACTAATTTTTACTGGCTTCCTGGTCGATTCATAAAGTTTTGTTGGGGTTTTTTTGTGTTCTGCTTGGGGTTTCTTTTGCAGATCTCAGAAAGCAACTCCGCGACACTTGAGGGAAACTGAGCCCTGGCCTTGCCACCAAGGACTGCTCTGCACCCAGCCAGGCACCCACAGCCTCTCTGGAAACGCTGCTGTGTTTCCAGGGCTTCATAAAACCGCAGCAGAAAGAGTTCTCCAGGGCAGGCCAGAATCAAAACCTGCTGGATGGAGTTTTACAGGGATCAGAGCCGTGGCAGAGCAGCCTGAGCCCTCAGTGGCAGCTGCAGACACCAATTCACAGGGAGGGATTGGGTCTGAGACATCAAACTGCCCATTTCCACATCTGCCCCTTCTCTCCACAGCTGGATACCCCGAGCTGCTGCACCAGACAATCCCAACTGGATCTAACCTCGGAGCCTGAGCTTTTTATAAGCACCAGTGACTGTTTGCTGGGAGACTTGGCAAAGCTCTGGATCACACAACCATGGAATGGTTTGGGTTGGAAGAGACCTTTAAGATCATCCTGTTCCACCCCCTTCCATGGGCAGGGACACCTCCCACCAGAGCAGGCTGCTCAGAGCTCCATCCAACCTGGCCTTAAACACTTCCAGGCTGAGAGCTCCTGTTGGGCTATGTCAGTTTAAATCCCCTGGATTTTAAGAAGAATGCTGGGAAAAAAACCTACCTATGGTTAATTTTTACCTACAGCTCTCACTGAAGGGTTTAAAGAGCAACAAATACAAAAAAAACCCCAAAAAAAACCCAAAACAAACAAACAAACAAAAAAACCCAGGCAAAAATCAGGACAAATGACTGTGCTTGCCACAGAGCTGAGGGGAAGATGCAGCAGTGCTTCCAAAGGAGCAGCTTTATTCAGGACTAAGGGAAAGCAGAACCCTGGGAGTTCCCAGCCAGCAGTGTTCGTGTTTGCCTTCCCTGTGGAGGACAGGGATGCTCCCAGACCCCACAGCCTCACACGGGGGGATGAATCAAGTGCCTCATTCTTCCCCCTGGACAAACTTGGCTTTTCCCGGCGCGGGCTCGCACAAACGGGGCCTTGTGTGAGCTCCACACTCAGGAACAGCAACAGGCCAGGCTTTGGAGCAGCCAGGAGGGCAGAAGAAAAGGGGAAAGGGAAGAAAGAAGATGTGCTCTGCACAGCACGTCCATCCCAGCAGGAGCCTCTGCAGACAGGTAAAAACCAGGCTAAATCTAAAGACCTCATCAGAGAAACAGAATGGGTTGGGTTGGAAGGGCTCCTCTCATCCACCTTCCACGAGACCAGGCTGCTCCAAGCCCAATCCAACACTTCCAGGGATGGGACAGCCACAGTTTCTCTGGGCAGCCTGTGCCAGGGCCTTACCCAGCACTCATCAGCCAGCACCTGGTGCTGCAGCTCCCGCAGGAGCCTTTTCCCTGATTAAACAGACAACTTTGCATCACTCTGTAAAAGCACAAAGCAACTGGCACTTTTTTTTTTTTAAAGTCTTTAACATTCTTTGGCTTCTCTCATGGAAAAATCTTAGCAAATGAGACCTTAATAAATGGAAAGAGCTGAAAAATAGCCTTTCTGCTGGCAGGTTCTGCTCCTGCTCATGGAATACACAGATAAAACCAACACAGCCGTGTCTCCCACCCTTCCGCGGAGCCACTGTGAGAAATCCTGCCCAAGTACCCCTGGCACCAAGAGATGCCCCTGCAGCAGCTTGAAGACTCCAACTTCCCCAGCCTGGAGGAATGGGCAGCCTGATCCTTCTGCCACAAGCACTTAGGAGGAGGAACATCTCCAAAGCCATAAACCAAACACAGGCACAGGAAGGGGAGGGCAGCTCTTCCAAGCCCAGGAAGGGACGTGGCCAAGCTGCAGTGGGGCCAGCAGAGCATCAGTGTCCAGCTGGGACAGCAAATGTGACACCAGGGCACTTCCATGAATTGCCATTGGGAAAGGAGGGATGGCTTTGGTCCAGCTTTTGCTCTGGGAATGCACTTGGAATGGGTGGGGGATGCTGCAGGACAGGACAGGAGCACGTGGGCTCCTTGAACCTTCAGCGAAGACCTCCTGCACCCCCCAGGAGCACAGAACTGCTGTGAAGGGCAACACAAACTCTCCACACATCCCTCTCTCTCGCACCGTCGGGAATTTGACTTTTTGGCAGGTTTCATACACGGGCTTGGATAACCTGAAAGGCAAAATGCAGAGGGCAGGGAGCAGCATCCCAGCCCGAGGCCGATCCCTGCCAGAGACTGCATCCCTGTGGGGAGCCAGGGACAGGCTGTACCTTGTGAGGCTTTTCAGGCCTGGGCATCAGAGGCAACTCTTAGCCATTTAAAGAATAAAACTAGGAAAATACAAAAAGAAAAAAAGAAGGGGAAACCTGGGGTGGGGGGCTGATCAAGGAGACGCTGGGGCAGGAGAGGAGCTTTGGGTTTAATTCTGTTTATATCCTCTGATGCTGGTGGGTTTTTCCCCATGTATTTTCCCATATCCAAAGCCTGGGATGAGGAACCAGCTTCTCCCCCAAGGAGAAGCTTCCCTGGGAGAGGGGTGGTGGGACAGCAGCAGAGTCCAGCACTTCCATGCCAGAGCTGTTTGATCCCTGCTCCAGCCCCAGGAGCTGCAAAGGCCATTACCAGTCAGCATTAGCAGCCCTGCCAGAGGTCAGCCAAGACAGGCATTTCCACATGAAATGGTTTTGTTCTTACATAAAAAACACACCCAAACAGGAATCCAGCAGTCCTGAGCATCCCAAGCCCAGACCCCAGTGCTGCACATCTTCCCCCCTCCTTTCTCCCAGCACTCTCCCCTGGGATGATGCTTTTTTCCAGCTAAACACTCATTTTCTGGGGCTACAGTAAGGACTTTTGACAAGGTGGGGAGGCCCTGGCACAGTTTCCCAGAGAAGCTGGGGTTCCCCCAGACCCCTAGAAGTGTCCCAGGCCAGGCTGGACCAGGAGCACCCTGGGATGGTGGGAGCTGTCCCTGCCCATGGCAGGGGTGAGCAGGATGAGCTTTAAGCTCCCTCCCAACCCAAACCAGGATTTGATGAATCAACCAAGTGAAAGGCACAGAGCAGGGCCAGAGCAAGAGCTGGGACAAACCCAAATCCCCAGAGCCAGGTGGGACCTCAGTGAACCAATGTCCCCCTCCTGCAGCACCAGCCAAGAGCAGGACCAGGGGCACTGTGCAGGACACGGGGCAGAGCTGAGAATCACAGCCCCGAGTGCCAGCCCCAGGCTCTGGGGAAGCACAAAGAGCTGAGTCTCCTTTGCCAGTAAACTGAACCTGAGCTTCAGGGGCTCGGGACACTTCAAAGCCCTCAACAGCACTGAAGGGATGGACTTTTCAGCTGTGGAGCAGAGAAGCAAAATCCACACAAACAAGCAGTGTTCCAGAAAACCAGGTTTAACCATCAGCAGCTCCCAACGACAGGGGGGATGTTTTTCCTGAGGGTTTTTTTTTTTCCCTCCTCCTTCTAGTTTGCCTTTTTTTTTTTTTTTAATTTCTTACTAAAAGCCATCTCGAGCTCCCACACCACACAGCCCTTTTGGGTCTGAGCATCCTCCAGAGGTAAAATGCTGAGTTAGGCCTTGGAGCCCAGGGAAGGAGGTGCCTTTGATGAAGAGCAAATCTCCAGACTTCAATGGCTCCGGTGAGCGCCACACATTTAATAAGTTATTTCCGTGGAAAACCTTGGTAACTCGGTTATGAATCAAGCCTATAAACACCTCTCACTCATCAAAGTGCCACAAAAAAATCTATTACTGGGACTGTGAACACAAGCCTCTCTCTACAGGTCCCCTATAAGAAGCCAAAATTCCTCCTTCAAAACATTCACCGTTTTCAAAGGTCATAAATACACTGTGTCCAGTATTCAGCAAATCCCTTTAAAAAGCAAAACACAGGCACAGGGAAAAAGGAAAGTTCAAACAAAGCCAGATCCATCAGATCCACGCTGCTTAAAGGACACAACCAGAGCTACATCAAAGGAACTTTTACTACCTAGAAAGTTGTATCCAACCCCTAATAGGGTGCAAGAATGTAACATTTAGGCTACAAAGAATAAACTAATTTACTTTCAAGTAACTTGCTTACTTCCTGATGTTTCTTTTTTTAAAGAGTGATGCCTAGGTGCTTGGAGAAGTGAGGGACGTGATTATTCTGTGATTCAAGGCCAAACATCATAACTACTCAATGAACCACAGACAAAAACATATTTTATCTGGGTCTTGTACTTTCTCCAAGAACTTCTAGGTTGAAAACATCCAGGCTAGCTGTGAAAATCCATCCCAGTTCTAGGTAACAGAGGGAGAAAAAGCAACTTTCTCCTCCTCTGCTGGAATGTACTGAGAACTTCAGAGTACTGCCTCCAAGGGAATCATGCTCCCCAGATAGTGCCCGTGGAACCTTCACTGCAGAGCATCATCCTGCCTGGATCCCTGATGGAAAATTCTCCTCTGGGGCTCTGGAGCTGTGTGTACACACAAATACAGAGGCATCATCTGCAGAGCAGCTTGAATCTCTGCATCAGGCACAGGGTTTTACCAATACTGGTAAAACCAACCTTCTTCCACCCTTGTGCAGCCTGTGCCACTCCAGTCAGATGATCCCCAGGCTCTGGCAGCCCGTTTGGATTTTCCCCTTCCTTCTTCTGAACAAGGCTCAACTCCAGCTGCCCTGCTCTTTTTTAGGGACAGCTCTGACTGTCCTCATGTCTAAAGCGAGGCTGTTGGATGGTTTTAGCAACAAAGGGGCATTCTCCACCTCCCAGGCCAGGAGACACCTGCCCTCCTGTCAGGCTGTTTGTGGGGGCTGCTGTTCCTTGCTCCACGGGATGCAAAACCTCAGAGGAACCTTGATGCCCCTCTTCAGGAGACCTTCAGCACAAACCACCCCTTCCCACCTCCAGCAAATTCCTCAGCGATTCCTCAGCCTGTGTGAAATGAATTTCCCCATCCCACATCACTGTCCTGGCTGAGCCCTGCACCACAAGCCCATAACCCAGGGGTGTTTTATACAAACAGCTGTCACTGGCCCTAGGAACACCTCTACAGCTGCACAGGCACTGCCAGAGCTCCATGCTCCTGCCAGGGCCCCACGCTCTGCACGGATGGAGCCACTTCTCCCCACAAGACACGGGGTGCAGGTGGCACCACGAAGGTCCACTGCCACCAAGGCATGGCCACCCACCAGCTCTGGGACAGCTCGGTGCTCCAGCTCTTGGTTTGGTGGCCCAACAGCAGTTATCCCACAGGGTTTTAATGGAAAAACAACCACACACAGGTAATATCTCCCTCCAGCCCTGACCTAGGGTGCTTCTCCTCCACTGGCAAGTCACCTAACTTTGAAAAAAAAATTCTTAAATTGCTGCTTGCTCAATGCTCTGAACAACTTCATCTGCTCGTGATTCTCCCAGGTGGAATACTCCGTGCTGATGGATGAAGCACTGCTATCGACAGGATTTGGACACAACAAGAAGCCTACCTGGCTCCAGAATCAATGATCCCTTCACCTTGGGCTCCAAAGGAGCGGCAGAACTCCAGGAGCTGCCACCTGAGCCCCCCACCATGGCAAGCACAAATGGGAAGTGGAAAAACCCCCTGCCCTCCACAAATCCACCGGCTCCAGGGGGTTCATCACCAGCCCAGACATCTTTTATATAAAAGAAAGGAGCACACCTGCACCTCTGTGAAAGGGACAGCCCTGAAAGCCCAGGGAGCAGCTCCCAGAGCTTCCCCACCTTCCCTTCCAGGGCTTAATCCATGATTCACCCCACAGCTGGAGAAGCTGCCTTTGATGCCAGCCCCAGGCAGGGCCAGAAGCTGCGCATGAGCAAAGCCCCAGGGAGGGCAGGCTGCTGCTCCGAGGCTCTCCCGGGGGGGTTCCAACATCCATGGCCATCCACAGCCAAGGGGGAAGAGCCTCCACAGCGAGCAGAGAATTCCTCTCTGAAGCACACTGGAAAATAGATGCACTTTATTTCCCGTTGGCAAAGTGAAACTATGGAGGAAAGCTGTTTAATATAAAAACATCTGACAAAGCACCTCCAGGATGTATTTTTTTGCATCAAAGAAGTAGCTCTTGGCAACAGGCTCGTTCCTCCGACCAGGAGAGGTTTTAGCCAAACCCTGATTGTTCTAGACTGCACAGGGGAAGACAAGCCAGCAAAGCTACAGTTAAATATGAAAGAAAAAAAGAAACCAAAACTATTGCTGGCCCAAACAAACATCTGTCTGTGATTAAACTGGATGCACAGATCCGTCGTGTCTTTTTTAAAGGATTTGTTTCTGCAGGAAGGGCGGGGAGAAGGGATGAAAAGGCTCCAGGGTGGTGCTGGGTCAGACCCAGCCCCCAGCCCAGAGCTGTCACTGAGTCTGTCCTCAAAACCCAACATTTCCCCCCAGAAGAAACTGCTGTCCTATTACTGACAAAAATACCCTTTTTTCTATTAACAGGTAATTCCAGAGCCTCTCCCCCAGCCCGGAAAGGGCAATGTTTGCCCAGTTGCCACACACATCCGCCTGACAGATTTAATGGGCTTTTTTTTTTTTTTTTCCTACTCCTAACACACAGGATCTTCATAAATTTCCTTGTTAGCATAAATCCTGCAGCCTGTTATTTCTGGGGGGGAGAGGAAGGGAGACGTTCACTTTCTCCATTCAGTGGGTTTTAAAATATGCTTCCTTAAGTTCATCCTAAATATTGCTGGAAGCAGAAAAAACCCTCTGGCTCTCGCCTGGAGCCGTGGCATCACCTCAGCAGGGCTGAGTCACCAGCTCCTGGATGGATGCTCCTGCCTTCTTCCTCCCTTTGGTGGCACAGGGACCCTGCTCCCCAAATCCAATGCCCACAGCCTCACCACTGCCCTGCAAAAACCTCCCCATCTTAAAAAGAAAAAAAAAATCAGAAATAATTTAAATAAGCTCCTGGCCATTCAGCCTCTGTTTTTTTTCTCTCTGTTAATTCTCAGCTTTCCTCCACCATCATCAGTCACCAAGCACAGCTCATCTCCACGTGGAGCTCAGCACCTTCTGGACATCAGCAGAGCTGCTGGAATAAACTCATGCCCGTGCTTCCACTTCCAGGTGGAAAACACCTTCGTGCTGCTTTGGAGCACGGACAGAATTCATCCCTCCTCCAACAAACCACCAATTCAACAGTTCTTCTTTAGGATGCACATTTTCAGCTACACACGGGTTCACCAGAGCTGAAACTCTTGGAGAGTTTTAGCACATGGGAAGTGATTTCAAAGTTAAAAAAAATAACAAAACAAACCAACTATTTTTGGAAAAAACAAACCAGCATCTTCCCTGGGGATGGTCAAGTCAGCACGAGACCTACAGAGGCAAGGCCACCTTTTGCTCTCCCACCTGTCCTCCCCTCAGGACCTCCAGAATTTAAAGCCACCTCTAACAAGAACTTTGCCCAACGTTCATCATGGGGCTTTTCAACAGGAATGGGGCTTTTCCATGGGTTTTAGGAAAAGATCCTTCCCAGGGCCAGGGAGGGAGAGCCCTGTGGGATCCAGAGGAAGGCAGGCAATCCCAAAGCCCACGGCAGCTGCTCCATCCCATCCCATCCCCTACAGAGAGGCTCAGCCCTCCACACGCCTGGCAAGTCTAACGGGTACAGCAGCTTCTTGGCATGTGCTGCAGGAGCCAAGTCTGAGGGGAAGGGAAAAAAAAATTACTACAAATGTTCCACCAATTATGAGTCACGAGGCTGAGCTTTTGTTCCTGCCTTGCTGGATTTTGCCCTTTCCCTGGTATTTCCCCAGCCCCGGCCGGGAGCCGCCAGCACTGGCCAAGGCTCTGCTGGCTCCCGGGGGACAGACAGGCTCAGCCCAGGCCAGGGAACCACCTGGGTTTAAAATATAACCCCCAAACGGCAGGTTCTGCTCAGCTCTGCTCCCCAGGCAGAAATGAATCTAAGAAGGAAAAGATGGAACTCCTCTTCGTGCTGAATGTGGCACGGCCTGAGCTCAGGAGGAGGAAACCGCAGGGTCAGACACCTCCAAGGGCCTTTTCACACCAACCCAGATCTTCCAAGCCATGGCTGGGAAAACAGGAGCATCCCCACTCCTAGGGAAAAGCTGTGGCTGGACACTGACCCTTGCACAAACAACTTTGCTCCAAGACCCAAATGCTTGGAACAGGAGATGAAGAGGGCTCTGGGGTATCATCCAGGGATCCAGGTCACATCCACCCAATCACCCACAGCTTGTGCTCCCAGTCAGTGCCAGCTGTTCCTCTGAACTTTACAGTGAGCCTGCTACTCCACTGTTTCCCTCTTTTTAAGGGCAATATTATAGCCATGGAAGGCTCTACTTCAAAAACAGGGTTTGCTTTTTTTTTTTTTTAAATTAACACACATGACAGAGATCATCTTTTGCCTTCACTCTAAAGCCTCCTGTTTAGAAGTTCATCAAGTAAAGGAGAAACAGGAGAAGAATGGTTCTCTTTGTTACACAAAATTGAATTTTGTGGCTTTATTAGGAAAAGCCTTTTTGCTGATCAAAGCTGGACCAATAAATAGCAGTGGCTTGATGCTAGATCCAAAATGTACTTATTTTTGGAAGACAAGTTAAATGCACACTGAGTACACAAGAGGAGGCAGGGAGGACCACGTGCTTTGTGGATCACTCCCACAGACCTACACTTCAAGCAGAGCGACTAAATGAGTTGAAATGGAGAATAAACAAACTGAAATGTGGCAGGTAGACTGGAGCCTAAGTGGATTTTTACCCTTGTACAGCCCTGTGATGACATGTATGGGTTAACTTCAGCAGGGCTCTTATCCTCTTTCAGCAATCGTGAGCACTGGGGAAAAATAAATCACCCAGCCCCAGACTCTTATTAAAAGTTTCACCATTGGAAACAGCACAGGGGGAGAGGAGGGATCTGGTTTCAGCACAATCTTGGTCACATGTTATCATTATATTGTTCAAGGAAAAGTTAAAATCTCTGTTCTTTCCAGCAAACCCACCAGATGTCCCATAAAGACTGAGCCATGAGGGAAGCTAAACCATTACATCTTCAGGAACCCCACTTTTCCAACTCGGCTGTTGTAATTAATGCCAATTATCAAGTTACAACAAAAGCCACGGGCATGGGGAGCTTTAGGGACGTGCATCCAGCCCTAGGAATGTTTGCTAGGAATTGCAAACACATATTTATTAGAGCACAAGGCTGAATGATCCCAGTCCTGCTATCAATTGTTCCCCTGCTCTGGACCCTCGGCAGCACAACAAAAGCCCGTGGGCCCAAGCACAGGGACACCTGAAAGGACAAGGAGAAGGGAAAACCCCCAGAGGGCAATGTGCCACCCTGCCATGATACAGACCCAGTGCTGTTTGAACACCCTTTGGAGTTGGGATCGGCCTAAACATCCTGAGGAATGCCCAAGTGCCACCAAACTGACCATGAACTCTTGCAAGGAAAGAAAATGAAGAAAAGTGCCACAGCCAAGGGACCAGTACCCCAAAGGTCCCCTCCAGCACCTCCCTTGACTCACGGCATGCCCCAAGTGAGCAGCAGATCCCATCCACGTGCTCAGCAATCCAGCCAGGAGCCTCAGAGGTGTCCAAGCCCCACCCCAGCCGCCGAACGTGGGGCTCCACCAAAACCCACGTTTGTCTGCCTTCATCCCAGCTCTCAGACCACGAAGCAGGCAAAGAAATTAAACCTAGTCCTACAGCCAGGCCCCTCCTGTCACACAGAGACAGCTCCCAGCCCGGGGTGAGACCCCAAGGAGAGAGATGTGGGATGTGCTGAGCCAAGGACAGCCCCAAGTCTACCTGCTGTCAGGTAAAACCACCCCAGGCCTTGCAGAGCCCCATTAAGTGAATGAAAGGTTGCAGGGTGGGGCAGAGCAAAAACCAGGACCTAATTAAGCCAAGCTTTGTTCGGGATCTTCAATGGCTCCGTGGCTGGGAGCCTGCTCATGAAAGCAGGGATTGCAGCCCGGGGCCAGGGCCCAACAGGTAACACCAGCCCGACGGTCCCGGCAAGAACCACCCCAAAGCAGCAGCTCTGAACGGCCCCCCTGCCATGGGAGAGCCCACGGCCCAGCCCCACAGCCTGGGATCCATGCTGGCGGCCTCCACACGGGACACGAGTGGCCCTGTGGCCACCTCCAAATGCCCCTGCTCTCCCCACAAACAGCAATCTATCACAACACGCACAGCCTGGATGTCTTTGAAAAACCAACTCAAGTAACTGCTTCTTGTCCTTCTCTTCACACCCAGAGCACAAACCAAGAGCAGGACCAGCACCCCCATCCCCTGCTGCTGTCCTGCCCCACCACCAGCCCCCACGCAGGGGGGGAAGGTACCAACAGCTGCCAACCTGAGAAATCTCCGGGCGTGACGTTGGGAGAGTTTGTAGCCTCTGTTTCAGTGTAAGACAACGTGGAATCTGATAGATCTGGGGAAAAAAAAAAAGAAAAAAAAAGCACTTTTAGTCCTGCTGCGTTTGCCAGTGCTACGTGAGCACCCCTGGCTGCTGGGCTTCCCACCACCTCCCCCAGAGAAACTCCCCACAGAGCCAGAAAGCAACCATTAACTTTGTAGCTCCACCACGCAAATGCAAAGTTTGAATTGCCTCGACCACAAAAATAACTCCAGTTAAGTTGATCAAACAAGTAGGAACTTGGTGCTTACTGGATAAAGTTACATTAAGCCTCTAAACAAGTCAGAGTTACTATACTTAATTATCACCATTAAAATTCTTGAAGCTGTTTATTCTTGCTTCCTTCCTTCCTCTTTGCTGAAGCGAAGGAAACTTTGTTTTAACAAGTTAAGAGTCTTTGTTATTCTCTCTTGCTTACACCCCTCTAATTAAGTGCTCAACTGTTTGCTCACAGATTAACTATTATTTTTCCAATCAAACAAGCCAGTGAAGCAAATTTCAACCCCTGGCTGTTGTTTTAATAAAGTCACGTGTCGCTCACTATCATCTCTCCCTGCAGCACAAGCAGTTTCTAAAAGGAATTAACTTGGAGGGGGGAGTGCAGGGAGGGACAACTCCTTTTTTTTGCCTCCACATCCAACAAAAAAAGAAAAAAAAAAAAGCCACCAGCAGCCAAGTTGGCCTTGCAGGCTGCTCTGGTCCCAGCCCTGTGGCGATGAAGGCGCCGGGCACGGGGTGCACACATGGCTGAGCTGCTCCCAGGCCTGGCAGGGCAGGGACTCACCTTGGCAGGGGCAGCTCCTGCCTTCCCCTGGGGCTGGGTGGGACAGGCAGGCACTGCTGTCCCCTCCTGTCCCTGCCAAACCCCGTTTGTCTCCTCCCTGTCCCTGCCCCACGGCAGCAAAAGCAGCTCCCCCTGGTCATTAATCCCAGTAAATCACTGACCACGGGATGAAGGCAGCTGCACCCATCCCAGCAAGAAACCCAAGGGGGATGTGGGATTCCTCCCTTCCCTGCCATGCTCCCGGGTCTCTGCTTCCCATTTAATTGCACAAGAAGCAAGGATGAGAAAGGATGGTGAGGATGCAGCGATGCCAGCTCAAAACATCTGCGGGCCAGCGTGCAGCACACAGGACCAGGATCCAAGGCTGCCAGCACCCAGCATCCTGCACTCCACACCCAGCCGAGCCACCCCAAAGCTGCTCCCACCAACTCTGTTTGGAAAACCTTTCATAATTCCCCAGGAAAAGTGACACCCCGCTCAGAAATGACACAGCCCCGAGTTTCAAAGACTTTCCATCTCAGAGGAAGGGTAATAGCTGGTTCCTCCATGGAGCAGCACAGCCAGGCCTTTATGGAAATGGCACCCAGGAGCTCCCACTCCCGCAGATTACACACACAGACTAAACATGACGTCTGGTAACCTTTCATTACGCCTTCATTAAAAATAGAGCTTCATATTATTTTGGAAAATATGCATGTGTCTACACAGTAATTTGGTAGGATAAACTGGCATCCATTTACTTCTTAAAACTTGTCAGCTGATGCTTGCTCAGAAATAATGAGCAGCCATAAAACCCCGACTTGTTGGCTTTTGCCTGGCGTGCCAGGTAGGGCTGTCTCAGAACCAGCACCGGGCTGCACCATGAAAGAGTTCCCCAGAGATCAAAAGAGACAAAACACGTACCCAGTGGCTTTTGCTCATCATTAGGAGACAGCCGAGAGTAGGGAGGTGGTGGAGACTCTGGAAAAACAAAACTTCAGGTTAGTGCTGTGCTCGGTTTACCAACAAACCCTCTCCCTTCTCTTTTGGGGTAGGAACTCTTCCAAGGTTATAAACACCCAGTGGAAAACAAAACACTTGGAAGCAACTGGAGACCAAGGTTTCCCTCCTTTTTGAACAATGGGAGTTCCACCTTGAACTTTCAAAGTGGGCTTTGCTACTGAAAGTGCTGCCCCACATCTGTGCCTGGACACCCACAGAATGAGTCACACAAAACATCAAATTGCTCCCCAGGAACCCCATTTCCATCATCTGCACTGGGAGACAACCTTCCATGGGTGACTCCAACACACAGGGCTCGACAAGTGCTCCCCAGACACTTCACAAGCACTGAAAAGAAGGACTGGGTGATGAGAAGACTCCTCTTGGCACACAGGGCTGGCACCACAGCCAGGCTGGCTTCAGCCACCAAGACATCCCATAACCTCAGTGCATCCCAAAAGGCCTCAGCACTAAAGTGGCTCAGGAGCAGAGGCCACCGTGATCCCCCTCACCCCGAATCCACCCCACAAAGCCCCCGAGCTCAGCTTTAAGCAGCAGCACTGAGCAGTCATGTGCTCCAAGTCCAGCAAGTGCTCAGAGGTGCTTTGCTGGACCGGGTCCTTCAACCATTCCCGCTGTTCTTGGAAGGGTCCAGACCACGGGGAAACTCCAGACCCTGATCACAGGGGTTTCTTGTCCCTTTCCATAGTATGGCAGTTTCCTGAATTGTACAAAACCTAGCGTGCAGCCGGCTGGGCTGTACCAGCACTGAGCAGGCACCACTCCAGCGAGAAACTGCTCTGTGAAGTCCATCGGTGGCACCACACCGACCCCAGAGCAGGGAAACACGGGAGTGCTCCTCAGCCCACCCGGACCTGAGAGCGCCCAGCCAGCAACTGCAGCTCAGCCCGGCAAAAAGCACCTCAGCATCCCCCGTGTGATGGCTCTGGGGTCATCTACTGCTTCTCAGAAAAGCTTCCCCATTTTGCCTAAGGGAGCAGGGTGCTCTTCTCACAGGGTGCTTATAAATCCCAAAATACAGAAAAATAAAGGTGCTGATGTCCCCATGTGGAGGTAACAGCCAGACCTGGCTGTGCTGGTCCCACTCCAGACCTGCTGTCACCGGGGACTCGTTGGAAGCACCCCAGAACTTTCACACCCCACAGCAGACTGGGTGGGAAACACCAACAGGATGATCCCTGTAGGGAGCCACTTGTGGAAAAAGGGCATCAAGGCCTTCTCCTGGCTCCTGTTACCAGCGCCCAGCCGGCGCGGGTGGGGTCCTGGCACAGTCACCCGTTATCAAGGTGATAAGGAGCCGCTTGATAACAGCGCTGCTTTCTACTACTCCCAGCACAGAGCTGGCAGCCCCTCACCGCTGGGAAAACCACCACGGCTGCAGGAAAGACACTGGGAAACTTGTCCCGTTTCTAAAAGAAATGCCCAGTTCTTAAAAACGCAGCTCAACTCCAGCTGGAGTAAAAAAGCTGCCTCCAGCCTCTAGCGACCTTCGGGAGAAGCACGCCCAGAAGAGAAGTTTCTTTGAAAGAAGTGATGCAAAGGAGGAGCCCAGATTGCAACAGAAATAATAAAATCAAACTTCTTGCCAATAAGAGGGACAGTCAGCACAGACTCATAGGATGGTTTGGATTGGAAGGGACATAGAAAATCATCCCGTTCCACCCCTGCCACGGGCAGGGACAACTTTCACCATCCCAGGTCGCTCCAAGCCCTGTCCAGCCTGGCCTTGGACACTTCCAGGGATCCAGGGGCAGCCACAGCTTCTCTGGGCACCCTGTGCCAGGGCCTGCCCACCCTCCCAGGGAAGAATTTTTCCCCAATATCCCATCTAACTCTGCCCTTTGGCAGTGGGAACTCAGCTGTCCATTTTCATTACAGTTTTTGTACAGCTTATTAAAATATTATTTCCATTTCTGCACCTCAAACTCCAACATGTCTCTGCTCCATGTAACCCTTCCCTGCTGACATGGACGTACGATCGAGTATTGCTGAAAAAACCAAAAAACCCTTAACAAGCCCAAACCCACACCTTGAAATCTATGCCCACGGTAAAAAAAAAAATAAAAAAAAAGAGAAACCCTCGAGAATTGCAGGAGCCCCCGATGTCCCCGCGGGTCCGGGGATCCCCGCGGCGGGGACATCCCCGCAGCCCCCCCGAAGCGCCTGCGGCTTTAAGCCGGCGGCGGTGACCGCCCGGCTCCGATACGAGCGAGCCAGGCTGGCGCCAGCGGGATGGAGCCGCCGATTATCGCCCGTCCGGCTCCTGGAGAGCGGGGAAACTCCGCGGGAAGGGGAAAAAACCAATAAAGAGAAAGGGCTTTTTACGCACAACTGGAAGCGCTGGGTCCCAGCGAGGGGGGATGCCCGGCGGGGACCCCGGAGCTGGCGCGTCCCCCCGGGCATCCCCGCAACACCGCGGGGCCGGGGCAGCGCTGCCCACCAGGGCTCGGATAAGCCAGCAAGGGGTCAGAAAGCCCGAACCCCCAAATCGGTGCGTGTTTGTGGCGGGGGGGGACGGACCCAACTCGCCGCTGCTCACCTGGCCCACAGAGGCGGCTGAAGTGGTAGGGGTTGCAGCAGACCGTGGGTCCGTCGGCGACGCCGAAGCTCTGGCACTCGCAGAGGGGCTTCAGCTCGGCGGGGTGCTGCAGGTCGGGCCAGCGGAACAGCTTGCCCAGGAGGAGGTGCGGGGGCGCCGCCAGGCCCCCCAGGCGCACCTCGGTGCGGGCCACCAGGACGCAGCCGCCGGGCATCCCCCCGCGGGACTCCACCGCCTCCAGCAGGCTGTCCAGCGAGCGCTCCTTCAGCCGCTTCAGCAGCGAGTAGGTGACGGCCTTCAGCTCCTGCTCCAGCAGCAGCAGCCGCGCCCGCGCCTCCCGGCCCCGCCGCTCCGGGGAGCCGCCGTCGGCCGCGCCGTCGGGGCCGGGGGCGGCGGGAGGTTGGGGGCCGCCCGGCTCCCGCTCCGAGAAGAGGCAGCAGGTCACGGTCCGGCCGTCGCTCTCCGGCGCGGAGCCGGGGGCGCGGAGCCGGGCCCCGCGCCGCTCCGCCATGGGGTCCCCGCGCGGCGCCGCCTCGCCCGCCGCCCCGCGCCGCTCCTCCGCCTCCCGCAGCAGCAGGCTGCGCGCTACCGCGCGGAGCTCCACCGAGGGGCTTTTCTCCGCGATCTTGCAGCTGCCGGTGGCTCCAAGGTCGTGGCCGCTCCTGGCGCTCCCATCTCCGCCGTCCCTGTCCGGAATGACGCGGCTCCTCCAAAGTCGCCGCACCAGCCCTGAGCGTTTGGACCTGAACATACGACCCGCGGGCGGCCGGGGGTCGCGTCGCTCTCCGCCGCCCCCCGCCCTCCTCCGCGGGGCTCCTCGCTCCGCCGCCGGCTCTATCTCATCGCAGCCCCGGAGCAGCCCGGACTCCCCGCGGCGCTGCTGCCCAGCGGATCTCCGACGGCCCGCGGCGGGGCCGCACCATGGGGGGGGCGGCGGGGCGGCGCGGGCATAGACGGCGCCGCGGGGGCCGCTCCCGTGGCGGCGCTGGGGCTCGGGCGCGCCGCGCCGTGCCCTACATCGGCTGCCAACGCGGGGCCGGGCGGGGAGCGGCGGGGGCGAGGGCCGGGGGGAGCCCGGGGCAGCGCTCGGCTGCGCCCCGCGGCCGCTCCACCATACAAGGTGGGGAGGAGCGGGGAAGCGCGCCCGGCGCGGGGGTGCCGCCCGGCGGGGAACCGGCGCCGGGGGCCGCTCGGAGGCGTCGGATCCCTTCAGCCAAAAATAGTATTAAGAAAAAAAAAAAAGTAAAAAAAAAAAATTATTAAAAAAAAAAGGGGCAAAAAATTAAATCAAAAAGGCGAAGCAGCAGCAGCAGAGCCCGCAGCGCAGGCCGGTTGTCAGCGCGTCCCTTGTCCGCATCGCAGGGCGCGGCCCCGGTCCGGCGGGTCCCCGCGCTCCGTGCGCGGCTCCCGGGGCCGCCGCCGCCGCCCGCTCGCGCCCGCCCGCCCCTCGCCGGCTTTTGTGTGGCCGGGGCGCGCGCGCGGGGCCCCTCGCGAGCGGCGCCGCCATTGGCTGCCGCCCATCATGTGCCAGTCTAGACACTCCGGCGGCTCCGCGCGGCACCGGCCCTTGCGCAAACACCGGCTCGGGTTTCCGACCGCTTAAAGCGCCCCGCGCCCCGCGCCGCCCCGCGCCCGCCCGCCGCCGGCTCCGCGCGACCCCGCGCCGGCGGCGGGCGGGATGAGGGGGGGACGGCCCCGCGGGGAGCGGCGGAGCGGGGCGCGGGGGGCGGGCGAGCGGGGCGCCGTGAAAGTAGGTCACGGCAGCGCGGGGGTTAACGCGCCCCCCCCGCGGGCCGCGCGCCGGACACACCCCCGCGATGTATCAACTTGTCCGCCGTGGCAAAAGTTCAGGCCCGGCGCGCTCCCATTGGCCCGCGGCCGCGTGACGCGCGGCGCCGCCGCCTCCCATTGGCCGGCGCGCGGCGCGGGCCCCGCCCCGCTCTCGCCCCGAAGTGGCCGTGAATGAACGGCGGCCGCGGGAGCGCCGCGGGGCCGCGGAGCGCGGAACGAGCGGGGCGGGGAACGGGGGGGACGAACGGGGGTGACGAACGGGGTGACGAACGGGGTGACGAACGGGGGGACACGGACCGGCCCGGGGACGCTAGCGGCCTCGCGTCCTGCCCCACGGCGACGCAGTGCCCGTGGGGAGCGGCACCGGGGGACGGGACCCATCCCAAGAGCCCTTCCCCGAATACAGAATAAATAAATAAATCCCTATAAAACAGCCATTCGCACCCCCCGCACCCCCGGGGAGGCGAGTCCCGGGGTTCGGAGCATCCTCGCTCCATCCCAGGGATGCGGGGAAGTTCCCCCCACTCTGGGATGGATCGGTGGGAAGCTGCTGCAGGAGAAGCTTGGGGCCAGCCTGAAGGCTTCGCTAATGAGCAAAAATTAATCTGGGCAATTAATCCCCCAGCAGTTGATCAGTTAAGGGAAAAACACCCAAAACCAAATCAATGATATTATTTCTACCAACAGATCCTGGGCAACCTGAATGTTCATAGTTTTTGTCTTGGAATCTTTTGGGTGGCTTTTCCCATACCTGAAGGCTTCTGTCCACATTTCCCCAAACCTGCCCTAATCCACCCAAGAACATAATTATAATCTACTGAATGAAGACCACCATTTTTTTTACAGCAAACTTGATCAGTGCAACATCAAATACTCCGTTTCAAGTCCATAGGTGTGTGCCACCAGTATAAACACAGAATGTAAACAGGCCTTTTGATTTTGGGGTTACTTCTGCCCCTTCTGCCCTCTAGAACCAGGGACAAAGCTGCTTTTCCCCTGCCGTTTTGGGGTGGGGTTTAGGAAATGTGCAGCTTGCCTGGTTGAGGATATAAAAACTCCTACAAAACCTGAGAGGGACTTGCTGCCCCTGACACTGCAGCCACGTTTCTCACCTGAACCATGGTTTGGGCTGAAGTCACCCAACACCCCACTGTGGGAGGGAAATGCCTTTTTTCACAGTGAAAAGGCACAAAAGGGGTCAGAAAAAAAAATCAGGTTCAGACATGGAAGTAGAAACTGGGATTTCCTGGATCTCATGGAATCATGGAATGGTTTGGGTTGGAAGGGACCTTAAAGCCCATTTTGTTTCACCCCTTTCCATGGGCAGAGACACCTTCCACTGTTCCAGGTTGCTCCAAGCCCTGTCCAACCTGGTTTTGGACACTTCCAGGGATGGATTTTCAACCCTGGTGGGATCCCTGCCCATCCTGAGGCAGCTCCAGAGAGTTCCCAACCCTTGTTCACAATCCCCACGGATCACCCTGCCCTGCGTGACCCCAGGATTCACCTCCCTCAATGCAGCTGATGCTTTTCTTCCCACCACTGTCTTTCCAAGCTGTCACCCAAATTACAATATGTCCCAAATGTGCAATTACCAGCATTTAAATATATATAAATCTTAAATATAGCACTGCTAGAGCTAAGAATAGGTTATTATTCCAAGCTCCGCGCTCATCCAAGGCTCTGTAATCATGGAGTGTGCAATATGGCAGCAAGAACAATGGGGCTTTCATGGCATCTGGAGCAGCCCAGCATCTCCACGGGCACAGGTATGCAGGAGCAGCCCCATTCCACCCGGAATGCCATCCATCCCAGCCCCTGCAACAACAGCACATTGTTCCTGCTCCTGCCCCAACGTGGGCAGCCACAACAGAGCCCTTGATTGTGCCCGCCACAATGCACGTATAATTTATAGTAATGCTGGTTATTAAAGGATTGCTAGTGATTAACAGCAATGTCCTCTTTCACTGCCTTTTTTTTTACCCTCCCCCCCCCTTTTTTTTTTTCTTTTTGCCTGTCATAATAACAAACATTCCTGGGAGATGCTCTGGAACACATCCTATAGGTCTTGGCAGGGAAGCTGGAGAGAAGCTTTTGAAAGCCTGCCAGTGTTATCTGACATGGATCTCCCAGGTATGACAGAAAGCCAAATCCTCCTGGGTCCAAGAGGACCGTGGGTGGCCAGGAGGGCACCAACCTCTTCCCAAAGCCAAACTGCAGCTGGGATGAGGAAAAAAGGGGGACAGGGACCAGCCCTGCCATTGCCAGCACCCTCAAAGGCATCAGCAGAGCCCAAACCCTGACTGTGGCACTCCAGGCGTTCAGTAAGGAAAATTAATATCATCACGTTCTGCTTCTTTTTAAAAAATCTCCAGTATTTGATACATTCCTGATCAAAAAGAAGAACGCAGGGGTTAAAACACAAAATGAATAATTGACACTTACATAATGTTGTAGGAGCTCGACTTGTAGGTAATTTTAATGCCTTGAAAGTGGGGGGCAGATGGGGACCCCCATGTGATGGGGAGGGCTGGGGGACACATTGCACCCCCTTTTCCCCCCAGGAATGGGGGCTCGGAGTGTCTGAGCCCAACCAGAGAAAGCACCACAAACCTGCTGCGCCAGAGCCACGGGCTCTGCCAAAAACTAAAATGCCTCATAAAATCCTGCTGGTTTTGCTGGAAGCTGATTTTGAAAGGAACCAGAGAAAAAAGGTTTTGACAACATCAGAATGTCCCGTTTCCTTTGTTTTCATGACATTGCCGTGATTTTCCAGTTCAAACTGACTTTTCATTTTGCTCTTGCAAATGTTATACCCCGTGTGGTAACACACTGTGATAGGACCTTGGCCCCTCTTCAAAATGGAAAAAGCTAAAATCAGAATGAGGCATTTTGATAAATCCAAAGTATTAAAAAAATGATGTTTGAAGAGTTTTCCTCCATGGAGAATTTCCCAACTGCTGGACTCCACACTCCCAGAGCTCCTTGGCATCTTGGAGCCCCTCGTGCAGAGATGTGATCTCACCTCAGCAGCTCGGGCTGTGCCCCCATCCTGGAGGAGCTGCAGCCTTGGCAAAACCCTTCCCACGGGATGTAACCACGCTTTGCCAACTCTCCTGGGGCATAAAATCCTGCAATGGTTTGGTTTGGAAGGGACATTAAAGCCCATCCAGTGCCACCCCTGCCATGGCAGGGACACCTCCCACTGTCCCAGGCTGCTCCAAACCCCATCCAGCCTGGCCTTGGGCACTGCCAGGGATCCAGGGGCAGCCACAGCTGCTCTGGGCACCCTGTGCCAGGGCCTGCCCACCCTGCCAGGGAACAATTCCTGCCCAATATCCCATCCATCCCTGCCCTGTGACAGTGGGAGCCATTCCCTGTGTCCTGTCCCTCCATCCCTTGTCCCCAGTCCCTCTCCAGCTCTCCTGGAGCCTCTTCAGGCCCTGGAAAGTCTCTAAGATTTCCCTGGAGCCTTCTCTTCTCCAGGTGAACATTCCCAGCTCTCCCAGCCTGGTTCTGGAGCAGAGGTGCCGCATCACCCTCAGCTCTGTTCCAGTGTGCGACAACCCCACAGAGAACCTGGGACATCAGTGCAGGAGCCTCTGCCTGGCCAGGGAATGCCCAGGTGCGTGCACTGACATCCCAGCCCAGGGGCCAATTCTGCTCTGGCACCTTTCCTCCAAGTGGCATCCAAGTTTCCCCATCCATCCATGGATCCATCCATGGATCCATCCATCATCCATCCAACCCTCCCTCCATCCATCCATCGTCCATCCATCATCCATCCATCCCTCCATCCATCCATCCATCATCCATCCATCCATCCATCCATCCATCCATCCATCCATCCATCCCTCCATCCATCCATCCATCCATCCATCCATCCATCCATCCATCATCCATCCATCATCCATCCATCCATCATCCATCCATCCATCCATCCATCATCCATCCATCCATCCATCCATCCATCCATCCATCCATCCCTCCATCCATCCATCCCTCATCCATCCATCCATCCATCCATCCATCCATCCATCCATCCATCCCTCATCCATCCATCCATCATCCATCCATCCATCCATCCATCCATCCCTCATCCATCCATCCATCATCCATCCATCCATCCATCCATCCATCCATCCATCCCTCCATCCATCCATCCATCCATCCATCCATCCATCATCCATCCATCATCCATCCATCCATCATCCATCCATCCATCCATCCATCCATCCATCATCCATCCATCCATCCATCCATCCATCCATCCATCCATCCCTCCATCCATCCATCCCTCATCCATCCATCCATCCATCCATCCATCCATCCATCCATCCATCATCCATCCATCCATCCATCCATCCATCCATCATCCATCCATCCATCCATCCATCCATCCATCCATCCCATCCAAATCCCACCGTGGCCCGTGCTGGGGCTGCATGTGCTGCCCGTGGGGTGAATTGGGGCCAAATCAGCCAAATTGCTCAGGAATGGACTGAAATTAAATCTCCTCCAAAATTCACCACCATCAGGAAGGAGTAAAAGGAGGCAAAATCCGTTCGGAATTGGCCAAAGGCTGCGTTTCAGCAGGAATTCGTGTGAATGGTTAATGGGAACTGCACAAGGCAGGAGCTGCTGAGTTTCCAGGCTTTTCAAGGCCCTTCCCACGAGTATCTGCTGTGGGTGGGGACAAGCTGACTCACAGTTTCCAGGGCTGTAGTAACATTTCAACACCCCGGCGCTCCAGCCTTGGGGACTGATGGCAAAGAGCACATTCCCAGCAGAGTGGTTGGGAAGCTTTTTGACAAAATGTTTTCTTGGGTCAGAAAATGTCACTTTGGCAAAACCAGGATTTGTTTGTTTGGTTTTTTTTTTTCCTTTTTGGTAGCCAAGTACCAGTTTCCACGAAATGTTGCTCTGAAAAGTTTACTGGGAGCAAGCCTGGATTTCTAGTCAAACCCACAGAGGTAAAATCATCTCCCCAGAGGTCCTTGGGGTGGGTGATGGCATCCATTCATAGTGGTCCCCATCCCAGGAAAGGTGCCTTGCTTGCAGCAGGGATGTGGGTTCTTTAAATCCCTTCTAGGTGGAGCTGGGCCAAATTGTAAAAACAAATGAAGCAGTTACTGAGGGAGAAGGAGTCTGACTTTAGCACTGGAGATGAGAGCCTTGGTCTGAGATAGGGAGTATTGGGTTCAGTTCCCTGGCTGGGCTCATGACAAACAAGGATTGAACCACAAGTCAGGCCAGTGCCACGAGTACAGGATTATCCCCTGTGCTGCTGCTTTCATTTTTAGGAAAACAAACTCAAGGCATCCCAGAAAAGCCCTGCTGCAATCCAAGGAAAGCATTGGTGTCTCCAGTTTTGTAGCACAGGAAGAGTGCCTTCATCCAAACACAATGCCAGCCTCCACAGAGAGAAAAGTGGGGCTTTTCTCCTGAATAAAAGATTCATTTCCATTTTTCCCATGGCAGAAGGAGCCAGAGGCACCCCGTGGCTCTTGGTCAGTCACAGGGTGAAACACGAAGCAGGAGAAGCATCTCCTGTTATTCCCAGAGGTGCTGAAAATCCCCTCTGGGAAGTGCAATCCTCTCTGAGCAGCCTTGGACACCTTCAGAAAACGCAGAGTCAGCTCAG
The DNA here is from genome assembly GCF_015832195.1 of Motacilla alba alba. Taxonomy (NCBI): domain Eukaryota; kingdom Metazoa; phylum Chordata; class Aves; order Passeriformes; family Motacillidae; genus Motacilla; species Motacilla alba. The sequence continues at coordinate 19,037,320 of NC_052025.1, read as the reverse complement.
CAAAGCAGAGAAGGATGAGGGGCTCCTGAGGCGTGCCCAGGCTTCCCTTTGGCAGTGCCATGGGAAGGTGACCCGTGAGCTGCCCTCAGAGCTGCCAGTGCCCCTCCTGCTGCCACTGACTGGGATCCTCCGTGGCCTCTTGCACCGAGGAGCTGAGAGAATGAGGCACGTGGGAGGAGAGGATGAAGGCACTGATTGCTGAGCCTCCACCTGGGCTTTACCCAGGAGCAGTGAAGGGGTGCACTGGGAGCTCAGTGGGTCCCACAGTGGTGGGAGCACAAGGAGGGGACGGTGCAAGGTCCTGCCAGGACGGAAGGGAGCCTACAGGAAAGAGGGAGAGGGATTTTTTTACCAGATCCTGGAGTGCCAGGACAGCAGGGAACTGATTAAAACTGATGGAGAGATGGATATTAGGAGGAAGCTCCTCACTGTGAGGGTGGGCAAGCCTGGCACAGGTGCCCAGAGAAGCTGTGGCTGCCCCTGGATCCCTGGAAGTGCCCAAGGCCAGGCTGGATGGGGCTTGGAACACCCTGGGATAGGGGAAGGCGTCCCTGCCCAGACAAGATAAGAGTTAAGATCCCTTCCAACACAAACCATTCTGGGACTCTGTCAGATGAAGAAGGGGATGGGGAGGAAAAGTCACCTTCAGCACCTCTGAAAATGGTGCAGCCTCTGAGGAGGACAGAGAGGCACATGCTGAGTCCAGCCTCTGCCTGCATGGCAGTTTGGGAATTTGGCCCTTCTGCCTCAGCCTCAGTCCTTCCTTCCCCAGCCTCAGAAGGACCAGCAGCCCCTAAACCCCTCCTGTCCTGCTCTGGCTGCAGGAGCCCAGTTCTGTCACATGAACCAGCTGCTCTGCTCGGATGGGCAGGGAATTACAACCAGAGGACATCCAGAAATCACACCCCCCTAACAAACACCAGCAGTTTGTCCTTCTATCAGCTCTTATTCAGCAGCCTGTGGAGACAGTCTGCCTTTCTGGAACCTTTTCCAGGCAGATAACACCCAGTTCTGAAACTGCCCTTGACGTTCTTGTTGGCTTGGCTTTGGTGACTTGTCATTTTTGAGCTGGAAAGGGACTATTTGAGTGAGAAAAACAGCTCTGTGTGCTGCCACCATGCTGATCCAGCAACAAACTGTGTAACATGCCAAGCCCAGTGTCCTTAAAAAAAATAAATCTACCCCTCTCCATGTTTACCCATACAATTTGCAAACACAAAACTGGAAGTTCCCCAGGGGGATATGATTAAAAAAAGGATTATTCTATTTGGAGCTGGTCCAGAAAGCAAAGGGAGTATATATAAATGTATATGTTTATGTCCAAAATGGATTTTAATTGAGGTTTGTTGTGAACAGTGGTGCTCTGCTAGAAGCAGGAGCTAAAAACACAGCAGGGCTGGAGAAGAAGGACGGTTGAGGAGAACAACCTTCTCCTCAAGGTTGAGGAGATCTGAGAAAGGTCAGCCCTAAATGGCAACCTGTTCATTTCTGCAGTAGTTTGCTCTCCTATTTATGATGGCATTTTCTGGGAAGAGCTGGCCAGAGCCAACTAGGGCAGGCTTGTAAAAAGATAATTTTTCTCCCTTAGAAAACACAAAGACAGACAGACTGGGCTGCTGGCTTTTCTCCCTGCCCAAGATCTGCTGCCCTGGGCAATTTGTTCTGTTGCAGCAGCTCTTTGCTGGAGTGAGTGGCGTCTGGGCAGCCTCAGAGCAGACGCCAGTCACTCCAGCAAAGAGCTGCTTACCACAGCTTTGGTAAATATTTTCTGCAGTGCTGCAGCAGCATCTCACAGAGCAGCACTGTTATTTCGTAGGCATCTCCAATAATAACTCTGAGAGGAGCAGCCACAAGGCATTAGCAAAAGCTGCTGCCACTGACCAAAACTTTGGAGGAGCAGGAACAGAAGTGGGAAGAGAATAGAAATAGGGACTGAGTCACTGGCTGGAGAGGCAGCAAGGGAAAATTGAAAAAGGCAGGATTCTGAAGCTGCTGCTGGGACACGCTGCGGGATCAGCACACGCCGGGCCGATGCTTCCCCAGATTTCTCGCAGCCTCTGAATGGGGACATGAAAATCATTATGGGAAAAAGAGAATATTGACTTCCCTGTTTTGAGTCCAGACCAAAGGTAGCCAGAGGCACTCATTGCTGAAGTACCACAGCTCCATCTCCTTTTGTGCTGAAACTGCGTTTTGAGTGTCCCTGCTGGCAGCTGGCTGCAGGACCTCCAGGGCTGCTTTTCCAACAGAAAGCAGGATTAGGGAGGAAAGGAGCTGAGCCTGGAGTCATTGGCACTGCTGGGTGTTACTGAGAGCAAATCACCCTTAAACAGACACCGGGACACAGTTTGGTCCAGCAAACACCCAGCTCCTACACCCAGCACAGGAGCAGGCTTTGCTGAGAGGGCAGATGGGGGCTGGAAGGTTGGAAGCCACTCAGGTCTCCAGGGGATCCTCTCCATTCCATTGCCACACCATGGAATGAGAAAACCCCTCTCTGAGCTGGCACCCCCGGGCTTGGCCCTTCTGTTCCTCCAACTCTGCTGAGAACTCATGTCTGTCCAGGAAAATGCTGGCTCTGACATTCCAGGCTGCTGGGAGAGGACCAGGAGCAGCAGCTCCTTCCCCAAGGCGTGCCAGCAGCACCTCTCCCCGCTGCACAGGGATCCTGGCAGCCAGCACGGCCACCCCTGGGCATGCCAGGCAGCTCTGGGGTGCAGGTGTCCTCTGCAGATCCCTTTCCATCCTCTTGGAGCCAGGATTGGGGTTTTCCATAGCTGGACATGCATTTCTGACACTAAACCCTGGTGTTTTGGTGAGCCAAGCCCTGGTGTGGCACCTGTCACCTCCCCCAGACAGGTCCCAGCTGAATTCTGACCTTGATTTCCCTCCTGAGGTGGGGCAAGCATGGCCTGGAACGCCTCCCTGGCCAGCCTGACCTGGCACGCTGGCTCTTGCCCACCCTTCCCAAAATCCAGCCTGGCTCAGGATGCAAAGCTGACCTGCTGTGTGCAAACAGCTTCCCAGGGCCCTCCAGGCCGTGCTCGGTGACAGTGAGAGGATGGAGCCCTGACTGGAGCAGGCACTCGATAGAAAATTCATTTTCTAGAAATGAGTGGGGTTTAGCTGCCAGCCTCTTTGCATTCAGCTGGTAAATGATTGATACACAGGGACCAGATGTGAGCTGAGACCAAACCAGCAACGAGAGAGGAGGAGTGTGGAGAGCTCATCCGAGAGATTGCAGGAACCAAGCCCCAGCAATTCTTGTCCCACTTTTCATGGGATCTTCCCTCTCTTCACTGAGCTCCACCAGCCCTGTGGCAGGGACAGCAGCTGTCAGCACAGCTCAGGACAAGAGAAATAAATTAATAAATTCCCAAAGCCAGGTTAGGACAAAGTTTTTGACTGCAAGTCCTGCCAACCCCTGCCGAAGCCACCTCCAGCTGAGGGCAGTGCCCATGGCAGTGCCAGTGACCCAGCTCCCAGTGCCACCCCATCCCTGGGCTCTCCAAACAGGTGGGACATGTGCAGGAGGACAGAGGGACACTGGCCATCCCAACAGGAGCTGTTCCCATCATCATTAGCCAAGCAACAAACGCTCCTCGTGCGGCCATAAAGCCAGGGTGGCATTTTTATTAGCTGAGGTTTCCTCCATTCTTTTTTTTTTTTTTTTTCTCCTTTTTTATGGCCTTGTCCACAAATGCTGAGAGCCAGAGGGAATTATTTGTTGCTTACATTAAAGCAAGAAGCCCTCAGACCACAGTGCTGCAACCACTCCCCATATCATTATTTTCTTCTTTTTGGATTTATATGAAGCTCATTATTAAACCTGAGCTAACACAGACATCCTAACAAGGCACCCAGTGCTAATAACTGCTAAACAGCATTATTAATTATTGTAATTACAGCATTTAATGGATGATATTAAAGAGAATACTTGCCTACTTTTCCAACAAAAAAAAATCCACAAATGTAGCTTATTAACACGAATCCTATTCTTATTGGTAAAACTATTGTTAGATTTCAAAGACAGAAAGTTTGGTGCATAAACAGCACCAAAAAAGACAGCATTAAAAAATGGCTCATGCTGGGATGGTGGGGCACGTTCCCAAACTCTGGTGTCACTTAGCTGGGATGGGGATGGAAGGAGCTGGGCAAAATGAGGAACTCTGTCCCTGAAACCTGACAGCAGCAGCACTGATGGCTTTTAGGTGGGGCATAAATCCATATATTCCCTAAAAACAGTGCAGGCAGGTCTGTGCAGGCTTGGGGAGCTAGGATCACCTCTCCAAAGGGTGGTTCTGTGCAGTGAGGGGGAATGGCAATGGCAGGAAGCATCTCCAGGCTCCTCTGTGGTCAGCTGTGGGTCTGATTTGGGGCTGGCATCCCGTGACAGCCCCATCCTCACTGCCACTCTTCTGTCCAGTGGAATTATTCATGCTGAGCCCAGACACCCAAACGGCCACATAAACACCGAGCTGCGCTTTTAATTAAAGATGTGCCGAGATAAAAAGCTGCACAAACAAATTTTCAACAATTAAAAGTAATATTCCAGGCGTTTGTCTCCCCAGTGTGCATGTGTCCCGAGCAGCTGGGGAGCCTCGCTGCTTTTCATGGTTTTTTCATGGATTTTATCGCTGTCAGGACTTTTTGCAGCGATTCCCTGGGCAGGATGAGCCCGCGTCCAGACGTCTCTTTGCTCCAAAGAGTTAAGATTTCACTTGTCAGGCTGTTTTTGTTTCTATTCACATGTCAGTGCCTGTCATTTATTTAGTCAATGGGACATGTCCAAGGGATGGAGACAGACTGGGTTAGTCATTCTGACCGTGGGTCGCCAGTCACTGCAAACTGCCTGAGGTCATTTCCAAAAGCGCCAGGAACAATGAGAGGGAAGCTGGGCCAGGGAGACCTGCAGGAAACGCCGTGGAGATTAAAGACAGAGATAGTCCTTTGCAAAAGTACACTGGAGGAATGTTCCCTATGTTCTGTCAACAGAGTTTCTTCCTCGCTCAAGACTGTCTATTTTAAGTCTGAGCTCGCACCAAAAATGGAAATCCTCGCTCAATGGCTATCAGTGGATCTTGGGTTTCTGGGGCTGCCTCAGCCGAGGAAATGAACCCTCCTGCTCGGCTGGAGCAGCTTCAAACGATCCCTCCTTGCAGCAGCTCTGCGCCTGCCTGGAGGATGGAGTGGAGCCATGGCAGTGCCCTACTGCCCGCCAGCACCGTCCCCACGGGTCCCCGCAGAGCCCAGGATCACAGAACAGCTCAGCTTGAAGGGACACCGGCAGGGACATGTGGTCCAGCGTCCCTGCTCGGGCAGGGTCATCCCAGCCTGGCCAGGCTTGCGCCCAGAGCTGGGCACTGGCAATGGCATCCCAAGGCCCGGTGGCAGCGCGGAGCCAGGCAGGGCTGCCAGGCCCTTCAGGACACTCTCCTGCTTTGGGGAAGGGACTGCGAAGGGAGCAGAAACACAACCATAAATATTTGCTGCAGCATCTTGGGCTGAGCTCAAGCCCCGTGACTGCAGATTTGGGGGAATGGGAAATTCCTCTGGCAGCCAGCTGGGCCTCAGCGCAGGGCTGAAACACAGAGCAGTTGGAGGTGCAGAGATGCACTTTTTGCTTTCTGGGCAGAACAGGCCAGGCCGCCCTCGCTTAACACATAAGGTACCTCTGGGTGTTTTGGAAAACACTAATAACAACCACATGATTGGTGTAAAACGCTGCCTTTTCCATCCAGACACACTATTGTTTTCAGATAAATACATTCCATCGAGCTTTTTTTTTTTTTTCTTTTTTTTTTTTCCTATCCTGCCTTTCTGCATGTGGCTTCTGCATCTCGGGAGATGGGGATGGGGCTTTGACCACGGTGGTGGCCCAGGAGGAGCCTCTGGAGGCCTCTGGCTTGGGAATTAGGGATGGGGGCTAAACCCTGCCCTGGGTGAGGGTACAAGAGCCAGAGCTATGGGACAGGGATGGAAGGGTGAGCAAAAGGAGCTGCACAGTAGATCTACAGTAGTTTTTCCAGAGGAAAGCAGAAAATGCATTTTTTTAGAACACAAACATCCCTCGTGGACACACACTCAGGAGAGAACCCAAATTCCTCAGCGTGGTATTTACGAAGCCACTCGCGGACATGACACAGGCCAGCTCCGGGAGAGATTTCTCCACGTGTTGTTAAAGATTCAAATTACAGAGCAATTTGGAGCCTTTGAAGAGGCTGGAGCGGGCACTGTGAGCCCGGGGCTGCTGGGCCAGGGGCTGTCTGGAGATAAGGCAGAGCCAGCAGTGACGGAGGCACTGGGGGAATTGGCTCTGCCTGCAGATAAGGGAAGCATCCTGCTTTGAGCACGGGGTAAACAACTTTTAATACACAAGTGACTTATCTGGAGAGTCCCACGGGAGGAAGTGGCGCTGGCCGTGGCTCCGTCTGTGCGCGGTGACACGGCGGGGACGCGACACCGCCACGGCACCCGGGGGTTTGGGGAGCTCAGGGGGGGTTGAGGAGCTCAGGGGGTTTGGGTTTGGGGACCCTGGTGCTCATGGGTGCTGGGGGTAAGGCTCAACCAGCTTGCAGGAGAGGATGGAGATAGATGGATTTGTCTCTGGCAGAGGGACCAGGGCTGCTGGTCCACAGGTGGCCTCATGGTTGCACAGGTAGGGATTGAGCCAGCCAAAGGAAAGATCACAGAACAGCCGGGCAAAATCAGAAAGACTCCAAAAAGAAATGTAAACGCTCTTTTTAAACAAAAAACTGCCAGCACCAATCCTTTTCCCCACTAACAAACCAGAATACTGGGTAAAATTCAGGTGTGTTTTCATTGATAAGGGCAGGAAAGCACTCCCAAGCTGGAGACAAGAAGTCCCAGTTGTTTCATCACAGCTGGAGAAGGCTGGTTGTTTCATCACGGCAGGATAAGATTTGGGAGAAGTCAGGAGATCCCAGGCAGTCCCTCATGCTCCCTGTGTAGCTGCAGGGCTCATCTCTGAGCTCTGCCACCTCGCTGAGCATCACTCCCAGGTGGGGACACGGCCAAAGCCACGTCCCTCTGTGGTTTTTTGGGGAGAGGAGATGGAGTCAGGAGGCAGCAGGAAGAGCTGCTCTCCAGTTGAGAGCCTGATTTATGGCCGAGGCCTCAGGCAAATCCCTCACTGGCTTTGTGGTTTCATTTCCCCATCTCTACAATCTCTTTCACGGGTCATGTGTGAGGGGGAATTAACAGTCAAACTTTGTTTTTAATAAATATTTAAAGATTTGTCTCGTGTTTTATGGGTATTTCTGAATGATCTTCCTGCCCTTGCATAAGGGTCTCTCCCTGCCAGCTCTTTAATCCCAGCTCCTCTGCCTGGCGTGGAGCGATGCCTCTGCTGCAGATTTGGGCTTTCATTGAGTAACAATTAAGCTGCCTCACTTAAATATAAAGGCATGTGAAGAAAGTTTTGTGCTGCCAGATCAGTGCTGGGTGCCAGCAGCACCCTAAACTGAAGGGTTCCTCTGCAAAAACTCAGCCAAAGCAGCACCCAGCACCCAGCAAGGAGCTCTGAGTGACCTCCAGCACTCCAAAATTCCCCATTTATGTGTGAAGCATGAGTAAAAACTCTGTTTTCAGCAGCCCAGCGTGATTTGGAAGTGAAAGCATGGGCTTGAAGCTCCTCTGAGCTGAGGCCAGTGGAAATTCAGAGTGGGTTTGACCCCAGCACTGTGCACGCTTTGCTCTCTGCCTGTTTATTGTTAAACTCATTAAAACCATCGGGGTTTTTGCATATTAAAAGTGTTTTCTGACTTCATAAAATATGTGAATGCTTAAGAAACAATCTGTGTGCAACTGTATAAATAGTGACTAAGGAGGAGGAACTCTGTGGTGTTCAAAGGCAGGGAAAGGAGCTGAGGAGCCTGTGGAATAAAGAATTAATTTGTCTCCAGCCTACCTGGTGCCCAGCTCACCCTCCCTCAGACGTGGCTGCTGATGGGCCCTGTGCTCCTCCACCCAGATGAGTGATTTGAAGCTAAAGATTCAGAATCAGCTGTCTCAGACATGCCCCAGCACAAGGTTGGTTGCTTCCTTACAATATGGATGTGGGATTTCAATGAGAAGAAATTAAAAGACTTTCAGAATGAAGCGTTTTGACTCTTTGAGTTGAAATCATCTCCATTTCTAATTGACACTTCATTCCAATTTTAAAACACTATAAAGTTTGGAGAGCAAATCCATCCATGCATTCAACCAACATTTTTGTTCAAGCCCTCATTTCCCAGAAAATAATTTGGTTTATTCAGAACTAGAACAAAAATTTGCAACTGCCAATAATTCATTTTCATCCCAGACTTAATGTAATAAACTTCTGGAACTGCTGGATGTCGAAGATGTCATTAAGTGGATACCTTGTACTGTCACCAAGATTGATGGAATTCCCCAAACTCATCCCAGGCTTCAGCAGCATTCTGGTAGGAGAATGATCCCAAGCTCTAAAGCTGGTGGGAGGCACTTGGCTGTCTGCCACAGGGGCACATGCTGAAATATGGCAGTGAAAAAAGCCAGCACTGCTCGAGGCACTGCAGAATCCCAGTGGAACGAGGCATGAGAGGGATCTTTTATATTTAGGCAGAGGAGGGGGAAGGCAGGAGCTGGATGATGCTGGGTTTTTCATGATAAAGAACATTTCTCCCTGCCATGGGAAAAGTTCCATGTTTTATTTTCCTGAGGAACAAGTGTCTCCTGTGTTTCCCACCAGGTTGCTTATGATACAGAGCTGGAGCAATCCTTCCCCTCTCCATGTCCTTTTCAGCCCACGTGGCTTTATTGTCCAGGATGGGAAGAAGATTTGGGGAGCATAAACAAAACCCACAACATCAGTTGCAAAAAGAAACAACTGGCATAATGGCTGTGCTTGATGAATTGACTTTATATTGGATATTGGGAAGGAATTCCTGCCTATGAGGGTGGGCAGGCCCTGGCACAGGTGCCCAAAGAAGCTGTGGCTGCCCCTGGATCCCTGGAAGAGTCCAAGGCCAAGCTGGAGCTATCCACCCTGGGAGAGGGGAAGGTGTCCCTGCCCATGGCAGGGGTGGAATGGGATAAGCTTTAAGGTCCCTTCCAACCCAAACCATTCTGGGACTCTGTGATTGTAAAGGTCTTTTCCAACCTAAACAATTCTAAGATTCCAGCCTCATCCTCCCAGGCTCTCCTGAGCTGAGGTCTCCTTTGATCTTCACAGTCCCTGGAGAAGAGCCCGTTCCTGCCTGCCTGCTCCTGGGTGTTGTTTTCCCCTGGATCTTCTGTCCCTCCTTGCCCCTGCTCCACCTTCTCCCCGTGCACTGGGTGAGGTGAGGAACCAGCAGCACTGATCAAACCAACAGCAGAGGGATGCAAAAGGATCCAAAATGAGGACCCCACAAAAGCTCAGGTTGAAGAGACAGGGAAATGTTCTACAGCTCTGCTGCACCTGGGCAAGTGTCAGTGCCCAGCGCAGACCTGGCAGTGACGAGGGGAATTCACAGGTCCTGCTGCCTTCCAGGGAATGAGCACTGGGATCCCACCAGTAACACACTGTGCTGCTGCTTGCAAGTTCTCCCTTTGGTTCCCTCTGAGTGCTTCAGCCAGTGCCCTGGCCAGGAACAGACTCATTTTCAGCAGTCACTCACATTTCGTCCCCAAATGCTCTCCCTGTCCCTGGGCCTGACCTCAGCGCCCTGCTCCTGCCAGGGCTGCTCTGTCCTGGGTCTCCTCTGCTCCCTGTGTGAAGGTGGAACAATGCAGCTCTCTGAGCACCCCTCCAGCACGGAGGAGTTGGACATTGTTTTCTTTTCCTGTTTTGTTTTGTGTGGAATAACTCCCCTCCATGGAGTCACTTCGGCTCCAGAACAGACTATTAATAAACTTAACTGCTTTGGGGAGCCCAAGCCAAACGCTGCCCTTAGAGGGGAAAAAATAAAATCTACAATTGCACAGAGCCTTTTCATCCCTGTGAACCTTCTGAGGGACATGTGGTGATTATCCACCATGTCACCACGTCACTGCTGGCTCTGGGAGCCACCACAGCCCAGCCTGCCCGAGCTGGCCCTGGGCTGAACGAGCTCTGCAGGCTCAGCAGGGACTTTCTCTAAGCTGGGGCTCTTTGGTGGCTTCCATCAGCTTGGTTCCTGAACAAATGGTCCTATGATGGGGACAAGGGGCGGCCCTGTGGTTAAGGCACAGAGCTGAAGTCAGGGAGCTCAGCAGGAGGATGAGACAGTGCTTTGGTATCGAGGTTTTCTCTGCTGGCTCCACCAGGTTCTGCAGAACACAAATTTTAGGTTTAAAAAGAAAAAACCAGCTCCATTATTTGGGAGTCCAGGGTCCAATTCAAGCAGCCAACAGGGATGAAAACACAGTTGAAGTCTGTGCTCCCAATTCAATGTTAAATATTATTCCAGGCACAGGATCAGACTCTCAGGCTGAAGCCACTTTGGATAAAACCAAGGGTGTCCAGCAGCAGAAACAGTCAGGGATCACAGAAAGAGGCTGAGAGTTACTTTAGTAGTGGGTGAGATGATATTTAAAGTATATGAGTACAACATCCAGCCTAGAGACAGGACCAGAGGTCCCATGGAAGCACAAAAAGAAGAAGACCATGTGCCAGACCTTTCTCCAAGTGGTACTTGAAGCCAATGGAGTTGCTCTGGATCTGTGGTAGAGAAGCCAAAATCAGATTTTAGCACCAATTCTAGAATGGGATGCACACAGAACTGACACATGGTTGTAAGACTGACAGAGAAGGGTGAGCACTGAGTCCAGGTGCCACACTGGTATGGATCTCCCAGAGAACAGAGGGGTTCTATTATTTTCCTTTTAAAAATGTATAAAATTAATAGAGCTCCGAAACAAGAAACAGCACAAGCCAAGTGTTCAATTTGCACTCACAAACCACAAACCAGCACCTGCCCCCCATCCAACTCTCAAAATAAACTTGAGCCTAAAATTCAGTAATTTTAAAAACAGCAGGTCTTTCACTCAAAATCCCCAAATAACCACAGGCTGCACTTTCTTCCATTATCCCCAGCACCAAGAAAGCCTGGCAGCTTCCCTTCCATACAACAACTGCCCCTCCTTGGCATTAACCTGCCCCCAGACAGCACTGGGGTGGGTCACCCCTATTTTCCTGCCTGTCCTGGAATGAAATCACTGTTTGCCCAGGATGAGGGCTGGTGCCGTCCCCTTCCCCATGATCACCTGTGCTTGCTCCTGGCCCTCAGAACTCCCTGTCCATGTGCTTCCCCTGACAGACTGGAGCGTGCTCCCCTCTCCCTGTGGATGAGGCTTTGCCTGATGTGCAGGGACTTGCTTTGGCACCATCTGATTAGCTGCTGTTAACATCACTTATCCTGCTGCAGCTTCTTCCCAGTGAGCAATGAAACATTCCTAATCCAGGCAGATTAAAGAGAAACACGTTTCATCATCCACCTCCCAGCTTCCACCACTCCATTAGAAGGTGAGAGGCCTTTGGGTTTGGGAATTGCTCACAGCTCCATGGGAGTGGAGCAGCCCTGATGGAGACACAGCCTGACAGCTCCCAGCTCCACGGGGAGCTTTGGCTGTGAAAATGATTTTCATGGTGCTTTACCTCAACCTGCTGCAGATGTTCTGTACCCTGGGGGAGCCCTGCCTGAGGTGCTGCTGCTTCCAGACACTTGCCAAAGCTTTCCATGCCGGGTCAGCTGCAGCCACCGCTGCTGTCCAGCCTCCTCCCTGGGCTCAGTCTGGGAAACCAGGAGATGAAACCCAGCATGGCCTTATCCAGAACACACTTCCCGTGTTTTAACCTGCTCTTCTAAGCTTGTGTGGCTGCTCTCAGTGGATGTGAGCATGTGCACACATTCCCCAGCCGTGGCAGGGGCTTTCAAAGTCATGGGTCAGTCACCACCTAATTGAGCTGTGCCACAGGTGAGGGGCTCCATGAACATTCCAGCTGGGAGGAGAGCAGCCTCTGAGCACCACTGCTGGGGAAGGACCAACCTACAGCCCAGAAGATGTGACACCGAAGAATTTACTGGCAGGATGGAAATACTGTGTCAGAAAGAGCCGGAATTGGAAGCTGCGTTTTTGTTGTCACCCAGAAATCCCAGCACAAGGTAAAAATAGGGAGGAAACCAGAGCTTCAGTATTTCCGCTGCTCATGGGGCAAGTTATTTTTATTATCACAATAAAAAAAGATTCTGCCTTGAGAGGTTTGGGGAGGTACCACTGGCCTTCTAAAACCTCTCTCTGGAAAGGGTGGTGACCACTAACCCCAGGTAAAACATAACAGCCTCCCTCCAGCCTTGATCTCTCCCCAGACTTTCCCATATCGCCTGTTTTGCCTGATTCCCTGACGTCGTGCTCTTGGAGCAGGAGCTCTCGTGTGTCTGCCTGGGGCACGGCAGCTCCTGAGCTCCAGCAGGACCCTGCTATAAACCAGAAAAGTTCCCACATTCCTGGGGCATGGCTGGACACAGCAAAGCAAGAACAGAGGCAGCAGCACGGAGGAGCCCGACCATGCTGCTCCACTCTGCCACGACACTGGGAACCAATTTAGATTCAAACCAAGCTTTTCACTTGCCACCAAAATAAGCAACTTATGGAATTGCTATCCTCCCCAAACCACAGGGTTGTTTTAATGACCTTCCATTTAAGCATTAAGGAGTGAAATGTCTAATCCTGTCGAGTGTGTAAGAACGTGACTCATTCCCTCAGCGCTGTAAGCTGCCTCCCTTTTGGCAGCTGCTCTGCACAGCAGTGAGAGCAGCCTTCAAAATGGCAGGGCTTGGATCTGCTCACCTGGAATGAGAAATAAACCCTAACTGCAGGGAAGACCTTATTTCATGTGCGTGCAATAATATTATTCCAGTTGCCAAGCAGCAAACGGGAGGTGCAGTAAAGGACAGAGATAAACCCATGTGAACAGGGGTGTGCTCTCAGAGTCACTGAGTCCTGGAAGGGATCTTAAAGCTCATCTTGTCCCCATGGGCAGGGCACCTTCCACTATCCCAGGGTGCTCCAAGCCCTGTCCAACCTGGCCTTGGACAGACACTTCCAGGGATCCAGGGGCAGCCACAGCTTCATTCCTTCATATGTGGGGGTTTATCTGATTGTGCTGGGTTTATCTGATCTTGCCAGTGGTTAAGAACAAGATCTGCTCTGTCTGGATAAAGAGGGAAAGGTGATGATTTGAAGTAAATATGGATTCAAACCTCATAGAAATCGCTGACTGCCCTCCTACTGGCAGCCCTGAGCTTTACTCTGAACAGAAAAGGGACAGTGTGATGGGAGAAAATGTGGCTGTGATCATCCCCTGCGTGGGTGGGTTCTGCTGATGGAGAGGTGATGGTCCTCAAGTCAGCTCCTTAAATTGACCTGTGATATAAACAGTGAACAAACAAGCAGGAACAACCCATGGCTGTGTGTCCAACTGCTTCTGTTGTTCATGTAACCACTTGTTTGTCCATGCTGCTACTGGGGCAGTTAATGGGGTGAGCTTGCCCCTAATGGGTTTTTCATCAGCAGAACCCAAACCACTGAGCCCTCCCTTGCAATTCTCCAAGCAACACAGTCGCTGCCTTAGTCTTCCAGTTGAAAAGGGATAATTGCAGTATCAAGGAGCGCTCTCAAGATCTCCCAGGAGATGTTCTGGAGCTCGCAGGATCAGGTCCTAAGCATGCATGATTCACTGGAATAAGCAGTGGTCTGCATGTTTAAACATGGCTTTTAAATTGGCTCCCAGAAATGAAGGGCCCACACTCGCTGCAGCAGCAGCATCCAACAGGATGTCCCTAATAGAGGTGGTTGGAACCTCCTTCAAAATGAAAGTTGAAACTCTAAACTTGCTTCTAAAGCCTGGTTTAATACACAGAGAAATGCAGCTCTCAGCAGGAATACAAAAAATGTATTTGTATCTCTTTTTCCTTTCCCTTTTGGCTCTTTGGCTGGAGGAGGTGATGCCCAGACCCAGCCAGCCATGCATGGGATGTCAGAGCTAGTGGCACCCACCAGATCCCCAAAATCATGTTCCTTTCCTTTTTATGTTAAGCAGTGCATTGCACCTGAGCTGTACCCACTCAAACACCTCTGGCTTCACACACCTTGTTAAATTGGCAGCTCCAAGAAATCAGGAACAACCTTAATGTGAAATCTGACAGTCACCCCACTGCAAAATTACTGGTGGAGTTGCTCCATGGAAAAGACATGAAAACCAAGGCAGTTTAAAAAGAGACAGAGGAAGCACAAAGGGAGAGAAGAACAAAACAATCCTCAAGTAAATGCACTGCAATGAGCCCAGGGATGTCATTTACTGAGCGCAGCATTTGCTGCAAATGTCATCCCTATTTTTTCTTTCTGTTTGAAGATCAGTTCAGTTAAACTGAATTTCACACCTACTCCACGTAACATCTGGCTTTGTGTCTTGTCCAGCCTTCCAGCTGCCAGACAGGAGACTGCCAGCATCCCTGCCCCAGCTGCCAATGAAGGCCTGGCACCTGGATTTAGGGATTTCAGGCTAAGGATTTTCTGTAGGAGGCTCTTCTGTGCCGACAGTTATGAATCTCCAGGGCTGTGTAGACATTTCTATCAGTGCTGGCCATCACTCAAATCCTTGCAAACAATGACTAACAGGAGCCCACACATGGCTCTGAGGGAGCTGTGCTCTGCAGCCTGCCTGTGTCACACGTGTGGGGTCGAGAGACCACTGGGACCAACAGGAGGTTCCTTCAAACCCCAAGAACTCCCACTGTGGTGTCACCCACCGCTTGGCACACACGTGGGAATCCACTATGCCACGGGAACACTGTTTGGGGCACCCAAGCTGAAGAGCCCAGAGGAAACTTGGGTCAACATCCCCACGGTCTGGTCACGCCTCCAATGGCAGCTCTGACAGCCTGTGAGTCACCCAGAAAAGATTAGAGGAAAGTTCCCTCCTGTTTTAATGAATGAATAAGCTCTTAGGTTTTTCTAGGGTGTGGAAAAAGATAAGGCTTAAGGAGGAAATGCAATTGTCTGTGGAGCCTTCAGGTCTACCAAGTGCTTCCAGCACGTTCCTAGAAACAGCTGGCATTTGATCCTATAAATTATGGGTGCCTTTGCAGCAAGTTCTGGACTAACTGGAACCAGTGTACCTGAGATTCTGGTTGCAGTGCATTTCACTGGGGGGGTTATAGGTTTTATGAAGGTCATCACCCACTGCCAAGTGCTAAAAGACTTCAGAAGGATCATTCACTTGAGCTACAGCATGCAGGGAAGCTAATGGTGGGGAAAACTCTGCTGAGCCTAGCTAGATCCCTGGAAGTCTGCAGAGACAGCTGCAGCACCGGGAGCATCTCCCACGTGCCCCAAGTGAAGGGCAGGGACAGGCCGAGACTCCATTCCAGCTCCCCAGCAGCAGCAGAAACCAGTGGTGGCCACACAGGGTGAGGCAGCTGATTTTGCTGGCTTACCCTTCAGAGGTCTGGGTGTTATGTGGGTGGGAGGCCCCTGGAAGGGCATCTCTTTGGGTCTGTGCAAGAGGTTTGTGGGCCAAAGCCTACCAGCACCACAGGTAATCAAGAACCTGCTGCACTCCCGTCACAGAGCTCAGGGCTCAAACGGGAGCAGCCTGGAGCTCCATCATGTCCATGCTGAAATCACCTTCACTGTGCCTTGCAGAGGCCCTGGAGGGCTCAGCCCACCAGTGCCTGGGGGCTGCTGACCTGCCAGGGCACTGAGCTCCCACAGGGACCCTGGTGGTGCCCCCTTGGAGCACCCCCGAGTGGGTCCTTCACTGCAGGTCATTTTCGTCTCTTTTTATCTCTCCCCTGAGCCGGGTTTGAGGTGGGCTGTCCCATGGGGTGTGCTGTGGCCAGGCAGGCTCCCACCTCGAGGAGCTTGGAACACCAGCACCACCCAAGGTCTTCTGCTGCCATCGTGTCTGGAACTGCTCAGGAGAGGGTTCCAGCCTGGGCAGGCACCGGGAGCCGTGCGTGGCTGCCACAGGATCCCTCTCACTGAACTTTTGGACTCCTTGCAGTATGAAACTATAAATTATCCCTGTTCTGGCCCCTTAAGATGCCTGTGAAAGATGCAGCCAGGAACGCTCAAGTTCACCCACTGGGGAAACGTCGTGCTACGTGAAGATTGCAGCCTCCCCCCTTATCTGGGAGGCAGCTGATGAAGGGCCTGGCGTCAGTCTGGCAACTCTGATGGCTCCCATTTAGCACCAGGGGAGAGCTGCCTATCAGCAGGACGCTGGGGCAGATAGCAGCCAGGACTATCTAATCACATACCTTTTGCATTAGTGCTGCCATATATTCCTTCCATTTACAATCCCGAGGCCGGCCCGCACTGAATTTTCACAGGAATGAACTGTCAACAGCCCCATCCTTCCCAAGGCCTAAAAATGGGAGCTTTATCACAGAGGCCAGTAGACTTCTTTTCTTAGACTTCCAGGCAATGGCCGGAGCAGACTTGGAGCCCCCACGAGCGAGACATTAAGGAGACCTTTTTGAGATAACAGCAGTTCACTTGGCTCTCTCAAGAATGCCTCATGGCTGTTCCTTTTCAAAGCAGAAGTAAGGAAACCAGCTCAATTAGAGCATATCAAGAAACTTTGTGTCTCCTGGTTTGTTTACCTTTTATCAGTGCTCTTAATATGCTTTCCTGCTTTTCCAAGGGGAGTAGGAGGACTTTGCTTTGTAAGATCCCACTAGAAAAATCAAGTAAGAAGCAGTTTTTTAAAGTAACAAATCAGAGTTAATAACAGCGGGGCAAACTTTCTGCTAACTTGATGTTTCACTGCTTTTGGGTGCGTGATTAAGTTTCATTTAGCAGGAGATGGTTGTGCTCAGCACACGTTGCCAACCTATAATCTCTGGGGTCATGTTTAAATAGCCTGTGCAACCATTAGTTCTTCTGCTGCCAAATGCGCATTAGGACTTGTCCTAAATGAAGTGCCCATGAAACATCCTCTCCAAGAATGGCATCTCACAACATTTTTCCAAGCCAAGCCCTGACTCGGCAGCAGACTCAAGTTCAGCAGCTCTCGGAGCCTACATTATGCCATTAATTGAGGGCATAATTAACGATGGCCAAATCTCACAAAAGTGCTAAATTAGATTTCACTTGAGACAAGCAGATGTATTTGGGATGACTGGAGCAGGCCAAACCTTGCCTGCCACTGAAGCCTGGAAGTCTGGTCACAGGCAGAATCAGATTTGCAGCCTTCACATGACTCAGCTCTCCAGGCTGGAATCAGAAGCTCAAATCCCAGAGATCTGGACACACAGTTCCCTGCAGTGCTCCTGAAAATAAAGATTTTCTTTTGGAGGTCAATTGGTTCATCCTACATTTACATGAAAGCTTTTTTGCATCCTGCACCCCTCACCTTCTGCAGGTGAGCTAGAACCCTGCCAGTGCCCTACCCTGCCACACAGATCCCTCTTGTGCTGAGAAGGGAAAATAATAACAGGAAAAGGAGAAAAATCCTTCATTAAAATATGGTTTTAATCCACTGAAAACCCTGGGTAAGTGTTCAGAGGATTTTTTTATATTGCAGTGCCTTAGTTCCCACCTGCTGCATCCCAGCACCAGCCTGAGCTGTGCAAACCTTGCTTTGTGACCTCTGCTTACCTCCATCGTGTTTGGAACTGTACTGATTCCCTTTGGGATGGTTCAGGACTGGGAAAACACAAAGTTTGGCCAGTAAAGTCCAGCTTCCAGCTATCTCCATGTGTAACTTAAGGGTTGGGCTACTAAACATCCACTCTCACCCTGTCCCTCCAGAAAACTAATTTTACTCATTTCCCACAGGGAGATAAAATGCAGGTCTGCTCCCATTCCAGAGTTCCTTGGCTGGGACACAAATAGCTTTGGAAACACTCTTATCTGTGCTCAAACATCCTTTCAGAAAATGTATCAGCCTGCAAAGGGCTGTCCTGGTACCACAAAGCCTCTTCATATGAAAAATGGAAGCTCAGCCCACAACCAGATCTTGTCAAGGAGATTTGCTTTCCTCTTAACACCAACATCCCACAAACCCAGAGGGAGGAACATCTCTGTGCAGGAGAAGCCTTTCACAAACCATCCACCCTGGAAGGAGCCTGCCCACGCATTTTGGGGGCTCCTTAGCAGGATGTCCTGGCCGTGGTCACGGTGAGGTGATTCTGCACCCCCAGCACAGCCCCAGTTAATCTCTTGCCTGGAGGGCTCCTGTCACCCAAGACAGCTTCCCTGAGACCCCCTGTTTCACACGTGCTTGACATTTTTTATGGTTCCTCTAAGCCAGGCACAGGCTCAGCTGAAAACAAGCCAGGCTTGTATCAATGGCTGAAAGCAGAGCAGCTCAGAAACGTGGGCAAGCTGAAACCTGGGCTGGAGCAGCTCGGGGCTGCCTGGGACATCCTCGGGCTGGAGCCCCCGTGCTCGGGCACCTTCCTGAGCCTGACCTCCCTCTGATGGCAGTGAGAGGCTCCTCGGGCTGGAGCCCCTGTGCTCGGGCACCTTCCTGAGCCTGACCTCCCTCTCGTGGCACTGACATGGCTCACGTGGTTCTGGATTGCACCACCCCAGCTCTGGCACTGCTGCTGCCACGGTGCCAGAGAGGAACCAGCCCTAACTTCTGACACATCTGCTGCCCCAGGACACTCACACCCTGGGTGCCTAAAGCATTATATATATTTCTGAGGGAAAAGAAAGAGTTTGGCTTTGCACAGCAGTAACAGTGAAATCTCAGCACAGCTCTCTGCTCCTGCCCTCTGTGCCAGCCAAACCTGCTCCTCACACCTCTGCAAAGGGGCTCTGAGACCTGGCAGGGACAGCTGCCAGCTGGCAGCTGGCTTTGGGTGACTGTCTCACCAGGCCAGGCTTGGTGTGAGCTGCTGACTTGGGCTGTGGAGCCTGTCTTGGCTCCTGTCTCTGTGACCCCCAGGATTTCTCCTCACAGGGAGCGAGGGGAGCCCAGGGGCTGCCGCTGGCTTGGTGAGCCCCCATCCTCCCCTGCTCATCCCTAGCTTGTCCCAGGCTCATTCTCAAGGCAAAGGAGCAAGCAGGGCCACCCCAGTGCAGAAGAGATGCCTAAAGGGTGGATAAGGGGACAGAGGAGAGGCAGAGGCTTCCTGATGTCCCTTGCCAGTCTTGCACTGGGGACTGTTCATGGCACAGGTGCTGCCACCCCAGGGAACATCTCGTTCCCGATGGCTCCCGGTTCCTCTGCCTCGTGGTTTGCCTGATGGCTCCCAAATCTCCTGTGCTGTGGAGCATCAGGAGCCCCTTGCAGACATCTCCAGATGAGCTGCAGGCTCCTTCCCATGGCCTCGGGGTCAGCGGCGCTGCCGTTTGGGACCCACGGCTCTGGTGTGTGGAGATGGATTTCCAGGGTGGAGATGGATTTCCACTGCCCTGCACTCCGCACTGGCGTCTTTAAAGGCTGACACATTGCAAAATAGGAACAAAATGTTTGCAGCACACTATCAAACCTCAGTGGCTTCATTTATCCCCCAGGACTGGTGCAAATGGTCGAACAGATAGCGAGGAGCCAGGCCCACTGCCCTTGGCCCGGAGCCTGGAGAGCATTTTCCATCAGCTCTGTTTAGGAGCTGTCTCCCTCCAACACTCCATCTACCTTTGTCCTTTGACAAAAAGCCCCTCTCCCAGTGTTCCCGGGGTTAATCACTGCAGTGGTGGCATTTTCTGGTGGGACAGTTGTTGCTGTCACCTTGCCCTGACCCACAGGAACGCAGTGGTGCTGCAGCACGGTGGCTGCAGGTTGCAGCCCTGAATAATCCCTTAAAATCTATGGGATTTCATACAGAAACAGCAGATTTTTTTTCTTCTTCTTTCATTTAATAACATGGACAAACTTGCCTGGATCACCCACTGCTCTGAGATGTTTACAGAAGTTCTATTTACTGACAGGTGCCTCCCTTGCACACCCCCACTCCACACCCCCCATGTCTCCTCACATATTTATGTCCCCCCAAAAATAGAAAGGGATAAAAACCCCCCTGCATTACATGAAACCCATCATTTCACTCACTTAATGGAACACATTTTCACATGCTCTGAAGCTGGAGGCTGCTTTTGCTTGGCCATGTTTTTCATGCACTTCGTTTCCTTATCGCACCATATAATTTTCAGACGAATGAAAATCTGGGCTTTCACTTGCACAAACACTTGGACATGAAAACTTGGTCATTGCCAACTCTTACAAACATATCCTCATAGCTGATGGGGTTTGTAAGGCCTCGGTCCTGGGAGACCTGTGAATGTACCAGAATCTCAATTTTCCTCTCTTTTTCAGGAGTCATTTTCTGGCCTTGATGGTTCCAGAGAACCCCAGGAACCCAAATAATGCCAAAGGTAGAAGGCAGAGGAAAGAACTCCCTTGTGACAATTTAAAAGACTATGCATTTGCTGGAGTTTTAAGGGAATCTTGTGAGCTGGGGTTGGCAGAGGTTTGGGAACACAGCACACGACCCTGCTCCAGCACCTCCTTTGGAAATGGGGTGCAGAGCAACACCCTGCTGGGGGCTCTCAGCCTGGGCAGCCCTTCACCAAGGACTCAGCATCACCATTTCCAGGCTGCCTCTCAACTGCTTAAAAAACTAAAGATGCATTGTATGTACAGGCTGCCTCTGCCAAGAAA
Organism: Motacilla alba alba; assembly: GCF_015832195.1. NCBI lineage: Eukaryota > Metazoa > Chordata > Aves > Passeriformes > Motacillidae > Motacilla > Motacilla alba. Next base: position 19,016,697 of record NC_052025.1, on the reverse strand, counting down.
AATAAACTCAAGAGATGCCTTTTTTTTTCCAGGCACTCCCAGGCAAACCAACCCAAATATTAACAATCACTGTGTTAGACCCCAACTCCTGTGAAATAATAGAATAAGGTGACACTGCAACCCTGGGCCTTAAATCGTGTGTGTAATGCACTCCTGTCCATCTGCTGCTTTCCATCCCAAAGCAATTCCTAGATAAGTGTTAAGACAGAAAGTAATAATTCCAGGAAGTAGGACAATTAATTATTAATTTATGAAAGACTGAGGCACTGTTTGCTTTCTTCTGGTGGCAAAAAATTCATTGCTGGTGGTGGCAGTGGGAATTAAAGGTCAGTGGTGCCTCTGCTGCAGACCTGTTGCAGCCCATGGGAAAAGGGCTGTGGAGGGTGCAGGATGCAGAGCTCAGGGTATCTGTCCCTCCATCAGAGCATCTCCATCTATGTTTGACAGCTCAGCATCACACAGTGGGGGCTTCTGAAATAAAGAACACACCCCTGGGACCTTCTCATTAAATGCTGTAGGACAAAGAATTGGAGAGGAGATTTCGCAGATGGGCTGGTCTCGAGGATCTGCCCCCAGCTTTACAACTTTGCCCAGCTTTTCCTCAAAGGAAAAGCAGAACCAAGATCAGAACATCGGGGGCTCAGCACATCCATGTTCCAGCCTGTTTCCATACACAAGAGCCCCAGAAAGCCCCTTCCTGCTGCCACACAACTCGATGGGAGCACAATCTGCTTGCTCAACTCCTGGAGAGTAATTGCAGGCTAATAACATGCGCTGGCATGTGGGCTGGGATGTGAAGTATGTGTGGAGGTGCCTCTGGAAATATGTCACTTGGAAAACACCCCTTTAGCCCACAGAAACACTGTTCAACAACAGGAATTCCTGCAGATCCATAGCCATTCAAACTCTGAAGCCACTTGTTGTTGCTGTGCCAGGCAATAAAGCAGCGATAAATGAAGGAATTTACACATCAGACATCTCAGATTTCTCTCTCTCCTTTCCCAGGAGCAGGATGAGGGGACAGTTAATGATCCTGGTTTATGGTATAAATATTTTGACAGAATATATTTTGATACCATAAATTTTAACAGCTCTGGCTGTTTTTAAACTCTGCTTATTCCTCACCAAGAATCTGTGTAAAGTAATAACATCTGAAGTGTTTTTTAAGGAGCATAACCTGTCCCTAGGAAAACATTCTCCTTCCTTTAAAATAATATCACTTTGCCTGACAAAGGAAGCCCAAATGTCTGGAATCACAGAGCATTCAGGACTCAGAGCTCTGTTTTTCCATCTTTAGGTGAGATCTCCGTATCTGTGTAGGATCCTTTGCTCACACAACGTTCCTGGTGGGCTCCTGTTACCCTGTACCTCTGAATCCCACTAACCCCAGCCAAGAACTCTCAGATCAGCCCAGAGGGAGGAGGAAAAGCTGTTCCCACACAGCCCATGGATAACTGAGAATATCTAACCAGGTTTCACCTCTCCTGCCAGAGAAACCATCACCCGGCTGGGCCATCACCTTGCAAGGCTCTTGGTCCCTCCTCTTCCTCCTCACCTGCCGAGCCAAATTTCCAACACTGAGAGGAACAGAGACCTTGAGACTACAAAAGTCACAGCAGCTGCTCTGTGGCAGGACAAGACAGGGATTTGTTCCCCTAAAAGGGTGACCAGGGCACTCGGGCAGTGACAGCACCTTCTACTGCCTGTCCCATGGGAGCAGCAGGGACTGTGATGGGCAAGCCATGGGAAATCACCAGATGGGATTATTATAGGGCCAGAGACTACAAATCCCAACAAACCCAAGCTTTGTTAGCACCACTTCTTAATGAACAACTGGTTTAATTACACAGTCTGAGAGGAACCAGCTTGGAACAACTTTCCAATATGCTTCCTGGGTGTCATTACACCCAAATAGCTGCTAATGGGATGAATTTCAAGCAGAAGTTCAGCTGGATTTTGGGGTTTAGAGTATGCTGGGACATACTTCCCGCAGCGGAGCTGAAATTCTCTGCAAACATACAATTAAAATTCTCAGATTGCTCTAAAAACTGCTACAGCTTCATCTTCTGCAGCAATTTCTGATGGTCACAATTTTCTCTTTCCTAGGGAAAAAACCTTAATATCTACAAATAACAGGGCCTGTGTCAATCTCCAGACATGCCAGCTCAGGGCTGAGAATGAGATAGGCAGAAAAATGTTGCTGGGAGAAGGCTCTGGCCGTATCTGCTTCCCAACTTTCCCAGGCACAGAAATGAAATGTGGACCCCGGCACCTCGGTGTCTGGCTCCAGCTCTAAAGTGGTTTCCACTGGTTATAGAACATGCTGACAGCCTCTTCAGATAAGTAGGGCAAGGCAAGGGCACTCGGGCACTTGGCAGCCAGAGGCTCCCGAGCCCTGCCCGCGTGGCTGCGGGAGCAGCTCCTGAACCCCAGGCCTGTGAACAATTCCTCCTCCAAAGGCACCTGACCTATAAATCCCTTCGGTAATTTAAAGCTCATTAAAATCTCCAATCGATAGTGCAGGACACTTGGAAGCCCTCGAATGCATTACTGTAAGTGGAAGAGGAATGGGAAGGCAGTCACTGCTGGATGTGAGCTGACTTGCACGGCTGATCCCAAATGTAAAAGGATGCTGAGCTGTCTGCCCATCTTGGGTTTTTACAGCGTGCCCAAATCCCTTCCCCATATCAGAGAGCTCCCAAACCTTTCATGGCATTCATGGAATTTCTGCTCCTTTCCTCTCTTAAGGATACAATTCCACTGGGATCTGGAGCTCTCACTGGGTGATTTTTTTCAAGCAAGTTCAAATAATTCCAATTAAATCTGTTTAAACACCCACTTAACGATGCTCTTTCAAGGAGGTGAGGGAGGCAGAGATTTTAAGATGGCTCGGATTTGGAGTCAGATGTAATTTTGCCTCTCTCCTGCTTGCACAACTGACCATTAGCAAAATTGTTGGTGGCGTCAGGATGGTTGTTCCTGTGTTTTCAGGTCTCTCTTACACCATTACAGAACTTCCATTTCACAACTGCCGCGTCACTTTTGAAAGGGCAGAAATTGCTTTACAGCACTATAATGCTATAGTGCTGCAGATAATGGGTCATTTGTATCAAGGAAACTCTCTTTTCCCATGAGGATATTTCAGGGAAGCAGGCAGGTGCTGGGAATTCCAGCAACATTTCTGCCCCAAGAGCCCCCAACGTCCCTGATGGCTCTGTGTTGGAGTGGTCAAGGGACACGATGACACTTTTTGGAGACAAATGAGCAGGAAAGGATCCAAAGCCTTTACCAACTTAAGGCTCCAACAAAAGGGGTTTGAAGTCTGAGTCTGGGGCAGGAGCTGCTTTTTGGGATGGTTTCCCCATCCTCACAGGACACGTTTGCTCCGTGTTGCCCAGCCAGGAGTCTCTCCTGGACAAACACCCCTGAATTGTCTGTGAGCAGGGAGAGAGGCTGTCACAGGGGATTACTTCCATCCTTGCAGTGTTGCTGAAACAGAAGTAGAGGCTCTTTCACACACACACAAATTACGCTGCAGCGTAAACATCGCCCGGAGGAGCCCACTCGGATTTCAAAGCTCCACGGCGCAGCCTGGCAGCCTCACACGGGATTTTACCCTCACACACACACACAGAGGGGTTTAATGACAATGAAAAAAACCCTTCTGTCTCAGCAGCAACCCCGAGTCGATAAGAGCTGCTCTGTCTCTTCTCCAAGTAATCTCTCCCTAATCGGCCGGACAGCCTGAATCGGAGGCGGACAGCAGAGTGTGGGGCCACGTCTTCCCTATGAAAAACTCCCCTGACCTTCCAGGCAGTTAAAGATGTCTGCTGGGCGTCAGCACCGGCCCTGGCGGGTCCTGAGGGCAGCCCCAGAGCTCTGCTGACGTGATCCACGTGCTGGCATCAAGGCTGGAATGATGGCAAAGCTCTGCCCTGGTGCTGGCTCTTGGGGATGAAGGTCAGGCCTTGGTCAGCACCAAGCCCAGCTGCTCAGCACAGGCTGCAGTGATTTACCCTGGTAAATCACATTTATTCAGTTTTCAGCATTCCACTAGGCCAGGTTGAATGGGGCTTGGAGCACCCTGGGACAGTGGAAGGTGTCCCTGCCCATGGCAGGGGTGGAATGAGATGATCTATAAGGTCCTTTCCAACCCAAACCAGGCTGTGATTCATCTGCCTCTTACCCAGTTTCAGGAATATGATTCAAACCAGCAGTCTAATATCTTCAGAAAGCTCAAATTAGCCCGAGACAGCTCGGTTTCCGGCAGATTGGGGATAATTGCTACTGGTTGATCACCCAGACTTCTCTGCTTTGAACTCTCTTTTCAGTTGCTTATTCATTTCCCCCAGACTGTGTCTGGGGCTTACGGCACGGCGCAGTTGGGACAGGAAAGGAGCAGGTCCTGAGCTGCCAGCACCTCCCTGAGCTCACAAACCCCACAAACCCCACAAACCCCACATCTCCACGTTACCCCAGACCACGCCACGGAGGGGCTGTCGTGACAGAGCGTTTATTGCTGGAGCACCAGAGTAAACAGAATCCCACATCAATCAGGGCTGTTTAAAGAGTTTATTACATTTCACGGCTGCCATAATTGACAGGTTTGGAAAGCTTTTCTATTTTCTTTTAGGTCCCTGTGTAAGGGCTTTGCACATTGTTAAGGAGGGTCTCCTCACGGTTCAATTTGCCCTCTGTTCGAGATGAAACTTCCCAAATTTCCCCGGTGTGAGCCGAAGAGGTGTTAATGAGAGCAAGGCAAAGGAATGAACAGCAGCCAGCCCAGGGAGCCTGTTCTCGGGCTGTGTAAAGAACTTAATGTTCGTGGGGAAGTGGTTGAACTGGTTTCTTTCTCTGAAAAAAGCCCTAAGAAGAGCTGGAAATGTTTTTGTAGAGCAAATGTCAACAATGCAGGGCTCTCCCCCTCGTCTCCTTCAGCAGAGACCCAAAGCAAATCCCGGGAGAGGCACGTAGGGCAGGATTCAAAGCAGGCTATTTAAATCTCAATTCACAATTACACTCGTATCAAGGAAACTTAATTATCTGCATTTTACCATCTTATCTCCAGTATGATTTCTCCAAACAAACAGCAGTCTGGAAACAGCCCGTAGATAATCCATCCAACCTCTGATATCTCAGCCGGGAAAGTCAGCGCCTGGGGCAGCGGAAAGGGATCCTGGGGGAGCCAGGAGCTCCAGATTCCCAACGGGACCTGCTGGATGCTTGCCCGGCCATGGGGCACGTCTCTGCCGAGCCCAGGCAGGGCTGGAGGAGCTCTGGAAGGGGTCTGGTTGTGGGGGCAGAGCTTTGGGGCTCAGCAAGAGCAGGGAAAGAGGCTCCACGTCAAAGCCGGCAGCACAGGGCACTGCAGTGCCAGCCAGATGTGCACAGCTGTGGGCTGAGAGGCTCCTCTGTGTGTTATCAATATGATAACACCCTAAATTCATTAGGAGAAGTCACATGTGAGTAAGCACTTGTGGAAGTAGGGAATGTCTGGGAAATCACAGTTTTTTCAGCATTCCTTTGAAGGTGAATGCTCCTGCTGGATTTCGTGTTTGCCAACAAAGAGCTGGGTAACAAATTCCCATTCCAACAGCTCAGCAAGCACAAAGATGGATCCTGGATCCAGCATCCCTCGTCCTTCAGTAAAGATGGGCTCTGGGACACTCCCAAAATATCATCAAGTTCCCTGAAAGAAGTTTGGGGATTGATGAATCCCCTCAGGTAAAGCTGTTCCCACACAATAATTTTCACAGGCTGCATCCCAAACACATCCACCATCCTACAAAGACATGGGAAGTACTGACCCAACTCTGGCTCCAAGGCCTGGTCCATCAGTTTGGCCTGGCCAAGCTCCTTGTGATGACGACAGTGCTAATGACTAATTCTGATAATAATTAAATGTCAAGGAGAACTTTCCATCCAAAATGATACCGCAAGCACTAAGGGACATTCTGAGATAGAGGGAACAAAGTGTGTGGAAGTTCATCTATGTGTAACGTTTCCTGTTTTCACACCTGCCAGAGGGATCCTGAATGGGATGGATAAAAGTTATGGTCCCTGCTACCATCTGCAGAGCTCAGAGAGTGCAGTGACTCCTGAGCCAAGACTGAACCCACCCTACACAGACATTTCACAACCCTCTCACTCTGGTCACCTCAGGCTCCCTCCACTGCACATGGAGAGCTTCTTGCATCTCCAGTGGGCACTGCTTAAGACCTTAATTACTCCCTAAGATCTTAATTAATCCCTGGAGGTGTTCACCTGCATTCCTCCACTACAGAGGGAGCCAAGTTCTATGTCAGGCATCCCATGCAGTGAAATGCCTAAAGAAGTGTGGGGTGAATCCAGAGAAGCACAGAACTGTGCAATGAATTCTGTGTGTTGCCCAGGTCTGGAGCCTGTCCCTGCTGGACTTCCCATGGCAGATGTCTCAGCAGAAAATGGCACTGAAGCCATGACACTCCCTGGCAGAGGGGGGAATGCTGCTCCTTCCCAACACTGCCTGAATTCACTTGGGATTTATCCCTCTGAAACTGTTCTCTTGCTCCAAACCAGCAGGTTGACCCTTTCCATCCTCCTGGGATGGCACAGAGCAGGAAATCCAAACAGAATTCCCAGGCACATGGTCTGAGCTGCCACAGAATCAGCTGGAAACGGGGGAGAGTCAAACGCTCAATAAGTTCATTAAATTTTCTGCAAAGGCCATGTCCCAGTGCCAGACCCTCCAGTGCTGGCTGCAGGATCCCAAAAGCATCCCCACCTTCCTTTGCCCATGCCAGCACGCTGTCCCTCCCCACCACCCACTGCTGGTTCAGTCACACCTGGCTGAGGCCACAGAATCATTTAGGTTGGAAAAGACCTCCAAGATCACCAGCCTTTGATTGATCAACCAGAGGTCAGTTATTCCCCCAGTGAAATGTCTCTGAACTTGATCTTCTGCTCCATTTATCCTGCAAGATCTTTGTGCTCCCTCCTGCTTGCTGTGGATGAGATCCAGCTGGGCACTGGGCTCCCCTGAACCCACTGGAAACCATTCCCAGCCCGGTGCCTCCCAGGGACTGGGCAGATCTGGGCTTTGGGGCTCTCTGGAGGATCCCAGGTGTCCCCTGTCCATGTGAGCCTTTTGGTGGGATTGCTGCACCCCGGGAATTGCTGCGCTCTGCTCTACCTGGGGGATGGCAGGGTGCCACGGTCAGAAGTTCCTCCTCACTGAACTGCTAGTCCCATCTCCAAGGAAAATACCCTTTTTATGTGCTAAACCAAGCATCTCATTCCAAATGTAACAAATTAAAGTGTATGAAAGTTTGAAAATACCTTAAATGCTAGGATAAGCAAAACTATAAAAAGCTGAATGCCACAAATCAGGGACTATGCTGGAATAGGAGACTTTAGGGGAACCTGCAAAATCTGGGATTGTCTGGGTGAGGGGATTGTGATTCCTTCAGATTTTACTCTCTGGTATTAATTCATGAACTGGGAAAAGCATGAGTAGATTCTGATCTCTGCTGTTGTTGATAGACTTGGGCTCAGGTTTTGCTGGCTTTTTTTTTGTTTCTCTGAGTTCTGTATTCCCAGAATGCATTTTAAAATAGTCCCTGCCGTGAAAATGTTCTTCAGGACTTCCAAAAAAGTTCATTATAGTGAATTCAGCTTGTTTGCTTCTTCGCTGCTCACCCAAATTCCTTTTTTTTCTGGTGAGTTTGCTCAGAGCTGGTGCCAAAATGATCTGCAGAGTTTGCCACTAAAAACGCAGCCTCCTGAATCACAGGCTGCAGTTTGCACAGTAATTTATGTTTGGGTGGAAAGCACATTTTCCCATGCAGAGAGGGACAAAGGAACATCTTTACAAAATCCTGAGTGTCTTTGTATGTGTGTGAGAGAGGCACAGAAGTGCTTCCTTAGCGTTCCTGCTCGGATTCATGGCACAGGGATCCAAACCACTGCAACCTGTCTCTGTGATGGACCCACAGCACTCCAGACCTCACTAAATATTGCTCCTATTTCATCCCATTTGTACATTGTTGATGTTTCACTTCTTTCACGCTATCTTGCAGTTCTGTTGTACAATTCCTGACCAAAAAAGCCCAAATTTGTCACAGGAATCAAGAAAATTATAAAAGGTGCACCGTTACTGCCTCTGGATTTCCACAAAACTTCTGAGTACTCTGCACCCACAGCCAGTACTGGAGATTGTGAACAACCCTCGAAGCTCAATCTCTCTATCCCCAGCAATAAATCTACTGAATATTTCCTGTTTGTAAACCCTATTCTATACAAGACAAGAATGTTGAGTGAAATGAGTCATAAACTGATAATTAAAAATTTAAGATTTTATCATGGAATGATTTGGGTTGGAAGGGACCTTAAAGACCATCTTGTTCCAATCCCAGTGTTTGGTGGATGTTTTGTCCCTTTACAGAGGTTCCTCTTTTCTGTGCAACGCCTGGCACAGAGATCAGCCCTGAGAAGCACCAGGGGAGTAAGTGACACCTGCACAGCCCCAGGTCTCAGGGTCTCCTCTGTTCCATGGCTTCCAAACCTTCAAACTCATCCACTGCACTCAACAGCAGCCAGAGTGTCCAGGAAGGAATTGGAGTTTCCCCTCCAGCTTTGTGTCTAGTTTAAGAATCATGGAATGGTTTAGGCTGGAAAAAACTTCTGAGATCATCCAGTCCAACCATCAACCAGCTCCACCACTGTGTTCACCCTTAAACCACATCCTCAAGTGCCACATCCACACGTGGTTTGAACACTTCCAGGGATGGTGACTCCACCACTGTCTCTGGCAGCCTGTGCCAGGGCTGGGAAACCCTTTGTGCAGAGAAATTTTCCCTAATATCCAACCTAAACCTCCCTGGAACAATTTGAGGCCATTCCCTCTCCTCCTGTCCCCGTTCCCTGGGAGCAGAGCCTCCCCCGGCTGTCCCCTCCTGGCAGGAGCTGTGCAGAGCCACAAGGTTCCCCCTGAGCCTCCTTTGCTCCAGGCTGAGCCCCTTCCCCAGCTCCTTCATGTGCTCCTCCTTCATGTCATGATCTCCCTTTGCAAAGAGGGATCACCAGGTAAAATTTAGCTAATGAGACAGGGAAATACAGAGCTGGTCTTGGAAACAAGAGAGGAGAACACGTGTTGCACAGGGAGCACGTCAGAAGGAGAGAAGCACCAAATTACTGTGTCCTCAAATGCTTTCATTAGATATCATTTGGTAATTGGTGCCGGGAACATAAAACTAGAACAATTGGGGAAGCAGAAAAGAAAAAAAAAATTACAGGACAAAAACCCAAAGGGAAAATCAGAAGTCGGAATTTTAAACAGGAAAAGCATGGCGTCGGAACGGGCGGAAGATAACAGAGTGCTCTGCTGAATACACAAACAAACAAAAAATAACAGAGACAAACTGGCAAAACATTCCTCTGGCTGACTTAACCACTGCTCCTCTCACTCCCAGGTCTCCAACCAGCGCTGTCACTGCTCCAGCATCCTTCCCTGCAGATAAATCCAAGGGGAAGGGATCTCTGCTCCTACAGGGCTTGGTAACAGCAGAGCAATGAGAGAAGTGTCACGAGCAAAATGAGTAATAGTTCCCCTCCCATGAAATGAGAATGACACCTCTGACCTCCCCCTGAGTACTTTCAGGCTGATTAGTGAAGGTTCTAGATAAGGGTAGGACACATTGCTGTCACTGCTGGCTGCTCCTGCTCCCACGGAGCCAGGCTGTCCCTTCAAACCCACGGGGAGCCAACAAGCGAGGGACTGATCCCTCCCAGGCTGGAAAGCCACCTCCAGCAGGGCTCCCTCCCCTCCCAGCCCTGCTGCACAGGCCCAAGAGCCAAATGCCACGAGGGAGAAGCCACAGGCCTGTCCCTGCTCCTCCCATGGTCCCTGCCACCCTCCTTCCAGCACAGCCGTCCCCAAAGGCTCCTCCTGCCCCTTGAATTCTCCTTCTCCCACGTCCTGGATTGTCCAAGAGACCTCCCAGCTCTTCTTTCCCCAGCCATGGCACTCACAGCTTCTGGGGAGCTGAGAGACGCCAGGCAAAGAGCTGATGGCCATGACTGTGCATATAATTAACGTCTGGCTTCTTTAAAACACTAAAATCATCTGGAGACCTCAGCAAATGGCCCTGGAGAGTCAATAGCAACCTTCAGATCCAGCCCTACTGACAGCCCTCAAGCAGGGATGGGGACAGAGTCCATGATCTCCTGGGGAATGTGGAGCTCATTCCAGTTGTTCTGATTGTTCCTCACACTCTTTCCCAAACAGCACTGCATTCTCAGGAGATGAGGAGAGGATGGCTGTTTGTACCCTGCGATAACTAAACAGTGCTGGGGAATTATCTTATCTTCCCATCAGGATTCAAATGTGAGGGTTCCTTTGTAAAGCCCAAATGAGCCCCCTGGAAGTTTTCCCAAACATTGTTTTACACATTATTTTATCCAAGGAAGTTAAAGGTCTCTCTTCAAAGAATGGGAAATGGATCACTTTTTTTGTTTTCAGATCTCTGTGAGAAATCATCCCAAGTGGAGAAGTCAGTGGGGAGCTGAGGGGCCTCTCTCCTGTACAGGCAGTTCAGAGAGTTGCCATCAATCTCTCACCCTGATGGAAATTATTTGAAGCCAAAACCTGGAACTAGGAGAAGGGATCAACGTGTCCTTGGTGTGAAAAGCCTTGGCTGATGGCACCTGAGCAAAATTCACGTCCAAAACCTCTGCTCCACATCTCCATTCATCCCTTTGCCTCCCCTGCGAGACTGTTCATCATATTGATTTGAGAAAAAAAAAATAAATTGTGAGTATTCAGGAAGAACCAAAAGGGAACTGAGACTTTAGAAGGTGATGGATAATTATTAGGAATAATACAGTCCCTGCCCTATATGTAGCACATCAAACCAGCAGCTCACCAAGTCCTTTCAGTATCCTGAAATTTCCTTATCTCCATGGTTTAGGCAGGGAAGAGGTGCCTGGAGAGATGCCCTCCCCTGCCCAATATCATACAAAAACCTGTCTGAGAATGGAGAACCAGAGTTTTTGGGACAATCCAGCCTTTCTCCAACTGAACCATCACCAGGGGACTTCATGCACAAAACTGGGGCTCCCTTTTTTTTAAATAAAAAAATGAAAACAATAACAGAAAAATGACCACTGCCACCAACTTCTCCTGAGTTCTGAGGGGACCAACTTTTCCAGAGTGACAATAATTGACCTGTGTGCATCCTACTGCTTTTCCACAGATTTTTATCCTTACTGCCATCAAGTACCTTAGAAAAATGGGTCTTTTTTTGATGTTTCTCAGAAGGACTGAGAAACGTGGGAAAAAAAAAAAAAAGACAAGAAAAAGCATAACTATAATGACGAAGAAACAGGAAAAGCCATTATATACAGCAATAAAAAGACTGCTTCCCCCCCCCCCGTTCAAAACATGATCATATTATCTTAGCAACCAGCAGAGCCAAGCAGATTTTACCACAGGAATTGTATAACCATTCCTAAAGAAACGGGAAGGGGAAAACATTTATTCCTTTCTATATTTTATGACGTGAGAGCTGATAGGATTTGCTGAAGCAGAGGCTGCACCTATAGAGCCAGGGTGGGTTTCACACTCATTGTTTTTGCTTTTTGCTGCCCATACGCCGCAGGGCGAGGTAGTTTCCTACTGCTGGTGTTGGAAGGGCCTGGAACCATAATAGTCTCTCTGTAACATTCCCAAAAGTTGACATGTTTGGTGCCTGTTTTGTCAAGCAAACCTTTGCAATCTCCTCCAGAGCTGTCTAGGGTGCTTTAAATTAGTCAGTTGTTCTTGCACTCAGCGCTTGCTGCCCAAGTTAATAAAAAGCCCTTCAGGAGAAATATATATGCATTAAAAAATTTTTTTAAAAAAGCTCCCAGAAAAGTCTTTCTTGCTATATAAAGAGTGCACTCAGACCCAACCCCTTGGAAATGCTCCGTGGCACTCGCATTCCAGAACCTGGGAAGGGTTAAGTTGGATTTACAACCCTTTGGAGCAATTACCCAGCGCTGCAATTTAATGGTAATTCCAGAAAGAGCATCTCTGAACAAGACAGGCATGTTGGGAGAGCCACGCACAGGAAGCTCTTCAGGCAAAACATTACATAGGCTCTTAATTAGGGTCATTGACTCCTCTGCAGAACGATCTTATCACGGCTGGAGAGGCAGAGTCAGCACTCTGCCACCCTGCCCTGCAAGGATGGGCTGGGATGGGGATCCAGCAGGGAGGGGGATCCAGCAGGAATGGGGATCCAGCAGGAATGGGGATCCAGCAGGGAGGGGGATCCAGCAGGGAGGGGGATCCAGCAGGGAGGGGGATCCAGAGACAGCACTCTGCCACCCTGAAAGGATGGGATGGGCTGGGATGGGGATCCAGCAGGGATGGGGATCCAGCAGAGCTGGGTGATGCTGCATGGAGAAGCCCTGGGCAGGCACACAGCTTTGCTCTTGCCCGTGAGCTCCAGCAGGCTGTTGAAATGCACAAGTGACAAACGTGGCAGGAGGAGCTTTCAGTTTGAACAGAACCCTGTTTTCATTGCAGTTTTGCCCTTTTATTTCCCGGCAAGATTTCTCTTCGTGGAGGGCTTCAAAAAACATCACCACACAGCTGAAATGTGGGGCCCAGGGTACCTGACAGTTCTGAAGCAAGTCTAAGCCCTAATTGCAGGGACTGGCCTGCTGAATGCTTAAAATCTGAATAATGAATTACTTATCTTTGCTGTTGAGGCAGAAATGTATTAGGCATTACTAGCTCCAGCCTCAGATTCCTTGACTGTGTTCCAGCTGTAAACATTCAACAGGAAGAGGTTAATTTTTTGATTCAGTTAATATAAATACTGAAAGGTTCCTTACTTCACTGTCCCACATCACTGCAACATACATTCTGTAATTAGAAGCATATTTTTGTGATTTCAAGGTATATTTTGCCAAACCAACAAAAAAGCATCAAACTCCAACATTTCTGCCAAAAATACCCACTGTATAATTTATGCCAAATCAACAAAAGTCTTCTTTTGTCCTTCCCAAACCACACTAAAGAACAGTCTGTTGAGGAGTCCAAATGTTAAAGTTCAAAAAAAGCCCTCTGTTATCCAGGGTGCAAGATAGGGAGGGACAGCAAACTCGTGGAAGGAGCATCTCTGTCTGCCAGGAACGGGATCTCCTTAACTCTGTTTATTCCCCCTCCACCCCATACACACTTCTCCCTTTTTTTTCCTCTCCCCCCTCCATTTTCCTAAAGCCTTCTCAGCATCTGGAATGTGTAGGCAGCCATCCATGTGTTTGCAGTAAACTCTGAAAGCAGAGCCAACGAGGACCACATGGGCAGGTAGCCCTGCAAAGCCAACCTGGCTTTTGGGGCTGCGTGGCCAGGAATGGGAGATGTCCCCAAAACTATGGGACACCGATAATTATGAACAGTGACACAAGGAAAAAGAAAAGAAAAGAAAGAAAGAAAAGGGAGGGTTTTGGTGCTAATTAAGCTTTTCCTTTCCCCGACTCAAAAAAAAAAAAAAATTAATTAGAAGTTCAAGCATTTGGTTTTAATTCAGCCTGATGCACAAATGGTTTATTTCCACACAGCATATTTTCATAGGCTACAGAGCAGCCTCCAACTAGGAAGCCATTACAGCCCCTGATTACAGCTTTTACATGCACTTAGAGCACTTTGGGAAGTCGTGGCAGAACGGATTCACTCCCATGTCTCCCTGTGCATGAGGGTGGATCCATGTGCCATTAATTAGACAGCCTTGGTACAGGCAATTAACAAACTTTTTTTCTTCCTTGTTTTTAACAGAGAAATCCAGTAGTCTTTACATATTCAGCATCAATATTGGAACGTGGCACCTTGCCAGGGTGCACAGCTCGGAGCAGAATTTACTTTAGACCATCTGCTGGGTCTTTAAGTGACTGCACCACGACTGGAAGTTGTTTGGATGAACGTTGGACAATAATGCTCAGTCTGGCCCCAGCAGAGACCCAACATTCATTGCCATGGCAACCACTAATGCAAAGGGTCCCTGCAATAATAATTCCTTTTTTATAGATGTATCAAGGATGCTCCAGTGCTGCTCTGAACCGGCCAAAAACCCAACAGCTTTTTCCACTGAAAATGCAAACCCTGGGTTTGTGATGTGTGCTGGTGGCTGGAAGTCACTCATGGAAGTCACTCAGAGGCACCGAACGCCAAAGTCTGGGTGTTCCTCAGCCCACCAAAGCCCTTGGCCCCATCCCTGGAAGTGTCCAAGGCCAGGCTGGATGGGGCTTGGAAAAACCTGGGATAGCTGAAGGTGGCAGGGGGTGGGATGAGATGGGTTTTAAGGTCTTTTCCAACCCAAAACATTCCAGGATTCTGTGATTCTCTGATTCGGGAACCAAGTAAAAAATGACAGGGATTTTGGAAATTGGTTTTTTTAATCCATTACAAAGGATCTTCAGTGAAATAGTCCACGAGGCGGCATCTGGGGAAAGAGGCTTATTATCTTTCCAGCCTTTTTTGCAAGAATTTCTCATTCATTTCCTGCTGGCTACTGTCAGAGAGAGGGTACAGGACTAGCTGGGCCACATCCCAGATCCTGTCTGTGCTCCTACATACTTAGCTTATCTCCTGTGTCATGGAGCTGTGATTGCACAGCTCGAGGGGCTAAAAATATTGCCAAAACCTTTAAAAAGAGAGGCACAGTTTGGTTCTTTAACTGCACCAAGAAATGGAAATGGCTGGACAGATGAGCACTGGGGTGACAGAAAACCCACCCACTGCTGCCTGACACGGGTCCAAAAGGTCCAGGGAGCCTTTCAGCTGTGTGTTGAGATGGCAGAGGCTGCTGGGGGAAGCACCAGAGCCACCAGAATGAACTTCTTTTGGTGACTATTTATCAAAGCTGAATTTCTTTAGGTCTGGCATGTGCTGGCTTTGCTCTCCAGCACAGCTTTGGCAGCAAATTTCATTGGAAAGCCAGAATCTGATTTGGGGGCACATTTACCTGGCTGCAAGCCCTTGACACAGCCAAGTGGGGACACCTCCATGACTACAAGGGTGACTGAGTGGCCACGTGCCCCAGCTCCCTCCTAGGCACTGAGGAGCTGAGGGCAAGCACAGCCCCCAGAGCCAGCTCCATCCCGGGATCTGACTGCCAGGGATTTCAGCAGCAGCCTGGGAGGGTCAGGCACAGGGCACTTGGCACAAGAGGTGGGAAAGAAGCCAGGGTGAGACCTCTGAGTGAGTGGAACGGTGTGGGGGCGAGCCAGGGACACACACGGGGCTGGATAACACAGGGCTGCAAAGGGAATGGAGCCAGGAATCCAGGGGAGAGCCTGAGCCCTTCACCAAGGAACCTGGTGAGAGCCCTGAGAACTTGACTGAGGAACCTGGTGAGAACCCTGAAAACTTCACTAAAAACCTTGTGAGTGCCCTGAGAACTTCACTAAAAACCTGGACAGATCCCTGAGAACTTCACTAAAAACTGGTGAGAGCCCTGAGAACTTCACTGAGGAACCTGGAGAGAGCCCTGAGCCAGGTGAGATCCCTGAACCATTCCCCAGCCCAGCAGGCCAAGGAAAAGCAGGGGCTGCTCTTGCCCTGTCACAAACCCCACCAGGAGCCCGTTCTGAGCTGCAGCAGCGCTTGGAGCTCTGGCAGCACTAAACTGCTGAACTCCACCAGCAGTGACCTTTCCCGTTACCTCCAGGACTATTTAGACTGGCTGGGCTCCCCTGGCCCAGCAGCAATCCCACCGACTCCATCTGCCCGCTCCAGAGGAGAGTTATGGCCTGTGCTGCTGATGCAGTCTCTTGGGTTTGTTTTTTTTCTTGCAATCTTGACTTCATCCCAGCAAGGGCTCCTGTCTCTAACTGGCCGCTGTCAAAACAACTCCAGCGGGGAGATAAGGGAGAGAGGACTTTGAAGAGGCTCCTTCCTGCAAGCTGCTCACTATCTCCCCAAGACATTTGTCAGCATCCCCTAGGAAGGGCAGCAGACTTGGGGAAGGCAGGAACCGTTCCCCCTCCCAAGCCCCAGTCACATCACAACACAGTATTTAAAATGGCTCGTGAACCCCAGATAAAAAGCAGGAGATTAGTGTCTAGAAGCAACCTCTGTTTTCTATCACCAGATGTGGCCGTGTCCCAGCAGGACAGATATTCATTCATGGGGGGACAAATATTTCTGTCCATTTTTCCCAGCTTTCTTGCTTCTCTGCTCTTCCCAGCCACCTTTCTCCTGATTTAAATTAGGCTGTGGCTTTGGAGCATGCCCAAATCCACCCCCAAGAGAAAATAAGATTAGAAAAGGGATGTGATTCATTTGGTAGTTTCCCTTTTCTTACAATTTGCTTCGAGTGAAGCATCACTGGATGAAAGCTGCCCCTCCATGACAATCTGCTCCTTCACAAGAGGACACGATGCAGGGCTGCTTCTGCCCCTGTGGTTGGTCACTGCTCCTTCCATGGCACAGCATGGATGAAATTCTCTCTTTTCCCCATCCCACAGCCCAGCTGGGCTCTGCAGGCCAGCAAAACTCCCTTCAGCTGATAAGGGAATCATGGCCAAACTGAACCAGTTGCTGCCATCAGGGAGAAATTGTCCCTTTGGCTGGGCCGGGTGGGTCATTGCTCCCTCTTGGAGCATTAATCAGTGGCTCTGAGCTTGCAACTGGCTGAGGGTTTGGGTGGGTTTTTTGCACCAGCAAACCACACACTTTGAGTACCAATTTCCAAGTTTAACCCTGTAAAAGAAGGAGATTGGCAAATATTTCCATCCGAATTTTCTGGGTAGCTGAAGGAGCACGAGCCCACAAACAAGGCTGAGCTCTGTGCTCTCAGGCACTCCTCGATGTTGGATATTTTGATGGGCTTTAGCTGCAAAGTCTCCTTCTACCCGTGCTCCAAGATGGGGTAACAACAGTTCTGGTAAGCCATATTCCCTTGGGAAAAGGAGTGTCTTTTCCAAGGGTTCCCTGCTGAGAAGGTGCCTCAGACCACTGAACCTCCCCCACGAGCAGCAGCCCAGCCCCAAGCCCAACCCCAGCACCACCCCAAAGCCCCGAGCACCGAGCAAACCCCAAGCACATTTTCTGCTCCACGGGAAGGTGTCCTTGCCCGTGGCAGGGGGTTGGAGCATGATGACCCTTCAGGCCCCTTCCAACTCAAACCATTCTGGGATTCTGGGTGCTCGTGGAGCAGAACTCTACCACGGCCTTTTGGGATGCCTGGCTGGAAGCTCAGCAGCTTCCAGCGAAGCTGGGGTGGGTCGGGGTGAGCTGTGGCAGTGAGCAGGGACAGGATGGAGGGGTCGCAGCCCCCGAGCCCAGCCCGGCTCCTCAGCCCCGCTCCCGTTTCCTGCAGCGGCGCTTCCCCGCAGCACAGCCATCGCGGAGGTCTTATTGTAAAACGGGCAAACAAAACACAGCACTTCGAGCTGTTAAAAAAAATAAAAAAATCCTGAAGTCTGCAAAGCAAAAAGGCTCCAGCACGGAGAGACTTTCTCTGCCCAGCCCATTGTTAACGGAGGCGGCCGTCCCTTTCCCATGCCAGAGAGATTTGCCTGGTGCCGGCCAGTTCTTTATCCCACTGCGCAATTAATACAGCTTCCCCCAGATAAACAGCAGCTTGTTTAACTATGTCTCTTGATAGGTCCCAGTAAGGCTTGATAACATGGATGGTCGGATGTTGTCAGGACGAAGGAGTCAGACATGCTGGCAGCAACCTTTTCCCTTTCAAAGCACACATGTTTAGAGAAGAAAGGGCTGCGCCTGAGCGCGGCACAGCCACCCAAATCTCGCTGTGGCATCAGACGAGGCAGGGCCAGGGCTGGGAGCTGCTCCCTCGCAGGAGCCAGGCTGCTCCCGGCACTGGCAGCCAGCTCCTGCGGTGTCAGGACCCCTCCTCGGGCCCTTCCCGTTATGATGTGTTAAAATCCACGAGTTAAAATTCTCGTGTTATGGTTTCTACGATGCCTAGCAGCAGCAGCAGAATAAAAATTTAAAAGAATCATTGTTTTTAATTTCCCTTCTGGTTTTACCCCCAGCACGCTTTTATGTCAGCTCTCCAATGGTCTCTGCTGGTCACAAGCCCCAGTTTCTTAATTTAGCAACTTTTAAACTTTATCTTAAAGCCCTTTGATTTGATTGTGCAAGAATCTCAGCAGTCATTAAAAATAAACTCATTATGCTTGGTGAGACTGGGGATCAGGACAGCGACAATGCCACAGCAGTGGTAACACTCCCATGGAAACGATCCCTTACGGATCAGGACTGCTGCCACATTCCTGCTTTTTGAGGTGCACCCTGGCACCCCCAGGAGATGGATTTGGGGGTGCTGAGGGTCACCCCCACACGATGCAAAAGGATGGCAGGGAGACACCTGGCCAGGAGCTTCAATGGGAATTTCCAGGACAACAAATGACAAAAGGGATTTAAGGGCACCTCACTGATGCTGCTTTGGGGGCTCTCCACGCAGCCACCCCACCCCAGGGGTCCCCTATTCCTCTGGGATTCCATCAAGCCAGAGGCTGGGTTATGTCCACTGCTCCAAGCACTCCTATCTCCCAGCTCATCCTCTTCCCTTCTGAAGAAACCCCTTCCTTTCCCATCTCTCTCTAGGAAACCACCCTGTTCTTTCCATATTCCCTCTTTCCTTCCTTTCTGCTGAGCTGCAGACCCTGTTCCCCAAAGCCTCAGTCCCTTATCTGGGGCAGGGTGGGGGGGAACTGTGCTGCTGCCATGATCTGATGCTCCCTTCTTCCCCCTTGCCTGCCCGCCACCCTGCCGGCTCTCCCGGTCACACTGGCGCGTGTTTGGAACGGGCAGCACCCGTGGCAGCTCCCTGGAGCTCTCGTGGGACAAGGCACCCCTGGAGCTGATGGGACACCCCAGGTGGGGCCACCTGAGCCAGCACAGGAGGAGCAGAACAGCACCTGGGGTCAGCTCAGGTCCTCAGTGTGATGTGAGGGAGCTCCAGGCGTTCCTGGAGCAGCAGCAGAGCACAAAACCCTCCCAAACCACCCCAGACCCCAATTACAGGGGTAGGGCTGGCTTCAAACTGGCCTTAGGCAAACCCAGGCAGGTTTATTAAAATAATAAACCCCGGGTGTCTAGAGCAGCAAAATACAGGGCAGCAGGATCAGATAAAAGGGGAGCTCAGTCCAGGGACCAGGTGAGCCAAAGGAAGGCTCCAAGCCCTCCCTGTGGAAAGATCAGTCCAGGCACCAGGAGTTAATCCTGGGATAGGTTCCTTCCCATTGTGGTCACAGTTGTGCTGGCACCTTTCCCCTCCGCCAGCAGTTTGGGTCTGTGCTGTTTCAAAATCTCCACTTAATAGCCAGATTAAACAGGTTCACATTTGCAGTTTGCAAACCACAGGGGCAGCAGCAAAAGTAATGAAATGTACTTTCTGAATGAAAGCCCCGAGTGACCTCTGTGGCACGGTGCTCCCTGATGGCAGCACAGTGCAGGAGTGGCTCTGCTTTGCAGCCAGCACCAGGAGACTGCACCCATTCTGGCTCAAGGGAATCCCTTCCCATTTATTTAAAAGGATACTGATCCTTCAGAAGAAGTCAGGGCCAGGTTTGGAAAGGAAATGGCATCAGGAAGGCTGAGATGCCTTGTGCCAACTTGTCTGGAATTTTCTCCCTTAGCTCTGCTCTGTGACAAACCACTGAGGTGTCCTTGAGGGAGATCAGGGCTGCACAAGAGGCACCACAACCATGTCCAGGGGTTCTGTCCCCTGCCATCAGGGGACACTGGGGTCTCCAAGTGTTACTCCTGGAGGCAGATCAGCAGGGCAGGTCACCCTTCCTTGAGCTCCTACTGAACACAATTCCTGCTACTGCCAGATGCACTCTGCCCTTTCCTTCTACCTAGAGCAGACTGGACCATAAATGGGCTGCTCAGAAATGACAGCAGTGCATTTGAAAGGTGACAGATAAGATCTGTGACCCAGAACTCCAGGAGCCAGTCAGTCATTGGCCTGGTGATGTTTTTTGGGAAGAGCACAGCTGCAATCCTGTGAGGCTGGGTTGTTTGGGGGAACCATGAAAACCTACACAGATATTGAGTGATCTGATCTGCTCACACCAGACCTGCAAAGTCACAGCTTTGCTACACCAGAAAAGCTCTCTCCTTCCACTCCATCACCCACTGCCATGAAGGTGGAGGCACCTGGGAGCAGCATCCACAGAGGCACGTTCAGAATCACATCCAGCTTTCCTTCATGCTCTGCCCCTTGCTGTGGAGCTCGTCATTCATTTTTCAGCAGGTTCTTGCACAGTCAGTGTCTGCCCAGAGCTTCCTGCCCACAGCACGGATAGAGTGCAGTATTACAGTGCTCGATTGGCTCTGGCTGGCTCTCCCGAACTGCCAGCACACACAGAGCAATGTTTGGCATCCCCAGGTGGCAGCCAAGCAACCCACCCTGTGCTACCAGGCAGCCTCTGCCTCAGCCCACAGCTCCAGAGCACACAGAAAACCAGCAACAGAGAGGAGAGCCAGGGTGACAAACAGGGCTGCCCAAAGTGTCCCCACCCAGAGGGTGCTGACATCTGAAATGCTGTGGAGAGAAGCCCTTGATTCCCTGGAAACCTGAGGGGTGAATTGGGATTCCCTTTAGTGGCACAGCAAAGGTACAGCAGAGCTGACCCAGGGTATTCAGTGCCACAGGATTCACTCCTTCAGCCAATCCCCAGCCTGCCTCCCCGGGCTGACCATCACTCCACAGTGCTGACCATCCACAGGCACTGATATTATAAATGTGAACAGAAATGACAAATCTTCCCAAGCACCTGGGCCGTTCTCCTCTCCCTACAGAACCTGTTGCAGTCACACCTTGCCCTCCTGCTCTGCTCACCCCAAAGAGCAAAATATCCCTGAATGAGGCCCTGAGCTACCCCTGAAATGTCCTCACTGGAGGACTGGAGCTGGTCAATGGAGACTGGCACGAGGCATCCTGCTCCTCCAAGGGAGAGTATTTACGAGGAAGTCATTACGAGGGAGGCGGGGAAGAGGGGCTGGGGACGCTGAGAGAGTCCTTTCATTGATCAGATTATTTTTAGCAAACAAATTTCCCTTAATGGGTTTATGGTTTCAGTGAGAAGAGCAGCTGGTGCCAATGTTTACAACTCTGAGTCACGTCACAGAATGTCGAGGCAGTGGAAAGTCTTATGAGCCCTGGACAATGGTCCCAGTGAGCAGAGCTGTCCGGGCACGCTGCGCTGCCAGGCTGAGCTCCATGGAGCCAGCCCTGCCAGGAAACAGCAGTCACCCACCTCAGCCTGGACACTGGGGAGCTGTGCTGCACACCTCCAACACCCCCAGCGCCCAGGCACAGGGGATGGGAAAGAGGGACAGCCACATTCCAAGAGCTGATCTGCTCCTAGAGGCAAGCTCGTGTTTTTCTGATGATGTAAATTCCATTTCCATGTCACAATAAGTTTTTTTTTCCACCTTGGCCATGCTGGGATGTTTTCTGTAAATGCTTTGGTGTCTTTCAGCAACACAAAATCCAAGAGCTGCCTGCATGGAGCTGTGGGCTCTGGGGACACAGCTGCATTTGTGTCCCGCAAGAGGGAGGACAGGAGAGTGAGCAGGGATGTCCTGCAGGGCTGTTGTACCTCCAGAGTGCACTTCTGAAGCACGTTCCCCAGTTCTTTCCCACTGCCACACGTGGTTTTCCTGTGAGGGCAATCTCCAGATGTGTGAACAGATGTGAGCCCCAAATCCTGATCAGGTGGGCAGCAGGAGAGGCTGTGAGGATCTGCCCTGCTGTTCTGTGTTTTCCCCGCTATTCTCATCTTCTAAACTCAAGGAAGTCCAGAATGGAAAAACCCGACGTGGTTTTACACATCAGAACCCTTCCTGCACTCAACCCCAGCTGAGTCATCTCATGCAGCTCCAGGGGAGTCTGGTCCTACCTCCGCATCCTGCTGGCTCCTTCCTCCTCCCCAGCAAAGCAGGGGCAGAGCTGGACAGCTCAGCCCTGCTAGAGCCAGGCTGACTCCCCAGGGACGCAGGGTCCCTCGCCTGGTGTCACACGTGTCCCCAGCTGTGGGGCTGCTGATCCCTCCACTCAAACCCTCCTCTGACACAGATCTGCTCCCAGGGCAGCTCCAATAGCCCTGAAGGTCTCCAGCCCTGCCTGCACAGGAGGAGAGGGGTGCACGTAGGGGCAAAGCCACATGGCATTGAGTGGCTTCTTCCCAAGGAGCCTGCAGCGCCCTGATCTGCTCCAAACCTCATTTCCATCAAGGATCAGGCCCCAGAAGCCCAGGTCAGCTTGGTCTGGAGGACGTGGAACACACTTTGGCCCTTTCCCATGTTTGTTTTTCTCCTGCTGAGCATCTCCAGTGAGATTTCCATCCACAAAGCAGCCAAGAAGCAACATTCAAGCAGTAAAAATCAAAGAAGCAGCTCTAAGAAGTATTAAAATCAGCCTTGCAAAGCTTTGGTTTGGTTTGATTTTTTTTTTCAGCACACGAATTTGGCCAAAGCTTCATGCAATGTGCAGGGCCCGTGGCTCCGCTGGCCTTTGGTTTGGAAACAGGGGTCAGATTTTGGAACATCTTCCGAGGGCACCATTCCACTGGAAAACGTGGGCTGGTCACACCCAGCCAGCTCGCAGGATTAGGTCAGCAGATACTCATTTCTTAATTGTGAAGAAAGTCAGCCTTCAGGGAGAAGTATTCCTAAAAGATTGTTCAACAAGTATGTGGGATTAACAGAAAAATCAAAAGCACAGATTGGGAGAGGCCAGTCATTCCTTAGAAAAAACAGAAAGACAAAAAGGATGCTGGCCATTATGGAATATTGCCCTGCAATGGCACAGGGTGAGGCATTTTCAGTGGGGTTCTGCATTTTTGGGCAAGTTGAGAATCTGAGTCAGAGCTTTCCAAATCTTCCTGCTCACTCCAGCTGATGAGGGCATGCGAAATCCCTGAATGGACCCAAATGTCCTTAGAGTCAACATCTGGCTCCAATAAGCAGCCCGATGGTCATGCTTTAACAATGTTTGTTCCAAACTAAATCTTTAACTAAACATTTTCTGAAAAGGGGTTTTGATAGTGGAGTTGCAATAGTGAAGAGGCTGCTCGTGTTTGTTTTTACTAGAGATCCCAATTCCCTGGGGTTTAACTCATCCTCACACATTCTTTTGGGCTTGGAACTTGGTGAAGCAAGAGGGATTTCTGCCGTTATTGCCAGATTTTATCACAGCATCACTCGGGGGATTTTAACCTGCAAACTCCAACCTGGCACAGCAGCAGGGTAAATGCTTGTGCTCATCAGACTTGGGTTCTCCCTCCTCTGTGTCCAGGATAGGAAGGACAAAGATAACCACAGCAAGGGGAAGGTTCAGGATAGATATCAAGACAATTATAGAAAGGATTATAAGGATTAGGTAGAATTTCCATCCCACAATGCCACCTGGTCTGGTGGGTGGCATTCCTGCCCATGGTGGTGGGGTGGAACAAGAAGATCTTTAAGGTCCCTTTCAACCCAAACCATTCCATGTTTAGGAAATACCAGACTCACACCTGCCAGACAATGCTTGTGCCCCATGCCAGAGAGGGGTGAGTGGATATTCCGAGGTCCTTTTAGCCCACTCTGTGATGCTGCCCTGAGGACAAGAGCAGAGCCACATCACCTGTACAGGGATCACCTCCAGCTCATGCCACCACCTGCACAGGGCCAGCAGCTGGAGACTTGAGGCCTCTGCACTGGAGACTTCACCCTCACAGTCACCTTCACCCCCATGGCTCCAAGCCACAGCCAAGATCAGACTTGCCCACACCAGGCTGTAAAGGCTGAGAACGAGGCCAAGTTCTATGGTTCTAAAGTTATCATCACACAAAATCTTAGATTATCACAGGTTTATATTGATTGATGAACCTCTTCTCTCTACGTCGATGGTTTTTTATCCTTTTTATGTTAGGTGTCAGCAAAGTCTCCCAATGCTACATGGACCACCTTTGACATTTGATGGAATGGCAAACTCTCTCTAAACTATGGCCAAACTCAATCTCTACAAATGAGAAAGATACCTTGTGGCAACTCCAAAGGTGTATGGTTGGGTGTTGTGTGTAAGACTGAGGTGAAATTGCACCAAGATGTCGCATTTTTGTACCGGGTGTGATTTGGAGTGGCATTTGTCATTTTGTCTTCATTTTGTTTTGACTCAGGAAAATCAAACATTATGTGAAAATGTATGAACCTGGGCCCAGGAGAGGCAGCTGCAGCCTGCCCCTGGCAGGAGCGTGGCTGGGAAGCACTGGTGCCAGGCTGGGGGCTGTGCTGAGCCCTGGCAGCAGGGAGGGCTGGCCAGGAGGAGGGCAGCGTGCAGGGACGCGCAGGCAGGCGGCCCTGGCCGGGACTCAGCCACTGCTCCTCTCTGCAGCACGGGACACCAGGGCTTGCCTGCTCCTAAAGCACTGCCAAACACCTGAAAACATGCAAGAATGGCTAATTCTAGCAGCTGCTAGAAGTCCTGTCTTTGCCTGCATCTGCTGTCACAGAAATCCTGAGTGCAGGGCCGGGCAGAGACCGGCTGGTGCACGGCTCCTCACCTGTCCTGTCCATCCCCTTCAGCTTAGGGATGCTCAGGCTGGTGGCACCTGGGCACCTCCTCCTTCTCACCACTGTTTTAGCCATCACAGCTGAACCAGGGGAGAAAGAGACAGCAAATCACACTGATTTCCTAAATTTACTAATATTAAAAGTTATAGACACTCCTCTTAGGATGCTGCAGGGCTCATTTGACTTCCCACATTCCATATTCTGTTTCCTCCAGCTACCAATTGCAACCCTAAAGCTAAAACTGGGTTTAAGACCTGCTGTGTTTTACACCTCAGCCCCTGTGCAAAGGGACCCAGGGTGAGATCCCGGGGTTACAGCCAGGACAGTGTCCACAGGTGACACCACACACACCCTCTGGCCCTGCCAACCTTGATTTGTAATTTTTTTGTGTTTAATTGTCCCTTCCCATTCAAGAGCCGTTTCCTGGCTTTGCTGGCAGAAAGGAAGGACACTGGAAAGTGCAGCTGTGGAGTCTGATTCCCATTTAGGACCGAGGGCCCCTTTACCCAGCTCCAGCTCTACAGAAAGGCTTAAATGCAAATGGGAACCAGGCCCTTGGAGGGCTCACTTTGAACAGGTTCTATTCTTACCACTTTAAACAAACTTTTAGGAGAGGGGAGCAACTGAGCTTTAACCAGTACAATATGGCAGGGGCTGATGGTTTAGGCCTGATCTTTTCCTTGTCCCAGCCCTCCCAACACCCTGGGCACTGCTGGAGAAGAGCTGAAGGGTCAGGGTCAGGCAGCAAAACAGAAACCTTTTTTTTTTTTTTTTTCACTGAATAAATATAAAGATACTGTATATGAACAAAAAATGAAGCGTGTTCCACAGAGGATTTTAAAGCTTCCAAAAATATTCCCTCAGCCCTTGCCAAAGGTAATAGAGCCAGACTTTCCATGGAAAGCATCATTGTGCACGGTGAGGTTCAAGGAGGTCGCTCTGCTTGAAGTGCACAAACAGCCAGCGCCCTGTCCCGTCCCCGCTCTCACACACACACTCTGCCACCAGGAACAAGTGCCCTTTTTTTTTTTTTTTAAAAAAAAAAAAAGGAAAGAAAACAACTTTCTTCCCTCAAAGGTGGTATAGAATTCACCCTGGCTGTGCAGCAGTAGCAGCTACAGCTTGTATTTACAAGCAGCCCCCTTAAGAGGACTTGGATGGCTGTTTATGTAACACCCCAACACCAACAGGTTTGCTCAGGGGGTTCTGTATTTTTGGAGGCTTTTCTAAGCCCTGCTTTCTTCCCCGTGCCCAAAGCAGTGGCTGTTACAGATCCTGCACCAAGGAGGTGGGAACCTGGCTGCTGAGAGGTTCCTGTAACACAGGCATTACTCCACACTTCTTGGAGGGCTGGAAAATAACCCTCTTTTCTACAGTTGCTGCCTTCCACCTAATTATCCCCAAAGCTTTGACTTGTAAACACCTGACCTAATTCTTTCCACGGGCAGTTTTTAATAACAGAAATTCTTCAAAAGTGTCTTTATGATGCATCACACCATGGTACCTTGTAAATAAGCTGTGGGCCAGCCGAGCCTTTCACAGGGAAACGAGGCAAAGACACTTAGTCACTGAATATTCAGCTTTAGGGAGAGGCAGCACAGCCAGGTCAGGCCAGCTCAGTCCTCAGCACTGGAGCTGGGTGATCCTGTGGGTCCCTTCCAGCTCGAGGTGTTCTGTGATTCCGTGATCTGAAATTCCACATCCCAGCTCTGCAGAGGAAGGATGGTCCTTAGATCTTCTCCTGGGCAGCACCGTGTCCATATGGATTTCCTTTCACTTTTGGATCACAGAGCTTTCTATAAATACTCATCAATGAAGCTGCAGAATTTACTCAACGCTAGGTAGAGGTGGGGGTTTGTAAAGAGAAAATCAGCACTTCCTGAGCTTCCTTCCCTCAGCACCACCAGTACCCCTGTGCTGGGCGCTGGGCACATCACAGCAGGAATCAGCTCCTCCTGGGCACTGGCACACGTGGCAAAACCCAGGAGCCTCTCCAGGGGATCAGCAGGTTCCCCTGAGCAGCAGCACAGCCAAGGGAAAAGCTGGGAGAGGAGCCCTTATGACCCAGTCTCCCATCTCATCCTCCATCCTGTGCCTTCTCCTGGCACTCCAGAGCAGAGCAGATTTTGCAAATCCTCCCTATTTGCATTTTGGATTTGTATATATTTGTATATGGCCATGCCCAAACCTGGAGTTGTGTTGGCAGCACAAATACACCTGAATTTGGGATACACCTCAATCTGTGATACACCTAAATCTGTGATACATCTAAATTTGTGATACACCTCAATCTGTGATACACCTAAATCTGTGATACACCTAAATTTGTGATATATCTAAATTTGTGATACATCTAAATTTGTGATATACCTAAGTCTGTGATACACCTAAATCTGTGATACACCAAATCTGTGATACACCTAAATCAGTGATACACCAAATCTGTGATACACCTAAATCAGTGATACACCTAAACCTGAGCCTTGGAGCAGGGACCTTTGGGGTGACCCAGCAGAGGGGCAGAGCCCAGGCAGATGAGGGGCAGGGAAGGGAGTGGGAGAGATTCCTGCTGCTGCAGGGAGGGAGCTGAGGAGCAGGCAGCAGAAAGAGCTGCCGAAAGCGTTGCAACACGAGAGAAGCTCTGCAGGCCTTTGATCTCGGAGCTGTTCTTGAACTGTCACTTTAATGATGTGTCAAAGACTAAAAAGAGTTCAGATTAAGAATACTGGAGCCTGGGGAGAGGAGAAGGCCATTTTGAGCCCGCTGGGTCTAAGCTGGGTTTCTGGAAGCTTTTAGACCCTTGCTGCACACCGTGCACCGGCACAGAGCTGAAAAACAGGTCAAATTTTGGAAGTCCTTTGCCAGAGTTTGCCTTATAAAAACCTGTGTGCTCCCTGCACGGGCAAATCCCTGCCTGCTCCAGACGTGCACGTGCACGCTCTGCTCCAGCAAGTTCTCTGCACTAAAGGCTCCAGGGAGTTGTTTTCCCGAGTTTCCCCGTGGAATGCTGTCTCCTTCACGGCCTGTCCCAGAGCAGTGCCGCGGCTGGAAAAGGGACAGGAATTCCTCAGAACAGCCCCAAGTGCAGGAAACACGGATGGTTTTATCAGCAGGACGTTTGGGCTCTCTGTAACTGCATATATTTCATTAATATCCCAGCCAGCTTTCATGGCATTACCATCAGGTTAATCTACTTTAGATTAATGAACCTCAGTTTCAGCCAGGCAAGCTAATTAAGATGATTTTCTTTGAACTTGTTCTAATGAATGTATTAATATCATTCAGGGCTTCTTTTGGAGCTACAAGCATGGCCATGTTATTCCTGAGAAGAGGCCAAACATTTTTTATTAGGGAATCATGTGCTGTGCAGAGTCTGGGACTGCCTTGCCTTTGTTTTCTCTGTGCTGCACCTTTACAGTGGCTGCAGAGAGAACAGCCCTTTGCTTTGCAGATTTTGCTGTGGCTCCACAAGTCAGGAAAAGTTCAGGAGTGCTCTGCACATGCTCAGGGTCTGGTAAAAAAACCTAGGAAAACTTTCTATCAACTAGCTTTTGTTCTTAAAAAACAAATTAAAAAAAGATTTATTTAACTACTCCTCCACCTCTATTCCAACAGACAGAGATCCAAATACAGAATCATTTGGGTGGAAAGGGACTTTAAAGCTCATCTCGTTCCACCCAGCAGCATGTTTTCCCCAGGTAACCAGTGATTGTGATGCCTAGGGGGTCTGTCCTTGATTTCCAGGCCTGGAGAGGAATTGTTGTGTCTGACCAAAATGGGAAGGCAGCAGCAGCTCACACTGTACATGGAGTTTAGAGTTATACACTGAAGAATTGCAGGATTACAAATAGATGAAAAATATAAACACTCTATATGGAGTTTAGAGTTATACACTGAAGAATTGCAGGATTACAAATAGATGAAAAATATAAAAGCTAAAATCAACATCAACAGAACAGGAAGAAATGGGAAATGGCCTCAAGTTGCACCAGAGGAGCTTCAGGTTGGATATCAGGAAAAATTTCTTCACTGAACAGATGGTCAGGCACTGGCACAGGGTGCCCAGGGCAGTGGTGGAGTCACCATTCCTGGAGGGACTGAACAGATGTGTGGGATGTGAGCCCTGGGGACAGGGGTTGGTGGTGGCCTTGGCAGTGCTGGTGAAGGATGATCTCAGGGGGCTTTTGCTGGAGGGCAGCAAAGAGGGGAAAGTCTCCAGGGCAGGAGCTGAGCAGAGTTCCAGCGGGAGAAGAGCCTGGTGTGGACAGACTCGGCAGGACCTGGTGCCTCAGCAGGGCACAGCCCAGGTGCTGCTGAACCACACAAGCAGGGATTTCCCAGCGGATTCTCCTCTGTGGGTCAGGCTGCAGGATCAGGCTCAAGGGCAGAGCTCAAAGGAGGGAGAAATCACTCAAAACTTGGCTTCATTAAAAGCTGCCTCACACCGGGGTCTGCCCTGGCCACCGCTCTGGGTGTGTGAGCAAACATAAGGAAAGCACAGGGGTGAACACTGTGGGGCTGGGAAGCCTCTTGCAGCACTGTGGGTCCCCATGGCCCTGGGGGAAGCACTGGTCTGGGGAATGACTCTTTCTCCAGCCCAAAACACCCCACTTCCCTGAGCTCCACCATCCCAGGGCAAGGTTTGGGAGCAGCTCCCAAACCCCAGTCCCTGGATGTGCACAGAGACATCATTCCATGGGTCTGGCTTAAACAAGCTCCTAAATGAATTGTTACCCTCATGAAATGAGGAAACCACAGGTCCCATCTCTCACAGTCACAATCCCTCAACATAAATAAAATAAACAGCCTGGAAACAGTTCTTTAAAATTATATTGCCACACAGGTATCATTCAAAATTGGGAAGTATGGTTCCTTTTTTTTTTTTTTTTTAATTTTAAATTTCCCTAAGTAACCAGCCTGCAATCAATGTACCAGGCCAAGGTGGAGTTTATTTATAAATGCACATTTATGATGAATCATTGGAGGAAATGCAGGCAGACTGGAGACAAAAGTCTGCAGTTGCTAAACCAAATAGGAAATGCTCTTTACATCTGCCTCTTCTGTTGGCATCCACTTCCCTCCCAGTCTCCTTTCTGCTGGGTAGGCCTGTTTATTTTTGGGCTACTTTTGTTTGCAAAGCCAAACAGAGCTTCTGATTTTTTGTATTTATCTATTTTTTTTAAATTTGTAAACAGCATTTCTCACTTATTCTCTGGTTATTAACAGTGGAAATCAGGGCACCTTCCTGCACGGAGTTGTTTACTCTCTTCAGGGAAAGCAAAGCCACAGAGTGGGAAAACAGCCTTGTTAAAATGATATAAAAATAAAGACAATGCTGGAACTACCCTGCAAGCTATGGAAGAATTGCCATCTCTTTTAGGTTTATGTTAGATATTATTAAATTGAAGTGGATAAATTGGTACAGGTCACCACATGAGTGCCACCTGTATCTCAGGCCAGGCTGGGTAGGGCCCGGAGCCAGTGAGTGCCATCCCTGCCCATGCCCTGCTTGGAGCTACGTGAGCTTTGAGGTCCCTTGCAACCCAAACCATTCCATGATTCTGTGTCTCCAGGAAGTTTCCAAGCGACAGGACACCCCTCAGTGACACTCCCATTCGTTTTCACTTCTTTTCCCCCAAAGTGGCCCTACCAAAGCCCCTCCCAGCACAGGAACAAGCATCCTCTGTGTCCTAGCAGAACCCTGTGGCTCTCCAAGGGGACACCCCCGTGTCCATGGGCATCCCCACACCTCAAAGCAATAGGGAATGAGCAGAGCTGCAGGAGAACCCACGTCCCTCCAGGGCCCCTCCCTGCACTCTGGCCGTGGGGACCTCACCCATGTCACCCTGCAGGTTTTAGAGCTCAGCTGCTGCAGTGAAATATTGACTCTGCTGGAACATGAGCTGATGTGAGATAAGGAACAAGCTCTGGTTCATAAACCTGTCGTTCCTCCGAGGGCTGGTGCTCCCTGTGTGTGTATCAAACGTGCACATCAGCTATTTGATCACCCCTGCTCAGTGCAGAATTTCTCTGCAGAAAGCTGGCATGGCCTTTCTTTCCTCCAGGAGACTTTAAAATCCTTCCAGCCCCACTGGAGAGAGAATTCACACTGCCAATTTTTTTTTTTTTCCAAAGGTTTTATAGAATGTGCTATGCGTGCAAAACGCAGCCTTTAACTGCTAGAAAAATACAGGCATTTGAAATGTGAGCAACAGAAATAGAGGCACACAAAAACAGCAACAAAGAGAGCTGATTTGATCCACTTCAGAGCCACTGCAGGAAGAAGCACCCTGGTAACTGTGATCAATGGTAAACACGGATCCTTATTTAGGGAGGCCAGAGCAGCTCCTCTTGTTTCTGCTGGCTTTTTATAGCAGGTTAAAAAATAACAATATTGCCGTGGAAAGATGAGGCAGGCAGTAACTTCCCTCTGTCTGAACAATCAGAGCAGTCAAGGCAAACCCAAGGAACAAAGTGAGGGACAGAAGCTCTCCCTCCCTTGGGCTGGGGACTGCTGGAGCCTGTGGCTGGAGGGGCAGCGCTCATTCCTCTGCAATCTTGGCACTGAGGAATGCTCTGCCTCCCCCTGACCTTGGCAGCAGGGATCTGCCCGGCTGGAGCAGCTCTCCAGCAGCCTGGCTGCTCCCAGGAGCTCTTTGCTCCTCCGAGCCCCTCCACTGGCCCTTGGAAAGCCGTGGGAGTCTTCCTATTTATTTTACTGCCCTCAGGAGCAGGGCTTTGTTTGGGAAGGCAGCCTGGAGCAGGTTTAGGGGCTTTACACTCTCCGGAGCGATGCCCCAGCCCTTCCCCTGCCTGTGTTTTTATAAAGAAGGGCTTTTTCTGAGCAGCACCAGCGGCCAAACTCCTCCCATCAGCTCCTGTCCCATCTGAAGGGCCGTGGCTGCTCCTCCTGCCAGGTCTGGCCCCAGGAATGGACCTTTGAGCGGGGTCACAGCTCCTGCTGCCAGCACAGCTCCCCGTGCCAGGGCTTCCAGAGGCACTCCAGAGCTGTCCAAGCTGCACAGGCACATGTTTGAATAACAGCCTGCTCCCAAAATTAAGAAGAGCTGTATTATGGCTCCTGCCAGAAATAACGTAAACCAATGTTACTCTAGGAATGGGGCTGGGGTGACCACTTTCAGTGCCATTTTCAGGACACTGAGGGGAATTTGCTGTTCTTTAAAGAAAAAAAAAAAAAGCTCAACTAATGAAAAACCGATAAGAAAATCATTCAAATGCCAAAAATTCTCTCTCACACAAACCAAACACTAATTCTTGTGATATTATATATATTTATTGGTTAAAAGCACATACCAGCCTGTCTAATTCTGTGATTGGTGCCTAGTTTATAACACCTTTGTGGCTTTTAGTTTCTCACCCAGACACATCAAAGCAGGGGACACTTAGCCAAGGAAAACTTCATTGTTAGTATTAACTCACTCCAAGAAAAAGATTTTTGGAAGTTTGAGAATTTTTCACTTCGTGGCAATTGTTGATTAATGAACCTCAATGGACTACAGCCTAAAAGAGGACTTTGTTAATAAAAAATGCTAAAGAGTGCAGGCAGAGTAAGGAGATACTTTCTTTGAACCTAATTGATATAAAGGAGTACACAAAGAAGAGACCTATGAAGATGGATTTATTCACCGTGATCCTCTTTGCTTTCCAGTTCTGCCTCAGGCTACTTCTACCTGCAAAAAAACTCAGTTACTGAGGCCAGGAGGAGAAATCAGAGGATCACAATCTAGCTGGAGAGATTCGAGCACTTGGGAGATATTTAACAATGGTATTTAGGGCAGGCAGAGCTCCCCCCTCTTGGCTACCCCAGCAGGGCTGTTGGAGCAGAGCAGGAGCAGGGGCCAGGGCAGTGACACCTTCCAGCAGGATCCTGAGGATCCTGAGAGACTCCTCCTGGCCCTCTCCTGGTTTTATTTGGAGAACTCATCTGAGATCTCTGAAGCAAAATGTACGAGTCTGAGAGCAGGGTTAATGAAAATGACTCACTGCACTGGGGTGATCCAGTTAATTCCTGTTTACACGCTGCTTTAGGCTGCCCAGCAGAGAGGCAGCACGTGGAAGGGCAGTTTTTGTGCTCTGGGCAGCCGGTGCTGATGCTGCTCCAGTGAAACACCCAAAGCAGTGCAGACTGGCCAGAGGGACCTGCACACACAGACCAAGCTGGTGCTGGAGGCAGCAGGGTCCCTTCCAACCTCACTATCCCCTGGGCATCAGCCACCACCTCTGGAGACTGCAGGCTTCCTCTTGCAGCCCTCAGGACTGGGAGGGAGGGTTCTGAGCAGAGTTTTGTTCAGCTGTGAGGGAGCAGCAAGGCGCAGCAGGCAGAACGTGAGGTCAGGGTGACCTTGGCCATGCCCTTCCCCTGATCACAGAATCCCAGACTGGTTTGGGTTAGGAGGGAGCTCAAAGCTCAGATCATCCCAACCCTGCTATGGGCAGAGGCACCTTCCACCATCCCAGGCTGCTCCAAGCCCTGTCCAACCTGGCCTGGGACACTTCCAGGGCTCCAGGGGCTCCCTTTCCTCACTCATTTATGAGTTTGTTGATGTGACTGAGAACTGGGAGTTCATGGAGCCCACGTGAGGATGAGGAGCCCACTGGGGTCTGTTCCAGTGGAATGTGTGTGAGGGTCTGGCTGATCCTTTCCTTTGGGGCTCCTGTGTGTTATTTTGAGGTGCCTGTCACAGACAGGGGAGTGGGAATGTAACGTGATGGTACCAGGCTGTGTATTTAGGGAGGCAGCATTACAGCCAGAGGAAAGGGCTGTATTATGGGAATTATGTGGGAAGAGAAGTGCCCGGGCAGTGCTCTGCAGTCTCAAATCTCTGTCAGGGGGTGCTTAGATGAGGGAGGAGGCTGCTGTTTACTGTGCAATGGCCTTTCTGTCTATATGTTTCTGAGAAAGAAATGAGAATTGTGTTCCTTTATTAAATTCAGTATTTGTATCCTGCCTCTGTGATAAGGAGCAGTCTATAAATCATGGAATAAAACAGCTGTAAATCATCATCCAAGCTATTAAAGCCTCTGGGGTCTTTAACAGATTTTCTCCCCCCACTAGTTCATAAACACAATCTAAAATGTCACCCAGACAATTCTTCCCGAGGCCCAGTTTTTTATTTTGGGTTGGGAGTCTGAATTCACAGCAGACCCAAGGCAGCATTTATCCCGGAGGGGTGTTCCACATCTCCCTGCTGTGCCTGTGCTCTCCTTCAGCTCCCCCACACCACCACACACAGGCAGCCCAAGTCCTCCCCAGCCTGGACCCCTGATTTCCTCAGAGCACAGCTCCAAAGGGGGCACCAAGGAATGGAAAAAACCTGGAAATGGAGCTGCTGCTGCTCATACAGAGCCCTCCCCTCCCCTGAGAGCAGTCAGGTGCTTCCATGGGGCTCCAGCCCCAACTTAGAGTTTAAAGTTTTAGAAAATAATTATATATGTAAAACTAAGATAGAAGTTTTAGAGCAGCAGCTAGACCTTCTTATTCACCTTCCTCTTCATGAGTGTAGGTAGTATTTTATAATTAGATAACAAAGTCCTCTTTGCGAGACACAAAAGATTAATGATTAAGTTAAAAGTAAAAATAATTTAAGTGTCATTTCTTAATTAGATAGTTTAACCTTAAAAGACCTTATAAAAAAAAAAGATAGTTAACCATTTTATAACCTGTTAATAGAATGCTAGAAAACTCACAACTAGAAAAACCATAATATAGATAAGAAATAATAAACATAAGAAATAAGAAATAATAAAAAATGAAATAAAGTTATATCTCACATGCAGATGCACCTTAATGAAGCTACTACTAGGTTAGTCTTTGGAAGCTCCTACTCAAGCTGCAGAGAAACAATAAAAGGCATCAAGACCAAAAAAAATCCCAGAATTCTCCAGAGACTTTACCATAAAGATAAATTTTCAGTGGTAGCTGTAAGACACCAAGGATTCCCAGCCTGTTAATATTGCACTGGTGCAGTGGCTAGTAAAGGCAACACTTACAAAACAAAACTTAAGTAAAACTCTGCTAATTCCAGGGAAGAACTGAGCAAAGCTTAGCTACACATCATTTACAAACTCATTCCCACTTTTCTGGATCAAACCATGGAAGCCCATAGAAATCCTTGTCATAAATCAGGAGAAGGAACTGAGAAAAAAGATGCCATTTAATCTTGTCAGCATTTGAGCCCTGTGCCTGAAAACAACCTCACCAAAACAGACCAAATACAGATGGTGCCTTAGACCAAATACAGAGAGGGGCTGTGATTGTAGTGACTGAATATTGGGAATTTTCAGCCTTATCTAGAAAACAGATTTGAACCAGCCTAACCAGATCTGTTATTGTTTCCAAGCAGGAGATGTGACCTTGCCCATTATATGACCCTTAGACAGAAATGCCCCTTTCTGTGCCACTCAATGGGGGAAAAATCCTCCATCCCTCTCCCTCCACACACCCACAGAGCAGCAGGACACCAGTAAATCTGGTGTCAGAGCAGGTAAATCTCCATTTCCAGATGTGTTGGAGAGCCCAACTTCCCAGGCAGAGCAGTGGGAGGAAGGGCTGCCCCTGCCATGCCAAGAATGCTCTCCTTAGACAGGTTGAGAGAACAGGATAAGCTGGAAGGAAAAGAAATATTTTTGGCAAACCCAGTTCCAAGGGTTTTACTGTCAAGATGTTGAATAAATGAAATAAATAACAGGTGAGTGCAGCTGCCTTTCTCTGTGGAGGGAAGATGCACTTTATCCTCTGGGAACATCCCTAATATCTGCAGATTCCCATCCAAATCCACCCATGGCTTCACTTTGTGGAATGACTGCTTTGACACTGAACGAAATTCTCTGGTGTTTCAGCAGGGAACGGGAATATTGGAGGGGCAGAATCAGAGCAGAGGGTGGCAATGGGACAAGGTTCACCTGCATGACCACCTGCACCCCCCTGTTCCTGTTGCAGGTGAACAAAACCAGGGATATTGGAGGTAGGAAGGGCTGGCTGAGTATCCAATTCCCCTTTTTCCAGCACGCAGGCTGCCTGCTGCCAATTCCAGGTGTTCAACAATAACGCAGCAGTTACTCCCAAGTAACACCTATAATTTGAGTCACTGGGACATTTCCTCTGGCATTTCAAAGCATATGGAAAGGAATGTGAAAACCTTTCATTAGCCACAGGCGGGCGGCCGCTGTCAGAATCGCTCAGAAGTGCCCGAAAAGTTTTCCAAAAAACATATCCATGTCTCCCAGACACCATGGAGAGCACTTATGCGAGCAAAGCCCTGATTTCTCCACACAGGAACAGCCTCTCCTGCCCTCTGGGAGGGTTTCAACACCAGAACATCGTGTTCAAATCGCTAATCCTCATAAAGCATCACCTGTGCTCTCTGAGGGAAGAGGGATTCCCTCGCCCCCGGGGATGACAGCTCCCTTCCCCAGAAAGGGCATGTAGGGTCAGAGCTGCAAGAGTTTCTATTCTGCTGCTCTGTCCCTGC
The DNA here is from genome assembly GCF_015832195.1 of Motacilla alba alba. Classification (NCBI taxonomy): domain Eukaryota; kingdom Metazoa; phylum Chordata; class Aves; order Passeriformes; family Motacillidae; genus Motacilla; species Motacilla alba. The sequence continues at coordinate 18,980,643 of NC_052025.1, read as the reverse complement.
CTTTTGTGGGAAACTGCAGCCTGTCCTGCTCCTGTGATGCTCAGAGTTGCAAATCTCTGTCAATATTCCACGGGATGGGTGTAACTTGCCAGATTTTCTGTTTACTATGGAATTTCTACACAGCTTCAGGAACCCCTCTATTTTATAAGAAAACAGAGTGGCATATAAAAACATTCTTAGTGCTGGTTTATTTATACAATTAATGGTCAACAGAATAAAATGTACTTTTATGCACTGCACCTCCCTGCCCCAAACGCCAGTTTTGTTTGACAGACAGTTTTGTTCCACACTCTCGGGGGGTGCATTAACCTCTGCAAAATCCATGGGTGACTTCAGAATTGGCATCATCCCTCCTGCTCCTGCAAAGAAAACCAAGCAAGCTCAACACTGAGCCTCTCTGTCCCACCAGGAGGGAATCACTGAGCTTCTCTTTCCCACTAGAAGGGATTCTTTCAGTGCCATCCCTCGGTCCCACCCTGCAGCTCCGTGGCAGTCTGAGGCTGCCAAGTGGGAATGCTGCCTGTCCAAAGGCCAGCAGCAGCTCCTGGGACTGGGAATTCCCACTTAGGAGCACAAAGTCTTTCTAGATGGGCCAGACACTGATGTTCTGTGCAGGGCAGCACTCAAGATGAAGTTGTGTGTGAAGGTTTTAGCTGCTCGTGGATCTGCAGCTCCTCACGTGCTGTGAATCTGCTGTGGATCCAACTCAGCTGTGGATTCCAGCCTGGAAACTCCACCAGAACCACGGGCCTGAACTCAGGACATTGAATGTTCAGCCTTGAGCCATTTCAATTCCCAGTTTATAAAAAGAGATCAGAATCTACATGGGTCTCACAGGAGCCTCGTGCTCTCCTGGTTTGCTCCTGATAGACACTGCATGATTGGGACGGTCCTCCTCCTCCTCCTCCTCCTCCTCCTCCTTGGCCACTTAATGGTGCCCAAAGTCACCAAGAGTCCAGAGTTAAAGAAGCACAAACATGAGATTTACAAGAAGCCAAAGAAGCAAAATATGGAGAACAAGCCTGAAAAGTGAACTTAGCTCAGATCTGTACATGACAACCAGCTCCCATCGAGGAGTTCCTGTTTTTGTCCCTAACGCATCCCAGCTAAACTGGATTTTAGAATGGATAAAACCAATATGAAGATGTCTACACTAAAGCTGTCTAGGAGTTTAATTAGATCAATTTGAGACTGATTTCGTTAAACCAAGTGAATGTTTCGTAATATGGACCAGACTTTGAATTTCAAGCACTTCAAACCTCATTACATGTATCCTTTATTATAACAGTGCTTCCCTCCATGCTCTCATGGCAGATTCCTGCCTCCTGAGGTTTGGGCTGGAATGCCAACAATTCATTTTAATGCAGTTCAGACATTTTAAAGCTTTGCTGAGCTATCCCCAAAATAACCACTGATAGTAGGTGGCAAGCACCCTGAAATGATTAGGGTCTTTCTTGTTGAGGAAAAAAAGATATTTGATGGAAAAAAAAGAAAGCAAAACTGATGAGAACAGGATAAGCATTAATGGAGAAAAGCCATGTGTTGGAGCGCAAACTGGTTGAACTCAAACACTCAACATGAGTTACATTAAAAAATATCTTTGCAGAACAATGGTCACTGGGCTAGTGTTGGGATTTCACTTGAGAGTTGGAACCACGTTCACCTTTCTTATTTCCACGTCCCCACTGCACTTTATTCCACCCCAGTTTCCCTTCCCATCACATTGCTGGGCACCACTGGGCACTGTGCAGTGTTTGATCCTTCCTGGTGCCAGTCAATAAAATGGATTTTGCTGAACTCCTGCAGGCTGCAGCGGGCTGGCAGCAGGGACCAGCAGTGTGTGGTTAACCTGGGGAGGGGATGGCGTGCCACGTTTGGCTGACTCAGCCTTTTGAAGCCGTGCAGTGATACCAGGGCTGGTGTCTCGTGGTGATTAATCAGCTCTGGGAAGTGACAGCTCATTTGGAAGAACATGAATGAGCTCTCTCTCCATACAGTGAGCAGCTCTAAACTGAAACAGGCACTGGCCCAAAATGAAATAATCTAAACAAGACCTCTCCTTCTCCATGGCTGCTTCAAAGTGTCACCTCTTTACCTTTGTAGGAGGGAGGGAGCTGCACTTCTCAATTTGTGAGAAATGAAAAGCCTGAGGAACAAAAGGATCTCATTCAGGGACCCCAATCCCAACCCACAGCACTTTTTAAAGCAGAGCAATTTAAGTCACAACCAGCATTAAAGTCAGGAAACACAAAAAACTTCCAACCATTAAATGACCTTTTTTCTGCCCTAGTTAGCCAAGTTCCCTGTACTGTAAAATGAGGCTTTAAGCAAGTAGGAAGAAATATGAATTTTGTGACCCTCCAGGTTTACCAACCTTGCAGAGCTTCTATGAAACCAAATGCACAACCACAATCCTGTCTGAATTTTTAAATAGATCCCTCTGCAGCTTCCGAGACATAAAGTCAAGCAGAGGATTTCAGTGGGGTCTCTTTGTGGGATGCCTGGGAATGGCAGGAACAGCAGGGAGGATGTGGATGTATTATCTTACTCCAGGAGGGACTAGGGGGGAAAAATCCTTGTTGCTGGGTTTGTGCCTGAACAGAACAGAAGCTGGTGGGAAATTTTTGGGCCAGGAGAATGCAGGAATAGGAATGACTCAGGCGTTGGAAAAGCAGCCTCTGAGTGTGGCTGAAGTGCTACAGAAGATGCCACCAGAGGCTGGGGAGGTGCCCAGGGCAGAGTGGAGAGGCAGGGGCTGGAGGGAGATGGGCACAGAGCTGGGAGCCAGAGGCTCCAGGGGAGGCTGGGCAGGGAGGAGGGAGCTGTTTGCTTTGGATTTTGTGCCTGTGTTTTTGCTGCAACGCCCCAGGAAGACACAGCAGGGAGTGAACTGACCAGTCTGGTGAACTTTTTATATTCCTTTTGGCCTTTTAATACCCTGAGAAGTGGAGGATCTTTTATTTTTAAACATAGCTGAAGGGCTAAATTAGCATTTTGGCAAGGGAAGTGAGCCTGGAAGGCAGAAGTGAGAGAAGCAACTGTTACCTGGAGCCAAAACTGAATGGAAACTCAGGCAGAAATCCCACCAGGGCTGGAGTCCCATCCCTAGGGGTGAAGGTGAGGGGCCCAAGAGAAAAACCTGCCCAAGCCTTTGCAGCATTCCCTGCTGATGAAGCCCTGGCAGTGGGACACACCTCACTCAGGTGGGTTCTTCCCAGATGCTTTTCCCTCCTGGATCCATCACCCAGCGAGCTGGAGGCCTCCAAACCCACCCCACAGTGTGCTGAGGGCTAAACCTGCAAGTTGGGTGGTCCCAGGTGTGATCATGGAGCATCTGGGCACCACCTTTGCCTTTGTCCATCCTGGCTGGAGCAGCCCATTCAACACAAACATGAACACAAACATTGCTGCTTCAGCAGGAAGGGAGAGTGGCACCACACTCAAGGAATCCAGCTGGAAAACGGTCACATGGAACCAAAGAATCCCAGGATGGTTTGGGTTGGAAGGGACCTTAAATCTCCTGCCATCCCTTGCTCTGGGGGCACTCACACCGCCACCCTGTCACAGACAGGATCCTCACTGCCAGCACAGCCCATGCCTGGGATTAATGTCCCCAAATCCCACCTGGCACCCACGGCAGAGGTCACACACAAACTCTGCTCAGCTCTTTTCCGGAGGGGAGCAGCTCATCCCAGCCTGCAGCGTGCTCAGCCCCCAGAGTCTGGGGTGGCACGGGAGCAGGAGCAGAGCCATTCCCCGGGGATGAAGTTCCTGGGAACACCCTGCACCCCCTTCCTGTGCTGCTGCCCACCTCTCCCTCAGTTCCTTGGCTCTGTGCAGCGGTGCTTCGGGGTCAGGTGTCTGTTAGAGGTGTCCCAAAGCTGGAGGGGATTCTCCCCCTGACCCCTGACACCCTGCCAGGCAGGGCCAGCCCTCAGCAATGCCTCCAAACAGAGATGTTCAGCTCCATAAAAATGTCTTTTTTATAGAGGGATGTGAGACAATACTGATACCCAGTGGCTGATTAAGTTAATTACAGTTGAGTAAATATCCCCCATGGTCACCCCCAGCATGGCACCCCAAGGCTGGCTCCAACCAGCAGCCTGGAAGCAACGGGATACTCAGTTCCCACTCATTTTTGGCATCCTTCTAGACAGAATTGCTGCTAGAAACTGTTTTTGACTGAGGATCAAGTGCAAGTTATACCTCCTTTGCAGAGTCAAAACATTAGCTAAGGCAAGGGCTGAATCCTTTAATCATTCCAGCATGTGATTTGCATTTGCCTTGGCTAACAAATGCCAAAGAGGCATTACCAAAACCAAAGCTGAATCCTGCTGAGGTCATGTTATGCTTTTTTCACAGCAATGTGCTGCACCTGGATATCAGTTTTTAAATGCAAACAGGTATGTTTTATCAATTTGTAGCAGGAAAACCTAACGTTTCACGAGATCAGAAAAAACTTGGCTTGGTGTGAAGCAGGATTCCAGGCAGAACTCACTGCAGCCCTCGGTGAGAAAGTTGCTCTTTATTTCTCCACCAATATTTTTCCTTCCCAAGTCCATTTAATGTGAAAGAATTAATGAACAGCATAACAAATCCCTGTGTACCACAAACATCAGGCAGCACACGGACCAAGCCTTCCCAAGGTAAGCCAGGGGGTGAAGGCTGGAATTTATCAAAACACGACAGAATAAACTACTTAATTATGTGGGGGTGATTGCCAGCATGCAACAATCCTCAGAGCAAAGAGCTTCTCAATCCAGCCTGAGGGCAGTGGTAGTTTAGAATCTGCTGTTTAACCATAGATTTCAGGAGTTTCCTGAGCCTCTGAAGTCTGTGGATTCCTGCCTGTTTTCCTGCTGACATTGATGGGCGTGGGTGACAGGGTCCCAGAGCTGTGACAGCTCTGAAAGGCTGCCAGAGCTTATCCCAGTGTCTCTCTTTGGTCACAAGCTGCCTTTCGATATTAGAGCAAACCCCAAGGTGTCCCAGAACACAGGTCCAAGCCCTAGGGCCACCAGATTGTCCTATTTCAAGGAAATGTGGAGCCCAAACCAAAGGCAAGGCTCTGTGAGGAGGGAGGGCTAGAGGAGACTTGGTCCTTTGGGAACACCAGGAGCTCTGCCATCCCACCAAACCCCACATTCCTACAGCACCCACCTCCTGCAGCTCTGCCAGGAGCTGGACTCTGCTGCCTCACTCTGGGTTGTACCTGGGCCCCAGATTTGTCCTTTCCTCACCCTCTCCTCACTCAGCTGGTCATGACCTGACCCAGGAATGGCATCTCCTTGGGTTTGGATCATAAGTCCCCTTTTTAGGCATTTAGAATGATCCCATGTTCCATCCCTGACCCTGCCTGTGACACTTCACTCCAAAGGTTAAGGGTCTTTCTTAATTACAGGAATTTTCACCCCCCAGAGCTGCATTATTCACCTCAGACTTGACCAAGGCTGCTTTTACAGCAGTGCTACAGGTTAAATCCTCTGTTATTTCCTACTCAACCCCACTTTACTGCAAGTTACAGTGCACAGCAGTCAATCCAAGCAACAAAAGAGAGACCAGCACAGGACCTTAAATAAAACAATAAATTAAAATTTAAAAGGTAAAGAAATAAACAGAGAAAGGATGTGCTTCACTTGAAGTTGGGGAAAGCTTCTCCCCCACCAGGATGGGATCAATAAATCTCTGTCCCATACCAAGGCTGGTGGTTCCAGCATGGATTCACCTCCTGCAGCACCCTGTGTTTCCTGCTCCCTTCTGCAGACCTTCTCTCCCTCCAGCTGAGCCTTGGGGTGTCTCCTCCTGGGTAACACCCCCCAGCCCTGTGGTGCCAGTGTGCCAGGGGGAGGGAGACACCTCCAAAGTGCTCCGACTCGATGACCTTGGAGGTCTTTTCCAGCCTTAACCATTCTATTTTACTCCCACCTTCCTTCCCACTGCCAGAGCTACTCATCCCCAGCCAGTTTCCCTTCCAAAGGGGGTCAGGGTGTTCCTAGCCTTGGCAGAAGCCCTGTTTTGAGAATGGATCAGGCATTTAGCAGGTGGAAAAGCAACAGAGCCCCCTCAAACTGGAATGAGCTGCACATCCCTGTGGGCCAGCCATGGATGGTGGCTCCCAGTGCTCCCAGTAGAAATAGACACAGAAGATCTCCATGAAAAGCCTTTGCTCTGGCCTGGCAAGGGTTCTAGTGAGATCTCCCACAAACTGTGTCAGAACTGTGTCAAGAAGATTTTATTCGCTGTAATTGAACTGAGTTCTTGCCTGTGCTCTCTGTCCCGCCCTTCAGTGCTCTCCTCTCTGAAAATTCCTTTGTTCAGCCTAAAGAGACATTTCATTAAATAAGGAATAATTTCTGGGAGTGGTAATTACAGCCTTTTTTTTTTTTTTCAGATGGATGATATGTAGCTGTTCTGTTTTCCTTTCTGTTAGCAAAAACAAAGAGAATCCCAGTGCCTTTCATGAGGTGTCAGCTCCAGCCACCCAAACTCCAACAGGTCTGTTTTGATCAGGTTGAATTTGCTCTTTGGAATGACTGAAGCTGGAAGCACAGATAAATGTGGCAATGCTTGTCGCCTGCAGGATGACCCATTCTGCCTCTCTGAGCTCTGCTACCCTTGGAAAGAGCTTTTTTCTGCACTGGTTTGGCTTGATCCTCTTTCTATTTTCTTCACTGTGAGCTCAGCACATGGGAAGGAAAAGACACAGGGCTGAGAGAGGCAGGGAGAAGAGCCTGTATCCCCTCCTGCACTGGGGCAGCCCCCTGGCAGAGGAATTACACCCCAACAAAGCACCAGCAGCACAATCCTGACCCTGCTCCAAGGTGTGCTCTGACCATCTGTTTGTTCCCTGTGGGCCAAGACATCGTAACCAGCCTTCCACACGAGTGGGGGGTGGGTAATGCCCGAAATTTCTGCCTTTTTACTTAATGAGACACTTCATCAAGGTCTGGTTTTCATCTGTGCTCCTCCTGCTTTGCTGAGCCCCTCACTTTACAAATCAAAGCAATTAGCAGGGCTGCTAACAAAGCCCAACAGGTAGAGAGCCCACAGACACCACTGTGCCCATGGATGCTCCCAGCTCCAGAGGCAAACTCTGGCTCCCCAGGGTTGCCTTTCCCGGCCAGCCTTTCCCAGAGGGATCTGCTTCCCTGCTCCAAGGCCAGGACATGCTCTTGGCTCCTGCCTCTCAAAGCCTGCAGAGGCAAACGCAGCAGCTGCGGCAAGAATTGGATCTGCTCAAAGTGTCAGAGGCAGCTCTGCCTGGTTTTAGGCTCTGAGGATTTGGGTTTAGCCAAACCAGGCATTTTTCTACAGGGCAGAAGCCAGTGTGGAAATCCACAGCACAGAACCATGACCAGAGACTCTTCCCAGGCAGTACCAGGACTTGGACAAAGGTGCCACCAGTGTGTCCCAGTGTCTGCCAGTGGATGACATTGTCCCAGGAAGAGACTCAGCCTGTGTCTCTCTATTTTGTCTCAAATATTGCTGGGAATCACCCCTGGCACTGCTCTGACTCTTGGATGCAGCAGCAGCATCCCCGTGCCCGCTGCACCACGGCTTCCTATTTAACCTGGGTGCATTCCCAGGCTCACACTCTGAAACGGCCAAACTCAGCAGCCTCAGAGGTTGAATTCTTCAAGTTCCATGAAAACAGGCTGCCAGGTAAAGAAAACAGGGGATTTTTGTTTCCCCTTTGGAAGAAAAGGAGGCTGAGTGTGAGCTCACAACCTTTCCCCTGCTGGCGATTCTCACAGGTGCTTTCCTGAGGATACCAAAATTCAGAGGTGCTCTGGGAATCACCTCTGAACCCCAGCCCTTCCTCACCCAGCACATCCCTTAGTCTGGCCAGAAGCTCTCTGGGAAGTCAGGAAAACTGAGATACAGGTCTTTTTCCCCAGCAGATTTCCTGTGTGACCTGGGCAAGTCGCTTATAATCATGTGAGATCTAAGAAGTGCAAAACATCTTAAATTCCCTTAAGTAGAGGGGAAACCTAAAGGTTTCGGAATAAGATTTGCTCATTTGGAATTCAGCCAAGCCTTTGGGTTTAATACCCTTACATTTGCAAAAAGCTGTCGGGGATCCTTAATGCCCTCCAGAGCTCACAAGCTCGGGTTTGGGTTTCAGCTGGAAGCCAATAAACAACGAAAAAGAGTGAAATAACCAGTTTTGTGTGAATCTGAAGGATGGTATTTCCAACCAGCACCATGGAAGTGTCATTAGGGTTGCCTACAAACTCCCTACAACACGACATAAAATGACCTGAGTGTTTTAGCAGCGAGGATGAGGAGACAAACGCAGCACGGCTCTTTCTAAATTCCCCTTCCCCAAACTTTTCCAATAAAACCCCCAGTCACGCTCTCTGCACTGCTCTCACTACACCTAGGCAAATAAAACAGGAGTAAGCAGATATGCCCAACTTGTTTAAGCTCAAGTAGCAAATTCCAGCTGGCAGCTTCCAAAGCGTGCCTCTGATTTATTGGCATTTCTGAATGTTTTACTGAACCACGGTCCACTGGCACCAGAGCCTTGTCACACTCAGCAGAGAGAGGAATAACACAGCACAAAGCTCTTTATAAAGGTGCCAGGTCCTCAACATCCTTCTGGGGGGACACTTACAGCACAATTCAAGTGTTTCCAAATAACTGTTTTCTGCCCAAACAGAAAACAGGCTGGAAGGGAGCCTTGAGACAAGTGAGCCTGGTCAGACCTGAGTTCCTTGTGGTGTATTCTAGCTGGGAGTTACAAGATACACAAGTGAGCTTCAGAACAGCAAAACCCATCCCAGTAAACCCATCAAACCCCATCCCAGCATGATTCTCTGAAGCCCTGGAGCGTGGATGGTGTATTAATGTAACAATATCTGAGAGCACAGGGACTTCAATGATGGCAGATCTCTGAAATGAAAGAAATTTCATGGGGCAAGCTCAGGGAAATCCCAGGAAAACCTGGAGCAATCATGCACAAGTTGCTGAAGCAGCTGGAATAAGCAGGGCAGAGAATTCACCTGCAGTCCTTAGCGGGAGGGCAAGAAGGGAACACACACACACCGAGCACAGCGCTCTCCCCTCAGCCCAGGCTGTGCCAGGGGGACCCGTGCTGTGGGTGGGTTTTACTACAAGAAAAGGCATCTCTGAACCTTCTCGTGAAGCCAAAGCTGGACAAACTGGTTTCCCATCTCCAGCCCAGCCAGCTACAGGCTGTGGCTCAGGCAGTGCAATTCTTCCCTTCCTCTTTCATCCCTGTCCCATTTAAATCCCACAGCTGCTGATGCCCCTCTGAAAGCCTAGGCCAGAGTACCCCTGGGAAGGAGAGGATGGAGTTTTGGGGCTGTGGGTTACTTCCTGAGACCTTCCACTTCTATTTTATAGAAACAGGAGATTGGTGCCACTCTGCATCCCCCTCAGAGAAGCACGGGTGGAGCTGGGGAGGAGGGAATTTCAGCTGCTGGAAAGGCTGACATGGAGTCAAATAGGAACACCCCCACAGTGTCCCTCACCCCCTCCCTCCTCCTGCCTGGCCCGTTGCAGTCTCCCCCAGTTGTCGGGAGAGCCCAGGCCAGTGGCAGGCAGCCCCTGCACTGTCTCACGAGCAGAGGCTGCGTGCTCCAGAGCTCGGGGTATTTATGCAATCCCGGCTGGCTCGGGGCCCACGCCAGCTTTATTTATCTAATGTCTGCGCTGCAGGCGATGCATTCAGAGAGAAGGAATTATTAGAAGACAACACACAGAAAGGGGAGGAAAAGAGTAAGTGAGAAGTCCAGTGGAGCGAGGCTTTGCTGCTCTCCCGGCTCTCCTTGGAGCAGTGGAGCCAGGACAGCCACTCTCAGCCCCGAGCTGGAAGGGTCCTGAGCAGGGTCCCTGTCACAGCCTCGTGGAGAGCCTTCCCAGGAGTAAATTCCACTAATTGCCTCAACCCAATTAGTTATGCAAGAAAATATGTAGAATGAAAATTAATTCCATGAAACCAGTCCACAAAAATTATCGTGTAACCTTAAATTGGCATTTCCACAACAATTAGAAGTTCCTCCAAGACCCTTTTAATGTGGGAAGAAGTCTTGAGTCATTGTTTCTTGTCACATTGTCAGAAAAAAACTGTTTCCTAGAAAAAACCACCTACAGAGACTTGATAGTTGGCTGAAAGGATTAAAATTTCCAGCATGTTCCTGGAAGGGAAATACATCCCCCACAACAACTGCCATCCCAAAACTGCCTGTGCATTGAGGAGATAATAAACCTGTGGGATCACAACACTTTAGGGATGGAAATATCAGAGCACAATAGACCTCTGTATCCTATTTTTTATTTCTATTGCTACTTTCCCCTTTTCTATTTCCACCTTTGGATTCAGGACTGAAAATCCCATTAAATCTCATGCTTCAGTCACCAGGATCTGCCACGGCTGCAAATCTGAACAGAGATGGCATTTTCCTACCCCTAATTTGGACATCTGAAAGGGGAAGGGGCTGTTTTGTTTTGTTTAGGGCTAAGTTTAGAGGCTGTTTGGTTTTGTGTTTAATTCCTGAAGTCTTTACCCAACTCTTAAGGAAAATGAGAAAAGCACCAGCTAAAGCAAGGGGTGAAATTCTGCCTATGAGCATCCCAGGCAGGGCATTATCTGCTAAGAGTTATTTGCCACTATGCACAAACTGCCAAAGAAAACTCCTTTTGTTCCTCATGATTATCTCTAGCCTACAAACCTGGATGGTTGTTTAACAACAAGTTACCTCTCAACTTGCAGTGCTTTAGGAGCAAAATGCTCACTGCTGCCTCAGGTACAGGGTTTGAGTCATGCCTTGTTCCCTTTAGTACACTTGGTTTTCTGCCTCTTTTTCTTTCTGTGAGCTCTAGACAGGGGGAAAAGTGCAGTGTAGGGAGCTTGCATTGCTGGGGCCTCAGTAATATCCGTCAGTAAACCTGTAATTAGATAGGGAGCCCTATTAATCTTGTGCACTGCCTGAGGGGCATTGCCAGCATCCAGCAAAACCTCTATTGATGAGGGAGGATTCCAAGCATGCCTGTCAGAAAAATGAAAGAGATGAAGTATTTACTTACTTTACCCTTCCTTCAACCACTCATTCCCAACCAAGGGATACTCCAGAGCCCAACAGACTAAATTTCCTCCTAACATCAATGCCTGAGCACAAAAAGCTCAGCCTTTGGGTTCCTCCTCCAGTATTTGAAAGAAACCTGAAAGTGTGATGTTTTCAGACTTTTTAATTTGAAGTGTGCTCATGGAATGAGAACAGTTAATGCAAACAAAGATGTTGGTCAGTTGTGATAATGGAAGGCAGAGCCTGCTCATCCTTCCACATGATTCATAGCTCACATCTCATTCATCTGGCATCAAAGATGTGATTTATAGATGTTCTTTTTCTGCACGCTCCACCCTTGTTTCCTGGAGGAGCGGGAATAAACTGTTTTATACAGAGGTAGGGATTGTTTTCAAATGAGTCTGTAGGGTGAGGGATTACTCTGGCCTATTACAGATAGCTGAAACACCCCAAAAAAGAGTTTTCTTATTGGAAAGGCATGTAATAAAACTGGCATTGTTTCTATTACACCTAACTGCCAACTTCATCACTTCCTATCTTCCTATGACTAGTTTTCTTTTTTTCCCTGTTTTTTTTTGCATTCATCTGCCTTATTAGAATTATTTGAATGTTGGAAGTAGAAAATAGGCCAATAGATGGAAACTGCCCATCCATAGGTGTTCAATACATCCAACTGAAAACGCTTGTGGCATTTTTTTTTTACAAATGCAGAGAGCAGAACTGAGACAACTTTGCATTTTTTTCCTTTGAGGCTTCTTATTTTATTTCTCAGTCAGTTGCAGTACCCTTGTGAAAAGCATCCCCTGGCAGATGCTATTCCCCTGGTTTGTTGTTTTTTAGGGTGAAGGAAAATCATAAAATCACAGAATGGTCTGTGTTGGACGGGTCCTTGAAGCTCATCTGATTCCACCCCCCTGTCCAAGGCAGGGCACCTTCCACCAGAGCAGGTTGCTCATTCATTGATTGAATCCTGGGGTTTGACCAGAACAGAACCAGGACTTTACCCCACTGCTGTGAATGAACTGTGCCAAGGCTCAGGAATTATGAAATGTGAGGAGTCTGACAACGTGAGCTACCAAAGGAAACGAGGCACCAGCTCAAGAGTCTGCATTAATCCCAGCAAGAATTGCAGCGTGCACTTAGCATTAAACTGTTTTGATAGAAATGTGACCATATAAAGAAAATTAGCATTAATTATGCATCCAAGTGTTTTGGATATCAAGACCAAATTGCTCTGCAGTTAAAGTTTGGGGACCACAGCTTTGCAAAACTCCTTCCTCACACATGGCCACTGAACTGGCAGTGGATTGTGCAGCCCCTGGACATGACTCAGTACTAATTTCCAAACTCTAACAAGTGTGAATGCCATATCTGTTAGGACTCTGAGGAGAAATCCAACCTGCCTGCTCCATTTTCCCTGTGGGAATCCCACCCACTATGTCACAACCATCATTTTCGGTATTTAACTTCTCATTTTTGGAAAAAAAAAAGAAAGAAGTGGCTGCCCCAGCAATGAATGGAGCCCAATGTAGCCCCATGTGTACCCACAGGAGCTCAAGGAAGTGAACTCTCCAGCTGAAGCACGTCTGTGATTTCAGCACAGCACTTGCTGGAAGTTGAATCAAAATGGACCAATCTAATATTCTGCAGCAAATATTTTCCCTCTTAGGAAGTGGCAGGTTCTGAAATCTGCCCATTGTGGCAGTGAGTCAGGGAAGCTCATTAAAGCAGTTCTCAGGAGAGCAGCTGGATGAGTTAAGCCAGAAAATTGCAAACTCCATTTGCCAGTCTCTTTGCCAACACTTATATTTTTAACCCAGGGCTTTAGACTTTGGTGCCCAAACTGCTGAAGCACTGCACTACTGACCGAAACTGTCCTTCTCAACACAACCAAACAGACTGGGAATAGGGATATTTTATCAATATATGGTTTTATTTCATGCTGAGTCTCTGTGAAGAAACTCTGCTCTAAGAGTCAACCGTAAAATATCTGAGTGAGTCCAAGAAATATCTCAGTATTTCCTACCCATTCCTTGACATTTCAAATACACCCTCCAAGCCTTTCTTCCTTGGACATGCCTGACTCTGGGCTCCATCTACAAAGCCAACTGCAAAAGCTGGTCACCCAGGAAGTAAGAAAGAGTTCCTAGGATCTTTTTCTGTTGGGTGGTATTTCCCAGCAGCAAGTACTTCTCAATTTTAGTCCAGCAGATTTCTGTTCCAGAGGATTTTCCCTATGGGAAGAGCGTTAGCTTAGGTGTCCCTGATAAATTCGGCATATAAATCTTTATTAGTGACACTGCCAGACAGATTATTAGAATCAAACATTTGTGCTCAAAGACTTTGGTCTCTATAAACATAATTCAAAAAGCCTTTGGGCCCTTTAAAACACCACATGTTCTCCTGTGATTAAGGTCTGCATCTCCCTGGAGGCAGCCAAGCAAGGACTGAAAATTGATCATTTCATTTAAAGCCTGGAATAACCAGCTTTGCTGTGATTTGGGGACTCTCACATGGAATCCATTCTTATCCAGCTTAGGGTTTGGGCATTTGTAGGCTCTTCACAGGATTTTTGCCCCCTCAAAGCAACCAGCATCTTCCCAGGAAGGTGCTGGCTGAAAGGGAGTCCAAAAGGGAGTGATTCAGCTCCACAGAACTTCTGGAGGATGCACAGTGCAGCAAATAGAACAGATCAGTTCTGGGATTTCACAGATGAGCAATCTGGGATTTCACACCCATGATGAGCAAACCTAACACAGGCTTGTTTTCCACTTGTCTGACTCCCAACCTTTCTTCACCTCCTTTCCCTGGGTGGCTCTCTGGTGTTTCATGGAAGGTGAGCTCAGGCTCCCCCCTCAGCGAGGTGCTAACAGGGGCTCTCCCATTCATTGCCCTTCCCCTGTTTTCCCCCAGCTTGTAGGAACAGATCCCTCTGTGAGATCTTCACCCTTTTGCTAAATCTGGCTGGAATTGGCCAGTGAATTCAAAAGCTTTCAGACCCACACATACACCCCCAGAGGCAGTGGGATCACACAAGGCTCATTTCCTTAGGATATTAGGCAAAAATGCCTACTTGAAAGCTGTTTGATGTTGGATGCACCTTTCTCCATTTCCTGGTTCTGCATGAACTGCCAGGGAGAACCAAAGACATCACAAGTAAAAGCCCATCCCCAGCAGACTGTTATTAGCCTTGTTTCCAGAGCAACTCTTGGCTGGATATCAAAACAGAACCTCCTCCCCCTCTGGGGTTTGCTCGCCCCATGCAGATCTGTGGGTGGCATCTCCTGAGGATCCTTCTCTGCAGATCCTGCTAGCAACACCAGGGTTTAGCAGAAATAAAGTCTATTTATGAAAATGCCCTACAAATCCTAGTTTTTAGCTCACTGTTTGAGTCAGGATGTTAATGCTGCTGCTCATCACTGTGACTGACTCTTAGGTGAGCCTGGTCATCAGGAGGGACATTCCACTGGTGTAGCAATAATGTCACTCCAGGTGGACAAACCATCTACAAACAGCCACTCTCAGCCTCTGATGCAAATCAGGGGCTTGAACTAAATCAGACACTTGAAATTACTTAGAGAAAATGATGGAAGGCATGGTCTTTCTGAAGATTTAGCACAGTTTCTATAAATACTGGCAGATTCTGTTGCTCTGGTCACCCTGCTGCTGGTGAAATCCAGCCACAGGTGAAATCCTGCAGGTGAAACACAGCCCAGAATGGAAAGAGAAATGAAAGCCAGAAGGATGAATGGGCCACTTGGGGTTTATTCTGGGAATCAGAAGGATGAGGAGGGAAGCACAGAAGTGCTGCTGCTGTCCTAGCAGGACTGCATTTGGAATTATGGTCAGCGAAGGGGCTGTCATTGAGGGGTTATTCCAGACAACTTCCATTTGTGGTCAGCCCTCAGATGGACTGATGAAGGTGGATCCCTGCTGTAAGGCATGTTTTCAACATTTAGCTCCAAGGTAGCTAAACTCTAAACCTGCTCACAGCAGAATTATTTTAAGCCCTTGACCCCAGAGTCATGAACCAAACGTTGATCCCAAAACCATACCCTCAACTCATCTCCTATTCAAATCCCTCCTTCTGGGAGATGCTGAGTTACCTCTGCTCTCATTCCCTCCAGTGAGAGTTGAGGCTGCTTAGCACGGTACAGGATCAGACCTGTATGGTGGAGAACTGCTCCAGTTCCTGAAGAACCAGCTTTAAAATGAGGAGCAGAGCCTGGGTCTGAGCTGGGAGCTGAACCCAGAGAGGGAGGCAGCAGATCCATGCTCCAGTTAATTATATTAAATAACACCTTCTCGTAGATACCAGGATCCCTGTCCCTACCACTGCTGCCACCTCGGTGCCAATTATGCTAACAATGGGTTTCTTTTCAAAGGAGGAAGAAAAAATAACATTCAGTTGAAACTGCCGGAAGAAACTCCAGTGGGCAGAGGGTAATTATCCAAACTGGAATCCAGCTGGGCAACTGGAGTAACAGACCCCTGCTCTGGCTGGGAGGGATGAGGGGAGCATTAAACCCATGGTGAAGGCAGCAGCTCTTTCAGCACAGCATTTTCAGGCTTTGTTTTCCCATTCTCTGCCTTCCTGAAGAGACAGAATTGTGTTTTTCAGATAACCCCACCGCAAATGGAGAGCTATGAAACCACAGAGATCTATTTTAAATTAACGTTTGCCATGTAGCTGAAACCCACAAACCAAGGCAACGCTCTCCCCACCATAACTCAGGGCACAAGGCATGTGAGATAAGAGAGCTGCAGCTTTATTTGGTCAATTTAAAACCCATCTCTCAGGCAACCTCTCAGTATCTCCTGCAGCTGCAGCACAGACAGCCCAGGTGGGTGGGTGCAACCACAAACCTGAAATTTCCCAGCTTTCATTTTTAATTCAGTTCCTTAAAGTTCTTGGAGGGAAGGGAAGGGATGGGCTTCAGGGTTGGGTTTGGGTGGTTGGTGGTTTGTTAGCCTTTTTTTTTTTTTTTTTTTTGTTTCTCTGCCAATTTAAACTTCATTTTATTATGCTCAGTGCTATGTTTAGGCCTCTCTCCAAAGACTGTCTCCCAAAAATTAAGAGACAATTTTATTACTACGCAGAGGAACTTCAAAAAGGGATCTGATAGTGGGGGACTTTTCAACCTTGCTTAATGAGATCTAATGACTGGAACTTGCAACTAGACATATTCGACCTTGCATTCAGATGTAATCTCATAGCTGTGAGGGTAATGACACACTGGAACCACTCCTCATGGAAGGTAGCTGCCCTATTGCTCAGAAATCTTACCCCCAAATCAGATATCCTTCCAGAAAACAGCATCTCATTTGGGGCTGGCTGCAGGTCTAGGGGCTGGAAGGGAAAGGGGATGAGATCAGGCTGCATGTTTGTCTGGGTTTAGGCTGGGAAAGTCTCTCTCAGCCCGGGTATCGCTGTCCTTCCTTGCCCCAGGAGAAGGGGACAGCCCACATTGCTGTTCTGTGCTCTGCAACCCCATCCCTGCTCCCCCAGCTCCCCACAGGCACAAAGCCCAACGTCCTCTGAGAGGAGGTCTAGGGAGAAGAGATTCCTTCAGGGAATGTCTAACTGGAGTGCCCCTTATTGCCTGGCTGGAACCAAAATCTCTTTTGCAGAAACCATCTTAGCCTGAAACCATATCCCCTGCTACAGAAATGAGGTGTTTATGGCTTATTTTGAAAATAGTTTCCACTGAAAGGTCAGAAATCGTGGAGTTTTATCTTGGTATTTCCATCTTCCCTCCCATTTGGTCAGAGGCCTGGTTAAGAGCAAAACTCTTCTTGGAGAACAGGCTGCCATTGACCACCTGAGCTCACCCTGTGGTCATCGGGCAAGGGAGAGGGGAGGAACAGGGACAAAACCTGCCAGGGGCACATGGCACACACTGGGAGGGGACAGCTGACTCTGGGCCAGGTCACTGTCACCTGATGGGCACATGCCATTCTTCAAACCTCTTTCCACCGCCCATGTCACCACCTATATTTGGAATATATTTTACAAATATTAAGAGAATCTCTAAAATATTTACAAATAAGCACCATTTCTACCAAAATAACAGAATCTGCTGCTATTCTGAAAGGCCTGAATTTGATTTTGTAGAAGTTTGTGGAGAAGAGTCAAAATAACTGGAAAATGTGAACAGCACATGTTCTAAAAAAGTGAAAATAAATAAAGTGAAAATAAAAGTCTGAGGTGTTTCCTCAGGTCATTCATGCAGAATTTTTTCAACTCTGGTGCTGCTGCTCAGACCAGCTCAGGCAGGGGTGACTTGCAGGTGCTCAGAGTGACACTTTATACCTGCAAGAGGAGGACAAGCATCACTTGTGGCATTTTGGTGAGACAGCTCCAGCAATTCCCATTGTGCTGGTGGATGAGGAGCCTTTAATTCCCACCAGGTCCCACTTTCCTGACTATTTCCACTGCTTTGCTGGATGTGGAATGACTCTCATAAATTTTAACGAAATTAAAAAAAAAAAAAAAAAAGGAATGGGAAAGTGAGGAATGGTCACGGAGGCTTCACAAATCACACAGAGCCCCAGCATATGAGGAGATGTCATTGTTTTATGGACTGCCTAAAATCCAGTTAGAGCTCCTGGTGCTGTGAGAAAGGAAAGGGCCAGCTCAGGATCCTTCCTTAAAGGAAGAAAAAAGAGGAGCTGGAAGCAGGCGGGAATGTTTTCCAGTAACAAATGCCTTTAAAAGGATCTGATAAATCTTGGCCTGGATTTATTTGAAAAGGAAAATTCACATAAAGACACTCCCTTGATCAACATAGCTTGAGTGGCTTATCTTTAAATCAAACCCAAAAGCTCCAAGGCACACATCTTTGAAATCTGAGCTTTAATGGCATTAAGAGACTCAGAGACCACCAGTTTCAGACTCAGATCCTGAAAAGCAGGACTTGAACCAAACTGGTTGATTGTATCCAGAACAGCATTTTTGTTTTCAGCTCGGGGGAGGCCAGAGAGCGAAGGGTCAAGCAGGACTGAGATTTATTTACTGGCACTGAAAAGTAAACACCAGGCATTACCCTGATAACAACCTGGCCCTGACAAAGGCCATTGGCAAGGCACATTCTTGAGGAGGAAGAGTTTGGGTTGCTGTATTTCTGCTTTGCTAAGGGGATAGGCAGTGAAGCAATTGCATTCTTGAGTGCAGACAGGCTGGGAGAGCTGCCCTGCGCTGGACGTGGCAGGGGAAGGTGGGAGGGAGGGCAGCACTGCACAGGCAGGCTCAGGGCTCTGCCAGCCCCTCTTTATTTCCCTGCTGGATATAAACAGCACAACTTCACTGCTCAAAACCCAGCAGAGATGAGAAATGGCTCATTAGAGAGCTGATGGCCTCACTGCAGAGCTCCTGTGTCAGGGTTTGGTTCTCACCTGCACTTACACAGTTACACTCTTACCCATCCATCACAGTGGGGAAGAAGCTTACTCCAGGAAAATCCCTTCTGGGTAGGCTTAGAGCAAAAAAAATTGAGAAGGATTCTGCCAGGGCAAGGAAATACAATTGAAAATCCTCATCCTAGGAGGCTTGGGAAGAGCAGCACAGACCTTGGATCAGTAGGAAAGGCCTCCTGTGGCTGGCAGGCTGATCTATAGCATCTTCACACTCTGCATTTCATTTGCCCATTATATTTAATTTTGACTGTTTCTTAATTGCGTAGTAAAGCACATTTAATTTAAACAGCACTTAACTTTTTAAAGCAGAGCTTTCAAAGTCAGAAGATTCAGTAACTTTCTGAATGCTGTCCCTCAGACACAAACACTGGGGACACTGTGGATCCGCGTTCCAAAGGGGAAGATTAAGAGCATCCCAAAGAACTGCACCAGGATCCTGGCAGGAAGCAGGGTGAGCAGCCAAAAGCACACAAAACACAGCTGCAGAAAGTCCTCCAGCCTGAAAACGGAGTTTCTTATTCTAATACAGATGTTTTTCTCAGGTGCAGAATAACTGCTGGGGGGTGGGACCTGCAGCCACAGTCCTGGTGAGGAAGGGCACAGCCACATGCAGAAAACTGAAATTACTATTTCAAGTGTGCAGCTGCAGAGAGGTTTCACATGTTCTCATCCCAGCCTGCTTCTCCTTACTTGTGGATTTACTTGTTTACATCAGAACCTTCTCTGAAGGAAAATACTGAGTGCTTAAATGCTTCATCCTCCTGAACCAGGGCTCACTGAAAGCCCTTTGTTGTCACAATCTCTTTATCTGCCTCATAGTCCTGATTTTCTTCATTTTAAGGGACCTTAACATATAGCACAGCTTGATAAATTTATGTCTCAAATTACTCTGAGAATAAGCACAATTTAATACTTTGTATATTATTTGCAGATTTGATTAACATTTGATGACAATGTGTCTTGGCTGGGAGCCCAGAATGCACAATGCACCTGTCAAAAATGAAGAGCCCTTTATACCCACTGCTTTCCCTGGGACGTCCACATTAATCATCACAATTTGCTGCCTTTTTTTTTTTTTTCATAAAGAAACCTAAATAGTGGATCTGGACTGAGTGCTGCTGAAGTTGTTGATGGGATAGATGGAATGAGCTGCTGGCCATTCGAGTGGACTTTGATCTGTGAATTGGTTGGCCAGTCTCACCAGGATCTTACTGCACTTTTCCACCCTTTTTTTGGATGGAAAAGGAGGAGAATTTAGCTTGTCAGAGCAAAACACCTGAGAAAAAGCAACAGAGCATTTGTGACAGTCAGTTTTGCATGGAGAAGCAGCTCATTGACTGCACTTTGCAATTCCATTTTTATACATTTGGGATACAGGAGTCTACAGGTTCAAGAAAATCAGTTAGTTGGTAAAGTTGCTGCCTGCAAACCCAAAATACATCCCATTTTTTCTGGTGACAGCAATATGGGCTAGGACACTGCCAGATTCAGCTGCACTGAGGGACTGGATGTGGCAGAAGCAGCTGGAGAACCTCCTGCCAGAGCAGCTGAGTCCCCACCTTCCAGCACCTGCCTCATTTTATTTGTGAGGGGCAGGTCTGCAGACACCTAAACCTGAGGAGTCATAGAATCACCAAGTCTGGAAAAGACGTCCAAGATCATTAAAGCCCAGCTTTTGACCAATATCCTCTTTCCCACTCAACCTTATCCCAGAAGGCCACACCTGCAGGGTTGGTGAACACTTCCAGGGATGGTGACCCTGTCACAAGTCCTGCACTGAGCCTGTGAGCCAGGCAGGGCACAGCTGGGGTCTGAGGGACAGGGACATCATCCCAGCCAGAGTCTGCTTCCATCTGAAGGCAGGATGCTGGAGATGGAACAGGGAGAGTAGCTGTAAGAAAAACCTGTGCTATTTCAACATATTTTTGGCTACAAAGACCACGCTGCGACGTCTGCTGATATGGAAACACCTCAAGGCATGTTTTTTTCCCCCTGGCTTCTCCAATATAATAAAGATACTGTTGACAGGTGGCAGACTGTGGTCTCCCAAACTGAAAGATGAAGGAGGAAAATAAAGCTGTCAATCCCTGCTGTGCCTCCTTCGGAGCAGGGAGCTGGAGGAGCAAGAGCACTCCCACAAAAAGCCAGCACAAAACAGGGACTCTCTCTGTTTAACCACACAATTGCCCTTTATGATTGTGTGTTTTGACATGTTCTTTTTGATCACTTATGATCACTTTTATTATTAAAAAATTCAAAGCTCAGAGTTCCTCTTGTAAGCTGTCAACACAGAAGAGCCAATTCTATTTGCTTTAGCCAGCAGCATGTGGGAATTGTGTATTGTGCATATTGTTAATTCATGTTTCATAGTTTGATCCTGAAAAACTCAAGAAGCAGCTGAGGTGACAGAAAGCTCAACTTTAACTTCTCTCTGTAACTTATTATGAGGTACCTGTGCTGGTACAAATGGGTTGTGCTGCTGCCAGAGCAGAAAGGTGGATTTTTACTCACTCCACACTCCTGCAGATACCACCAGAAAAGGGACAGCTTCTGGTAACAGAAAATCTCAGACCTCTCCTTCATCCATTTTGCAGTTGTCCCACAGAGAGGATTTTAACTCATCTCTATTCCCTGTAACATGTGGGTAACAGGGAGCAGCACTCCCTCCTTCCCCCTCTGGCCTTTCCCTGCTCATCTCCTTTTCTTTTAACATTTTCTTTTATTTACACAAAGTCCTCCTGCATGCTTTTAATCTTTCTGGCCACTGCTGAATTATGTTCTGTAAAGATGTTTAAGGAACTCTCAGCTCTGTTTATATACATACATAGAACAAAATGCAGTAGGTAGTGCAAAATAAACTTTCCCATAATCCTTATAAATCTGTCTTGTTTCAGAAAATTGTTCTGCGTGGGAGAATGGTGAGGTCACTCCAAAGGCCTAATTGCCAAACTCCTTTGGCAATCTTTCCCACCTTCTCCTTGTCCTCACCCCTCTGCTCCCCTTCCCTGCTCCATCCTGTCATCATTCCCGTTGTTCCTTTATTCATTTTAATCCCAATTCCAGTGCACCTGGAAGGAAACACACGTGAGGGCAACTTCAAGAGCAATAATGAAATCCTTAAAGAAAAGCACATGGCAACTCTGAGCAGTAAAGAAACCCAGAATCCCAGAGTGGTTTGTGTTGGAAGAGACCTTGAATCTCATCCAGTGACTCTCCTGTCATGGCAGGGCACCTTCCACTATCCCAGGCTGCTGCAAGTCTCATCCAACCTGGCCTTGGACACTGCCAGGGATCCCGGGGCAGCCACAGCTCCTCTGGGCAGGGTGTCCCCAGCCTCCCAGGGAACAATTCCTTCCCAATATGCCACCCATCCCTGCCCTCTGTCAGTTTGAAGCCATTCCCTGTGTCCTGTCCCCCATCCCCTGTCAAGCAGAGCCCTGCTGGCAGCGCCGGGTACATCTCGTGCTGAGCAGGGACCATTCCTCACCTGTCAGCACAACTGAGCTCACATCATGATTTCCAGGAGCAGTTGCACTGCAAAAAGAAGTAACAATATCCAGCAACTCCTTCTTAGCAGGTTTCCATTCTCAAGCCTTTTCTAGAAGCTGGAAGAGCTCAAGGGCTGCTCTCAGTAAATCCCACTGGATAAATAACTCAGCTGAAAGCACAACCAACGCTCTGCCGTGCTATCAGGCTGCAGAGCCAATAAACTAAAACAACACTCATGAAATCACTTAACCAAGAGGAGCTTTCCCAGTCTTGTTTCATGGGAAGAATGGCATCCAGCCCTGATCCCCAAAAGCAGCAATCATGCTACAGGATTAATAAACCCAACTTCAGCAGACGCGGCTCCACACAAAAACACGCGCTGAGGTTCTCTTAAAAAAATTCCCCAGCTAGCAATGCAAGGAAAAATATGTGTAATGCCCTGATACAACTGACAAGAAAAACAGAGAATAAGATTTATAGAGTAAATTCATTAAACTTTCAACTCGCATTCCATCGTTCTGGAGTCCAACTCAAATTACTGTATGAAAGCTCTTTCTCATGGAACTAGATGAAATTTAAGATTACTTTTAATTACAAAGGGTGTGGGAGAATGTTTTCATGGGAGACAAATACCTCTACACCTCTTACCAGTGTGGATTTAAGAGGTTCACAACAAACAGAAACTGATTTATGAGCATTGGGGCATCATTGTGTCAGGCTGCAGCATGGGCTGAGACTTAATTTCTTTACTTTTACTGCCATGTATATATCTTTTGCAAGTTCTAATTGGAAATTAAAATGGCAGAAATTTTATGGGAGGAAAGTTTATTACTACTAATGGTTTTCAAAACTAGGCTACAGAAAAATATTAACTGTGGTGATGATGTGTTCTTTTTAATTTAAATTTAGCTGTGCTTTCAATAACTTTTTACATAAATCACGGTTCTGCCAAATTGTTTCTCTGGTTAATCAAACGTATCCTGTTTATTGAATAAATAGAGGTCTCTGCCTTGCTTTTATTTGGGAATGAACAATTGTGCAGGAGCTATTAGCTCACATGCAGGTTGCAACCCTCCTTTTTATCAAGATTTCCCAAGTTTGCCAAAAAGAAACCCTTTTACAATTTCCTGTCACCCTGCCAAACTAACCATTCCTGCTGAAGTTTTCTGTGCTAAGTACTGGGTTGGGTTTTTTTTTTTTTTTTTTTCCCCTAACCAAATGGTTCAGCAACTTCAGAGGAAAAGGGTTAAAACAAAGGAACAAACCCCCCTGGTAACCTGTCATTAAAGACAGATAACACAATACATGTGCCAGGGGGTCAGCTGAAGGTGAACTGTGACAGTTCTGAGCAGCCAAGCACTTGACTTTGCAGAAAAAGAACCTTTTAAGGCAGCTCAGGTTTGGATGTAAGAGCAAACAAGCACATCCCTGGGTGCTGAGCATCTGTTTGCACACATTCACAACCAGCTGAAATGGATACAAGAATAAATGAAATCTACCAAAATGCAAAGACAAAACCTGTGCACACATGGGCACAGGGCATCTCTTGGAGATGTGGACACTCTGGATTGAAGAAAGTTAAAAAGAAAAGGTTGCTGTGTTATCAACTGATGTACAATTTAAGCCTTAAATTATTTTCTATTTTGATGGCTTCTGCATAAAGGTGTAGACTATGAATGCATTCCTATCTGGGAGCCCTGGAATGGAATTATTGCCCCACAGAAAGGTGAAGGCAGCTCTGTGAGACAGGTACTTCTCCAGCTCTGAAAGGCTGCTTGTAGGGTTAGGAGAACAAGACCTCAACATAAAAGTTTCCTGTAGATTATTGCTTTTTAAATTTCAACAGGAAGAGATCAAAATTCAAGCATGATTTGGGCTGCCCCAACCCTCAGCTGACCAGAGCACACAGAATTTAAGAGAAGTGCTTATCTCTGCATCCAACACCTTCTGTCACTGGGACTGGTAAATCCAGTACCCACACCAAACTCTGCACACAACCCTTTTGCTCTCTGCCTTCCATCCTATTTTCAACTTTTACAAAGAGGTGGAGAAAAGCTGTAGAAAACACCAGGATGCAATTGCAGGGTCATTAATTCCAGCATAGGTCACTGCTGGCACCGTGTCCTCCCCATCCCTGCTGGCCTTGCTGCCTGCCCTGTGCCAGCCCCACAGTCCTGGCTGAGCTGTGATCCAGAGCAGGGAACTGATCCAGCTCAGCCACAACCCAACCCACAGCGAGGTGATGTCAGCACAGGAGAGGAGCTGGGATGAGGAGGAACAGCAGGCAGGAGGATGGAACCACCCTGCTGCACTGCCAGATTGAAGGAACCATATAAACAGTCCCAGAGCTGTTGGATCCCTGCAGCTGCTGCAGTGAGTTCCTGTAGAAATGCACACTTGGAGTGGCTTTGCAGGTCCATCCCACGTTCTGCAGTTTCACTGCTATGGCTCCAAAGGCATCCAGACAGGATGAAAGACTTTGCTCCTTCAAAACATTTTGCAAAAGCTAATTATTACTCCTGTGCTGCCTTTCTTTAGAAAAGAACTAACGAGATCACGTGCAGAGGCACAGGTTCTTCAGGTTAAGGGTTGGTTTATATCCTTGCACTATCAGGGGACGGATCTTGCTTTCAAGAAAATGCATTTCATGCTGTTGTGCTTCTAAAGGGAGGATCCTCTTGTTCATGGCTGGAATTTCAGGCAGGAGCCCAGGCTCTGCTATTCACAGATATAGGAGTCAGAAGCCACTACCTTATTTAAGGAATTAAATGAACAGAAATTATTTATACAATCCAAACTATCAGGCTGAACTGATGTCCAGGTGAACACATGGAATTGTTTCTGTGATTCCAAGATGATTTTTTTCTTTGAACTGAGATGATGATGTTGATTTGGTTTGAGGTCATTTTCCAGATCTGTTTTAGTATTAACTGAAGCTTAGCTGGTACTTCTTGTGGCACTGTGCTCTCAGCCAAGCTTTAGTTTTAGAGTGATTAATGGCATCTTTCATGTGTCACCACCCTCATGAAAATGCCAAGTACACCTGCAAGGGGTTTGTGGAAGCTCACAAGTTATAATTCCTTTATTCTCTGGTATTTCCTTTGTTAAAAGTTGAGCTCCTACCTTGAAATACTTGAAATCAAGGAAAGGTGTCTCCATCACAATCCCAGCATGTTTTGATGGTGACCCCAACCTGAGCTGCAGGAGGGAGCTTGCACCTGGGGAAGGGCAAACTCCTGCCTTAATTCCATGGATGGGGAGCAGTGTTCAGAGAAAATTCACCAGGGATTTTTGCTGCTGTTTTTGCACATTTTCCTCTCTATTTTTGTGTTGCTGTAGCCAGTTCTACTGCCCCATCAACAACTTTCAATGATTTCCCTTATTTTCCTTCATCAGCCATCTTTATCTCTCATAAATACTGATATTTTCCAGCCTCATTAGCAGTCTCCCACTTCCCCTTTATTTCCATTCCTGCACTCAAATATATGCAAGTGCCTGTTTTCATATGCATTTTCACACCACAGCTTCCATTTCCCTTCTCTGCTGGGCTGAGGGAGGGGAAGGGGGTGTTTGGTTCCCATTGACAAAATCCTCTTCCACAACTGCAAAACTGTGACTTCTACAGCATCTGCTGAAGTTTTCTTAAACCATTCCCCATTATCATCCACACTGTTTGCTTTAGGGTGTTTTTCTTTTCTTTTTTTTTTCTTTTCAAACCACTTTGCTCATAATTGCTTTAATCTTTGGGAAAACAGCCCTTTTAAAGAATCCAGTATATCCATTATACAATTAATGACTCCCAGTGGTCTTCCCTAGCGTGAGATGACTTGACAGAAGGGAAGTGGAGCAGATTTATTTGCAATGGAACTTCACAAGATCTTGTTTCAATTTCTTGGCCATGCTGCTTTCTGGGACAAGTAGGTCATAGCACATAAACAGACAGCACTGCCATCAAGCTTTCCTTATCTTCCTCAATTTAAAAGTGGGATATGAAAAATTAAGTGAAAAGCTAAATTATTATTAATGGTTTTGTAATGTTTTAACACTCTTGTTACTGTATGCTGTGTCTCACAGATGTGATCAACAAGCAACTGTGAAAACAAACACTGTAAAAGGGAAGGGTGGAAGAAAGGAAATAGGATTATTCCCATTTTACCAAAGGAGAATTGAGGCACTGAAAGATTAAACAACTCGCTCATAGCACAGGCACACAGGGAAATGGAAGAAGAATCTGGGACTGAACTCAGATCTCCCACAACACAGTCCAGGACTTTAACCACAAACCATTCTTCATCCATAATGAATAGCTCCTGGCATGCACATCCCAGCACCCAGCCAGGGAAAGGGACATGTCTAGTCAGGAGAATATTAACACTTAGTTGCAAAAGGGTCACTGGACCGTCCCTGGGAGCGCAGGATTCAACCCAAGGGTTTGATGAGATGATGAAGCAATTCAACCGTTAACTGGAGAGCGATTCCTCGGATAAAAAGGGCAATGATGGAAACTCGGGACAGGGGCTGAGGCTCTCATTTTCTGGAAGAAACACATTCGATTCATATGCTGATTTAGTTTAAAAAATGGAGCTCATTTAAAATGGGGTGAAGCTTTTGGCATTCTCCAGTCAATAGTTCATGTAATGTACCATACCAGAAGATCTTCGTGTTCCTGCCAAACTTGCAGCCAGCAGAATCCTTCACTGGTGATAGTTGAACATTGCAGCCCTGTGAGAAAGCAGGCATTTCCCATGATATATGGGGAATCATTTTCTTATTGGCAAGGTCATTGGAAAATTGCAAAATATTTTGCCTAAAACAGAGAGAGTTTCATGCTACTTTTTGCAGGAATGTGTAAAGAAAAAAAAAAAAGATAGAAGGCAATTCTGCAGTTTCCAGGGGATTTCTGTTAAAAGATAGGAAAAATAGGCTTTTTGTTTGAAGTGCAAGTGTGAGGTTATTGAGCCTGTGATGTGTTACAGCTCCTCAGAGCTACCATGAATGGAACAGCCTGAACCACTCTTGGTTTAACGTTTTGAGCTCATTCCTGAGGCACAGCTCCCACTCCAAAGCTCTCAGACTTTCACCTGCAGCAGGGACAAATTCCCTGAACCCCTCCCAGCTCCCAGAGCAGCTCAGGACCGCTGGAGCCATCAGGAGTGGCAGCATAGAGGTGGCTCAGTGACAACCTGTGTCCTGTGCATGCCCACATCCATATCAAACCAGGCACTGAGATGCCTCTAAGTGAAATCAGATGCCAAACAAGCCACAAGCAAAAGCAAAGAGCAGCACTGAAGCCTGACACAGAGAATTCCAGCAAAAACATCTTCCTAGAGGGCTCAAGGAGCAGCACTCTTGCTTTCTGCCACAGAAGGACATCTTGGATATGATCATGAAGCTGCTGAGATTTTTCAGTAGCACTGGAGAAAAAAGTGCTGCTGCTGAGCAGCAAAAGCAGCAAAGCCACACCTTGGCATTTGGCCTCTGGCCAAACAGAAATCTGAACATAGATGGAAAATTTATTGTTGGGCTTTTGAACTAAAGCTTTGCTCTTTGCTCAGAAATAGGACAGAGCCCCAGCAGAGGAGCCCCACAATTTTAGGGACAAGATAAATGAGAGGAGGCAGAAATCCTGTCTGAACAACCCTGAGAAAGTGTTGCACCAAGTGTGGAGATCACAATGCCAAACAGCTCCTCAATATTTTCTCTTCTCTCAGAGGTTTACTGGCTGAGAGAGAGGGCTGGAAAGGAGAGCAGTAAATGTGGCTACATGTCCAGGCCTGTGTGTGCCACATGAGATGTGCTCTCTTGCCCCTGCCTCCCACCTGGAAGCTGCTGTCCCTCCCTGGAGCTCCTGGGGCACAGTGGGAGCTCTTACTCACATCCACTGCAGGTCAGCACGACCTGGATCCACCAACAAGCTGTGTCTTGCACTCAGTAGCTGCTCACGCTAAATGAGGCTTGGATTATTAACTCTCCAGAACTATCACCCAAACTGAATGAAGACTATTACCCACATGATGTCTGCCAAAGGTAGCTCACTAAGCTATGGCTGTATCTCCTTTTTGGGTTTATGAACTTGGGGGTTGTAACAAAACCCTGATTTAATTCGCAATACCATGAACTGGAGTTCCTGAAGCTCCTGATAGCAGAGATGGCTCAAACTCCTTCCAAGCAGGGACCAGATTTCCAGTGCCAAAGCAGTGTAGATCTGAGGCTGGGTTCTGCCCACATGGAAATGAATCTCAGCTTGGAACTGGCTCTTCAGGGGAGAGATGGATGGTTCCCCAAAGTCTGAGGCTCTGGGGTTGTAACTGTGTTTTCATTAGGAAGGTTCCCAGGTCCACATCCTAGTCCCAAAAAATTGAATAAAACTGGCAGATGACAGCTCCGTCCCCACAAAGCAGCCACCCTGGGAGGAATCCCAGTCACTGCAGCCACACCTGCACCCCAGCATGGCCCTTCCACTGCAGTGGGGAGGGAGGGCACATGCACTGCAGCAGTGCTGTCACAGGTATCATCTGTCACCACCCCAACTCAGTAGCAGCCCTTAAAACTGTCTGGCTGCAGTGTGAAATTGCATATGGAATGGAGATGCTCATGGAGGGAACTTCCTGGAAAAACACATTAGAAAACACTTTTCTTTTTTTTCAAATAGAGGACTCAGAGGCCATAGCAAAGTTTGCAGCTAAACCCAGCATGCTCAGGCTGTAAATCTTCTTGGTGTAGGACCAAGCTCTCATTCTGGCTCAGCAGAACCTCTTTGATTAGGTGGTGACATTTGCTGCAGGTTTAGGACCAGTGTGTAAAAATTTACCCCTGGCTCCCAACTTGTGCAGTATTTCCCCCCTTTGCTCCCAGATGTGGTTTGCACAGAGCCCAGGTAATTCTGTTCCCCGTCACCTGCAGGACGCAGCGCTGCGGCTCCGCGGCTCGAGTGCAGCTTTTGCAGCTCCAGAGATGTGCCTGAAAATGCTCGCTTTGGATCCGTTTTTCTGACATTTGCTGGAAGGGTTTTCCAGGAACACCCACCCAGAGAGGGCTGTTGTGCTGTGCAGGGAGCCATGCTGCCCACATTCCGGCTCAGGAGCTCTCTGTGATTTCCCCTTTGCAGCTGGATGCTGATTTCAGTCAGGCCTGCACCAGCTCCCAGCAGAACTCCCCATCCCTGCAGCTCACAGCCGCAGCGAACCCAGAACCCAGCTGCTTGCCCTCGTGCAATTCCCATTACTGGGAATGCTGAGCACAGGATGCTTCTTCCCTTTCATTCCTCCCCACACAGAAAAGAAAACACCTACATTTATTTTTTTAATCTAAGGCAGTCCAGTGGCCTTTTCCATTTTGAGAGCACTCAGCACTCCCTCCAGGCACCTGCAAAGGAGGCAAAGGGATCTATCCACTCTCCCTCAAGGAAAAAAGAGGAGCCTTTCTTTTCTCTCTTCATTTTTCCTTTCCCTCTCTGCCTTTGCTGCAAGATCCATTTTCAGCCTGACTTTTTTCCCCTCTCAGAGTTTCTTTTCTCTGTCTTGTATTTCTACTGCAAGGATGCAGAACTGAAGCAACTGCTTGGATCTGCTCCGCACAGCCTCGGTTCACCCAGGAATGGATTTTGGGAGGAGGAAGAGGGATTACCTCATCCTTATCTTGAAACTGCTCCTTTCTCTTGACTGTATAATTTCCCCGCCATCCCACATGCACCAAGTCCACTGAACACCACTGAGCTGGACAGGTTCCAGTCCAATATTCATGCAGGCTCCTTGTTAACTCCAGGATTTCACAAACCTCGGTGTAGAACTAATGAGAAATCAGAATCTGGCGCCATGGCTGGACTGAAATCAAACCATGAAGCTCCTTCCCGACCTATTATAAAAATTACAGTGTGGAAAGTGAATTTAATGGTGCAGAGTGCTTAATTGTAATATCAGTAAAGGCTTTGATCTGGGTGACTCTTGACATCACAGAATGAGGAAACTCCCTTAATGATTTGAAAAACCACACGAACGGTTGGGGAAGGAAATTTGTTTTATGTGTATATATTAAAAAATGTTACTAAGTCTCAGGAAGAATTTTATTTTGGCGGGGAGGAGGACTGTTGGAAAAGGGATCCGTATCACAAAGGGAAACAGAGGTTGGCTTAAAAAAAACAAACAAGGCATCGAGGACATTTTTAGTGCAGTGGAATCACAATGGCCTGGTACAATGTTGCTGAGGATTAAAAAATGTGATGCTCTTAGCAAGGCCTGTGCTAAGTGTGGGGTTTAGCCCAGAAGCTGCACCTCAAGTGTCTCAGAGCTCCCCAGGACTGAGGGGTGAATCTCTGCCTCCTCAGCCCATGGATGATGCAAGACAGATCCTTCTCCAGAGCAGCTGCCTCCAGTTGTGTTGGAAAAAGAGCCATGGCTCCACTGACCCTTCCAAGTGAAAGCCCTGGAATTGTCTTTGACAGAGGTTGGCTGAAAGACCCAGGCAGAGGCAGAGAGGAGGGAACTGCACCCTAGAAATCAAACATCAGTGCCTCTCCCATCCTCCCTCCCAAGCCAGAGGTCTAAACACCTCAGGAATGCACTCAGCAAGAGGTCCTACCTCCAGCTGGCAAGGAACAACCCCAGGCTTCAAAGTCCTGTCCCACTTCTGCTGGATCTTCTGCATCTACCTTAACGTCAGAGATGACATTTCACTGAGCCAGGTCTCCCAAAAGGAAGAATTTCCTGCACCTTAGGCTGCTGACGGCTGCCAGAGTTGATCTGGCAAGACGATTTTCATAGTCTGATGTGAAAACCAGAACTTTCAATGACGCCAAGGAGCAAGAGTGTGATCTGTGGCTTAGGAGAGGAGAGGAAAAAATATATCCATTGGTAGAACCACAGAAAAACAAGTCAGGGTGACTCATGAGGTGTCTATGGTCTTTCAAGGAGAATTCCCAGGTACCTGGGCACTGCAGTGTTCAGGCTGCCTCAGTAAACCTCCAAAGCCACCTGCCTGGGTGGGAAAAGTCTAATTTCAAAGGATTAAAATTTAGAGCTTCATCCTAGCGTAGTGGTTTAGCTGATAAGGTAACGTGAGTTCATAGGCTGGACTCGATGATCTCAAAGGTCTTTTCCAGCCTAGTTTATTCTGTGACTTTGTGATTTGGTGGGGCGTTGTTCTTGCTCAGCCTCGCAGGGAATCTGGAAAACCTGCCCTGAGGTTGAAGCTGGTGGGGATGCAGGCAGGAGAGCTCTGCTGTGTCCCCTGCCTGGGGAGGGCCATCGTCCCACAGAGCAACTTCCATCCCTCCTTGGGGACTCAATTTACACAGAGCTAGGATGTGGCATGAGACCATTGAAGTGAAAACTGCACGAGGTGAGTTCCTGGATTGGAATGCTTCAGTCCTCACAAGAAAGCTGTAGGAGAACAACTCTAAAACTGGAATATTTTATCTGAGCTAAAAGATGAGCGCCTGTCAGGTAAGAAAGTATTAATGTAAAGTTGAACTGTGTACCTGCAAAGTCACCTTCCAGGCACTGAGAAGTTCCCATGACATTCAGACTGGCACGTAAAGCTGGAGCAATCCAGCTGTAAACAGACCAGATCTCACCCTATCCATGAGCACTCCATACACCTTCAGCTACCCTTTTCTCCATGCTCCTGTGTCCTTTCCCTGCCTTTTTCTCTGCTGTGACTGTTGTAGGCTGGAATGTCTTTGGGGGCAGGCACCTCCTGAGGCTGGGACCCCTCAGGTACAGCCATCTGCAAACACCACTAAATAAATGCCTCTCCTGCAAAGTGCTTTAAGTGCAGGGAATTTACTTTTCCCCAGTGGCTGCCCACTGATACAGGAAATCTAATCCTAAATCTCATTAGGTTCTACAAACAATTCGGCCTCTTTCCCCAACAAAGTCACCATCCTGGACTGCTGAATGTTTAGATTTTATTGCTCAACTCCTTTTTTTTTCTCTCCATTCCCCCGCCCTTGCGATTTTCCTTTTGGTAAATATTTCTACATTGGAGAAGTCTGGCCAAAAGAGATTTAAAAAAAGAAAGTGAGAAGGAGAGACAGAGTATCAATCATTTACCTTCAGTTCCCCTGGGAAGAGGTGGGGAGAAAGAACAGCAAGGTAAAAAGTTAAAAATGGCAGAACCACACCAGAGTTCTTTGAAGAGCATCCAAATCTATTTCTTCCAATGTTAAGGCCCTTGCAACATGTGCCAGGACTTGGAAGGCAAAAAAACCCCAACCTAATTCACTTCCAAAAGTGAATTTTTCAGCATCAAGCCAAACTACTCAATGTTAATTTGGTTATTTGGCAAAAAATAACAATAATAATAGTACCTGAACTGACGCCATCTGCATCTAAAGATTCTGGCCAGCCCATTTCCCAGGCCAAGAATTACAGCAGATACCCCTGACTATTAAAGAAATAGTTTGCTAATTAAATGTCTATTGTATAATGAAGTGTTGCATTGTGTTGGGAATGTACTGACAGAGTATCTTGTACACAAACAGGGGATGAGGTAAGAAAAAGTGATGTATCAATTGTATAAACACTTCAGAGGTTGAATATTGGCTCCCATTTCCTGTCATAAATGCACAGCTTTAATTAAACATTCAGAAAAGTGCTGCTAAAGTGATTTATTTTCCTTTGTTCCCCACAAGATGAAAATATTAGAGTGTCCTCAGATGCCATGTGAGGGAATGCCTCGAATGAGCAGGAAAAGGAACAAGGCTGCTCCCAATGAAAAGCCCCTGGCAGCTCCTGGGGTGAGCCATGGGACAGTCCCAACGAGACCACCACAGCCTTTTCTCCAAAATAAGCAGCAAGATGTGGAGCATGCAGAGAAGATTTCAGCCAGAGGCACGGCGGGGTCAGGGACAGGGAGGGGCAGCAGCCAGGGGAGGACAGGATGGAGGGGCAGCAGCCAGGGGAGGAGAGACACAGCAGAGCAGCACCGTGCCAGGCTGATCCTGCTCTGCCTGCAGCCAGGAAGGAGCCCCGGGGAGCTGCTGCTCTGAAGAAAGAGCTGGAGGCAGAAAGGAAAGGAAAATAAGGCAGAGGTCTCTGCTGGCTGCCCACAGACACCTCAGGGAGCTGCTCCAAGCCCACTCCCAGCACCAGGCTGGAGCCAGGGTGGAGCCAGCCCTCATCCTGTGCCTCAGTCATGTCCCTTGGTCACCTCTGCCACCTCACAGAGAGCCACAGGGTCAGGCAGAGGATCCAGGCCCCCTCCCAGGCTGGTCCGGCACGTGCTGCTGGGACACCCATGGGAGAGCTCCACTGAGCTGCCTCTTTAAGCCAGAGCAGGGAGAGTCCCTCCTGCCCCTCCCAGGGAATGCATCGCCTTGTCATTAATTATGTTTTGGATGACTCCTGAAAATCATGCCTTCGAATGATTGGACAGTGGTTTAATTCAAGGCCTGATAAAAAACACATTGAAAGCTGAAGGAAGGGTGCTGCTGGAATGTTTGTTTGTGCAGGGCTCTTTTTATGGAGAGTCAATCCTCTGTTTAAAGCTTCCACTAATGGGCCAGCCTGCTTGGAAAGTTTCCTGCTGATTTAAACACTCACACCATGGACCTTTGCTCTCACACAGGACCTTTGAGAGCTCAGAGAGGACCAGGATCTCACTGGGCTCCTTCCCTCTAGACCATGGTCATGATGCAGCCAGCTTGGCCTAGAAAATAGGGATAAGGATTGTGAAATAGATCACAAATTCTCTTGAATTATCCTCTTTTCTCTTATGAAAGCCCTTCATACTCAGGAAATGCTGGGGGATTAACCTATCCTCCAAAGAAGGGAAAAGCTTGCAATTAAGAGGAGCTCCCTGCGTCCTTGCCCCTCATCTCAGCCCCTCCCTAAAAAACAGCTTCAGGAGCAGAAATGTGGCAAATCTGGGCCTTGTGGGCTGGCAGTGACATAGCTGTGAACCAGCAGCACCAACCAGTGCCTGGGGCCCAGAGCAAAAAGCTTTGTCCCAATGACACCGAGGGTCAGATTGATATAAACACAATGGAATTTGTACTGATTAAGGCCTTTCCTCCCCACGCTGGATATAGGATTTCCTGTACTGAAACATGTTGGAGTATATTATTTCTATGCCAGGGAAGGGAAAACACTCGCATACACAGAGAGGAGAAAAACAGATCTCATGGGGTGAGGAAAAGATACAAAGCAAAGAATCCCAGCTGAACAACAAATGTTGGAGACTTGCATCACTACTGACCACCCTCTTCCCCAAAGCTGTTTGGGAAGGAAAGGAAAAGAAACCCCAAGCCTACAGCCACCAGGAAGGGGGAGAGAGAACAGAGTATTAATCATTTACAGTACTGAAGCTCTAATTCATGTTCTGAAGTAACTGGATAACCCCATGGGATTCTTCTGCCCCAAAACCATGGGAATTTGGAGATGATGATCAGCAGGTTGACACAAACACAAATCAGGGCAGTTCCTTGAAGTGGAACTTGTTTATTATAACTGAAGATATTTTCTTGCACCAGCCCACACGGTTCAAACCGAAAATGCAATGGTGAAGCAGAATTTTCACACCACCAGGAAAATGGAGAAACAGCAAAAGGCTCTTCACCAAGGTGTATTCCAATGGTTAAATGCAATAAATGGGTGATGAGCTCAGTCCACCACAGTTACTCACTCAGAACCACTGGGAGTAAATGAAACCTCCCAAGTGAAGTTCTGCCTCATAAAAATTCCCCTATGCAGGACACGTCCCGCCACTCACGTGCTGTTCTGCAAGAGGCCTAAAGAACGAAAGCAGCTTGTGGTGCTAAGATGATAAAACACATCTCCAGGACATCTTTCAGCAGCGCAAGCAAAATAGTCCTGGGACTGTTAGTGATCCTGGGGAAAATAAACACAGGGACCCCAGCAACCCTGGGATTGCTGGAGAGCTCCGTGGGTGGCTTGCATTGCATTAAGGGTAACAAGGTTTCTTTTTCAAAGGGCGTTTTGCTGTTTAAAAAGAAGTGAAAGAAACAGGCATTACAAGCAGTGGTCATTCCAGGGGATGCATGAACTCAGGACTGACTGCATGGAAAAAGGCATCAATAGCTCAGCTGCTCATCCATCACAGGGATCACGCTCTGCTTTGTGCTGTTACAGTTGGGGAAAACGCAGATGCCTTCCAGAGGGTTCCTTCCCTCCAAGCTTTTCCCTGCTCAGGACCTT
The DNA here is from genome assembly GCF_015832195.1 of Motacilla alba alba. Lineage (NCBI taxonomy): Eukaryota > Metazoa > Chordata > Aves > Passeriformes > Motacillidae > Motacilla > Motacilla alba. The sequence continues at coordinate 18,945,533 of NC_052025.1, read as the reverse complement.
CTCCAGCGGGCAAGCCCTGAGCTGTGGGGCTGTGAGGAGTCAGAGCCACGCCATGGAACCTTTCCAGAGCAAAACTGCACAGATTGTCTGAATGCAGCACTCACAGGGGAGGCTGCAACAGGCATGGAGACCTCCAGCAACAAAGCACTCCAGAAAAAAAAACAAACAACAACAAACCAAAAACCAAAAAAAAAAAAAAAAAAAAAAAAAAGGCCAGAGGAAAAACAAACAAAGAGCCTGGAGAGTCTTCAGAGGAAAGCAATAGTAACCCCTGAAGGGACTGCATGACCACTGTGAAGGGATCAGTAAACCAACATTGCTTCAAAGCCAGGGGAATATGGAGAACTTCAATATAATCCTGCTGTGCCCCCAGCCCACGTGCAGCACAAAGATCAGTCCTGCCCAGGAGCCACAGAGGTCTTGCTGAGGGCCCTGGAAGGACACAGCTTCACAGCTACACAAATTGTGTTGAAATGGAGAGTCATGAGGAGCCAAGTGCCACTAATTAATGTTCTTGGCCTGGCCCCATGCAAATCAAATTCAGTAGATAGCTCAGCTGGAATATATGGAGCAGATCAATACTGGGCATCCATTCCTTTACACTTCCTTCCTCAGTCAAACTCAGTGTGGACACAGTTCTGCCTCTCTCCTGCTGAATTACTGGCCCAGTTCCTCATCCTCTCCCCCTGAAAGGCAGGCTGGGTGCTGTCTCCAGGGAAATGATGCCTGGTACAACTAAATTTTAATTTACACTCACAAGTTTGAGCTTTTCAAATCCCTATTGAGCAGCTGTCAGGTACAGTGTCACTGCAGTAATTTGAGCAAGTAGTTGGTGGCCAGAAAGAAGATGTTTAAATGATCAAACCAGCAAATTCAAAAGAGTTTAGAAAATCCCAGCTGAATACAAAAAGTTAAGCAAAACACTGTCATGAAAACATTTCTGATTCCCATCCAAAAAAGCCTACCATTTATTATGAAGCCTTTAAAATTGACAATGAGGGAATTCTTCACTGTGGTCTCGCCCTCACTTTCACCCTACAAAGCAATGCTGTATGGAGGCAGAGTAAACACTCTGTGCTGTATTTTCCTAAATAAAGTGAAGGAAAAAAACAGATCAATGTCTATTCTGCTGCCAGCAGATATGGAGTCAATTAAAAAACTAAAATATACAATAACTTAACTCTTTGCACAGAGCTCCAAACATATCAATACAGTGAGCAGAAAACTGTTTTCCATACAAGCACTGAAACACCCTGGGTTGAAACACACTCTCGGTTTTTAAATTTTGAAGGTGAATTTGTTATTCCAAAACCAAAGGATCAGCAGGCGGCCCCCAGGCAGCTCTCACAGCCACTGTAAGTTTTTTCCTTGACCAGTTCTGCCAAGGATGTTCCCCAAGTTCATCTTTTCCCAGGACACGTGCCAGGTATGGCCAGCCTGGCAGGGGGGACGTGCAGAAGAGGCTTTAGCCTTTCTCCAGGCTCCAGCTTTAGGAACAAGGACACCAGGCAGGGCTCACCCTCCTGCTAGGCAGATAAAAGCGGCCCTTGTGCTCATGAGAAGCTGGAAACAGCCAACAATCTTAATTTTTGAGGAGAAATTTTTGCCCTTCTCTTGTTTTCCAGTTCCACAGCTGCCTTATAAACATAAAAACATTCACCTCATCTTTTCATCCAGTACTAAACCAAAATCCTTGGATCAACTCCTGAGTATGGGAATGTTCTGGAGGTTAATCCACTTCCAGAACTCCAATCTGGGATTGGGCAGCAGCTCTCCCACACCCCATGGGCTGTGTTGTGCCTCCCAGTTTCCCAGGAATTCTGCAGGCCTGCCTGGGAGAGCCAGTGTCTAGTGTTTTTCTCCAGGACAGGATTCCAGGTGCCACATCCCCACATGATGCCATTACATGCTGCTGGAGCCAAGCAAAATGTTTCCTTGCAAATTTTGGCTCTTCCCTGCAGCTCAGCCCTTACTTAGACAAATTCTCCTGCCTTCAGATTTTTAATTCCCGTTAGCATCGCTGTTTTCCTGAATAAAAACTTTTCAAAATGGGCAAAGTCCAGGAGACTTTGTTAGAACAGCTGCACAGCTCAAGCATTACAGCTGCATTTCCAAATGTTTTCAACAGTGTGGCATAACCTGAGGAGCTCACATCCATAAAATCCACCTTGCCATACTCTGAAGAAGGCAGGGGCCATAGCCAAGGTACTGGGAACCACCACTGCTGCAGGCTGGGTGTAGCTGTGGCAGCAAGGACGGCCACCAAAGAGCTGCACAATTCCAACAGCTGCTTTTTGTCACTTCTCTGGGCACGTTTCAATGGTTTGGAGGCAGGTGGGACTTTGTTGCATGCTCATTTCCCTCACTGGTTGGCATGGCAGCACTGTCCCCCTCTGCCTTCAGCTCCACTCCTTGGCTAGAAACACCAGCTCCTGCCAGGGCTCTGCTGAGGCAGCCATGGTATTTCTCCTTCTTCAGCACTGAAGAACAGGATTTCTAAGGTGTCTTTTATTCTCCCAGCATCTGGTAACCTTTGGTCTCAAGCCCCTGTGCTGCCCTGGGGAGGGAGCAGCTCCAAGCCCTAAATGCTGAGGCAGGGACTGGAGCAGTGAAGTCCCCAAATCAGGTGGGCCAGCGTCCCCAAGGCCGTGGCATTTCAGAGCTGGGTCCAGATGAAAGCTATTTACTCTCTTCATCTGCTCTCGGCACAGAAGCTTCTGGAATGCTGGAGGAGCTCTCAGGCTGGAGGGATGCACAGCCCGAGCTGGACCCAAGCTCCTGCCTGGGCTATTCCCACGGGCTCTGTGAGCCCCCTGGACCACAGCTAAGCCCACCCTGCATCCAGGACTCTCTTTGCCCACATGCCTTAAGTTTGTCTGAGAATTTCAGCCACTTTAGAGGGTTTTAAGTACCCCCTAGGTTTCAGCATCCAGCAGTGGCTCTGGACACCTCTCCCAGATGTGCCCGGTGAGCACATCCCTCCCCTGGGCCCTGCCTGCAGCAGGGACAGCTGCCAGGCCAAGCCAGGCCTGAAGAAAACCAGACTTTAATGTCATTTAAGAGTCACACTTTTGCATTCTTTGAGAGTTAAATAATTTCTTTGAGAGAAATAATCCTGCAGTGATCGAGCTGTAGCTTTCTTTTACCTTTTCATGCCCATATATTCACCCACATGCCCCAGATGTGGCTCTGCCTATATAGATGTGTTTATCTCAAGCTTTTTCTTCTCCCCTTGCAGTGCTGCTCACAGAGTGAGGGGCAGCAGAGCTGGGGGGACATCTGGACATTCCAGAGCTGATCCAGCACTGCCACTCTGAGCATGGGCTGAGAGGGATGGGCTTGATGAGGGTGCAGCCTTGGACCCAACCTGTGAGTTCTACCAGGTGCAGGCTGGATGAACTGCCCATCAAACAGTGGTTTTAGTTCCTCCAAGTCAGAGAAATTGTAGCATTCACTTGTAGCCATCCCCAGAGCCTGCTACTAGCATTGCTTGGCTGGTAAAATACTATTTCCTACTAATTATTCTTTGATTACTTTCAACATTTGGGTTGTGATCTTCCAAGCAAGTGTCTGTTTCTAGCTGAATTGCTCACAGTCATTTAGACCTCAATTGTTCTGGAAAGGAATATAAAGTTAAGCACTGCATTACAATGTTTGATGACACAAATTCCAAAAATTTGGATTCTGGCTGTTTCAGACTAGGCACCCTTACTCACTTGGTTTATTTTTATACGTATTTATTCTATGAAACAATCCTGAGCTACCTCTAAATGATGGTAAAAACCCATTTCTCTTGATTGGAAACATTGGAAAAAGCCACTCATCTCAGTGAAGCATTCAGGTGAAAAACTGGTGAAAGCCATGCAAACACATGAGAAGTGGATCTCCAGACTGGAGTTTTCCCAGCTTGCTGCAAGGATGGACTTGCCCAAGTGGAGGATAAAGAGGAAGAATGAATACCCTGCAAACACACAGCTGATTAAATGAGCAGCTCTCTCCCATGGGGGGTGGCTTCCCCTCCCACAAGGACACACAGGTAGGTGAGGCTGCAGAGCTCCTGCAGCCCTGAGCTCACAGATAAGCACAGGATGCTCACACGTGGAGCCAGAACCACTTCAAATGACAGCCCAGAAACTCTTCCCATCCCTCCCTGCTTCCAGGGGTCCCTGTGCTGCTCTCCCCAGCTCTGGAGCCTTCCCTGCACACCCACAAGGTGCAAATCTTCGTCTGAAGCTTTGTTTGTTTGCTTGTTTTTAAACAGAAAACCGCCCAAATTCAGCGACTGTTTATTAATTGGAACATTTTATTTTCCACGGGGGAAAAGCAAATCCCCCAACACAAGTAATTGCCACTCAATCCTACCCTGGGTTAGAGTTCCCAGTGGGTTTCTCATCTTCCAGGGCTGAAAGGGAAGATTTCCCTGGGGACCTGCAAACGATCCCTCCATTATGTGGAGGCCGTGCGTGCGCGTTTGGGGATCACAAATCTGAGTTGCCTTGAGTGGCTCTGGCGTGGCTGCCATGAATCCATAGGAAGCCATTCCCCAATATTTATTGTCAGCAGCATTAGAGGATGCCTTGCCTCCTGTTTCAGAGCTTAATGGCCCATTGACCGCACTTCCTGCCAAGCACAAACTGTGTCCCACCACACTAAATCTGTGCCACGCTAATGAAAAGCCCTTTTTATTTCAGGCCGGTATCCAGAGTGGAAATGATTTAGATCACAGTCACTGGGTATTTTAACTCACTAACTCACTATTTCTTTAGTAATTAGAGATGAGGCCCATGGCAATGCCAAGTTGTAGGCTGACCCAAACATGCCTATCTATTCTGGATACTCTCCTGGAGATTTTTATTTAACACATTTCAAATTAGAGCTGAGGTGGGAATGAAAAATTCTTTGGCACAAGCAGTTGAGTGCATTTTCCACTCGCTTTTTTTGGTCCTTAACACAGCAATATTTTAATTTGCGTTAAAGACACCCAGATGAGATGTGACAACAGGGACGAGCTGGATTCCAGCAGGGCCCTGCTTGGGAGTACCAGAGCAGAATGATTTCCCCTCAGCACCTTTGGGCTTGTCCTGCAGGGTGACTTGGGCAGAGTCACTCTCACAGACTGGCAATCGCGCTTTCCTCCTCGTTTTATGTTTGTTATTTTTCTAACCTCTTCAATCTCACTTTGCTGAAGCAGAGGAAATGAGGTAAATTGGTCCTAACACAGGCCAGGAATTGCTGTCCTACTCCTGACATGGGGTTTAAAGGCACTGTGGGAGTGGAACAGTAAATCTCTGGAGCACAAATTTCTTGTGATAACACTAAATTTACCCAAATTTTATTGCTAAGATACACAGTGTTATGGCAACACGGAAGAAAACAAGTTCTAAGGTTTTCCTTTAAGGCATAAAGATCCACAAAACTCCACATACTGCAGCCTGCACTTCAGCAGAGACATGGTGAGACTTCAGTAACACAACTGTGCACTCACATGCTCTGTTTCAGCCCTGTGACACCAGACTTTGCTTTTCCTTGCTCAGCAAGCACATCTATAAGCTGCTGTGTGGATTTACTCTAGATGCCTTCAGTGCCATCTGCTTTTGCATTCCCTCTTTGTCTCCCCAGGGAAGCCCAGGAGCACTGCGTGCACTGGTGTGTGGTGGCAGGGGGAGTGCAGGAGGGTTTGGAGTGGAACTGGAATATTTTCCTGCAAGTTAGCAAGAAACAAGTGTGAAACTCAGTGTAACTCAGAGAGCCTCCTAAGCATATTAAATAAATCTGAGGATAAAAGCAACAACACAAAGGTCAGTGTTTTCAAAAACACAACCTATGAGAAGCATTACTAATTACATATAACAGGCACAAATACACACACAAACCATCCCATGCCTTTTATAAGATAGTTTTGGACCTAAAATCCACATTCTTCTCCTTGAAGTGAAAGCATCACCTTGATTCCACATGGATAAAGCAATCCCTGCAGTCTTTGCCTCCATCCTATTTTTGATAAGATATTTCTACTGTGTATCTTAGGTTAAGTATTAACTTACATGAGAAACAGATGTTTCCCCTCTGCAAGGAAAAGCATCTTTTCAAAGGTCATCAGTGGGAGAGAAGGACTTCCAGGATTTACACAAGGCAGTGGCAGTTCTGGCCACTGTCCCTTCTGCTTTTAAGATCTTTTCCATTTGGCTTTAACTCTACCTAGTTTTAAAGAAGTTCTTTCATCCCACTACCTGGTAAAAGATATTTTCCATGCTTCCATTGCAACCAGACTCATTCACTGGGCCGTTCCTAAAACCACAAAGGCTATTTTGTTGAATAAATCCAATCCCTGTGTTCATTCCTAAGCATAGCTCAAAATATTTCAGTGGTGCCTCCCCTCCTTTAGATGTTTTAATATTGGATAGGGAGATTTGCAGGATATAAGCTTTACAGCCTGTGAAGTTTTCACATCTCCAGGTGGAATTGCTTAACAGTTACAAAAAAAGAAAATTAAAAAAAAAAAAGAAAAAGAAAAAAGAGGGAGAAAATACTTGAACCTGCTCCACAAAAGAGAAGTTAATAAACCACAAAGAACTGTAAAACAATAAAGTTTTCCTCGCTGGTTAAACACAATGGAATTAATAATCTGAGTTTCAGGGATATCTAAAAGCTGTATTGCATTACTTTGTACAAGGAATAAACAGTCCCTGTCCCCTTCCAGTATTTCACCCTCTTCAGGAGGATGAGGAAGAACTTTCATAAATAAAAATTTATAAATATGCAGATGTGCAAAGATAAACAGCACATAGAGACAAACAGCAGAGCAGAGAATAGCTCAGACCAAAATTAACATCAGCACCCACAGAATTAAGGGAATTTGATGTGCAGTCCTTGATCTCAGCACATGAATAAATCAGGATGGACGAAAAGGCAGATCTAAGCTGAGATTCCCAATCTGGATCTGGTAACTCCAGCGTGTGACTTTGGGCAGGGATGACATCCCAGTCCTTTACACCACCAGCTGTGGGAATCACACATGGAATGAGGAGACTGAGGAGCTGTGAATGGAGGAATAACCCTCCCTTCTTCCTTTCCAACAGCCTGAGCTCATCTATCTCCCAGAAAGGCTCAGACTCTCCCTGGAAGGCTCCACACCTGGAAGGTGGCACAGTCCCAGTAGCACAAGGACTTGGATCAACCCCTGCTCAGTGATTTCTTCCCAAAGCACAAGCTGTCCCCAAGGTCCCCAGCCCTGTGCTGAGGAGAGGGAGCAGCACCCCCAGCCCCCGGGGGATGTGGTCCCTGCCTGCCCTGCCAGCACCCCCAAACCTGCCAGAGCAGGGCAGGAGCTCTCCCGGGAAGGGCAGAGCCATGCCAAACCACAGGGTGGGGCCAGGAGAGTGTCTGCAGGAATTCTGCAGCTCTGGGACAGGTTCTGATAGCATCAGGGACTGACAGTATCAGGATCACACAGATTTGGAATTATCAGCAAGTCAGGAGAGCACAAACCCCACTGCATGCCCTGCCCTGGCTTGGGCTGCTCTTGAGGCCTTTTTATGCTTTAAATAAACAGAATCAAAGTCCAAGAGTTAAAACTTGACTTCAGCTCTTATAAACTGCCAGTTTCTGAAATGACACAAGCAAACAATACTAAAATAAACAAAACCTACAGGCGAACCCTTTCTAAGAGCCCACAGCATTGTTAATGTCAGTACCAGAGTTTGTCTTCTGTGGAGTTATATGAAGTCTTGGTTTGGCTGAACTCGCGTTGTCTGGTCACTTCTCCCTTCCCTGGAGAGAATATGAATGGTTTCTATTTCAAGGAGGTTACAGGTAGCCATAAATTATCACCTAAGTGTGGGCTGCCTCAGCCCCAGCACCTTGCCAGCTCCTCAGAGCACTGCATGGCTTTGGCACTGAAACCTGCCAAGTCTTGGGCCACGTCAACTCAGTTTTTGACATGTGTTATGTGGATCACAGGGAACCATTGCAGAGACCTCGTTATGGAAGAATGAAGCATTTTTTCCCCATCTATCATAGGTACTTTTCAGATGACTGCATTCCTACAGGGCTAAATCATCCTTTTTAAAAACAATTTCAGCTCCTCGCTGCCCATCCCTAAAATATCAGCCACGACCAGGTAGCTGAGATTGTCACTGAACAGAGTTAATTATCACCTGCACATTGCTAATTGTGGAGCCTTGTCTTTCAGGCACAAAAAGAAATTAATTACTACATTGAACTTTCTGACTCAAAGAGGTGAGTTGACATAAAATCCTGCCATGAGTGGAGATGCACACAAAGGCCTTTTCCAAAGTACACATCCCCTTAATGCTCTTGGAATAAAGCTATTTATATGTAATGCATGTGATACATGTCAGCTCACTGATCTTTTGTAGTGTATGAAGGGATGTACTTTAAAGGCAGGGTTTAATTAAGTTTCTTAACACTCCTTTGTGAGGATAAAATAATCATTCCTGTTTTGCAGGCAAATGCTAAAAAGTTAATTAAATTACAAGATCCAGACAGTGACTTAGAGGCAGAGGCAGGAAAAGAGGTTGGAAGGTTCAGTTCCAGTCCCAGCTGACAGGAAACTCTCCCCAGTGAATGTTCTCCATCAAGACAAATTTCACCTGACTTCAGATCACACCACAAACCTCATATTTTACTGAAGAGACAACCTGAACTGTGAGAAACATTGCTTTCTTATAGAAAGCATAAAACAATCTGAGTATTGAACAATGGTAACAATGATAAAGCAATACTTCGGATTCCAAATCTCAAAAACCTAAGGGAAAAACCCCAAAATTAAAACTTGAATCAAAACTGCAAGAACCTTAAAATAGGCAATATAACCTGATTTCTTTGGATTCTGAAGCTTCTGAAGGGTTCTGCCCTATTTGCTTCCTTCATCAAGTCCAAGATAATCTGAATTAAATTAGCAAATAGTTATTACTGGATGCAAAGATGCTGTTTGAAAGAAAAAGTGAGCTGGAGGGCAATCATTAAAATGATCCAGGTAGAAGGTCCTCTGATTTACATAGAAATGATTTGTTATTATTGTATTAATGATGTCATTTCTTTATCAAGTCACGATACAAACCAAGTCAAGTGCTTGGCAGGGCATTAAAGGAGAGCTGTAACCCCAGTGAACATGCACAGCTTCATTCTTGGAGAAGAAAGCTTGAATATTCAGTTCATTGCGCCATCGCTCCTTTGATTGGGCTAATTAAGTCAATTATGTAAAAATATTCTGGCTTGCAGGGTAGGCAAGACTTGAGGAGCAGTGGAAAAGAACAGAGAGAAGGAGGGTGTCCCAAAACTCCTGAGGAGCACCAACCAAGAAGGCAGATGGGTGAAAGTAAACCCAGTAATTTGGGAACACGGGAATTGGGCAAACCTGGCTGGGTTTGGTTTGTGACACAGCCTGTGGTCGAGTCATGGTGGTGCCTCAGTCCTGTGTGGATTCTGGGATGTTTAGCAAGATGTGAGAGCTTGTCAAAGCCAAAATATTCATGGCATCCCCCTAGTCAGGGCAGCTTCTCTGTATCACAGAAGGTGGGGAGTGTTAAATTCCTTTGGGTGAACAGCTTCAGTTGTGTCTGTCTGTACACACACACAGAAACAAACCAACTTTTCCTTGGAAAACCAGCTCCCAAACAGCATCAGAGAGCAGGTGTCACGGGGGTGAAAGGACTGGCCATCCCGCAGTCACCTCTGGAATGGCTGGCAAAGCTGCGAGGCTCTGGTGACACCAGAAACCCACCTGGATTTGGGGCTCTGGGGAGACACTCAGGATGTTCTGCTGCTGTCAGAGGAGACCCTGCAGCACTTCCTCTAAATTCAGCAAGTCTCACAGCCTGACCTGGTTTCCTGCTGCCTCTGACATCACTCAGCTCAAAATGCCTTGCAAAAATGGAGCAGATAAGAATGCAGAGGGGTTCTTATCACAAGTCAGCTTCCTGTTCCATAGGGAGAATAGTCATGGCTTTGCCTTTCATTGCTTAGTACTTTTAGTACTAAAAAGTAACTTTTACTTAATGAAAGGTAAATGCATTCTTGTTTTTCTTGAAAGATTATTCTGATTTAAAATCAACCAATTTTAACACAACCAAAAAATGACCGTGAAAACCCTGCTTGGGCCAAAAAGGCCCTTTTTGTCACTAAAAAAGCTGGTCTGATCTGGTTGCTATTGTCTCTGAGCACCTGCTGCCCTTCCCTGCAGAAAAGCTCCTGTTTTGTTCCTGCTGTGACCAGGACTCTGTGTGGGCAGGTGACAGAGCTTGGGCTGTGAGAAATGGATTTGAAAAGAATTCTCAAAATTTGACAGAAAGCTCACACAGCTTTATTCTGTGATTAGTGCTAGAAGTAATTGCAGCATTGTGTGGCAAAAGCTAATAGGCTGAAAAACATTTATAAAGTATTATAACTAAGAAATAGGTTGGCTTCTGATGGAATAGTGTTAAGTTTTACATCTCTTATGTCTCATCCTTCACTGAGACTGATAATAGAATAAAATCTTTTCAAGCACCTCTCAGTTACCCCCATCTCTGCAAAAGCTGGGAAAACCAACACCCCACGGCGGCACACAACAAAGTCACACTGCTGGAACGCGAGGTTTGTCCTGGGGACACAGCAGGGGCTCTCCCTGCGCCCAGCACACCCCGGTCCCTTCGGGCAGGCAGAGCTGGCTCTGGGCAGCGCTGGGCAGCCTGACCTGCACGAACCCAGGCCTGGAAGCACCGCGGTGCCCCCGCCCTGAACTCTGCCCTGCACACAGGAACCCGGCGGGAGCAGCGGCTCGGCTGGCCCTGGCTCTCTGCTGGCCTCCAGTGCTCCCCAGGTGCAGAGGTGAGCATGAGGTAATCACACCTCCTGAGCGTGAGGTTTAGTCTGCAGGAAAGCAGCGGCATTGATGTCATTCTGGCACGCGGGGTGTTTCTTCTCTGTAAATGTAGCAGCCAGTAGCACCCGGAGCTGCGGAACAGTGCGCGCACTGTGCTGCGCACCGATCCCAGCACTGAGCTCCACGGCAGGGCACAGCCTAGCCAGGGCCAGGGGCTGCCACCTTGGGCATCCGCCTGGCATCCTCCCCAACGCTCCCTGCTGAGCTGGGACACCCCGTGTGGCCTCCCCACCCCTGGCAGTGCCCAAGGGCAGGGTGGAGCCTGGGACCGTGGAAGGTGTCCCTGCCCATGGCAGAGGAGCTTTAGGGTCTGTTCCAACTCGAACCATTCTGGGATCTGCAATGCACACTGAAAAGGGGTTTTGAACAGAAGCTCTGTGTATTCATTCCCAGAATCTAAACTCTCTCTTAGGGGTACATTTCCCAAAGGATGCAGCAGGTTGCTGCATTTTCAGCCTTTTGAAATTGCAAAATGCTCTTGTACATACAGTTCCTTAACCAAGTTTGAATTCCAGTTTGATTCCCTGCTTTAGAAATGAGCAGAGCCCTTTCAATGGATCAAAGTCTTGCACTTAGAGGAACAAAACATATTGTTCTAAAGGTAAATACATTTCGGCTTATTAGTTATTCATTCTCATGCTCTCAGACAATGAGTTTTTAAAGCTTTTCAAAGTCATTGAGCTGTCCTGTTATTAGACTTTTAAAATGTATTAGGCCCCTCATTAGGTGGCCACACAGTGCTATGACACATGCACTGTATTAAAAGCTGTGAACTCCTGCATGCCAGTGCTTCTGGGTTCTTTATTTTGTTTTACCAATGAGAAACATTTTATATGAATACAAGACTTTATTGTAAAAAAAATTGTATTTCCCCAGTGCCTTTTTGTGTCAACAAAGGACTTTCCTGGAGAGTAATGAGTTTGCACTAAGCAGGCAAACACAAATAAACGAAGTCTATGTGGATAACCAAGTGTGGTGTATGTATATATTGTATCTCCAAGGATTTAAAAACCCAACGGCACAAGGAATCTGCTCCTTTTGGAAAACAATAGCCATTTATGAAACATTTCTGCCAATTAAATTGCCAGGGAAAAATTAACCCTTATTATTGCAGACATTCCCAGAGATTCTAAATAATCACTCTGCACCTTGCAGAGGGAAGAGGGTCTGGAGCTGCCTTGGGCTGGAGCTGGGCCTTTCAGTGCTGCAGTTCCCACAGCCATTAAGAGATTTAGGTGCAAAGAACCCCCTGATTTCAATGAAGACAAAGGGTTAAACTCCTCCCAGAGTTTAAAAAGCCCAGCACAACCTAGGACTGGCTTCACCACCACTGTGCTGGAACTTGGCAGTGGCTTAAGAGGACACATCAGCACCAAACAACAGTTTGGGACAGGAAGAGAAGATGAATATCTAATCCAATTGAAACTCCAGAGGAAATATCACGCAGGCTGGCTGGAAAGGACCCAGCAGGCTCAGCCTAATGGCTCTGGGCTTAGGAGAAGCTCTGCTCTGCTCAGGGTCTCACTACCAGCCATCCCTACCCCACGTCAGCAGCTGGATTTGGAGAAGCCAGAACCTCCCTCTTATAATACAAGTGAAAAAATCAGTCATGTATCTTCTAAAATCCAAACCAGTCCTTTAATATGGATGTGTTGATGGCCAGGGCTATCAGGGAGGAGATGGAGGACCAAATTCACCCTTTTGTTTCTTTTATACAGAATATATGAAAAAAAAGTCTTCTGAAACAGAAATACTTCCCATTTAGGATACAAGTAGGGGGAGCATTGCTTCAAATGGCAAAATAAATAAACATCTAAAGTCTTTCACCCAGAGGTCCCAGAATACTCCAGAATTTCCTGGTTATCTAGGAAAACCCATTTACACAAGAGCAGTTTCCCAGCCCAGGAGCTGTAAATCACCTCCAGCCTCTGCACAGGAACATCCCAAGAACTGAAGCTCGTGAGAGCTGGGACAGCAGCCAGAGCCTCGGGAGCAGCCGCTCGGGGCTCCCACACCAGAGCTGCTCCATGTGAAGCCTCTGGAGTCTCCAGCTCTTCCTGGAGGCTGTTCTCATGCACATCCAGGAGAATGTGAAGGAACCTGTCTCTCTCAGCCTCAGCCCATGGAAAAAATGCTAATGCAGGGCAGCTCCCACGTGGAGGAACCGCTCTGGTGAGTGGCTGTGGCCACTCGCCTTGGCCGGGGAGCAGTGCAGGGAGCAGCTCCTTGGGGAAAGAAGTCAAACTTCCAGTGATTCATTCCTTAGCATGGCTCCCACCTGAAGATTCCTTAGCATTTCCCACCTGGGAAATTTCCTCCCATTCCTTAACATGGCTCCCACCTGGGTCTTAGTGGGCAAATTTTAAAGGTTCTGTCCCTGCTGCAAGTTGTAGAGGCATTCCAGGCTGGCCAAAAGCCAACTTGGGGCCTTATTTATTGATTTATTTATAGTCTGGCTACTTCTTAGCTGGATCAGTTTTCTGGTCCAGGTTATTGCCCTGATGCTGGAGCAAGGGAGGCAGCAGCAACAAACATCTGGAAGATGAGGAGAGCGGGATGGGATTTCTGTGGTGCCAACAGCAGATAATTATTTCAGGATGAAGTGACACCTAACAGCAGCCTCACTTGCTTTTGGGAACACCTTCTGGACACACCACCACAAACTGCACTCTGGGCATTTTTCCAAAGCACTACATCTTTTTAAGAAAGAGACTATTCCAAAAGAGAAATGGACTCACATAAAAAATGTGGGAATTCAAAATAAGATGATTGTTGGTGTTCAGGAGTGTTCTGCAGAAGACTCCTGTATTCCTTTCTCTCAGATTCCCATTGGTTCACTGTGCTGTATCAGCTCATGCTGCACTTTAAAAGTCCTGTTTAAACCTCATGAATGGTTTTTCCAGGATGAAGCAGGGAACAAAGCCTTGGCAGCACTCAGACACAGGCACAGTGACACTGCCACTTGCTGCTGGACGCTCCCCCTCGTGCCTCTCCCAGCAGGAGGGGATTCCCTCACACCCCACAAGGACACACTGGACACGTGTTCAGAGTCTCTGAGGTACAAGGATGACATTTCACAAAGGACACTGAAAGCTCAGCTCCTTATCAACACATGTTTCATAATTAGAATCACATTAAGTGTGGTTTTAGCAAGGTGGTCCCGTCAGGGTGAGGCCCTGCACGGTTGTGGTTTTGATTTACTGGACACAGTAATTGCTTTCTGAGATGAAAGAACCAAAATATGTGTCAAAATATTAATGGCCAACGTCTAAGGAGGCAGAAGGCTTGTGCTGGCTCTGGGGTGATGTGATGAGTGTTAACTCTGTCAGTCCAGCTGAGCAGCTGCCCCTGAGGCAACACAAACATCACCCTTCACTCATTTCCCATCTCACTCTTTGCATAAACATCTCCCAACTGGAAACTGTTTGCCCTCAAGATTTCAGGGGTCCATGAATGCAAAAATAAATTAATCAGAGGGAATAGATGTATGCTCAATCTGGATATCCCTACAGTGGAGCTATTTGTGCAATGATTTCATACCGAGGCTGCATGTGGCAATTCTTTACACAGAAAATCCCTAAAAAAGGGTCTGGTTTAAACCAGGGGCCTGGGCAGCTTCCTGAACAGAAAGAGCTGGCCCAAGCCATGTTTGGAGTATTCCAAAAATGACCTATCCCAGCAGGACTTCATTGAGCTTAGCTGGGCACTTTCTATTTAGATCCCAGTGTCAAGGTCCAAAAAAAGATCTGCACTTAATAAACCTTCTTTTTGCTGAGGGTTCAAACCCTGGGATTTCACTTCCCTCTCTCCACACACACATTATTTTGACCCACAGGACAAGTTTTATGCAGCCTGTCTTCAGCTGCAGTAGAACACAAACTTAATACTGACAAATCCACTTTTTTGCCTAACCCACTTTCTCCTCAATCACAAAGCCCACTTGAAAACACTTCAACTGGACACCTAATTAACAGCCCCACAGAAATTTGAATAATTCTGCAAAACTGAAGCATCTAAAATGAAATGTAAAAAGTCCTGTCTGTGAAAGACCCTCGATTCCCAGATCCAGGTTTCTGCCAAAACCTGCCACACGCAGGAAAACAGTTGAAATCAGGGAAGAAATAAGGATATTGCAGCCTAATTCACTTTTTAAACATTGCCATTGGTATTACTTCATGAAGTTTTGTAGAGGGTTTAACTTCTCCCTAAGTCTCTATCAGCACTTTTTCAGGTAGTGACAAATCTGATTTGTTACAGGAAGAAGTGGAGTGTATCTCAACCCCTGAAGTACAGCTTAGGGCTGAAGAACATCGACTTCCAGCTTCCAGATCCCTCTGGAAACACTGCATCCATTGTACAGGACCTTCTCACTTCCACCGCACGGAGCCTGTGGAGGCTGAAATGGGCTCAGAGGGATTTGTGATGGAATCCTGACTGCCCTGAGGTGAGAGAGACTTGTGTCAGGGATGTCAGGGCAGCTGTATTTCACTGCTGGAATGTTCCTTGTCTCCAGTGCACACACAGGGTCCTTCCACTGGCCTGCCACAGCCATGCCTTTAAAAAGTTTTGATGTCTTTAATTGTTGTTTTATTACACATATTTCACCATTTATCCAGCATTTTTCATTTCTCCCCTGGTCTGGTAGATTTACAGAAGCAAACCAGTACAACTGGTTTGGATATCATGTCGTAGCTCCCCTTATTCCAAATGGTTTGGGATTTTATTTGCTATTGCACACAGGCTCCAGAAGGTACAGACTGCATCCTGAGTGTGAACACAGGGCTGTAGCCTTGGCAATTCAGAATTCAAGGAACACAGAGTCATCCTCTGCACCAGTCAGCAGCTCACAGCCTGCAAACACAGGAAGCCCAGTTTGGGAAAGATCTGAAGACATGTGGGACTCCTCATGAAGGTACTGACAGAGTGTTTAACCCCAGAACCCTCACAGGGACTTCCAAATGAAACTAATAGGAAAGGCAAAACACCTTTTTCCATTAAACTTTCCCAGGGAATCTAATCTTTCTGATTTTAACCCGCTTAAGTTGCTCAGCTGCTGCAGAGGGATTTTAGTTCCTTTGCTACACTTTGTTCACCAGCATCAAAGGGAGAATTTGACTTTCTGGATGAAGAGAGTGCCACCAACCACACTCAGCCCCAGGCTCCAAGGAGAGGACATTTCCTCTTTCTGCTCTCCTCAGTAATACCTGTACTTGGTGTCTGTTCTCCCAGCGAGGGGGGGAATCCTCTCTGGAGAAAAATCCTTTTTTCCTTACAGGGGAAAACACCAGGAGATAAAAATCTAATGGATTTAAGTTGCAAAATAATACCTTAAATAGAATTTCAGCTGCCAAGTCTCCATTTTGCTTTCTCCTGGCTGTTGTCACTTTCTTGCACACCTACTTCCCATAAAGATGCAGCCTGAGCTCAGAGGGCAACCAGAGGGACACAGGGGACACAGGTGACTCCTTGACCACCAAGCTGTCAGGACAAAACCAGCTCCCACTAATTCCATGGGACATAAGGCAGCCCAGACCTCACCCAGGGATTTTAGGTGGCACCTGAGTGCAAATGACAACCCGTGACAATAATGGCCATTAGCACTTTTCCTGGCAGAGCCCATATTCCCATTTCCTAGAACGAGATGATAATTATGGACAGGAGCCTGCAAAGGCCCTTTTTTGCCATAACTGTTCTGTTTCCTCACTCCCAGTCAGATGGTGGGAGATTTCTCTGAGTGCCCCTACTGTAAATTGCCAAGAATAACTGTTGCCTCCCCTAAAATGGGAGTGAAAACAGCCCTGCGGGTTCCCTCTGAAGTGACAGCAGCTCTGACTGACTTCAAAGGCAACACAAGGTTTTTAGTGAGGGCTGTTTGTTGATTTTTTCTCCAGTGAAGTGATATTACATGGCATTTCCAACCCTCAATCCTATTAAGTGACAGAACTACCTAATAGCACTCATTAAATAACATAACTTGGTGTCAGAAATTCACTGACAGGCTCCTGCAATTGAAGTGGTAGATTTATACCCTAAAAAAATACGGGGTTGGTGTTATTGTGACTGGGGTTTTTTAATAAATGTCATTTATTTTAACAGGTGAAAGCCTAAGAGCCAGGACAGTTCATGAAAAGGTTATCACAGCTGAGAAGTTGGTGCCTGAATTTTGCAATTAGAGGGAAGAAAGCGCTAAGAAAATGTTCATTGCTGCTGAACTCTTCCAGCTCTGGGAGATTGTGTCTTGGGTGACACCACCCCTCTCTGCAGTGCTGCCACAAGGCACTCAGACGTTCCAGCACTGTTCAGGAACTTCCCATCCTTCTGTCCAAGGAAACAGAGTTAAGCACAGGTAACCACCTGAACCTCTCAAAGGGCAAAGCCAGAATTGAGAAGACGCTCTGTTATCAACATTGCAGCTCAAGGATGGTGTCCACACATCCTGCACAGGGACAGGTGAGGTCTGACACAGCCAAACCCATTTGAGGTCAGCACAGTGACAGAGCTGAGATGCTCTAACAGCTGATGCTGCTGAAAGGTTTGTCCCAATCTTCTCTCCTATTTTTCCCATCACACAATCCTGCTGCTCCTTTACACCAGCTTGAACTTTTACCAGCCCTTCTCTGCTAACTGCACAAATCCTCAGGTTTTTTTCCTCAGGTTTCTGCAGGTGCAGTGAGATGAATCTGCTCAGACAGGAGCCCAAGTGCCAGAGCAGCACAGGGAACCTTCCAGGACCATGAAATAATTCAGGTGCAAAGGGACCTCTGGAGGTCACCAAGTCCAGGACAGCGAATGACTGTCTTGGCTCTGCTGGATCAGACAGAGCAGGCAAACCTTGCAGCCTTTCTGCATCTGACACCAAAATCCCAACTCTCACAATTGTCCAAAAATATTTAAAGTTGGTTTTTATTTTCATGCAACATGAATGCTGTTGCAAAAATGACTTCTTTTTGTACTCTAAAAGAACAATAAAACAAAAAAATCTTCCTGGAAATAACAATTACCAGTTAAATCCCTGACTATAACATTTTGACCAAAGGCAGAATGCTCTAAGGAATACCAAACAATGCAGTGAATATTTGTGCTCCAGGAAGAGTTTGGAGGTGTTTGTTTATCATAGTTTGTTCCTACTAGACAGAAAGGTTCCTAAAGAACCCATATAAAGAGCCCTGATTATTAATAGAATCATGAAATGGTATTTCTAACCTGTTTATAAATTGTTTAAAGGAAATCACAAATACATTAAAAAAAAAAAACAAAACAACCCAAGTTTACAGTAAAAGGGCAGAGAACAAAATTGGGTATTCCGGTAAGCAGTATGTTATATGCAACTGAGCTGAGCGTGTCTGCCATCATTCTACCTGGAAAAAAATCAAAATGGGGAGAGGAGGAAAGATTTTTAGTTTGCCATTCTTTTGCAGAAGCCAAACAAAAGGAAAAGCCCAAATATTGTATTACCCTACTGTACATATGGACAAGTAATGCACACAATGATTTCACAATGTGCTTTGAAAAGATTCAAGAATGGCTTTGGAAATATGGGAAAGTCATTTTTAACACCACATAAAAAAGTAATAGAGGGCCCAATCCTGTCACCACTAACCTAAACTGGGGAGAGCTGAACTTTCAGGATCTTCTGGCGGATTTAGAACATTTTTAAACAGCCTAATTCAGATATTAGCAAAGCCCAGCCTGGCTGGCTCCCACCACATTCCCACCACTTGCTAAATTATTCCCCTTCTCCATTATAATTTAAAACAAAAATATTTTTAATGTGTTGAATCTTTGTGTATTTGGACAGTGCCTGCCCTACCCTGTCACTCTGACAGCCCTGAGCCCTCTGGCCTTCAGCTGCCTGAGCATGGAGAGCTGCCCACCCTCAACAGCAGCCCTGAAACCACCAAAGCCTGGTGAACTTCTGATTTTCTGCATAAAACTGCCACAAAAACCACTGTCTCCCACCCAGTCAGAGGGCAGTCCTGGAAATGCAAAGAGAGTTCAGTTTCCAGAGGTCTTTAGGTTTGAAAGAAACATTTTGATGTTGCCTACACAGTAAGAAAAATGCCAAGGCCGAATGCATGGATTGAGGTTGTGTTAGGGACCAGCCACCTCCCCATCAAGAACATCAGAATATGGCACATTTCACAAGGTGAGCTGGCACCCAAGAGCCCTTCCCTTCCTCACTCATCCCATCTGCAGTTTGAGGTGGTGCTGCAAATACCAAAGCTCTGCATGTGGCACATGAGATTTCAACCACTGTCCTGCACACCCGCTGCACTTCCCAAGATGCAGCTGGATCAGACCAAAATTCTGATGCAATTTATTTAAGAAAGGGGAAAAAACCAAACAAATGAATACTCAGTTACTCTTTCTCATGCAATCGCAGTGGCCAAGTCTGTGCTACAGGGCTCATCCATTTCTGCCTCCTCTGGCTCACACCTCAGACACACCCAGCAAAATCTGATCCAAAAGCCCTGTGTCATGCACCAGGGAGTTCGTGCAGTAAATACAAGGGCAATGACCCAGAGTTCTCACTCACCCTCTGCTTGTCTCACAGTGTTTCCAGGAGAATTTTTGCTTTAAGCATCTAAAACCTTTCAGTTTCTATCAACTGATGCAACTCGTGAACTGAAACCTTCCGGCTGCACAAACACAGAAGGGCTCTGCCCACAACATGTACCAGGACTCAGGAATCCTCTGGGGTGCCTCCTTCAGAACCACCTTCCCTTTCACTTCCAATGTGTTAAACCCCACAATTCAGCCCAAAGAAACCACAGACTCTAAAAGATCCAGTGGCTCTTTCTAGTCCCCTAGTTTGAGTTTATATGCAGTGCTGCCTTTAAGTTCAGCTCTATGTGAATGCCTCTATAAGTGCCTGGCAGTTCTTCACATGTCCAAAACAGCTCATCAGATTAATCCAGGCTGTTTTGTCTTTCCCTTCTAGTTTGGTGTTACCATCAAACAGTAAAACTTTTCCTATTTAATTCTCTTGCTGCTCTTGAAGGGCTGAAACAACGAGGTTAAAAAGTTCTACCACGGTAAAGTTGGTCTTGAGAAGGAAAGTTCATTTCTGGTGCTTTTTATGACCTTGATGACATTTCCTAGCCATAAGCTGGAAATGTTAAATGAAAAATACAATATTCAGCAACCAATTGAGTTGCCAGTTCTAATTTTGGATAGAAAACTGGACAGAGAAATAATCAAAGACTTACCAGAAAAGCAGATGGCTGCAGAGTGCTTCTGGCAGTCATGCTACTCGCACATGGGACCACTTGTGTTTAACAAATTGGACAACAGAGAGAGAACTGAAATGGAAATTGGGGCTCTACTCCATTCAAATTCTTCAGAATGTTTGTTTTGGATTTGTACCTCTGCTGCAATTTACAGCTCTAGATTAGATAGAGCAAGAGTAATATTCTTGACTAGAAGGAAAACAGAATGGCCAAACTGTTTGCCAGCTCACAGACATTGTCTCCCTGCGTACAAACAATACCAACATATAAATGGGTCTAAATAAAACCCAGGACTAAACCTGTCTTTTACTACACAGCAATAAAGTTGCATGAGACATTTCCTTGAGTCAAACTGCAAGGCCCACATCAGCATGGAAACGGGATGGAAGGAAAACCCAAAGCAACCTGAGATGTCCCAGCTGTCCCCATGCAGCAGGGACCTCCTATTGCGACTGAGAATCCATCCCAAAAAACACTGCTCGGGAACAAGAGGGGCATTTGTTTCCAGCATGAACCAGTTTTGAGACACAAGGCATAGTTCAATGCTTCTTAATTGATCAGGAAGGTAAAAAACCACAAAACCAATGTCAGCTGCATCAATACCAAGGCACACAGGTAGCAGATGACACCAAAAAAGGAAGAAAAAAGACTCATTCTGTCAGTGTTCCTGTAAGAAATCAGTTGCCTCAGTGTTTAACAGGAAAACATGAAGGTCTTTCTCAGTGAGATGCCAGTTGCAGCTTAAGGAAATGTATGGCCAAATATGACATCACCTACCACAACCAAAAATTAAGATGAAGGTTGTGCTGGTCTCAGGGACCAGTCACTCACCAGGGAACCGGTGGTTTTATGTGCACGCCTTCCTGAAGAATCCAAAAATAACATTTTTCCATGGAGCAGAAATTCCTGCAGCATTCACGCTTTTCCTCTCAGCAATGCTGCAATCCAACGTGCCAGCCCTGTGTAATGAGGTCATCCGACAGTGTAATTTGTAGTATTTTAGTCTGTCAAAATTGATCCTAGTGTTCCTATGGCAACTAGATCCAAACAAAAGATGGAGCAGACAGAATTCGTCTCTCCCTGCCACCACCCAGATTTTTATATAAATATATATGTGTATATATATAAAGCATTACACATATATAAAGTTAATGTTCGTGATTCATCATTAAGCAGTGCTAGAAAACTGGCACTGGAGAAATAGCAACACACAGGGCTAACATTAAAAAAAGGTAATAAATGTATAAACTGACATCAATAAAATACATTAAAAAAAGGTAATTCTTCAATTCTCAAACACCTGGGAACACAGCATGCTTTTCCCCTAAAGCCCAGTCAGGAAAAGGTGTTATCCATTTCTGGTTGGGACAGATGGAAGGGGATCCTGGCTTTGCTGCCATGAGGTGAAGAACATGACACCTTCCTCCCAGAAAAAATCACCCTTCAGCCATTACTGTTAACATGTTCATGCTTAGGAAAGCTTGACTCTTATCAGCTTCCTAAGCTTGAGTTTGGAAGTTCTTAGGCAAGTCTTGCATGTTTGTCAATTTATTTTAGTGCCCCTGCAGGAGCTGAGCTGGGTCCAGCTGTTGGATGGGAAATTCTGGAGGTGGAACCCAAAGCCATTTCCAGTCAAATAATCTGATTAACATCAACACCAGCCAGCCCCTTCCTTTTGAAATAAAAAGGTGGGATGAAAAACTTGATTTTCCTACAGATCACTTCTCCTTGTCATTGGAAGAGCTTCTGAGCACTCCTCAGGAGATCTCAGTTGGGTCCTGAACACAGATTGCCAACCACACACCGTGCTCCTAACACAATTCCTGCCAATCCATGCAAATTCCAGAACAGCCACACAGACCCTGGCTTGGGCTTTAAAGAGAGGATGAACCTCCCCTGACAGGTGACATGTACCTGCCTCCAGAAATCTGAGTGGAGTCCATGAACAATTTTCTGACTCCTGTACAGTGTCACTTTAGAACCTCTGGTGTAAAAACATGGGACAGTTTGAGCAGATCCCTAAAAAGGATGGGAGGGAATTTCTGAGAGCTGTGGGAAGAGGGCGATTCACTGACTTTTGTTGTGCTGTGTCACTGCAGGTCCTGTGGGTTTGCTGCTGGCTGCCAGCTCTGGAGGTCACCATGTGCCTGATTCCCAAGGCTCTGGATCAGCCACGGGGTGGGATTGTGGCTGGAGGGCAGTTTGTCCTCTATGCCAGCTGCTGCTGCCTGTTAAGGAGAAAATGTTAAGTTAGAGAAATATTAGCCATTTAAAAGAAACAAACACACCCAAAAGCACTGATCCCAAACTGATCCCTAATTCTCCTCCTAGAAAACAAAATTTCCCCATCAGTTTTTGTCTGATGGACAAAAAATTCATGGTGAATACAGGAATAAAATGGTGTGCACGCATAATTTGAAGCACAGGAATATTTCCAAACTTTACCCTCCTAAAATTAAACACACTCAAGTCTTTCACCTGAGCAAAGACCCTGATCCCACAAAGCTCATCCACTCCATGGCAATTCCCTTGAGTAATGAAAAGTGAAGACTCCAACCCTGGCAGAAACTGAACTATGTATTATACTGAATTACAGATGCTTCTTTAACAGCTTCTGTCTTTACAGAATATTGGCATTGCACAGCTTATCTTACAGCTGACCCAGACCTTGGCATGTCTTCAGGTGAATATATTTATAAAAATGTACACAATGAGCTGTTATTTCTTTTTAACTTAAAAAAAAAATTGTTCTGCAACTGCAGCAGAAGATTCAAAATACTTGTTTAGGCAGGAGTGTTTAAAAAGTAGAAAAATGAATGAAACTGTGGATTTCTTCCTAATTATCACCAGTTTGTGACTGTCAGAGAAGATGTACCTTTCCCATGTGAAACCCCTCATTACCCCCTCCTTCCAATAAAGGCAATCAAGATTGAACTTAAAAGTTCCTGTCTGCATCCACTTTACCGGCTGCACCATCCTGCCCTTTGAAACGGAGTCGTGTACGAGGCCCATCAAAAAACGGGAGGAAATTGGAGATAAAAAAGATTTTAAAATAAAAACCAGTATTTATGTCTCCCAAATGGGAAGTTTGGAGCAGCAAGGGCAGGAAACGGGCCGCTCTTTAAGCTGATTACCCAAGCAAAGTCCTCTGCCTTTTCAGCAGAGCCGCGGTCCCTCAGTAAAACCTTTTCAATTAATTGGAGTTCGGGGCAGGGGGAGCGGGGGAAGATGTCAAATTTTATCTGGAGTGTTAGTGATGGCTGGCTGGAGAGGGGCTTTCAGGGCTGCTAATTGGGCCCGTTTGCCGCGGTGGCTTTGGCTGCCGGGCCCTAACGAGGCCTGGGCGCAGGTGGCCGCGCTGTCGCAGCCGCTCAGGGCCCGCTCGGCTGCGCCGGCGGCTCGGGGCCCGCCGGGCACGGGCCCAAAGGTCCTCCCCAGAGAGGCAGCGAGATCCTTCCCGTTTGTACCAGGAATTCACACAAATAAAAGTCTTCTGGGCCACGCTGGCCCTATGGACATGGATCTCATTATGTGTTTTACCTAATTATCCAGAGGGCTTTTCTGCTCGCGGAGCCCCGGCCCGCGGGCCGCGCTTCCATGGGTGTTTGCACACATGTACAAACTCCATCTCCTCATTCACACTTGCACATAACTGACGAGACAAATAATATTATCCTAGTGGGAAGAGCCAGAATTAGAAAGGAAATACTGCAACGTTTAGATTTAATCTGGTGAGCGTTAGATCATGATTCACTCTGACATAAAAGCTCAAGAGCACATTTAGCCAGGGTGAAACGCATTACTGTGTTTTACATGAGAAGGAAATAAGTCTGATGTTTCATGGGCTGCATTATTTGCTGTTGAAATCCTAATGACTGCCCACGCTCTACACCTACGTTGTACCTAATGAATTGAGTTTAAATTTCAGAAAGCTCCAGCAACAAATTGGACGATCGTATTTGCTTCTGGCTCTCCACCACAGAGGAGTTTTTTAGTAGAAGAGAACAGAAAAATGACAATAAATTAAATAATAAAAAAAAAGGTTTCAAATGTAACACTTCATTTGTCTTCCCCACATTCCACAGCAGTGTTTTTAAAATAAGCATCTTTTTTGATAAAATATTTTTTTCTAACAGGTAACTACTCAAACAGTATAAGCAGGATTTGTATCCCTGGCTTTCAATATCCACAGTTAAATATCCTACTCGAGGCTCAGGAAGTTTTGTTTTATCAAATAAAACACTGAATTAATGCTCCATATGAAACAGTGGCAGAATCAACACGTTTTACAACTGCCTTAACCCAGCCTTCTGCTTTCTTCTCACCCACATCCACAAGATCCCATTGCTTCCCTCCCATCAACTCCTGCTTTTTGGTGGCCACAGGAAAGAACAAATTCCTGCAGCCTCCTCCCTGCTATTTCTCTCTCACATCAGTGGCAGAGCACTCGGTTTGGATGGCAGCACGGTCCTGCCCAGTTTAACACAACCTAGGACAGGCAGGCCCCAGAATCCTTTTTCCTGGGACATATCCAGGCCCAGCTGTGTTTCCCAACCAAGGCTCTCCATCAGAATTCCCAGCACTCTCTCAACAGGACAGAATAGACCTAATTTCCTAGAATCATGGAATAGTTTGAGTTGGAAGGCACCTTCCAAAGGCCATGAGCAGGGGCACCTTCCACCAATTCCCATCCAACGTGCCCTTGGACACTTCCAGGGAGGGGGCATCCACCACCCCTCTGGGCAACCTGTGCCAGTGTTTTACCACCACCATTGAAAAAATTTGTTTCTTATACCTAATCTAAGAATTTCACCTCTTTTCTGTTTATGGGAGGAATCTATAGCTGAGAGGTGAGCCACAATGTGTGCAGTGCCTTCCTCAGCCCAGGGCATCCCAACAAAACCCCCATGTCTGGGTTTCCAGCGTCATTTGGGTTTTACTTGGGCTTCTGTTCATCTCAACACATTTCCTTCACGTAGCAACAGGAATGAATACATCTAAAAATCCCAGATACACAGAACAAGTTGCTGACTCTTTCTCACAAATGCCAGTTCCCAGGAGCTGCTGTGACTCCATGAACACAGTTCTCCTGTGAACCCAACTGAGGGTTGCAGGGCTCTCCAAATATCTGCAATTTCAAGGCAGATAAATGTCATGTAAACTCAAATTTTGCAACTTTATTGCTGTGTATTATTCCATGCCAAGTTGCGCTTTACGTAGAGAGCAAACACAATTGAATTTATTTTCTGAAAAAAGCAAACTAAAGTTTACAGTTCTGCCTGGCCTCCAGTTTGTTTATAAACACAGGAGCAGACTGGCCTTATTACAATGGGGATGGCAGAAAAAAACCTTCTTGAAGCTGAACACGAGCCAAGAGTGCTCTCAGCAAGTGAGGGCTTCATCTGAGGGTGGCCTTGGCCTCTTGGGCCTGATGAAGAGATGGTGATTTAATAACAGGTTATCTAACAGGAGATAGATACAATTCCCTCACTTGGAGAGAAATTACAGTGATGGCAGAGCCAAACTTCTTGTTTGAGACAGATGCTGGAAGAAGGGGAAACATCAAAAACTGCGCCTTGGCAGGCTCAGATTGGAGATCAGCAAAAAGGTTTTTCAGCAGAAAGGTGATGCAGCCCCCAGACAGGTGCCCAGAGAGCCACAGGATGGTGATTCTTGGAGATATTTCATGCTAAACATGTGCCTTTTGACACTTTTGATAAAGTACATTGCAAAAAAACTTCTTGACAAGGTATTGGAGGAACCATGGTTGTTTGGCACTTCTCAAAAGCACCTGTCCCTCTTTTTTTAATAAACAAACACTTTCAAAAGCCTTATCATAAAATGCCTGATGACTTTTGCTCCATGCCCTGTGTCCACAGAATACCAGACCATCTGGGGCTTCCATGCCCATGCAAACCCTTGTTCTGATGGAATATTCCCTATAAACACAGACTTAGGGGTAACAGTGCAGGATCTGTCCATGCAAGTTGTGTCACAAGATCAAACTCCAGATATTTGAAAAGATTATCAGTCAACTACAGTTCTTTCCACTGTAGAAACAGTTACTCAGTTAATATAAACAAAGAAATTCCCATGCAGTGAAAAGGAAAACCTATTAACTGATTAAACATGTGAATCAGTTGATAAACTGGTTATCAAAGTCCTGAAAACATTTTTAACAATGACCCTTCCTGCCATGTTTAACAATGACCCATAAAAGCTAGAATAATTCAGCCCTTTACAGGAAACCAGCTGGAGAGAAAACAGAAAGTATTTCTGATCTAAGAAGCTGCAGCCATGCCATATGAGCTGACAAATTTAGACACTAATTATGAGTAAAGTAATGATAAACATTTAAAATGCCAATTTAAAACTTTGCACAAAGTTTTTTCAAAGGTTTCTAACTCTTTTCAGCACATGGAAGAAATTGGATGGATGCTTGTAGCTCATTCCTCATTCCAGGCTTTTCAAGTAACTGCAAAAATACTTATTAAAAACTAAACCAAAACACTCCTTAATTTTTAGGACAATTTGAAGATCTGGAAGTGGATTAGGAATGTAAATACCTGTGTTTTTCCTACAACTGACCATGCAAATCCCATCTCAGGAAAAAAACCCTCCACCTCAGAAGTATTTGTAGACATGCAACAGCAGAATTTAGCACAGACTAATATAATTTCACCTGATAGAGAACATAATTTTACTTCTCAGTACATTTTAAAAAAGATAAATTGAAAAAACTGTTAGACCTGATCCTTGGGATAGTTGAAAGATCCTTTCAGACAAGTCCAGATCCACAGAAGAGCAAAAATCTGGGTGCCAGATAAAGATCCTGGCTAGCCAACAATTGATCACATGCAAAGCATGGAAAGAACCTGCTCCACATCAGGTGGAGATTTACATTTTCCCAAAAATCAGAGAAATATTCAGACCTAAGGCACATTTCAGAGCATTCTATGCCAATGCTTGACATCTACTCCCTTTCCTCCTAACTTTTGTATCAGACATGTAAACCAAAATATCCCCAAATCCTATTTCTGCATGGCTTCATGGCAACAAATTACCTACAGGTTTATTTTTCACTATTAGAAAAGTCTGTCCAGCTAAAAGGCAACACTACAAATCAGAGAAACCCCAGATTGCAAGAGATTTTCACCAGGGTCTTGTACATCAAGTTAGCCAAGACTTTGACAAAAAACTTTTCAATCAACTAAAACCTTTTTAAGAAGTCACAGAAAAAAGATTCAGGCTTTCTACCAATTACTGCAGAGTATTGGAAGTAAGTTAAAACAGTCAGTATTTAAACATTTGGCTTTACAATGATCTTAAAACAATCCAGTCTTTAAAAAAAAACATCTCCCAGCCTTCTCCTAAGCTGAAATAATAAGACATACAGAATTAAATGCCAGTGTTCTATTTTCATTCCAGAAACACAACATTTAAAAGCAATCAAATGAGGCATTTGTTAACAAGAGGAGCATAAATAAAATGTCCAGAGGTTTTCAATTTTGAAAAGCCTGCTACCATTTCTGGGAACATCATATCTCAAAAGTGTGGCTTGCTCACTGTATAGAAAGACTGTATTTATTTGGCTGCAGCCCTGTTCTCAGTAAGCACTGATAGCTCTGCTTTTGGAAGAGGAAGAAACCAAGAATTTCAGAGTGTTATTTTGAAGTGTTTTCCAAGACCAGAATGGATTTGGAACACAGCTGAGCCCCATGCAGACCCAGGATGTGGAAGGAGCATCTCTCTGTGAAGAGCTCTTCAGTTCACCAAATCTAAAAAGAGATGAATACTCCAAGGATTTGAGAGTTCCATTTCTGTAATTTGAAAAAGATGTCGAAACTGCCCACTTCATATAATTAAGGTCATGTTGCACTTCTCTGGTGTCCAGAAACAAAGCAGGAGCAGAACAGTCTGTTCTCCCCCTCATCTCCCTCTCAGCAGCGAGAGCCGCTCCCACTGGGAGCTGCTGCCTTGCAGAGGTTTAATTGTGTGTGAACAGAAAGTCAGAACAAGTTTCCCCGTAACTCCTGGCTCAGGCAGTGCCTCCTCCTCTGCCTCAGAGCTGGACTCCACGTGCACTTTGTGTAAAATGCATCTTCCCCATTGACAGTAATCTGAAATATTCCCTCAAATGAGATGAAGCAGGAAAATGTCCAGCCAGGTTTGCAACCTCTCCTTTCTCCTGCTTACCCCTCACTTTGGAGCAGCCACTCTGACATCAGCGCTGCCATTTTGTAAAACCAAACCCTACATTTTTATAGAAACTGCTAGATTTCAAACATTTCACTTACCAAGGGCTCAGCTTGGATACCTTGAAGAATTTTTAACTTTTCAGGGGGTGACAACACAGAACTCCCAAGTCACCTTTGTCCAGACAGCCCAGAACCCCAGAGCTCACACTGATCAACAAATATTTCCAGGGTCTTAGTTACCTATAGATACATTTCCAGCTATAGCTACTTCATACATTCCAGTTGTGTCAGCATTTAATTCAATGGCTTTTCCTAGTCTGCTTAGATCTTTTTGCAGTTACATGTGACATGCAATCCTTGCTTTTCTTCTTGGGATGAAATTTGAGTTGTAAAAGCGTGACAAAGTGATGTTGAGATTCATGGTACTGCTTTCAAAGAAATCTCCTTTGGAACCCATGACACAATGAAGCATCGTTTTCAAAACCAGGTTTCAAGCTTTGCAGATGAAGGCGTAAGTGTCAGACAAATAACACTCAGGTTTGGTCCTTGCTGGATCAAAGGCAGCAGGGCTGGTGTGCCAGGCTTCCTGCAGCTCCTCTCTGCCACTGGGAATTCCTGCCAGCTCCAGGGAAGGTGTTTCATTGCTCACACTCAGCCTGACTCATCCTCTGCAGCTCGATGCTGCATCAGACATCCCTGTGAGTATCCCAGAACATCAGCTAGGGATGAGTTCCCATGGAGTGCTGGGATGTGGGGCCACATCACCATGTCTCATGGGTGGGATATGCTCAAGTCCCACCAGTTCAGCCCCTCTGTGCCTTTCCTAAGTGGGAGGATAAAGGGAAGGGAAGGCCTCTGGGCAGGGATCTTTCCTTGGCTCCCAGCCAGCGTTTTCCATGGCAGAATCCCATCCCTGCCATGGATGCTCCCTCCTGTCCCATGTGTGCCACTCATTTCCAGATCCAGAGGGGAGCATGATGGGAGCAGGTTGGATCAGAAATTAAAGTATTTCCTGATGCAAACTGGGACTGCAAATCCTCAGTTAGAACAAGCAAATCACTACAGTAACAATAAATGGTGACTGAGCAATCTCAGGCTCGTGTAGCCCTGGCCAGGTAGGAACTGTGCTCAGTGGAGGGAATGACAGCAAAACTTCTTCAGTTCACTATGAAATATTTAAACTCTCTGCACTGTTGAGGCAATCTTTCAAATCGAGTAATTCAATGAAATTGCCACAGACTGATAAAACAAAGCAACTGTGTCAAATCTGCAGTTTCCCTGAAAGACCTGAGGGAGAAAAAGAGTTAACAACGACCCTGAAGGTCTTTATTTCAAAATAAACCACATGTTAAAAAAAAGAAAAAAAGAAAAGAAAGGGAAAAAAAATCACTGTCTGTAACATTATAGTTTTCAAAGACTGTGCAGCCAGGAATTACAGATAAGCCCTCTTAAGACCATAAAGAAAAATCTTTTGATAGTGTTCAGCTTATTGAACTGGCTCCTCGGTGTATTTGCAGCAATAAAGCTGTCAGGCAGACAGAAAAGGAGAGCTAAGTGTTTCAAGCCTCAGCCACATGAACTCCTATTAACCTGCATTAGCATGCAATTGTTGCTGTGAGCACAGTGTTCCCTGTGTCAAGTGCTTGTAAAGGACACAGAAAATCTCTCAGTGACAGACAAGGTGAGTGCTGCCCTGTGCCACCATCTCTGAGCAGACACTGTGCCTGGCAAGCACCACACTGAGCTCTGAATTACTCCTGGAAACTTCCCGTCTGCTGAGCAAATTTCAGCATGGGAAGAGATGTGATTGCACTTTAATAACTTCCACGTTTTCCATCCCACCGAGCCGTTGGTGGTTTGCTGGAGTCTGAGGGCTGGATGAGCCCTTCCTGCCTGATCACACATGGAATGGCAGCGGGGGCTGGGGAGGATCTGCTTCAAAGCTCTGACACACTGACAAACCCAAGGTGATGAGACAGGAGGACGTTCGGGATACAACCTCCACATTTTCATCTTCCCTTCACTCCAGCCGCTTGTCCAAGCTAAATGGGAGCACACCTGGAAATCCACTGGACACAAACCCAGGCTAGGAAGCACAGACAGATTTTTGGACCTGGCTGCAAAGCACATTCCCCATCACCTGGAACCAGTAGCTTGGAATCCTCTGCACCACTCCCTCAGGCGCTGCAAAGATGCACCTTTAGGATGCACCAGAAGTGAGGCTGAGAGGAGGCACCCAGGGCTCTCTGCAGATAAATCAGAAGGGCAATCAGCAGGAAGAGCTCATCCAATCTGAAGGAAAACATTTGCACAACAAGCAGTGGCTACAAGCCAGCCCTTAATAAATTTCTGCTAGAAATGAGAAAAAGGTGCAGAAAGATTCTGGCACAGCCTTCCAACAGGATGGGAGAAACCACACAAAAAATGTTACTGTAGTTTAAAATGGTTGTTTATAAATTCACAGAGCAGATGAGAGGCTGTAGTGACCTGTGACTGCAGGGACTGGATTTTCTCAGTTCTTACCTTGGATTTGTACTTAATATTTTCCTAAATTTCCCTCCTTGCCAGTCAGGGTGACATCCTGGCATTTGATTAATGCTTATGAGCTCCAAGGGTATCACTAAAAAGATGATACTAAAAAGAAGGGAGTATTCCCAGAGGGCAAGATATGAGCTGCAGAGATAGATGTGCTTATACTGTGCTGGTGGTTCAGTGTGGATGTTACTGGTGCAGGTGACAAGGTTGCTGTGTCCATTGGGTTGCTCATCCAGGCCTCTGCCCTTCTCTCAAGCCCTCGGCCTCATTTACAAGATTGCAGAAGCCCTGATTGATATCAGTGGGTCCGATGGGAGAAGGAAGGGTGATAGCTCTCACCCAGTGCAGGGGCTGCCAGAATAGGGGCAGTTTGCTGGGGTAACACACTGCTGATAACACCACGGCACTGCCCTGCTGAAATATTTTCTGGAATGGCTTCTGTGAGTCCCGCTGTGCTTCCTTGAAGATGTTTTCCCTGGGCAGGCCTCTCTGATTAAACTTCAGTGTCTGGAAGTGAAGGGCAGCACAGCAGCACACACTGAACAGGTAATTAGAAGCCGACTCAGTAGATTTCATAAAAGCACAGAGGAAGTTTAAGGTCCATTTACTGCCCTGGGTTTCATTCCAGGCATTGCAGTGTGCCTCCCTCACCTGTCACCATCTTGCTTTAGCAGATGTAGCCCGGGGGCATTTCAGAGCCTGCATCCCCAGCCCGGGTCGAAGTGGCTGCTGCTGACAGACAGAGCTGAACCTCAGCTCGCAGGCGAGGAGCACTGAGTTAACTTTGCCAAATTACTTCAGAAAAGCCCTGGTTGAAAGGGATCTTCATTGTAAGATGCTGAAAGACACAAACACGCATAGAAACCCCTGAAACCGCTGAAGAGCAGGGGCAGAAGGCAGGGAGCAGCCTAGGTTTTCTGACTCTCATGGACCTGCTGTGTTCAGCTGATGGCCACCTTGGATTAAGGCATTCCTGAGAAAATGCCCTTCACACACAGTCCTACCCAAGGCCAGCCTGATTTCCACTGCAGTTAAAGGGCTGGAGGAAGTTTAGGTTTGCTGAAATCCATGCCAGCAGTATCCTTGGAATTCCATCAAATCACTTTTGCTCTCCCATTCTTTTCTCCTGTCTAAGCACAAGTGCTGAACAGAGATTCACCCATCAGGCTTGTTGTAACTCAGGCTGTCTAAAGATCTCCCCTTTCCTGCTCCATACCATCCTCATCCATGGGACACTTCTCCTGGAGATGCCCTGGGAGTGTGGCTGACAGAAAAGAAATAAAGCACACATCTCCCCAGCCCAGCTCCAGCCAGGACAGCAGGGCTCTCCTCAGGGCACTGGCAGGCTCGGGCTGTGGCATCTCCCTGCTCTCCCAGTAGCCACAGCAACCACCAAACATTTTGTAAGAGATTCACACTCCTGCCTCTGTCAAGTGCAGATCCAGGTGCCTTTTCCACTGTGATTCCAGCATCCCTGCTGAGTGAGAGCTGCAGAGCCCTGGCTGTGCACACAGGGCACGGACCACGTCGAGTGATGCACACCCAACTGCTTTCACCTTCACTCCCAAGACATGTTTCAGCCTGACTGACCTACTTCTTCAAACCCTCTGAGAAAAAGGACAGAACAGGGCTCCTTCCACACAGTAGCCACTGGAATTCACAATCCAACAGTTCTCTTTTGTAATGCAAGAGCTGTAACCACTGACAGCAACCACGATTTAGGATACACAGCATTCACCAACCATTTCATTGAATTGAATGTGTATGAGCAGCAAAAGGAAACATCAACAAATTCCAGATGCAGAATGTAATTATGTTTGGATGGCAGAATGTTTCATATTGTTTTCTATAGGAAAAAAAAAAGTCATCATTAAAGCAGTGGAATTTCAGTAAACTATTTTTTGGGTTACAGCCCAGAATAGTTCCACTTGGCAGTTCAGAGGCTTGGGTAAAATATTCCAAGGTTCATAAATCCTTGACTTTAATTTGTAGATATAGGTTACAGCTTTAGTATCACTGCAAGGGGGTAAATCACACTCCCACCTCAGCAGCTGCCAAAGGGCACCAGACCAAGCCTTTGGCTCGATTGGGCAGCGTTTAGGAAAACCACACATCAATGTCTGTCCTGTTCCCATGGCACTCAGGTCCTCTGTGCTCCCAGGAGGTTCCTTGGCTAGAACAGGCTCTGCAGCATCGACTTTTAACTCACACTTTGGATGGCGGTGTCCTGTGAGGGAAGATGATACCTGGAGGTGGGCTGGACATGGACAAGGTGATTCCTCTCTCACATCAGCTTATATCAAGTGTCTCAGTCCTGCAGGCAGTTTGGAACTGGGAGGGATTAATTTGTAAACCAAAAAATCCAGCAGCATTCCACAGCCAATAAATAATTGCATTTACCTTGCATTCTCTGAAACAGGTTAAAGAGTTCCAGCAGTATTGGTTTCTTCAAAACATTCAAAGGGACACGTGTGGTAACCTGGCTCTCACACAGTGCCAAATTTCTGCAGAAAGGGAGTCCCTTATAATCTGGCCAGACTTGCTTTGTTCTTTGAATTCCTGCTCACTCACAGCAGCTCTGCAAATACAGTCTGAGGCTGAGCCAGACTCCTCCAAGCCACCAGTCCTGCCATTGTCCCAAAGAGCACCAGGAATTTGGGTGGCTCACCCAGGGACTCTGTCTCCTTGCTGCTTGTTTTCCCTGGCATCCTCCTATTAAACTACAGCAACGTGTCCACACAGCAAACATTCAAGAACCAGGTCACCATCTAACATCCAGAAATTAGAGAGCAGCTCCACTTCCACTGCTGAGCCAAACCCCAAAATGAAGTGCTGGCCCAGATTAAAAATTCTCCCAGAAAGGGAGAAAATTGTGGCCTTGTGTCTTGGAGTCTTGCTGTGGCTCTGTTTTGGAGGGTTTGGAGGCTTGTACTGGGCTGTGCCAGACAGTAAATCTTCAGTGGAGACAATCCTGCTTCTCTAGAGAGATCTCCTCTCCTGAAAGCAATCCCCAGTTGTCCTGCATCCCAGCCCTGCCTCCCAGGCCAAATGCATCTTCTCCAATAAATGTCCCAAAAGAAGTTGAAAAATAAGTAAAGACATTTCCCATAAATCCAGATTTATATATAATATATATTAAACTACAGATGGCAGAGGAATGTAAAATGCTTTGCTAATGGAAGAATTCAAGGAAAAAGCCAGAGTTTTAACATGCAAAGAATGCAAATATCCAGCAAAGTGTGCAGATCCATGGCCTGAGGAGTGGACAGCCCCAGCTGGGTGTGCAAAGAACGTGTGGAAACCCAAGAGCTGTTTGTACTTTTATGTTACTGACTCCCTCAGTGACTATAATGTCTCACTCTTTGGGTTCTCCCAGACCCAGATTCTCCAGCATATTCAAATCTGGGAGGCTTGGGACTCATCTTGATGATGCACAGCACTGCCGGTCATAAACCAGGCACTGAAACTGTGCTTTTCAAAACGACAGCTCTGGCTCCAAAGCCTGTGTTTGGAACAGGAAAAGAGATGGATAAGAACAGGCAGGAGAAGGCAAAGGAATGCTTCCAGCTCAGGAGGATGGGCAATATTGGCAACTCAACTTCACAAACCCAAGCCAATCAAGTCCATAAGCCAAGAGGAGCTGAGCCAGGGACCTCTGAGATCACCCAGAGCACCATCCTGAGAAGGTGGCTCAGCTTCAGCCATCCTGATGATGTTCCCAGAATTCCAGACTGCTTTGGGTTGGAAGTGACCTTACAGACCTTGTCACTCCTCCTCCTGCCATGGGCAGGGACATCTTTCATCGTGCCAGGGTGCTCCAAGCCCTGTCCCACCTGGTCCTGGACACTCCCAGGGATGGGACAGACACAGCTCTCTGGATATTCAACAACCATGAAGAGTCAAGCAAAAATTGTACATAACACAATGAGGGAGGTTTGGGTGACTGTGCCTGCAAATCCAGGCAGGCATTTGCACAAGCAAAGGTCAAAAGCAGGACACAAAGCATTGGAAAAGGTTTTTGCATCTCAGTTCACATCCGGCCTACAACAATTTCTTTTTTTGTATCTTATTTACATCTTCATCTGAATAGAAACACAGTAAATGAGGTGAAGTTAAAATGGTAAACAAGAATTTCAGCTTTAAGCTTTGACTCAGATGATCTGCTTTCTGATAGTGCTGATGTGAATTGTGCCCCTCAGTTATTTCTGGAGGCAGAGTTTATAAACAGGTAATGTGCAACAATGTTTCTTAATCCCCCCCACCCACTTAATAAAGTGAAAGATCACCTAAATTTAAAACAATATATTTAAAACACCAAGAACCATTTCCTGGAGTGTTGCCTAGTTTGTTTTAATTTTTTTTTAAACAAAAATAAAAGAGAAGTCCAAGCTGTGAATGTTTGTTTATTGCTTTTATGTTTCAATTGTACTTATTTCTGTGCTCGTACAAGTGGAAGCACATAACTTTTATTTTTACAACAGCCCTTTTAAAAAGGGAAGTCACTTCTGCTCCCAGTTGTGTGTGTTTTCAACTAAGGACCATGAGATATGAGAAAGTGGACCATAGAATGATAACAAAGATTAGTTTTAAAGATTTTTCTGATATATCCTAATGAGTAACTTGCAATCATGTTTAGATATGCTTGATTATGGGAAGCACATGATGCCCGTTCCAGTTTGTACAAAAATTTCAGACTTCCCTAAATTCTTAAATTCCCTAATCTAAATGTCTGGAGAGTTTAGAGTCTACCTCCCACAGCTTCCCCAGGGATATTTCCTAAAGCACTGAGAATGGAAAGATAAGCATTCCTCAGTGCTCACACTGCTTGCTGCATTGTTTCATTTCCCCCAATTTCCAAAGAAATCTATATGATAATGGCAGTGCCGGTCTGTCGTCGGGGAGAACCCTTGTTCCCATGGACATGGATGGCAAAGCAAGCAAGGAAATGATTCCTGGGCTATATGAGCAGGGCCAAACATCTGACAATCCTTGTGGGTCCCTTTCAGCTCAGGATATTGCATGTAAAACACACAAACCACACCACTCCCACTCTGTGCTCAGGATGCAATCCTAAGTGTTATGATTTTCAAAGTATTCACAGTTTCCTGACTAAAATGGAACCCCAAAAATCAAAGTGAGTTTCTGCCATACCTTCACCTAAGACCAAAATTAATTTTTTAAAGGTTTTTCTTTAGGATTTAAAGGTAACAGATGCAAAGCTGTGCTATGGAATAAGGAAGAGAGCAGCAGGGATTGTCTCTCCCTTATGATTCCTTCAGCAGATGTTCCTTCCCTGGCATGGAGGACTCAGCGCTAAGCTCCATGAAGACCCTCCTTCCTTGAAAAGCTGTGTTAAAGCAGCTGTGGTTGGGCCACCTCTGCCATGAGATTGACCCCTGCCCTGCCTGCTCTATCCAGGCTCAGCTCCCCAGGGGCACGCAGGGCAGGGTTGAGTTTCCCGGCTGCCATTCCAAAGCAAAAGCCAGAAATCCAAGAGTCTTTGCTCAATAAATAAAATTCCAGCACTATTCAGGACTCTGGTGGCTCAGTTTACAGGGAGAGTTGACAGTTTTCTTCTTGCTCGGGCTCGAGTGAGTTACGGCGATGAAGGAAGACCCAAGAATGCTGATTAATAGATATCGGAATCTCCAAAAAGGAGCCCCAAAACCCACGGCTGGAAAAGCACAAGGGCAGGGCTAAGAGGCAACCAGAGCTGCAGCAATGTGGGGTAGCAGTGACACTCTGGCCAGATGAAGTAACTTGTTCTTGTTCTTTGCAAATCCAGGAACGACTCATGGTAGAAAAATTCTAAATATCAGCACTTCCAGCTGCACTGAGACAACTTCCAACTTCATGAGCTGCCAGGCAGGTGCCAAATTTGAGGCACTGACCGGAAACAAGATGGAAGTTACTAATTGTTGCATATTTTTTCTCTCAAACCCATTAGCAGAAGCACAAGTTAGGCTTCTCATGGGTTTGGTCCCAGAGTCACAGAGCTAAAATAGGAAAAAAAAAAATCTGCCCGGAAGCTGCTGGAGCCCTCAGGACACTGGGTGAAAGTCTGGCTTGATCCAGCTGGGGAGACCATGAGCTGTAACCATGAGAGGTTTGAGAATGGACAAACAGCTGTCAAGAGTGCTGTTGGTGTAGGTGAACATGGCAAGGGACTGGGAGATCTTCTGAGGAACTCCCCAGTCTTCTCTTCCAGTTCCTGAGCACTTTCACATCACCAGCCCTGTAGTAAAGCATTGGAACAAACTGCCCAGGGACGTGGTGGATGTGGCACTTGAGGTCTTGGCTCAATGGTGGCCATAGGGGTGGTGCTGGGTGACAGTCAGACCCAATAATCTTAAAGGTCTTCTCCAACCTTAATGATTCTGTGTTTAATTTGATTGTTATTCCTACATAACTAATTTCACAACAACAAATTTATATCCAACATCCACAACTTCACTGATTACCGACACACTTGCTAATAAATCTTCTGAAATCCAGGTCTCTCTCAGCTGACACTGGCAGTGGAGGAGGAGCAGGACACATCTAACCCTGTCAGAAATCGGCTGTCAGCCTCAGGCAGCCCAGCAGAGCATCCAGCTCTCAGCGAGCACAGATCACTCTGCAGAATCTCAGACACAAATTCCAGACAAACGGCTCGTTCTGGCATCACGACAATGCAATAAACACACATTTCAAAGCCACTTTTGTCAGGTTCCTCTGTTGTTCACTGGACAGCTGCCAGAAGGAATGAAAATGTTACCCAGGGGTGAGCTCTCTGAAGGCATTGGAGCTGGGGCTGAACTGTGCTGATGGATCTTACAGAATCTCAGTCAGGAGCACGCTGGATATTCTGAATTCCATGGTAGATTTATGGAAAACATGGTTGATACTTTCTTTGTAAAAATTTTACTAAATAAAGCAAAACACAATTAATGCTCCAATACCGTGATAGGAGATTTCTCAAAAGGGGAAAAAAAAAGGGACCAGAACTAAACCAAACCCCAAGGAAGAAGCAACCATCAGTCAGCTGTTAAATGAAAGCTGTTCTTTCTTTCAGATTAGCTACTGTCTAGTGGTCCATAATTAATATTGATTTGAAGGCAGCCTGCCCAAGGGATGCAGAACAAGTGAGTGCAGCACATGCTGACAAATGAAACATCATAATGGTCACTTTGCAGCACGCCTTGAATGAGTATCTATCAGTAGGAGGGGGTTTTCCCCCCTCAGACTTCCAAAAGGCAACGTTCTAATTTGACCAGATTTCAGACACTGGAAAATGGAACTGATACTTGAGGAAACTGCAAAGTACTGCTCTATTTTTTCAGCTACTTTAATCAGTTTTTCATGTCAGGCCCAGACTGCGTGTCTCGGGGAAGGAATTCCTCGGTGAAAGTCCATGGACTGAAGGATGGCATTAAAACTTGCATTCCTGGGTGGGTTTTGTGTGAGTGCTCCATGAGCAAGGACCTCCCCTCCCTGGGACCCTCCCCAGGGGAAGGAGGGCCAGAGGTCAGGCTCTAACCCAGGGTTTCAGCAACCTGAATTTCATTTCTTGGCCTGCCACAGACTTTCTATGAAACAGGAGGCAATTCTCTGTCTCTTTGGGGCTTACTCTCACACCTGTGATAAGAGAGTAACAGGATCACTTCACGGAGGCACAGAAAGGATAAAAACCAAAGAGCTGAGAAAATTTAGGCCTCTGATCAAAGTGTGATTGCCCAAAGGTTTAGAAGACCGTAACCTTCTGCAGCCAGCATTGCCTGACACACTCAGAAACGCAGTGGAGGGACCAAAATTCAACACACTGAGGGGTTCCAAGCAGTGTTGTGATTCACAAATGCAAACAGCAATCTCCTCAAAGGTAAAACACGAGGGGGGAAAGGGTTTTGAAGTCTTCTCCCCCAGAGCCACACTAAGGGGCCTCTGGTGGGAAAAAGCAGCGAGTCCTCCTTGCTGCCTTCTGTCCCTCTCCAAGGGGAGGGTTCAGGGAAAGGGTAGGAACGTGCTTGGGTTGAGAGCAGCCTCAAGTGACAATTAAAAGGATAAACCAAAAATTGCTTGCACAAGGAAAGCAGCTGCTGTGTGAGAGACCTCTTTACACTCTGCACTGGGCTTTCTTTCATCTCTCTAATGACTCGTGCAAGTACCAGAGTTCAGTGCAATTCCTCCCCGCAGCAGAATATCAACGCCTGTCATGCAGCTACTCTGAGGATGCAAGACACAGTAAACATTACATAATTCAGTAAAAGCTCTGCTCATGACCAGGACAGGAGCTGGAAAGGTTTCCTATGTTTCCATAAAACATCCCATTTCCCTCTATACAATCCTATCTCAGGAAACAAACACAACAAAACAAAATCTATTAATTCTAGGTTCTAAAGAAGGAAATGACAAGTTATATTAAGAAAAAATAGTGTGGCACTTTAAAAGAAAAACCAAGATGTCCCCAGTTACTAAAAGCAGTTTTGTGTGTCCCTTTTGGTACTGAAGCAAAACTGAAACAATTTTAGAATGACTCCTTTTTCTTCAATTTATTTTTAAACAAGCATGCTGGATGATAGATAAAACTTAACTAAAAAAAGAATGAATCATCCCAGAAATCATTAATATATTTCAGTAAGATTATTTAAACTCCTTAAACTGTTTGTTTCCAAGTCCAAAACAGTTAAAGTTCACTGTGTAAATACTGGGCTTCTGAGCATCCTGCTGAATTCAACAGCACAGAAAACCTTCAGCAACATTAGAAATAACACATTGTTTGCATTTTTCATAAAGACATCAAGTGTATTTCATCCCCCTGAAACACGATCTTCCCAGGAGAATTATGGATGAGCAAAACCAGGACAAGTGGAAGTTTAATTTTTTTTAAATGCCAAGAAGCCAATGGGTTAATCTCTCAATTTATCTTTGTTTCTCCAAAGATACAACACTCTCACAGAGACATTAAGAGCGAGACCACACCTGTGTTTCTTTAGCGGTGGCCTGCTGAAAATATTTGTCAGGCATTGTGTCAGGAGCCAGAGCACATTCCTTCACTTTATGATTAACCTTTGGAGAGATTACGTTGGGAAAAGGCTCAAAGTGACATTCAGAGTGAATTAACAGCGCTCAGGCTCAAGGCTCTGCCCTTGAAGCTGCCGGTGTGTTTCAAACAAAGCCCAAGTCAGACGTGGGGTGAGTGTCCAGAGGAAACAGAACTCACAGTCAAGTGCTGAAAACGAGCCAGGGACGCTGTGATATTTGGGCAGTGGTAAATTCAATACTCCATAGA
Source organism: Motacilla alba alba (assembly GCF_015832195.1). Taxonomy (NCBI): domain Eukaryota; kingdom Metazoa; phylum Chordata; class Aves; order Passeriformes; family Motacillidae; genus Motacilla; species Motacilla alba. The sequence continues at coordinate 18,905,417 of NC_052025.1, read as the reverse complement.
AAAAAAAAAATTAAAAAGACAGATGAGAGAAAACTGACCCTTCTAATCAGATCTGGTCACAGGGACGAGCAGAGCAGCTTCAGTGGAGTCAAACCTGACCAGAACCAGGGCTCACACAGCAGATCCTCCAGCCCACATCCCACAGCACCCCAAACATCTGTGACACGTTCTGCCATCTCTGCTGGGCTTGGCACTGCTCCGAGCCCTTCCTCCTGACAGGGTTTTGCTCCCTGGATCCGTGTCAGCTGGGGCAGCTCCAGCCTTGTTTCATTGAGAGTTTATCTCGAGACTAAAGCAAAAGTCAGAGGCTGCTTGAGTCTGGGCACTCGGCCAAATCTGCAAAGACAAAGAACTTCGTCCAGCACAATGCTAATAAATGATTACACCCTCCTTCTACAAAGCATTAATTCACTTGACTCGGGGCACAGGATCCCTTTCCCGAGTGTACAGTAGGGGTTTAATAAAAACAAACCCATGGCAGAGCAACAGCAACAAGCCCTGACCAAACAGATTTTCTTGCTGTAGATTGCCCAGACTCCATCATCCCACACCACACCAGTGGTTCCAGGCAGAAATGCAGTGGCAGCAGTGATAGAGGAGTGAATATGACCTGGGCGTTTCAGAGGTGTCAGGAGCACAGGGCAAAGTTTGGTGTGTTCCCAAATCCTGGTGTGTCCACAGTCACCACCAGGACAAGGGGGATCCCTCAGCCAACACCCAGCTTCCATTGCTGTGCTCAGGCACTGCCTGGGGACTGTCCTGTCTCAGCGCTCTGCCTTGGGCCTTTGCCCACGCCACGGGTTTCTCCCCTCCGAGCCTGGATGCAGAATAACTCCAGGACAGCCAGGCCAGCTCTCACTGCCCGGGGTGACAGAGCTGCTGAGTGACAGGGCTGGAACCAGCGGCCATCCAGAGCTCCGGGAGGAGAACATTCCGTGTTGTTGAGCACCATCTGCTGGTACCCTGGTCACGGACACACGTGCGGCCACCTCCACCTGAGGCTCCTCTTCCAAGGAGGACAGGAGCTCCCTTACCCCACCAATTGCTCATCTTGCTACCTTCCCTTCCAATTTTTTGTTATTCTTCCAACACTGCTGCAATGTCAGAGCCTGACACGGTTTTTCAGGGTGGCTGGGGTCGGTAAAAGTATTTCTGCATTGGTCAATACCTGTCTGAATCCAGCTTCACCTTTATTTGAAATTTATTCCATCAGCTGCAAGTCCACCACTTGAGGATGAATACTTAGCAGCCTAATCTCACACAAAAAACACATGATGCCCCTCCTGAGAACAAGGACTGCTCTAAAAACTCCTGGCAAAGGACTTCAGGACATTCAGAGGACGTATGGTTTCATCTCCATCCCCCTGTATAATTCCTGTTGCTGCCTCATGAAAGGCATGAGGAAGACAAGGGAAATCATGCAGCTCCCTATGGTAAATTTTCAATACTACTTTGATATAGGCTTTTTTCATGTGATTGAGAATAATCCCCGGACTTCAATCGTTAAAAGGCAGGGATTGGCTTGAGTGATCCAGCCTGTGCAGAGTCTCAGTCCCTCCCAAAGTGCTCCCATTTTCCATACTGCTCCACAGCAGTTTGCTTCTGCCCTTGGAATGCAGTGAGCTGGCAGCTACCTCCATGCATTTATCAGGAGCCTGTGAGCTCCAGATGGGAGCACAGGATTAATCCCTGCATGTTCCTAAAGCATCTGATATTCAGGAACATCTGGGATTTCTGCAGTGTCCCACAGTGCAGACCTTTCCTACGCCCAAAGCATTAAACTCAGCTTTCCCAGGTGGAAGAGAAATAGCCAGGACACTGGGTCTGTCCCCAAAACCCACGGATGAGCCTGGAAGCTGTGGGGTTTGGGAGAGTTGTGGGGTTTTGCTTAATCAGAAAGACTTGATACCAAGTAAATAATAGAGTTTACAGACATTCTTTCCTTGTTAAGGGACTTCTCAGTACTTGGACTTTGAGGTTGTTTCTGTCAACATCAAGGATTTCTGGTTTTTTCTTTTTTTTTAATAAATTCCAAAAATCCTTGAAAAACACTAAGACAAAGGCATGACTCATATTCAGAATTTCCTGTTGATTTTTTTTTTAATGACCAGGATGTCATTGGACAGCTTGTCCTAAAATAAACTGATTACAATGGTTTTAAGAGACATGGGACATAGAAAGTTTAAAGCAGCAATTCTGCCTTATGAGCCCCTCTCACCAGCAGTGCAGTGAGTGAAGCCTGCAGGGCAATCTCTGGGACTTTTGCAGGTACAACATTCCCAGCAATGGGGGTTTTAGAGGTCCAGTTCTCACCAAAGACTGACAAAGCTCTTCCTGTAAACTGAGACTCAGCAGAAACAAAACCCAAAGCCATCTCCAAAATCAGATCTTCACTTCCAGGTCTGTCCTCCTGTGGGATATCAACACGGCTGGGAGGCTGATAGCGACACCAAGGGCTGGTAAGTTCCTCTTGCCCTGGACCAGGCACTCTGGGAATGAGGAGGAATGGCCAGTCTGGATCACTTTTCCCCATGCTCCAGGGCACAGACAGCTCTGCCACCCAGCACCATATCCCTGTCTCTGTGAGCAGCGTGAGCTGCTTTCTCTCCTGGGCTGCCAGTGGCAGGGAGATGAAGATAAATGGGAAGGAAGCACACTAGGAAAACATAAAACAGAGAGGAAGTGGTTTGGGATGGCACTTGGAAGGGGCCCAGGAGCACAAGGCTGGCCTGGGTCCTGCTGGAGCCCTGCAGAAGTTGATCACGTTCCTTACAGGCATATTAACCAGAAAAGGCAATTTTGGGGTTTTTCTCAGGCTCTCACATTCATCCAAAGCATTTCTCTCTTGGAATAGCATTCTATTTGTTCATTAGATGTGGGGGATTTCTGCTGACAGCAAGCCTGAATTTGAATGCCATATGCTCCATAAACCCGGCTGGATAACGCTGATGAGCTGTGAGTTATTTCATTAGCATCATGCAGCTCTAAAGGGGGAGAGACCACCTTAAACTCCACAAAACTTTTTGAATCCTGTGCAGGAGGGGTGGTGGGGAGTGAAGGAGACTCTCATAATCCAAATAACACACATTGTGAAACTCGGTTTTGGTCAGGCTGACAGGGTTTGCTGGTGAGCAAAGCTTTCACACACGCAGATTTTGCAACTGCCGAAGAAAGCCTTGGTACAAATTACAGAAGGTTAAAAGGCAAGAGAGCCTGTTCCTTGATCCATTCTGAAGTGGGGCTGATCCCAGAGTGTGAATCACAGAGCCAGCTGAGCACAGGATGCTCAGAGGCAGGAGCAGGCTCTGGCTTTGCACCGCTCTTGATGCGAGAGCAGCAACAAAGCGGGGCGGGAGGTGGTAAAGCCTGGCTGGGGAGCACAGCCTGCATGACTCATTCCCCAAAAAGCATCTCTCAAAGTCTCACAGCTGAGGAGCAGCCAGCCAAGAGACTTCTTGCTATTCAGAAATTTAGTATACAAGGAATAAAAATTTGTTATGGAGTTACATATGGCACTACATCTGCAAATATTTTACATTTTCAAATGTTTAGAGAATTACAGAAATACTAACTCCTCCAGCCTCCTGTAAATGTTCTGAACACATTTTATAGGAGCAGCAGAGGCAGGAAAGTAGCTTTCTCCAAAGCCAGACAGTTGGTAGCAGTTTTGAGGAGATCCAGAGCTAAAAAATGCTGCAGAACATTTAAGAATGCTCCTTTCATGGCACACACAAATTTACTACAACAGCATTCACACCCCCACTTTTATTCTTACAGTTTGAGATCATGATAAAGTTTTAATTAAAATTCTATCACGTTTATGTAAAGGAGGTTGGTGGCACCACCAGCCTTACACCAGCTATGATAAAGCAAATAAAAGAGAACCCTTTAGTTAATTTTAGGTCCTTCTTATCTCTGCATACGTTTCATGACATTAATGACTATTGACAGTGAACGTTATGGCAACAAAACCAAGGACTGCGTGGAGGATTGATAATGAAACATCCAGAGCAAGGGCTCCTTTTGAATCCTGATTTAACTCTTTCTGCTTAGAAATTCCCAGCCAGCCTTTCAGGATGCAGAATTTAGTTGCTCAATCAAGTACTGCAGATACAAAATGATGGAAGAAAGAGAAAGCAAAAAGGTTGGGAACATCTTGTGGGCTTAAATCTGCTCCCAGGAAATCAGTCCTGCACAGACGACACAAGTGAACCAAGAAAAATGAAATTCTGCTAAAAAACAATCAATAAAGAGGAGAAGAAGACAGTAAATTACTGACTGCAGGCTCCCATTCCCCAGCTCTGTCTCCTAAACCACAGTGGTTTGTGGCACACGAGCTCCAGCTGGAAGAGGCTCAGCTTTGGGTGTCCTGGTTAAACAAAAGGCCGCAGCCCAGGACTGGCACCATTCCAGCCAGGATTTGGCATCCTCAGCCTGCAGCTCTCCCCTCCCCGTGCACACCCCCATTAATAAATACGGGCTGTGCCCTCCAGGGGCCGGCCAGAAAACTCCGAAGTGGTGACCTGCTGTTGTTGCAGCCGAGCTGGGACGGACCTTTCCTCCTCCTCCTGCTCCCTTTCACTCTCCTCACGCACTCCGAGCCCAGATGGCCAAACCCAGGCGTGGTTTTAGGGACTTCCACTGCTGCACTCCCATGTAAGCCAGTGTTTGTCTGTTTGCAAAGGACACAGGAACTGATACAACACATCTGCTCCCACAACACTATTTCTTTCATCTGTCGGAGTTTTGGCTTCTCGGAGAGGAAGTAATTGGCTGTTAATTATGGGGGCTGAGAACTGGTCACATCACAGGACTGTGTTTGCAAGCATGATTCATGACAGCATCATTTCTCAGCAGCTGTCAGCAGTAAAGGCTCAGCACTTACAAGAAACTATTATAATATTATACCAGCAAAGGATGAAGACAAATGCTGCGCACAGCTGAGAAAGCAGCAAACAAAATATTTTTCTTAAACCTTTATTCGATAGAGAATCAACTTGAAACATGCTGTTTCTCAGGAGAGATAAACAACAATGCTGCCAGCACGGCTTCCCAGACCGTGAAACTGAAATCCAAACTCTTCAGATGTCCTCCCCAGAGCTGGATGAAAAATGAAAGACCTTTTCTCATTAATAGCTGGAAATTTTAAACTTGTTCTTAATACTCCCCAGACTGTCTCTGTTCCTGTGTCTTTCTTGTCTTGTGCTTAAATTGTTTGCTCCTTGGGGAAGACATTTTGATTTGTTATCTTCATATAGGCCCCAGGAGATCTGGCCAAAATCCAGCCCCAAAGTATTTAAAAGCAGGAAAACAATCAACCTGCATCAGATCAGAAGTCCATATAGAAACAGCATCCTGTCTCCAGTGGCTCCCAGCAGCAAACGCTTTGGGGCAGAAAATGCAAATATCAGAGCATTGTGGACTGAACTTCTTCCTGACTGTATTTTCCCTGCTCCCTGCAGCTTAGTAAGAAACAAACAATAAGAAATAAAATGGGCATTATGGCTCTGGTGCATAACAGAGATCTAAATGCCATTTATTGCTGCTGTCTCTGTGGATTCTATCTGAGAGAGCTTTGGCAAGCCAGGGGAAGTTTGTCCTGTCCAGTGTTACCTCATCCTCGCAGATCCCATCACCTGAGGCAGCTCCAGAGCCTGGGAGAGGTGGGCTGTACCCACCCCATTTTACAGCCTGAGCAGTGATAAACTGCAGTCAGTGGCAGGTGAAACTGCTGGGCTGCAGACTGAGGTGATCAAGGCATGCCTTCCACAGGGTTCCATCAGCCATCCCTGCTGAACCTGCCCACACACAGCACACAGACACTTTTATCTCTTTAAACAAAATCCAGGCTTGAAAAAAATCTCTTCCTAGAAACCAAACTTCAGTGCACTGGTCACTGGAAGGAAGAGTTGCACACAACCAGTTTGTCATAACCTCAGTTCTAGGTTGGGTTTCCACGGCATAAATAAAAATAAAAAATTCTACAGAAGCTGTGGAGAGCTCTTTTCTCCTCAGCAACAACCATAAATCTCCTGTTTGCCAGAGCAACCACCATGAGGAAGAAGATGGCAAAATGGGCAGCACCTCTGGCACGGTGAAAAACAAGGTGGCCCAAAGACAACACACACTGAGGAATAGGGGCTTTTACAAGAAACCCAAATACTTTTGTATGGGCTTCAGCTTTTTGGTGTGGTTTTACATCCGCAGCTCCCTTCCGGATAATTGATGCTGGGGAAAAGTCTGGTTTGCAGTAGGCAGGAAAAATTAAGGCTTCATGTTGTTTGTGGGCTAAACCAAAATAGCAGGACTTGTATGTAAAACACAAATGAGAAGAAAGGAAAAACAATGTTATAAAAATCCCTCAAAGGAATTTAAAGAGAGCTGACAGATAACGACATCTCCACAAAGGCCTGAGCCTTTTTCCCAGTGAATTCCTGAGACTGTGGAGGAGAAACTGAGCAAAATGTTCATTTCTTAATACTCAGGAAGTGTTCAGGACTACTTATAGGAAAAGAGGAGCCCTAGGAATTTGAAGATAATGATATACTGCCCTCAAAAGTCTGATTTTTCACATAATTTCCTTAATTTCATGAAAACTGGCTCTCCCTGGGATTAGAAACAAAATACTGCAGTTTTATTGATGGGCAAGTGACTGCCAGAGAACAAATCCTTTGTCCAAGGACCAGAAAGTGAGTATCAATAACAATTTCTTCAATACCTTTTAAGGTTCCACAGGGGCAGAGCTGTGGTTTCACAGTGCCATGTGATGGCTGTAGGGACAACACACAGGAACAGAAGCAGGTTTGTAGTTCAGGTTTTGTCTCTTGGTGAGTATGAGCGAGAAAAACTGAAGGTGCTCTCAGCCCAAAGACTCAGGGTTTATGCTCTAATACCATCTGACTGAGCTTAATCCAACAGTGACCAGTTCCTGATTCATAAATCTCTGTGTAACTCTTTAGGTCAAATTACTCAACTCCAAACCCAGTCCCTCTGCACCATCCTCGAGTCTGGCCAAGCCACTGAGCACAGACAGAAAGAAATAAAAAAACACCTCAGACATCCCTGTCCTCACACCTGTTCAACACTCCCAGCCCCAAGATAAATTAACCCAGGCCCTGTTGCCAATGTTAACAAAAGTTATTCAAAGAAAAACAGTAGGTAAGCCCTGAATCTAGAAGCTTGGAGGGCACCAGCCTCTGTTTCTGCAAATTTTGCAGAGCAGACAAATAGTTCTGATGATAGCTGAAAATTTAGTCTGCAATAAATGTGCCACAGACCATAGAGCACAAGCACCCCAAGAGTTAAAGGCAGAGTTACCTGACTGATCAAAAGCTGAGTGGTGAAGCTTTTCAAAGTCCACACACTTATCCAGGTTGTTTCCATAATTCCTGGGCCTTAGAGACATCCAGAGTAGGGAGAACTACCCAAAATTTATCACCCACAAAAAGATTTCTAAGCTACTTCTGCCCCTGCTAAAAGCTCGTCAGCTCTGTAAAGGTTTCCAGCTGGTCCCTGTAGACTGGTAAGGATTCTGCCCACATTGGCATCACCTGTGAGGGTCTGACTGCCAGGCTGCCCCTCAGTGGTGAAACTCAAAGCCATGTGCTCCAAAGCACGCTGGGTGTGAGAGCTGAGCAGGAGCTGAGGCTGCCCAGCCAAGAGCACACAGCTGTGCATGGCTGCTGCTGTCCTCACAGGCTCCCTCCCAGCACTGGGACACTTGGTGGCTTTTGTTCCACGGCCACATCTGGAGCCATGCACCTCGTGTGACTGCAATCAGGGAGCCAAAGATCTGCCTGAGAATGGCCCTGTCTTACAGAGCTGGCAATGCTGGCCAAAATCCCACATCGATGGTCTGTGCCAAAGGGGTTCTGATCCCGTGGGGAGTGTGGGAGCTGCACCAGCCACCCCCAGGAACAGAGGGTGACACGCAGACAAACCAGCTGACTGCCCAAATCATTCCTCAGGTGTTCTCCTTGGGACACCCTGAGCTGCCTTTGCCATCCAGGATGAGGATTTAGGGGTTGTACTCGGTGTCCTGGACAGCCCTGGAGGCACTGCCTGCCCACCCAAGGTCCATTTCCAGTTCACCTCTGGAGTAATGCTGAAGATTCACCTCAAAACCAAACATCTCAGCTTTAACCAATTCATCACAAAGAAAAACAGCATCTTTTGCAGGACTTGGAGGAAATATGGACAGTTCCCTTCTGCACAGATTTATTGGAAAGGTTTTCATAAACACAGATGTTGGGAACGGATGGCTACTGTGTAATCATGTGCAGAAAAAGCCAAAGGACAAAATATCCCTTAATGCAGACCCACATACCATGCAATATTCCAAAACAAGAGAGGAAGAAATATGGGTGGTGTTACAAATACACAAATTGCAAGAATCCAGATGCCAGTATTTATTTTTTAAAAATTATTTGTTCTCCCACTCTATTTGTAAGCAAAAGAGCCCAAAAAGACCTTGCTCTGAGCACACACAAGGCAGCTCAAGAGACCTACATGGCACTTGAGTCAGTTTTTAGAGAATGAAGCCCAGTTTATAACAACAGCATTCAGATGGGAGATAACTCTCACTATTTCTGACATCCTGACTGAATGTTTGCAAGGACCGCACACACGTTTTAATTGGCATTTTAATGTCACAATTTATTTGAAGAGATTTCACTGAATTTTATAGAATCACAGAATGCCCTGGGTTGGGACTTCTTCGGGCAATTTAAGATTTTAGTCTGTTTAGTTTCAGTTTTTAGAGGTATAAAATAGATTAAAAATCTTGATGAAAACATTTGAGGCAATGAACCCATCGCCCTCTGCAATTCCCAGTAGCAGCACTGATTCTGCTGTGACCAGGAATAATCCTGCATTAGCACAGAAGTGTTCACCTTTCCCAAAGAAGAGGAAAAAAAAAATAATTGGACACTGAAGCAAATGGAAAGTCCAAATTTCTGGCTTTTACCAGTTATTAGTGCAAAAATATGTATTTTAATTTTTACAGAATATCTCCATAGCATTTTAAAGGAATTTCACTCTCCCTTCCCCCTCCTTCATTTGTGACTTCCATTCACTAATCACAGCAAAATAATATCCAAGGAGAGAAACTTATTTTTGCCAGTCCAAGATCCCTGTTATGCCAGTGAACTTTGCAGAAGAACCCCAAACTCAGGCAACTTAAGAATATATTTGTAATATTCAACAAAATAATAAATTCTGCACATGACACAGGAAATAATAATCAGATGATCTCAGCCCCAGAAGTATTTCACTGCTGTGGAAATGCCAGGTTGGAGAGTTCATGTGGAAAAGGAAAAGCCTTGTAACTTCTCCAAACATCAGTCATCACTTCCAGATACCTCTAAATACAGCCATTCATTTCACACTGCAGGATATTGTATTGAAAAGCAAGGCAGGGCCAGCACAGCACCTTCCACCACTAAATATGCACTGCACAAACCTTAGCTAAGTGTGTTTTTCCTATTTGGAATAGGGCTCTTTCATTTCCAAAAAAGAGCTTCATGCTTCTCGCAGAGAAAAAATATTTATAGCCACATGCAAAAAAAAAAAAAAAAAAAAAAGAAAACTACAAAAGAGCTTGAAAAGGCAGCAAATCCAGAGGTATTCCAAGATAGCTCCGTGTCAAATATAGAGTGACTCATCCACCTCTTTCAATGAAAATGTTCATCCCAGATAGATCAAAGGCCCTGAGTACACCAAGCCCTTTTTGCTAAACCTGGCAGGAGAGTAAAAAGGGTTTCAATCAGCAGCCACTTGGTGGGAGGTCTGGGAACAAATGAAAGCCAGAAGACGCTGGCATTTGAGAGAGACCATCCCCTACAATGCACAATAGGGACAATGTATATAATGTAAGCACAGTTTGTAAGGAATAGAGGAAAGCCTGGCTGGATGTTTTTGTGCAGCTCTACCAGATGGATCTGATATGAGCAGTTCTGCCTTATTTTTGCATAGACTTTCAAAGATCCTCCCCAGTGCCTATCACCCACGTGCTTTCACAGCCGCGGCTTTGAAGGCTGGGCTCTTTATTGAGGATTTCTTTGGAGCCCGGACGGATCCTGCCGGCCTGCCCAGCTCTGGGGATGCTGTGCAGTAAAGGAGCCTCTGCAAACCGCGATATTCCTGTGAATATTCCTCCCATTTTACCGCTTGGGCTTCCACCTCTTCCACCACCCCCACAAAGGTTGGGCTGCGGGGGCAGGGAAACCACAAAACACAGGAAAGCAAAATGTCAAAGTGTCGTTTAAAATAACCCTGACCTGCTGCAGCGGCTGCTGGAGAACATAAGGCTAAAGATTGTCCTGCACAGTGGCGTTTTGTGTCGTGCTGCTGCTGCGGCAGGGCAGCGGCTCCCCCGGCCCCGGGATGCTCCCGGTTCCCTCGGGAAGGTCCCGCATCCCCCGATCCCGGTGGTTCCCGGTCCCCCCGGAGCGCTCCCGCATCCCCGATCCCGGTGGTTCCCGGTCCCCCCGGAGCGCTCCCGCATCCCCGATCCCGGTTGTTCCCGGTCCCCCCGGGGCGCTCCCGCATTCCCGATCCCGGTGGTTCCCGGTCCCCCCGGGGCGCTCCCGCATCCCCGATCCCGGTGGTTCCCGGTCCCCCCGGGGCGCTCCCTCATCCCCGATCCCGGTAGTTCCCGGTCCCCCCGGGGCGCTCCCGCATCCCCGATCCCGGTGGTTCCCGGTCCCCCCGGAGCGCTCCCGCATCCCCGATCCCGCTGGTTCCCGGTCCCCCCGGGGCGCTCCCGCATCCCCGATCCCGCTGGTTCCCGGTCCCCCCGGGGCGCTCCCGCATCCCCGATCCCGGTGGTTCCCGGTCCCCCCGGGGCGCTCCCGGCTCCCGCGGCCGCAGCGCCGATCCCACGCTGCCATCGTGCGGCCGCTGCCGGCTCCTCGCACCGCTCGCTCGTCCGAGCCGGAATTCCGGAATGGTTTGGCTTGGAAGGGACATTAAAGATCGTTCCACCCCACGGCAGCGACACCTTTCCCTGTCCCAGGCTGCTCCAAGCCCCGATGTCCAGCCTGGCCTTGGACACTTGCAGGGATCCAGGGGCAGCCGCAGCTGCTCTGGGCACGCTGTGCCAGGGCCTGCCCACCGTCACAGCCAGGAATTCCTAACCCTGCCCTCTGTCAATCACTGCTGGGGTTTGGGCAGACCCGATTTCCTCAGGACTAATTTTGGGGACCTTGAGCTCTCACAGTCAGGCAGGACACAAGTGGCCCCTCCTGCGAGGGTTAAATAGGAATGAACATTTCTGGCTGTGTTCCATGCCCAAAAGTGCAGCATTTCCGTGCAGTAAAGCCATCCTCCATCCCATCCTCCTCTCACTGAGGGCTTTACCTCGCTGCTTGTGGGAAATGGAGAGAACTGGATCCTGTAAATGCTCTTCGACTCCTTCCCAATTTCCTTTGTCCTCCAGCTTTGCTGGCTGTTGTTTACCGTTCCAGCAGCACAGACAGCAGGCCAGGAGCCCCACTGCCGTCCTGCAGCGTGGCTCACCCATGGCCACCAAACGGCCAGAGGGAGCAGGAATACACAGACTGCCCAAATCACCCCCGGGGAAGCAGCACTGCCAGACCACAGGGCACAAACTCCAGCCCACTCCACTCTGGGACACTCCAAACACCAGGAGAGGGATGGCACAGACTGGTGTTGGCACCACTCTGGCCAGGGCACGGGTCACTGCAGCTGCCTCAACTTTCCATGTACAGGAATCGTCTGGGCCACGATGCTCCAGCCCTGCCCCTGCAGCTGAGCAGTTTTTAGGAAGCCATTACAGTGAGAAAAAACTAAATTGCAAGTTCCTTGAGTTTTTCTGCTATATTTTTGTAATTCTTTTTAAATATTAACTGTGCAGAATTGACGATTCCTACAGAAAGGAAAATCTTGACACTAATATGCTTCTTAGTCATAAAGAATTCATGCATTTTACCCTGTTTTGAAACTCATTAACCAAGCTTCTGGAAGCAATTTTTCCGTGACCCAAAGTAACAAACAGTTTGAAAATTTCTCTGGGTAACAGTTGCCTACAAAGCACTTGAAATTTATAAACTTCTCGTCCAGTTTGTGCCGTTTATCATTGCTAAAGTAAATGGAAGCAGTGGAATCGACTATGCATCATGAGTAATATAATGCAATATTAAAGGACACCCAGTGGAGCACTTGGGAGGCTGAAGGATCTAAATCATACACTCGGTGCTGGGAAACCATAAGGAAAATGTGCAGCACCATTTGTTGGTGGCTGGAGCTGTCAGTGCTCAGCACTCTGTGAGCACAGGGGTACAGGACTGACAGCAGGGATTTACTGTTTGTGTGGATGAGGAGAGGGAGGAACACAGGAAAGAATTCCTAAGGAGTGATCACAGGCATTTCCACACCACCCAAGCCACACAAAAACTTGCAGGGAGACGAGGAGATGGGTTCAGGGAAAGGAAAAGCCCAGCTCTTCCCAGCTTCCTCCCCACTCCTTCACTGCTTCTTACCTATACCCCAGGAGAATATATAGATTTATTTTAGCATAATAGTCAGCCTTTGGAATTATTTTATTTTGTCCTCTGGTTTTTAATATATTTTGGGTTCTAATCTTTCACTCATTTTCTTTCCCTCTTCTTGATTTTTCCTTCAGTCCCACTGAGGATGCACAGAATCATGATGTAAGAAATAAGTCGTCCTTCCCATTCCTCTGTTCCTCCTCCAATAATCTGCAAATTCCATCAGCTGAAGGATGTGGGACAGGGATGGATTGAGGCAGACAGGGAGGCACAGACACAAATCCTGCCTAGTGCAGGGTGTGCTGGTACTGGGGAAGAGTTTTAGCAGAAGGATCAGGACAAACCCTAATCATGTTACAGAAATTGTGAGATGAAAATGAAAGCTTAAATTCCTTGAGTGTTTATCTTCATTTGTCCATTTCTGGCTCTTAAGATGAACATGTAGACATGACCATCCCCAGTCAAAGGATGAGAAGATTTATGAAAGATGAAGCAATAGGAACTTAATCTCAAAAGTCTCAAAATGCTATTTAATTCGTGTTTGTGCCTTTAATATCAAAAGATACATTATTTTTCTGGTATGATGGTCAAACAGTTCTATTGCTCTTTTGTGATAATTACTTGTATTATTAGCAAATAAGAAGCTAATTGAGAAGCTTCTGAAATCATAAAAGCAATTTTCAGAGTGCTCCGTTTTCAGAGTTTTTAATAAGAAGCTTCTCTCCATCACAATTACAGAATAAAAGTTTGGAAGAAAATAGATACAACTATTCCAATGACTCAAAACCACCCAGGAAACAATGAATTCTGAAAGCATACTTATCTGCTTTAAGCTTATGGTCTTTGACAAAATCTCCTGACTTTAGAGAGCATTTTTGGCTTTTGAAAGCTACCACTTGGAACTACAAAGCTGCTCTTCACAGCCACTTCCTCCAAATCTTTGCAGAAAACATCTGGGGCTGACACAGGGAGCAAACAAGGCTGCAGGAGTCACATCAGCACGAGTGCCTCGTGCTCCCCTGGCTCGATGGTTTTATGGCAAAAGTACCTTTATTTGTAAAACCAGCAATGTTTGATCAGTTACCCAGCACCAGGGATCACACTGTGCAGCCAGGGAGCAAACCTGCCCCAGCAAAACCTGGAGATTCCACGTGGCTGGAATGATTTCCACACCCAGGAGCCCATGGAATCTGGGCCTGGCTGGCCTCGGGGCTCCAGTGGGAACTTCCCAGGCAGGATCAATGTGCCAAGAGGACATCACCACTTCCAGGACATTTTCAGGTCTCCCACCTATCCAGACTGAAGCTGCCAAGAGTAAACTTGAGCTGGGGGCATGTGGCACCTTCACCAACATCCCCAGTTCAGTCTGGAAGGAAAGATTTCCCATTCCCAGCTCTACTTAACATCCTGGTCAGCTCATCTCCACCTCCAGATTCAACAAAGCACCACTGCATTGTCCTCCCATAAAACCCCAGCCTGGCCGACACAGGGAGCTCATGGAATAGTAAATCAGGCTCTGAGCTTCTTGAGGATCCTTTGGGAAAGCACTAAAAGGGAGGCCATATTCATATTCTACTATTCCAGCTATATTCAGTGCAATATCAAAGTCTAGTCCCGTGGCTCTGATTTCCAAAATGCCAAGTCCCTGCAGGACACACACACACACTTCAGAAACAAAACACCATAAAAAGATCAAAGATCCCTCTGGGAGTACATTCCCTGCACTCTTCAAAGCCAAATGTCCCCTCACTTGCCCCCTTGTAAACTGATTAATTTCAGTGGGAAGAGTGCTCACAAAACCAGCAGATCCATGCAGTGAGGATAAGTGTTTGTACATGTCAACTCCACAAAATCTCTCTGTCTTTTTCCCTGCTCAAGAGAAACAACAGGATTTACACTAATTCTCGTTTCCAAGGTGCAGTTGGTGTTTAATGTGTTAGCAGGCAGCTTTTCCTTGAGTGCTTTTGCACATGGATGGGATGCAGCCCCTTTCTTTCCCTGGATGCAGGAATAAATGAGAGCACCATCTGGCCAGCCCTCCTGCTCCAGCGCAGCGCCTGCGGTGCAATTCCAAAATGTGAGGAATGCTCAGCCAGCAGCCTCCGTTCACATCCTCCCTCCTATTGACTAAAGCTGCTCTGTCCCTTCTGGGCTGCTTTAGAGGAGAACTTGGTGGGAAGATGAGGGCTCTGAAATCCAAACCATCTTCAAATGTGCCTGTGTGTGGTCTGAGCAGGCAGCTTATGCAATGAGAAATGGGAAGCCACTAAAACGATTCTGCTTCTAAATATTTTGACCTTTATTGACATTTATAAGTAGCAGGCAGCTTAATTACCAATTAAAGGAAGTTATTAGCTACAAAAAGAGCCTGTTCTTTTTTTTTCCCTCATGGCTCCTTTCCCAAACCAGGGCTGTTGGATGAGATGTCTGTGGCAGGACAAGGCAGAGGAGCCCAGCATGGCTCTGCATGGGCTACTTTATGGCTAATCTGTGCAGAAATCCTTATAGAAGTCAAAAACCTTCACAAAGGGATATCCAGAGACAGCCCATGCAGAACAACACACTCTCCATTGCTGCTGGGGTTCAAGCCTTGTTTTACAGAACTGTCCCATTTTCCTACATGGAATTGCTTGATGGACATTATTTCTGGCTGATTTTCTTTCAAGCACACCCATAAAAAGGCCTTCCCAAACTGGTTTTGTGGGTTTTTTTCCTCTTTTTAATTTTTTTTTCTTCACAATATGCATTTAGGGGTTGGCCTGAGGAGCTGAGAATATTCAGGACTTGGCTGCTAATCCTGACACACACTGTTAAAACAACTGAAAGTTCTGGCCTAGAGATGGATGAATTCCTAGAGCAAACAAAGCAGCTCCTTTAAAATCACCCAACTCTTCATGCTGGATTGCAAGGGCTGGAGCTCTACACATATTTATTGTCCCACTAGAGCACTGGGATTGTTTGCTGGGTGATGGCACTCATGAGAACATCTTAATTGAAAAATATATATTGGAATGATCAATACTCTGCCATAATTTTAGAGTATCTTTCAACAAAATTGAAGTACAACACTGTGGGATGAGCAGAGCTCTGATACTGACAGATGCAGGTATGACTTTTTAAACTAAATTAGTGCTAATATGAATTTTAAAATAGCCTCATGAAAGAATTACCCTCCACTTGCCTTATTTTCAGTTTGGTAACACACATTAATGCTGTTTTAAGAGTCTTTATGTATGAAGAGAGACACGATGTAGAGAAGACATGGAAACCCAAGGATACTTGAAACATTATTTCCTCCCAAGGTATGATTTCCCCAGCAGCTGCGAAGGTGGATGAGTGATCCAAAACTCATTTTGGAGTATGGTATGGAAGATATGAAAGTTCCAGGTACAGTGAGTTAGCTTTTCCTCAATTCTTCTGCTTTCATGCAAAGAAGTCCCACAGCCTCAGCTTCTGATTTTCTGGCAAACTTCTGGACTCCCAAGCAAGACTTTTAATGCTATTTTTTTATTTCCCTGAATTTTCACTCCAGATCTTCATGGCTTTTTCTGCTCTGTATTCTTTACACCTTTTTTACTGAGTTGGTTATTCACCCTCACTTTTAGAGGGAAAAGAAATTTTACTTTCAGCATGTTTGAAACTTAAGAGTTTGATCCTACAATCACTGAAGTCTAAGGCAACAAGGGTGTTCTGTTCAGAGAGAGCAGAACAGCTCCAGGTGCCTGGACTTGGTGTTTTCAAGCAGGGAGCCTTCACATTTAAAAGGAAATTATTGTGTTCAGATTCATTGTCCATATATACAAGATGGGAAATTTGCTGGACAAAAAGGTCAAATGTGCTGCTGGCAGAGCTGCTCTCAGCTGCCCCTGCTGCAGGAAAAGCCAGCAAACCCCTCTGCAGTCCTGGCTCAGGGGAGCCAGAGCTTGGGAGGTGGAAGCTCAGCTGAGATCCCTCTGTGGGGATTTCAGCCCAGGAACTAAACCAGAACTAAAGCTCCAGGGAAAGGAGGTACCACAGGGAAGCTGCTGCAGCCTGACACAGACATCCATTACCAAATGTCTGAGAAGAAATTCTGTTCAGATTTATTTTCCTGCAGTTTAATAACAAGGAAAGCTTGTGCAAATATCAGCTGCAAAGACTTGGGAAAGCAAATCAAATCCAAGCATGCAACAGTGAACAGGTATCAGTGATAATTAAATATTTGCCTGGATTTTGACAACCTTGAACAATTCAGTAAATCCTAGCACTCCATGTGCACAGCCTGATAATAATAATTATTATTATCAGACAGCTGCACTGCCCTTGAGAACTGGGCAGTGGGTTCTGGTAGGAAGGAAATTGCTGCCACATGCAGTAAATAAAAAGAAGTTTGAAAAAAAAAAGAAATACACACAGAGTTGTGCTGCAGAATCATTCCATTGAGCCTGGCTAGAAACACAGGCAGCTACAAACCAATCATTCATCTCCAACATAAACACAGATTGGGTTCGACTTGCAGTAACATAGGTTGAGATTTTTAGTAGATGACATAAATAAATGTATTTTTATATTTCCTGACCACATTAAGCTTGAAATCAAGAGTTCTAAAATGTGAGCCATACACTGTAAGGCTTCTAATAGCCAATAAATTCAGACAGTCACACTGAAGCAATGTTTTCTCCTTAAAGGTACATTTTGCTGCAGTGTGTACAAATACAAGGGGACTTGTTTTTTTATGGGTTTGTAATTATATGTAGCTGAACACGATCATTCAATAAGGGTTAAAGTTCTCTTAGGAGGACAGCAAGATGGAAACCACTTCAGAAGGCACAATCTCAGATCCCAAATATTATTTCTACATGGAAAGACATTAGTAAGGAGATGGGGGAAGGTTGAGGAAAATTCATTTCTCCAAAAGAAAAAGACCAGTCAAGGAAAGGTAAAGCATTCTGACTCAAGAACATCAATGCATTCCTCTGTTCCTGCCCCACTTCTGCTGCACTAAGAAAGAACAAACACAGTTCTTATCCTGCCCAGTGCATCTACTTCCCACGTGTAAAGCAGGGCTCAGAGTGCTGGATCTCCTTCAGGTGGTGTTAAAGGAATGAACCATCCTGGAGAGTCACCAGTGATACTTGAGAGCTGAAACACTGCCTCATCAAAGGTTGTTTTTCATCTCCAGCCCTTCCAGCACTTCAAAGTGGAGCTCAGCATTATCCCCACACTGGGAAATGGAATACAACACAGCAAGGAATTTTTCAGCTTCTCAGGAAGGGCCAGCAGCAATGTCAGGAGGGATCTCAGGTGGCAGAAGAGGCGTGCAAGATGCACAAAGGCTGATGCTCAGCAGTCAGAGAGCTCAGGGCCAGGGAGCACCAGGCTGAATTTCAGCTTTGCTCCCCACATGAGCTCTGGCTGAAGGACACAGTCGCTGCCAGGCTTGGAAGGCAAATCCCTCAGCACAGACTGAGCCTGTTTGTGTTTTGGACCCAGCACTTGCAGAGGGTCTCTGACAGAGCCGTGCTCCCAGTGGGGGAGCCATAAAGAGTCAGTGTGTGCTGGCTCCAGAGCCCCTGATTGCCTGGATGTGCTGGAAAAGCCAACTGGAAATGTCTGAGTGCTGATGTCACTGCAGTTCCATGGCTCTGGAGGCTGCTCAGCTTTCCTTGGGGCACCCATTCCTTGCAGGAGCCTCGCTGAGCTTTGTTCCCTGGCTGGAAGTTTGTGAGCAGAGAGAAGTGAAGGTGGCAGCTGAGAGCCTCCCTTCACAACAAGGCAAATCATCCTTTTCAGGGAGAATTTGTCATTCCTAGCCCAGCTTAAAAACCAGAAGTTGGGACTGAGTAAAGGAAATGGAATTTATTTTCAAAATAAATTTGAAATCACCAAGGCTTTTAAGGGGAATTGAGCTGCATGGAACAGAATTGATAAGAACCTCCCCACTCACCTAAGTTAAGGTTGAAAAGTCAAGTGTTCAAGGGCTGGAAACACCAGAGTAAAGGCTGCCATGTGCACTCCTAATTCACATCTCCTGTGTGATACAATTAAAAGCTATTTTTCCCCATGGCCTCACCCCATTTCATTTAGTGGGCAGGATGAACAGAGCTATTCAGTAGTTCTGGTTGGGTTTTTTTTACCTTTTCGAGTCAATGTGTGGCCTTGGCTTTATTTATAGCATGCCATTTAAACTCTTCACTGAAAACACGATTATTCACATCCTTGTGGGTTTTAATATAACACTTATCACAGAAATATTTGCTTCAAAAACATAACAAATGTCTCATGACAAAACCCCTGCCAGCGAGGTAGGATGGTAGCACAGTCCCTTGAGCCCAAATGCTTAATCAGAATCAGAGGTCCCACAAGCTTGTTTTGCTTAGGATGAGATCATCTGAATGTAATACAGTGTATAATATATTCTTGGGTTTTAGCAAACCAATGGTAACAAAACCCCATTTCTCTGGGACGCAGCTCCAAAACTTGCAGTGCCCTGAGCTGTGGCTTTGGGAAAGCATCTGTTTCCTTTCAGCAGTGGCCACAGCATCTGCAAACCTTGTTCTCTGAGGTTTAAAGCACCTCCTTCTAAGACCATGGGGCAAACAAGCAGGGCCTGACCTGAAGCAAAGTAACGTAGCAAAGTAAGGCTGGAGTGAAATTATTCCCGGCTCGCTTGATTCTGCAGGGTGCACACTGCAATTTGCAATTTTAAAGGCAAAAGAATGACTCCTACCTCTGTTTGCAGGCCTCTGTACATGCATGTGGTTATGTACTACACCTAAACCCAAAATGTTGTCATATTTGATTACAAAAACCTTGAAACTTCTTTGAATGTGCAGCACACAACTGTGCTAATGTCCTTTTCCAGCAGTTAATCCACCACCAGCAAAGGTTTAGCAGACTTTAACTCAGGCATTACACAAATTGTTCCTCTCACAGACAATTCACATTTACCCTTTGAATTTGGATCTGGGTTACAAATCAAGGAACTTTTCTTTGGAGACATTGTAGAAAAAAATGTTGCTTCATGTTCTTCCACAAGCATGAAACCATTTGATAAATAGAATTTTCAAGTTTATACAAGCCTGCAGTCCCACCTGCACATCCTGTCAGGGAAATCAATCCATGATTCCCTGTCAGGCTGCTTGTTTTACAGCACGGGCTCAGAGAAAAGTGCTTGTTAGAAACATTTTTAAAACATTTACTCACTGTACTGACAGCCCTTAGGATCTCTTTCCCTTCTTATGGTCTGTGTTGCTTATCTCCCACTGTTCCTCGCTGATGCTGTCTTCAGAGGCCAGCTGAAAGAAAAATGAACAATGCCAACAGTTTATATCCACCAGACTGGAAACCTGGCATGTCTGCAGCATTTTTTATTATTATTATTATCATTATTATTACAAATAGGTTTTGGAATTTGTAGTTTTGGCATAATGGGAAGATTCATTCTAAAGAATGTAGCTTAGCTTTTTAAAAAGTGCTAAATCAGTTTGGATCATCTCAAACTGGAGTATTTCAGAGAGGACTGGGACTAAG
Organism: Motacilla alba alba; assembly: GCF_015832195.1. Taxonomy (NCBI): domain Eukaryota; kingdom Metazoa; phylum Chordata; class Aves; order Passeriformes; family Motacillidae; genus Motacilla; species Motacilla alba. The sequence continues at coordinate 18,885,396 of NC_052025.1, read as the reverse complement.
ATTCTTTCTTGATTTGAGGTAGCAAAAAGGATGTTCACAAATATAATCTCAAGTACCACTTAGAAGCATCTTAAATACTTAAATTCTTCTATTAAAAATACTGCTATTATTATTGTGTTTAGACTGTATTTAACCCTTCCCATGGCAAAGTGACAGAGGCTCTCAGAACTCACTAAGCCAGGCTGTAATTTGCTGCACTTTTAACTAATTTTCCTTTTAAACAAAAAGGAGGCTGTGATGGAGCAAAGTGCAATATCTGCAGTGGGGCAGATATTTCACTCTAAGAACACATTAAATCTCCAGGGGCATCACTTGGTTTTGGACTTGAGCTGAAGTTGCTGAGGAGCATTAGTGAGGCCTTGTCTCTGAATTTATCCCTGAAAAAGGAAAAGTAAAAGAATTTTTCATTTTTCTTCTCGCCGGTTTTGTTTGTTTTGATTTGATAAATAAGCTAAAGAAGGTCAGGCCATAGCACCAAACAACTGTCAGTGTGAGAGCTGTGAAAGAATTTAGATTATCCCAGTTCATATGCAGTTTCTTCATGACATTTTCATTTTTATTTAGGAAATAAGGAGCCTGAAAGTTTAGGAAGGACTTTTCTCAGGCTGTGCTTATGTGAGCAAAGCCCTCCTGTCTCTGTCAGCCCTGACCGCTCCTGAGGCTGCACAGAACCTTCTGCTCCCTTTGCTGCCCTTCCCCACCTGTCCTGGCCAGGCACACAGAGATCCCTGACTGCTCAGGCAGAAATCAGAGTTTGCAGCTCCCTGGTGCCCTGTGCTGAACCTTTCCCTGGGGTTTTTCAAACCTGCTCTCAGCTGAAGGGCTGAGGAGGCCAGGGCAGGCCAGGCAGTGCCCAGGCTGTCTCCAGGCTCCAAACTCTCCTCTCCAGCCTCAACCTCCAGCCCTGAACATAAGCAAAATTAGTCTGGATGTCTTTAGTTATTAAAGTGTTTTATCTGTCCACTCCCTGACAATTTGTGCCTGTCTGGTGCATGAGAAAGGGCCCTTCTAGGGCAAAACCACAGATAAAATGTGTTTTTAAACTGAATTTAAAGCCCTGAATGTGGATATTTCATAATCTAAGCTGAATATCCATAGAAAGAACAACTGTATGTTTTCAGTAATGACCTAATTCAACTAATTCAATAATGAACTAATTCAGCCCCTTCCAAAACAATGAACTCTTACTCATTATCAACTGACGGTGCTTGGGGACCTTCACTAATTACCACTATTCTTTGGTGCTGGATGCATTTATGTCATGGGTGCAGGGTAAAGATGGACATGCAAAGAAAATATAACTGTTTCTTTTTGTTCCTACTCACAAACAGTGATGGGAAAACCTCCAAAAGCTTTCTTGCTGTTTTGTGGTTGTCAGGACACTTCATTTTCTCTCATTCCCAAGCTTCAGGAGCTTCCTCTTTGTGATTGCAAACAGATGATGGCAGAGGCAGCAATTAGACTAATCCAAGTAAATTCCAATCACTGGTAGCCTGCAGCAGCTTGCAGGGCTCCCATCAAATGGAGGCCCACCCTTAGCACCAAGCTGTCAGCAGGAAAAGAGAAATTAAAATTGATTTTTAGAAGCAAATTTCTGTGACCTTCCTCATTGCACCCAGGAGTATCTGCAACATCTGTCATTTATTATATATCATGGCTGGGGTTTTTAACCAACCACTGAGCCTGGCCATTCCAAATCCAGTGTGCACCTTTGCCTGTATTAGTGCCAAGTCTCGGGAGTTTTGACCATCTGGGAGTTCCACAAAAGGAGGAAGTGTCTACACCTCTCTGCACACACCAAGAAACATTAAAATATACAGCCTAGGAACTGGTTTGAAAATGATACCTTTAAAATTGGAGCTTTTAGTACAACCAGAATAGATTCTGCAGATTTATCCTGTCCTTGCCAATCTTTACAATCTTTCTTTGCAAAACAGGGGTGGCAGGCCCTCAAAAAGTTTATTTTTTAAAATAATGACCCAAATAAAACCAATGGCTAGTGACAGCAGCTCCTCAGTGAGCTCAATGGGCACAAAATACGAGAGCAGAGTCTCTCATAATAGTGCAGGAGCTGCTAAGGAAATTTAGTGTAAGTTTCAGAGTCACTCCTCTTCCATCTTTTCTCAGGAATCCCAGTTCAAACACAAGATCTCCCAGACTCTGGAGGTTTTCTTGCAATGGAGGCTGTCTCCAGAAGCTGCCCACAGATTTCCCAGGATACCAGACTGTTGTTCCCCACAGTAAAGCAAACCATCCTCATTTCTCTTCCTTCCAATATTCTTCCATAATTCCAATGTTTTTCTCTGAAAAACAAAACCAGGTCATAAACCCAGTTGAGCTTTGGACAAAAAGTTTCCAAAAGCAGCAAATATAATGCAAGGAAAGTCATTTTGTAACACAGAAAAATACAAGCACAGTTATACAAGTGTTCTTGTTCCAAGAACAATTGTAAGTGGGTTTTGTTTTGATTTGGAAAAAACTCCAGTATCTCAGTGTAGTTGCAGCAGACCACACACTGGAAAAATTACATGGTTTGCTGGTGGCTGTATAATAAGAAAGGATTTTTCTCTCAGAGACAGAAAAGGCCTATTCAAGGTTGGAAAGGGAGTGTAGCTTGGAAGAATGAAGAATCAGGAAGCTGAGGAGATAGGTCAGAATTGTGTGAGGGTGATGTGGTCTCATTGTCTGAACAGCTGCCAGGGAATTAGGAAAGACAGCTTCTCCTTTTTCATCAAAACACAGGGACTAAAAGCAGAAATCCAATAAATAGCAGGTTTAGGTGTTTGCTGTTCGGGTGGCTCCATCCCTGGTGTCTAGCTGGAGATAAGAGGTTTTGCAACACAAAGTGGCACAGATAGAAAATAAAGTGGGAGGATAAGCACAGTGGGCTCTGTGCCAAAGGTTTTGTGATGTGCTCACACAGAATCCCGCAGCAAGAGAAGCCATAAATATCTCCAGCATTTATGGATGAAGATCCGCTCCAGGCTGGAGACAAGTGAAGCACTGTCGGAGTCAGTCCCTGACTTCACACTCATGGAGTGAGCCCACTGTAGAAGCTGCTTTCCAGGTTATTTTACTGCATTTTACTTCATTGGGCAATTTTGGATGGACTCCAATGAGTAGATTTTTTAAAAAACATTCTTTTTACCAATAAAACACAATAAAAGATTTTATAGCCTTGATGTGTTTCTGGCATGCTTCAAAAACTGCTGCTAATAAAACTTTTCCAAGAGGAAAAAATGACCAAGCTGTCACAATGTAAATATGATCTCTTTTTTTTCTTCTCTTTTTTTTTTTTTAATTTGGGATTTTATGCAGGAAACTGGGAAACAACATCACAGGAAAAGATTATGTTAAGAGAAGAAAACCTATGCAAACACAACTTAGAGTGGAACAGTGTCATGTTCCTGGCAGCCCATGTTAAATGCAGTTGGAAAGAATTGTGTTTTCATGCACACCAAGGGCTGGCTCCTCCTGACCACTGAGTCAGTGACAATTCACCAAGTGACTTCAGTGATGCCCTAAAGCAGCAGCCTGGCTTATGAATATGGCACCAGGCAGCCAGACCAGAGCTCTGAGCTCAGCCCTGGCCTGATCCAAGCTCCCTGTGTGAGATCCGTGCAGCTCCTCACATGGACAGAGGGGCGAGCTGTCAGTCTGCTCCCCTGCCAGCTCTCTGAACAGTCCCGGCCTCTCCTGGTGTGCCAAAGCCTTTGTTCTTGAGGTGTTTTGAGGTGCAATTATGATTTAACAAGGAATGAGTAATGCCCAGCCTTAACCACCACACCTCTGGCATCGTTCAGCACTGTGGTGACTCTGGTTCACTGCCCTGCCTGGTTGTGCAAGAGATAAAATGTGCCAAATGCCCAAAAAAAAGTGATAAGATGTGCCTTCAGCACCCACGTCCCCTGCAGCAGGAGCTGTGTACACAGCACTGCCCTTTGTGTGCAGAAGCTGCTGTGTTTTCAGGGATCATCACCTCTGTTCCTGAAAGTGGCCCCTCCTGAGGAGCAGGAGGGCAGGCAAGTGGACAGAGAGACCTGCCAGGATGAACAAGGAGCTCCTGGTGATATTCCTGCTCTCATTTCAGTGCACTTTTTACTTCTGAGAGCTCTGTAATATCTCAGAGATCTCTTCTGAGAGGCTCTGTAAGAACTGCAATGTTGGTATTTATTTTACTCTACCAGGCAACATTCTCAGCTCTGAAATTGGCCACGCGAGGGCACCAGCACTGCTCAAGAAAAACAAACAAACAAAAAAGGCAAAAAAAGACAAAACTGGGTAAGCAAAGGAATAAACAGGAGTTTGTTTGCAAACTGTAGAGCTGCAAAAGCACACGAGAGCAGGTTCCAGGCAGGAGCCACCCAGCCAGAGCATCCAGCAGCTCCGGGGTGCACAGCAGGGAGGAGGAAATCCCCCACCCTCAAAAGGAGCTGAGCTGCTCCTGCTGCCCCTGCCAGGCTCCCCTTGCCCAGAGATCCTTTCCCTCAGGGTGGCTGTGGGAAAAGCTCCCACACCTTTGTTGTGCTCGGTGCCCAGAGCCTCCCTCTGCCCAGGCTCGGCCCCCTCTCCCTCTGCACAGAGAGGTTTTCTCACCTGACAGCCAGGGGAGCAGAGATGTCTGAAATGACATTTTCAGCCCAGCAGTGGTTACCTTGTTTTGAGCCTTTTCAATGGGCATTATGTGTGAGAGGCACTGCATGTAACTCCAGAAGTAAAACAAAAGAGTTGTAACTTGAGCTGAACATCCAGACTGAAGAGTTGTTTTTTCCACAAAGACACCACCAGAAGGAATTCCTTTAGAAAGAAAAGAAAAACCACGTGATTTTTCAAGACTGCATCTTAATTATCTGATTTTAAACGATGCCATGTATAAAGAAAGCCCTTGGCCTCCCCAAATTTGTCACTGAGTTCTCCCTGCCAAACACCATCCAGGACACACAGCCATTTGCACCAAGAGAAAACCATTGCATTCAGAATCCCAGAATGCTCTGAGTTGGAGGGGACATTAAAGATTACCTGATTCCACCCCTGCCATGGCAGGGACCCCTCCCACTGTCCCAGGCTGCTCCAAGCCCCATCCAGCCTGGCCTGGGACACCTCCAGGGATCCAGGGGCAGCCACAGCTGCTCTGGGCACCTGTGCCACCACCCTCACAGTAAAGAATTTCTTCCACAAATCTCACCTAAATTTGCCCTTTCAGTTTGAACCCATCCTTGGCCCATCACTGCAATTCCTGATGAAAAATACCTACAAACCCCCTGTTCAAGAGGCAGTCCTGTATGAATGTGTAGATAAGTGCAAAGCTCATTTTGCTTACAAAGGAAAATCCTCACTGCTAACAGATTCCTGTGGTTAAGCTAAAGCTTGTCCTGCAGCATCGGCTGTGGATACAAAAGGATTGTTCTTTTTTGTTGTGACTGTAAGTGAACAAAATGCTGTTTGCAACTAGATGTTTCTCCCGAGGTTTTGTGATAGCCTGGATTAATTCCATGCAATTATTCTGGGCAAGTAAATTTATTCTGAATGCCCTGGTAGGTTTGTGGCAGTTCGGAGGAATCTCCCAGATAGGACACATCTGTTGTGAAGAACACCAGGTAAGGCAGGGATGGGGGGAAATGGAAATAACTCCAGCTGCAATCAGGGTAGAACGGATCCCAGCTGCCAGACAAGGGGGTGAAAAGGGTTTTACAGGACCATCCTTACAGTCTGAACCGTTTTTGTACTATTTGAAAAGCTGCTTCTTCTACTGTGATTGTAGAGATACGTGCCAGAAAACCAGAGCAATGAAGAGTTCCAAAGTGCACATATGAATTTGAAAAGTGTTTGATTGAATATTCCACAGCAAATTGTGCATAGATTGTTTTATTCAATACAGAGTGCTGTAAAATCCTGAAGTGTTTTATTGTTCTTGAGGTACTGAAATTATTTCTAATTCTACTACTAGGAATAATCAAGCCAAAAGTGAAAAACAGATTGATTTTGTTGTTATGCCTAACTCCAAACGAGTTCCTAGCTCCTAGCAGCACTCTGTAAAACCACACAGCCCTGCTGCCCAGGGGCAGTGCCTCAGCTGCAGAAACATGCAGACCCCTGGAACATTTCCTGCTCTCCTGGCTCCTTTTCCTGGGACTGTTGGTCAGTGCTAATGAGAAGATGAAGGGCAATGCTAAATTTAAATTTACTGACTAAACCAGAGAGCTACTGGCAATGTCTAAGTTAAAATCACATGTATTTGCAACCTTTTATATTCAAAATAAAAGCAATTCTAGAGTACTTAGACCTGATTTAAAATGTTTGTAGTCTGCCACAAGCTTTTTTTAACCCTGTAATCTAAGTGCTCCCATTTGGAATGCCGAGGCGGAGATATTTTTAATCCAGGACTAAAGCCTTTAGTGCTGAAGTAGTTCCATTTTCCCAAGCCAGCTGTGCAGTTGCTGTGTTAATTAGGAGATGATCATTAATAGAGGAACAGGAGGTCTCTGAGGTTGTACATTTATTACATGTTCTGAAAAGGGGGTCAGTCCTTTGCCTTTTGTTTTTTGCCACATTTGGGGGTTCATTTTGGTCAGGAGCCCACCTGCAAAGCAGCTCAGCTACTCCAGTGCAAAACATGATTATTTTAAATATTTGTTCTGCTTTTCCTCATGGCCCAGTCCCATCTCCAGATTCACCAACAGATGCTCAGGAATGTAAAACACCCGGTGGGGACTGTATCAATTTGGGGAAAACTGTGCTCTTCTAAAAAGCCCTTCTGAAACTTGGTTTAACTCAGCTAAAATGTGTCTCTCTAATAATTTAACTTGATGTCACAGTTTTGAATTGATGCTGGGACTGGATAAAAAGGACAACATCAAGATAAAAGCTGCAATTAATTAAAACTGCAATAATTGCAAGTATTAGTTTTCCTTTTCAGCTTCCACAGGGATTGTTGCCATGACAGGTGGGAAGATGCTGCCAGCATAATTGTTTCTTTCTTGTCAGGGTTAGAGGATTTTACTTACTGATATTTGTGGGACACTTTGAAATTCAGAACAAAATAGGTACCAAAAAAGAGACCTTTAGAATAAAGATAAGTAACATTAGAGAAAATATGTGACTTCTAAAAATTATAATTTTGATTGAGGGGATCAATCTTCCCTCATTTTCCCCACCCTGCCAGAAGTTTAACTGCTCCTTCCACTCAGCCCAAACTTTCAGCCTTCAGTCGTAGCTCCCATCCAGCAGAAAGAATCAGCTTTTCCCTTTTGAGCCCCCAAATCTGTGGAGCAGCAGCCCCTGACAGAGCTCTCGTGTTTTCCCTGGCAGGGAGCAGCTGGTGAGGATGAGGAGGGACACCCTGAGGTGCTGGGCTGTGCTGGTGGCAGCGATGGCTCTGAGCGTGGCCGAGGACTTCCCGTGGACCAAGAACAACCCAGGCTCCTTCTACTACGGCACCTTCCCAGCTGGTACCGCCCAAACCCGGCTGGCTCGGGCTTGGAATGTTCTAGACCTGCTCCTGTGCTTGCACAAGGAAGTGACCCAGAGGTTTTCTGTGTCCTTCCAGGGAAATGGCAGGAACAGAAATGGAGGTGGCTGCAGGATGCAGAACACTTTGGGATGTGCTCCTGGGAATACAGGGATCCACGTGACCCTGCATTCCATAGAGCCACCTCAACAGGAAACCCAGAGGAAAGGCTCACAGACAACAGTTCATATCCAAGTGGAGCAAGTCACACCTGAGAACTCTTCTCCTTTTTTATAAATTACCTACAATTAATGAAATAAACTAAAACACCCTTTGTTATGCAGCTAATTTAAGAAATTAGTGAAATAACTGCTGGGTTTGTTTCAAGCTGGTCAGTATTATCCAATCCACTCTTCAGGAGAGATTTATGAATCTTATCCTTTCTTCAACACATATTTAAACACATGTCATCCAAGCAAAATCAAAACTAGAAATATACAGGCACTGACTGGTTTTCATGCTCAAGTCTTTAAGTCATTAATGATATGGTATTTTGTGTAGCAATAGGAAAATAATCCAGAATATTTCTGTATATTTTACATAACATCAAAACTTGTAGTTGCTAAAACTACCATGAAAACCAGCAGGGAGAAATTATGTGGAACCCTAATTTGTTTTTTAAAGTAAGACATTTCTGCCACACTATCAATGCCCTACCTCGTCACTGCAAAATACAGATTTTACAGGTTTAATAAATGAAAGGATTCCATTTCTTTTTCAGTGCATCAGGACACCTTCATTTATTCCCCATTTTCAGACCTATTTAGGCACAGACACATTTTGAAATGCAGGAAACCTCAGCCTCTCCAGCAGTGCTTCCTTCCACTCCCAGTTCCTTTCTCCTATGAACATTTAGCACCAAGACCAATCAGCAGGAACATGTTCCAATAACTCCCCTGGTTTTACCTTCAGGCTTCTTGTGGGGTGTGGGGAGTTCTGCCTACCAGACCGAGGGGGCCTGGGACAAGGATGGGAAGGGGCCGAGCATCTGGGATGCCTTCACTCACAGCCGAGGGAAGGTGCTGAGGAACGAGACAGGAGATTCCGCCTGCGATGGCTACTACAAAGTCAAGGTACTGCTCTAGAGGAGCCAGCTGCACCTCTGCAGTGTTCTGGGGCCACTCCTTCATCCTGCTTTCCCATTTTGAAGGAACAGCTTTAGCTGCTCTAAAGGTTATTCAACTTAGGAATCCCAGTGCTGATGTTTTTAATCAGTTCAGTAAAATCTTCTGCCTTTATAATCTCATAGAACCAATAATCCCACAGTGTTTCCCAAATACATCTCAGCTTTTGAGGATTTTTATGTCCAAAAAATATTCTAGATGCTGTAGGAAGTTCAGATGCTCAGTTAGAAATACAATGAACGTATTTGACCTTTAAATAAAATTAACGTGTGCATGTATGAGGTTTTCCATGTATTTTTCAGAGGCTTTAAAATTCAGTCTGGATGTTGCCCATTTTTTGAAAGGATAACAAACAAATAATCAATGCAGCTCTGTTCACAACATGCTTCCAAGGCTAATACCATCAAAACCAATTTTGAAATTGCTGTGCTGGAGGAAAGACAGATACACAGCAAGAGGAATCCAAATGGCTCTGAGAAGGCAGGGTTACATAATTGGAATTGCAACTAATTTAATAAAAGTTCTATTCCACTGAGGTTTCTCCACATAGATGAAGTCCAAGGGAGAACCAGAGGTCTCAGCAAGAACTAAGGGAAAAGAAACTAATTATGCCTTACTCTCCTAAAATGGAAAAATGCAGGTGAGGTTTCATTTGAGCTCTCAAACAGTAGAAGTTTGCAAGAACAGCTTAAAAAGTATCTCAGAGAAGCTGGGGCTTTAAGCCTCACAGGGGTTTGAGGCTCAGAAGAGATTGATGCAGAGATTATTTGGATTTGGATTTAGAAATACTTTCTAAAATTTGCTTATATTTGTCCACTTACCTCTTTATATCAGAGCACTTTTTGCTTTCATCATCAGAATTCTTTTTGCATTGGCACCAATACCACCAATTTCTAATTTCATTGAACACTGAAGATGTACAATTTCTTAGGAAAAGAACATATATTCAAATGGGATTTAGGGGGTTTGCTCATTCCACTATAAGACAGTGAAGGAAAGTCCAAGTAATTATGTTTTTGAGCCTGAGCTGATATGTTTGAGGTCGAGATTTACAGGCCTCTATTATTTTCTAACACAAATTCTGTATAAATATAATTGTATTGCAAAACCTCAGATCATTTTTCTGTAGTGCAAACATTCAGTCTCCACAGTTGCACAAAAATTACAGGACTTCTCTGGACTATCAAAAAAAGTGGTTCAAGAGGAAGGCTTCAAGTAGAATGAGCCATCACCTCAAAGATCAGAAAAAAACAGATGGAATCCTCTTTTGTGCAAATCTTTCATAGATTTTCTGCATTCAGATTTAGTTAAGAAGATGAGGAACTGAAGTTATTCTGCTTGGCCTCAGGATGTGTTAATTGGATTTTCTTCTCACAGGATGACATTCAGTTACTGAAGGAGCTGAAGGTGAATCACTACCTCTTGTCTATCTCATGGCCAAGGATTATGCCCACAGGCATTAAAGGTAAGCACAATTTCACCACATTCTTCCCAATATTCTTATCTGTTAGGAATTTTGCTCCTGAGTAACCCACAGCTGTTCAACATTCCTGTGACACAGATTCCTGTTTGTCTGCATTTTACCATTACAGAATTCCCAACACTGTGATGTAAAATTCCCTGGTTAATATTTTTAGATTTCTGTTCTTCCAGTTCTTTGGGAACAAATGCAGGTAATTCCTTGTCTGTGCTTTCCATCAGCTGAGCAACTGAATGAGAAGGGAATACAGTTCTACAATGACACAATTAACAGTCTTCTGGAAAACAACATCACCCCTATTGTGAGCCTCTACCACTGGGATCTGCCACAGGTCAGACAATATTTAACTTAGTGAAACACCTCAAGTAAAGCCTTCTGATAGAAATAATTTCCTAAGATTAAGAACTAAGAGTACTTAAAAAATTAGAGAACCCTTCACGATTTTAAGAATTTGGAAATATTTCCTATTAATTTGGATTTTATGTGCACTGCAGTTTTGAAAAATATTTTTCTGAACTAGAAATAGAAACAGAATAGAAATAAAAGTATCCTTAAGCAGCAGCTGACCTTCAAGTACAATTACTGAATCTTGAAATTCTTATTTCCAAAGGTACTCCAAGAAAAGTATGGTGGCTGGCAGAACATAAGCATGATTAATTATTTTAATGATTATGCAAATCTATGTTTTGAGAAGTTTGGTGACCGTGTGAAACACTGGATTACATTCAGCAATCCTTGGGTAAGTCCTCAATGCTTTCCTTCCAAACTTTCCCATTGCACTGTTCTGTTCCCAAAATTCTGTGCAAATGGCACTAGAGTAGGTGAAAAAGATGGAAAGGGAGAGGGAAGGGGAAAAATTTAAACCATTAATCTTTGTGGCCAAACATCTCAGCGGGTAGATTTTGCACAATGGCAGGGCTTTAAGACATGAAATTCCAAGAAAATTTTGAAAACTCCTCAGCTGGAGAGACTAAAATTAGAAATTAGGAATTTGAAAGGCATTTGTTATTTACCCTTCCCCATTCAGCTCAGCCCTCTAACCCTCCTCACCAACACGCCACAGCTCGGTACCAAGCAGGCAGGAAATGGGAGCCAAGGCAGGGCACAGGGGATTGGAGAGGGCCAGCCCAGGCAGGGGGCACAGGAGGCAGAGGATGGAGCACATCCCCGGGCTCTGGAGCCCGGGGCAGGACTGACTCTGACTCCGTGTGCTTGCAGGCAGTGGCTGAAAAGGGCTATGAAACAGGAGAACACGCGCCAGGACTGAAGCTCGGCGGCTGCGGCGCCTACAAGGCTGCTCATCACATCATTAAAGTAAAAAACCTCCTGAAATCATGCCTGAAATTATGTGCCCATTCAGGATTTTTATCAGATTTCACTCTTTAAACTGAAATGTAGTTTCACAGCCCTGTAATTTCCAAGCAGGACACTGAAATTATCATCTGGCTTTAAACCTCCAGTACATAATCCAAGGCATTACCAATGTTTGGTGCTTGATTTAACACTTGCAACAATTTGAATTTCCTTATATTATAAATGTCTCTTCTAATTTGTTTCAAGCTGGTTGAGAAAGAAAACATCCAGGTTGGTCTAGAAACATCCCGGCCTGCTGAAATGAACCTGAATGTTGCAAGTGACTTCAGGAAGTCTCTCGTAAAAATGAACTTTCATCTGCCTGAAGAAAGGGAAAGACATCCAAAGGGCAGAGCCCTGTCCTGAGGGCTGTGTGTCAGCTCCATGTGGACATCCTGGAATTTAGGGAAGGAATCTTGCTAAAGGATTTTGTGATGCCTTACATGAAATCAAAGTTTCTGTAATAAACACAAAAGAAATTCTGTATTTTCAGGGAGACCTCAGTGCAAAAAGTGCTCACCAGATTTCCATGCCATAAGGGATGAAAATGTGCATTATTTATTCTGTTTTTACATTATTTTTACAGACTCACGCCAAGGTTTGGCACTCCTACAACACCACCTGGCGCAGGGAGCAGAGAGGTAATGAGGATTCATTCTGTGGTTGTGCTGCTGTTTCTGTTAAGGGCTTCAAGAACTGCAGAACTGTCCCTTTGTTTTAAGGGATGGTTGGAATTTCCCTAACGAGTGGCTGGGGGGAACCTGTCGATCCACACAGCCAAACAGACAGAGATGCTGCTGAGAGGTACATCCAGTTCCACCTGGGATGGTTTGCAAACCCCATTTACAGAGGGGACTACCCAGAAGTTATGAAGAATTATGTAGGTAAGTCCCAGTAGCTGTGACATGAATAGATCCACACTTCCAGCACATTACAGGGAATAGCTCCTGGCCAACGTGAGCTTTAGTCATGAAGGGCACAGGGGAGACACAGCAAAAGGCCCCCGCGCTGGACACGGCTCCAAAGGCACTTTGGGGACACACCAGGACACTGGAAATCAGTTTCTCCATGTATTGTACCCAACTTCATTCTCCAAAACAAAAGGATGAAAGATGATCTCATCTTAGAACACAATCAAGCTCAAGTGTCCTCGATATTAATACAGGAAAATCCCATTGGCCCCAGAACAGGGTGCCCAGAGAAGCTGTGGCTGCCCCTGGGTCCCTGAAGTGTCCCAGGCCAGGCTGGATAGGGCTGGGAGCAATCTGGGACAGTGGAAGATGTCCCTGGCCATGGCAGGGGGTGAGGTGATGATTTTAAAAGTCCCTTCCAACCCAAACCATCCAGGATTTTACGATTCTATGATTTATTGCTGGTGAGACAAAGAAAACCAATTTCTGTGCTCCTCAGAAGTTGTTTCCTGTAATTATTTTGCTAGGCAGGAAGAGTGCCCAGCAGGGCCTGGGGACATCAAGATTACCAACTTTCTCAGTGCAAGAGAAAAGCTATATTAAAGGCACCTCGGATTTCCTGGGAATTGGTCATTTTACCACTCGTTATGTTCTGCAGAAGAACTTTCCCTTCCTCCAAGTGTCCAGTTACCACACTGACCCTGACCTGGCTGAACTGGTGGACCCCAACTGGCCAGCTCCAGGCCCTAAGTGGCTCTACTCTGTGCCCTGGGGGTTCAGAAGGTTGCTCAACTTCATTAAGGTGAGTAGAGCATATCTTTAACTATAAAAGAAGCAAATAAAATGCCTGGTTTAGATTTAGATTTTCAACAGTTCCGGCTATTGGTCTTGTCGTAGTGGGAATTTTCTTTGTCAAAATACCCTTAATTTCAGCTCAGAAAACTACAAAATTCAGCCATTTTAAAATAAGCCCCATGGTTCACTTAAATTCCTCCTACACATTTTTCTTACTTAGGTAAGTAAATGTAGAAGATTGCTTTCAATGAACTCTGCTAATTCACATATTCTGTCAAAATGAAATGATTTCATGTGAAGCAATTTCAACATTTCTGTTTGCAGACCCAGTATGGGAACCCCCTGATTTATGTGACAGAGAACGGAGTGTCTGAAACAGTGCAGTGCCCTCAGCTGTGTGATGAGGGGAGGATCCAGTACCTGAAGGGATACATCAATGAGATACTCAAAGGTCACTTGAAAACAGCTTTATAGGATTTGACTTCTGGGGTGTTTTCACCTTCTGCTTATTTTTTATGTTGTCCTTTCCATCAGAGAAATAACTATTCACAAGTCAAAATGGACAGCAAACCAGACTCTCAAATTTTCACCAAAATGTCAAACTAAGCAAACACATCAATACTAATAACTGCAATAACCCACCTGAGATTTAATACTGCAATAAATCATCAGTTTCCACTCTCAGAAAGGAGAAACTACCATGCCCATAGAGCTCTACTACCTCTAAGCTAAAGACAACAATTTCAAAGAATCTGAATTAGTTTGTACTTCATTTTTCTGTCCTCTTCCCCTGCTATCTCTTCCTACTATATAAACCAAAACATTTACAGAACCATATTTGAAGGACAAACCCCGCCTTTATCAGTGATTTGTGTTCTGTTTCCAGCTCTAAATGACGGTGTAAATGTCAAAGGTTACACTGCCTGGTCACTGCTGGATAAATTTGAATGGAACAAAGGCTTCTCTGAAAGATTTGGGCTTTACCACATTGACTTCAAAAACAAGAACAAACCACGGTACCCAAAGGCATCTGTTGACTACTATAAAAAGATTATCAGTGCAAATGGATTCCCAAATCCAAGAGAGGTGATGTCAGCTGCTAATTTTGATTTTTTTTTTCCATTTTGTTTGATTTATGTGCAAACATCACATTGAATTTCCGGAAACAACTTGTATGAATATGGTACAGAAGTGACCCTTTGATTCTGTAAAATAGGGATGTTTAATACAGAGATATTCAGATACTGAAAGTGGGAACAGCCTCAATTACTGTTTCTAAAGTGTTCCACAAACTCTAACTGGACTTAATGATGAAGTCAAAAATTCTCCACCAGAAGTTATTTAGCAGTGCTGTCAGATTTCTAGGCAGAAAACTCCACCTATGTCCTACCCTACTGGAAAATAACCTGGAATGTATTATGTGCCATTACAATTTTTATTAAACAATTAACTCAGAGAAATACTCTGAAATAAAAACCACCAAGAAACTTCCAGAAACCCACGTGTTGGTAGAATGAAGTGGTTTCAAGTTAATTGTAGGGACGAGGAGGGAGTGAGGAGGATGCTCAGTCTCACAGAAGTGTCACCCTTCCCAGGTGGAAAACTGGCACCGGAAGGCCATGGACACCTGCTCTGCCACACACCAACACCTTGCTGCAGGTAAGGATGCTCTGGTTTGTTCTACAAAAGCAGATTCTGTAAAGTTCAGATATTAAATTGCTCTCTGAATGCTGCTAAAAGGTATTTTCTCCCCAAAAGCACTACAAGCCTCTAAAGAAAAATGTTTTTATTTATTGTCTCCAACTAAAACCATTGTAGCTAAATGGATCAGCTGTGGATGTTACTGAAATACAGGAACTGGAAGAGTTACTACTTAAAATTGAGGCTGGGGAGGACAGCATTCTCCTTAAAATAAAACTTCTGAATCCTTTTTCAAACACAAACCAAACCCAGACAAATCAAGAAAACCACACAGACAGAAAATCTCGAAATGTTTGACTTTAACATGAAGTGGAACTATAAAAAGAAAGAAAAGGGCTAAGGACTGGCCTGAGATTAAATTTGGGCTCTGATGCTCCTGGTAACAAAGAAACCCCAACACAACTGATCCACAACACCTAAAAACCTCCTGGTGTAATTCAGGGCCTTTCAGAATTCCTGGAGTGGGGGTTTTATTAAGATCAAATAACTGCTATAGGTTCATACAAGAGGATGAGCTAAACGCCACATGGCAGGAAACATCCCAGCAGCCAGCCTAAGTTAATCCTGCTCAGCCTCCACTTCCAAGTCATGTTCAGTGTGAATCAGCTGGGTTTACTGAACTCTTCCAGGCTTCTTTGTGGAATAAATGTCTACAAAATAAAACCCATTTAATTTTTCAAAGAGATACAGAACAATCATAAAAAGGCCAAAGCTTCCCAAGGATTTCTCTTTGACAATTTTCTTTCACTTTCAGATGAGGGAAATAAATATCAGAGGACCTGTAAAATACTGGTAATGCACTGCAGCTAATTCACAGCAAGGACAATTTCTGCAGCCCTTTGAGCACTGACATGTCTTCAGAAATTTAACTTAAAAAGAGAGGGAATACTATCATGGATTTACTCCAGCTTTGGCAGATGTGGGAAATCCTGTTTGCTGTTTATGCCAATGCCAACATTTTTATGTTCAAAAAAATCTTTATGTTAACTCTAAGTTAGGTATTACTGTACTCCAGGGGATTAAATCACTTACATATTCCTCATTTCTCAAATTTTAGATTCCCTGATTACTCACATGGAAATGGTGACAGAGATTGTTCTTCCTACAGTTTTCACACTCTGCATTCTCATCAGTATTGTCCTCCTCATATTCTACCTTCGAAACCACAGCTAAAATTGATGTTTGCACACATCTTCATTTGCCAAAAGGACTAAGCTGCAACCGCTTTATTTGAGTAGTTAAAATTTACCACAGATGCTTCTTTTTATACCCCTGTAATGAAATATTATTTACCAATCTACCTAGAGCTTTTATCGTTTCTCTATTCAATTCCCAAACCACCTCTTTGTTTTTCCCAAAATACATTCTCTTTCCACTGATTCTAAGCAGTAGATTTTACAATCATTATTATTTTGGAAATTATTACACATTTTGTTAATCAGAAAAATAGTTAAGAGTAAAGTGATTCAAATCTTGCCAGTACCAATTTCAAGTGATTAAAAGCTGCTTGCAAATTCTGCTTGCAAATTCTGATTTCAGTCTGTTCATCAACAGCATTTTGATTACCATGTAATTGCTATTTGAAGAAAGACACATGATTTTAAAATATAAAAGGACTTAAATATTCCAAGAGCACTGCTTGATTATGAATTTATTAATGTCTAAAAGTTAGGATAATATATACCTTGATATTTAGGTGTGGAGAAGAGTTGCTTGAAGTGAGTAATCCAAGGTGACAACTTCTGAATCAGATTTAAACCACATCCCTGCAGTTTAAACTTACCTTATACAACTTCATAATATATTACACACGAAAATGTGGATTTTAAGTAATCCAAGTACTTCCAAAATTCATATTCCACCTTAAATTCCCTTCTACTGCAGGCAGAAACAAGTACTATAAAAACTTGGTCCCACAATTCAGCTTGAAATATAATTTTGCTTGAAGCCAGAAGTTACAAAAATTTATAATAATAATCTATAATTTATATTTTAAAAAGCATTAATATTGGGGGATTTCCTTATTCTTACTTACCCATAGTTAAGTTTTTAATACAGAATATTTCTGTCTCAGATTATTTAGACAGCATGTACGAAACTATGAAATTGTTTAAATTATACCACCAAAATGTTACCTCACTGATTAATCGACATAACACATGCAACTGCCAACATACTGAAATGATTGTGTCCAGCCAATTATACTGATTTTGTTTTCCAAAAAATTATGCAAAACATACAAGACAACACTGTTAAAATAAGTCACTTCACATTGAAGGAATAAAATAATTTGAAGAGGAGAGAGAAGTATTTTCAAGAATACTCCAAAATATAAATACAGGGACAAAGAAACCCAGACTGGCTGAAGATCCCAAGGCCCTGGATGAAGAGCTTTCCAAATCCTTCAGGATGATGAAGCATCACTTGATCCCAGGAGAACATAACAATATTGCTTGCTTTGTTGGTTAAGATAAATTCACACTTTAAACAGTGTCCGATTGCATTTTTAATGATCAAAAAATAAAATATGAAACCCCAAAGTGCACAACTTTGTTGAATGCCTGTAAATATATGAAAAATCTCCACCATATTTACAAAATATTTATACTGTACAGTCATAATTGCACTGCATTTTTAACAAATGAGGTGCCTACAGGTGAATTGTGGCTGTGGAGGTCCCACTTAAGTGTAATAAAGCAAATAAATCAGTGAAGATGAACTGTTTGAAGCCCAGAGTTTCTAAAGGTTCTGTAGGGACAGAAACCACTGAATTTTCCCCCTTTCTGTACCTTTCCAGTCCTGCTTGCTCAGTAACATCAACTTAAGTGAACTGCACCTGACTGCACTGAGTCATGGTAACAAAATACAGCCTTTCTTCACTGCTTCCATTTACTGTGGAGTCAGACAAGAAACCTGCAAGGACAAAGGGAAAAGCTGGGATTAGCCACTCTTAGAAGGTAGAGATTAGTCCATGCAGCAGCTTCCAGAACTGTATTCAAAGTGCAGTTTTACTGAAGCACTTCACGACAAAAATCAATAATGACAGGCAAGATTTACCAAACCCTCACGTCAAACCTCATCCCCAAAAGGCAAATCACTTCTGTACCAGTCTCTCTGCTTAATTCTTCCCCATTCTGACGCTTTTCTACTTGTGCTGCAGCAAGGCAGATCCTCTCCCCTTTGTACCTTCTCTGACTTGAGACCAGCATTAATGGAAATTTCTCTTCAAAACTCTTCTCAGATTCATTGGCAAACATTTTAGAAATCAGTTGCAAGATTTTTTTGGTATCAGTCATCTCATATTTGTAGCTATTCTGTCGTTTTAACTCTAAAAACATAACTCAGCCGAGGTGAGAAGGCAAAAAGTCACCACTTTCTGAATATCCTTAATTCTGTAAATGCCACCTCACTCTTTTAGTAGAAGGCAAAATATCATTTTGCTTTTGCTAAAAAGTAAATATAAAGCTCAGACCCACTGAACTCAGGATAAAAACTGAATTTGTTTGAAGTCTGTGCTTTGATTATTTCATTTCACCACCACCATTCCCCACCTGAATTGTTTGATGTCCCATGTTCAACTGGAGCATTGGTGCTGACTTGCCACGTTGTTTTCACCTCCTTCTGTCCATGCCCACTGCTTATCTCCACCTTCCAGACTTCAGGGTTATCACTGAGAGAATAATCAGAAAACATCAAAATTGAGTCAGATCTGAATTTCACATCTGAATTTTGTGCTGAAAATGCTGAAGTTTCTCTTACTTTTGATAGAATTTCTTCACAAGAGCTGGTCTGATGGGCAGCTGAAACACATGCTTCTCATTCAGAGGGTTTTCCTTGTAATACTTCATGCAAATCCTACAAGAGATATCAGGTTACTTTCTTTAAAGAAATGCTCGTACAAAAGAGCAAAACCTTGTGCAAAAGTAACTATACCCTCACATTTTATTATTTCCTTTAGTTTCAGTTTTAGATTTTCAGTTTTAGTCCCAAAGCAAAATTTGGCAGGAAGATACAACTGCTCCTTCTGCAGTCTCACTATCACCAACATTACGGTGTTTCTTTAAAACTGCCAAACAATCTCTATTTGTGATTGTCACTTAAAGAGCAAAAGTAGAAATGGAATAATTACTGTGTCAAAGGGAAGAGGTTCTCATGTCTGAACTGCAGCAAGCCTGTACAGCTGACCATTATTTCCAGCATATGGTGAAGCTTTTGAACACGGTGGACTTGTTCCTGGAGATCCACTGATGTGGAAATGAAGTAATCCTGGAAGAGCAAAGGCTTCTGCTCTTACCTGAGCGCTCCATTGCTACAGACACACAACACACCCTCAGCAAATAAAATAGTCTTCCTGCTTCTTTGGAGAAGCCAAGATTTTTAGAGTGGCCCAGCAGACTCAGAACAAAGTCCCGCCAAAGTGTGACAAAGGTTCACTGCCTTGACAGTGACCCAGATCAGATATCAAGGGAATTATCTGGGGATCAGGAAACAAAACAATGACATTTCTGCATTTCTGACGTTTCCAGCCTCATGATCTGCAGGTCAGTTTCTCAGCTTATATGATTTGCATCCCACCATCAGCTAAGCATGCTCTGCTTTAGAAAGTAAAAATAAAGCATCTCACCAAGTAGGTTACTGTTGCAAGTTCCTGGCCTGTAAAAGGAACAGCAGGGAAAAAAATTAAAATTTAATACATGGTGTCAGATTAAATTTTAGCAACATTCAGGTGATCAAACAGGAAAGCTACTAAAGGACAAAGTCAGCAGGAGTGTGATGTTATTTACTGACACGATCATTCATTCCAAACAAGAAAACCCCTCTAAAGTAGTATGGTCAAGGCATGATTTTATTTATCACCAAGGATGCACAATGAAGAGACCCACCATGTACTTGGAGACAGCCACCCTCCTCAGGACACCCAAGTTTACAAAAGCAGTGAAAATAAAAAAAAAAACAAATAAAGAATGAGAACAGGATGACAGATGCCAAAAATAAATGAAGGGGTAACAACAACAGTAAAACACAAAGCTGTGTGTCTTTTGAAACAAATAAGTTTTTAAAAATTTGAAATTTAAAAGCTGAAAAGTTCTATTAAAGAAGCTGGAAACTTCAGCAGATGGGAAGAGAGATGGAGGTTACCCAAAAAATTCATTATTTCCTGCACGGAACAACTTTTCTCCTGAATTCCTAATGCTGTTCCCAAGTGTCAGGCTCACCTATGAAAAAACTGACATAATCCTTCTTCATCTTCTCCAAGCCAACCTCCAGCAGCATCTGAATGGGAGTGATGTCACTGAGGGAAACATCCTCCATTTTTCCATGGTAGGACTGCTGGATCAGCTGACTTAAGAAACTGCTACTCCCCTGATGAATCTAAAAATAAAGAAGTCTTTTTGTGATGTGCATGAAACACCATCAACGCTCAGAAGTTCAACGCCAGGGAAACACACAATTTAAAAACAACACAAATGAGGGGCAGTGAAGGGATAAGAACTGTATTTTACTCCAAACTATCCCAAATTTTAACATCTGTTGTGAAACACAAATACATACCCATGGCTGTATCTCACCACGTTCCAGGGATTTTATCACCAGTGTGAAACAGTCTATTAATTCCTGATAGGAACTGACACCTGGAAAGAAAACCACAATATTTTAATTATCAATCCAGGCTCTTTCTCTGGCTGTTAAGTCACTAACAACAGGTCAACACAGCCTTGCATGAACAAAACCCCTCAGTTAAAGAAGGAGAGCTGAAATTACAGACTACACAGCTTTTGGGCAGCTTTGTCATATGATGACTTCAAAAAAGATTACTCTAAAAACACAATGATCAACAGAGACCAGTGAATTCTATATACACTGAAAATTGTCCTTCAGATCTAGAGAAAAAGAGTGATAAAGGTTTCAGCTTTAGAGCAACCATCAATGGTTCAGTACCCTTTGCAGTCAAACAAAATGAAATGATCTCCTGCTAGATGCTGGCCTGCCATTGGAAGGTTGTAAGGACACAGATCATCCTACATCCCTAAAATGGGCTCTTTTAGGGAGAGCAATTGGTATTGCTGATCCCAGTTTCCTGAAGAGCTGATGAGTCCTTAAAACTCAGAAAAGGACAGGAATTTCCCTGAAAAAGCAATACTGTCTAGCAGATAGAGAAGAAAATGAATGGAAAACAGGCACAATATACTTACTTTTCATCTTGCACCATAATTGCTCAGTAAAATCCAGGTCTCCACGCTCACCAAAGATTGATTTTATGCAACTGTCCACAGCAGCTGTGTCACATTTGATTTTCTGGAAAAATTTATTGGTCATCAATGAAAAATGGTGCCTAAGAGTCAAAAACTTTCCACATCTGAATTTCTCCAGAGATCAAAACTGGCTGCATCACTGATTCTCCCCCTTTTCCAGGGAAACTACCACACAGTAATTTGGCAGTATACTTTTATTTAACATGAGTCTGATTCTTTGCAGAATTATCCCACTGGATAACTGCTAGCCTTGGACCAGGAAACAAAAGCCACTGTCAGAGAGACTTCAGGTCTCAGCCAGGCATTGTCTGTGAACCCAGCAGTGCCTGGGAGGCCAAAATTCAGACACAAATTCTCAGAGCAGAGAACTATTTCCTGTAATCCTCAAACAGAGTAGTTCTGTTGACACAGAAATCAATCTATTCTTAGGTTATCAACAAAGTGCTGCTCCTCTCTTAACAGAAAATAGACCTAAACCTTTCCTTCTAGGCTGAGAGGGGAAAAAAATCTTAATATAACCAAACACATTTTTTATAACTCGAATTTGCCCATTGCTTCACAATACCATAAACCTCTAGATAAGTAAGATATATTCAACTGATACTATTAAATTGGCACCAAATAACTAAATTAGGCAAGAAAAGCAAATTAATGATAGAATACAATGGCAGAAAGGTCAGAATTCCTGGAAGAAATCAGAGCTTTCCCCGTTATTTTTACACAGCAGAGACAGAAAGCAAGAGATCCATATTCCTTAACATCACTATTTACACATATAAACAATATACAAGATTTAGTAAAAATCCGAAATAACTGCAGTTAAAATGAAAGCAAAATGACAAAGCAGCTGTTAGGAAACTGCACACACCTCTGTTTCATTCTTGTCTTCAAATATATAATCTCCATCCAGATTCTTCTTCAAATCTAGTAGAGTTAAAATATAAGTTCCAGCACTATGAAAATGTCATCAAACCAATCATTAATCCCCAGGCACATTATAACTAACAAATACACTAAATAATAGAATTGAGTCATTTAAAAATGGTTTTATTGGGTAAGGATATAGTCTGAAAAGACTTTTAAAAAATATTTTTTATTATTATTACTTTGATCTATAATATTAGGACAAAGAAAAATTGCAAATATGTATTAACCTATTCAACTGCTCTGTGCAGTGGTTACAGCACAGAAATGAACATTCCCAGTTCTAAGGCTTGAAAAGTTGTATGTGGAATTCCCTTTCATTCCTGTGAAGTGCCACACCCCTCCCTCCCCATGGAACAAGCAGCAATTACCAGTCAGAAATTCCTGGACCAGTTTCAGAGCTGATTCAGACTCTGATGGCTCAGGCCACTCAGTCACACCAGTCTTCAGACCTTCAGCCAAAGCCTAAAAGCAGCAGGAAAATCCCAACAGAAATCAGCTCTTCCTGGGAGTCCTGCGTGTGTCATCTTTCACAGACAACATCACCAAGAATCACAAATCTCTGCACAGCTCACCAGGAGTTACAAATTTTCAGAACTTCCTGGATGACTTGTCCTCTTTGTACTCAAGATTTCTAAAACTGACTCAGTTTCAGCTAAAATAAAACTTGAAGTTATCTTTGAAAGGTCTGATGAAGTTTTCAATAAAGCAAATGATTGGCACGTAAAATCCCCATTCCATGCAAACGTGAAACTGCAGTTTGTCCCCTGCACTCACCAAGAGGACCTGCAGCTCTCGGTACAGCTGGAACACAGGACTTCTGGGGTCCCCCGACTCCAGGGCAATATTCTGAAAGTTCCACAAGTTTATCTCAGTTTCAAACTTTAGAAATTAAGTGTCCTAAAATTTTCATCAGTGAGAAGCACGTCAGCACAACTTACAATTCAGCTTACAAACAGGCTACACTGCTTTTATCTTCTTTATACTACTCATGATGTGAGTTGTGCCAAGGGCTCGGGTTTATTTGCCTTTTCCATGCTGACTTACCAGCGTGGCAGCAGAGATCACTGGGGGAGTCTCCAGAATCTTTTCCACACCATTCCATGTGATATCCACAGAGATGTTGCTTCCAGATTCTGCAATGGTGTCCTCCATTGCAGCAGCTGTAATCAGCTCATACTGAGCAAATCCTTTTGTTGTCACCTAAAATGAAGAGATTTCAAAAATTAAAACCAACAAAACTACCACAGGCAAAGGGATTTTAAAAGCATTTCACAAACATGCAAAAAAGGGTTAATACCAGAGAAATGCATTATAAACATGACCTGAAATCAGACTGTTATACTATAGAATCATACTAAGGTGGTTTCCACAGAGGATCTAAAAATCTTCCTCAAACCAGCATCATAAATCCCAAAATAAGAGTTTCTAAACTTCAATTGAAGCCGTGACAGAGCATGAAAACCTACAACAGATGAATGATGTCTTATTTTGTGTTCCATTTTGAGCTCTTCCAGGTTTGGAAAACGGGTTTTATCAGCTGTGGGACCTAGGAAAGGAAAAGAGTGTGACTCAAAAACCCCATTGGACACAATTCAAATGTGGCACTTCAAATTCATTCCCAAATACTCCATTTGGTGAAGCATGACTTGTGCTGTCCTTTAGACAGCTGCAATTCTCCCTGCATTTCTCCTAGCGGTGATAAGAGTTGATATGAGCATACATAAATGTTTAGAATGAGTCAGAGGTTGTGTGATTCAGATGCTGAATGGCAGCAGTTTTAAAGTTTAAAATGAGTTGAGGTAGGCCTGCCCAGCTACAGGAGCATCAAGTAGATTAAAAAGCCATTTCAGCATTGGTTAAAAATATCTTTTCTCTTATTTTAATCCCTTCTTGCTCATTAAAACCAGGAGTTCAGAGCATTTCCAAGCCAGTATCACACAAAGAACAAAGACAGCACTGTGGCATCAGCATTCCCACATTTTT
Organism: Motacilla alba alba; assembly: GCF_015832195.1. NCBI lineage: Eukaryota > Metazoa > Chordata > Aves > Passeriformes > Motacillidae > Motacilla > Motacilla alba. The sequence continues at coordinate 18,861,361 of NC_052025.1, read as the reverse complement.
TAGCCTTCCTCATTTAATTTTCTGTGCACCATGACCACCTTACCATCACATGAAACCAGGTAGATATTGAGCCCGGTGACTTTGTTTGCAGCCTTGAGAGGCTCAGCTCCAATCCAGCAGGTGTGCTGAGGATCAGAACCATCACACCTGGCCCACAGGGGAGGAAGCACAGCCAGGTCACTCGTCCCCAGGGAGGTCGTGTTTGGGTTCTGCACCATTGTGTACAAGGAAATCAACTGCCTAGAAACAGGGACAGGGACAAAGTAAGATGCCAGCAAATAACACAATACATTCATGTAGACTGAAGACTCTAAAATGATAATTGAATATTACATTTTAAGCTAATTAAGAGAACATATTAGTTAGGCAAACCACATTTTGGTACCATGCATTGGTATTTTAACACCAAAGATGTAAATAATATTTTTAGGGCTTTTTTTAAACAGGAGCTTTACAAAAAAAAAAAAAAAAAAAAAAAAGCACTGAAGTCTTAGTGAGCTTCTTTTTGCTCATCTGCACCCAGTGAATCCCATTAACCCCAAAGCCCAGATCACAAGTGCTTTTCCAATACCTGCAGGATGGAAAACAGTCACAATTTCTCATAAACTAACGAGTAATCTTATTTAGGGCATTGAAAATACAGGTTCTGAATATCAGGAAAAGACACAGAATTCCAAAAGGAAACTCCCTCAAAAGGGGAGGGAAAGCTTTCACACTTACTTTGCTCTACCAACAGAAAGAGCCAGGGCTGCAGGACTCTCCTTTGGCAAAACCTGAGAGGCATAAACAGCATCATCTGTTCTTGATTCCTCCATGGAGTCGCTTTCTTCATTGTGTGTCTTGAAGAGAAATGTGCATGTAAGTCAAAAACTGCAAGGTGTGTGAAAAACATCTGATGGGAATTCGAGTCTGGATTACATTTAATATCTACCATGCACACTTACAGCTTTCTGCAAAATATACATTGCACTGCTTCCGTTCCAAAATTTTTCAACGGGATTTTTGCAGCTGCCACCAACCAATGAGATCTCTACATCAGTCTGAAAAAAAAAAAAATCAAATCTTTTTAACTCACTGTATAGAGACGCTGCATTTCAGCATTTTCTAAGATGATGGAGTGACAGAACAAGGTGGAACAGCTTCACACTGACAGAGAAGGTGTAGATTGGAAATTAGAAAGAAATCCTTCCTGCGAGGGTGGGCATGCCCTGGCACAGGTGCCCAGAGCAGCTGTGGCTGCCCCTGGATCCCTGGCAGTGCCCAAGGCCAGGCTGGACACTGAGGCTTGGAGCAGCCTGGGATAGGGAAAGGTGTCCCTGCCATGGCCGGGGGGGAAACAGGATGAGCTTCAAGTTCTTTTCCAACCCAAACCAGTCTATGATTTTACCTCATAGAGATAGGGGTGTTCGGGGATACTGTCCTTCCCTTCTTCACGTATCCTGAAAGAAAAGAAAACGTTGAGATACACGACCTTTCCCCTCAGCATTCCTCATTAAACAGCATCATCACCCACATACACTAAACACTCCAAGGCTACAACCGGAGCCTCAGCAGCCTCCCCACAAGAGGGGCCAGACCTCCCTCAGCAAAGCAGCGGAGACTCCCAGGCAGTGACCCCGAATCCGCACCGGTTCAAGAGCCCGCTCAGCCCCGGGAACAGCCCCGATCCCCACCGGAGCAGGAGCCCGGCCAGCCCCGGGAACAGCCCCGACTCTCACCGGAGCAGAAGCCCGCTCAGGCCGCCGCCCGCCCGGCGCCGCCGCTCGGCCGCCATCGCCGCCCGCCACAATCGAACCTCCCGCCCGCCGGCGCTACGCGATGTCTGTGAGGGGAGGGTGACGCGTCACGCTGGATCCCTCCGCCGGAACAGAGTCCCCTGCTTTGGCGGGGAACTGAGCGGGACAGAGGCGCCCGGAGAGCTCGGGATGGGCGCGGCCGGGCCGAAGAGATTTGGACAGAGACTGGGACCGGGGCTGGAGCTCTGTCCGAAGCTTGGACTGGGTGTCGGGGGTTGACCGGCCGGCGCGGCAGACGCGGCGGTCGGGCAGCGGAGGGACATCGACGTAGTAACCGGCAGGTGACGAGTCCTTCCTTTTCCGGTCGGGGCGCGGCGCAGGCGGGCGGCCGCACGAGCAGCTCCGCCGCCATGGTGAGGGGAGCGCCGGGCCCGGCCCGGGGAGCGCGGCCCGGGGGGGAGCGGGGAGGGCAGCGGGGCCGGGCCGGGGGAGCCGGGCCCAGCGGGCAGGGCCGAGCCACGGGCAGCTCGGGGCCCGCGGTGGCGGCGTGGGGCGCGCGGCCGCCATTTTGGGCCCGTCAGTGCTCGGCGGCCGCGTGGAGCCCGTGAGCGACCGAGCGGGGCCGGGCCGGGGAGGCCGCGGGCGGGAGCTCGGCGTGATCGGCCCAAAGTTATCCATTCCATGGGCACGGAAAGGGATGGGATGGGTCCCCATCGCCGTCTGGGAGCGCTTTGTAGTTTCCTGATGTATTTATCTAAAGCGAGACAGGCCCTACGGGAGCGTTTGCTCTCATCTAGAGAGGGAAGAGCGGCTTGTATAGATCTCTTTTATTAGTCTATTTTTCTTGCAAAACAGGTTTTAAGAGGCCTTAGTTTAGAATCAGGTTGCAAATTAACAATTTTTCTTGCCAATATAGCTGAGATTGTACTCTGATGCCTTCACCCTGCTCAAGTTTGCTGCTTGTGTGTCTGGGTTAACACCAGGGGCCAGAGCCTCGTTTGTGCCCAGTGTCACATGCAGAGATGGCCCTCCCATTGCTATTAGCTACTTAGTTTAGAGTTCTGGAGCATTTTAATACCTCTGAAATGAACTGCAGATGGGAAAGGGAAGCAAAATGCTTTGCCTGTACTGTTGCCACCAGATTAATTAACAACCGATAGAATATAATGCTAAACCATTGTTTTTAAAGGGTGCTGTTCATCCTCTGGCTATTTTTGGGCATCCTTTCAGCCTTTTGACAGGCAGTTGCTGCTGAGAGCAGCTTAATTTTTTCAGTGCACAAATTTTAAAGCACCAGAGGTTGTTCAGTGTCCTCTGATACTGTTTGATGAGCTGGTTACAGTATTTCTAAATCCAAATTACACCTATTTGGTTAACGCAGGTGGGTTTTTTAATATTTGCTGGGAAGTAAATATTAAAGGGGTATTTATAAGTAAATATTGAAGGGGTGTATTGCAGAGGCTGAGCTATATAAATGCCTTGGAGATGCAGGTGTAGTTTCTGGCGGCAAGCTTTGCAGTTCAGTATTGCTGTGATGATGTAATTTGCGTCTTATCCAGTGCTCAGCGACAGTTGCCTGCTGTCAGCGTGCTGGCACTGCCGAGCTGACGACTCCGTGCTTCTGAGCAATATCCGAGCAGCTCGAACGCCAGGAATTCGCTTCACTCTGTGCTCAGAGGGTTTGTGCTTCCCCAGGCTTGCGCTCGGCCGCTGATCTCCGTGTACTCCGAGAAGGGGGAGGCGTCGGGCAAGAACGTGACGCTGCCCGCCGTGTTCAAGGCGCCCATCCGGCCCGACGTGGTGAACTTCGTGCACACCAACCTGCGCAAGAACAACCGGCAGCCCTACGCCGTCAGCGAGCTCGCAGGTACGGCGCGCCTCTGTGCTGGTCAGGTCCTGTGCTGCTGCAGTGCCTGCACTGCTTTGGTCTGAGCTCCGTGTGAGGGGATGATGCTGAGCTCTGCACAGAGCAGGCAGACAAAACAATTCCTGCTCCAGCTGGGCACCAAGGACAAATGATCCAAAGCTCAGCCCAGGAGCACAAACAGCGTGGGCTGGAGAGAGGAAAACAAGCAGGGTGGGAGTGCCTGGGCTAAAGCTGTAATGGAACAATTAACTCCAATATGCTAATAGACCAGAACTTATATAAAATGAGAGACCCCATGACCTCTGTCCATTTTTGTGACCATTGTGGTTCATCTTGGGTGTAGCCCTGGCTGGGCTCTTGTGCTGCCCGAGGTGTATCTGCTGAGGCCTTTTAATAAATCCCTGCTTTATTCTTTAACTCTGTCTAGGTGAGCCTTCACAAGGCATCAGGGCTGCACTGCAGGAGGGTTCACATGGAAATCAAGCTGGAGTTTGGATAAGAGAAGTGCTTATCCGTAGGGTTCTGTGTAGAAGGCAAGGCAAATTGTTAACAGTGTGGGTATAAATGGTTTGAAATGCAGCAGTTTTATTATTCTGAGGAGCACAAAGGTGGTGTTTTGGGGTACTCTGCTCTTGCTTGAACTGCACATTGCTGGAAGTATCACAGTCCTCAGATGGAATCATCATTCTTTGCAGGAAAAACATAAAATGGCTGAAAGTGTTCCAGGTGAAAATCCCTGCTCCACATTGACCATATGAGTCTTGCCTGAGGCATTCACCAAGGAAAAACTGCAAATGGACATTTGTTAGATTTGCTTCTGTTGTTTGTGCAGATAACTTCTGCTTCCAAGACGTCTGTGCTAGGAACATGCCTTTTTAACCTTATTTCTGAGTTTCACCCAAACATCCTAACTTGCTAGGTATAGCAGTGCCAAGTCAGACTTCCAGATTGAGGATCAAGCTTAAAATAAGCATCTTAAAGATCTTTGGTCATAATGAAGTACATTAATAGACTAGGATTAAGTTTTCTTGATCAAGATTTATTATGCTGAAATGATGAGTTTCCACTTCATTGGTCCGTGTTTCTGAAACACATGATTGGGTGGAAGTTCTGATCAGTGCCCCGAGTTCAGCATCCCTCTGGCTGTGGGGGCATGGCAGTGATGTCCCCTGAATGACCCTCACGATGTCTCTCTCTGTTGCAGGTCACCAGACCAGCGCTGAATCATGGGGTACTGGCAGAGCTGTTGCTCGAATCCCGCGCGTCCGGGGTGGCGGCACTCACCGCTCTGGCCAGGGTGCCTTTGGCAATGTATCCTTCCACGGCTGTGCTGGCTTTGGGGGCACTGAACTCAGCCAGCAGAAACGTTTTTAATTGTCTAAAAGAGAGACAGAATTTTTTTCCTGAGGTAATGGCTGCAGCTCAGACCCCTTCTGTCTTGCCATGATGTCGTAATTTGCGCCTTACCCTGTGCCCAGGGACAGTTGCCTGCTGTCACAGTCCTGGCACAGGTGGTTGACGATCCATTAATGCTGAGCAAGCAGTAAAGAGTCACTTTGGGATAAGAAAGCTCCAAAAAGTTGTTCTTAACTGCAGCTCCCAGATGTGTCGCGGTGGCCGCATGTTCGCCCCGACCAAGACCTGGCGGCGCTGGCACCGCAGGGTGAACATCATGCAGAAGCGTTATGCCATCTGCTCTGCTCTGGCTGCCTCTGCCCTGCCAGCTCTGGTCATGTCTAAAGGTGAGAATTCTGCCTCTGGAATTGTTTGTCTGAGCCAGTGTTGGGTACTTTGTGGTGGCTTAGATTGAGTCTTGCAGTGGGGTTTGATTTGTGTCCACGGAGGCAAAGACTCTAAACTCAGGTACACAAAGTCCTGTGTGAGACCTGTAAGACACCACTGGAACTTCACTACTCTCATTACTGTGCCTGATAAAATTTAATGAATTTCTGTCATGAATTTAATTTATCATACATCATCTATGAATATATAAAGCAATAACCTTGAGGAATGGGTCCAGCCAAGGTCAGTGAGCAACACTGAATGTCTTGTGTAATCCTGTCTAGGCCACCGCATCGAGGAGATTCCAGAGCTTCCTCTGGTTGTTGAGGACAAGGTTGAGGGCTACAAGAAAACCAAGGAAGCTGTTCTCCTGCTGAAGAAGCTTAAAGCTTGGAATGACATCAAAAAGGTGAGCTGGGAAGGTGTGGTCTGAAGGGCAGAACACAGGTGATTCAGCTGTACAGGGAAGGAATCCCAAGTAGTTCTGTGTTTTGACTCTGAGAATGATGAAGTTCTCACCGGTCCGTGTTGCAGAGCCGCTGTGACGACGGTGAAGTTCTGACCGAAGCAGAGTGTTGGGTCTGGCTGCTGGGCTCTGGGCTCTTGGGATGTTCAGTTTCTGCTTTTCCCAGGTTTACGCCTCGCAGCGCATGCGGGCCGGGAAGGGCAAGATGAGGAACCGCCGCCGCATCCAGCGCAGGGGACCCTGCATCATCTACAACGAGGACAACGGCATCATCAGAGCTTTCCGGAACATCCCCGGTAATAACCTGGGACACGTTCGCTCTTCTCTCGGGACACTGCCTGGAATGATGAGATTCCACTTCATTGGTCCGTGTTTCTGAAACACATGATTGGGTGGAAGTTCTGACTGGCTGCAGTGGTTGACCTTTGTAAGAACCTGTCGGGATGATGTTTAGGGTGTTTGTGGCAAATGTTGCAGCTGTTTCCAACCCTGAACTGTGTTTGGGGCAGTTAAAAATGAGGCTGGTTAGTTTTAAAAATGCTTATTATTAATTTAAAATTCAATAGGTGTTCATACAGAGGTGTGTACAGCTATGTAATATGAAAGCCAAAACCCCAGTCTCTTTCTGCATCTTGTCTACTGCTTAGCCTCACATTCCTCAATTTTAATCACAAACTGAAGGGATTGCTTTGCCTGCTTTCCTGCAGGAATCACTCTGCTGAACGTGAACAAGCTGAACCTGCTGCGCCTCGCTCCCGGGGGCCACGTGGGGCGTTTCTGCATCTGGACCGAGAGCGCCTTCCGCAAGCTGGACGATCTGTACGGCACCTGGCGCAAGGCTGCCACGCTCAAGAGCGACTACAAGTGAGTGCAGCCCCGGGGCAGGCTTCCCCTTTTTCCCAGGAAAAGGGATACTGGGACTTGCTCCTGAATGCCTGGTTGTTAGCCGTGGGTTTATCATCCACTCACTCTCTGAACGTTGGTTCCGCAGCCTGCCAATGCACAAGATGACCAATACGGATATTGGAAGAATCATGAGGAGCCAGGAAATCCAGAAGGCCCTGCGTGCTCCAAAGTGAGTGATTTTATTTAATGAACAAAGGCTGCAGAGAGGTTTGAAATTGGTTTCAGGCTGGGATTTCCTAATTTCTGGGTGTAAACACAAGGAATTGCAGTTGTTGAGCTCTCAGGGAGAATTTAGCAGAAGTGGCATTGCAAAATACACTGCTGATACAATATGGCTGTGCTTTTCAGGAAGAAGATTCAGCGCAGAGTCCTGAAGAAGAACCCGCTGAAGAACCTGAGAATCATGATCAAGCTGAACCCGTACGCCAAAACCATGCGGCGCAACACCATCCTGCGGCACGCGCAGAACGTGAGTGCGGCTGCCGGGGCTGGGGCTCGGGCTTCACGTGGTGCCCTGACTGATCATCTCTCTCTCTGTTCCAGCACAAACTCAAGGAAGAGAAGAAAGCCAAGGCCCAGGCCAAGCTGGCAGACAAGGCCCCGGCCGCACCCAAGGGAGAGCCCGCTGCCAAGAAGGCCAAGACGGCCAAGGCCGCCAAGCCTGCGGCGAAGGCCAAGGCCGAGGCGTAACCGCGGCCGTGCTGCCCCGGGGTCCCCGCGGGGGCTGCGCCCGCGGTCTGTCCCTAATAAACGCTGTTGGAAACGAGAAAGCCGTGTGGGGTGTGCGTGTGCGAGCAGGCGTCCGGACGGAAACTTCGGGGAGAGGAGGAGGAGGAGGAGGAGGAGGCTGAGGCTGAGGGGCGGGCGGGGCCGCGGCTGCAGTGAGCCGCCCTGGCCGCGCGGGGGCGGCCGCCGCGCGCCGCTGTGGCGGAGTGACGTCAGGTGGGCGGGTGTGACGTCACGGGGCGGGGCGGGCGCTCCCCCGGCGGGGACGATGCTGAGCCGGCTGCAGGAGCTGCGCCGGGAGGAGGAGACGCTGCTGCGGGTCAAGGCGGCGCTGCACGACCAGCTCCGCCGGCTGCGGGTGCGCGGGGACACCCCGGGGCTGGGGACGGGAGAGGGGCCGGCAGCGGGAGCGGCGGCAGCGCGGCGGCGGGGCCCGGCCTGCCCCTCCGCCCTGCCCGGCAGCGCGGCCGCGCTCCGCCACGGGCCGGGCCCTGCGCCCATCGGGGCTGGGAGAGGGGCAGGGAATCGCTGACAGGTGGTCCGGGAAAGGGGGATCCATCCACGGTGCTCCGGGAGGTAAATGTAATTCAGTGTGCAGGGCACATCTCAGGTAAATGTAACTGTGTGCAGGGTACTTCTCAGGTAAATGTAATTGCCAGTGTGTGTAACATACATCTGTAAGAGGTAGCTGTAATTGTCAGTGTATGTGTACATTAAGAGATAAGTGTGAGTGTATGTAGGATATGTTTTTCAGTGGTAAATGTGAGTGTGATGGATGTAGGATACACTAAGATAAATGTGAGTGTGCATAGGATAGCTCTCTAAGAGGTAAATGTGAGTGGATGTAGGGTACATTAAGAGATAAATGCGAGTGTGAGCAGGATAAATCTCTAAGAAGTAAATGTGAGTGGATGCAGGATACAGCAAGAGCTAAATGTAATTGTGAGTATGAGCAGGATAAGTCTCAAAGAGGTAAATGTGAGTGCATGGTTTGCCTTAGATGATGGATGGAGAAGGGATAGTTTGAGGAGTGGAGCTGAAGACAATTTGGGTTTAGAGACTCATGCATATCATAGTAAAGGAGTTCAGAGCAGAACTGCAGAAGGTTTAACAAAGCTTTAACAGGTGCAAAAGCCCGGAGTTTCGAGCAGGAAGCGTTCAGCGGTGTCAGGCAGGCGGGCTGGGCTGGGGTGGCAGTGGCACGGGTAACACCAGTGCCGGCAGTGCTCAGTGCGGTCCCCGCAGGTGGAGGAGCTGGCGCTGCAGTCCATGATCAGCGCCGCCGAGGAGAACGTCCCCGTGCCCCTGCCAGCCCTGGCCGAGGACACTCAGCAGGTAAGGGGGTCCCTGGGCTCGGAGGGGGCTCCACGGCTGGCTGGCAGCACGAGCAGAGCTCTGCGTGGTTCTCCTGTGCAGCTCCTCGTGCCACCTCATTGATGCTTCTCATCACCGCAAAGCTCAGCTGTAAAATGTCAGTTTTGTTGCTGGTTTCAAGGGTTTCACCTTTCCCATCCCCAGAAGCAGCGCGGTGTTTCCAGGGGGATTGGGAAGTACCTGTGTGCTGTAGCTTCAGTTCACCATGTGTTAAATATTCTCTTTAATGCTTGTGACCTGGGGTGGCACGGTGCTAGGGACAGAGGCACAGGTGCTGCTGCTTTTCACTCAGTACCTGGCCAGCCTGAGCCAGGTGCAGCTTTTCCTTGGAGATCAGTGTTTAACTAACAGTGACTGCACAGCTCTAACAGTGATTTGAGAAGTGTTTGGTGTTTGTGCTAGGTTTGGTAATCGGCCCTTTTCTCTGACAGGCTCTTGGGCAGATGGACAATGAGGCTGCCATCAATCAAACTGAGTTACACCTCAGTCTTCAGCATGATAAAGAGGAGGAGGAGGAAGAGGAGGAGGAATCTGATTCGTGAGAGAAAAAAATCAGAGATGGTTTTTAATACAGACTCAGGAATTTCTTCTTCATTCATCTGAAACTCACCAAGTGATTTCCATTTCGTGCTGTGTGGGTATGAACTATTTGACATATCACAGTTGAGGGCAGTGACACTGCACACGTGAACTTCCCAGGCTGGGCACATCTTGACTCAGATGTTGAAAGAATGAAAAGCTGCTGCACAAATATGTAGCATAATCTATTCCACATTTCAAACCTTATGTAGCTCTTACAACATCTTTGTATGTGGAAGGGAGAAGCAATTGATCAACCAGACCAGTTACTACACGCACTAAAAGCAATAACTTGTCTGTTCTCACTTCCTGATGTGAGAAACAAATCCAGGTCCTGGAGGCTGCTGCTGCCCCAGTGATTACATTCTAACCTCATTCGCCTAAACTGGCAATTTAAGATACAGGTGAGAAAAGATGTGTCCAGGGCTGTCTCCAGCCTGCAGCTGCTGTGTTCTCAGTTCCATGGAAAGCTGGAGTTACTCCCAGAGTCCTCCCGGTGTCAGCCCAGTTCTGAGCACAGCAGGGAGGTCTCTCTGTGCCCCTGGTGCTCTTCAGTTCTGTCACTCTGTCCCAGAGAAGGACTTTCTACTTCTGCTCCTTCAGAGCAGCAGCCAAGGAGCCTTTTATTTGTCCACAAATTGTAGACTAATAAATGATCCGTGGTGCTTGTACTAAGCTAATACTCTTATATTAGTGTTATTTTCCTTTTCTCTCATTGTAACCATTTTCTCTCATTGTAACCTCATAAATCAAGGCCAGGTGCCCTCCTTTCATGTGATTCTCAAAGAGGAGCATGAGGAGTGTAAGAACTTAGTTATAAATGGAAAGTGATGTGAAATCTCCACAACTTTTGCATTTGGAAAAGTGTCTGGTGTCCTGGGGGTGGTCAGAACTGACATTCAGCCTCCAGTGCATTCCTGCCACTGTTTAATGAGTGTTAACTTGGCTCTTGTTTGGTTTGTACCAATGGAAACTGGTGGGATGTAAATGTGGCTTCATCCTGTACTAAAGACTATTTGGGTTTTGGATGTCTTAATGAAGGAATTCAGAACAGGAGTGAAGAGATTGTTTAACAAAGCTTTCTCAAGCCTGACAGGTAAAAAGCCCCCAAAAGTCTGAGCCAAAACTGCTCTAAGTCAAATAAGCCCTCGCAGTGATGTGTGTGGAGAGCTGGTTGGGAGGAGCTCAGGAGCCATCCCGGCCTTTCTCGGCACATTTCAACTCCAAAGGGTAATTCTGACTGTTGAAAAATGTTCTTTGTGCCCAGCATGGTCCAGAGTAGTTTTCATGGATAGAATTCCTGCTGCTTTTGTGAACGAGTGCTTTTGGATTTGAACAGCCCGGTTCTAGTGCATGTTGCAATAAAGTTCTTTTCCTGCTGTCCTTACCCCTGTGCTTGCAGTGCCCAAGTTCTTGCTGTCTGGGAGGACAACCCAAAGTGGGAGTTCAGCCTCCCAAACCGTGCTGTGCATTTCTTGTAGCAAACAGTAAAAGGCTCTGTTTGCTGGGTAAAGCTCAGGAAAGAGTTTAATTTACACCCTCCCAGCTGTCACTTCAGGTTTCATTGCAGCCAGGACAGGCTGGAGGAAGGCCTGGATTGTCAGTGAGTCATTTCCTGCCTCTGCTGAGCCCGGCTGTGCCAGCCCTTTGATACCTGATCCTTGGGCCATGTGGAAGTTCATGTCCCGCTGATGGGGATTCCTTCTGGGGAAGAATTTCAGGCATTTCCTCATCCAAAGCATCCTTTCACAGAGCTGAAATTTATAGTGCAGTGACCAGGTTAAAAGCCTTGGTCAAGTTTTAAAAAAAAGCTTCAAGAAGTTACTTGATAATATATTTATTAAGAGAACCCATTGCTAAACATCTGAGAGAATAAAACAATAAAGGATTTTCATACACTTTTAGACACTAAACACAGTTGTCATGACTCTTTAGGTTAAAAGAAAGCAAAGTGCTTGGATCATTGTCTTGATTCCATAGGACACTTCCAAGAACTTTTAAAAATCAATTAGAAAGACATACATCACTAAATCCAAGGATGATGATATGTTCGAAAAATAAATATAGAAATATGAACAAGTCTACAATTAGAATATTGCCCTGTGCATTCTGAGAAATGCAGAGCTCTTGCCTTCTTCACCTGCAAAGAGAGAGATCTCTAGACAACAGCAAAATTGGAGCCTAACTTTTGGGAACAGCTGGGCAGCAGCAAAGCATGCTCACAGACAGGCTCGGAGCATCCCGATCCCGAGCCCGGGGAGCTCAGGGAAAGCATGATTGAAGTACCAACGATTTACAAAGAGTCTTGATAAAGTTCAAACAAGCCAGGGGCCAACCCCCCCTGCCCCAGTGATATTTTCATTAAGAAAGAATATCCATAATCACCTAAAATCAGCAAGCACTGGAACTTACACAGCTTACGTTTGGTCAGTGAACGACGGAACCCGGTACGATACCAATTAGTTTAGGACGAGATTTAAAACCGTTTTGGCACATGCTATCAAGACATTCTTCCTTAAGAGGTGAAATACATGTTTGAACAGGTACAAGCTGAGGAGAGAGGACCAGGAGAGCGTGGTTGTCACCAGAGGTACAGTCCAGGAGCTGGCCCCGGGCTCAGACGCCGGCGGCGTGCGTGGGGGTGCTGGGCTGGTTAAGGCCGATGGTGGAGCAGAGCCACCCTGCAAAATCCACCTCCTCCGCCTCGGATCTCTTGATGAAAGCGTGGATCTGGGCACAGGAGAACAGGGTCAGTGTGGCAGCCCTCAGGAGCACCCATAAATCCACTTGGAGCAATCGAGCTGTGAAACTTTACAGACCACGTGGAGAAATCCCCACAGAAATGCAGAGAGGAAAAGTATCCCAGAGGAATCCTGCCAGCGCCTGCTGCACCCCAGAAATGATGAGGATGTGACTCAGCCACTCAGGGTAATACTCTGGAAAGTGTCTGCCTGGGCATTAAAAGGCTTTTTGTAATAAAAAGAGTCTCTTTGCATTTTGCACCATTATTGTGCAGCAGGGTCAGAGCAGGGAAAACCTGCAGCAGAACTGAAGTCCTGGCATTACACTTCAAACCATAAAAAGATGCACTGAGACTGATATTTCACACAGGGAAAAATGCAGGATGTGTGAGTTCTACAGATTTTGCCAGACAAAGCTGGTAAAAAAGTGACAAATCTTGTGTTTCACAACACAAGATGATTAGAAATGTATTTAATTAGTCCATATGGTATATGGAGCTTTGTTCTTTTGTCCTCCTAAAAGTATTAATCAATACTTTATTAACTAATTGACTCTAGAGATAATTATTTTGTAAATTAATTCAAGTCATCCATTGTGATTATAAAATGGCAGACTCCACAACCCAGCAGAGTTTTGGTCTCCTTGACAGTCCCTGTTGTAGGAGGTGTGAGTCCTGCAGCCCCTCGATCTCTAGCTCAGAAAAGCTGCTCCTCCCCAAGATGAGCTGCTCACGGGCCACCAGCCACCCTCGAGGCCACTGCTCTGACCTGCTCTGGCCACCTGAGGAATCCAGCCTGCCTGGGAAAGGGCTTTTAGATCAAATTAAAAACCTTCACTCACCATCAGCTGCTTCAAGTCGGCTCTCTCAGCAGGATTTTTAATTAAACTGGGAAAACACAAAGTGGTGCACAAGTTACACTCCATTATCTCTTAAAATAAGGCTCCAGTTGTGTCCTGTTGCTTGGACTGCTCTGGTCTGATGACACCAGTCAATGAAAGCACCAGCTGCCTCTCAGACAGAGATGGGAGCTGCAGTTCCCTTCTGTGGGTTCCACAGCTCCAGGTAAGAAATCCTGAGTTGTCTGAGGCTGATGATGTCTAAACCAAGCTGGGGAGATAAATCCCATTTCAACTGAAATAACATGAACCCCTTTTATCCCTCACGTTTCTTTGCCCCAAGTCTCTTCAAGCTCAGGATCAAGTAGAGCTATTGCATGTCTGTCCTTCCTTTTGGAAGCTGTAAATAGAGATATTTGATAAATGAACAAACTTCTGAAGTGCAATAGCTGCCCCCCTTAGCACTGGCTCAGTGCTGGCACCACTGAGGTGCAGCTGGGAAAGTGAAGAGATGAGGCTGGTGGAATAAAGGTGTTGGCTCACGGGCAAGGAAAAACATCCGGAGCCTGCAGGATTGTGCACCCCATGGCACAGCCACTGCAGGAGGAGGTGCCTGAGCCTCGCAGAAGCTGTCTGTGCTGGGGGCCACTCCCTAAGGACTGCTCTGAGCTGCACAGAGCAGCAGAAATTCAGGGCTAAAGAGGGGAATCTCCCCCGGCCTTGGGGCTCCTCTGGATGCATGTGCTGCCTGTGAGATTAATTGAGGCAATTAACACCCAAAGAGGATTGATTATGTTGATTGCAATTCTTATTTGCCCTGGCCTGGAGCAGGGACTCTGATTGCCAAATGCCTGACAAAGCTGAGCCCAGCACGTCCCTCTGCCGCTCAGCCACAGAAAAAGCAGAGAAAATACTCACCATTTGTTAACAAAATCTTGAAATTCAGAACCAAAGACACCATTGGGCAGTTTTGGAGGTGGCTGTAATAAATAAATACATTTTTAACATCAGCAATCATTCAGCATAATGTTACAGTGTGGGACAGTTACATGTCCCACATCTGAGCAAAGCTGTGCAGCCCTGGCTGATCTGGGTCATTACTCCCAGCTGCAGCACTTCAGGGGTTTCAGTACTAAACCAGCCTTTCCCTGCTATGGGGTGGGTTTTGTTGGTTGGTTGTTCTGTTTTCTCCACACACACCTGGATGGGGTGAGCACAGCCTCAGCTCTCATTAAAGAAGGCTCAGAGCACTAATTAGTGCCCTGTCATTCTCCACACTGCTGAGGGAAGATGCCCTGCACATCATTAGTTCCATAATCCTTTGATGTCAGTTTTCTGTCCCTGGAAATGAGTTTGTTCAGGCTCTGAATTCAGAAAGAATTCTGACAAATAAAGAAGAGGAGCTGCATAAAGCTGCACGTTATTGCCTCGTCCTCCAGGAGTTGGCCACAGCATCAGGGTTAAGTTCCATCCTTTACTGGATTACTTTTATGCACAGGGCAGGACAAGGCCTGCACTCCTCCCTCACTGGAGCACATGGAGGGAGCAGCTCCTGCTGAAGTAGTTTGTGCTAAATCAGAGGTGGCACAAGAAAATCTTGCCAAACTCTGAACTACTGCAGCTTTTCAGCCCAAACTGGCCCCTCAGGGATGCTGCACTACAGGAGCACAGCAGCTGAAGTGATTCAATGCTAACTCCGCTCCCAGAGTTAGTGCTGGCAGATTGGGTGTTATATAATATGCAAAACAGATTGGTAATCTGAGAGAATTGTGCAAGCAGATGAGTTACAGAAGCAATTTATCAATTTATCAGTGGCACGGGCAATGCAGGGACCCAGACACCAACTGTGCCTTTAGGATGGGTGAGCTGGACAGTTTTCAATAATTCATCCAGCTGGAACAATTGTTATCCAGCTGCTACAAATGACAGCTAACATGAGCATGCTTTTTTCTTTTTTTGAAGAACACAAGCAGTGGAGTCCCACAAATTTCAGTGATACTTGTGAAAATACTGGGAACAACCCATCCTAAAGTATGAATCCCTAACTAGCCTTGGAGCTTAGCTATTTGAAAGAGAATTGTGACTCAGTCATAAGGCTAAACCAGACTGAACAGCACTAACCCCAAATTCCAGGATGCCTTCAAAGTTTACAGCTGTGAAGTGCAGATTTTCAAGTTTATAAATTACCTCATTGACGATGTAATCCAGAAGTTCAAAGATTGCCATTGGGGGTCTGCTGTCTGATCCATAGGCTGGGAAGAAATGGGAGAGAAATTGGAGAAATAGTTCTTATCTAGTCTCACAAATTGTGAGTTTTACAGCACTTAAAACTAAAAATGGAGTTCTATCTTTCTCTCTACAAGACTTTTTAAGGACACACTGTCTAATTAAGAAATGACACCTAAATTATTTTTACTTTTAACCCAATAACTAACTACTTGTGGCTCGCAATGTGGACTTTTTATCCAATTACACAATACCACCCAAACCCATGGAGAAGAAGGTGAAGAAGAAGGACTACCTTCTGTCCTAAAACTTCTATCTTGTTTTATATATATCTTTTGTTTTATATATAATACTATATTATAAACCTTAAGTTTTTTACTATGTGATATTACACATTTCTATTCAAACTATACACCGTTCTATTATTCAGTTTTGGGAGCCTTCTCCACAGTTCTATTATCCAATTTTGGGAGCCTTCTCCACAGTTCTATTATCCAATTTTGGGAGCCTTCTCCACAGTTTTATTACTCAGTTTTGGGAGCCTTCTCCACAGTTTTATTACTCAGTTTTGGGAGCCTTCTCCACAGTTCTATTAGTCAATTTTGGAAGCCTTCTCCACAATTTCAGGTCACACGCAGTGTTGTCTTGGGGGTCAGTGCCTGTAGCACAGAAAGTCTCAAATTCTCACAGCCAGGGTTCCAACACCTCGGTGCAGGGGCTGTTCACAAGAACCACCAACCAAAGGGTCTCTGGTGCTCTGCTCTCACAGGGCTCCTCACAGTGAAGCTGAGCCAGGTGCCCAACGCAGCCCTGACTCTGTACAAGTTTAAAGCCCCTCTTGCAGACCAGGATCAGATAAAAAGGACCTTGAGGGTGGCAGGGAAATGCAGGTGAGGGTTGTGACTCACAGCTCATGGGCCGGCCGGGCGCTCTTTGCCTGGGCGAGGTCTCTGTGACTGGAGAATCCCCCTCCACGGGGCAGCCAAACATCAGCTCCAGCTCCTTGGAGTCAGGAGGGGGAATGGGGTACCTGCCAATGGCCATCTCCACCAGGGACAGCCCCATGCTCCAGATGTCTGACTGCACCGAGTAGTGAGTGCCCTGCAGCCTCTCGGGCTGCAAAACACAGGGGAGGGGAGGAGAGGCAGCTTTGTGACAAGGAATTACCAAAAAACGACATTCTCAAATCACCTGGATCAATTAAAGCATGAGACCCCAACTTATTAGCACAGCATGCTCAAATGAGTGACTTCTTGGTATTTTCCTGAAGTTCCCCAAAGATTCCAGCACTGCAAATAAGTGTGAGACTCTTCAGAAATTATTCTCTTATGTGCTGTTTCATTTCTTCAGCACACATCTAATGGAACTCTTACACAAGGCTCTGCAGCAAGATCAGACTCAGCCAAAAATCTATTTTGTATTGTCTTTAGGAGAGTCACACACTGTAAAGATATTTAGGTATGGGATTTTTTTGGTCAGTTGAATCATGATCAGAAGTGAATCTGACTATTCCAGTCCCACTGCTTCACAGATCCTCAGTTTTGAGCAGTGTATCCACCTTCTGCTTCTGCCAAAACCAGCAGATGAGTGCTGCACCAAATCCTTTTGCTTAGTTTTTGCACCTGCTTTGTCAGTCTATGTTCAGTGCTGAATATGGTTCCTGAAATTATTAATTAATTGATCTACTACAGCCTTAAATCCATTTTTACTAAGAGTTCTCAAAGAAAATTTTCCCTTTTCTGCACTCTCTTTAAAATCAAGCTCATATTTTACCAAAATGGTGCAGATTCTTCTCTGATTGCATGTGTATTTTGGAAAAATACATATGCAATTTGAAACTCCCTCTCAGAGAATGTGAGAATGCAGTAAAGCCTCTTCCTTCTGCCATAAGGGGGTGATAGCTTTGTTTAATTTGTTTTGTAGCATTTACTGAGATGGTGTTTGAGTTTTCTCCAGTGCCCAACCTCAGTCAGTTCCAAAGCCATCTGGACAAACTACACAACTGCTGGACAGCAGTAGAAATGTCCAAATCCCAAGATTTTCATAGCATGTAAATGTAGAGGAAGGTGGGTGGATGAGAAAGAGCAGGAAACAGACAGAGCTCTTGTTATATAAATATAAATATAATTAAAATCTAGAAATCTGTTCAAGTTAAACACTTGTTTTTCCACATCTCCATGTGGTAAAAAGGGATGTTTGCATGTAATAATTCTGTATGGTTTTGTATGTATAGAAGTGTGCAAAGGGAGCTACTGCAAGAGAAGATCCTTCAGGACAAAATCCCCCTCGTGGCTTGGTCTGTGATGCCAGAGAGCAAAGTAAAACTCCCCAAGTAAAACCCTCAGCCTGTAAAAAGAATAAATTGAAGAAAACTGAAGGCAGACAGCGACAGCACTTGGCTCTCATCCCTGCTCCTGGAAGAGCCAGGGCAAGGCAGGAGCATGGCTGAGCTGAGCTGTGGATTTGGTTTTGCTCATTAGCAACAGCCCCCAGAGGTGAGAGCTTCAACCCCAGCCTGACCTCAGGTGTGTCACCAAGGAGAAACGACACAAAGACAATGCAGGGCTCCTGCTGAACAGAGCCAGCATTAAAGCTTTTCCCTGTAAGTCCAAGCCCACACAGTTCTAATCCTCCAGCCAGAGCTGGGAACGAGAGCAGCAGCTCATGGTGTGCTGCACAAGGTGTGTGAGAACAAAAGAGCTGCTGCTGCCATCAGCTGGGGCCTGCACATCACACACAGAGCTCATCTGGAAAGAACTTCCAAGGTGTTCCTCATCCCCAGGGACACAGAATACCCTGGAACAGCCCCAGATGAACTCCCTGCCCACTGCCAGGATTTCTGCTCTGGCTGCACTGTGCCTGCAGAGCCAGCCCAGCAAATGCTGGAGTGGGAAGAGAAGCCAAGGAAAGCAAACCATAAACACCGGGCTTTTCTGGGAGACAACATGTGCAACCCCTGAAGGCAACAACTGACTGGGTCTGCAGAGTAGACACAGCCCCAGCTCTTCTGGAGTGTTATAAATATTCCAAGTTTTTGGCTTTTCCTGCAACAGCTCTTCCCCCACACACACAATCTGATATGATACCAGAATATTCCCGGAATGTAGGAAGAGCTGAACCAGGAACAGCAACAGTTGGTTCTTGTTTGATCACCAGAACTGGGACAACCCAAGCCTAACAAACTCAGAGCTGTGTAATCTGGATTGAAATCTGTACTTACGGACATGTAGGAGCGTGTGCCAACAAAGGAGTTTGCCATGGAATCTATCAGCTGCCCACTGACACCAAAGTCACAAAGCTTGATTTCACCTCTAGAGTTTACCAAAATGTTGGATGGTTTTACATCTGGGGAAAAAAAAAAAAGAAAAAAAAAAGAATGGATGATTTAGGAGAGAAAACAGGAAATCTGACAATGCAAGGTGAGAATTCTCATGTGCCTCCCTTTGCTTCCCTTCTGTGACACAATTCTGGCCCTCCTCTGGTAATAATCAGAGATTTGGGTCCCTCCCAGGTCCACTTCACAGATTCTCTATTTAACTACAGATAAATAAAAAGAAATATTCAAAATTACACATGCAAAAAAGATTGTCAGCTTTTTGATTTCACCCTATTAGATTTCACCCTATTTCCTCAGGTAGTATTCCTTTTAAGTATTAGGTTTGGGCATTCCCATCCTCCTTGCAGATAAATGGTCTCGTTTGAGATAAATAAGTGTACAACAGTGTAACTCCTCCTGAATGATGACACTTTGCCTAGCAATGATCAATAAAGAGGCCCTACATATTTATTTTACAAAGGTCAATGAATTACAGCAGCCACACTGTCATTCCTTCATATCTACACAGGCATAAATCATCCTATGGCCAAACACTCCCTGGGGTGGGATCTTGCTTTCTGGGTTTGGATTTGTTGGGGGTTTTTGGGGTGGTGGTCTTGGGTTTGTTTGTTGGTTTAGATTTGGGATTTTTTGTGTATTTTTTTTAAGCTCTGAAAAAGTAATTTTCCTATTATTGAAAATGTGTATTTAAAATAATTGGAGGTTGTTTTTTTTCTTGTGACAGAGCCCCCTCATGATTTTGAATTCATCACTTTTCCTAAATGGAAATTTAATAAGGGTCACTGGTAGCTTAGCAACTAATAACAGCTCTTGGTGAATGCAAAGGTACAGGGAACAAGTGTTTAGTGTTTCTTTTATAGCTGCAAGGAGGTTTTTCACTGTATCTCACTGCTTAGCTGGTCATTACCAACCCATTATCAAAATAAGCAACCAGCAGCCCACATTGGCAGAGTAATGCTGCAGAATAAAGGGAACTGGGAAATTGTTTTGAAGAAAGACAATAATGACTTCAGAGCAGACTCCCAAGTCTATAGGCTGTCACATTTTCTTTTGCTTTTGGCTTTTAAGCACAGATCTCTTCCAGGAGCTGCCCTTTGGTTGGGATGTCCCTGGGAGGAGGACACTGATGTGACAAAGGTCTCCATGCAGGTTTATGCCTCACCGAGCAAGATCCATGGGGAGGGGAAAATAAAACAATTCCAGCTGTTCCCCCCAGCTCCCTTTGAGGAGTAACACCAAGTTTGGATAATTATCTACTTGGGGAAATTGTGGCTCCATGTTTTTGTCCCTACCATCCCTTTCCAGGCAACTGAAACTGTCCAGGCACAGTTTCCTGCTCTGATTTGTGGATGGACAATCCAGGCAGGTATTTTGTGTGTGCTGCTTTCAATTCCCCACCCCTGGGGGAGGATCTGGCCTGCTGGGCACACAGCTGCACCTTCTGCAAGCTCTGCCAGCTCTGGGCAAGCTCTGCCTGCTGAGACCTCACCACAGGGACCCTCCACTGTGCAAAGGATGGATCTAGGCTGGAGCTCGACCTGCCAGTCTAAAACTCCAGCAGGAGCTAAAAACAACCCAAGCCAGAGCCCAAGCAGCTGGAGCAGGGAAGCAGCAAGCAGAGATCAGAGCTTCCCAGCTGCACAGGAATCTGCACCCAAAGCTCTGTGCAAAAGCAAGGTGGAAAAAACAGTGTTTGCCAAACACACTGGGAGCACAGCAGAGCCTGAACAAACCACGGGCAGCCAGGTTAGTGCTGCTCACCAGTGCACAGCTCCAAACTCAAAACAAAGATGAAAATCCTCACTTTCATCTCTAGAGTTCATTGATTCTTCATAATTAAACGGCAAAGAAAAAATCATTACCATTCCACTGTCAGTGCCAAACAAAATTCTCTTTATGAGCATCTTGAAGTCTCAGCATCCCCCTGGTCTCCTGAAGGCTTCCCCTTCCTCCTCAGTGCTTCTGCAGGTGGCAATGCCACGCTGCAGCTCTCAGCCCAGCACAGCCCCATCTCCTCTCTGCATTTCTGCACAAAGCTTCTCCTCCCTGGAGTATTTTCATTTTCCACACAAGGCACCCCATGTGATCAGTGTGGTGTTTGGAAGGCTGCTGCATTTCCACCCCTCTAAATGTAGCACCTATTCTATTTTCACTCCAGAGCCTCTGAGCACTCGAGCAGTTTCTCTGGAAACCAGAGATTTGTATTGCCAGAGGAACAGGAATGCCAAGGCATCCTGCAAAATGTATGCTGGAACTTGCAAGGAACAGACAAAAGGAACACGAAATGTGTTATGTAAGCACTTCAGCTTTAAAGAAAGTGCAAGATATTTTATATACCATCCCAGACAAGCCAGGAAGAGAATTCCAGAGAAGGCCTTTGCCAGGGGGATGGATTTATGGCACTGCAAAGGGAGCTGGTAACACAGAGAAGTTTCCAGAATGCCTGATAATCTCTGTGAGAGGCTCCTTCCTCTGCTCTGCTCCACAGGCACATTCTGAAAGGTGGCCCTGCATGTTGTCATAACACCTTCAGCCAGAATTCACTCTGTACCAGCTACAGAGCAGACATGTGAGCAGACACAGACCAGAGATGTGTCTTGCAGCACATTTTGGGATCTTCTAATCAGTTCCCATTTGCCAAGGCAGGATTTCATGAGAATCCTCTGGAACTGCAGCCCTGGAGCAGAGCAGTGACACTTCCCTGCTGCCCTGAGCTGCTGCCTCCTGCTGGGGTTCAAAAGCTTACAAAGCAGCTTCCCTGCAAGGAGAGACCTTCCAGAGAGGATTAAACTCCAGACAGCACCACAGACAGCTTTATTTAACAGAACAGAAGATATTATTAAAACAGCCAGCACAGTTGTGCTCCTCACCCCTCCCTCTGCTGTGCCTGCCTTGGATCCCACCAGTTGAACTTCCAGAGGTTTTGTGATTTCATTCCTGTCTGCTCAGGAATGAAAGAGGACCAGACCACAAAGCACAGTGCCCCACATGAGCAAACCCTCTAGAAAAGAACTGTATTTTCCTTTCTAAAAGAACTGTATTCTCCTCTAGAAAAGGACTGTATTTTCCATTCCTGCTCTACTAAGCCCCAAAACCTTGAGCTGTCTGGAATGACAAGTGAACACTTTTCCTCAGCTGGTCCAGGACACAGCTGTGCATGGAAGCAGTTTAGGTTAAATATTCCAAATTTGCTGATATTGCCACACAACTAATAAAACACAGCAGTGGAGTAAATTCCTTTCTGCAAATGAGTTCTCACAAGCCTGGCTGTCTTTAGATTTAAGAACAGATTTTTTGGCCCTTTGTTGCTGAGTTCTCATGTTTCACAGGGATGTCTCTTCATTTTTAAGTCACCCACTCTCCCCAGAGCACAGCTCCAATAAATCCTGCTGAAAACAAGCCCACCAAGCGCACACATTTTCCCCAGGGATGGATGAGAGAGAACAAACAGCCCATGTGAGATGCTGTTCTCACCTTGTCAGCGCAGGAGAGAAAGCAAAGCACAGAAATCTCCAATTATTAGAGCTGTGTATAAAATACTGCTGACACAGTTACAGGAAAAGTGCTTTTACCAGCACTGTTTATCTCAGCTGGGATTCAAGGGAGAGGCAGTTTGGAAAAACTGCCAGAAGCAGCTTCACCTGCACCCCAACCCTCCTAAGGGGAGTCCCAAGAATGCACGAGGTCAGTGGCACAGACAGACCTATGGACAGCACCAAGGACAGAAGCTGCAAGTTTGGCTCTGGCTGCCCAGAGAAGGGAGAACCACTCACTGCTCTGACAGATTCTCCTGTTAGCTGCCAGCACTGGCCACGATCAACTCCCAAAATGTCATTTTGGCTCCCTCTTTATCAGACACCACAGATGTGATGTGATCACAGAGCAGCTTCTGCAAGGAGTGCACAAGGTCACCGATTCCTGCTGCTGTCAGAGCACACAGGAGGGAAACTGGGCTGAAAAACAAAAACCACCACGTGGACATGGAGTCGTACACTGCAGGGCACACTCAATCCAGTCCAACTGGAAGCAATGCAGAAGAGGAAATTTTGATTTGTGCTGGCGCATGAACCTGCAGCGCAATCTCTGACGTTGCAAACACCATGAGGTTAAGCTGCACTTAAACAAGATCAGGAGGGCTTCGCTTTGGATTTATCAGATTTACAGATGGTAAAACTGAAAATAAATAAATAAAAACTGCTGTCTCAGCTGAGTAAGATCAACCTAAAAAAACCTCAAGCAACCAACACAGTAACAACCCACTGCTGTGGCTGAGTTGAGGACAAGATGCAGCAGTCACTCTTCCAGGATGCCCTAAAATAAGGTGATCTCTTTCCCTGGAGGCCTTATGCTCTGAACAGAGACAAATGACTTTGAAAGTGTCACCAGAAATGTTTAGAGTCTCCCTCACACCTCCCTGCTCCACAAGAGAGCTATATTTGTTGAAAAAACCCCACAAACCAGGAATGTGTGATAAACACAACTTCATGTGTAAGGTGATCCTACAACAGCTTGTGCAAGCTGGGATTGCTGATTCCTTTTTGGTCTGGGCAACAAATGTAAATTCAGACATGCATTAATGTCTGCTGCAGATATTTTATAATCTGAATATTCTCCTGTGGCCCAAAGCTGCCCAGCAGCTGCTGTGGGTTGCACACAGGGCACCAGCACTGCTCCAGCTCCACCTTCACAGCACACCCACAGCAGCAAAAATGGATTTCTTACTGTTCCAAGGGCCATCCTTCTTTAATGGAACATGCAACAGATTAATGGAGGAGCTGGATTTTAAAAAGAGCAACTAAAAGCAGAAAATTATTTCATACATTTATTCTAAAGTAACTAAAGACCCAGGGGAAGCAACACTCCCACTTTACACAGCTTCACCATGGTTTTTAATTGTTTTAAAGTATGAAAAGGATGCAGTTCTGCATGACAGCTCTCAATAAACAGCATGTGAATGTGAGACACACGGGAAAAAAAGTGACTTTCTTTTAAAAGTTTTCATGGCAATGACCACTGAGCAGTCAAATGAAATTTAGCTCAGAGTTTTTAATTGCAATCAGTCTCAAACACAGACAAGTTCTGTGTGCACATTAAATGCAAGAACAGCAGTTCAAGCCTGGATTACAAACCCAGATAAGCTGCAGGAAGGCAGAAGTTGAAGACACCTGACAGTCATGGTAAGAGATGTGGATTTAAAACAAAAAGTTTGCCTTACACTGCCCAAGAAAAACTCTCTGAACCAACGTCATATGGAACCATAAAGAACCAAGCACAGTAAAAAAAAAGAGGTATTTTAATGTAAATAAACATTATACTCAAGGAAAGTTACAACACAAACTTTGATCTCACCTCTGTGCATTATTTTATGCTTTTCTCTCAGATATGTGAGTCCTTTTATTACCTAGAGACAAATGAAAAATAAATCAATTTAGGAAGCAGAAGAGAGAGTTGAATGCTTTGTCTGTACAAGAATTCCAAATGCACGCAGCTAACAGAAACCCCAAAATGTCAGCACTGCCAATCAACACTGAGTTTTCATTTGTCCCTCCAGCTCGGACGAGCAAAATGAAAAATAAGCCCAACCCCTTCCTGGGAGTTCTGTGCACAGAGTTCTGTATAGAGAGTTCTGTACACATTCTTGCTGCAGCCTGGAGAGCAAAGGGTAACACTGAAAAACAAGGAAGTGTTAATTCAGCTCTCATCCAGAAGCATCAACTGATCCAAAAGCAGCAACTCCAAGCACACACCCCAGAATGTGTTACTCATTCCAGTGCCCACAGCTACCACGTACAAAGAGAAACTGAAAAATGAAAAAACACACTGAAAAACTTGGGAATATTCCCTTGTCCCTCATCCCCCTCATGCCCCTGGATGTGGCACTGCCCACCCCAGCCCCAGAGGTGCCATCCCCACACCCCACTCACCGCAATGCTAACTTTGCCCAGGATCTGCTCTGGAATCCTCCCAGCCTTTTTCAGCACTTGATCCAAGGAGCCACCGTCCTAACAAGAAATATTTGAACAGTCAAACTTGAATCAAATTGCTCTAAAATATTTTAAGCAGGGCTGTAAACTGAAGCCTTAATTTGTTTAAAATAAACCCCAAGTTGCTCTTCATGTTTGCTTTAACATTGTTGTGGTGCAAATGTGAAATAAATAAATCACTCCTCAGGAGGAATCAGTCAGGTTTGTGTTTATTTTAAATAAACATTTGGCCACTAACAACATCCACTCAAATAAACACTGCACACAATGCTCTTCCAGAGCAGCTCTTCCATGGTTTGGATCTCCTTAAGGAAGCACTGTCCACAAACAGTGACAAACAAGCAGGAAGGATTTCACAGGTTTCTGCAATTTTCAGTCTAATGCATTTTTTTCTTGTCACGGCCATCTATGACAATCCTCCTCCTCCAAAGACAGAAAGAAAAGATTTTATCGATCCTCATTATGGGGCTGAAAACTCATCATACTGAGAGAAACAGAGACTTCTGCTTGAAAATCCCAGAATGATGGGGCTGGAAGGGGGCAGGGACACCTCCCACTGTCCCAGGCTGCTCCAAGCCCATCCAGCCTGGCCTTGGGCACTGCCAGGGATCCAGGGGCACCCCAGGATGATGAGAGAACCCAGATCCCTGTCCCAGAGCAGGTCCTGCCCAGGAGGAACTGCCTGTGTCAGTTCTGCAGGTCCAGGGTGACTCTTCCAAGGATGGTTTGGCACAGAAAGAACCAAAGTAGGGAGAAAATGTTTTGAAGGTTCCCTGGTAAGCCATGGCCTTGTTTATTGGATTAAATAAACTGCCTGCATGCACACACACCCCCAGCAAAGGCAAATATATCCCACTGTTGCTAAGAGCTTTTCAAAAGGAAAACTGGGAAAAATGCTGTTTATTTTTAGCAACTGATTCAACAATAGACTTGTGCATAAGGTCTGGATTCTATGGAGCAGAGAATATACAACCAAAGAAGAAACTGAAAAGTAATTTTTCAATTTAAAACCATATCCTGTTGGTTGGATCAGCACTGGATAACTCCCAATACTTGTCATAAAGATCCAACTGGAGTAATTAATTTCCTTCTGCCTTAACCTCCCCTTTGGAAGTTTCCACCAACATTTACACATGGTGAAAGCAAAAAAAAAAACCAATCTGGAACACAAAGGTTTATTATTTGAGGACTAAAATCTACAACTCTTATGAAAAAAGGGAAGTATATAAATACTCATCTGATCACGTAATTTTGTAAAAAACACACCCACATACTCCACACTTGATTAAAAATACACCAGCAGAAAAAAAATATCTCCAGAAATCTCTTGTTAAACCAGTCTGAATTTCTGGACAGCTGTCTCTGCTGAGACACAGGTATATTAACCATAATTTTGTTACAGAAAAAACCCTTTTTTCCCCTTCCCTGAGGAGCAGCTCTGATCCTAGACAAGGCTGAGCACCATTCAGCTGCCTCGTCTTGGCTGCAGCCTTCAGTGGCTCGCAGGAGCTGCCTCCAACCCTTTTGCCTGTTAAACACCTGCTGCTAAGCAAAGTTAGGCATTGATCTTGAATTTAGGTACCTAAAAATATCAAACACTCAAGTTCCATTCCCGTTCCACCTCCAACTTTTTGTTCGTAATCCTACTTAGGTTTTGTAACCCACTGCTAAAAATAAGATTTCTGAGTGGTAACAACTGAAAAAAAAAAAAAAGACCACAGTGGAGATTTTCATCGAATCTTTTATCCAAAAGGAGACAAAAAACTTCTACCAATGATCTGCATTAAGCTTAATGCTAAATTAATACTATAATAATAAATACTATAATAATAGCATAATAATTATAATATAACAGCATAATAATAATATCAATTAAGACTATGATTATCCACCTCTCTCTTGATTTCATAACTTGTTGATCAGCTGTTCTATGTGTAAAATGTTGTATCCAGTCTGGCTTGGACCAGCTTCAGCACTCAGCCACTGGATTTCACCCTGCCTTCTCTTAAATTGAAAATGTTTGCTGTCAGACATAACATTCCCTGTCGGATACATTATTCCCTGCTTAGGAACCTGCAAACCCTGACTGCTGCTGGTGACTTTCTCATTGACAAACAAACTGAGACTCCTCAGGCCTTTTATTTCTCCTCTGGAATGTGGCAACACACAGGCTCCGTCAGCAACTGCAGTGTGCACATCTGTGACATTTAACGCATTCTCCAATGATGGTTTTTTAACACACTTTCCTATTTTTCACTCTTCTTCTCAATTTTGAGAGCTGGACCCTCCCATTCCCAGCAGGAATTTGGATTTTGGGGGTGCACACCTTCCCCCAGGCTCCCACATCCTGGAGCCAGCATGGTGAGCGCTCGTTCCTAAGCAACCATCGATTCCTTCTCAAAATTCTGAGGGACCACAGAAGCATTACAACAATCACATGCACTTTCCAGAAAAAATACAGCTTCTCTCCAAAGAAACAGCTCTTTTCAGGGGAAAAAATAAAGAGGTCTTTGACTTTATTGTGTTTTGTGTCGTTAAAAACCTCCACCAAGTGAGGCAACAAATTCGACTGTCCCTTAATTACAGAAAATTTACTTTTCATGTTTTGAGTCCATATGGCTGGAGAAAGGCAAACAGATGTCGAGAAGAATGTGTACTTTGTATTAAAATGAAACACGGTGAAAAATATTTTTTTGGCATTAAAAAAGTTGTGTAAGATCCCTCTGGGCTTGTTCACTATTGTTCATGTTTGCATTTTCTGTAAAATTTAAAAAGGGACAAAATATGGATTCATATAAATAAGAACAAAAATAGAATCTGCACAGCTGCAGTATCAGTGATTTGGTCCATTCTGCAGAAAAAACAAAGCTGAACCCCAGTCAGAACAAGTGTTTAAGTAGCAGGACTGGGTAAATATTTTTAAATACAACAAAAGAATAAAAAAGAAGCAATTGGGAAGCTACATTTGTGCACGGCAGACACTGGAGAAGGGGATAAAACATCTCCTATCAATCCCAACCTCAGATTTGCAGAATAAATCCAAATCACATCTTCAGAGGAGCAGAGAACTTGGGTAACTGCAGTGCTCGTGGCACTGAGGGTTTGCAGGAAGGCTCAGGGAATAACCCCAGGGGAAAACTCCCAGGAAATAAATTTTCAGAGCACCCACCATGGGCTCTATGCAGATGGAGATGATACCTCAGCTTTTAGCTTTTCTATGTTTCACATTCTGTGCTGCTTTAGTGTGTGGGGCTGGGTTCACATCAGGGGATGCTGAGCTCTCTGCACAGAGCAGGGAGACAAAACAATTCCTGCTCCAGCTGGGCACCAAGGACAAATGATCCAAAGCTCAGCCCAGGAGCACAAACAGCGTGGGCTGGAGAGAGGAAAACAAGCAGGGTGGGAGTGCCTGGGCTAAAGCTGGAACGGGACAATGAACTGCAAGGTGCAAATGGAGCAGAGCTGAGCCAAGGCAGAGACCCCGGGAGCGCTCGTGCATTTTGGGACCATTTGGGTTCATCTTGGGGCAGCCCTGGCTGGGCTCTGGTGCTGCCCAAGGTGGATCCATGGAGGAGATGCTTTGAATAAATCCCTGCTTTATTCTGGAGCTCTGCCCAGCCTCTGTTCTAGGTCAGCCTTCTCAAGGCATCAGAGATCTCCCATCAGTGATAACCCACTGCTGGCACTCACCATGTGCTCCATGCAGGTGGAGACCTCCCTATCCTTGGATAACCCATTCCTGGCACTCACCATGTGCTCCATGCAGAGGGAGATCTCCCCATCAGTGATAACCCATTCCTGGCACTCACCATGTGTTCCATGCAGATGGAGATCTCCCCATCAGTGATAACCCATTCCTGGCACTCACCATGTGCTCCATGCAGATGGAGATCTCCCCATCAGTGATAACCCATTCCTGGCACTCACCATGTGCTCCATGCAGATGGAGATCTCCCCATCAGTGATAACCCATTCCTGGCACTCACCATGTGCTCCATGCAGATGGAGATCTCCCCATCACTGTAGAAGGCTCCGTAGAAGCCCACGATGTAGGGGGAGTTGCACTCGTGCAGCACCTGCAGCTCCCGGATGATCTGGTTGCGGATGGCTGGCTTGATCTCCAGGTGGATTAACTGCAAAAGGAACCCACTCAATAAAATCAAACCCACTCTTCAGGATTGATTTGTGCCTTTCAGAGAGGTTTTCAATACAGGCAGGCCCTGAGCATGCTCTGATCTCGGAGCTGACTCTGCTCTGAGCATCTCATGACCTCCAGAGGCCCTTTCCAACCTGAATTGTTTTACAATTTAACTGTAAAATAACCCATCCTTGCTTTTCTAGTGTGTGGGAAATGGATTTGTAGAGAATTCTTAAAGCTTGACAGAAGGTTCACACAGTATGTATTTGAATGTAAACTGATGTATGTCATTTGTATGTAAAAGCTGACAGGTTAAGAAACACTTATAATGTTTTATAATTAATAAATAATTAAAATAATGGATTGTAATTAAGAAATAGTTGGTTCTGATTGTGATGGCGTGAATTATAACATCTGTACTGTCTCACCCTTCACATGAGACTGAAAATGAAATCAAAGTTTTTAAAACACCTCTCAGCTGCCCCATCTCTGGGTCAGAAAAGGGCAAAATCCAACACTAGTGGCCAAGGGAAAACACTACAACACAGCACCCAGGAAAAGGCAGGAATTCCATCCTCTTTTCACTGAATTCTTCTCCAGCATAAACTTTTTGTTCCAGGACATTTCCTTAGGGAAATGTGTCAAAGATGCACTGACACAGAGGCAGCTGCTGAAAAATACCTGTCCAGGTGTTTGTAGAGCATTAGTGGAAGGAATGAGCTGAAGCTCCCATTAAAAAATCCCCAGTACCTTTTCCCCACTAGACTGTTTATCCCATACGATGGGATAAGTGTTCCCTATGTGAAAGGAAAGATTATGGAAATGAAACTTAATGGTTAATAAATGGAAGAAAAATCACAATTCAGCCAACATCTCAGTTGCATCAAATATTAATGAATTGGGGCAAAATTTCCTGTTAAACCCACAGCAGGTGAAAAAACAAAAATCAATAAAATTGATTCAGTTCAAGAAAACCTCAGTGACTTGCGCATTTTGTAATTCTCACATCTCAGAATTGGGCATTTTCCTTTGCTTCTCCCCACACTGCCAGGGTCCTCAGCATAGTTTATTCTTAGCACATGCACGTTTTCCTTTAGTTTTGCTGAAGATGACGCTGTCCCCTTCCTAAAAAGAAACATCTTAAAAAGAAAATTGTTTTTATACTATCTTTTAAAGAAGTCTTCAACTTCTCAATCAAAAAAAGGGAAGTTCCCAGTGTAGTAAAACAATGGGACCTGGGATGAGTGTTCTGTTCCCAGGGATATTGACAGGAAGTGAAAGCTCCTCATGTAAACTAAAAGAGAATTAAAACATCAAGCTGTTTCAGTCACAAAAAAAAAAAAAAAAATCTCAGTTCTCTTGCAAACTAGGTCACAACTGCTCCAGGTTGTAAAGCATGAAAAATACTCTCAGAGAAGGAAAAATCCCTTCCGGCCCAGAAACTGCATCCCAGGATGGAACTACAGAACAGGAGATGTCACTGAACTCCAATGCATTCCCTCATTCCCATTTTTCTGAGTTCTCTTCTTCTCCAGTCTCATCCAGAGCTCTTTTCTGCTGTGGGCCTGTGAAGGAAGCTCTTAGGGCAGGTGATACCTTTTCCATTCCTCTAAATTTATTGCCCAGAATGCAGAATATTGCCACTTTTGTCTAATTGATAATTTCCAGTAATTTTTAGGCCTCCTACTCCTGAGTGAGATGGAAAAAGGAGGAACAAATGCCAATCCTTTCATTACTAACACGACTTCTGAAAAACTGGGATGCTCCTGCAGGATGAGGAAGTGCAACTTTTCCTACTTATGGAAACACATCCCCTTCTCTGAAAGCTGGCATTAAATAGTAATTTCTGTGTGTCACCACCAATTATTTCTCTGAATAAAATCACTGTATTTCAGAGACAACATCCTCTATAAACACCATCCCCAAGTTGTTCTTTCTGACCCACTCACCTTTCTTGCCATTATGAGGCCGGAGGGTTTGTGAGACACTTTGAAGACCACACCACCATTCCCTGCTCCCAGCTCACTGATCTTCTCAAAGTCATCATCCTTCAGCTCCCCAACCTTCTGTTTCTGGGTGAGGAACGCCTCCAGGCGCTTCCGCTGCTGCTCATCCAGCTCCAGCTCCTCCAGCTTCTTCTGAAGGGCCTCCAAATTTGTCCTGCACGAGAAAGAAGGGCAGGATTGAGCAGAGCTGTGAGGGGGAGAGCGAGGGAACAGAGGTCAGAGTGAAATCACTCCATTTCTGCACCTGCACACGTCGTTCAGAAGGACCCAACCTGCGCACACACACCCGGGAGATGAGTTGCTGCACCCCTGATTTAATAAACTGTGTTTAATCCCAGGTAAAACAATGACAAACACAAGATACCCAGCTTCCCCATCCACAAGGTCCTGCCCCAGTCCAGGCATGCTGAGTTTCACCACCTCCAGGAGTGGCTTCATGACTCTGCACTTCTGGTCAGAGAGAGCTCCTGAATCACGGCACAGCACTCCATGCTATTTTTAGTTGTGTGTTTTCAAGGTTGTGTTGTAATTTCCTCCTGAGTTTGCCTAAATGTTTTATTGACTGATTTCACAGGACTGTATAACCAACGATTCATTCACAAGTTTCTAATTCAGTTATCAGCAGAAAGTCATCCAGCCCAGCCAAACACACTCAAAACACAGTCACTGGAAATGTGAAAGTCTTTGGCCCAAGGATTTGAAGCTTATTTTAATTTTGTTTCAGGATACATCTGCTGGAAACCTCATTTTAACATGAGGATTCATGTTTTTAAGCAACACAAAATAGAAAAGCAGAACTTTATGCAGGAGTTAAGTTTGGAACTACAGACACAAGTTCAGTGTTCCAGAACATTTTAACAACTTCAGTTCCTATGGAAATGCTTCATCCCAGTATCACAGCTTAAAGGCTCCTTGAAAATTTCCTGCTTCCAACTGCAACAATAAGTTGCTGCAAGAGTAAATATTTAACAGCAAGAACCTGTTTTGCTTCACCAAATTTAATGCAATGTTCCCAGGGAATACAGCGTTGCTCGGATGAAGAATTTGAGGAAGAGAATCTATTTCTTCAGAAGTGTGAAGAATGGAACTACTTTCCATTAAAAAAAAAATCACCAATAATCAAAACTATTTCTATTCATCACTTCATAAAACGTTCACTCTGAAAATCTGTTGTACAAAGGGACATCCTCACAGCCAGTGAGGAGCCGGTCAGCTGAGAGGATGCATGGCTACTACCACAACTGTCTCTATCCTACCTTAAAAATCAAGTATCTGCACCAAAACAAAATTATTTTTATACTGTCTTTTGAAGAGAAATTCCATTTCTGTCCTCATACTTTTTTTATACCTGTATAATCACACTCCAGTAATCCTGGAGTATCCCCACTGAAAAATCCCCCAGGTAGATCAACGTGGCTTACAAGAACATCCAGGTTAATCTGTTTTACTGACTGTTTTAAAGAGGAATCATTAAGAAAGAAACGCATTTTTTGAAATTCAGAAATGTATAACTGAATGATTAATCCCTGGATTATTTTTTCCTCATCAAGTGTGCCCAGTGAAGCAAACAAATTCCAGGCTGAAGTCAAAGTGAGGTGTGTCCTTCCTAGAACATACCTGAACGAGCTCTTCTTACACCATGAGCACAGGAGAAAAGGGAGGCAAGGTCAAGCACCCCTCACTTTCCTGCAATAAACTCCAGAGCAACAAATGCTGGACACAAACTCCACGTTTTACCCTGGAAAATTACTGCTGTGAGAAGGCAGAACTCAAATCTTCATTATAATTTACAGGTTTCGAGAAGAAATTTGCTGTCATTTTAAGGATTACTGAATAAGGCAGGGCTGTCCATTTGGAATAAAAAAAAAACCAAACAAACTAGAGACACAGAAACAGGATGCAACAAGGCTTTCCTTGCTGTGCTTTGAAGAAAACAGCTATTCAGTTTTTCTCTCAGGCAGAAGGGGGTTTTTGGCTTTGGAGACAACACAGAGATGCTTGAGCACATGACGGGGAGCAGACAGACTGCTGGTGTGATGGAACAAACAACTGTCCTGCTGATGCTCCAGGAACAGAAATACTTGCTAGGACAGCACTTATCACATCCATTTAGTCTAATGTTTGTCTGGATAAAGCTATTTTTTTTAATAAATTGCCTGTTTCAATCTAAATAAACTTGGCATTCACTTAAAACAGGCATTTCCTTGCTTGAAACTATGAATTATTGCTGAGGTCCCTGCTTGAATACAAGTCAAGAGGTTCCAAAGGCTCTCCCAGATGGGAAAATATTGATCTCATGAATTTCAGCACCTCAGGCTTCCCCACCAGGTGTGGCCACCAGTAAAACCACCAGAATGTTCTAAGCTCCAATTTCATTACTTGCAGTAGCAGGCAATAAAGTTCTGAGATTTTCAGGACCAATTCCCTAACTGTAAAGTGAATTAATAAAGATATGAACCCAGCAAATGCACTGTCAGAATCACTATTCAGAGTGTAACTACCAGCATCTCCAGTTAGTTTTATGGCAAGAACAGAACTATAATAAGTGAGTGTCAGGCATCAGGAAAGAATTGATTTTTTTCATTCTGGTTCTTTGCTCGAAGGACTGAACATTAATAAATTTAAAATGCAGATAGGTAAACAGAAGGTGTATTTTTGTCACCTAAATTGGTGGTGTAACTGACTCAGAGTGTTTCCAGGAGGCAGGACTTGGGAAGTTCCAGTTTCCAACTCCAACTACAGTAAGAACACTCCCCTGAATGGTACCTGGGACTGTCACCTGGCCCCTCCCCAGGTAAAAGCATCACAGCAAGCTCTAAAGCACAGAGAAACGGGTGGAAAAGTAAATCATTACACGGGAAGTTTTACAGACTGAATGAAACCAGCACATCCAGAATACAGAAGAGGGAATACTTTAGACAGTTCATCACCAGGCACCACAAAAATGTTCAGGAACTTTGGCAGCTAAAATAGCAACATGCTACTGTGCAACTGTCTGCCTCCAGAAAGAGCACTGGGAGTCACTTCATCTTGTATAAAACTTTTATTCAGAGACTAAGATTCCTATTAAAATTCATCCCCATTACCTGCTGCAGTCTTGGGGCTGTGTTTTTCACCGTCAAGGCACCATGGCTTTGCCAGGGATCCATCAAAGCAGGAAATCATCAAATCAGCTCAGGGCTCCAGGGTGCCAAGCACTACTCTGAAGCAATAGGTTATCATTTCATTTATTGCTGGCTGTTTGGGAGCCAAGCACACACTAAACTGCACCAGGGATGGGATCCAGCTCTCCCAGGGTGATCCTTGGGATGAAGCCATGGGGAGGTCAGAACTGCTTCCTCCATTTGGTAAGGGAACAAGAGGAATCCCACAGAACACCGCCAGTAAACACCTCCCTGCTCTGCTGGCAGAAGGACAAACACCCTGCACAGCCAGCAGACAACACCTCTGCACCCACTGACGCGTCCTCACAATTATTGTGAGATCTCTCTCTTCCTGACTAAATGGAAAGCTCAAAAAAATACACACTCTGGGCAAGTTTTTGGGAAAGCTGGTTGTTTCTTCCTCTCTTCCAAGGGCAGCAGGAGGTACCAGGTGCCCTAGAAGAGGAATTCTCTCCACCCACATTTGATCAGGGAGGATCTTTCCTATTAACACCCATTGTTTCTTCCTTTCTGTGCTCAAGGAAGTGTTCTGACAGTGCAGCATCCCCCCGTGGCACTTCTGTGACCTCCCAGGTTGGAAAAGAATGCAGAAAGAACCAAACACAGCCCACCTTCCCCAAACAGTGACCCCTGATGGGTGTGGAGAACCTCACCCCTGTCCCTGTCCATCTGAGACCCTGAGGAAACCCACACCCAGCCCTTCTGCTGCCACCTCGTGCAATGAGAAAGACTTGTGGGAATGTGGGAGCTTTTCAGACCCAGGGACACCTCACCCAGGCAAGCTCACCTGGGAGCTTTAAATTCTCACCTCCTCCAGTCCCTCAACTTTTGCCAGTGGCCAAAAGTGGATGCTTGGGTAAAAGAACCCTGTGTGGACACAAAAAGCCCAAATAAATGCCCAGCAGCACCTCGAGTCACTGCTGCTCTGAACACCCTGTGCTCTGCTCCCCAGACATGCACACGGTCCTGTGCACCAAGCCCTGGACAGACAAGGTGTGTCACCAACACCATCCCATCACCAGGGCACTTTCTGAGCCCATCACACTGCTCCTTTAAGGGCTGGCTGTTGATTGGTGTCAGATTTTCTTTTTAAACATGCAACCACTGATTTATATCCACGAGACGTGTGCACGTCACACAGAGCTGGGCACTGCAGGGACAGAGCAGTGACTCTGGGGACAAGGAGCAAACCTGTGCCTCCCACTGCAGGAGGGGCAGGGAGGAGCCACAGACTGTGCAGCGAGAGCACTCAGCACCCAGAGATGCACAGAAGGCAAGGGCAGATCCTCAGCTCCTGGCTTTGGGGACAGCCACCTCAGCACTGAGCAAAGCACTCCTGCAGGAGATGGATGAACGTTTCAGAACACACTCGCTCTCCTGGAAGCAGTAACAGGAAGAGAAATGCTGCTTGTAGGCTGCTAGCACATAATGGCATAACAAAACCAGAAAATAAGTCCTTAATTAATACTAGTACTCCAAATCCCTGGGAGCTTTTTTTTTTAATTCATGTTAGTGCTAAGTTAATCATACACTCAACCCTAAAGGCTACAGTAAAGCTGTTACTCAACTCTAAAGTCTGCTTCAGAGAGAGAAGAAAAAACGCGGCAGGGGAAAAAGGAAAAAAAATCTGAGAGCCTTTACCAGTAATTTGTCAAATATCTGTTCAAAGGCATTACTATCAGCGCTGCAAGCTGAACAATTAGCATGAGTGAAAGCATCAAGAAGTACTTTCACTTTCAGATCTCCTGTCGCATGAGGATACAAAGCTTGGGGGTTGTTTTCCAGAACAGTGACATTAATGCTTTCCCCAAGCCCACACAACTGTCACTTTGGAGAAGAAAGTAGGCAGCTCACTACATAATTTCCATGAACAACCTCAATCAGGGAGCTGAAATTAAGTGTTAGGAACATGAAGACATTCTGTGGTTTTGAGAAGACAGACTACTATGTTGTGTGACTCTGCCAAACCTGGGCAGCAAGACAAATTCTTATTAAACTTTTCCTTTAGCAAAGAGCAGTTCACAGAATAACATGGAGGATAAATGTAATTCCAGAAGTCCTCCAGCTTAGAGCACAGGTGTCTGTCTGGGTTAACTCCAGTGCAGCCGCATAAAACTTGCATCAACACAAAAAAATCCCAAATTCCCTACAAATGCAATGAGTCTGCTTTGGAAAAATACACTGGTTTTCAACCCTTGTTGATTTTCAATCCTTGCAATGCATTAAAAAATTTCCCTTGTGCTCAGGTGGGATTTGTAGGTGAATTTATTATCTGAATATCACAGACTGGCTCCTTAAAGTTCATCTTGTCCCACCCCTGCCATGGCAGGGACAACTTCCACTGTCCCAGGGTGCTCCAAGCCCCTATGTCCAACCTGGGATGGGGCAGCCAGAGCTGCTCTGGGCACCTGGGCCAGGCCTGCCCACCCTCACAGTAAAGAACTTTTCCCTAACACACCATCCACTTCCACATCCCAGTGAAGTGACACTGCATGGCATAGAGTGAGGTTTAACACTGCCAGAAAAAAAACAGGCAGACATTTGATTAAAATCTATTTCTCAGTAAAAGACATGCAAAACAAGACCATTAGAAAAGCATTGCTCTGTCCAAAAGAATATTCTTCTACCCCTAATTTAATGTAGATTCTCATTTTTCTAAGGCTGAAAGGCATGAGTTTTAAAGAAGAAAACAGACCATACAACTTCAAACATCCTGTTGAGTCTCCAACCAACCGGACAGCTGAACTTTCCAAACTCCCTCTAGGCTGGGAATCGTTGCTTTAGCCTCCTCCTCTTTCTCTCCAGCTCACCACCATCCCAATAAACATCCCATTTCCCCCCCTGAGCCAAACCCCACGACACAGACGGGCAGAGCAGAGCAGGCAGAGCAGCCAGGGCTGCCAGCAGGGGCACAGAGGCTCCAGACTGGTGCCCTGGGGACCCCTTCCCCCGGGGCTTTTGCAGCTGTTCCCATCTCCTGGGGTAGCAGCCCCTCATCCCCTCATCAGGAGCTGCCAGCTCAGGCACCCCTTTGGCATTTCAGCTCTCCAAGCAATGCCACAGAGAGGGAGTTTGGGGTTTTTCTGAGTTAAGAGCCTTCCTCAGGACTTACTGTACCATTGCATTCAGAATTTGCCCTAAATCAACTCTGTAATCTCAAGTTAAGAAATTCTACAGCCATACTTCCAGAAATCCAAGCTCTCCATCTCCATTTCATGCCTGTGTACCACGGATTTTTCCCAGCCAACACTACACATTGTCAGGATAAAGGAGCCACAGGGCAACCAAAACTTCCTTATGGACAGAAAAATGAACTTATTGATTGGATATTTAAAGCACAACGCAGAGGATACACAGAATTATCAATTCTGATTATCAGCTGACACATATCTTTACCTAAGGCCTGCATTTCCATGGTTTTATGTCTCTGAATTAGGAGTTAAACATAATGACAAAACCAAAGGATGAACACATGCAGTAGTTACAGTAACAGTATCTTCCCAGCTCTCCCATGTGGCAGCTACACAGCCTTTGAGGGCCACTACAATAATAAAAAAGATGAAGTTACAGGATCAGCTTTCAA
This sequence comes from Motacilla alba alba, assembly GCF_015832195.1. Taxonomy (NCBI): domain Eukaryota; kingdom Metazoa; phylum Chordata; class Aves; order Passeriformes; family Motacillidae; genus Motacilla; species Motacilla alba. Next base: position 18,823,908 of record NC_052025.1, on the reverse strand, counting down.
GGCCCCTGAATTAGGCCAGGATTAGAATTGAGACTCCTCTGTGCAAGGGCTGAGCCCAGAGCAGGACAAACTCCATCCAGAGCCACAGAGACCACACCAGGGACCAGGAAAAGAAACTGCCAGAAAACAGACCAAAAACCCCACAGCTGGGATTCTGAGAAAGCCAGGGATGGAAGGCTTGCCTGGATTTCAAAGGGATGGATTGCATAACACTGAACATGTGTCAGCACGGCCATTTAGCAAAAGAAATTAGTAACTTTTACTTAATATATTAATCAATGTACCAATACACACAAAAATATTCGTATATCTATATCCAAAGAGAACATCTTTTTTTCCCAAAAGAATGTGTTCTGCAATCTGCTGACTCATCTTCCCACCACACTGAAAAAAAAAGTTCTGGAAAAGCACAGAACAATGCTGAGTTCTACAAAACCCTGCAAGAAAGGGGGAAGAGCTGCCAGGAACTTTCAAGGGTTTGTTATAAAAACCCACAAGGAGGTTTTTAAGAAGATTCTTGTTCATCCAAAGAATCCCACACTGTTGGAATATCTCCATCCTGGTGCTCAGGATGCAAAGGAAAATAATCTGCTTTTTTTTGTATCCGCTGCTACGGACTCCACTTGATGGATGAGGCTGGATCCAGGTGGAAATCCCATCCTGAGGTGTCAGCAGGGAGGAGTTCTGCTGGAATCCACCTTCCTCCTGCCCAGACAGGGCTCAGGATGACAAAGGATCCTCCACAGATGTTTGCCAAGAGATGCTGAGCACTGAATGAGCCTTCCCCAGCTGTCCCCTTGCACTTCTGTTCGAAAGTGTAACCATGATTTTGTCTGAGTAATACTGAGCACGTAACAAAGCAGGAATCATCCGAGTACTCATTTCTAGGGACAAAAGTGACTAGAAAAAGAAATAGACTGCTTCCTCAAAAAAATTAAAAATTAAAAATTAAGAAGTCCTCAGAAGAGAGAACACAATTACCCAAAAAAATTCATTTTGCCAGCTAACATTTCTTCCTCCAAGAGACATTCTTGTGTTTTGGCAGTGGAATTTGCTCACTTTCCACAGCCCAGGCAACCCCCAGGGCAATGGTGGGAGAACAAATGCAGCTGTAAAAAAGGTAACAGAGGCAAAAAGGGGGAGGAGCTTTTTTACTGGAAAATTTAGACCTCAGTAATCGAAAGGGAACAAACTACCTAAAGGTGAGATGGAAAGGTTTATCAGACCTCATAGAAAATTCCTTCCTCAGCTCGTTTCAGAATGTTTCTCCTGTTTACAGCAAAATACATTTAAAAAATCCACTCAAAAAACTGGCTGGTGGATTTCCTGCCTCACGTAAATTCCCCACAATTTTCATGTTTGGGTTTTTTTTACTTTAGTGCTAACTCAAAACCTCTTTTCCCAGGTTAACAACAGCAACACCGTTGTTATACTAATAAATAATTCAGCTACATGCTGCCTTTACCCAGACCCTCTCAATCCCTTTTTCTTGCTGTGAGCTAGCACTGGAAGGTCTGGCAGGAGATTTGTTCTTGAGACAGAGACCTGCGATTACTCCATTAGAATCTGTGCTAGTCAGGAATTGCTGTAATTTCTGAATTCCAGCATCTCCCTGTGCTCTGTCACTCACCCAGCCAAGGCAGGAGGGGATGGTCTCATTCTGCCCCAAGGCTCTCATTCCCAAGTAACCCATTTCCAAATTAAAGCCCATTTCCAGTGGGATTGTTTCCCTGACCCTGTGGCTACCCCAGTGCTGGTGGGCAGAGCTCTGAGAACTCCTCAGGGCTCCCCTGGTGGGCTCTGAGCTCTCAGCCAGGAGGGGAGAGACTGCAGAAGGAGCAGGATCTTGCACAAGCTGTGTTGTGAAATCACACCTCTGCAGCCTCCCTGTAAGGACAAGAAAAGCAGCTGGATCCAGAGCACAGCTGCACTTCCCTCACCACTTATCCTCCTCACATTTCCTCAGCAATGTTTATTTTTACCCCCAGTTTTTAACTCCCCTAAACCAATTGAAGCTTTTTAAGCTTCATACAAACTAAAGAATTCCTCCATTACCATCATTATGCTTAAATATGACTGTCAGAATATAACAAGACCGTATTAAATGTCTTAAAATCCTTCCTACATCCAAAATTGTCAACAAAAAGCTGCCTTCAGCCAGCAAGAGCTGCCCAGGTCAGTGTGCCCCTCAATTCATTAATTTCTGGTGTACACTTAGTCAGAATTTTTTTCAGCACAAGTCCGTGAGGTGCTGCAGGCTCTGACTTTTCATTATTTTATTATAACAGATCACATGTTCTGTTAGTGTTCTTAAATAACATTAAAATGGTATTTCTAATTCAGTGAAGGACAATGCCAGGCTCAAGCACATTAAAAGAGAAAGCTGTGCATGAGGATATTTTAATTTAAAATGCACTCTCTCATTTCACATTTGGAAGTTTGATTAATCCTTCATTAGTAGGGGATTAAAAAAAAAAAAAGGTTTCTCTCCTTTTTTTTTCTTTTTTAATATTTAAAAGCTTGCAGTAATTCTACATGTATATTGCATGCAACGGCAATCCAACCAGATCAGTCATAAAATTCCAGGGTCTAATCTTCCAGAACACTGCACACAGGCAAAAAAGCTCCCCTGATGTCCAAGGAATTCCAAAGGGGAAAAAAACCCCAAATAAAAAAATCCCCCCAGAAAGCAAGGCAGAAATGACCCTTCCAGCATGAAAGTGAATAACTCTGTGAAAATCTTCCTTTCCTTTTATCTAATCTCACATCCAAGAAACTGATAAAAAACCTATTCCATGGGGGACAAATCCTCTTGGAACAGGATCCACTGGGAAAGAGCCCACAGTGGGAACTTAAAGCCCAAAAGCCCAAACCCAAAGCCCTAAAGCCCCATTTCTCTGATGGGACACAGCCTGCCCCTCTGCTCCTAAAAACCCAAACCGAAGCTCTCTCGAGAAAGACACTGAAAACCACCACAACTGCAGGAAGCACAACAAGTGAGCAACTGTTTACTTCGCAAATTGTAATATATATTGAAGTGCAAACCATTTCTGCACAATCCCCAAACTTTTCTTTGCCAAGCAAGCACAGGGAGTTGCAGCAGCCATTCAGGGACCTCCTTAAACGCAATTTAACCAGAATAAACAGCAGCAATAAGAAAAGGCTGATTAATTAATACTCAAACTATGACTGGAATTTGCAGTCACCCATTTTTACAAAATTACTCTCTGGCTTGAACAGTTCTAAGGCACAGATTTGCTATAATTAAGGCTTTAAAAAGAGAAAACCCTGAAAAACCACATTGTGCCTGGTGACTTGGTTCTACTCACAGTTTGCTTTGGATTTTCTTCCTTTTTTAAAAAGAAATACAGTTCCTAAGGTGAAAGAGACCTATGGACAGCATCTTAAACCCCTCTCAAGGGCCCATTTCTTTTCAGCACATCAGAGAAGATGCAAATTCTGTTGTCTACTTTTTTTTTGCTCACATTTTTATCTAATTAAACACAAACCTCCTACTGTAGCTTGTGATATTTCACATCTGAGATTTGCAGAGGTCACAGCTCAGGCTTGATTTGGGAGACACCAGTTGTTGCTAAAACACATGCAGAGTTATATTTTGAAAAAAAAAATACTCTTCAATCCCATCGTGTCAAAGCTCATAAAATACATAAAAGTCAGTGCACTCAATTTTTAAGAAGAATTGTGTTCATTTTTGTATTTAATCAAATCCCAGGCACTTTTGGAAGGTTTATATTTTAACACCAGAGCTGGGAAAGCTGTTTGGATTTCTTGAGACAAGGTAAAAAGTCAGGTTTCAGAGCAGTTAGTTTGACCCTTCTCTCTGACTTTTTTTTATTTCGAAGATGCAATTAAAGAACGTCATTAAGCACCTTTCTTCTCATATGAACACAAAACTTATACAGAAAGTGGCATTATCTCAAAACCTGCTTTTTTTTTTCCTACTTCACGTTCTGAGGCTGGGTTGGCTTTAGAGAAACAAAAATTGGTTGAAAACTGTCAGAGAGTGAAAGCAACAGAGAGTTAGAAGTTTGAAAGGAACATAAATCCATAAATTGAAGATTTGTTATTGTTTCTTTTGGCTATTAAGACCCTAAACATTCAGCCAGAACAGTTTTCCTTCAATTAATTTTCATTCAGGTTTGCTCGGTCGGGTTTTTTTCCTTTCCCTGCAGAAGCTTTGCACAATTATATCTGTGCAGCTCCAAGGAATGAAATTAAATCTGCAGCTGGCCAGTGTCATCTTGGTTTCAGCCTGAGGAGCTGAGGCAGCTCAGAGCAGCAGAAAGGTTCAGCCCTCGCCGTGCAACCGTGGCTCCGCGGGAAGTGTCAAAAGCAGAAGTGAAGCTCGGGGCACAGGAAAACCTTTCATGAAGTTGTCTCTATTGTCCAACCGGGCAGAGCCAGGGATTGGGAAGGCCCTCGAGAAAAATTATTGGTACGGGATGTTGTGGTTAAGTAATAGCTACAAGTAACAAAATCTGCTGTCAGAGGGAAAGATTGTAAAATTTTCATTTAAATATTTGGGATAGAGGTATTTAAACTGTAAGAGCGCTAACTCCCCTTTATACTACCTTGCCAGGCGAAAGAGGGATAAAAAAAGAGAAAAAGAAAGGAAAAAAGAAGAAAGAGCCAGGCACGTGAGACCCAGGCCTCCTGCATACTCCTAAAGCCCCACACCACGTGCTATAATAAGCTTTCCCTTGCTCCAGTCAATGAGCTCCCATCACCAAATAAGGATGAAGACAGAGGACAGGACACAAATGCAAAGCAGGACATCCTGAATCATCCAGCCCCTTCTTTCATTTCCTCCCTTTCCCCTTCCTTTCTGCCAGGAAGTCACGGTGTCAGAAGCGCTCATTCCTAAAAGCATTAATGAGTTACAGAACCTTCCCCCCGTGACAGAGAGAGTCTCGGAATTCCTGCACACAGCTCCCCAGGCCCTGCACATCCGTCTGGGCCGGCGCCAGGATCCCCTTTGGGCCTGAAGAACTTCCTTCCCTCGGGATGCTCGGGTCCTCGGTGCACTCACAGACAGGAATTCATCGCCTCGCTCGGAATCTGCCTTTTTGCCTTGCCAAGTCCTCGAGCTCCTTCGGAGCTTTGCCGCGTCTGAGGAGCAGGGAGGCGTTTGGAGAGGGACAGGTTTGTGTATGTAACCAGTAACCAGAGCCTCACATAGCCAAAATTCCATGAGTGCAGGCTCGGGGCTTTAGGAAGTGTTAATATGGCAGCGCAGGGATGCACGGCATGCACAACAGCCTCACAAACACCTGACTGAGGAATTCAGGCAGTGACCAAAGGGGGAAAAAACCCAGGGCAGGCTCGGGGAGGAAAACAAACAACCTTACAGATTAAGGAAATGAAAAACAAAACTGTTTTCAACTCAATTCCAAAACCATTTTTAAATTCTGATGCAACTGTTCTTTGCTATTTGAAATCTTTCCCAATGAGGGCTTAAAATTAGCAGGATGAGGGGATATTTCCACCATTAATTAATCCTGGCTGTATATAGGACAACTGGTTGCTGAATTTACTTTCACTAAGCTACTTCTTTTAAAAATACTGGACACCTCTAAGCCTGGCAAAAGCTGGGTATAAGGTCCTGTGTGTGACACAGATCACAAGTCTGGGGACACACACACAAACCCCAGCCAAATCAACACACGGAGCAGAAAATGAAGCAAGGCAGTTCATCAGTGCAGAAAAGACCCAGCACTCCCAGGAGTCTCCAAAGGCTTCCAACAAGTAAATGAGTACCATACATGTAAAAGCAATTTAAAATTAATGACACCTCTTGTGGGAAGAGATATGATATTGAGTATATTGGGAGCAAGGTGATTTACATCAGGTACCACAAGCAGCAAGTGATTGGTGTATCAGATTCATTCTGTAGAACAAGACTAAAATGCACAGAGATCCCTGAAGACTAAATCAACATATTCCCAACTGCCTTGAGAAAATCGACTGGAAAGTGCTACCCAAGCAAGTATAAAAAACACAGTATTTTTCCCCCTGTCAATCCAGAACAAAACCTCTGTAATATTTAGATCATAATGCTTAGATACAATCAGTAACTCCTGCCAAAGAACAGTTTTTAAACAGCTCATCGCTCAGTTAATCATCAAAAGAGTTTGCTAGAAATGTCACAGCTGGAGCTGCTAGATGCTGAATTTTTTATTTTTCGGGAGGTGTTTGCTTGGTTTCAGGGTTACATTTCTTTTGCGGTTGATTTGGTTTTGGTTGTTTGATTTTTTTTTAGATGTTTGGGTGGTTAAAGGAGATCTGAGCCTGTGTGAAAACGTGGCACTGATGAACACAGAGCACTTTAAAGCCCAAGACTCGCACATGTCACTGCAAGGCTGCCTCACATCCTCTGTGTCACCGCGGTACAGCAGCACATCGCAGCGAGAGGACCGAACTGACCATACAGGGGCAGGAATCTGCTCCTCCAAGACACACCTTTGTTTCAAGGCTCACCGAAGGGCTAGCCCGACACCACTGTCTAAAAATCAAGGTGTGAACATTGACCCGTGAACCTCAAATGAAAACCTGCTGTAACATTTCATCATTTGGCGGTGCCGGTGCTGTGTGTGCCTGACCGAGGCCACCCACATCCGTGAGAAACGTGCAACACCAGGAGGCTTCACCAGCACCACCATGTAACCATCCAATATTCAGTATTTTTTCCCCCAGAAGCGTCCCCGTGATTAGCTCATTTACACATTTACAGTGTCATGTTTGTGTTGCCCACAGAGGAGCTCCGAAGCTGTTCCTCCACACACACTCCTGCCGTAGCCAGCACAACATGTCAATTAGTGACAAACAGATCTGCTCAAACTAACGATTGTTTGGGTTAAAGCCGAGGACGAGGCTAAACAAAACAAAACACCTTTTCCACAAATCTGCGGGTTCCAGTACAAATTCTCCCACACACAACGTTTATGAAATATGCCATCGCAAACGTGTAATTTGGCATTACTAGGTAATTATATAAGCTAAGAACCCAGCAGACACCATTACGGACTAGGAGGAAGGACTTACACAAGTTTCCCCCTATTTTTTCACCAGGTTTTTTTCCCCTCGCCTATGTGACAGAAGTTTGTTTATCGCCGAAGGCAGCACACCCTCACTCCGCGGAGGGCACGGCGAGCATCCCCCGCCCTGGGGTACCGGGGAGTCCCGCCCGCGGTGCCCGCGGCAGCCGGGCCGGGGCGTGCGGGGCAGGGCGGGCTCGGGAGCACCGCACCCCGCGGACAGCGCCCGGCCCGGGCCGGCCCGCACCCCGCCCCGCCAGCACTCACTCCGCAGAGCTGGTCCCGTTCACGGCGGATCCATCCGGAGCGGGGTTCAGCTGGATCGGCCCGGGCTTCTTCTTCGGCATCTTCGCCCGCACACGGCGCGCAGGGGAGCGGACGGAGCGGCCGCGGCCCCACTTCGGACAGGTCCGAGGGACTTCCTGCGGCGAGGCAAACCGGGCGGGGAGCTGCCCTTGGCGGCGGTGCCCCCGCGGGCTGCGGGCAGGTGGCCGTGCGGCTGCCGGACCCCGCTCCGAGCGCTCCGAGCTCCGGCGGGCACTGCCCGGGATCGGGATGTGCCCGGCCGGGACCGCGCCGGCGCGCGCCGCCCGCACCCGCCGCGCGCAGGCGCGGGGAGCGCGCGCACGCGCACGGCGGGGAGCGAGGCCGCGGGAAGCGCTGCCCTCAGAGCGCTGCTGCCCTCAGAGCGCTGCTGCCCTCAGCCTGCCCCGAGCCTGCCCTGCCCCAGCGTCGGCGGCCACAGCGGCAATAATCCTGCCCGGGCAGCGTGGGCAGGCCTGGCACAGGCTGCTCACAGGAGCTGGGGCTGCCCCATCCCTTGGAAGTGTCCGAGGCCAGGCTGGACAGGGCTTAGGGCGCCCTGGGACAGTGGAAGGTGTCTCTGCCCATGGCAGGGAGTGGCACTGGATGGGCTTTAAGGTCCCTTCCAACCCAACTAGTCTATGGTGACTTAAACAGAGCCTTGCTTTAACATCGACTTGCTTCCACAAATCAATAAAGGACTGATTTTTTTTTTTAAAGGATCTGCCACTTAATACTAAAGGGTGTGCGACCTGCAGTGTTACAAGCAGTGGGAGCAGAGGGATCCGGAGGAGAAGCAAGGCAGAGAGGCAGGACAAAGATGTCCTGTGCCATGGGCTGGACCTGGGACGGCGCGGGTCACTCAGCCCAGGACGCGTGGGGCTGTCACCAGCCACCGGCCAGCAGGCATGTCACCCCCAGCAGGACAACTGCGCGTCTGTGCTCCAGTGGGCCCTGCTGGGGTAGCAAAGCTGCTTTGAGAGCAATACATATATCCTTGCGATGGTCAGTGGAACGTGTTCTTCCACAGCAGTTCTCTCTCCACCAGGGAGAACTGGAATGTAAAGGTTCTGTTATTGGGCTGTGGTTTCTGTTTGGTCTTGCAGGGGGTTCAGGGGCAGGATATGGAATATTAGAGCACTCAATGGCCCTGTTTGGATAGCAAAGCCAGTCTGGACACATGTGCAGTAACTGTGACACATACTCTAATCGTATGATAAGATTCAGGAGATAAAAGGAGTTCCATGCATTTCACTTCCGTGAACAGAGTGACACTACAATCTTGCCTCTGCTGCTGAGATCTGTAAGGAACTTTAGCAAAGTTTGAGTTGCTTTGTAAGATTAATTCCTCATTGTCTGAATCCAGCAGAAGTCAGCTGAAAACTCTATTAAGGCCTGTGGGAGTTACACAGTGAGAAGGGCTTACAGATTTGTTCTGATTTCTGACACAGCTGAGAAATTCTTTCTCTTGCTGCTGTACATTTCTGTACCACACGGCGCTCCATCTGTCAACAAACACGACACACGGAGCAGAAAAGACTCTGCAGTTACTCATAATTTTGCTTAAGTGATAAATGAAACCTCTCACAGACACACGTGAGCCAAGAAGTGAAGCAGCACCAAGGAACTCAGCACTGAGGTGGAGGTAGTGCCTTGATATTGGTAAAAGAGTGAAAAATCAGTTTCTTTGGCAGTTCCATTTTTTCCTGAGATTCCCTAATGGTCTTTTTCATATACAAGACATGTGAACACACTACTGAATGAATAACATTTTTCCAACAGTGGACAGGTTTTATACTCCAGTGAGCTTACTCAGACACCAGAAGAAGTGCAGAATTAATTCCATAACAAAATTTCTGCAGTGAATACTGTGGATAAAGAACCAGCCAGAATTCTGTATGATTTCAATTTTTGTGGTTTGCAAAAGTACAATTATATTTTAATCGAAGTCATCATTAAAGTTTTTACAGGAAACTGTAATGGTGAACAAGGTTCCCCATATATAATGCAAAAATGCTGAAGAGTTCCTATCATCTTATCCATCTCTAAAGTAAAAAAAAATATTTTTTTTTTCACAGCTTTGCCATTAAAGGCATGGTCCCTCCTTCCAATTCGAGATATTAAGGGACAGCTCCCTCCTCTGGAGTGTTTTATCCTTGCACTGAGAACACTGGACTGTGAAATTACTGGTTTCATCAATCTCTTTTCAAATCCTTTTGACCAAAGCACAAAACCCAAAAATATCTTGGATTCACTGTATCTAGAAATAAATTCAAGGGCATATGGATTGATGCCACTGCAGAAATAACTTCTGTACTGTTGTCTGTAAAACAAGTACAGAGGCATGAGTTACTAAAAATTCAGGGCATTAATTACTAAAAATTAAGTGCATTTCCCCAGCCGAAACAGAACACATTTTGGAAATTTGACTATTCTCCGTGGAAGGAACTGTGTTTTGCTGTACAAACAAGTGTTTCTGGAGGTGAATCACAGAGGAAAAGATGAAGAAAAAAGAGAAGGCACTGTCATTTCAGAGAGAGGCTTCTGAGCAGGGAGACTTTTTAATTTATTGATTTCACCACTGCTTGGAAAAATAGAAATAATTTGTCTCTGAAAAGAGAAGTGGAACAAAGAAGCTTGTCTTCATTACCACTTTTTTCCCCTTATAGAAACCAAAAATTTGCCTAATTTCTTGCATGAAAAGAAAAATCACAATTAATATATAGATTAACTGCATCTAAATTAAGCCAACTTTTCAAACTCAATTGCCACTCAGAGCTGCATATTTTACTGCCAAAACATGTGCACACAAACTTCTATTTGCAAGATTTAACACTTCTTAATCTATTTAGTGGTTAGCAAAGCAAGTTAGGGAAATAATTAATCCCATAAAGCAATGGAATTTAGGAAGTCTGGTTGAAAATTTAATAAAATTGGCCAAGAGGATCAAAAATTATTTGAAGAGAGCTGACAGAGAGCCTGACAGAGATCACACCTGCCTTGCACCTTATTTTCCTCAAGAAACACAGATTTAAAAGAGCCCTGTGGATCACAGCAAAATTTGAATGCTTTGTGATATACTAAAAGCTTAGAAATTACCGTTTAAGGTGGCGGCAGAGTATCAAATTTAGATTAGATCAGCAAGGTATAAATGTAAATAAGTATAAGTTACAAATAACTGAGATTTGCTTAATCCTTAGGATGTGACTTCCCATTAATACAGATACGAGGGGAACAGTTGTGCTGAGGGTTTATGGCATGAACAGCTTTGCCAACACAATATTTGAAGGTTTTTTTGCTGAGCAAATTCTGCTCCCTTAGGAATAAACCCCTTCAAGCGTGGAAGCAGGCAATTATCCATTTGACAGATTTGCTTTGCTGTATATTACGTGTAACAAAGCAGGAAATGAGACTGAAATATAAAATAAGGTGCTAATTTTCTGCAGTTTTTCTAATGAAAATACAGTAATCAAACAGAAACAAGCACTAATATTTCCCTTTCACCTAAACTAGAAACCAGAAGTGTTTTCTAGAATGGAGACAACCTGTGGGGGGTGTTTTGTTTGTTTTTTCCTGACTTATTATTTTAGCAGCATGTGGCTGGTTATTCATTTCCTGAGGAAAACCAATAATCAATGCCTGCCAGCATTTGCTTTTTATTTAATTAGGAACACAGGACTGGAAAGAACCACCTAGGTCATCAAGTCCAGATTCTAATTAAACACTCTTCAAAAATATTGATTAATCAAAGTCGCATAAATATGGTGGGTTTTATAACCCTGTGTCCTCTGCAGAGATTGTAAGTGATCTTCTGATTTTTTTTTTTTTGTTGGTAAGGATTTTTCAGTACAAAGAGCGACTATTATTTTCAATGCAAAGAGCTCATCATGTAGATATTTGATTTTCAGTAATTTTATATGACAATGACAATATTTTGGCTGGAAATTAGCAGTACTTGATCTATGATTATTATTAAATCTCTGTGTTAATTTTCATACTTCAGCTGCCTCAATCGATTGAAGAAATTGGCCATATCTAAAAAGATAAGATTAATTGATTCAGTGCTAAAAAATCCATTAGTGTGTTCTCCCTATATTTAATATATTCTTGATTATAAAAGATGCTGCAATTGTGAATACACATTTTAAACATTAACTGCTAAAAGAATTTTAACCAGAAAGTAACTGCAATTGATTTTGTTGTACTAGAAGGAATACATTAAGTTACCAGAAACATTGTATGTCAAATTTGAATTTATAGAGAAATAAGGGAAAACCAATTCCTTTAATGGATTAATATTTTACATTAATTTATATAGTTTTGTTTAAACAAAAAAGAGACTATAATTTAAGTCAGATATGCTTCTATGGACTGAGCTGTAAAAATATGAGAACAATTTACGGCTCCAAGTGCTTTGGAGACAGGAGCCTGGAGCCTCTCCTGTTGTCCCTGCAGCCCAAATCCTTACATGGCATTTTATGTGCACAGCTGCCAAACCTCTGAGGGCTCGGCATATTTATTCCAGCCTGGACAACTGCAAACTGTTCAGTTGTCAATTCCCAGAAGGCTTTGTCTGGAGAACATCTCAGGATGGCTTGGTGTCCTGGTCCTGGTGTGAGCCAGGGTGGGAATCCCTGACCTGCACTGGGAGCAGTGTGGCCACAGGAGCGGGGCAGTGTTGTTTTGCATTACTGCATTTTTATTTTCCCTAATAAAGAATTGTTACTCCTACTCCCATATCTTTGCCCCTTAATTTCAAAATTATAATAATCCGAAGGGAGGGGGTTTGCATTTTCCATTTCAAGAGAGGCTCCTGCCTTCCTTAGCAGACACCTGGCTTTTCAAACCCAGACACCAGGAGGGGAGCGGAGCTGGGAAGGGGCTGGAGCCCCAGGAGGGGCTGAGGGAGCAGGAAAGGGGCTCAGCCTGGAGCAAAGGAGGCTCGGGGGGACCCTGTGGCTCTGCACAGCTCCTGCCAGGAGGGGACAGCCGGGGGAGGCTCTGCTCCAGGGAACGGGGACAGGAGGAGGACATCGTCTTGAGCTGCACCAGGGGAGACTCAGGTTGGACAGCAGCAGGGATTTCCCCATGGAAAGGGTGCTCAGGCCTTGGAAAGGGCTGCCCAGGGAGGTTTGGAGTGCCCATCCCTGGAGGTGTCCCAGGAATTCCTGGAGGTGGCACTCAGGGCTCTGGGCTGGGGACAAGATGGGGATCGGTCACAGGTTGGACTCAATGGTCTTGGAGGTCTTTTCCTACCTCAGGGATTCTGGGATTCAGTGAAGTGACAGGAGCTCAACAATTTTCAATCCCGTTTCTGGAGGTGACTCATCGTGTCTTTGCAACATTGGATATTTCAAATTAAACGCTAATCCCCAGCATGTTTTCCCTGACAAGGTGACACTACAGGCAGCTGGAGGTGCTGGTGGGTGGGACATTGGACATGCCCAGCCATGTGCAGTGGCAGCCCAGAAAGCCAAGTGTGTCCTGGGCTGATCCCACAGCGTGGGCACCAGCTCAGGGGGAATTCTGCCACTGTGCCCTGCCCAGGTGAGACCTCACCTACAGAGCTGCCCCACCTTGAGGCCCAGCACAGGAAGGGGAGAGAGTCCAGAGGAGGCACCGGGATGATCAAGGGGATGGAGCACATCTCCTGTGGGGAAAAGCTGAGACAGCTGGGATTGTTCAGCCTGGAGCAACTTTGGGGTGACCTGTGCCCTTCCAGTTCATGAGGGGATCTTACAGGGAGGATGGAGAGTGACAATCTACAAGGATCTGGAGAGACAGGATGAGGGGCAATGGCTTCAAGCCGACAGAGTAGGTTTAGGTGGGCTATTAGGATGACATTCTGGGATATTAGGATGAAACTCCTCTTTGTGATGCTGGTGCAACCATGCAGCCAGGTTGCTCAGAGCAGCTGTTCCATCCCTGAGTGTCCAAAGCCAGGTTAGACAAGCTTGGAGAAAACTGGGATAGTGGAAGGTGTCCCTGCCGAGAGCAGAGGGGTTGGAATGCGAATGAGATGACTGTAACGTCCTTTCCCACTCTGAGCATTCCCGGACTCCATAGTCCCGGGACTATCGCCTCAGCCGCCTCGCCCCGCCCACTGCGTTTTGGCGCCAAAGCCCCTGAGCCGCCGCCTTCGGGAGCTCGCGAGAGTCGGGGCTCTCGCGGGACCCGGCGCGCGGGGGGCGGCCCCGGCCCCTCAGCCCGGCCCGCGATCGCTCGCGGCGGGAGCCGCTGCGGAGCCGCTCCCGAAACAGCGACAGAGCCTGGGCTGCCTCAGCCCAGCCCGGCCCAGCCCCGCTCCAGAGAGCGCTCCCGAAACAGCTACAGAGCCTGGGCTGCACCGCCTCAGCCCAGCCCAGCCCCGCTCCGGAGAGCGCTCCTGAAACAGCAACAGAGCCTGGGCTGCACCGCCTCAGCCCAGCCCAGCCCCGCTCCAGAGAGCGCTCCTGAAGCAGGGGAACAGAGCCTGCACCGCCTCAGCCCAGCCCAGCCCAGCCCCGGAGAGCGCTCCTGAAGCAGGGGAACAGAGCCTGCACCGCCTCAGCCCAGCCCAGCCCAGCCCCGGAGAGCGCTCCTGAAGCAGGGGAACAGAGCCTGCACCGCCTCAGCCCAGCCCGCTCCGGCCGGCTCCGGGTCAGCTTCACTGAGGAGCCGGAAAGCGGCCTCCTCCTCCTCCAGACCGCGTTTCGGAGTGGGTGAGCGCGCTGTAAATTTGGGGAGTTGCCGCTCCACGCCCGAGGCTTTGGTGGGGGATGTGAGCGGCACGCGGCTCCGTGGATAAGCGCTGCGGTCAGGAATCCACTTATTTTGGTTAATTCCTGCCACTCCCAAGTAACTTTGACGAGTTGGAACATCACAAACCCTTGTTTTATTCGGCTCAGCGAGGCTGGGTTGTGTTATCCTGTGTATGGTATCTGCTGTTTGATTTGTATGATGATCTGGTTGGCAGATCTTTCCTGAAAAAGCTGTAAATATTGTATATAATTGACGTTTGTCTGCTTCTGTGGCAGCCTCGCTGCTTCTCTTTAAATGTTGTGTTGTTTTCTGCAGGAGGGGAAAAAAGGGCTCTTTGTGGCAATGCTAGATCCTTTAGAGAACAACTTGTTTGATCTTCCTGATTATGAGAACACAGAAGATGAAACATTCCCACCTCTTCCACCTCCTGCCTCTCCAGGAAGAGACGATGCAGAATGGGCTCAGGCTAATGGAGGTGAGCACCCGAGACCCCTAAAAATCCCATTTTAATGCTGTGCAATGCAAATTAGTGGTGTTGGATTTCAGTGCCTAAAAATAGGCAGAAAACAAACTGTAAACTTAAATTGTTCATCACGCGATGCTTTCCAGCTTGTGGGAAAAGTTTATTTTTGTAGAATCCATGAAAATATGTGCACAAAAGAATCTTTATAAAACACAAGCTCTTCTGACAAAATGTTGATGCAAATAATTACACAGCGATGATCTGTAGTTACTCTTTATGACTTGGCTTTTAGAAGAGATAAGAGTGTTGGATGTGCTCTCAATGCACTTATCAGAAATACAAGTAGAAACTTAAAATGTACAGCAATTGCTTTGAATACTTCAACAATGCTGTTGTCTTCCCCAGATCCAGATGGAAACCAGCAGTCCCAAACAAAGGATTCTGCTGTGACCACACAGAAGGCAGTTAAAAGACCAAGGCCTAAATTAGATGCCCAAAGGTAACTTTATACAGAATATTTCTTTGTGTGCTGAGTTTGATGTAGGGCTGTGGGAGAAAATGATCAAGGTACCTCTAAAACTGGTGTGAGTTCTTTATAATTAACAGAAAGAATCCAAGCTTTAGGCTGTTACAATGTGAGAGTTTTTTCTTTGTTTGTTTTTTAACTTGTTAATTGAAAGAAGAAAGTGATTTTCAAATAACTCCCCAATTTCCTATTCCCAGGTTAATTTCAGAAAGAGGGCTCCCAGCTCTGAGACACATGTTTGACAACGTCAAGTTCAAGGGCAAAGGGCACGAGGTAAGAGCTGGTGAGCCTGGGTTTTGTTTCCTGGGAGGTGAATGTACATTTGCCAGTGCTGCCCATCTGATATGGGGAGCATTGATAGTACTCTTGCTAGCCAGCTTCCCAGCAGTAACTGACAAGCCCTGATGGAGTTTGGAGCTGCAAATTTTAAAACAAACATGAAATGCTTTAACAAAATCCGTATTTTGATCATAAAATTCTTTTCCTCAACTCTAGAAGCAGAATATCCCATCTGTGACTCTTGTATTGTCCATACAAGCAGGGTTTTGAATCCCAGGTTTTTTTTTAAAGTGTGACATAGCACTTGAGCAAAGAGAAAGCAGGACTTTCTCTGCGAGCTTTCTTATTGTTTTGGGTGCACTTCAACATGCAGAGCTTATTTTCCTTTACATTTCATTGTAGAGTTGGTTGTAGTCAGGGGAGGGTTGGTCTCTTCTCCCAGGTAACAAACAACAGGACAAGAGGAAACAGCCTCAGGTTGTGCCAGGGGAGGTTTAGGTTCCTAGGGGAATCTTCTCCACCAGGAGTGTTGTCCAGCCCTGGACAGCCTCTGCTGTGGAGCCGTCATCTCCAGAGGGATTTAAAAGACATTCAAATGTGACAGCTGGGGACATGTTTTAGTGGTGGCTTTGGCAGTGCTGGGGGAGTGGCTGGACTCTGTGATCTTCAAGGACTTTTCCAACCCAAACAGTTCCATGATTCTCCTGGCGCACTGGCAAGGACCCCTGTGCAGCTCTGGTTTATGTGTTCTCATTACCAGTGGAGCACAGAGGAGCTGGGCAGTAGTGCTGAAAGGTGCAAAAACCTTTCCTAGATCAGCCTAATTTGATGTATCTGCATTCTGAACATCAGGATCAATGCCAGCTGTGCCCCTGTGGATTTATTTCGGCCTGAGTTCAGCCTGATTGTTTAAGGACAATACTTCAGGATATGCAGATGCTCCCCTGAACTTGTGACAGTGCTGTTCTCACAGCCTGAGCTTGCACTGACACTGCATTGTGGCAGGAGGAAGGGAAGGTTGCCCTCACGTTGGTACTGCTGACATTTTGCAGAGACTGGCAAGCTGCAGGTGCTCCCTGTGTTCAGGAATTGCTGTCCCATTTCCCTCTGCAGTCTGCAGTCTCCCTTCTCTGTCAGCGGTAGCAGCTGGGTGTTGTCTTTCCTGCTCCAGGCAGAGGACCTGAAGACACTGATACAGCATATGGAGCACTGGGCTCACAGACTGTTCCCACAGCTGCAGTTCGAGGATTTTATTGACGTAGTGGAGTCTTTGGGAAACAAAAAGGAAGTTCAGGTATGTATTTGTCAGCTCCTTTTCATGGTGTGGTGCAAGAAGCAGGTTTAGGGGATCAGTTATGCAGCAAAAGAAGACTTGGGTTGTGCATACTGCTCAGAAGTATAATGTTATTTAAATAAATTTCTCTCAGTTTAGAGCTTTGTATGGTATTTATGTTTATATTCAGATACAACCTTTCTTTATTTGAAATAATCCTCCAGAGAATTGGCTTCAGCATTTTCAGGCCATCTTTAACCACAGCAAGTTGCTTAACCAGCTGGAACTGGTTTAGGTTTTGGGTTTTGTGTGGTTGATTTTTAATGTTTGAACCTGCAAAAGAAGACTGATAAAGAATTCAGCTTCACCTGGCTGGGTGATAGATGAAGGACTGGAAAGATGATCACAGCATTGAAGGTCTGTGTGTCAAAGGGACACGAAGTGAGAACATTTTTTCAGAGTAATAAAGTGTAAAATTGCTGTGGTTTTCCCCTGCTCCCAAAGTGGAACATAAAAACTTGCTGCAGATGAAACACCAGTCTTTTAATGTCCCACTGCAGACCTGCCTCAAGCGGATTAGACTTGATCTTCCCATTTTACATGAAGACTTCAAATATAATGAAGGTATGCTCTCTCTGCTATTTGTTCAGTTCTTCAATGCTTAAGATTATTTACTTCCCTTCCTACTGCCCAGAAGGGAATGATCATGATAGGCTTTTCCAGTGTAGAAGAAATTGTTGAGAGGTCTCTGCTTTAAAACCAGGCTTATGATGACACAACTGAACTGGTACTTGAACGTATGTGTGTAAAAATAAATAAAATTGCATTGTCTGCTGAAAGGAAATGAAAAATGGGATTAACCAGCATTGTTAGAAATATTATTCAAAAAAACCCCTAAAACTGCAATTATTGAACCCACAGGATTGTGTTGCACTCTGAGTGCAGTGTGGAGAGCTCTTGGATCCTGTTAAAGCAGGAATCACAAACTCCGCTGATGACTGTGTGCGGAATGCAGTGCAGTCAGGGGTGGTGTCCCTCCCAGGCAGAGTGCCTGCTAGGCTGGGGGCACTGTTGTGTCTGTCAGAGCTGGCACGCAGCTCTGGGAGAATTCCCTCTGCTGGGATCAAAACCCAGCACTTACTGAGGGTGTAAGTCAAGAGTCTCTTCCAGTCAGATAGAAATGAGACATAAACAGTTTTTTAATTAAAGAGGAGGTAGAGTTCACATGGTAGTTGGTAAGAAACTTCAGCAGCAGAAAGGAGGGAATTTCACTGTCATTCCTAAGGACCTGTGCAGGGTTTTGCATTTCTGCTGTCAGTCTCTCTTGAGAGCATTATCTGCCCATTGTCCCATTTGTCTCCATGTGAACAGCAGCCTCCAGCCCGGCCAGTGCTTGGGAATGGTGTTGTGGATGAGTTATTTGTGGAAACAGCTGGCCTGGGCTTTGGGTGCCCTTGGGGCAGTGGTGACACGTGGCTGCCTTCACCGCTGCTGCAGAGCGAGAGCTGCGCTGCCGCCAGAAGCAGCCACGGACAGCAACACGAGTGGTTCCTGCCGACAGCGTCCGCAGAGCGATGGGATTGTGCTGTGCGATGGTTCCACACACTGCCCTTCCAGCGTGCCGGGAGCTGAGCTGCTCCTCAGCTGGGCGACAGGCGCTGCTGCAGCCTGCAGGGAGGAGCTGGAGTAGGCATCTCAGGGGTGTGAAATAAAACCTCAGGCTGGGGCGTTGTATTAACAACCCAGCCTTTTTGTCAGCTCTCCTTTCTATTCACTGGCTTAAAGTGCTGCAGAGGCCTTGGGCTCTCTTTCAAGGGTGCTCTGCTGCTCTCTGGGTGGGTGAAGTTTGTCTAGCTGGACTGCCTCCAGTTTGCACGTTTCCGTGCTGGCAGATGAGTAAATATCTCTGTAATAGAGCACACTGAATTCAGAACTGATTACTCAATGTATGTGTTCAGACTTCTGATTCACAGAATCCTGGATTGGTGTGGGTAGGAAGGGACCTTAAAACCCATCCTGTTCCATCCCCTGCCATGGGCAGGGACACCTTCAATTAGTGCCACACAGCCTGGCCTTGAAAGGTTGGAATTCCTGTAGGACTCCTGCCACTTTGTAAAGGACAGTGTTTTATGATTAGGGTTGGGAAGAAAATTACCTGTCCCTAAGGATTGCCTGGATTTCCTGTCCCTTTAGAGCCTTCAAGCACAGCTGATGTTGCTAACTCAGCACACAGAGCTGTGCCTCTGCACTCAGGCATTGATTGTTGCGCGTGTGAGCTCTGAGCACTTGTGCCCTTTGAATATTGGGGATGTAGGCCTAGGCAGAAAATTTCCCATTAAAATTAAATTATGGAATGAGCTTCAGCTGTCGATACAAAATGTAGAACACAGAAATGCTTTCAGGATGTTCTCTTGACTGATGTGTTGTGGATCTCTGTTGGTTGTAAGTGTTGATTCTGCCCCTCTTTCCCCTGCCACCCCTCCTTTTTAACCAGAAGGAGAAGGGGAAAGCAACGGGCTGGCTGCAGCTGCTGAAGATGCACAGGCCCACTCTGGCAGCGCGGAAGAGCTGCATTCCCTGCCTGGGCTGAGTCTGACAGAGGAGCAGCAGGAGCGGATGAAGAAGAACCGGCAGCTGGCCCTGGAGCGGAGGCAGGCGCGGCTGCAGGGCCTCAGCCAGTCCCAGCACCAGGGTAAGGACCCCGTTTCTGTGGGAGCAGGGAGGGCAGGGGCCTGAGCTGCTGGCTCACGGCCCTGATGGCTTTCCTAGTAAGTGGTGCAATGTGCAACTCTCACACTTTAACAGTTTTCCTGTTGCTAAACTCCCTGGTGGTTGTACCAAGCTGTGACAGCTGTGTCTCTGGTGAAATGCAACTCAGCCTCTTATCTCTGAGCTGCCTTTGTCACAGCCTGGGATTCTGGTGATGGAAGCATCAGTTAAACACAGCAACGGTGTCTGCTCATGGTTTTTCTTTTTTCTCTCAACAGAGCTCCCCAGCAGTTACTCAGAAGAGGAGTTTGACAGCCCAGTTGCTCAGGATCCCCCTGACCTTACTGAAGACACTCAGGTTCCTGCAGGCAAGGATGCTCCCACAGAAGATGGAGATGAGGAATTGGGCTGTGCCAGGGAAGAGCAGTAGCTCCCCCACACCATGAATGCCTTCCTCGACCAAAAGAGCCCCCTGCTTTAAGTACTGTCCTTGTACTGAAATGTTGCTGGCTCTTGGCACTCCAGAAGCTTCTGGGAAGTCTTTCCCACGGCATCACTGAAGGACAGAACTCTTCCCTGGAGGCTGCAGGGGAGCAGCTCTGTACACCAGGAAACAGAACAAAGTTCTTCAGCTGCACTTGAGCCATCTTTTCCACCTCCCAAAACGTTTTTTAGGAAATGTTTATGAGTTATTGGACCTACTTTGAATATAGTTTATCGTTTATGTTAAACTGAATGAACTGGGATGTTGACGGATTAAATTGCTATTAAAGGTGTGTTTGGGGTTTTTTAACAGGTCTTTTAACAGGGGTACTGGATATTTTTTTAAACTGCTTATCCATTACTTATTACATATTTTTCATATAAAATAGAAGCTATTAAATTTCAGAAGTCAAACCTGAAATTCTTGTATGAGGCTGCCAGGGCTCCCACACTTCCCCATCTCTCCCCAGACAAGCATCTCTCCTCAGGGAACAAGACCTTCCTTCTCTGCTTCATCCTCTTAGAGTCCTGGTTTTCCTTACACAACAGCTTTTCCCTTCTGAGGAATGAAGAGGAATCATCCCTTCTAATAAAGGGGTGGAAAGTACTGAATTTCCACACACTGAATGAAGCCAATGCCCTCAGGGCAACAGGTGTTACTTTATGAAGGAATTTGCTTTTTATGTCCTTGTAGGGAAAAAGGAAGTATTTAGATTTTAAGAACTTAATTTATGGGCAACATGAGCAAAAAAATTTTGGAATGATTTTTAAAAGAATTCACAGCACACTGTCTTTAGTCTGAAATACAAGCTTTATCAGGTATAAAATATTTTCATAACTCATCCATACTCATAGTCAGATAAAAATAATTCTTATTTAAAATAGATATTTAGCTTCTTATTGAAAGGACTCTTGAATATTTAAATAAACTGTTTTTTTAAAGATCCCCAAGCACTTGTGCACAGTGAACAGGAGCGGGACAGCCCCAGCAGAGGGTGGCAGGTCCCAGTTCAAGTCCTGACGTCCTCTGTCACATCCAGCAGCGCCAGCTCCCGGATCTCCTCCAGCAGCTGGTACAGGCTGGGCCCCTTGGTCTGGCAGAACTCCCGGGACTCCTCATCCATCACTTCCACCCTGGCTCTGTCCTGGGCACGCTGGGCCTCCTCTGCAGACTGGCTGACTTCTTTCACCAGGTCAGACCTCACCACGTGGACGCTCCTCTGGGCAGCCTCGGCGTCCGCGGTGTGGTGCGGCGCGTTCCTGATGATCTCCAGCTTGATGGTTTCGGCGTGGCAGCGGGAACTCTGCACAAGGATTCTCACCTGCAGAGCGATACTGTGTTCAAGTTTCTGATGGTGCTATTTCCTTTTCCTCCCCTCACATGAGATACTCACTGTGATGTGATCGAAAAGGCTCAAGGTCATCGAGTCTCCAGTGGCTGTAGTGGAGGTGATTTTATGCTGGGAGCGATGGAGGGATCCAGGCTTCCACTGGCAGCTCCCAGCCCCTTGACAGGAGATGACCAAGCCCTCTTTGTTTTTCATGTAGGCTGCACCTTTGATTCCATACCTACAGAAGAGCAGAGAGAAGCTGTTCTAACCGTTTTCAGGCCTCTTAGTTTTGAAACCCGCAGGCTGGCTGGGATTGTAGAGAAGCAACAAGAAGGGGCAGGCACGGCAGCCTGATAATCCTGCCTCAGGAACAGGCTAGGTGTTGTTAAACCCAGATGTGAAAACAGCATGGAGACAGTGACTGAAGTGTTTTGAGAGCAGTGAAGCAAAAGTGAAATAGTCAGTGATCCATTATCTTAGTGCTGGGTGGGGCCTGGAATGGATCAGTGATGGGAGAAGAGCAGCTTTACAGGTTTTTCCAGACAGACAGTGAGAAGACGGTTCTCCATTTTAAAAGAAGCTCCTTGAAGAGCAGCAGCATGTTTGTCCTGGGCTCTCTGTAAGGCAGCAGCCTTTTCTGGCTGAGGAGGCTCTTGAGCCAGCCCTGTGAGTGCTGGAGATGCCAGATGTGAATTGAGCTGTGCCAGGCTGTGCCCTCCCAGCATTCCAGCAGCACCAGGTGTCCCTCCCAGCCCGTCCCGGCCCCGGCTCACCGTGGCACGAAGACGAGCACGCCGTTGGTGCGGATGGAGTAGATGACCCCGTCGGCCACGCAGCGCTCGTCGCTCTCGGCGCTCCGGTCTCGGAAGTACATGCACTGGAAGAGCTCTGTGGACTGCTTCTGAGCACGCTGGGCCGCCTGCGAGCACCCCACACACACACAGACACAAAAACCTACGTAAATATTCCAACAAGCAGCTCTGGCTTTGACTTCCACAGCTGCTTTTTCCCATTATTTATTCTCTTACCCGTCCCCAAGAAAAATTACATATAAAACATCCTACATGCAGTACAAGTGAAGTATGAACACTTTTACTACTCTCTCGGAAGAAAACTGATATTTAAAAAAGCTCCAAAGCACTACAAATAAAAGTAAAGCGACGCTATTAATTCACAAAAGCCCCAGTGAGGAGTGGTATCCCATTCCCTAGGGCTCCATGGAGACTCCCAGCAGCACGCCCTTACCCGGTTCCTGTTATTGATGTGTCTGCACAGTTCCTCCAGATCCTTGTTGCTGATGATGTTATCCTTCACATCCCCCGTGGTTCCCCTCAGGGTCGCTGCCATCAGGAGCCTGTGCACAATGATGTCGGCGTATCTCCTGATGGGAGAAGTGAAGTGAGTGTACTTCTCCAGGGCCAGCCCTGCCAAGAGAGGAACGGACATGAGCGGTCAAAGCCTCCCCAACAGTTCAGAAATCACAGGAAAGGCAGGAAAGTGACCAGATACCATAATGATGAAACTGCTCCTCGGGACAAGAGCCAGTTGAGAAGTACAGGGCGTTGGACATGGCGTGGGTGGCCATGGAGCGCAGCAGTTTGTTCACAATGGGGTCCGAGGGGTCGTTTGCTCTGTCCAGAGACTCGGCCAAAGCCTTGTTAGACCTGGCAAAAAAGGTGTTAATTCCAAAGAAAATGACACTGTCTCTGGTTATAATGGCTCACAGTTGACAACAGCATAAAACCCACACAGAAGTTAATATTCATACAAAAATGGCAAGCAGAGCGAAATTGAAACTCTAAATGCAGTTTAGTAACAGCTCTGCTCTAAGAAAATGCTTAGAAAAATCTCAGTTTTCACCCAGTTGTCTGCTGCAACCTGCAGAACCAGGGACTGGAGCAAACTCTGTCCTGTGCAGTACAAAAGAGTGAGCGGATCCAAACCTTTGTGTCCAGCACAAATGGGACAAGGTGACACTCAGGTCACAAAGGCTCTACTACCATGGCCTTCTCATGTTATCTTGCCCAAGTAATTCTGAATTATTTTGAGTCACTTAAAATTACTACATTGCACAGAATTCACCTAACTTAAACCAGTACTCCCTTACACAGGAAATACAGTGAAAACAAGGCCACCACAGAGCTTGACCACTGCACAGTGACCAAACAAATGTTTTGTCTGGGTATGTCTAAAATTACTCAGCCACTGCCATGTGGAGTACAGCCATCAGAATGCAGGCAGCTTCTCCTGGTCAGAACATCATCAGAAAGGCTCTGATAAAACTCCTTTCAAGAACTGCTATGCAGTGTCTGTTAACACTGATATTCAGAGCTGAATTGTTTAACAATAACATGGCCAAACACTTAACTGCTTAACTTTAATTACAGAACTTTAGTAATAAAAGCTACCGTGTGTCTATCGAGAAGCCTTTGGCACTGGCACACTCCCGAAGCTCAGTGAAGAATTCCTGGCGTGGTGGAGGGTGCTGCCGCAGCAGAGCTTGGTGGGGAAAATCCTCGGAAATCCTTTTTGCCACCCAGTGGTTGGCCAGGATCATGCACTCCGCCACGGTCTCGTGCACTTCCAGCGGCTGCTTGGGGATGAGGTCGTGGATATTCCGTTTGTCATCCAGCTGCACTCGGATCTCGATCCCCTCCAGCTCCAGCGCGCCGCACCGGTCCCGCTTAGCCCGGACGTGTCGCGCTATGTCGGTGAGCTTGGATATGGCCCAAACCAGCTCGGCCAGCTGCTTCTGCCTCGTTCCTTCATCCAGGCCTTTCAGTTCCAGGATATCATCCACGACACTCGTGTCCCCATCCAACAGTCCCTGGGCTGTCTCGTACTCCAGCTTGTAGGCAGAGCGGATCAGAGATCTGGTGTACTGAACCCTCAGCGTCTCGAACGACTCCTTCTCCAGCTCCCACAAGATGCTCACGGCGTATCTTAAAGACAACACCACAGAGTTCTGGAATAGTTCAGGTAGACCTAAACTCCCACTGCAAGCACATTCAAAACTCTTAGAAATTTAGAGATTTAATTCTGGTTGTGGAAGCATCTTTTTCTTTATGAAACCAGAGCTCAGCAACACCACTTAATAATGCACTTGCCTTTCAGTCTCATGCATCACAACTGAAATGAGGGCCAGCTACACAGCAGTATCTTCAATTCATCTACTGAAGCAGAGCATCCCTTTATGTTAAAGCAGAGCTACACTGTAATAGTTATTTTTGCCCATTTTTATTTTATTAGACAGACGCATTCACAATGAACATCTCTGTACCCTGAATATCCTCACGCCAGCAGCCAGCTGAGCCTGTAAACTGATATAAACTGGTCTATAAAATTCACCCTACCTGTGGTACAACTGAAAGGTAATTTTTAATGTACACAGTTCTTGCAATAATAATGCAAAATGACTTGCAGAAGTGTCCCTGCTGAGAACAACTCCCAAGCCTTACCTGTCCACCCCGCTGAGGAGGGAGCACAGGTCAGCGCTGAGGACGGAGGGCAGCATGTCATAGCGCCGGTCCGCCAGGTAATACGTGGTAGCCCTGGAACAAAACACAGCTACTGCTCTTCCCACCACGACTCCTGGGACTATGAACATTGCCCCACAGCCTGATTTGAAAAGGTTATTCCCACAGAACACTCACAGGTGCAATACCAAAGTCCAATTATTTAAATAGCAATTTGTACAGTGCAACCCTGATTTTGCCTTCCTTGGTATTTCAGCTGCCATTAAGGGCAGAACCAGGGCTGGGCAAAAAATTTGCACGCTGAAGAAGAGGTGACTTAATCAAACATCTCTGCTGCCTCTACATTATGCTTCTTTCAATCTACAAAGAATACAGTTCATTAAGTGATTCAGCAGTTTAAGTTCAAGACACCGGCAATAAAAGAAAAAAGATAATGAAATATTTGCACATTAAAAGACAAGATTGAATATTAAAACATAAGCCTGACAAATAGCTCTGGAATTAAATTACTGTAAGACTTAATTCCGTTTTGTGGGTGTTCATCTCCCTTGAAATGCAAACAAGTGTTTTTTTTAAAAATACTTTAAGTCACAGATGTTAAATTAGACTATAAAGCAAAGAGGAGTGATTAGGGAAGAAGAAACTTGTATAGCTTTCTGGAAAATGTGTCCAAATAAAAGCAGAATGTCATTAGTTACCTAATAGTTTAATTAGCTTTAAGAAGTCTTTAATAAGACATGAAAGGTGAAAGCATGTTTCTTTCCTTCCAAAGTTTCCTTAAGGTAGCATCACAAACTTCTGAGCTCCATAAATTTTCTAATTTCCAGAAAATAACTCACCTTGCTCTGGCCTCAACATCAGTGTAGGAATTTGCTGCCACAAAGTGAGTCACATCTGCAATGTGCACCCCCAGCTCAAGGTTCCCGCTGGGCAGAGTCCTGACAGAGAGAGCATCATCCACATCCTCGCAGCCCTTGGGGTCAATGCTGAATATCAGGTGGGTGTCTCTCAAGTCAAGGCGTTTTTTTGCCTCCTCTGGACTCACTTTCCATGGATTCTTTGGAGAACTCACTGGCATTTCACTCATCTATACAGAAATATTGTTGATGAACACAGATTTATGTATTTTATACAAAAAGATGCCAACAATTAGATTTAATTAGTTTTTCAAATTCTTCTTTTGTTTCATTTTCCAAGTCCATTACATTTACTTTACTGAAACGTGTTGAAAAGAATTCTATGTGTATTAGTAACCAATGTTATTACTGTAGTGATTCTGCAGCTCTGGCAAATACAACCACTACATATTGGTTTCTTAGTCTTCTTTCTATTAATTGTAGGTATAATCAAAATAGTTATCTATGAAAGCTGGTTCCTCTCCTAGCTGAAAACAAAGTATTTAATACAATGATGTCAGTAGGATGATGCCTTTAGGATCAGTAGCATAACCACATACTAAAGACAGAAAATTCTTAAAAGTCTACCTCAAATTTGAATTAAGAGTTTGTAATCCTCTCCTCATAGCAAAAGGATTACCTTAAAATCACTACTGACTTGAAAATCCATAGTATTAATAGAACCACTGATGCAAGATATTCCAGAAAAATAAAGTAAACTAATGATAAATTTCCAGCTTTCAAAGTGGGCTTTCAAAAACCCACTGGCAACAAAGATGTCGAGCTGCAAGAGAGTCCTCTTTGAGAAACAGGACCCTGGGAATGAACAGAAAAGACTGGGTCTGATCACAGAGACAAACCTGGATTTCTGAGAAAGGGGCAGCACAAATGCTGTTCTCCACCAGAATAGCTGCAATTTCCCCCTCGAGGTCTCCAATTCTCCCCAGCACTCTCACAAAGTGCCCGTTGGGGTACAGGGAAGTCGCCTCCCAGGAATCGATGCGCACGACAACTCTGTACTCCTGCAGGGAGACAGCTCTGTTAGAACAGCTCTGTGCCCCTGAAAAGTACAATTGATACCCTTAACACGACCTTAAATTTAGCAGGAAAAACTCAAAGCAAGGGTGTGTAAGTGCTCAGGGCAGCTAAACCGTGGCCCAAATTCAGAACTCAAGCTTTGTTACCTGAGGCTGAAGTGGTCCTGACAGGAATTGAACAAAATCCTTCAAGGCAGAAATTGAACCCTCACAGATTTTGTTTTACCATGTTTTTGTCAAGGAAAACATCATTAGATCCTACAACGCCCCCACAGCTTTGTAGGAACACAGCAGAGAGAAACACTTCAGTTAAATTACCTGCAATGCTTCAGCCTGCTGAGTGCTGATCCGGATTTTGGGAATTCGGTAATCCCAAGGTGTTACGAGGACTTTCTGAGCATTTCTGCCCTGGGACTGGCTCTCTTCTTTGGAGGGGAAAGTGACCACATAATCCCTCCAGTTCTTCTGGATGATTCCAACGACTTTACCTTTAAATCAGGAACATTGTGCATTAAAGAATTAAACAGAACCAAGAAAGCAAATATGTGGGAGGTGCAGGAGATTGACTCTTTGTAAAATCAACTGCTGTGTCCCCAAATCTGTTACAACTGCCAACAACATATGGTGTGCAGACAATACAAGTGTGTCATAAACTACTGCTGGCACAGTCAGATTTTAATGAGCTTTTATTTATGTAGAGACTAACTCATTGTATAGATTTCAGCTGATACACAACATAAATTATTCAGAGATTCCTCCCGCTGCTGAAACATGGCCAATTCTAGTAATACAGAGAATTTTTAATAGCAAAGAGCAAAACAAAACATGATTTCCCTACAAAAAGAGAATTAACCTCTTGAAACTTTTAGCTCTGACCTCAACAAACTTTTAAGATGCAGCTACAGCTGCAGAATAATCATTTCAAACAAGACTCTAAATTACCATGGTACCCAGGTATGTCACATGGGGATGCTTTTTCACCTAACATTGTTTTTTCCCATTATTTATCAGCGGGGAATTAAATGGATGCTTCTCCTTACCTGTGGGCATAGGGTCACCTGTGGTGTCTGCAGGTGCTTTGTCCTCAGTCTCATTTTCACTGAGGGCAACAGTCCTTCCCTTCCATTCATGCACAGGGAGCAGCTCAACCACAACCACATCCCCGTGGATTGCACGATTCCGAGCCTTGGTCCCATAAATAAGGATGTCACTTTGAAGCTCTGAATTTAAAATAAAAGGAAACAGAACTATAATCTGCTAAAAAAACCCAAATCCCTCCATTCTTGGCAGCATTCTGCTGAAATAACAGAAAATTACTTTTCCAATACTATTTATTCCAAAAAGGACTACTCGCAAGAAATTAATATTGCAAGGAAATGAAAACCTTTTCCTCTTTTTTATTTGTGTGGGTTTTTTTTAATTTAAGGATCTTTTAAGGAATTCTGTAAGTTAACTTTTGGATAAAAAGCAGCATAGGCTGGGATAAGTTCATTGTTCTTAGGCAGCAGCTATAAAAACAGCATAGTTAAATTGTGAAAGCCACTGCCACAGGATTCTGGGGAGGATTCAGAATAAAACAAGCTTTTAAAAAATAATGAGTATATTGAGCACTGGCTTGGCTGCAGGATCTGTCACAGGAACATTTGAAAGTAGTTATTAGTGAGAGCTGGGCCACTGAGTCTGTGCAAGGGCAATGGCCTGCTCCTTCACAGGTGCTGATTAGTAACTCATGCCAGAGAGACAATCGTGGATCACTTTGGATCAGCTTGATCCAAAAGGCAATTTTCCAATAATGTTCACAAAGACCAGGTTCCTAATCCTGCCAACATCTGTGCAAACTCTTATTGCAGTCAAAGGAGTGGCCACCTGAGGTTAGAGCAAAGCACAGGGACAATTTGCACCAGCATTTCCCTTCAGAGAGGCGCAGGCAAACAGGACAAGAGGCACAAAATGGCCAAAGGGGGTAAGAAAGTAAGAAAGAGAAAGGAGTTCTCCCCACAAGTTCCACCCTCTGGTTAATCTTCAGCCTCTTTTCTGGCCCCTGGAAACCACACAGGCACTGCAGTGTCTCAGCCCTCATCTCCTTTGATAACTGAACACTTCTCACCTGCCTCTTTGCCGCCAAACCCCTGAAGCCGAACAAAAGCTTCCAGCTGTGCTCGGTGCTTATTGACATTCAGTGCACCCTGGAAGAGACCAACAAAGCAAGCAATGGATGAAACAGTCACCCTAAAACTAGACAGCTTTAAAGGATAACATTTTGGGGGTTACAATTATTTTTACATGAATTAGTTTTTATTGATCTGTAGGTTATTTTGAACACAGCTGCTCTCTCTATAGGAGGGAATGCAGGGTGTAGGACTTTAAGTGTTCACTTCTGGAAAAGTAAATTATTTTAAATGCTGAATTTATTAGTAAAATGGTAAATGACATTTTACTCCAACCACCGGCAGATTACTTTTGCTGCCTGCCTTAGCAGAGAATCTAGATTTATTCCAAAAAGAAGAAAACCTCAGTCTTTCTGTTCATATTTTATTCCTGCCTCTGCTAAAGTTGCCAAGAAAGGAAAAAATCACTGCCTCTAATTCTTTAAATTATTTCTAAAAGAAGGACACTTGCCTACCAACAATCCATATTAAGGCCCTGAACAGCCATAAACCTGTAAATTAATTTCACTGACTGGGAGTTCTCTGTGCAAATGAAGGGTCACAATACAGTGCAGGGGACATATCTTGAGAATCCTAAGAATCCTAATCCCTTCCATCCTCTAGGTTTTTGTTTTCTTTCCCTCTTCCCACCACAGCCATATTTCTTTCTCTAATCACTCTAATTCAGGCAACTCCAGGGATCAGGGACAAGACTGCATTGTTCTGTGTATGTTCTCTATGTAACAAACACCTGCAGGTATCTTCCAGACTTGATCCCAGCCTCCAGTACTTCCACAGGTAAGTGCTCAGGATATTCTTTCCCATGGTTCTCTTGGCTTTCACTCTCCCGTTCACGCCGAGCTTGGACTATGGAGTCAAAGAGCTCATGGGCAGCCTTCAGGTCAGGCCAGAAGTTATCCAAGTAATTCTGTAGGCACAAATAGAAATAAACAGAAAAGTACTCTGAGATCTCTATTCTTTTAATAATGCATTTGTAAAGTCCATAATGGACAGGATCTGTCTCACACTGTACCCAAATAGCACAATGGTAATGATGAGTCTGCTCTAAACCCCACAAATCTGTCCCAGGTTCAGCCTAATCCACTGCTGAATACAACAAAGGTCAACCAGTTTGGTGCAGATTTTACTCAACATCCTTTCATAGCTGAACATGAACATTCCATGCTCAGATCCCACTGAGTACCAGTGGTATCAGAGATGGACACCAAAATGAAGAATGAATTATCTTCTCAGACATCACTGTATCCTCAGCAGTCCAGGCAAGAACATTGTTGATGGATATTTAGCCTACAGCTGCTTATGGACTGCTTGCATTGCAGATTTCCAGATTTAGGCAGCTGCCTGAGGGAACTGATCACTGCTCATCAATGGCAAATTCCTTAAAGAGGAAAACAAGGAAAAGGTCTCCTAAGAAAGATGACCTTTATCCTCAGAGCTGCTGTTTATCTTTCCAGCACTCTGCTTTTTTCTGAGATGCCCATAAGTGACATATTTGCTTGTTTTGATAAATGGAGGTATGAGCTACCTCACAGTTTTCCCAAATGTAAACGCTGACATGACTTGCAATATACTTTAATGTACTTGCTTCATCATTTTGATGCAGCATAAAGGAAACCTTTTATTTTTCTGGCATGTTACCTTGAAGGAAATCACAAACACTCCTTCTGTTTCATTTCCGTACTGCCTGATAGCATCTTCATCTTCTGTTACCATAACAACTGGCATCTGACCCAGGCAGTGATTGTGATACCAGGCTGCAGCATTGTAAATATTCCTAGAAAAGCAAAGTTTGAAATAAGACTTCTGGCACAGCTCATTTGCTACTTGCAAGATTTTGCTGGCTTTGTAGAAACGAGATTTTGATTTAACACTCAGACTTTTGAGAGATATACACCAAGACACAGAAACATTTCCCTGCAAAAATGTTCCTGTGCCATTCTTAAGCCCCACAAGAAAAGAGGAGAATAGAATGTTTCCTCCCCAGCACATCCACTTGTTCCCCTGCAGCAACATAACATGAGTTCCTCTGAGTGAAAGCTTGTAAAAAGTAGGCTGGAGGTGCTCAGACTCCGATGCTACAGTGTGACTTTAAACCGATCCAGCTTTTTCTTTAGCATTATTGCATTTAATTTAATACACTTTGTCTATTTCCCTAAGAAAACAATGCTGATACTTTTCCCTAAGAAAACAATGCAGACTTGCAGTGCCTGTGACCTGTTGCAGAGCTAAGCAGAGCAGGAGCATGAACTCTCAGTAGCTGGTGCATGCTGGCGTTCCTAAAATCATGATGCTGTGCAATGTGACACTGCACAGGTTCAAACAAACCTGGTCTGCCACTTCTCCATGGATTCTCCCTTCTCCCTGGGCAGGTAGCAGTGCTGGTGGAATTCATTAGCAAACACAGTACAGTCGTGACGGGGATCCTTCAATAGATTCCGTAACTTGTTGTACTGTCTGCAATGAAAAAAGAGAAATATATTCTTGTGCCTGCTTTTGATAATGCTATTTTAACTCCACGTGAAAATACAGCTGAAAAACTCCAGGAAAATTACTGTCATGCACAGAGAAATGCACTCATTAAACTACACCACTGGTGATAAATCCTAAACCATCACCTGCAAGCAAACTTTATAAGGTTCCATCGTGAACGCTTCTGATTTTAAACATACTTGTTTTCCACTGAGCCCCACAAAACATCCTAAGTGTTCAGGAACTTGTTTTGTTTGTCACTCTTGGGGCAAGTGCTATTACTTTAAAAGCCTTTGTGCTTTAGAAATATGGGAAGGCCTTGAAATCAAATTTTACTCTGCAATGCCATGGCAATGCCCAGGTTAATGTCTGGTGATATAAGTACCATATAATAATATTGATTGCTCCCCAAAGACAAATGTTCAGGCACCAACAGAGCAAACCAAAACCTGTCCATAATCTAGCTGTAGGCACATAATAGATCATCACTGCAAAGTCTAATGAATTCCTGTCACCAGCCACTTGATTAGTTAATAATGCCACAGGTTTCATATTGCTCCTATCAAGTAAAAACTATGCCAGGCATTGATATCCATGGATCACAAAGGATCCCAGTCCTTTACCCTTCTGTAAAACTAAATTAAGATACTTGAAAGGCCTAAAAACAAATTATACATTTTACAAATCAGCATTTTTACTTCAATCTAAATAAAAAATAAGTTCTTATGGGATAAATACCTGCGTCCTTTCTGATGTTGCACAGCCTGACAAGCTGTTTGCATGAAAATAATTCCTTTCAGCTCCGGAAACTCCAGAATCTCCAGGTACTCCTGAACAACCTTGCAGTCGGGGACAACGTAGTGTGTGACATCATCTGACAACAATTTGCCATCTGGAAGATAGTTCAGAGTTTCAAATAATTCAAACTTTCAGTTGCAATAACGGTTTCTTGAAAATATTTCCTGATGTAAGAAAATTTGAGTTGTGTCTCCTCAAATGGGTACATTTCTTTTTCTGATGAACAAAATTACAGATATTATGGTTTAATTCCGTGGTCCATAAATTTGTGACAAAATCTTTTTGCATCCACTGATGCCAAACCTTTGTGCAAATTCTATCCAGAGGAGTGAAAAAGATCCACTTTTGTTATGAAAAGGCTATAGTTTAAAAGAGCAAAGGTTACATTCTTTCTTCTCTGCTTCCATATGAAAAGGGACTATACATCTGGCACAGAAAATCTTTTAATGGAATTTCTAAAGGCTGTAGAATTATGAGCAGTTCCTTTACCCTGCTCCCACAGGACTCTCTGTTCAAACACACCATTTGCAGCAGGCTCTTTACATAAAAGAGCACAGGTAAGGGTGCACGTAGAGAAAACCACTGCAACTGCACAGAAAAGATGTTTTTAACCTAAACTATCAACCATTAGTGTTAATTTTCTTTATAGAGAGACTCTATCCCTTAGGAATATGCCATCAAAATACCAGACACAACACATCACAAATGACATCTTTAAAAGTACCTCAAAATTCAAGACTTTAATTGCTTTTGGAATTTCAAAGATTACCCAAAAGCTTTCAGATGGGAGGGCATCTCCACTGTATTTTTTCTTTATGCCTATTTACTACTTATTGTAAACACTGAACTCACCACAGTGCAGGTAAATTATACAGAATAAAGCACATGGATATTGACAAGTCAGGTTATTTTTATGTATTCCTTAGAAGCTGACATGGGACAACCTTTGAGCTGTGACCAGAAGAAGTGTGAATCCAGCCAGCACAATTGTGCACGCAGTCACTTGGCCTCATCTCACACGGAAGGCTTATAATGGATGATGGCAGCAGGTATACAAGAAAGCTAATATTTGTTAATAATTCAGAAGAGCATTAGAAGTGAAATGTCACTGGAAGATTTAGGAGCTGTGCCCATTGAAGCTATCCTTGCCTAACCCATCCCTCCACAGCAGAATGACTCCCAGGCAGGCACGGCTCACCCTTACAAGCACCTGCTGATGTGATTTTTGCAGGCAGTCTCTCACAGGGCATGAAATAGATTTGCTCCGCACACTGTGTAGAGTCAGGAAGGAAAACAAATATTTCCCTCACATCTGGGTTACCTTGAATAATCACACAGGGATGTATTCTGACAGTCACCTGTAGAACAATGTACATTTAAGTACAAAAGAGGGGCAGTTAGGCACAGCAGGAAAGGTTAGAGTTTTTTCTGATATGTGCCTTTAATTTATCCTTGAGGAATTCACAACAAATGCAGTATTTTAGGGAGCAGTAACTATCACTAGTCCTGATCTCCTATATAGCAGTAACACACTACAATAATCTAAGTAATACACCTTCTGCCCTCGATTGCAGCCTAAATCCAAAGTGAAAACATCTATGACAATCATAGTTCCAAAGAAAAAAGAAAGTGTCACAATTCTCAACCTTTTCTTTCAGGCAAGTGTTGTTTGATTTCAACAGGTTGGATATTATGTTTGTTATTTACCAGTCATTTTCCTGCATCAAATAAATTGTGCTATTGAACAACAACAAACCCAACTGAAATATCAACCACAGCTCTGGTGATGATCTACGATGCACATAACAGCACCACAGTACGTAAAAACAACAACAAATGCAGACATCAGAGCCTGGCAGCCTTCCCGTGTCTGAAATGCCCTGATATAACACAGGCGATTACATTTAATTACTGAACAGAAATAGCTGCTGATGCAGAATTACAATGGCTTCAAGATAATGGCTTGGCCCCATTGTAATACTTAACAGGTATGTATAGAATTTAACTCATGCTATAAACCACCACCCTGCAGAAATTAATTCATTTTAAAGGATCTTTTAAAACAAGAGAAGTGTAAAAATTGAACAATCCTTTAGCCTTTTATCACTGCCAGTAAACTGTTCACAGTTAAACCCTCTAACAATCAACTCCTCGATTCCTTCCCCTCTTAACGCCTCGCTGATTTCTCAAGGATCTTGCTTTAAAGGAAAACTACGGCCGTGATTTGTTCAGCACCATCCGGACACCCCAGGACGGGGATCACCCCTTCCCCTTCAGGGATAACCCTTGAAAGACGATCATTCTCTATCCTCCGGGGCTCCCCCAGCTCAGGGATCACCCCTCGCTCAGGGCTTCCCCCAGCTCAGGGGTCAGCTCTGCCCAGGGGTCCTCCCAGCTCAGGGATCACCCTCTGTCCTCAGGGATCCCCCGAGCTCAGGGATCACTTTGCCCCCAGCTCTGCCCCCGTCACCCGCGGCCCCGGGGGACGCCGCCCGCCGCCCCAGCCCGGCCCGCGGGCGATGCCGGCTCTGTGGGTGCTCGCCCCCGGCTCCCCCCAGACCCCTCACGGCGGAGCCTCACCGCGGGCGCAGGCGGCGCGGCACTGGGCGCTGCGGCACAGGGCGCTGCGGCACGGCACGTCGGGGCGCAGGTAGTGCTCCCGCACCACCCGCACGGCGCGGCCCTGCTGCCCCCGCAGCTGCAGCACCTTCTCCGTGCGGAGCATCGGGGCGGCGGGGACCGGCCGGCAATGGCGGGGACCGGCGGCCCCGAGGCCGCGACTGCCGGGGCGCCTGCGCGGGGCGGGGCGCGGGGTCACAGCGCGGGGATCGGCCTCAAACGAGGGGCGGGAAGAGAACGGGTGGGGCGGGCTGAGGGAACCGGGCGAGAACGAGCTGAGGGGAGCTCGGCGGGCTGAGGGAACCGGGCGAGAACGAGCTGAGGGGAGCTCGGCGGGCTGAGGGAACCGGGCGAGAACGAGCTGAGGGGACGCGGGCTGAAGGACGGGTGGGAGCGAACTGAGGGAGCTAGAACTGGAGCTGAGGGACAGCGGGAACGAGCTGAGGGAATCGGGGCGGCTGAGGGACAGAGGGAACGAGCTGAGGGAACCGGGGCGGCTGAGGGATGGGGGGGGAGCAAGCTGAGGGAATCCGGGCGGCTGAGGGATAGGGGGGAGCGAGCTGAAGGGACTGGAACCGGAGTTGAGGGACAGCGGGTTCGAGCTGAGGGAACCAGGGCGGCCCTGAGGGGCGGGCCGGAGCGGGCTGAGGGGGGAGCCCCGAGGGAGCCCAGGCTTGTGTGGCTGGGCGAGCACAGAGGGCGGATTCCCTTCAAGTGAGGGATGCAGTTGTGTGAACCTCCGTGGTCTTTCACGGTATCTTCTAGGAGAAATTCCAGGTCCGTTCCTCATCCCGATTTTGTGTGATCGCATGCCAGAGCACTCCAGGAGGTGGGGATCAGGGCAAGGGTGCGTGAGGAGAGCAGGCAAGCCCTAATGACAACTTATTGTACAGTAATCACCAATATTGTCCTTCACATTAACAGAGGGGAAGATAGAGGAACTGACAGATGAAGTCTAGTCCAAGATGAAGCAGAAAAGCAGTGGAAGGTCAGGAGTCTAAAGCAGTGTCTCTGGGTCTGAGTCAGTGCTCTGTGTCTGTAATGCTGCCAGTGTGGCATTTTGGAGGTGATTGTTTTGACTCTTAGAAAAGCATTCATACTTTCTCAAATGATAATTGCCTACACTATAACTTCATTTGAACATAAATACATGGTGAGAGCTGTGTAGTGTTTGTCCTTAGGAAGGAAAAAGCCACTGGGAAAGAGCCAAGGCAGTATGTCACTGTATGTTCCTGTTTATTCTACTTCTTATTTTTCACATGTTTTATAAAATGTGTATCTCCAATGACTAATACTTCTAAGTAACCAATTTGTGCCAGTAAATGGAAGCACCATCTGTAAGAAGCTGATTTGCAGAAGCCAAGTTCTCAAACATCTGAGGAGGAGGAGGTGTTATAACTTAGTGAGAGACGACCAAAGTGTAGACTTGGGTTTGGGAGTCAGGGTGATTTCAGATGTATTATGTAAGCAGGATGTGAGAGGAAAAGGGAAATGGAGAGCAAAATGATGGAGCTCTTGTTCAGCAGGAGCAAAGATGAAGTAACCCATGCTGATAGAAAGGGTAAGAAAAACTCAACATTTGGGAAAAAAAGACAATTCAGTTTGAAATGTAGCAGATGCTGATTGCTGACACAGTGAGGAACACAGACCAGTGTGCTTACTCAGTGACATTGAATGACTGTAATAAAACGAAGGTTAATTAAATAGAAGTAGCTGAGATCATTGCTCCCATTTGTGCACTGTTTCACAGAGGAAAATGGAAGACCTTTGGGCCAAGTTCATGCCCTGGGGATACTGTTGAGTAGCTGCACGTGTATTTATAACATCCTAGTCTGAGCAGTTTTATCATTCTTGAGTTTCCCCACTTCCTTCCTCTCTTAGAAGAAATCTCAAATGGTTGCAAAAGGCTGAGGTGTAGTCACTAGAGCCAAAGAGAACTCTTGACACTTTAACTGACAGCTGAATTTGTCCCTGTGAGATCAGAGATGAACTTTCATGCTCTGGTATTTCATGCTGATCTGGTAATTGTCTTTACATAAGGCAAGATGTTTGTGCAGGGACGGCCAAATCCAGCAAGATAACATGTGCATGTTTAATTGTTTTAAAATATGAGTTGCAAAAATATTGGTGTATCAATATTAGAAGATCTTAGCAACTGTTGAAGAATAAAGATGAAGTGCAGTCTGCTTGCAGAACTATGGGACATACATTGCTTCATACAGCTTAACTTCATCAAGTACTTTGTAAAGAAAAACTCACGGTAGAATGTACTCCTCACTTCGTGCAATGCCCCTGTGGATAACACCAGTGAGTGCTTTTATTTTTACGTGGGCAATAGAAGACTTTAAAGTTGTCCTGCTTGGGATGGGAAGTGGGAGCCTCTCGGGAGCTCTCCCTGCCTGCAGAAGCCTGTCAGGAGATGCAGGACGGATTTCAGAGTGTTACCTTTGAACAGAAGTGCTTGGGCAAAGAAATTTGAGGTCACTGGGGAATACCAGCAGTTGGCTCAAGTTTCCCAAGCCTGACTCATCTGACAAATGCCACAAACGAGGCAGAAGATAAATCTGGGATCCACACAGTCATGGGATCAATAGAAATTGTATCTTTCCATTTGAAAAAGGGCTTTTTATACTTTTTTTCCTCCGAGTACTCTGTGACTGAGGTAGAGGATGCAAGATTTGATTATCTAATAGCATATTTTTGAAGTTGGTTCTCCCATTCTTAAAGCAATTGTGGAGCAATTGGCAATTCAGCATCTCCTTCTAGCTCATCCTAAACTGGATAAATGTTCATGTTCTCCTCTCTTGGAGATTCCTTCTCCTGGATCGCTGGCTCAGTAAAAGCCAAGTATTGTAAAAATTGCACCCACACCTAGAAAGGTCTCAGGATTAATATGCCATTCCTTGCACTCATAAAAAAGAAAGATATCAGATGATCTTAACAATGTCTGTTTTATGTAATCCCGTGTCCACTGGCATTAATTATGTCACCCTCCTTTAATTATTTTTGTCAGATCTCATGTTAATTAGACTGTTATTTTGCTTAGGATTGCACTTTGACTGATGATTATCTCATTTATCCTTTAAAATAATTTATACGGCGTTATAAAGAGAATGCTAATGTTCTTCTCATTTTAGCGAAAAGAAAACGATTGTTTATTCTCGCTTTTTTGGGTTTCCGAACATTCTCCGTGGGCTTCGTTCGTCCGAGCCCTTCAGTCCATGGCGCTCGCAGTACCGGGCAGCCCCGCTGGGGGACGCTCTGCAATCGATTTTGGGCTGAAATCGGAGCTTGCGCTTCGCTGCCCGTCTCTAATGGGCTAAAATTCCACCTTTCAGCTTCCGTGAGCAAACTGCTTGGAGTTGTTTATAGCATCAAGAGACAATTTTCTCCACAAAATAAACTAGAAAGGGATGCTGCTCTATAATAAAATAATAAAAAAAAAGCCTCGCAGATCTCTTCAAGCATGTCAGGAATATGAAACTACACGATGTTTACAATTATGGGAAGCATGAAAGCAATTTATCACAATACCTGATATTTACTATAGCATGCATTTGATCTTCTTTCCCCCACCCTTTTCTTCCATGGATGCAGTTCAAAAGTTTACAGCACAGGAATGCAAAGCTGTACTTATTTTCTGTACCTTGGCTTAGTTTATCCAAGGCTTTCCCTCTGTATTTACTGATGAGAGATCCTAAGTATTATTTAAAGGGAAAAAAGCCTTTGTGCTGAGATGATTAGAGTGTTTGTTTCAGGGAGCTTTAGGTTGTTTGCTGCTGATAATAACTTGATGTAGTCCAGAATTTCTGCTTCCATAAAATATGCTTATATTTGCTATGCTAGAAATTATGAGAACAATTTGGATCAAAGGAGAAGGCCACCATATCAATCATTTGTTATCAAAATGCATTGGATTCGGTGGGATCCTTGCACTGAGATGATGCTCAGGGTTGTCTCAGCCCCCAGAGCAGCTCCTGCAGGGTTCAGAGGATAATGGTGGTCAGAGATGGAAAGACCCAGCAGGTCAGATTTTCCACCCACCTCCAAATTGGGAGTGCTCCCTCTGGTACATCTCGCTCAAGTCCGGGGTCAGTGCTGCACAATATCATGCTCTAAGGTTTATTTATTTATATACCCCAGTAAATAGAAAACAGAATAGCAAGGGTGACTTTTTACCCCCCTGCTTTCAAAATAACAAGAAGTTTCTAGGTGAAGCTGATTAATTCCCTCTTAGGCTCCTATCAGCAGAAATTAAATGGGGTTGACTCATGGGGAACTCTGCAGTTGTGATTTGCTCTACAAATGAGATATAAGAGGTTTTCCTTGAGAGCTCAATGATGTATAAAAGGAAACTAAAGGAAAATGTATTACACTGCATTTCTGGGCTGCAGCTGTGCATCTTAGGTGCCTTAAATTCTTCTTACTAAAAGCCCTTGAGCAAAGATTTTATGCCCATAACTACTCTATCCTCTGGCAAATCATATTGCCTGGCAGGGCTGGGTAAATAACAGGTTACTCTTAAAAAAATTACAGAGGAAAGAATACAAGATTTCAAGATTTTTTTTTCATAATTATTGTCAAGAATGAAGTCTCAGTCAGAAAGTAATTCAGGAATACCTAGCTGTACATAATAATCCTTTAACCTGCAGTGCCCTGTTCTGTGTGTAGTGATATTATTTGGGTTTCCTTGATGTCCCTGTGTGATAACTGACGAACAGTGAATATTTTTAATTGAATGTACAAGTCATAAAATGACATATGTACTGCTAACCACTTATTGTGCAATTGGAGGTTTTCATTTGGCAAATGTTCAAGCTTAAAATGTGTTTTTCATGATTATTCCCCTTATTAAAGCTCATTTGCTATTCATGAAAAGTGAGCACAAAAGAGATGTGAACAGTCAAAGAAACTCATTTAAAAATTCAAATGAATATCCAAGGGAAATGGATTTCAGTGTTTGCCCAACTCTACTGGGACACTCTGCTGCTGAACATCTTTAATGGGTGCCTTTGTCATTGTCCTCAAGGCTTCCATCACAAATGCTGCATGCTTCCTCACGACTTCATATTGCAGTCATTATGCAAAATTCATTCTTGATATGGTTAAAGTGGTTCATTAGAGAGAGGCAAGGTGAGAGTGTGTTCACCACCTGCCTGCTGCTTTTACAAAGGAGGCAAAAAATAATGTGTTGTGATACTGACTGCTGAGTTTGGTGTGGAGTCAAAGGAACTCAGGTCTTTGGCCTTGCTGAGAGCTGAGACATCCAATGGCCTTGCTCATCCTGGCCTCAGGGATTCCAGTTATCCCTCTCTGTGTCTTGGTGATGGGGAGGATCTGATCATCAACTGTGGGAACAAAAAACAGTAACTGATGTTTATTTTCTACTTAGGCTGAGCTCCTGCAAGCTAAATTACACCTTTGTTCTTCACTTGCTTTCCTGGCAGCAGGATCTGCATGCAAGGCTCCTTCCTCTCCACAAGTCTCATTGAAGTAAGTCAGGTGGTCAGGAACTGTCCTCTGGGTCCCAAACAAGTGACAGAGCCACAGAAGTGCTGCTTGTTACCTCCTCACTAAATGGTGTAGTTCCTTATTGTGCTGAAAATGCAAAGAGATGTGAGCAACCACATAGCTTCTAGGGCTAGATAACTGAAAGAACATCTTGCATCATTCAGCCTGAGACTTTGGAGGTGCATTTGCTCATGCAAGCTGAGGGCAAAGGCTGATGCTTTTCAGAAAGGTCTTGCTTCTTAGCCCAATTTTTAACTGCTTCCATTAAAGAAGATCAGATTCTTTGCCTGGGGTCATGTGGCAGCTGGGTGGCTCAGCCAGGGTTTGAGCCAAAGATCCATTTTCTTGGTTCATCACCCTTGAATGTAAATAGGAAATTTAATTCTGCTTTATGAAGATATTAGGCAGGTTTTATACATTTTATATTTCTGGATGGTATACAATGTATATTTCTGAAAGAGACCAATATGCCATTATAAGGAGGAAATAGTCTAATTGGTAATGAAATTTAACAAAAACAAGATACAAAAAATGTTTCCAGAGGAAGAAATTGGACCTTGAATTAGTAGTTTGTGGCAACTGATAAGATGTGGAACCTTCTGGGGATGTGAAGGACATTAGAATGCCAATCAAATACCAAAATGCTCATTTAACTTAGTGAGATACTGCCTGATTTTTTTTATACTGATGCTTATTTTAGGTATTTTTTTGCTCTTTCCCCAGTTGCACATTGCAGAATGCAGTGTGTGGAGGGAGTGCACAGCACCAGTGTGAGCAGGTGTCCCCCACGCTGGATGAGCTGGTGCAGCTGCAGGTAAGGGAAAGGTTTTCTGCTGGTGCAACAGGAAAGCCAAAGAGCAGCCGCAGCTGTGGGACAGAACTGTTCTGGACTTACAGACAGGTGCCAGGAGTGCTCTTACAGATATGGCAGCCCATACCTTCAGGAGCATGGAAGAAGAGGAGGGGCAGTCTCAGATTATTTCTGGCTAATATTTTTGCTTAAAATTGAGTTCACCATGTTATTTTCCAGCTTATCTCACCACCCTTCTTCTTTTTTTTTTTTTTTTTTCCCCTTGTAGAATGGCCCATCCCTTCAAGTTTCATTTTTGGAATTTAATATCTTCTGTTGATGATTTCTGTTCCTTATCTTCTCTTGATCCGTTTCTGCTTCTCTTTTAGATTCTGTCTCCTTCAGTCTCCAACTAATGTCTCCCCATATGTCAGATTAAAAAAAAAATTTACAAGATGCTGGGCTGTGAAAGGAACTAGGGAATGTTTATGTGGTTGCAGCAGGCTGACCATTAAAGTGACTTTATTTCTACAGCATTTCAGATGCTGGGCTTGACAGTTTCATTTCTGAAACTATTTATACTCACAAAAATCCATAACAGCATTTCCATTATTTCCTGATATGATTTTTTGCCTATATTTTATCAAGTCATCTTCTTCTATTCAGGCCTGATTTCAGACAATAGGAATACAAAGTGGAAAAATCCTTTCTAAAAGAGACTGTAGCTTTTTATCTATTAAAGCATCTTTCTGTGTCCCAACACATTTTTATCTCAGCCTACTTTTCAGCTTCTCCTGTTGATTTGATCCAATGGAATGCATGCAGGGGAGACTTAGATGAAAGTTACACCTGAAAAGGGTGTGTGCTCAGAGCTGAGGAACCTTACTGAAGCTGCCTTCCTCATTATCCAGCAAAGTCCTCTTGCAGCCCTGGATCCTGATTGCAGACCATGCTGTATTAAAGCAAAGGCCAGCTACAGCTGTTGCCTCCCACTGAAAACACAGAAGGATAGGTATTTTACTAAGCAATCACCACTGGACATCACAACAGGCTGGGATGGATAAAAATGATAGATTTTGTATTCTTGCTTGTCTAAATATCATGCTGTCCAAGCATTTATATATGTGATGTTCTATTTTTTTCATCATTGCAAGAAAAAACCAACCAAACCGTAACTTGTAGTTTTGAAAAGGAAACTACAGCTGGCATTAACTATTTTTGAACAACATCAGTGCATTAAATTCTGGCACAGTTTGCATAAAGAGACTGTGTGGCAATTTGTAAAAACATGTGAAATAAAGACGTTAAGAGTAGTCAGGTGTAACTTGTTCCTTGCCACAGAAGTAAAATCAGTGATTCCCAGGCTTTCTCACGTGGCAAATCCTTGCCAGCCCTCAGGACTCCTGCACAGACCCCCCAGACCCCTCAATGTCAGTGACTGCTGCAAACAGAATAAACACAAGGCTTGTTATGATTTCACAAATAAAGTTTGGAAACCACCAGACATAATGATGGCTTTGGTTCCCTGCAGCTCTACACTGCTGTGGCTCTGGACTGCTGTTGTGACTCCAGGGAATGGTAGGGTAAGCTTGTGATGGAATATGATGATAACAACACTGAGCTACTGAGCACAGCCCCTTTTGCTTGCCTTGGAGTGACGCTGGCCCAGGAAGGTCAGCAGGTTGTTTGCTTCCTGCTGAGCTAATTGGCAGGGTGACAGCCACTGCCTGCCAAACACATGCATTTGTTTAATCTCTGCTGGTTGGGGATATAAACCACCAATAGACAAAAGAGGCCTTCTTTAAAAGAGCTGATTTAGAGCTGGGTGAAGATGGGTTCTCCCCTTAAATCCCAGAGTGGCAGTAGTAGCTGCTCTGGATGTGCACAAATAGCACACAACCAAGCTCACTTTGGATCCCTTTTCCCCTGACAGTTCACTAGGAGGAGAGGGGAACTATTGATCTTGGTAGGATCAGGTAGATTTGGCATCTGTGGTTTTGTATTTAAAAGCTGATGCTGCTCATAAATGCAAGATTGAATGGATTGTAGGAGAGATGAGGAGCTTCCCGAACTGATTTAAGATGCACGAAGCTGCTGTATAAAGGACATGTGCAAGGCCCAAGGGAGTCAGTGCAAAGAGTCTTGTTAATGTTTATGGGCTTTTGATCAAGTCCTAAAGACAGACTCAAGAGCTGAGATGTTTTGACTTTGAAACAAAGGCCCTGGTGCAATTATATAATTTCTATTATTCTCTTTAAACTGGTGTGTGTTATTCATCATTCTGATCAGAACACGCTTTGTATCTCTGTCCTATTTCTGGTTTGATGATTGTGATAAACTTGGTAACCTTTTGCAGGCTGTGAAGTTGTACACTTCCTTCAGATCCTCTGTTAGGCTTGTGAAAGTGCTTTTTAAATTTTAAAGGACAAAAGTCGTGTTTATTTTTGCAATTAGGGATTACCAGGGGCTAATCTTATTCTAAAACTATAGGAATGATGGTGATAAACTTAGTGACCCTTTTCAGCCTGAAAGCTGTACACGCCTTCATTTAGATTGTCAAAGTGCTTTTTAAGTTACAAAGGGCAAAATTTATGAGTTTTTTTTTATTTCACCAGTTTGAGATTATTAGGGTCTAGTGGTATTCTAAAAATATAACTTCTACTACAGCTTCATCTTTGCCTCTTTCAGGAATTTGCATCCTCTCCATTTGTATGAATGTACCTGTTGCTGCCATCTCCCTTTAACAGAGGGCTATCTCTTTGGTATCCTCAGGATTTGCAGGTCTTAATTAGAATGGATTTATGTTGATTAGCGTTGATGGGATTGAAATGCCATGTAGTTATTAATTTCCTAGTTTTAATTTTGCTACTTAGTCATACGTTACCAAAAATATCTTGGAAATGTGTTTTTTCCCTTGTAAAGTGGCAAACCAGAGAAATAAATGCATCTCGGCAGGCTGTCATTTTGAGTACAACTCCTGCTAGATCCTGACTTAGAATTCTGTGAATGACTATGGAGCTGGATGGAAATGAAAAGAAATACCTGCAGCCAAGTTTTCTTAGATTTTCTTTGAAAAGAAGAATG
Source organism: Motacilla alba alba (assembly GCF_015832195.1). NCBI lineage: Eukaryota > Metazoa > Chordata > Aves > Passeriformes > Motacillidae > Motacilla > Motacilla alba. The sequence goes on along the minus strand of NC_052025.1, from coordinate 18,779,897 downwards.
AACTTTCAGGAATTGCTGCTAGGATTTCTTGGTTTCTTTTTTACATGTAAATGTCAATGAACATAATTCCTTGAAATTCCAAATTTCAAAATGTCCATTTTAATTTTCATCTCCGTAGCATATGCAAGACAAACAGTTTCTGGGCAGAAGTCAATATAATCCAGCACATGGAATGCTCTTTCCACTTTTGCAGGGAGGAAAGTGAGGCATAAAATAATGTGTGTTCCAGTCCAAGGGTCATTACAATCAGTCTAAAGTGCATGCTCAGATCTCACTGCAACAGGATAAGGTGTTGTGCTGGTGGACTGGCTTTGCAGGCTGCTCATCTCTGCAGTGATGAATAAAAGCAGTAACAAAATTTCCAGAGCAGATAAAAATTCAAATGCTTCTCTTTCCTAAAGTCTCCTGCTGAGCCCTTTGCAGATGGAGAGAGGAGACCACAGCACTGAGATACACCAGCGGCTGAGTTTTGGACTGGGAATGAGGCCTCTAGCATTTGCAGAGAAGGGGTTCAGTGCAGAGAATGTTTATATTCAGTGCTGGCATTCAACTAGTTCCTAAAACTTCAGGGTAAAAATTTCTGCAGGAATCGATCCTGAAGATAGATTCACAGCTTCTTTCAGCTTCTCTCTTCTTTCTGTAATCAAACCCATTCCTCACTGAGTACAAGAGCAGTGAACTCAAAATTTCTTTTGATAAAAGCAGAGCTGAGCAGCATCGTTCCACAATGTGTCCAAATAATGCCAATTGCTGTAACACTACATTTCCTGCAGATTTAAGTTCTCTCCTTAATATTCTGTCTATCTGGAGAGAGCTGTTTGAAGAAAACAGCTAAGCTTGATCATAAATCTGCCCAGCATATTTGTAAGTATTTGTAAATAAGATCTGCATGAATGTATCTTATGGACTTCTTCCAGAATACCAAGCACCAACTTTGGTCTGCTTCAGCCTGTATTTTAACTCTGTTTCTGGTTTGCTATCACTTGGAAGTTTGGTCAGCTTTCTCCAGATGGGAATTTTCTGAGGGAGAGCAGCTTTTGGGTTCCCTTGTGAAGGTGCAGAACTTTGGGAAACCTTGGTGCATTGGTGTAGGCAGGTGGAGAGAATCAGGATTCTTCTTTAGCTCCTGGGTCTATGCCCCTTTTTTGGTCTGTGCGTGCTCAGGGCTGTTCCAGCCTTTGGGTTTTGGTGGAGGTGAAAGAGAAATTCAAAGAGATACAAACTCGGGAGATGGGGAATATTCAAATAATTGACTCAATCACAAATGCAGCTGATAATGTTCAACCTGTAATGCCTGGTTGGTGTTGGAAAGTTGGGAGCTGGCTGGGTTTCTCCCATAGCCTTGATTCCACCTCGGGCAGTACTGGGAGGGATGTCCTGCAGACACACAGGAACACGGCAGGTAAATTGTCCTTTCAGAGCCAGAAGGTGAAGGTGTGCTTGGAAGCTATTGCTTTCTTACTTCAGTTGCAATGTGAATTTTCTGGATAAAAGAAAAAAATCTCGTCTTGCAGTTATCCACATGGGAATTTGCACTAAAAAGCCAACACTTGCAGTGTGACCTGTATGACATTGCTGTTAATTATGTATTATATATGCTGCTTTTCCTGTTTTGGCATTGGGAGGGGCCTCTTGGCTTCTCAGTTCATATGCATTACTCTCATTAACATGAATAAGGATTTAGGTGTTGCAGAGTGATTGTCAGTCTATTTTGATATCATTCCCCAATCCTTACCACGTGCTCCAAATAAAGGCAGAATGTCATTCTGGATACCAGGGTGTACTTGGGATTCTGTTTCCTACAGAATTACACCCTGAATCTCCTGGAGCAAGCCAGGATTCCATGGAGCTCTCTTACATGCTCAGGCCATCCTGATCCATCCAAAGAGCTGTTGTGTTCATGCAGCAAAGCTGGCACAGCCGTCCTGCAGCACAGAGCTGCACTCATCCCCCTTGTGGGAGGCTGGTCTCCTATCCAGTTTCCTTTATAATAAAAGGAGTAATAGCTGTGTGCAACTGAATTTCTCTGTTGTTTTTGTTAGTGGATCAAATTCCTCCCTGAAATAACCAGCTACAGTTCAGCTGAATGAAGGCTATGGCTTCATTTGCATCATTGCATAATTATTTACTTCAGTCTTACCAAATCCTTTGTTTATTTTTAAATTTACATCATACTAAGCAGAAAATAATGTCATGCCCTGGAGCAGTGCAGAAACCATGATTAAGAGGAATAGCAGACACTGAGAATGATGGTCATACACACAGGATTAAGAGCGGAATTTGACTTCTTATAGGTCTAGATTTACACAAACCACTTGGTCACTGGCCAGTTCTTAACTCATTTTGAGTGTCCTTTATATTAGGATTGGAGAGCAGACTTAAAAGCTGTGTTAATGAAAAAAACAATTGACAGGATTGAACCAGGCCCTAAATGCTTAGTTGGAATTAGATGAACAATTCCTGTACATTTTGCCACTGTAATGGAGGATTTATGTTTTCTGATCATGTTTTCATTACTTGTTCTTTGAGAGCACAGAGACAATTTGAGTGACTCTTTGTAATGGGTCCATCATGTGGGAAAAGATAAATGGACGTGATTCTTGCTGTCCTTATTTGGAGAGATCAGGGATGGATTGGGAAAGTCAAACAAAACCAGTGCACAACTGGCTCTAGCTCAGACTGTATTTTCTACACTGCCTACAACTAATATGTTTGTATTTGATTTGGACACTTTGTATTGGTAAAAGGGAGTCAGGCATAAATGAGGCCAACACTATTATTCAGTGTTATTAATGATGTTGTCTACTCTTAGTTCCTCAAAAACTAGAAAACTAATAAATTTTACATATTGGAAAAAAATCACAGATAAATCAAACAAATACATAAATTCTTTAAAGTATTTAATATGTGTTAAGAGGACAGGATGATGAATTCAATATTGAAAACCAATATCAAGTTTACAATTATGTACCATTTATCATCACTGATTGCACAGACAGAGTATTATTGTGGGGAACAGAATGATGCATAAACTAAAACCCTGATTGGTTTTCTAAAAAAAAAAAACAATTTAAAATTCATGTTATGTCTGAAAAGCTTTGTTTTTCTTATTCAGGCATTATTTTCAATAGTAATTGTTCATTCAGACACAAATGATGCATATTTAATTTCTTGGGCTTTGATATTAACAGTATAATCATTTTCCAGTGTTGATAACTTGTGCTTTTACAAACACTAGCAGGATTCAGTTTGCTGTTGTTTCCTGAGGCCCAATTTCCCCTTTAGGCAAAAAGAACATATGGAAAATGAAAAAGTGAGAGGAACTAGTTTTGAATTGGACATGTAGAAGCAAGCAAATGAAAGCAGCAAAATGCTCTTGAAAGGTGAATGGACTTTGAAGAGAAAACGTGTACAAGTGGCTGGTTTTACTCAGCAGATCGTTTCAAAGGGTAAAATTCTGCCTCCCCAAAGTTCAACAGCACAGCTCGCAGCGACTTCAGTGTTTTCAAACTCCTGTTGTCTGTGTGAAGGACATACCTGCTCACCTTTATGAAAGAGCTGCTCTTCTTTAAACTCCTGTCACCCCAGCTGAGCTCTGGGAGAGGGAAATGAATTCTTCTCTGGCTCACACTTTATCAGCAGAATTATTAAGCAGTTTTCTGTGCAGAGTCACTCTCGTAATACACTCCTGATTTTTTTCCCCCTTTTTTTTTTTCAAATTCTTTTCTCATTTTCATGTTGGTGCTCAAGTTTCTTGGGGATGACCAGACATCATTTCACCAAACTGAAGCTGTGCACTCATAACTGAGAGTTATTTTGTCCTTCAGAATCTCAACAACTCAATCTGATTTATGAAAGAATCTGGCTAAGCTTGAAGATTCAGCTGGAGTTTACAGAGTTATAACTCTAGTCTAGACTCATTGAGTCAACAATAATAAGAAAGAAGCCAAACTGTCTTTTTATATATCTTTTTTGTAAACTACACATTTTAAAAACAGAAGCACTGAACTAGAACCAGTGTGCTGCAATCTAGTGCTGTTTGTACTGAATGTCTTTTAGGAGGGGGTTGCATTTAAATAGACACCAAGAAGAAATGAGTATTCCAGTAGTCACCCTCAAGTGGAGAAGCATCCACAGCCACATCCATTGCCATTTACTGACATCTACGCCCCTGCAAGCAGACAACCATAGTGCAGAGAATGCCAGAACTTTCCATGGGAAATTACTGAGCTGGATGGGATTTTATATCAGCAAGAAGAGTGGGGCTGAATGCTTTGCCTCAAATATCTGTCAAAAGTCATCCAGCAGAATGTAATATCTTGGGTTTCATTGGTGTCCAGAGAACTCACAGTTTGACAGGCCACTTCTTTGGAAAGTTTTACAGAGAACACTGAAAGACAAAGGAAAAATAATTGTTGCAGCAGGCTTGCCTAATTCATTTTAAGCAGTCTAGTTTAGTCTCTGTGCATTTCTTACAATTTAAAAAGGAAAATCAGGGATGCTAAATAGTTCCCCAAATGGAAACTGGTAACAAAACTGAGTTCTAAACAATGCCAGCAGTATAGAGCAACTGGTGGTTTTTAATATTCTTAGACAAACAACAAAACCTAATTATCTTTATTTATTCAATAAATCAAGTTCAAATTTGATCTGTTGAATTGTATTAAATATTGAAAATCATTTAATAAATGAACACGATTGGTAATTTATTATTGATATTCATCATTAAGATTTTGGTAAAAAATAATTTAAAACAGGTGGAGAAAGACAGTGAGGAATTCACCTCAGGTACCAGTACTGCTGCAGAACCTGCTCAGGTTGCCTTAGCCATGGGTAATGAAGAAAAATAGCTTGTGGAGCCAGGGAGGGAGAACTGGGCCTGGAAAAGAGGTAGGGAAAGAGGAATCTCTCCAGCAGCCACTCCAGCAGCCAGGGATTCTCTACTGCCCCGTGCCGCTGGCTCGGGGGGCTGCTGCAAGGTCTCAGGAGTGCTGCAAACCAGCACAGCCAGGCAAGGCGAGGCTGGGAACCTGGGGCATGAAGGCTGTGCTTGAGTCAAGGAGTTTTTTGGGAGGCTGGGAGGTTGCAGGGAGTCCCTGATGGAGCCAGTGTACCAATCCTGGCCCAAACGATGTCCTTTTTGAAACACTGCCATCACCTGCAGTCATGCACTGGCACGTGACCAAGAAACACACAGTGCAGGACAGAGGATTTTGGCAGCCTCACATGGACATAAAATACTGTACAATGTGGGGATTCATCGTGTGGCTACGGTGACAAAAAAAAGTTCTATTAATCCTTTTGGTCCTTTATCGAAAAGGGACTTGGTCTGGTGTTTCTTGCATACTGAGATGTTAAAAAAGCAGGATCACAGCCAACATTGTTATTCTAATTAGAATATAATCAGTAACAGTACCTAACACAAGTAGAGCATTTCATCTTGAAAAGGCTGTGCAAGCATAAGATTGCTGGCTAAGAGCTAAGTTCGTGCAGCTGTTCAAATCACCTGTCACGAGCCTTTTGGTCTAATGATTTTAATCATTATGCATTTGTAACTTCTGCTACATCTTTCAGGAAGAAAATGACAACCGTGGGGTGCGACTCATTCCCTGGCTGATGCCTCTCTCAGCTTGCAGTGGCACTGAGCCACCCGGGAGCAGCAGCGATGCAGCCGATGTGACAGTGCAAGGGCAGATGCTCTGGACGGTAGAGGATGCTAGAGAAGAGGTAAATTTTCCACGGCGCTTTCCCCCATTAGCATCCCCGGAACCTGGCGTGCTATCAGCTCGAGCCAGCGTCTCCCCGCGCAGGGGCCGCTTTAGGCGCTGCGAGCTGCGAGTGCCTGCCCGTGTGTGCCCGCTCCTCCAGCTGCGTGCGTGCCTCTACTTGCAAACCCGGCACCTTGAAATGGGTCCAGAAGTTTGCATGATCTCCCTCTAAGCACATCCGCGGAGTCTGAGAGCTCTCTGCTCGGGAGATCGCGGTGTTTCAGCCGCAGGAGGCAGAGAGCAGCGCTTTCCCCCCATCTCCTGCCTCTGCTGAGCCACCAAGTGTTTCTGCCTCGGCTACAGTTTGCTTCCTCATTCCCACATGTTCGGGCGGCAACCTCGGGATGCCGGGGTGGCAGTCTGATTCTTTGTCCTTCTAGACTATTGAATGTATTTTAATTGAATCGGGCAGATAAAAAAACCCAAAACACATACGCAAAGCTTAAGGCATCAAGACTAGATCCCCCTTCCCCGAAACAGCAAACGGTTAAATAAATAACGAGATGCCAAACCAACCATCACCAAACGAATAAGCCAAAAATCAGCGTCAGCGCCGCAGGAAACGGGAAAGTTTCTGCGCTCTGAAGCTGGTACCGCACGTCAAAGCGAGAATCCAGGGGGAGGGGAGCGGAGCGCAGCCTCGGCCCAGCGCCTGCGAGAGCCGGGGATGCGCTGGTGCGCCCAGCCCTGCATCCCGGAGCGACTGCCCGAGAGATGCTGCTGTGACTTGGTTCTGCGCCGAGAAAAGAACGGCTCCGAGCCCCCACCCCCGTCTCCTCCCGCCCTCCTCTTCCTTCCCCCTCCCCCGGGTCCTGCGGGGAGGCGGGTTTAAGGTGGGTCGTGTGGCCGCGGTAACTTTCCTAACAGAGCCAAAGAGGCGCCCGGAGTCCCCCGCAGCAGCATCGCCCGCCCGTCCTGGGCAGCGGCACCGGCGCGGTGCCCCCGTGCGAGCGGCCCCGGCTCGACCGAGGCTGCTCGGGCTCCGCTCGCCGCCTCCCGCCGTCGTCCCTCGCCGCAGCCCCGCGGAGCCGGACCCGGGTCCCGACGAGGTAGGTGCGAGTCGGGACAAGCGCTGGGCGCTGCCGGGGACGCGGCACCGGAGCCCCGCGCCCGCAGCTGCGGCCCCCCACGCCCCGTTTGTTCCTGGCGCTGCTGCGGGGCGGGGAGCATCCTCTGCACTCCCGGCTGCGAGGGACGAAGCCCCTGCCCTGCTCCTCCTGGAACTGCCCAGGCAGCCAGGACGAGCCGGGGGGAGGCAGTCTCTCTCCAGTCCCTTGCCTCAATCTTTGCATTCTCGTTGGTGCTTTTGGAAGTGCTGAGCTGGGAGATGTGTGCGTGGGTGAGATCTTACGGCTTTATTCGGACTCTCCCCTATCAGCGCTTCTCTCAGAAGCCGCTTCCTGCCCCCCGCGTGCTTTCCTGGGGTGTTGTATCGGCACGAACTTTCTTCTGGCTGCCGGAGACGGATTTGGTCCCCTGGTGTCCCCGCGTGTCCCCGTCCTCGGGCTGCTGCCCTGCGCGGGCGAGCGGACTCGGGCCGGCGCCTCGCTGCTCGGGGTGTAGTGCCTTCCCTTGCGTGTACCTGCCGGGGCTCCTGGTGGGAGAAGGTGTTTGGGGCAGGGAGAAGTTGTAGGATGCAGTGTGTAAGCGACACCTGCGTTTCTGGAGCCCGGCAAGGGGGTGGAATCTCACTCTCACTGGTGCTACTCGCTGCTGCCAAACATCGCCTTCTTTTGCCTGGGTAGGACTCTGGCCACGCTGCCAGATGGTTCCTAACAAAGAGAGAAGTTTGGGATGTCAGGACATCGGCTCCCAAACGCAGCGCTCAGCGGCGGTCCGCAGGGACAGCGCACGGCTCTGGTGGCTTTGTGCCGGTTACTCAGCGCAAGCACGGGGCACCTGACTGATCCACAGGGGTGGGCAGGGCATCAGGAGTTGGGAAACCAAGGCAGCCATCGCTCCTCGTGAAATAAATCTCCTGTGATCACTGTGATCACTGCACGCTGGGCTTAGCCCGTCCTCCCCGCCCCCCCCCCCCCCCCCCCGGAGGAAGAAAGTCTGGAGTTAACTAAAAGGAAGGCTGCAATTCATGTCTTTATTGTCCTCTGACTTAGAACAGAAGTATGTAACACATAAATTAGCCAGAATGGAGCACTTTGTCTGCCTTCCACGACCTGTCAGATGGGGGAGATCCCACCCCCTGTCATGCTCAGTGCTGTATTTTGGTAATTGAAATCTCAGGGTTAGGTGACTGGAGGTTATGTCTCAATTTCACATCATTGGGCTAAGGAAATCTGAGAAGATTTATGCTGGGATATCCAAGTCTGAATCCTTTCCATGCTTAGATGTCTCCTAAAGTCCATCCAGGGCTTTGCTGTCCTTCTTGCTGTTTGGACCTTCCTCCCATGTCTACTTTGTTATTAAATCCCACAAACTTTCCTTCTCAGAGTAGTTAGTGCCTGCTGGATGGATTCTTTCAGGTCTATTGCCTTGGTTATAGTGCTGCTAAATAAAGGTGACCAAAGAGACTGAACAGCCTCACCACAGGGTTGGATTTTAGCCAATCTTTTACAGAGCACAGATCTGTTCTTGTTTATGAACAAGTTGATGTTCGTGGGCCCTGCTCTGGAGTCTCTTAAAGTTGGTGTGGGACACCTGAAATTGTCTATGATGAGGTTAATAAATGCTAATAAGCATGTGTGAAATATGTTTGCAAAATCAGTTTCAAGGCTTATTTATCAGTAACCATCTCTGGAGGCTCCTTCAGTGTTTAAACTCTTGAGTTCAGTTTTATTGCTGCTTCTTGTTGATACCTGAGTAAATTTGTTACAGAATTGCAAGAGTTTTATGGTGAAAGTGTTTCAACATATGAAACATTGAAAATGGTCCTGTGGCCATGATCTGTTTTTCAAAACGGTCTCAGTGTTGTCTTTATTTCCAGTCACTCCCAGTCACCTACTTTAAAAAATTCTGTCACTTTAGTTAAAAAACCCAAATTGGCTGATGTTAAATACTCACTAGTAGGCTGCATTACGTTGTTCCAGCTTTTTACTTATGAAAAAGGCCTGATTTGATCTCTTGTTTTTTTTTTTTAAAGTTAAATATAAATTAATTGTCCAAAGAATCAAACAGAAGCCAATAGTCCCTTTAAGAAGTCCCATATTTACTGTGAATGAGGCACTCAGCTATTTTCACTTTGAACAATCCATCGTGCTTTAAACACCAGGCAGCAGAATTAATATTTAAGCAAATGCATACGGCAAAACTATAAATCACTGAAAACAGTTAATTATATTGGAGCTGTGAAAATACCTTCCAGTACAGTCTGAAAGAGCATAAACTATTTCTCTCTAGTGTGATCACAATTCTTGCAAACCTTTTATCCTCGTATGTGAAATCATTTCTAATTCTGTGTTCCCGCAAAGCATGTGCTTGGTTATTGTTTTCAAAACCATGTGGTTTGGGTTACTATTTGAATATAATATTTATGATACTACTTTGGTTGTTCAGCTTAAAAAGGGAAGTGCTGCATACCATTGCATATTAAAAAGCTTCCGTGTAATTACTACTTTTTGCAGTACTGCTGTGCAAATCTCTGGGTCGGGATTTTAAATGGAGATTTTACAGCGTTCACAGTTACTTTATATAAAAGCCATAAGTCTCCTTCTAGAAACAAGGGGGCTGCAGGCACTGGGGAGTGTACAGTGTGGTGCCTGCACTGGTTTTTACCTTTTTCTTATTGCAGCATCTATGCTTGCCATTGGCCTTTGTGTACTCCCCAGGTGCATGGAGTGTGGTGGGCTCCCCCAAACTGTCATCTGTTGGTCCCCTTGGGGTCTGAATTACCTATTTACACATTTACTGTCATATTGTCATCTTCTCCAAATATGTCTGTTCTGGTTGCACCTTGCAGAGGAGTGTATGACACGGGAGGCATTTCCACTGTCCCTCTCTGCCTTGAAAATCCATGCAAAGGATCATGTGGGGCTGAAAGAGGCAGAGTCTGTTGCCAATTCAGAACCAAAGTCCCTGGGAGGTTCTCCAGGGATGGCGATGGACCTAAGACCATGCTGTAGATGCCTGTAGGATTCAGGTCTCACAATCCCCTTACATTCCCCAGGGTATCCTGTCTGGTCTCCAGTTGCTGCTCCACCAGAATTCCGTTGTCCTGGGAGACACACATTGGGTCTGGTGCCCAACGCAGATATCTTGGTTTTCCTCGTGTGTCTCAAATAGCATTTGGGATCCCTGTAAAGACATAGCATCCTGCCCTGACTATCTCACACATTACACAACATGGCTAATGTGTGAAACCTTGTATCAGAGAAATAGTTCCAATTACCATTGTGAATTAAGGAGTTCCCCCCAGAAAGGCTTGTTCAGCTATTAATGGAAAAGACAGAAAAAATCCCCCCTCATTGTTCTATGCCCTGCAGACTGACCATGCTGCCAGATCCACCCGTATGCTCCTTTGCACAAAACTGACTGAAACCTCAGTGGAGAAGTTCTGTATGTTAAAGAGTGAGACATGAAAAAGCTTGTAGAAAATTAAAAGAGCCAGTCTCAGAGGAGACAAATCCCAGACAGAATCAGTTTGAGATTGCCAGAAGAGTTCAGCCATATGACACTTCTCTGTGAATCTGTGAGTGATGTACAATTGACGTGCGCAGGTGGAGAGGAGGAATTTTAAGAGTTTGTAGAATGTGACCATTACCTTATGAATTACAGATAAAGTACCAAATTCATGAAGAGACAATATCCCACACTGCTGTGAAGATCAGACTCAGTAGCTGTGAGAGTGAGAGAATCTGAGGCATTCAGTCAAGATGACCAAACACAAGTGCAGAATTCTCCAGGATGAGTGTGTTTACAAACACTTGGATCTGACCAGTAGAGCTCAGCCCTCCAGGCAGGTTCTGCAGTCTGGCTGCTGCTCTGAAGGGAAGCTATTGAAATGGGTATGAAAGCTTCTTTCTGAGCGAGGCAGAGAGGTACAAGATGAAGGTCACCACTTAGCCCGCTCACAGAAATGCAGCCGGAATGAAGAGCTCGCCCAACTCACACCAGGTTGCAAACAAGAGCAGAACTTTAGGGCTCACTTTTCCCTTTGCAGTAAGAACTAGCACTGAGAATTTCTCCTGGTGCCAGCCTGAGAACAAAGGCTAATGAATGAATGAATAGACACGAGGCTGAAATGAGATTCACTGCTGAACATGTGCTCTGCCTGGAGGAGGAGTAAGAGAGAGTAGCTGGGTGAAAATAGTTCTGTGCACTAACTTCCCATAGTTCATTTTCTAGGTTTTTTTTCACCAAAAACATTTCATAAGGGCTAATAGTCACTCTGAAAAATATTTTAGAGGGTCAAAAAGGCACCAAAATACTTGTCAGAATATGACAGCTGACAGGTTGCCCAAGTGAGGAATTTGTAAACAAGTTTTCATGTTAGTATTTTTTTTTTGCTTGGTTTGTTTTGGTTTTTATTCTTTTGATATTTAACTGGTAGATATGAGTGGAAATAGGTTCAGGTTCTCCTAAGCTCAGATCTTCAGAAATTTTACTTAGCCTTTTATTTTGGATTCCTGGTTAAGATCTAGACTTTTGCTAACCTCCTGCTTTATCACAAGTCTTACAGAGCATAATTTTTTGCAAGGTTTATGGAGTGTTGTGAACACATGAACATCTGATTTCTCTGGAACACAGATAGTAGGGAAAAGCTATAGAGAAATGATCAGGTGGAGTACTGGAATTCACAGTGGCCTCCTAAAGGGGCCAAACCAGGAAGGGAAATTAACAGCTTTGAAGCTCTTTAGTTAAAGGATATAGCCTGGTTCTGTAGATTGTAGGGATGGATAAGGTGTTTTGGGAGCATATTCTACTTTTTTATATGTTTGAGTCTTTAACACTCACATCTGTTTTTGAGACAATTACTTGAATAGTAAAAACTATTGTTTGGACATCGCTGTTTTAAGAGCCTTTAAAGCTTTGTAGAGGTTTTGATACAAATATTTTTCTACCAGTCTAAAACATGGAGGTGCGCTGATATAAATCCAGTGTAAGCATGAGGAGAATCAAGTTCTTTATCATGCTTTTAGAATCTACCAAGTGAGGGAAGCATGGATGATTTGTAAGTAGTCAACTGGCATATGGTACCATTATGATAACATCATGTTCACAGCACTTTCCAGATTGATATACAACCTTTCTAAAATAAGCTCTGCAGAAAAATCAAGAAGAATGTAAAGTCATTTAGCAGCCAGCACGCTGTTGGCACAGCACAGGACACTGGGAGGTGACTTCTCTGGCACTCAGTGTGTCATGTGAGTTGTGCATCACACTAGTACCTACTGACAGGCAGTCACTCCAGAAAAGTGCCCCTGCCCCCTGTGTGCTGGGCTGGTTCCTGCTCTCTGAACGCACCAGGAAATGCTGCTTTCATTTCCATTCCACAGCCCTGGCCAAGTCGTGGGGTTAGCACGAGCTATGGAATTTGTTTCTCAGGAGGAAGTCCAGAGTTAAGCCCTTTGTTAGCAGTGGAAAGAGAGATGCTGGAGTTACCAGGGGAGACTGAATTATCCTCTAGTTCTGGATGGAAATATCCAGACTGAGGTGGAAACCATCTCATTGACCTGCTGTGTCATTTATGGTTCTCCAGGAACAGGAAAACCATAAATATTCTTGGAAGCAGGAGCCTTGACAAGACAAACTGCAGCAATGTTTCACTTTTCAAAGGGCTTTTATCTACTTGCCACAGCTAGCTTAATTCTGTTAAAGAATTAAGACAATAATACTTTATTGTAGCATAAATTTTACTTTTGTTTGCCTTCATTTAAATGCACAAGCTGTAAATATCATTTTAAAGAAGTGCTGGCTGATTAATTTGAACTTGTATTAACTTCTCTGTGTTCAAATGGATATGGCAAATCAAAACCATTGAAGTCATGACACCTTCCATTCCTCAGACTGAGGAAAATTATCTGATCTAGCAATGTTCTTTACCCCTTTTCCACTTCTACTTTCTTTTTCCTTGCATATTCCATGTAGCCATTCTATCAACCAGACAGGACCAGTCAGTTATTTTACAGACACAATTTAAGCATCAGAAAATGTAATTCTTGGGGTTCTTATGCAATGTTTTCACCAAACACCATGTGACCAGTCATGCTCTGAAACTCCAGGGAGAGAGGAGTTCTATGCCTGTATTTATTTGCAAAGGTTTGGGTTTTTGGAGGCTTGTTTTGGCAGGGGATGCCACTTTTAGGACGAGTTGCCTTCTGGACATGACCCCTGTCCCCTTCCTCCATGGAGGTCTAGCTAGTCCTCGGCAGGCTGCTGGTCCTGACCAGGCCAGGCCAGGCGTCCAACTTTTGTACTTCAATTTGGAGAGATGGATCCCACCCTTTCATAATAATGCCTGGTTTTCATTTTGCTTGTGAAGAAAGACTAAAAACCTTGTAGTAAATGAATGAATGAACAAATTTGAAAATTATCATTTGTAACTCTGAGCTTCAGTTTAGACATGATGAGTTTTGATAGCTGTAGTGTTCCAGAATGACAGAGCTGAGCATATAGCAAGTAGAAGCAATGGTTTTGCTGTTTTTCTGTTTTTCTGTAAGCTTTCCCTGATGATTTTTGGATGTAGCCCTAACTAATGGAGGTAATCTTTCAGCTGGAAATGTCACTGCACTGAGTTATGTTGAACTTGTTTTGAGGAGTGAAGTACAGTAACTGCAGTCACTGACCAGAACTGCTGGTAATAACTTTGCCAGCACACTGCAAAATACTTGAAAATTAAATACTCCAACAAATCAGTTTTCCTTGATGCTGGTGAGTGTAAATTACCTCAGGAAGTCCTTTTGGGTTAGATTCTTTAGTGCCGTTATAGTGTCTTAAATTATGTGTTATATGTTGAACAGGGATGACATCAGTAGCCTATAGGATGTGTTACTAGTAATTGAGGATTAATTAGATGGAGTCTGTGCAGTGAGGGCTACTGGGAATGTCACTAAAACGCCAAGAGTTGTGAATTATATTTACAAAATATTCATTTATAATAAATACTGGTGGTCAGATCTGCAGGAAGATTTGTGAGCTGCGCATGGAAGGAGACTCATTTGCAGTGCCTGTTGCAGGAGAGGATCCATCCACTTGTTACCCAGCACTGGGTTATGAATGCTGCAGGGCAGAAATTGTGATTTATGGGAACTGAGGTCTGTGCAATGACAAAGTACCATCTGCTGCTTGTGGTCAGAAGGTAGCAAACGAGTGAATGCAGTAGGTGTTCTTAACAGTTGAGGCAGATGCTACATCCATTCCAATCCACAGGAATCTGGAAAAGTTTTATTTTTCTTACTCTATTTTGATTTATATTGTACCACTCTGGCTCATAAAGATGTAAGTGAAATTTATTTCTCAAAATATGTTCCGTGGGATTGTTTGTGGATGATCTGAGCCCAGCCTGGAAACTGAGCTTCTTCCTCTTGCTCTGATCTGTAAGATGCAAAAAATGTGGGAAATCTGAATAAGGGGCAAACGATGTTAAACAGGAAGGCAATGGGAAATAGCCTGGCAGGCAGAGATGTGTGGGTAGGAAGGACACAGGAAGTCACTTATATGCAGAAAAAAGCGAGAAAAAGAAGCACAATTAAGAAAATAAACAAGAAGGGACAAAGAGACAACTAAATAAAATTCAGTAACAGATTAAAGGCTCCCTCAGAATCACTGACTTGAGAATGTGAAGTGAGGAATCAGATCTGAGTATGGTGTGCAAAAGCCTTTTGCCTGACAGAAAGAGAGAAATAATTAGCAGGATGCTGCTGCACTGAGTAGTGTCCAGCATCTAGGACTGATGATTTCTAGACAATCCAAGCATCCTCCCAATTTTTTGCAAGTGGGATTTTTCCCTGCTCTCCAATTGTCCTGCAGGTCTTTTGCCTTATCCTCCCCAGCCTTCTTTTAGGCTTTCTTAAGGATTAAGTTTCCCACTTGAGGGACAGTTTGGTAGAGCATTAACCAGAGGAGAATTTTAGGGTCTATGTTCCCCTTGTAGTACAGAGCTAAGGCTGGGGTTTGCTTTTGCATGCAAGCATTGAAAGGCAGGAGATCTACTTAAAATATTGTGCACTGGAAGCTGAATATAAACTCGTAGTTCTGTTGACTTTTGTAAGAGAAACATGTTTGCACAGGCACTCTGAATGGAATGGGCTCTGGTGTTCACACACAGCCCAGCGATGAGCAGGCTGCTGCAGGGGAATATCCTCAGCTTGCAGAGGTGCTGCTGGGGTGTGAGTGCTGGTGACAGAGCCTGGTGTATCTAGCCAAAGGGATGTGGAAATGTTGGGCTCAGATTGTTCTGTGCTGCTGAACTGTGCTTGAAGCAGCACCCAGAGAGGGGAGGACTGGTGTGTCTGTGCTGCTTTTCCTCCTGCTGATGGACCATGGGCTCAGTTTGGCCATTGCTTGGTTTTGCCCTTGCCAACAGGCAGCACAATGCCTGGATTAGTGCTGGATTTACTTCAGTGAATCCATTTGGGAACCATGGAATCATAGAATACCCTGAATTAGAAGGGACTCCCAAGGATAATTGAAGTCTGACTCCTGGCCCTGCACAGGGCACCCCAAGAATCCCCCATGCTCCTGAGATCTTTGACTCTCTTTATGGAAAAGTTACTTTTTTTTAAATTTAAAAGCATCTTTTCCCCATATTTCATGGTGCTTGCATACTACTTATTTGTTCCACTGGATGGCAAAAAAAAGAGAAGTGCTGTGAAGTCTTCAGTCCAGCATTAGAGCTCTGGAGAAGATATTGTGCAAATCAGTGTGCATAAAAATAGCCCTGCTAGGAGGGAGGGAGGAGCTTGACTCCTTGTGTGTGAGGGTGAGCACATCTGCTCTCCTGGATCGTCCTGGGGAGCAGTGTGAGGAATGCAGCCTTTAGAATTTGTGTCACTTCAGGTAAATGCTCCAGCCACAGGCAGAAAGATGTTTGAGCAGGTGTGGTCCCTGTTGAGGCCATCTGACCCACCCAGGAGAGAGCAGTGCTGCAGTGTTTGCATTTCACACTGAACCCCAGCTGCCAGCTGGACTCTTCCCAGCTAAAATCTTGGACATCTGTGTAGGAATTCAAAGAAGTCTTGTGTTGCATGTTGCCTGTCATACAAGAAAAAAAATACTTTGATGCAAGTGTTTTCTTATATTAGCATAGTAGCTTGTCATTCATTATGCAGGAATTAATAAGGAACAAAAAATTCTTCTTGTCTAGCTAAAGCTAATTATTGCAAGGGATGGGAAACTGAGGAGTTTGGAAATAGGATAAGGTGGCCTTCGTGCCATTCCCCTTCCTACTGTAATATTTTCAGTTGCACACAAGGCTTCAATCTATACATTTTAAGCCAATAACATATCCTTTGTTGCTCACTGGTGTGTTTAACACACTTTATAAGTTTGCTGTGTGAAGGACAGCACTTTTGGTTGTCTAAAGCCTCTCTCAAACTGAGTTTCAAACCAAGTCCATGATGGTGGGAAGTGCTGGCAGCTGAGATACTCAACTGCACTGAAGCCTTGTGTTCTTTGAAGATGAGATTTTCAGAGATATGTAGGACAGTGAGTACTTGAGGACACACAGTTTCTTTGGGTGTCTTTACCTGAAATATAGAGGCCCTCATTCTGCTTGAGACCCTAGAGCACTTTAGTAAATTTGATATTAAGTAATAAATGTTATGACGAAAGTTGTTTATTTGATAAACCTAGTGCCAGAAAAAGTGATGTATTATAAGATCAGGAAAGGAGGAGCCTGTCCTTGGCTGTGTCAAAGGCTGCCTCTAATACCACTGCCTTCTCTTTTTTTGGGCATACTAATGCTCCTGATATTTTTTTAAATCTTAACATATTTGTAGAGTGCTCCAAGATCCTGTGCAAATTTCTTGGGAGCACTGTAGGCATCCCTAGGCAAATTAGTCCTGCATTAGCTATAGATCAGTCTGCTCTGCTCATTTCTCTTAATTTTATGGAGGTGACTGCTGCCAGTTGCTGCTGAGTCCAAAGCCAAGTAGTTCTGTTCCAGTTTGTAGCTGTATTTTGTGCAATTGGGTGATCATTGTTTCATTCTAGATCTGATTGTTTTCTCAGCTATCTGAAGTCTGCTTGAAAATAGAACTTGATATGTAAACAAACTTTTCTTCTCTGATAAAATCATATTGGATTTCCCTTTTAATTTCTAATCAAGCAGAACCTTTCATAAAAAATTATTGTGAGCAGGAGAATCACTTCCAAGAAACTATTTAATGTTGGGTCATCTGTGGCAGCATTGATTCCACTCCAAGTGCCCAGAACATGAACACAAACACAAAATAGTTCTAATTATTTAAAATATTGCTTGCTGGGATAGAACTGTGAGATACACACATCTCTTTTCTTCAGCTGGGACAGGATCTGGTTTTGAACCACTGTTTGATGTCAGGTGTCTGTTGCTTCAGCTTTTCTAACACTTGTGAGTCATTAACAGCCTCGCTGAAAACCAGCTGAAGTTAATGAGTGTATTTCAAAGGACTCAGAATTTGGACCTAAATAAAGAGGCACTATGCTGGTAAAGGCTACTCAGTGTCATTAAAATATATTTAAATTAAATAAGATTCTGTTGCCTAATTTAGAAACCAAAACAAAACCCAAACTATCCCCTCAAAGTGAAACAGCTTGTTTTAAAAAGCAACATATAATGGAACTCCTAAATGCATTTCTAAAGATGTAAATGCCGTTAAAGCCACATTTATGTTCCCTTAGTCAAGCTACTTCCTCGTGATATGTGCTGTGCTAATCAATATCCAAATAGAAAGAAATTGAACTTGCAAATGATGAGGCACTCCTTGGGTTTCTCCACTTGCTCCCTAAAGCTTCATGTCAAACACAGTAGACAAATCTTCACATCTAAATAATTCATCTGCAAGTGGTGGGAACAAGAGGAGAGGAATAAAAAGACAACGTTGTTCCATGCTAAAATACAATAATGCATTAAAATTAATCAATTTCCTCCTGCTGGGGAACAATCATTTAGAAAACATTTTAATTACCAAAACTGAATAATGGGATCAGTGTTTTTGAGAAGGTTGGATTCACCCTACTGAGCACTGGAGAATCCTCTTCACAGGAGCCCATAAAAATATTGCTGTTTTCAAGTTGCTGCTTTCAATCATGATACTTCTGGGGAGAAATTGGATTTTTTCACAGCAGCTTTTAAGGAAAACGTGGAGTGGACAGCAGGCCTGTGTTAACTGTTCTGTGCTCAGAGCTTGCCTTGCATGTGCTCCTGTATTTCTCTTTCTTTTGGATGAGAATTTATTGTGCATTGCTCAACACATATGTAAAGTCAAATGTTCAAGCCAAAGAGTTTGGCTGCAACAACAGCCAGTGTTGTAAAGTCTTAAAAATACCATTCTTCTATCTATATTCAGCCTCACAAGGAAGGAAATGTGCCGGAATCAACCAGTCCAGGCCCTTGTCTTGGCTGACAGTGGTGTTCCAGGAGAGTGGTCGTGGTTATTCCATTGGGGATAATGACTTTGGACTTCAGAATTTGCCATGGAAGAACCTGCTTTTCCCTCTGAAGCAGGAGGGTCTTGGTCTCCAGCTCTGATTTCCTGGGCACTTTTCAGAGATCTGAATGTTAGAGACATGAGTCGCTAATTTTAGAACATCTGGTGACTCCCAAGGAATAGCCACTACCTGGCTGTGGCTGCCCCTGGATCCCTGGAAGTGCCCCAGGCCAGGCTGGACCAGGCACTTGGAGCAGCCTGGGGTAGTGGAAGGTGTCCCTGCCCGTGGGACAGGATGGGCTTTAAGGTCCCTTCCCACCCAAACCCTTCCAGGATTCTCTGATGTGATTCTATGAAGTCCCATAGCTGAGGAGATGGGAAGGGTCTCAAGGAATCCATTTCACAGGAAGATGACAGAAAATTTTGCGTGTGGTGTTTGTAGTGAGAGTGGGGGAGAACTGGGATTAGAGGCAGTGCCAGTCATGGGAGGGGCACAGGGCTTGGCAAGGCTGTCCTGGAGCTTTTGTTCCACAGCTGAGGGCACTGGTCAGAAAAATGATGAAATCCAGGGGAACTGGGTACCTGCTGAAGACTGAGTCACCTCAAAGATGAGTTTGCTGAAGCTGCCCTGCACGAATTCCAGGAACATTTACACTGACTGGGGTCTTCAGTGTGTGCTCAGGGTAAGCTTCCCTCTCAACACTTTGCTGAATCAGGATATTAAGTTTGCAAAGAAAATTAAAATAGATTCACCGAGAATGATGTAAATCTTTATGCTCACAGTAGGGCACAGAAGCAAAGTGAATATCCTGGTAATCAAAGTACCTTGTAACTTGTGGAATGAACAAAGTTCCCAGAATGGTTATTACATGCTGTATTTTCTGTTTTGGATTATTGAAATAGAATTACGGAGAATTAAATTGTATAAAAGGCATTTTCTTTTTTATTTTCATAATTATTCTTTCATCCACATAAAACTTTTTTCTATCTTGAAATAGTCTTGGTTGGTACTGGAAATTGCTGTAGCATAAGTAAAACCAGTCTAATTGAGATTCATAAATCCACTTTTTAACAAGTACAATTAGGAATAGTTATTAGAGACCAGCTGGAAAACATTAGGGATGAAAGTTTACCATAGGAGTTTTTTTATGTGTTTGAGACATTGTTTGATACCAAAACCTAAATTAGATCACCAGAGAAATGAACCTGCTATTTGAAATCTAATTTGTTCACAGAAAGTTAATTCTGAATATTCCTATTGGTAAAAATTTTTATTATTAGGTCTTGTTAAACTGCCTATTTTTAATGGAAGTCTGACTTTCACAATGCTTTTCCTATAATTAAAATATGAGAAGTAGCAACTTGATTATATTGAGTGCATTTGTGTCCAGTGGCTGTGTAATAAACTTTGGTGCAAGTCAATTCTATTATCTATTATGATTTTTGGAAGTAGAGAAGTTTATTGGGCCTAATTCCAACCCAACTCAATTCAAAGGAATTGTTCAGTTGGTGTGGCTGGGATGAACATTTTAGGAACCCAAGCACAAGGTTTTAAACAAATTCACATGCAGCCACTCCAGTATCTATGACTCACATTTTAAAATTCTGTTCAGTAAAAGAGCTCTTGAGAAAATATATTTATTTCTTAAGAATTTAACAAATAATTCATGTTGGTTATGTATGATGCTCAATCACAATCAATAGAGGAAATGATGGAAAATCCATTCTCAACTTTTGGTTGGGTTTTCACTTTCCTCCTGTTGCAATTCAGGTTTTATTTGGAAAGTGCTGTTGCCACAAAGAAAGAATGCTTTTAGCCTAATTGAACTGAGTGTCTTTAAACAACTTCTCATCAGTCAACTTTGAGGTGTTTTTTCTTATTTGTGGTTAATTGTATTTCCCTCCTAGAAAATTGGACAAATCAATGTAAAAGCAAGAAGATAATTATTAATTTTTGAGGACAAATAGGTAAGTCATGTTAGGTATAATAAGGCATCCTTGAACAATCCAAATCAAGGACGTAAATTCACTGCAGTCAAATGTTTTACACCATTGATAAATTTGACACGTTTATTACTCATCTAATTAAATTGTGCATGCAGAGCAGGCAGGAACCAACAATGTATGCAGATGTCACATGGATATTTAGTACACTGCTGATTAAGATCAGCTCGTTTACATCACACTGGGCTGATTTGTTATGATCAAACAAAACATGTTCAACAGAAAAGACAATGATTGAGCCAGATTCCATTCTCTGGAAGTTTGAGACTCAGCGCTTTCACCAGGCTCATGTGGGTGAAATTAGCAGCAAAAGAGGGCAGGAGCAGGCAGATGTTCTCTTGCAGCACTTGTTTGGCTGGGAATGCTCTGGGAGCACACAGGAGGTGTGGCTGTACCTGTGGGACACCCTGCACTGGGTTGGGGACAGTTCCTGGACAGATTTAGGGATGTGTAGTATTCCTGTGGCCACAGTGCCCCAGGATTTGGGAATGAGAGCTCAGGGAAACTGCTGAGGAAGGCCAAACCCAAGGAAGCTGCTGAGGAAAGCCAAACTGTCCATGGGTTGACACTTGAGAACAGCAGAGCTCTCTCAGTTCCCATGGTGTTTGCACAGATCCCAGTCCCCGCGCGGGGGCTCGTTGTTCATCTGCCCTCCCAGGGCCTGCAGCAGCAATCAACTCAGTCCCTTAGAGCAGGAACTGGGCTTTCCCTTTTTGTCAGCCCTCTCCTATAACCCATTCCATTGTGAGGCACAAGTGAAGGGAAGGAGCATCCCTGCCTCCTCCTTGAAAAGGCTTCCAAGGTTTGCTGGCAGCAGAGGGAGGCCAAGGTGTTCTTGAGCTGGGTTTTGTCTCTCTGCCGGTATAACTCAGCTCCAGCCATGGCCTGAGTGACATCCAGCTCTCAGGAAAGAAGGGTGCACCCAGCAAGGACTTCATAATCAATATTTTTCTGCCCAACTTTATGAACTGGGTTATCACCTCAGAAGGTGATTTTATTTGTTAGGTCATCAAACTAGCTTGTATTCAGTCCAGAGCCATTTGTATTGGGCAATTAATTACCACTTTTTATGCCTTCCAAATTTACTTTTGAAAGAATTGCATTGCCAGGGGCTTTCTATTTCTGGCAAGACTAGAGCAGTGCCAGGATTGGGGTACACACATCCATATGTGTCAAATCCCTGCAGTAGCCTACTTGTTTTATCATGGAATCCTGTGAAGGCAGTTAGCACAAGGATAAATACCAGGGAAAGCCTGTGCTTGCCAATAATGGAAAGCAGAGATGTGAAGACTTTGCTCATCATCTGGCTGGAACTCCAGAAAGCGGAATTCTAAATGTGGAGATTTTCTGATTCCCAGCCCTTGAGTCTGTAGTTTTTGGCACTGACTGAATCAGAGAGAATTTGAGACCTGGACTGGGACTGTTGAGGATTTGTAACACGAAAAGTGGCATTTGGGAATTCCACGTGTAAATGGGCAGATCCAGGGTGCTTTCCAGGAATCTCTTAGCTCAGCACCACCAGAGCTAGAGGCCAGGAAATAGGATGGAAATTATCTAGATGATAGATCTATGTTTAAGAAGAATAATATCAGGTTTCAGAACATTTGGAGGTAAAAGCAATAGTTTCTAGGGACGTTTTTGTTTCCTACTTTCAGAACTGTCAAGGAATCTAGTAGGATTTCAGGCCTTTTATTACCTTGAGCTTTGACTTCTTGACTTCTTGACTTCTTTGACTGCTTGGTTCACTGGACTGTGTCTAAAACAAGAATCTTCCTTT
Organism: Motacilla alba alba; assembly: GCF_015832195.1. Lineage (NCBI taxonomy): Eukaryota > Metazoa > Chordata > Aves > Passeriformes > Motacillidae > Motacilla > Motacilla alba. The sequence goes on along the minus strand of NC_052025.1, from coordinate 18,757,824 downwards.
CTGGCCTTTTCTGGACCTGCAGCCAGGAGGAGACAAGGAGATTGCTGATAAGAAGTTGATAATGCCTTAGTTTATACTAGTATGTTCTTTTAGAGCTTAAAAGCTGATGTAATTCAGCAGAGACACCATTAACTTCAGCAAATTTAAAGCACTTCTGTAAGAGAGCATGAAACTCATCCCATGATTTGATTTTGCTGCTGTATTTTCAATCTGGTTAGGGAATAACTCAATAACATTTTCCAGTCAGCTCCAAATTAAATGCAAAATCTTTGTTCTTCAACTGAATAACTTCTAACTTGGAAATAGCCAGAAATATCCTTCCCTGAACATCCTGTACCTGGAGGAAATGTTGTGCCTTGTACAAGGAACGTGGTTTTGGCCACTGGTAAAAGCGTGTCCTATGGCTTTGTCTCAGAAAACACACTCATTTTAGTCCGAAACTCTGCCATTACCCCTCTTAATTCACTTCCTTACAGAGCTTACAAAGCACTTTAGGTGGTTCTAGTTTTTAGCTTGTATTTTAATATCTTTTTAGTAGAAATTCCCAGCCTATTACTGTAAGTTTCTCAAAAGAAGTTGTGCATATTCCTATATTGTTTGTGTTTCCAGATACTCCTCCTTCCCTGTGTCCCACACACTCTGAGCCTTCCCAGGCTTTACAAGGCTCTTTAAAATTTCGATTTTGCCCTGGTCTACTTTGGTTATTTTATTGCCTCACTGAATTCTTCAGTGGTGCAGAGGAAATGAGCATTTAGGATAAAAATAAGGAAGGCACTTCAGAGGGACCATTCCAGTTACTTTAGGTGTAAGATTTCAGATGGAAACGTGTCATTACTGAAGGTCTTCCTCTTCTCTGGAGTTACAATTTTTTCCCCCTGACACTGCTTTCATTTTATTACAAACTTTATCTTGATAATCAAATCCAGCCCAGTACAAGACATGAGGTCTCTTCTTGCTGTGGCCAAGTTCACATGCATAATTCCTTTTAATACAGCAGCACATCAAGAGGAAAAGACACCACTTGGTGCTCTCACACTTCAGCTTCAATATTAAAAACCACGTTCCTGGAGCAGTTGTACATGGATCTGTCTGGTGTCAGAACATGGAAAAGCACATTTTTCAGTCATTTAAAATACATCAGTCAAACTATCTGTGTGTACCTGCTGGCTTCATTGACCCTCATGTTTTTAAGAAACAACTGATTATCTGGATATAAATGTAGAACTGACTGACAAGATGAGCACTTCTGATTTACATCATTTACAGTTTCTTTTGAAAATGAGGACATACTTTGTAGGCATAACTTACAGTGAATTATCTTTGAACCATCTGCTGGAACATTGGGATACTTTGAGTGACGCTTTTCTGGTCATCATTAGGAAATATTTCAAATTTAAATCTTCCATTATGGGAGAGAAATCTTCAGGAAAATTACACTCTTGTAAGTTCTTAATGTAATTAGGAGGACTGTTCTCAGGTCTGTGAGCAGAGGAGTTTAGGGAGAAAATAGGAGATAGAAGCACACCTACATTTATATATAAAAAATTCTGTGTATGTGTGTATATATATATAAAATAGGTTATTCAAGAGATTTTATTTTCTGAAGTTTCCATTCCCTTTATTTAAGAGATAAAGAAAGGCCATTATAAAGAAAGGGCATTTTCCCCATATTACTGACAAAACTGTTCATAGTAGGTATATATTTAGGTATAGATGGTACTATGCACATGACAGCAATGGGAGTATCAGCAGCTTTCTGTGGATTTTGGGGTCAGTATTCAGCTGGAGGATTAATGTAAAATCATGTCTTTTTTCTAAGCATATAACAGAATAAAAAAACCCAAATTACACCAGTACTTAAAAGTTATAATTACCACAGGAGACCTTACCATAAACAGTAGGAATTTTCTGGGTTTTGAAGGCTTCTAAACTTCTTTGTGAGGAGCTGATGACCTTTGCAGTGTGCTTTTCACAAGTAGCAGAGAAGGGTAAATTTGCCCATGACAACTTCCAGTCATTTCAGATCATAGGGAGAGTATTTCTCAAATTTATATGACAAAGCTGTGCTGAGATCATGGAAATGTTTCTTTGGTTGCCAAAAGCTCCTTGTTTGAAGCTGCTAATGGTGCTGTGCTAAAGCCTCAAGTTCTCTCTCAGTGTGCTCTGCACAACCAGGAGGTTCTGTAGAGCCCTCAGACAGTTCCATGGAGAATGTGACAGCCAGGGCTGCACAGGCACAGCTCAGGGGAGCTCTCTGGAACTCTTCACATTCAGCTGAAGGGCTTGTGTTATTTTGAGCCAGAGGAAGCTGCCTCCTCCTCCTCTTTCCCCTCCTCTGATAATCACCACAAGATGTTTGATGCTTCCAAAGAAGGCCGAGTCACCCTGCCTGGCTCAGTCAGTTCTTTGCTTCTCCTGCTCTTGATGGAATGTCATTCAATATCAGATCTCGATTCAGTTCATTGCACAGCAAAGATTGCATTGGGTTGTTTGGAAGCATCTTTTTTTCCTGGGGCAAATGCACCACATTGTGTAGGATTGGCAAAAGCTCCTGTTTTGTGTCTCTCTCTAGCTCGCAGGCGTGGCTCATCCCACCCTCTGCTGCTTTCCAGTCTGTCCGAGGCACCATTGTCCCATTTTTTACTGTGGAAGCCACCTCGAAATGCCTTTGATGAGAACAAAGGAATAGGCAAAGCCATGTGGCTGTGCTCGGGCAGGCGGGATGCAATGTGAACCTCTGAGATTGGGATAAGACTTCAGGTAGGATGTCCCACGAGGTTTTTTTTTGTCATGGAACAAAGATAGAAGAAATTTAGTGGATCTTCACTGGGGCAAAACTTGCACTGAGGCAGCAGCTCAGGGGAAGGAATGTAACTGAGAAAAACCAAAGGAAAATGTGTTGGTGTGTTTTTTTGTTTTATCTTCTTCAGCAGATGTTCTCAGTATTATTCCCCTTTTCAAAATGGGGAATATTCTATATTATTTATAACTATTATATTATTCCTCATTCCAGAATGGGGAATACTCAGTCACTCCCAAATTAGTCCACACAGGTTCTGAGGAGAGTCCAGTCTGAGTGAATAAAACAGGGGTGTGAACCTGACAAAGGGGCTCTCCTGGGGTGGATCCTTGGCAATGCTTTGTCATTTGCAGGTCTACAGGAAAGCACTTCAATATGTGTTTATTTTTAATAGATCCATAAGTCAGTCAATGTCGAAGGGAAAAGTGTTGTGAACTCCTGAACTGAACTCTGATCCACACAGAATCTGCCTTGAGAGAGATCTTTGCAAACTGAGCCATCCAAAATCATAAAGAAATCCCAAGGCCACAAAAAAGATTTGCAAAAGATGTAACTTTAAAATCACAATGTCTTAATCTTAACTGAATGATGGTAACTGTGTCACCAAGCTGCTTGAAGTTTGTATATTCTTTGTTTCACACGCCCTATCCAAAAAACCCGTGCTCAGGATCTGATCTACCCTTGGCTTGCCTGAGCACTATATGATAAAAAGCAGCTTCCTGCAAAATCTCTCCATCTCTGTATGTTGACAGGACATTAATTTATGAATTCACATTCCTCTTACTGTGACACAGTCCCTGCTTTGTGGAGGGCTCCTCTCCATCCTTCATATGCCCAGCCTGGAGGCAGCAACTCCCCAGGCCTCTCCAGCAGGGGATTCTGGAGCCTGTGCTGGGAAGGGGGCAGGTTGGGACTGAGACAGTTCTTGGATACTGAAGAAATTAATCCTGAACTTATGCACCAAGTGATCCCAGACCAAAGCCTTTCTGTTCCATGCCTTATAATGGTTTGAATGATCAGAATATAATGGAAACTCTGTGATAGATCTGCCTCCCTTTTTTCAGGCCTGCTGTTTGTGGATGACCTTGCCTTTCCTCCTTTCAGCTGCGCCCATACCCATCACTTGTAGCTTCCCACTGTAGAGCTATAAATCCTCAGCACCACTCGCAGACAAGAACAGATGATTCAGCCCTATCTGCTGCATTAATGTACAATCAAGCAGAACTTAAACCACAAAGGAAGCCTTGTTGGCTGTGTCATCCCAAGGCATGAGGCAGGAAGTGGAGAGACAATACTGGGCATTTACTTCACAGATGAACAACTTTTGATCTTGAAAATCTTCATGCGTTTGCTTTTATGTGATTCTTACATAAAATCTTGCATGGCTGCTGCACCATCACTGAGTTGCTCTGTATGCAGCACATCCTATGTTCCCTGTTTGGAAAGCTAAGCACAGCCTTCATGGGAGATTTGGAAGAGCTTCAGTGACTCCTGTGCACCATGAATTCGCTACTTTTTCAGCTTGTATTTTAAGCTGAAATTCAGGAGAAAGTATCTTCTTTTTTTATGTGCTTTGTGGTGTCACCTTCAAACCATCTGTAACTGGCCTGTGGAAAAGGATCTAGAAGTTTGCCAGACACAAAACTTTTCCTCACTCAATTTCTTTTTGCATTTATTGATGATTTATTATGCTGTAAAATGTCCTCATTTGCACCCTGAAATACTCTCCTCCTTTCTCATAAAAAGAAAAATCTTCAAGAGCAGTTTTTAAAATTTATAAGTGGAGGAAAGCCTGAGACTTGTGGGGAACAGTATTTGCCCAAGTTTCTACAGTAAATCAGTGTCAAGTGGCAAGCAGGACCACTCTAATCCACTAGAATCAGTCCAGATCATTAGTTTATTACAAACACTCTTTAAAGAAATAAGCAGGATATTTTTTCCTTCAGTTCTTTGCACTGTGATAGTTTATATTTTATTGAGATCATCCAGCTCAATGAAACCATGTGCTCTTAGTGGACGTTCCTGGCATAGAAATAGGCTGTCAATGCTCCATTGATCTACCTGCACAAGCCAGTCCAACAATGCAGTGTAACTTTAATTCCTTTTGATAGTTTGCTCTTTCTTGACTGGCTCTGCATCTTCAGAGACTCAGTCTCCATGCCTGATTAGTACTGTAATTCTTATATTATCTGCTTATGTGGTGGAAAGTTCAGATACCTGTTAGAGAAACTGTGTAAAATCTTCATCTCCCCCCTCTTCCCCTCCATTCCGACAGACTTGGCCAATGCAGAACCTTAACACCTTTTAAATACTTTCTTAAAAACATCATTTACCTTCTCCATGGTCCTTCCAATGCAGGAGCTGTGGGGGTTTCAGGCTGTATTGAAGTGGTGGAGTTTATGCAAGAGCAGTGTACCTGCAAAGCAGCTTTGCAGTCCATTCATTAAACTTTTTCCTTTTTTTCCCCCTCATGTCCGAGTAACAAATTATTGCCATTTCCTTCTCAAGAGAGCAGATGGTTAAAATAAAAGCCGCTGAAGATCAATGCATAATTTTTGGTGTAACTTAACATCCTGGCCTAAATGGTGGTTTTGTCTCCTGACACAGCACTTCTTTTATTTCATTTCCTCTGAATATTATATCATAACAAATGCGGTGCTCCTTGCAGCATGCTTTAATGTGGAAATCCCAGTGTTAAAAATCAATGAAGTTAATTAGTAGTGATGAATGAGTGAACATTAATTGCCAGACCGGCCATTAGGATTGCGGGCGGTCAGAGCTGTCAGAGGGCTTTAACTGCTCAGCCTCAGCTCAGACTGTTTGGTGCACTGTAGGCAGTTTGGTTAGTTTATCATAATGCTAATTAAATGCCTTGGATAGAAACTATTCATGAAGGATGTAAGTCACCTATCGCCAGATCTGCAAAAATATATCAGTGTATCTTTTCTCCCTTACATTAACACGGGGATTGTCCCACTCCGTGTGATGATGGGTCAGTCTGGAGCAGCACAGTTGACTTCATTAGAATTATCTGAATTTACCACAGTGTGACTGAAATAAAAAACCTGTCAGCTGTGATTTATTTGCTGACTTGCTGTGCCTCGGATTCTTCTTACTATTCACTGAGTAACTTTACAGAGTAAACAACCAGGGTATGAAAGTGACTTTTCCCTGCTCCAGTACCACAAGCAATGAGGCAGAGCCGTGCAGTTATTTGTACATGGGGATGGTACAGACCCTGGCATTGCAAGCAATTAATACTGATTTTTTCATTATCATTTCCTGTCTATCCTTAGCATTGGTGATGCGCAGGGCTTTCACACAGCGTGACTGTGGCAAAGTTTGATAATGTCACAAAGCTTTAAAGGGCCCCCCTTCCCTTTCATTATGTCATGAAAGAAGAAGAATGTCCAATCCCAAAGAAAACTCTTTTCTTCTTGCATGACATAACCTCTTTTGTATTTGAAAGTGTAGTGCCAGAAGTTGAATTGCTTGCTATTTAATCTTTACTAGAAGCAGCACAATTTAGCCTTTGGAGGGGAGGAATTGAAGAACAGAAACAAACAGAAATACACGACTGTCTTTCTGGTACAGATAGCTATTAATGGACTCTGAGGCAGGCCAAGCTCTTGCTCAGAGCACAGCAGTTTTTTATAAACCAACAGAGGGCTTTTGGTCTTTGTGGCATTACGCTTTCCTGCTTCTAAACAAAAAAGAAATAAAGCTTGTGTTCACTTGATGAAATGTAAACTGACTTTCTCTGAAAGGAAAACTCTTGCCCTCACAGTGGGTTGTGCAGTTACTTTCCAAACTGTGTTGAGGTTACCAATATAAGAGTCAGACAAATTATCAAATATTCTGAGAATTCTGATTTATCCTTTTTTTTCCCCTTGTATCTCCACTTGCCTGATACTTTCCAGCCAATAGATTTGAGTAGAAGGGCATATTTATACTCTGTGAATGAACCCTTCCCATGTCAGTAGTTGGGCTGGGTGGGCTGTGACTCAGAGCCAGAATTAAGTGTTTGTTCTGAGAAGCTCAGCTCAGTGTGGTCAGATCACAGCTGGAGCATGTAAATTCTAAATGCAGAAATTATAACTTATTCTTGTGGCCTAGATTAGTTGGCAAAGTATCTGAAAATTAAGAAATCAACAGGCTTTAATTACTTGCTGGGTTTGAAAATCTTTCTCTAGCTACTGCCTGTGTCCAAACTCCCACCTCACAGAAAAGCTGTCCTTCCACAGCCTGGATAAACAGGGAAATCCCTAGCCAGGTTTTCTCATCAGGCTGAAATAAAGGGATGTCATGAGCTGAGATTTCAGAGATCTCTCATCTTTCCCCTTCCTTGTTTAAAAAAGATAAAAAAAAGGAGAAAGTTAAATATAAAAAAAAGTTCACATAATACTAAGAGCAAAGAAAATTAGGATTGGGAAATAAAAAAGTGAGACCTATTTGTTGGGTTGGAACTACATGATCTTTGAGGTCTCTTCCAACCCAAGCCTCTCTGATGATTTCTATGATTCTGATTTTAATTTCCATTCTCTACAGATGGGTGTGTATGCAGCCTCCTGGGCACTGCAAGTGAATGACATTTAATCCTTGGTGCACTAAAGCTTGTCTGAAACTGTCCTATAAGTATTATCATAAATTAATTAGAGTAGACATTTTTAAACCAATCAATTTTGATGTAATTATCATGTTGGTGTTCATTACTCAGCAGACAGAACAATGAATCCTGAACAGCTTTTATTTTATTTATATCAAATGCCAATATCTTAAAATGGATTCTCTGAGCAGCAGAAAGGTTCTTCCTGTGGTTTCCTTCTGCATGGGGAACTTACACCTTGGCATGAGCTTTGTTCAGTTCCTTTTGGGCTGGAAATGCACCAGAGCCAGCAGCAGCTGTGACAGCAAAGAGGGGACCAAGGAGACCCTGCCAGGTGTGAGAAGCCCCGTGAACTTCTTCCCTCTCCTCCTCCTGAAGGCAAAATCCAGCTTCTTTTGTCCTTGGCGCTCAGCTCTTCTGCTAATGCTGCCGCAGCTCATTTTGAGTAGGATGACCCGGTAGCCACGCATGTACAGCATTACAGGACCTAGGAAAAGCATTTTGGAGATGATAAAAACACCTCAGTGTCTTGTGTGTAAGAAAAGGCCATGAAGAGATAAATTTCCAAGTTTAGGGCTTGGAGCAAATCTTTGTTTCGGATGTGTTTGGCTTTAGGCTGTGAACTGCCACACACATCTCAGGGAACAGAGACAGCAAATTCCTGCCCCAGCCGTGGTCTCTGGCTGCAGGAGGGATTACCTGGAGCACATCTGTGCAGTGGCCAAAATGCAGATTTACTGCAGCCACTCTGCACCTTGTCCTGCAAAATCAATCAGTCAGTGGGGCCTCATTTCCTCCCCAGTTCTTTGATCTGTTCCTGTACTTGGAGGAAAGGTGAAATCTGCGGTTTAGCACAGACCATGAGGGAGAACAGCTTCCTGAGCTTTGTCTGGAACATCTCGGGCACAAAGACACTCAGGTGTGCTCTGTGCCCAAAGAGGATCAGCCCTGGTGTCCCCAGTCCCCAGTTTTGCTTTCCCTTACACACAGAAACTGCCTTAAATGTTGATCACCCACCATCGTGAACCAAAGGTCAAATATCCTTGCTTCCAGTGGGGTGGACAACACTCCTAATATTCAGTATTTTTCACCTCCAAGCTTTGGAAATACGGGATGGTTTTGTGGAGCTCTTTTGTCTAATGGCAGCTGGCCAGACTTGCTCAGAAAAAGTTACAGATTCTAAGTTTCTCAGCAGTGAATTGTGCTGACATAAGTAGGCAGTGTAAAAACATGTGAAAGACAAGGCTTTGCTTTTTTTTTTCCTCCTAAGACAGAAGAAAAAAGTACAAAAGGATTTCCTACTGCCCTGAGCTAAACTGGGTACTGTGGGTCCTGTGCTGGTTGAGTTGCTGCCCAGAGTTCTCCATCTGTCCCACTGGAAGTCTACCTGAAAGGAATGAAAGGAGCTGTGAAGGACACAGGAAAGAAAAGCAACCCAGGAGCAATAAAAAGAAAATAGGGAAATCTGACATTATGCTGAGAAATATTTTTTCAACTCCCACATGAAAATCTATTCAAGGATTTTTCACCTAATTAATCTAATTAAGCATCTAATTAATATATTCTTTATTTAGAGGATTTGCGTGTTGCTATACTGCAAGATTTTGAAAAAATTTAAGTTTAAAATACGATTTTTCTGGTCAATAATGAATGGAAAGCAGGCAACATGATTAGAAGAATGCATTTCCTGAGCAAAGGTCCAATGTCTCCCATTCTTACAATGGCTGAGCAGTGCACAATCAGAGCCATAATTCCAATAATAATTCCATAATTCCAAACTGTCAGTGGAGCTCACACCGTGTGGACATTCCAGTGTGCCTGGGTAAAGGCATTTTCTCATACCTCAGATGAGAAAACAGATTAAAATTTCAGATTGTGGCATTTCAGTGGGAAATCTAAATTTTTTTCCCAGAAAAAAAGTGATGTTGATTTTGGTTTGTGTTTTCACCCCAGGCTTGCACAGAGCAGAGCAAGCAGTGGGGTGATTATGATGCCTTGAGAGGCTAGCTAGAACAGAGGCTAGACAGTGTTACAGGAATAAAGTAGGTATTTATTACAAGGCCATCAAAGGATACACCGTGGGCAGTACAGGAGCCTGGCTGAGGCTACACCCAAGATGGACAGCAGGTCACACATTTTCACACTTGTATGTTTTGGTCCATTTCCATATTGGGGCTAATTACCCAATTTCAGCTCCAGGTTATGCAGTCCCATCCTCCCAGATTGCTCTCCTCAGTTCGCTGCTGTTTGTATTTTTGGGCCTGAAGCTGCAATGCTGTCCTTGGTTCTGGGGCTGGAAAAGGATTGTTTTGTGTGACTGAACTGTGAGGAGAACTTGCTAACACTCTGTATGAAGTTCAGAGCTACGTACTAATGCAGTACAGAAAATATGAAAGCTAAAACTTGAGGCATCAGGTAAGGATTGGCACAACTTCATTCTCTTTTGCTGGGTTGCAGCAGAGAGCAGGTGCTGGGTGATACCCCTGGAGATTCAGCTTTTCTCCTGTGGTACCCCTGCTCTCCTCCCTCCACAGCTGTCCCTGAGTCTCACCCTCCCAGTGCCCCTGTCCTTAGGAGCTCTCCCAGCAGAGCTCTGGAGCACGGCGCTCGTTGGATAAATGGCTTTAGGACAAGGGTGTCAGTGCAGCCTCCCTCAGCTGCCTGATGGCTTCCTCTGAGCTCAGGCCCTGGAGACACTTTCTAGATGTGGTTAATGTTCCTGAGCATGTCACAGCTCTAAGACACTGCCTCCCTCCAGCAGATCTGGGTGAATTGATACTTTTTACTGTGAACTTGGTATTAACTCTACAGAAAGTTGGACAGCTTTGCTGGTGTTTTAGTTAGTTTTAGTTTTGCAGTCAAGCAGATAAAGACACTCACCTGTTCCATTTGCCTGATTCCATCAATTAGACAGTGATTGGCAGGTGAGGAAGTCACAAAAACAACCTTTTCTGCCTCCTCATTACTTCAGTGTGAAATTGTTCTTGTAGAATGTGTCATTCCTCCTGTGGGGACTCTGGGAAGGAGTTTTTCCACACTGTGCTGTATTGGATGTTTGAATATTCTTACACACTTGCCTTAAAGTGACAGATAATAAAAAATGGCTAAAAAGTGTATTTGTCTTTAAAGCAGCTCCTAATCAATAAGACTTTGTTTTGCCAAGTGATTTAATATTCAAATAGCATTATTACAAAAACCACACCACTTGCTTGAAGTAAGTGTCTGTTCTTTGTCATGTCCAGAACCTCCTGATGTTTGTTTTGATCATTTTCTTAGTAAAAAGTACTTCTGCTGTTTCAGATTCTGCTTTTTCCCATGCAATACTTCAATGAAATATTCCATGAGGTAGAAAAGACATCTGTCCATGTAGATTTGAAAGGAGACAAGGTTGCACCTTAAACTTACAGAAGCTAAACACCATAATTAAATTACAGGGTCTGTGCCGTGGAAATATAGATTTATGATAACACAGCGGTAAAGTCTTTTCTTCTGGAAAGTAATTCATTTAAAGAGCTCACTCATCTCATCTGGAACAATACTTATTGAAAGATTTGGACCTCAGTTCATACATCATCCTTAATGTATTCTTATCTAAACTCTGCCACATTCTGTAGGATAAGGACGGGCAGAATTTGAATACACGATGTTCCTCCAAGGGTTTGGGTTTACCTGGGAGCCGTCACCCACCTGAGCTCCTGATCACAGAGGTGTTGTCTGAAGAGCATTGTAATGGCAGCAGAAGAGCAGAACTGAGGAACACATGGGATGTGCCAGAGAAGAAAGAAAAGTAGAAAAAATATTCTTAATATTCAGGAGTCTGAAGAATCAAAGAAATATTTGGAGCAGATTTTACAACAGATGAGCTATCCTAAAAAGTATTAAAAATGTATGATTGAAAGCTGGAATGTCAAATACTGAGTCTGTTTACAGCAGGGGAGGAACAAAGCCTGACAAGGAAAGCTCATGAGTCAGCACTTGCTGATACTCCACGCGGGGCTTTGGGAACCCAGCTTCCAGGACTGAGGGAGCGCTGCTGTCATCCCTGATGCAGCAGAGCAGCGCTGACGCTCCGAGGGTGGGTAACAAAGGCACCAGAAAGGCTGACTCAGGTTCCTGCTCTGCACTTTGAAGGGCAAAATGGCTTTTTTTCTTTTTCCAGGACTCTTTTAAAACCCAGATTTTGCAGCCAGTGGTGAACAGGGTGATAGAATCCCACCACCGGATAATCATTTATGGATCAGGGAATGATTTTCTCTTGTTGCCTACTGATATTTTTCCAGTTAATGGAGGCCAGGCACTTCTATCCAAAACTGATACCCCCAGTGCATTTACAGCGACCTGCATGGAGATTCCTTGGCACCTTTGCTGTCAGCAAAAATTATTTGAGCAGGAATGTACATTCTGGAAAGGAGCTAATTAATATCTAGATTTTACTCCTGTCAGGAATTACATGTTACAGACAGATATTATTAAAGATTCATTTTTGCATAATGATTTTTTGAAGTGACAATTTTTCTGTTTGTTTCTTTGGAGGAAATTTTTTTGGGAAGAGTTGTGCACCATTTGAAGCCGCTGCATAAGAGATCCTGGAGGTTTTGCTTTTAGGGAAATTTTAATTTAATTAAAATTTAATTTTGTGATGCTATAGTTCTGGTAATAATTTACAATGAAATTTTAATCTTACAAACCACTAATAAAATGCACCTTTTTATCCCAGACATTTTATTTCTATATGATACAGCCAAATTATATGCTTATTTAGCTGTGAATGTATATTTCCTTGCTGTATCTTAGAATGGAAAAATAAATGTAATTAAATTTCAGTCAGTCTAACAAGCTTAACTAGAGCATCTTCCAGCAACATGCTCTAGAATTTCATTTTCCAAATAAACTCAGTGTGTCACTGATGTCCAGAGAGGATCAATAGAACGGAAATCGCAGTTTCCCTGCGAGTGCTGCCATGTTTTACTGCTCACCCATTTCCAAGCAGTCCCCTTTCCCCTGCCAGATGGGGCCCATGGCCATGCCAAGCACATGGAATACAAGGAAACAGAGAGGGAACATCTACAAATGGTGCACAGCTCATGTTCCTTTTCCTTTCTGCATTCCCCGTCCCACTCTGGCAAGGTCCTTCGCTGCCTTGTCTCCCCAGGGAGCAGGAATTCCCCTAAGGGGAAATTCTCAGCGTTGGGAAGGTTTGGACTTGAACTTTGCACTCTTCTTCAAGAGGATGGGATATCATCCACAGCCCCGCAGTCTGTGCCTGATGCTGCTGGCTGGGAGAAGGCAGGGATGGAATTCCAGCGTGGTGGAAATGCCCTGGCACTGCTGGACCAGGGATGGGATCTGGTGACTTGTCTGCTGGATTCATCGCTTTTCTTTAAGCTGCAAGTTGTGGCCCAGAAGCTCAAGAGCTAACCTTGAAGTGCATCTGAATATTTGTGTGTGTTTCTCACCCAGTAATGATGCCAAGCTCACCCTCAGCCAGTTTTGGCACAAGGATGAGGAGTTAAATCTGGAGAAGCAGCTGGCAGGAGGCTGCTCTGTGGCAGCACAGGCTGCAGAGGAGGGGGTGGATGGGCCCAGACAGCCACTTTGGGACCGCAGTCTCTTTTTGGTGTGATATTACTTGATTTGACATTAATGGGAGCAACTTGTGTGCATCAAACACAGATTAGACTTTACAAATTCGTTTGCTGTCTCTCCAGCTCTCCCTCCCCCAGGTCATATTCCATATGCTGGGAGGATTTTGTTTGATTTGTCCCCACACAAACAGAGTGGAGCAATCTCTGCAAGGCCGGGGCCAGCGGGGCTGTGCTCATTTGAGGCTTGGTTCCTGGCCTACAGCAAGTGGATCATATCTCCAGTGCTGAGGCTCTCAGGGTATTCACAGGGTGTTAATGATTCCACATGAAGTTCAATGCAGTCTGAGGGGACACAGGGCTCTAATTATTCCATCCCTGCCCAGATCCCTGCATACTGAGTGCTGTACCAAACCCAGGGAAACCTTCCACTGCTGTTAGCTACTCTATTTAGTCTAAATTAATTTGAAGTCAAAGTCATTGCCAAGATTTGAGTTCACTGGAGTTTTTCCTAAACAGAATGAAAATTAAGACAAACATACAGAAATGCTTTTTTTCCCAAGGCCTGTATTTATCATGCATTTTTCCAGGTTCCCCATTGCTGTTGTTGAGATCCAAGTTCTTTCACCTGCCAGCTGCAGTGACTCAATGGAAGAGCAGATTTCTGAGCCTTTATCTAGTCCTTACTTTCAATCTGACACTTATTTATTTCTCGTTTGAAATTGATAGACTTTGGCTTTTCCTTCTAATGAATATTGGATAGGGGGTGGTACATATTTATACACCCTTCTGTTTGTTCCAAACTGGGGCCATCTCTCCTCTACTCTGGTAAAAAGAATCTTCCCCTTGCATTGTAAGGAATCCCACTGGAACTCTCCCTAGCTTGGATCCTCCAACCCTTAATGTGATTCATTGTGGAATAGCAGCACTGAGGAAAACTGCAAATTCCTGTGGCACGTTGTGGGTCAAAGCTATTTGGAACTTCCCAGAGACCAGGATACGTTTTTGTGTTCTGCATTTCTCCTGCTCGTTGTGAGATTTCTTCCTCAGCTTTTGGAAATGACTCCGGGATTTTGGGAAGTTGGTGTGCTTCATGTCCTGGCTCTAAGAGTTCCACAGCAGCCCTCAGACCTGAGCTGGGAGCCTGGCAGGACATGCCTCCAGTGGTGGGGAGTCACACTTATCAAAAAGCATTTCAAGTGTTAGGAATAGGTGGGAGTAGAGGGGGAGAGGCTGCCAGCCAGCACTGTCCTCATTCTTTATGCTGACCAGGGTTTGCATTTTTCATTCAGGAAGAAGGGAAATGTTTAATCAAGTACTGTGCACTTGCTTTCCCTCACTTTTCCTCCGTGTCTTTGAAAAAGTATGAAAAATGCATAAGCTGGACAGTGATGTTTGACAGATTATCTCTGGCATCCCTTGGGAATGAAGAGATTTTGCAGTTGGGCTTCCTGACGTGTTATTTAGCAGAACAGACAGACCTTGAGTCATTTGGTTTCCCACTTCCCAGGCTCCTGGAGTACAACTGAAGTGCATGCTGCAGCAATGTCGTTCTCTTCTACATGGGAAAAAGCATTATCAGATAATTAGACTGTGTCATGAAGATGTAATAAAAATCCTTAGGAAATTAATTAATGCACACGTACAATAGCTACTTTACACCACAACACTTGAGCCATTTAAAATGAGGTTCTTTTTAAATAGCAAAAGCAATTAGTCTGCTCGGACTGATTGCTGGCCAATTTTCGTAATGCAAGACTTTTTTGACTTATGGGAGTAAAAAAAATAAGAAGGGAAGGATAAAATTCCATTGTGGCTGTTCTTAGCGAGGAAACGATCAAGCTCTGTAGCTGTTCTTTTATGAGCTGCAGTTCTCTCTTACTTCCTGTAGTCCTGAGTTTGACACTTTTAATGCATTATCTTCACAAATATTAGGTCATGTTTACTAATATCTGCTATGTCCAGATACAGAGTTGGATGGTATTTTTTATGGTAAATCTCTTCCTCCTTAAAAAAAACTTCTTCAGGCTGAAATATCCATGTTTGGCACCTTGAAATAAAACCTCCTCTAAAGTCTCTGGTGCCATAACTTTAATAACAATAAGCCAGGATATCAGCAGTGAAAGTAAAGCAGGAGATGCAGTGTGTCCCTGGAATGGACACAACCCCCAGGGCTGAAATAGAATTCCTGCTCTCGGGCTGGGTGCGGCACAGATCTCCTGCTCCATGCCTGACTTAAAACAGGTCCATTGGTCCTGCTGAAGGGCTTGTACTTGGACATGTATTTAAGCATCTGGTTAAATCCTAGCTCTTCTGGGAAGTCAGGAAGTATTTACAATGGTTTTTTGGGCTGCAAATAAGTATGAAAATTTCCTGCATCGGCTGCTGTCTCTCCACGGGTTGGGGGTGTAGCAAAACCCGGTGGAGCTGAAGGGAGTTGTGGTCACATATGAGGCAGAATTTTAGGCAAGTGAGGAGCAGTGAATGCATCATAACTTCGATGGTGGTGCCAGCTTTAGCTGTGCCTCCTTCCCCTGCAAATGCTCTCCCCCTCACAGCCCATCATCATCTCCCCTGTCCCTCTCTCCATGGGCTTTCTGCATGCCTGGGTTCCTTCAGGAGAGGACACATTTGCTTGGCTTCCCACCTCCCTGCCTGCACAACCTGGAGCAAGATTAGGGCTTCGCATGCCTTTTCTTTGGTAGAAAGGGAAAAAATATTGAGTAAGTGACACAGAAGAGGAATTGCTATGCATATTAAGCAGAGAGTGATTGCTGACAGCATGCATTATGTAAAAGGGGAACCTGCGCAAAATGAAATACAAACCTTGCTGCAATTTAGTTGTTAATTTAATGTATATTATAGGATTTGCAGGTATTACATTGTCTAGGGACAACCCAGCTTAAATTTTCTTACAGTTCCCATGATGTACTTGTGGTCTTTCTATTTCAGCTGCATCTTAGAGTGACTTTTTAAGAGCATGTGGTGACAGGGCAAGGGGGAATGGCTTCAAACTGGATGATAGTAGGCTCAGATGTGAGATGATGAGGCCCTGTGGATCTGACATGGGGGGTCTGGCTGCATGGGGGGCAGGAGGATGGAGCCAGAACCTTCTTGGGGTGCTGAGCAGTAGGATCAGGGGCAACAGGCAGGAGATGGCAACAGAACATTCCACCTGAACATAAGGAGCCTTGGCATGACAGAGCACTGAGAAAATCCTCTGTGCCAGGAAACAAAAAATGTGTCTGGTTTGCTGGGAGGTTAACGTGTCAAAGAGGCTGTGAGGCAGGGAGCAGAACACTGAGCCAGGGCTGGGGAGCTGAAAATGGGAAATAACAAGAAACAAGAAGAGAGATGGAGGCAGAAGCTGTTCCATGAGGAGAGGGTGAGAAGGAACAGGCTCTTTGAGTGCCCTGATCCATGTTGTATCAGAGAAACTTGAGATTTGCATCACTGCAGAGCATTATTACTGTGACCTGATAGATCTTGGTGTTCCCTATCTGTTATTGTGAAGTCTCCTGTGTGTCACTTTGGTAACAAAGGGGCTTATTCAGCAGGAGCACTTGACCCAAAATCGATGGCTTGGACTTGAGATTGTAAATTAAACTGCTTTTGACCAGAGCTGAAGATTTTGTACTGCAGAAGTGAAAATTCAGATAATGGCTCTTCTATGAATAATATAAAAGTCAGATTTCAACAGACAAGCTGGGATGGAGGAAGTGCAGGGATCATTTCACTATCACTCCATTCACAGGTACTTGGTTGTGCTGCCTGTCAGGTGAGATATTCCCTGAACACTTTTAGTTGGACATTAACATTGTGTAATTGAATTGGTAACAGGGGTGGTAAAACATGTTAAAAAAAAAGAACAGAAAGAAAAAAGATTGTTTTTTAGTCTGTGTGGTTGAGGTGAAGCTGAAGGAAGCTACTGACATATTTGCTGCTATGGATTTTGACAGAAAATTTGCAGGTTCACAGTCTTGGAAAGTGTTAAGTACTTGGATTGTCTCATCTCCCTGAATCTTCCCGGGAACTCAGTGTGTTGCAAGACAACTGTAAACAGCTTCAAGAAACCTTCAAGCCATCAGTTGGGGCATGTTTAAAACCACATGGTGTTTTTTAAAATATTGTTTAGTGGTGCCAAGATTTAAAAGGCTTTAATTAGTAATTTAGCTGTGATATTTCACCTGGTGTAGTTCTGTTACGACCCACTGGGAAATATCCCACAGAATGAAGGCATGGGTTGCTTATATGAGCTCTCAAAGAACGTCCCTTTTGTATGCTGGGCTTTCTGCAGCTATCCTTAGGGTTTGGTTTAAATCCATTTATCTCACACCATGGGATGCTGGAGACGTGCACAACTCTTTGGGAGCAGCAGAAAGCAGCTGTCTGCTTCCTAACCTGTGTCCCACCTTGGAGCATGGCACAGCTCTCCACAGTGCCTGCCAATCCATGCCTGGAACCGCTGGGATTAAACTGCAGAGCTCTGTGAGAAGCAGAGGGTGAACAGCTCCAGTGCTCTGTCTACCAGGATATTCTTTCCTAAGTCTCTTCTTCCAAGAGAAATTCACATTCTATCAAAATGAAGGTGGATTGTCAGCTTGATGCTGCTGTCCTACTGTTTCTATTGGGTAAAGGAAAACTCTTTCTTCCCACCCTAAATAAGAACCTGGATCTTTGGCCTGGAGAAGCTGTCTTCCTCTTGATCTCAAATGATGGATAATGATGGCTCTTCAAAGTGTGTCAGCTTCATCTTTTCCTTTTTCCCTCTCAACAGTGTCTAGATATTATTTAAACCTTCAAAAATGTTCCCATAAAGAAAAAAGCCCCACCTATTCTCCTTTCCTATACAGAGAACTAGGAGGCTTCGTTTTGGTGAAAAAGGTCCCTTATTTTAGGAGCTGTTTGCCAGATTCTGAGCTTTCAGGGCAAACTGCCAACCCCACGGTTTCTGCAGGCATCTGGGAGGTCACTGAACTGGTTTATAAGGAGTTATCATATAGTGATTACTTAGATGGCTTGTGGTAATGCTATAATGGCAGTTCAATTAATATGATAAGATCTTAATGGGTTGTGTAGAATATTGTCTTTTAATCTATGCAAAGAGCCAAGGGTACAGCAGAGGTGCATATAAATCTGACTAAAGCCAGAGTGCTCATGCCTCTCACTTGCTAAACCCCAGCTTTCAGACCACTCCAGGCAGAGGAGTCATGTAGGAC
The DNA here is from genome assembly GCF_015832195.1 of Motacilla alba alba. Lineage (NCBI taxonomy): Eukaryota > Metazoa > Chordata > Aves > Passeriformes > Motacillidae > Motacilla > Motacilla alba. The sequence continues at coordinate 18,739,617 of NC_052025.1, read as the reverse complement.
ACTTATTTTTCCCAGTGGTGATAATATTGTTGGTGAAAATTCTGCCCACAGAGGGGATATAGAAAGGTCTCCAAAAATAGAGGCCTCAGCTCCTACTCAGGGAAAGGAGATGCTTGATCAGCAAAGGAGTGTCTGACAGGCATATCAAAGGCCAAAAGAGTGACCTGTGGGCTGAAAAACATTTCAGGAGTTTCAGCTAAAAAGTTGGGCTTTTTAGATAGAAGTTTTAACAAATCTGCTTTATTGAGCTCAGTTTGTGGCTCCTAGACATGTTCAGATCTAGGGATGGCTCTCTCTATAGCAAATAAAAATCAAATGCCAGAAGCCTTGTTTTTCTCACTTATCTTTCCCTGCCCCATTAGAAGTGTCTTCAGCCCCTGAGAATTCCCAGACCAGTTTCAGATCTGGGAACTGGGCACAGAGAATAATCCTGTCATAGAAACTGGTAAGGGACCTTCCAGCTCTATTGCACACAAGTTTACCTGGGCTAACAAAAGTCATAAACCCTCATCTGTACCAAAGTCGTGTTATTGTGGGAACGCGGCATTAAATAAGACTTAGTTGCCTAGTTTAGGTTGTAATTATTTCCATTTAAGTTTGTATCATCTGAATGCAATGGGGCATGGGAATGTCTCAGCTGGCAGGGCTGTCAAATCTGAGTTTTTTCAGTTCATATTTACAGAGTCGTTTAGGTTGGAAAAGCTCTCTAAGACCATCAAGTCCAACCATTCCCCCAACACTGCCAAGAGACACTGACCCATGTCCCCAAGTGCCATATCCTGAGGGCTTTTAAATCCCTCTGGGGATGGGGCCTCCAACACTGCCAGGGCTTGACAACCCTTTTGTTAAAGAAATTTTTCCCAATGTGGAACCTAAACTTGGAATTTTTCTTTGCTGCTACAGATTAATGTGAAGGAGCTGTGGTAGAAAACTTCCTGCAGGATCTGGGAGGGAGTGACTTTGGGCATCAGTTGTGACAGTTTTACACAGGGGAAGGTATGGAGGAAATACAAAGAGCTGCCCGTGGTTAAGGTGAACAACTGGGACGTGGATGATGAGGAGGAGATGGGAACCCACGGGGAGGAAAGGAGCAGTAACTGCCTGATTCAGACCCTGAAGGCAAGAACAACCTTCCTGTGCTGAGAGGAGGGGATGGGTGTGAAGACTCAAAGGTTTGGACGTGGTTTAATAATTCAGAGTTTCTTGACTCTGAAAGTCAAATATTTCTTCAGTGAGAGCCAGAACCATCCTGTCCTTAATGAAATGAGTTCCACCGTTCCAGTGGAGGGGACGAGATCTCTCCAGCATGTCCAGAGCTATCACAGTAGGATTTCTTGTCCTTCTGAGTAATTCTGCTGTGCAAAAAGGTGATGCTGAGCTTAGGCAGATGTTTTGCTGCTCTTCCTCTTCAGTGGTCAGGTTGTTCATTCCACACCTTGAACGTGGGCTTTGAATAAACAGCAGCCTGCAGTTCTCAGAGAGCAAGGGAGCGTTTACTCCATGGTTTTGAGCAGGTTCCCTCAGCTAGAGAAATGTTCTGTCTTTATTCTGTTTTTCCACCTCTGCCTTTTTATTAGGAGAGAGGACTGCATCTTTAATGCACTACTTTACAACCTTTTATGTAGAAAGATTAACAAAAAGGAACCACACTTAATTTAAGATGACAACTTAAGTTTGCCTCTGGATTCTTTTTTGGCAGGCGTTCTCTTAGTAAATTACATTTGACAACCTGAAATAAATTCAAACCAAAATTTATGCCTGCATTTGCTCACAGGGCTGTGGTACATCAGACTGTGTGGTTAAAAAGCTATGAAAAGTAACAACTAATTTAAAAATTTATTTTTAGACAACCTACACGGACTACTGATGCTAAAACTTTGTTTAAGTGAAATCAGGTTTCTGAGCATGCGGAGGTAATTTTTCAGTTGATAATAGAGTTACTTATAGATGTTTGTGCAAGAAAAACGAAAACAACATTACGAAACAAGAAGAAATGAGTCATAATGATACACTTTCAGTTGAAGTTTAACACAAAAAAGGTTTTAGAAACATAACCAAGGACAAGGCATCATTGAAAATTTTCCCAAAGGAGAAGTCAATGTTAGCCGAGATTGCCAGAATTTACTTTAGCTATTACTATGGATGAATAATTATGCTCAATTCAGCCAGTGATATGGGTTCACAGCAGGTTAATTGGTAATAATGGGTTTCATTCCAAACAGTGAGGAATGATTTTTCAACAAAAAAAATGCTTTCAGTGAGAGCTGAAGATGTCCTTCCTTTCTGTGCTCCACAGTCACAATAGCACGCGTAGGACACCTGGGCTCTGGGTTCAGGGAGCTGCCCCTGCTTGCTCGTGGCTATTGACCAGGGACAGAGCAGGCTGAACCATCATCTCAGCTGGGCAGCCTTGGCCTGCTTTAAAAAAATTATTTTCCTTCCCTCTGGCTAAAATTTGTGTCTGGACCAAGGAGAAAAGAAGGATCTTGTTAAAAATCCCCGATGCAGACAGACCTTTATCTCTGTTGCAGAGATGTAAACATAGAGTGAAGCATTTGAAGAAAAGAAACTTGCTATAAATTGGGCTGAGAAGAATTTTCTGTGCTTGTGTCTATGGAATAGCATGGGAGTTCTCCATCTCTTCCTCACTGCACCATATGAATAATAATGGAGCAGGAATAAGTCTATTGATTGTGAGCTGGCTGAGAACAGGATCTGAGCTCTCAATTCAGAGTCTTCTCTCCCTTCAGCACCTTCCCCTGAGACAAGGCTATCGTTTGTCATGTGCACACATGCCCAGGAATGAGGAATATCAGCGTGTAGAACAGGAGAAGATATGAACACAGTTCACCCTGGATAAGCCTCCTCACCTGGGTTACACCCCAAGTCATCTCCCTTGAAGTGTTTTATCAAATTCTTCCATCCTTCACCTTCTGTGGACAATTTTCTGTCTCAGCATTCAAGTCCTTGTTTTCCCTTTGCTTCCTAAATTGTAGTTTCTGCATTTGAGGATCCCAGTGGCTTTATCAGAAGCTCTCCAGACAGCAGGGAGTAAATCTCAATTTAAAAAAGAAAAAAGAAAACCCTCAATATTTAGTCCTTTCATTAGTTCAAAAAGGAGGAAAAACCCCCAAACCTCTGTGTGCATGTTCAGAAGCTGCTGCGTCTAGTCCTGTTGGATTTGTATGCAAGTCATTCCATACAAAGAGAAGTTGGAAATACATTAATAGGACACTTCCAAGGTTGAAATATTTGGGCTGTTATTTTCTCCTCTACCCTAACTGATGTTTCTTTGTCAACTTCCCCAGAGAGAAAAATGCTATTGTAGTGTTTGGATTCTTCCCCTCTTTGATGAGTCAATGCCCCACACTCTGCCTCAGGATCTGTTAGAGCTGTAGCACATGGAGAGGCCATGGAGACAAGCACTCAATGAATGTTTCCCTCCCAGCCCCCTGAAGTCTGGAATCACAGGGCTGTGGGACTGAGCAGTCCCCAGCCAGGCTGGCCTGGCCACTCAGCTCTGCTCCTCAGCCCTTCCTGCCAAAATATCCCAAAAATTCCGTGTATTTCCCGAGCAGTGCCTGCAGCAAGGCATGGGAGCAGAGATACAAATGCCCGAATTCAGGATGTTTAGACATAACGAGAGAGTCGGCAGTGGGTCAGTGCATTGGAAATGAAACACACACCTGGGCTCTGCCTGGTGCTCTGAGCTCAGCTGGGAGCTCAGTGTCCTTCCAAACACGAGTTTTAGACAGTGGGGAAGAAGGTTGTGAGCTTGGTCCTCATATGGGCCACTCACTTAAAAGCTGAACTCAACGATCCTTCTGAGTCCCTCCAACTCAGACCACTCTGTGATTCTGTCATTCTGTGATTATCCAACTGGGCCTTTTATGCACAGTGTGGGCCTTTTCTCTGCTGAGCTTTCTACTGTTCTGTCTTTTGACTCTGCTGCTTATATTATATTAACTTTCCATACATTTTGTACGTTTTCTTGTTGAAAATTTCCACTGTATTCATTTTTATTTTAATTTCTTCTTGATTTAGTACTGTGTGATCTTTTTCCTTCCTTGCTCTTTGAGACCTTCAAGCAGAAGGAGGGGTTTGTTAGCTGTCTCGAGGAAGGCTGGAGCCTGTGCTAAAAATCATCCCCATTTGTGTGGACACAGGTAACCCTGAAATACTGACCAGCACTTGCCCTCTCCTCTCCCCAGAGGTACTAACTGCTTTGCCTGCCATTAATTACACCACCTGCAGTCTCACCTTGGACTTTTAAAACCTTACGTGGTGTTTTTACTCCAAGATTGTCTCAGATACAAATTGCAGGTAATTATCTACATCCATCATCCTTCCCTGTATTTCATTAAACATGGAATGGTTCTGCACTGCTGTCTCGACTTCTCTGTTCCATTTCCCTCTCTGCCCATAGTGGCATTAAGGAATCTTTGCTTCCAAGGTCTTCAAAGGGCAGCTAGGATGAAGTCTCAGGAATTGGAACACCACACATTAGAACAACACCCCTGCAACCCCCCCAAAATAATAAAACATCCAGCATCTGTCTTGGGTAGAATAACCTTTTGCTTCAGGCTTCCTGACTCCTGGGAGCTGTATTTTACCCTGAGGAAATATTTTACTGCTTTTGTTCCCTGAGTCTGCCACCAGAGTGATATATGTATATGTATTTAATATGCTCTCCATGCAGAATCTGAGGTGACCTATCCATCCTGTGCTCAGATTCAGGAGCCTGCCTCTGGTTTCACTAACCAGGAAGGAGCTCTCCTCCAGTCCGGGAGCCAATTCCATCCTGAAGGTGGTGAAAGTAATGAATTAAACCATGAGATTGTTCTGTGACTACAGGAGTGGAGCTTTTCCAAGTGCTTTCCTTGCAGTATAAATCACTTGGATTCAGATCCTGAGCTTAACTGAATCACTCATTCCACTGAAGCTTTGAAACAATCCAAGGAATCTGCTCACTTCCTCAGGCAAGTGAGAAGGACAGCATGTGACGCTCTGATTTAGGAGCAGATCTAACACTTTTAAAAGTCCAATTAGAATCACAAAATTCTTTGCATTTGAATGCATTTTGAGCAACACAATTTATTTAAGAAATAAATCTATTTTGCAAATAAAGTTTCCAAATGTTGCTGCTCTAGCAGCTGAATGAGTCTTACAGATGTGACAGGAATGCTTTGAAATGTAGCAAAATGCTTTTTAGGCTGTTGAAGAGCTAGAAATTGCTCACATTAGAATAGAAATGGGTAGTAAATTTATATAATAAATGATGAGCAGTCTGAAGTGCGTGGATCAGACATTCAAATTAGTTTCTCTCATAACGCCAATGAAATTTAAGTCACACAAAGATGAAAAGGGAAGATGTGAAGCAGCACTTGACCAAGGTGCAAGGTCCTGTTCCTGGGCCAGGGAAGGGGAACATCCAAGGCCAGGTTGAACAGGGCTTGGAGCAGCCTGGGCCAGTGGAAGGTGTCCCTGCCATGGCAGAGGTGGCACTGGATGGGCTTTAAGGTCCCTTCCCACTCAGACCGTTCTCTGATTCTGTGCATACCTCAGAGGTGAGATTCAGTGGGATGCTGTGAATACCTCATTTGGCAGAATTCGTATGAAAAATCAGACATTCAGGCAAATGAGAAAAATTACCCACTGTTTTCTAGCCCAGATTCACTTGCATGCCTTCAGTATGTGAACAGTAAGGAATCTGAACTAAGACTGCTGCTTTGACTAAATGTAGCATTCTTTAAATCTCTTTTTATTTCTATAATATTTTCAACTTTGCAGGTGCTTTGAACCAGCAGTGATAGTGACAATGTGGTCATTTTATCAGCTGAAGAAGTGCTCCAATTCTCCTGCATTTCTCTATCCGGATGTGAATTCCTTCAACCATAAACCAGAATCCTAATTATTTATATATTGATTATATATGTATATAAATTATTTCTGACCCACACTCTAGGAGATTTATAGGTGTAAAATCCACTTGTTGATTTTTATTATACTCTAGGTGGTGGGAAAGGTTTTGATTGATATCCCACAATGATATTAATAATACTGTTTGTATATTTTAATGCTTGTAACTCAGCTAAATGAGGATATAGATCTGCAATGCCAACAAATTAATTTGTAGCAGTACAAACATCTATTTTTTGTTAATGCAACTTTTATATTCCCTTTTAATTTCTTCAGCTGATCCTTGTGTTCGTGTGCAGGAGCAGGCGGAAGAAGCTCCGGAGTCATCCATCACAATTTATAAAAACTTTTCAGCAGTGTGTGGGTTGTCTCATGCTTGCAGAGAGGATATCATTCACTGGCTGTTTTCTGCTGCTGGGGAAACAGAGCCTTTCTCTGAGAGCAGCAGGAGCTGGGCTTCATTTATATGGCTTTTTTCCTCCTGATGGTCACAGAGTCTATGGAATAGCTTGGGTTGGAAGGGACCTTGAACACCACCTTGTTCCAACCCCAGCTTCCTCTAGATCAGGCTGCTCCAAGCTCCATCCAGCCTGTCCCTGATCCTCCTTTCCCTTTACTCTGGCAGTACAGCACAGCCTTCTCTCAAAGGGAAGTTTAAATTGTTTTCCCTAACCATTAAACAGATGTCCTGGAAACATTTCTGAACAAAACAGGTGAGAATAGAAAAGGTTTAATTACAGTCAGGGCCTTTCCATTACAACAATTATGTGCCAGTGAGGTTCTTTGTCATCTTCCCAATAACTAACTGGTCCAGTTGAACAATTCCACTGATGTCAAACAGAAGGAAGTGGTTTTTCATGCTCATGTTTATGTTTATACATTATATGTGTGTATAACATTCATGTAATGCTGTACACATGAAGTTGGATGGCCCAGATCTAAAACCAAATTTCAGTGTCTGGCACTGTTACCAGGTAGAAATCATTGAAGCAGAACCACAAGGAAAATAAAGAGCAAACTGGAGCATGGGGGTATTTTACTGGTGTGAGTGTTGTTGATGGACATTCAGGTGTATCCTGTACAACTCCAGAAAAAATCAATACCCAAGTTCCTTCAGTGCTGCTTGAAAATTTATACAGTGACTGACACAATGACTGGTTCACAAACAGCTTTGGAGGGCTGTGAGTCCATGTGTGCTGCTGATTTAGAGCTGTGGGCTCATTTTTTAGAAGGTAGTGGACAGAAAGCAATCAGTGAATTAGATGGTGAAAAAGTAAAAGGTTTGCAGCTCGTTTGCTGCAAAACTCTCCTTGGTCCTGATTTACCAACCTTTCTAAATTCTTGTGAGGTCTCTGTATCAGCTGTTCCTGTGGAGCAGACACTTGAGTCAGCAACAAGAGCAGACACTTTTGTGATAGGATGCTGTTAATCAGAAAACAATTTTGGCTTTAGGAAAAACCAAGTTCCCTGTGGTGTCAGTTGGGCAGCAGCTGCAGTGGGATGTGGACTGTAAGGTGAAACATTTGGGAAGAGCTGCTGGATCTCTCAATCCTCAGACATGGTTCCAAGGAATTCACTTTTAAGAGAGTGATAGTTTAGTTTCGTTTTTGAAACCCAGAGATTTTATACATACTGCAATATAATAAATTATAGCTTACTTTGAAAAAGCTGATCAAATAATTGGTCATTACCAAGAATTTGTCTTCTTGGTACTAGTTAAGTAAAGGTACATGAAAGATACCACTGTTTCCATACTAAAGAAGCAGGAGCTGAATACTTGTTGAAAAAGAAATCAAATTGGTGGTTTAAGAACCACTGATCTGTAAAAATGAAATTTAAATTATATTCTACTGCATTTTTCACATTCAAGACATGAAAAACATATCTAGTACATTCCCAGCGTCTGGCAGTTATTTGTGGCATTATAGGAACTTTCATCCCTGGAACGCTAGGCCATATCCCTCACTGGAAAAAATCAGTTTTAACCCAGTAATGACTTTGTTAAATACAATGTACAATGCTCTTGCACAGGAATCCTCCTTTTATCCAAAGGTCTCAGAACTTGATAGCTCTGCCCATTAAAAAAGTAAACAAAACTTTAACCTTCCTTCAGAGATTCATCAGAAAGGTCAGTGCTCAGTTCCCTCCAATTTCCCAGGCTCAGCTGGGAGCTGATTAAAGCTGCCAGCTACAACTTGTCAGTTTTGTCAGAGACAACTTTATAAACCCTTTGTTATTCACTTTGCTGTGTGTTATAAATATATTTATCTTCCTCTGTCAGGCATGGACTGGACAGGTGCTAAAGGAGCAGTTCAGCTCTAACATTAATCTCTCTAACAATGTCATTACTTAGTAACTCAAACCAAAACCACGAGCAGAATATTCAGGAACTTTCTCTAGTTCTTCTTACAGATGACTGGAGTGGTTAGGGGGAAAATGTTTGTTATTCCAGGAGGTTTCTAGCAAGTCTATGTCTGTAAAATTGGAATATTTGACTGGCTGTTATTTTGTGTCTCTGGAGAAATTTTCCTGAGCTTTTCTGGGTGTATTTGGGACTCACATATTACCTGAAATCAGCTCTCTACCTTCCTTTCTGTAGTGGCTGAGACTTGGCAGGCATCTCCTACCGAACACAGAGATCACATTCTGCAGCTACAGGTTTAGGCATAATACTGTTAATCCTGGCTTTTTCCAAATCAAGTAGGACTTGCGAGTGAAACCAGGCTGTACAAAATGAATTTAATCTGAGCAGAACTGTTCAGCCGTTGAATGTCTTCAGTGAGGTGCTGCAAAGCTGGTTGTTTTTCCTTTGAGTTTGGTCTGAATGATTTTTACCTGCAGAGGTACAGATAGAGCAATAAAAGGCTGTATGACATGACCTGCAGAATGCAAGGGCAGTTCCAGAAGGGGCTGTGCTGTGCAGGTTTCTCTGGGAGCACACACAGCCCAGTGTCACCCTGACACCAGCTCTGGGCTGGGCTCACATCATCACAGAGAGGGCTGGCTGAGCACAGGCGATTGGCAGTGCTTCTTTAATCCCAGAATATCAAACATGAAGTTACCTTTCTGTCAGAGCTTGTGCACTGCCTTTAGGAGGGAGAATTCCTGCTCGCAGGAGAAGGGCTGCCCATCTCCTGTCGCCAGCATTTGGATGGGAACTGACTCAGTGTCACAGGCCTGTTCTTGTTTAAAGCCAGGGGCCTTAAGCCCTGCCTGTCTAAAGGAGTTTAGGGGCTACAGAATGACATAAACTATTATAGACAGGTGTGTGGTAAAGCATTCACTGTTACTTCTCCTCTAAAAGGTCTGAATTAATTTTAAATCTTTGACGTCTTGGGAACTTTCTCAAGGGCTAGAAACTACATATTGCCTCTCTCTAGTGCTGGTGAGCTTCAAAATGTGCCATCCATGTGAGTCTGGAATGGGCAAAAGAGCAGAGGGCAGCGTGTGGCCTGGGTGGGCAGCTGTGGAGAAGTGGCAGAGGGTCACTTTTAGAATCTTCCATCCATTAATTTCCTGTTCCTGCTTTGCAGTCTAACGCATTGTGACTGTGTGTCACTTGTTTCTTTCATTTCTCAAGGGTCATGAACAAACAGCACCATTTTAGGATTTTCACAGCGTTTCTGACAAATTCTCTGACTTTTGGACTTGTCTGGAATATTATTTCAAACTGCAATAAATTGCAATCTGTGTTGACATGCAGCACTTCCTCAGAGGCTTTATTGTGTTCTGCTCTCAGAGCTGGAAGATGTTTCTTTTGGTTACACTTAGAATCACAAGCAACGTAAATTTAGTGGTTTAACAAATTCCCTCCTGGACTTTTCATCACCCAAACTGATGTTTGTAAGTTTGAACATGCTGTTCTCTGTAAGACAGTCTGTTCAGGAATCAGGAATGAAGAAAGACAAACAGAGGATTTCTTCCAGGTCATGTCTGAGTGAAAGTGTTAATGTGAACATGCTTGTAGTAGACTTTAGTTTCTAGTTATAATCAATACTTGACATATTTTCCCCATGATTAAATTAAATCTGGGAAAGTGAGGTTTCCCTGAGGAGAAAACAAGTGGCAAAAGAGTTCATTGGTGATCTGCACCTAATCGAAATAAGTGCTATAATTACCTCTGCTCTCATTCATTTCTTTGTCCCTGCTCCCTCCCCCTGGCCTGGTGCCCAACAACTTTCTGGCTTATCACCCACATCAGAGAAGGAAAGCGTTCACACACGTGGACTTGCTTTTTCAGGACTCTGCAGGATTCCTTAGGAGTGAGGTAAAGGAAAATTGTATTAGAGCTGTGTTTCTTCTGCATGATATTTTTCATCAAAATGAAGAGGCCCTGAGCATCCTTAAGGTTCCGTGTCAGATCCACAGGGAGTCAGAGCAGTTTCCTCATCAGGAGTGAGGACAGCCTGGGCTCCCACCAGCACAGCCATGGGACACTTCAGGCTCCTGGGAGGATAGTTTTTTCCCTAGAGATTGGATTGGCAGTTGGTGCTTTCTTTGCCTTGTGTTGCCCTGTATTTGTGCTAGGGCTGGGTTTTACCCTCCTGGGCTTGAGCAAGGTGTGGGATGTGGATGTTCACCACACCCCTGGGCTGACACCTGCAGAGGGGTCAGCTCCTCATGGATCCTCTTCCTGCACCTCCATCCCTGCCTGGGCACTGGGATTGGTGGTGTCAGAGACTGACTCACTTGGTTCTTTCAGGGCAGTTCCAGGAAAATGAAAACAGGAATCAAAATAGCTTGAAGAAAGACATCAAGTAGAAAAATGTGACTGGAACCATTTAAAGAGTATTTTCTTGAAAATTATACTCAAGCCTTATCTTCCCCACACCAGCAGTTTGATTAGATTCTGAATGAGCCTTTTCAGAGTCCTCCTGGCAGGTCAGCCAGAACTCACCTGCCTCTGGGAGCCAGCTGCAGCCTTATTTCTTTGTTTCTAGGATCAGAACTCAGCAATTGCTCCACCATTAATGATTTCTGCATCTTGAGTCTCTTGCCCTGTGACTTTTTGAAGGATTAACCATTGGAAACAAATTATTCTTTTATACCTCACATTTTTTTAAAGATTTCTTTTAGACCATGAAAATAATTAAACTGTTTTGAATCTGGAAAATTGATATATGAAATAAGATATTTGGGTTTTTATTTTGAAATGAAACTTTCTTTGTGCACTGCTACTGAACTAGGAAAATCCATTAACAATATCTGACAAATACAGACGTTTACTCTGTTTTTCCTTTGAAAAGTGTAAGAATGTTGTAATTTGTGCTACATCTCTGAGGTACCTGCTAACAGACTCTAAGATCATGTTCCCATGCAAACTGAAAATTATGGTGGCTTTAAATTAAAATTAAGAACTCAATCTTTGTGACATTAAGTCAGAGGCAGTCTAATGCTATCCTGCCTACAGTTATTTACAACCCAGATGTTTACAGAAAATGAACCAAGCTCTTTGTTTTCATTTTTTTATGGAACTACTGTCTCCTCATTAAGTCCCTCCTCGGTGCTGGCCCACGTGGCTCTTTGAGGCAAACATCGTTTATGACACATCTCTGAGCTGATTCAGAGCTGAGCAGAGAGAAACTGGGAATAATCCCACTGCAAAAACAAGCGATAGTTCAGGTGTTCAGCTACCAAGGTGGAAAATTGCTCTGACAGTTATGATGTTGTTCCATCTTTTTCTAAGACTTACACATCATTTCCTTCCAAGGCGTCACTGCTGCTGTGGTTCCCAGCACTCAGCAGCCTGCCCTGTGCTGGTCATGCTGGTCATACTGGTCACACTGGTCATACTGGTCATACTGGTTGTGCTGGGCACTGAGCACAAGGACCCACTGCAGACTGGGCCAAAAAATCTCTCTGAAAATTTCCACAGATTATTTACCAAGCAGGAGTTCTTCCCTGTTGTTTATGCTTGAACACCTTACACTGAAGCAAAATGCAAATAGTGAAATACAGGGAGGAGGTTTATCAAGCTGAGTTTCACTTTTATACCCTGAATTATGAGCATCCAGCTATTTCTTCATGAAATTCTCTTTAGCCTCTAATTAATAGGAATGCAGAACCCAGAGGCTGCATTTCTATTTTCTAGATGTAAAGTTTTGATGACAAAAGACAACTTGATGGAATTAAGAAGAATTTGGTAACTTGAATGCTTGGCTCTAGAATCCTTTGTATTTTTTTTCCCCTTGTTTATTATGTTTTGGGGGTTTCAGCTGGGAAAGCTGTGAGATATCAGAGTTCTTGCCTGTTCTTTGCTTGCTCGAATGGCACTCCATGATTAACGTGGGGGACTAATGAGCTTCTCAGTATCAGTGGGTTTTAATAGAGGAAGAACTGGGTGACCTTGTGCACTGTAGAAACAGCAAGAAATTTAATACAGCAACTACAAAGATTAACTGCAATTAAGTAAAATAATGTCAATCTTTGCTGTGAGGGAGAGGCTCATCATTTGGATGTGACAGAGGAGAACAGAGATCTGGCTGCAGTCAGGTGTTCCAGGATTGATTCAATGAGGTATTTTTGTGCAGAGAGGGAAAAATGTCAGAACCTTTGTATAAAGCAGTGTTCCTACAAGGTAGAGTGGGGATGGGAGAGGTCATGAGTGAACAGAAGAATAAATTTGGCATAAAGAAATAGAAGCCTCTCTCATGTGAAAACTTGTTTATTCATGAACATCATAAAGGCCATAATTTTTTTGAGCTTGCTCACGGTGCCAAAAATGTCTGCACGAGGAGCAGCGTGGCCGAGAACAAGCATCAGATGTGAGGCTGTGTGATGTCACAGAATCATTCTGTCACTCAATGCCAATGATTTCCAGGGCTGATTGCAAGCAATCATTAATCACTTTGTATTGAGAGCAACCAGCTCCTTCACATCTGGGGCAAGAACAAGTGGCACCTATTTAGCCAATGTTCTGCTCTCAGCAATTTCACACGTTGTCTTTCAAAATAAACCAAATGGGGAGAGATGAAGCAAGATTGTAATTTTTTTCCCCAGGAATTCAGATCTTTGAAAACCTTAGTTTACTTCTAAATTCAGTGTTCCCACTCACACTGACAAGAGGGTGCCAGTGAACAACAGGGAGTGTCCAATGTGGAATTGCCAGAGCTGCTGTAAGAACATGGACAATTTCTGTGTACTATTATGCCTCTCTGTATGGTTGTTAGAGAGAAGAGTGAGATCATATGACAGCTCTTCCTTTTTTACTCACCTGTGCTGGAAAAGGCTGCTGCAAATCAGGTGTGTACTCAGATTATGGGATTAGAACAATCTCACCAAACCCAGGGGTCAGTTACCATACATGGCTGATGCAAAGCAAGAGCATTAGGATATATATTTCCCAATTTATTTATGTATTTATCCCCAAAGCCATAATGTCTTGGGAAATGGGACCTAATAAAATCTGCTCTATGGTGTTAACACAATGTATTTATTCCACCCTTCCTTTTTAGTTTAGAACCAGATTTATTAAACCAGGTACGATGTTTCTGGTGAAATCTCCAGTGTTTCATCATAATGAAAAACTTCCCTTTGCCTTTCTCCTGTGCCTGACAATCATGAGAAGTTACTTAGACAAGTTATATCAAATTGGAATATTTTTAAATGTAAATGTTTCTCAATAGCTGGGGTCTCCGGCAGTCAAAGTGAGAGGCAGCAAAGTGCTGCATTTCTATGAGTTAATGAAATACTTTGCCTTTCTGTAATCGTTGTTCCCTAAGGATTTCAGTTGTTCCTTTGAAATCCTGCTTAATCTCCACAGTTATTTATTTTGTCAGTACCTTCAGTCATGATGGTTTGCTGTCAATCATCCATTGTCAAAAGAGAGTGAATTTCATCAAATATTCTGTAGGTGCTGTCCCAGAGCTGCGGAAGGATTTACCTGCAGCCCTTGGCATTGTAAATGAGACAAAGCTCATTAATGACGTGGCTCATCTGCTCTAAGTGGCTCTGTCAGGCAGGAGAAAGCAGAGCTAAAGATAACTCATAACCCCAGTGTCTTCTCAGAGTGGCCTAAACAATAGTCATTGATCTAAACATAAATTGCAGTTATTACAGACTTCATTTTTTTGTGGTACATAATTAGATAATTCTCCAAAGAACTTTTTATCACGTGCATTTTCATTAATTAATATTAAATGTCATTAGCAGTCAGCTTGGCTTGATCAAAGGCGGATAAGTTGCAGCAAGATTCTGAGAAATAGCATACCATTTACTAATTATATTATTGATTTTCTGGTCTGAAGCATCCTCATTACAAGAGATCCAAAGTGGACCTTGCTGAGCCTGCTGGGGGTGCTTTGAACATGAGGAGTCGCTGGCAGTTCTGAGCCTCCCGCTCGCATAAATCACTCCTGGGCCTGATTGTGCATCTGTTTTCAAAGGTGATGCTTTAATGGACTCTGAAAGCTGCAAAAGTGTGTTCTGTGTGGCTCCACATGAAAGAGGGAAGAGATTTGGGGTTTTTTACTCCTGATTTTAATCATTCGGAAAAGATTTTAGATCTGTAGGCGGATACTTTTGAACAGTGGAAATAATGTGGCATAGTTGATTTTAATTAGTAGGCCAGCCTAAGACAGAATTTCCCATAGCTCCCTGTGACTTTTTTATTTTTTAAATGAGTTTTTAGTACTTTTTTCAAAGTTAATGATACATTCAGACTTTCCAAATTTTAATTTCATGTGAAGGCAAAAACTAAAAAAAAAACAAACCCAAAACAAGCCATGAGGTGAATATTTGATTAGAACAAATGTGGATCTGAGCAACAGGAGCAACCTCAGATGTGTCTTATGTAAGTTTAGTGCCTTCATAGGAAAATGAAAAGGAATTGGGATCAATGACATAATTATGAAACGTTACTCTTACCCTTAATTGCTTATACTTAAGAAGAAAAGCCTAGATTTTAAAGTATGTGTCTGTGTATGTGATTAGCCTATTCAGTTGCATGAAATTTCAATTTACTCTCAATTCATGATAATAAGGTGAGATATCACTAGGAAATATTTTGTTTAGATTGTGAAGTTTGAGCATCTTTTGGGGCTAAACCATTATCCAGACTCCAGCTGGCCTTTTTGTGCCTGTTTTCATTGAGGTGTTAAAGGATTTTGACTAAATCCTTCAGAGGAGTAACTTACAGACAGATAAAGGCCTTGGTCAGAGTCAGTATTCTCAAAAAAAGAAAGTGTCTGAAAAATGAGAAATTAACTGTAATTTTTAAAAATCAACTTCTGATTTTCAGATTTTTAAGGTCTTAGAATAACATTCTAAAAACTTCTGACTGCTCTGGCTCCCACCTACTCATTCCTACTCCCACCTTCTGTTTGACTTCCTAGTTAGCAAATCAAAGAATTGAAACAGGCTGAGAAATGAATGTCTGGGCTGGTGGGTGGGCTCCAAGCTTAAACAAATAAACAGACGAGCAAAACACATCCTATCCCTGCATCTGTTTGTGCCTGAGTCTGCTTTGGCACAGGATGAGGGCTTTCATTCCTCAGCAGATGAGGAGGACACGCTGCGCTGTCTTTTCCACTTGGTAGGAAACCCAAAGGATATTTCAAGGTGTAATAACAGCACATTCCTCAAAAATCAGTGTAAGGAGCTATTCTTTGAATAGCCCAGGTTATAAACCAGTAATCAATCATTTATTCGGGTGTTTTGGTGTTGTGTTTTTCTGTCTACCCCTTGTGGCAGTTTTTAATTGGACAGCGATTGCTCTGGCTCATACACAGCTGTTAAACATCTCCAGCTTTGTGTAGCCCACCTATAGCCGCAGTAAATCATGGAAAGAGTTGGGTTAGGAGGAGATGAGCTGGAGTTTAGCTTCTCCATATCTGAAGAAAGGAATTCCGTGAAAGGAAGCAATGCCATGGAAGGAGGAAGGAGGAGGAAGAGGTGGTAAGACACAGGAGTGGTGTGCAGGCTACTGAGATTCCAATGAGTGGCCGAAGAGAGTTTACAATCACCTGTCCTGCTTCCACTCAAACATTTTCAGGCACAGAGAAAACTTGTTTGTTCTGTGGCAAAGGAGGGATCACTAAATTATACAATCTTGACCCTTTAGCCTGCAGCTCACGGCACTCCTGGAGTCCCAGCAGGTGCTGGAATTCATAGCTAAGAGCATGGAAACTGCACAGGTTCCCTTGGAGACCGAGTGAGTTGGGTTGAAGTTTAAATAAATAGAGATACAATTGCCTGCAGTGAGTTCTGTGAAGGGGATGTGGCAAGTGGCTGTTGATCTGGGAAGGAGTTCCCATAAAATTCTAAGTGGAATTCACCAGAGGGGTTTTGGACAGCAGTATGTGAGATAACAACACCTAGAAGATGATGGTCAGAAAAAATGGATGAAGAGGAAAGCAGGACTCACAGCGTGTACCTAAAGAACTGGAGCAGGTGGAAGGAGGAGAATAATCTGTGGGGAGCTTAGAAACCCTTCATTACTGCTGTGCTCTGCAAGGGAGATCAACATCAAATAAATACACAAACAAAAGTTTTCCACAAGGGTGGTGCTAACAAAGCCAAAAGTCTCAAGGCTTGTGCATTTTCCTGGCCGTGCTGAAGCTGGTATCTGATGGGAGAGGAAAATGGGAGCTCCCTGGTTTCCTGCCAGCCAGCACCTCGTGTGCCCACTTTGTGGAGAGGAGGACTTGGGTTTGTTGGTTAGTGGGATAAGTGGTGTTTGCTCAGAGAACCTCAACACTCAGTGAGCTCTGTTAAACTTTACGCAAAGTTCAAAGCAATATAAGCAATTTTTAAGCTCTGATTTTTTGATCTCTGCTGAGAGATTGATAAAGGGCTGGTAATGAAGTGTTGTCCTTGGTCATCTGAGAGCAGGGGAGCTGAGAGCAAGCTATGGAGAGGGCTCAGGAAGAGGACTCAGCAGATGGTACATGCATGATGTGAAAAGAACACAGAGAGAAAACTGCTTGTCTTACCTGGTAGGAAAAAACATTAATTAGTACATCTGAAAATGAAGGAAATTAAGTCCTAAAATCTCTAACTCTCTCTTTTATAATTTTCATTAACCTTTTTTCTCAAAGCAGTTAAATAAGTTTTTAGTGTCAAATTTAGGAAGAGGGGGAAGAGGAAGCCAAGGCAGTTGCACGCACCAGTTGTTCAGGTCTGGTTTTGTCCATAGTGGTTTTCCCAGCTCCTGTTTTCCTGCCAGCAAACAGACTCTGGCTCTAACCTGAGTAGCTCCAGTGCCATCTGCATCGGACTGAGCTGGCACATCCAAATTCTCCCCAGATTCAAACTGGCACAGTGAACTCAATGGACTTCAGCCATTTACACCAGCAGAGACTTTGGCCCGTGCATCTTCTTTGCTTTTCTTCCACCTAAGATACTCCCTTGCAATCCTGCAGTCCTCTGTGGGTTTGCTCTTCCTGATGTGTTTATGAGTGTTCCTCCCTTCAGTTTTTGACAGATATTTTGCACAGTGCCCTGTTACTGTAAGCCAGGTGCTTTTATCCCTAATGAAGAGTTTCCTGGAAAAGGAAAAAAAATAAATAAACAATAGATAAAGTAGGTCATGGAGACAGCAGAGTCGAGAGCTTTGCATAGTGATGTAAAATTAAATAAGGCTGGGGTCATCTTCTCCTTTATCTCTGCAGTTACTGCTCTAACAGGGTCTGTGATGGTTCCTGGAAAGGTGAGGAGATTTTGGAGGAATCTTTAGATCTGCTGGGAGTTTTGGGCACCCAGAGGAGAAAGCAGACACAGAACTGTAGGACCTGGCTGTGATCAGAGAATATTTGCAGCCGCTGTTCTTGCCCATCTCCACCCACTGAGACCCCTCTCAGTGAAGGTGCAGCCGCTGCACTGAGAGTGATCAGGGACCTCTGTGGCAGTGCAGCCTGAGGCCCACCCTCAGTGCTGGGTGCTTGAGAGATCCAAGTTTTAGTCTGGATTGCAGAGAGATTTTGCTTCTTGCAGGGACTTTCCCCAGCCCAGATGCAGCCCTTGATGCCCAGCATTCCTCTTGCCAAAGATCTTGCTCACACACCTTCTCCATGGCATCAGCTTTGTGTCCTAGCAAAGGGCACATCTGTTCAGCCTGTTTTCCATGTTGTATGCCTGAATCTGGCAGTTTATAGCCAGGCACCCGAGTAACCAGCTTGATTCTCAGATAGATTTGTGCATCCTCTGAAAACCAGATAAATTTTGTGGACCTCTAACTTGAGACTTTGATTGAACCAAATATCAATCCTCCAGTATTGACAGTGTTCCTAGATGTGTCTGTAAGAAACACAGGAAAGCACAAAGGATTATTGCAGCTTCTGAGGAAACCTCTTGTATTTCAAGTAAAATTGGCAGTTTTTACGTGGCCACTCTAATTCTTAAGCCATTAGAAATCTAAAAATTGATTGAACGTTTATCTTACACCTACCAGACATCCACAGAAAAAGTTATGTTCTGTCTGGGATATCAATGTCTTTAATAGCTATGAAATTAAAAACTCTTAGATTAAGGTTTCAAGAGGCTGAGAGGAGAATGGAATTCAGGAGGAGGAAACCTGTGTGCTGCTGTAATAGGGAGTGCCAGGGAAGGTAAAGCTCTGGGAAAAGCCCCAGGAGAAGAGCTGAGGATAATGTGCTGTTGGACCAGTGGGGTCAGTAATGGTGGAGACGCACAGGTAGCAAACATTATTTCCTTTCTGCCTGGTGAAGATACTGAAGATAAAAAGCTTTTCCCTGCCTGCAGCATTTTTTAAAAGTACATCTTTAGTTTCAGTGTTAATTTTATTCCAGTGTTTGGTTTTGGTTTAGTTGGATCAGTACCTCAAAAGTCCAAGAAATTCACCAACTTGAAAGCTACACTGGAAAAACTGAATCTGGATTTGCAGTGCGGCTCCAAGGCTTGCAAATCAGCCTTCTCCCATAAATACTGCACTGTTTCTGGAAAAGAAGAGATGGGTCTTTAAATGAAATATGAGCTGTAGCATTGGGATGAGATGGTACTGCTGTAGATCAACAGCCATCAATCTGTGTTACTTAATTTGTCCCTGGCTCAGCTGTTCACTGTACTTGGGACTTTTTTGCTGTTTGTTTCATTTTATTTTCCTCTGAGATAAATGAAGACAAAAAGAAAGGGTCAATTGTTCTTGACAAATAGAAGTAATTTTTAAAAATATATAACCGTAAAGGATATTTTACATTTTCAAATGGCTTTTTTTCTTTTCTGACTTTTGCAGCACTTTCACAGATCACAGTTAATTTATTTCATGGTGTGTCTATTGAACATCCTTTTATTTTATTGCGTGTTACTCTGATTTTCAGGTCAACTTTATGTGCACTCTTTAAATGCTGTAACAAAGTCTGTAGGAATAAATAGTTGAGGTTTTTAAATGAAATATTTAGAGACATTATTCCTCATCTGGGCATGGCTGTAGCACTGGGGTTGCTTTATTTTTCCTGGGTGTTGTGGGGATTCGAGGCCTTTGTTGCCCTAAGTGTCTCAGGAGGCATATGCTGTAATTGTTTGCCATCTTGCACATGGGCTGGGTGGGTGGCTGGGTGTGAGCTCAATTCAAGCTCATTTGGCTTCTCAGTGATGAGCTTTTTGATGAGTGTCAGACACTTTCTCTCCTGATGGAATGTCTGTGGAGGCTTCTCTGAAAAGGCATGGGACAGGGAATATAAATACACTGTTCAATCAGGAGCCAGAGCAGCTCCCCACACAGATCCCAGAAGCTTTAGCATTCCACTGAGTGAGAGCTGTGGGAGCAGTGGAGAGGACAGCGAGCCTGGCTCCTTCCTGCCATCCTGCTGCAGCCCTCAGGCGCAGGGAGCAGCCAAAGGCACAAATCCTCTTCCTGACTTCCCTTGTTTTCCATGTTTCAGTGGAGAGGGTTCAGAGAAAGCTGCCCCAGGAGGGTCTCCCAGCCTGCAGGACAATGTCAGTGGGGAAATCCTTCAGGGCCCAGGGTTTTCCCTTCGTAGCCTTGCAGCACCAAGCTGCTTTGGGCAGAGGGTGCCAGTGGAAGGTCAGCCCCTGTCCCTGGCAGGGCTTGGAAGGACAGCTCAGGCTTAGGCACTACCAGGAGCACAAACATTTCAGTGGGCTTGAGATTGGATTGATAACTTCAAGGGCCAAATGTTCGAAGGGCTGGCTTCCAGTTTTACACTGGTAGTTGAGTACACAAGTACAAAATTATGGGCAGAAAATCATGGAAAGTCTTTTTCCAAGCTGACCTTTCTGAAAAGGAGCCAGCAATTATGTGGATTTGGGCTCTGGTTCAGCAGTGTTTTTAGGTGTTGTTAATGCAATATTTTCATTATATTTCTGCTGGACTATCGATTAACTGTTCAATTATTTAAGAAAAAGAAGTTTAGCATTGTAGTGAATAATAGCTTTTTGGATAGGTAGTTGTGCTTTGCACGAGTGTTCATGGAGTTTGTGTAAGAACTGACAAAATCCAGTCTGCACCTCTTTGTGTGCTAATCTCATTTGTACGATAATCTCATGGATGGGCAATGCCAAACATGTTTGCACATTGTTGCTTCAGTGTATTAACACTTTTCTGTTTGTAACAAGCTTATTTTCAAAGCACCTGGCAGGCTGGCCAGTCCTCTTCCCCTGGGGAAGATCCTGAGACTTTGAGAACACTGGATGCAGAACCTGGGGGGAATTTGAGCCACCTCAGCCCAGCCCACTCTGCTAAGCCAGTGTCAGGCCTGGAATCTTTGCCAGCAGGATTTAAGCAGAGGCCCAGAGACATGCAGCAGCCTTTGTCTTGATAAACATATTTCATTAGCCATAACTGAAGTAATTGCCCAGATTCCTTGCCTCTGACACATCTCTGTGGTATTTTGACCCAGTTTTCCTCTGAGAGCACTGGAGGAACAATCTTGAGCTTCCAAAAATAACATTTGATAGATTAAGCAGCACTTACTTCATTATTTATTCTCACTTAGCTGTGGCCAAGCTCCTGATGACTCCAGAAGTCAGCTCCAAAAGCGTTAGCACTGAAGCAGATCTGCAGACTCCATAAGTTATCCCTGGAAGTGTAACAATGTTCTCTCTAGCAAGCACAGCTCACACTGATGTATTTTAGAGCTTAGAAATTTAAAGCAATTTAAGAGTTTTGGATGTTCAGATCCCATTGAAATCAGCCCCCCAGCCCAGTTTTGGAAAACTGAGCAACTGTGGTTCAGAGAGTAGAAGGGAGAAGAGCCATAAGGGCACTGCAGCAATTATGACCCTGGTGTGTTTATTCAGGCTTTGAAATAGAGCCTCTAAAGTGAGATCTTGGAAATGGAATTGGTTCCTGTGTTGGTACTGAACAGCACCCACTTCACAGGATGATGCAGCAGAGGTGGTGGCTGTTGGAGGCTGAGCACACAGGACTCAGGATGCAGGATTTCCCCATAAACTGTGAAAATCTCAGAGTTTTGTGTTTATTCTTTCATTTCCCAAGTCATGTTAATTACATGTTAATTCTTGTCTCCTGTCTCCTGCATTAATCGTGCAAGGTGCCAGCAGAGGGAACACAGCAGCCCAGGGCACAGTCTGCTGTTACTGCTACTTCTTCCATCACTTGAATTTCTCTGTGCTCAGATGATAAGAATCACATTGTCAGTGCTTTTGTATTCAGTACCTGATCCTTCCTGGAAGTGTTTATCTGTTTAAAACAGCTTTAAATTTTCATTAAAAAACAAACAAAACCACAACCTGTCACTAGCAATATTTCTGTTGGTCACGACAACAACTTTTAGAGGTGACTAGTGAGGTTGAATGGATTTGTTCTTGACTGCCCAGATTAAAACAAGCTGTTCTGAGCAGGTATCCTGAGCTCTGCAAATTATCCAGTCCTTTCATGGTATCTCAAGTTATTAATCATAAATGGAGGCATCCAAAAAACCCTGATCAGTTTTGAAACTCATGGCCTCATTTAGCTTTCATAACAGCTTGTTTCGAACAAAATCTGATGTGGAGCCAAATGAAGTGTGTGTTTAAATGATCCCTTGCCTAAACTATCATGAAAATTTCAGATGGGATGAGAAGAAGGAATGCCACCAAGGGCAGCTTGTTGGAAGCTTGCTACTACTTAGAGACTAAAATAGTGTAATCAGCAAACACTCCGTCACTTTAATGCTTCTCCAGTGAAATCCAACTTTTTGTTTCCTGGCTCAACCACTCTCTTGCATTTTCCTCAATTGCTCCCACACAAATACGAGGATCCATTTTCATTTTGGCACACCTCATTTTCCTGTTTGGTAGAAACCAGAGTTAAGAACAGAATTATTTATCTTAATGCATGTAATACATTTTTGAAGAATCAACATGGCTTTGTAAAGCCTTCTTAACCTGTAAAAGCTCTTCAGAGTAAACATGAGCATCAAGAAGGTGCAATTAGATTTCCAGAAGGCTTTTGCAAGGTCTCACATCAAACTTCCTGAAAGAAACTGGACTTTCTTGCCAGGATATTAAAGAAAGAAAAGTCTACATGGGAACAAACTTAGGTAGGAAATGACAGGAAACAAATTTCTGGAGGCTGGGAGTGTGTAAGAGGGATGTGTTACGTCCCCGTGTTCTTCCACTCTTTCCAAGTTCCCTGCTCTTGCCTGAAAGCAGGATGGTGGGATTGGTCTGAAATAGCACAATTGTGTTCTGTTATCTAATTATTTTGAATGTTTTGTCCCATTTCTGCCTTGATTTGTTTCCACACCCCCAAAGACATTTCCTCTGACCCAGTTTTCTGTTTTTCCTGATTGCTCACAGGGCCAAGAGACTTCCCAAGAGCTTTCTCCCACTCTCCCGTTGATGTGCCCTGTGTCTCCATGTGCTGGGGATCTGTAAAAACAGGATCCACTGGGAATTTTTAGCACTTTAAGGTAAGGCTTTTTAACATGGCTCTTTGCTAAATGAGTCACTTGGAAATTTGTGGGGAAAATTCAGCCTAGGTTAACTGAATGCATAAACATTTCAACTTTATGATCTTCAGAAGTACAGAGGGATTAAAGAAAGGTGTTTGCTAGTGAAAGACACCTCTGCTTACAGCTAGACACAAAATTGGAGTTTTTTTGCTTGGTTTAGAGCTCACTTCATCCCAAATGGAGGGAAAAACATTCAATTTAGAACTCTGTCATGGACTGGAAATTCTTTTTGAATTTCATGTCAAAGTCATGTTGTGAAATATTTTATGACAGAGATGTCAAAATGAAATGTTTCACCACTTCAGGCCCTGAACAGGAAAGTCTCCAATGGTCATTTTTAGTTAGATTTTCTAGCCTGTCAGCCAAGGAAGCAGAGGAGAAATTGAACCTGTAAGTTTTGGGTTTCTTTTTTTTCCCCTCGGCCACTTAAAGTACACACTGGTCTTTTTTTCACAAGAACATTACCAAAACCAAGCACTAAACGTCTAGAAAAAGCTTTATGGGATATTTATTTCACCCAGCAAGGATTCTTTGAGATCTTATTTTCTTTGCAGGTAGGTCCTCCCCTCAGGGGTACTGCTTTTTCCACACTGATGTTCATGAAGTTTAAAGGATCATCTGCATCTCGAGGTCTCTTTGCAAACCCCAGCAGTTTCCTCAAAGAAGGTTTTT
The DNA here is from genome assembly GCF_015832195.1 of Motacilla alba alba. Classification (NCBI taxonomy): domain Eukaryota; kingdom Metazoa; phylum Chordata; class Aves; order Passeriformes; family Motacillidae; genus Motacilla; species Motacilla alba. Next base: position 18,716,152 of record NC_052025.1, on the reverse strand, counting down.
TGTAAAGAGACTCCACGGACAAATAAATTAATGATTTGCCACATACTAGATTTTCTGTAGCTAGGATTGGAGCTTTCCTTTCTTTTGTGATGGAGCCAGTGATTTGTATCAATATTGTAAGTGAAATAGTGAAATTTTTCAAAGAGGAAGATAAGGGAAAATGGCCTAAGGAGTGGCAGATACCTCATCAGTTATAATTAACAGAGTGAGACCCTTGTGAAAAACCACCTGCTTGTTCTTCCGATTGAAAGACTCTTCCCAAATTTTACCCAAAATGACTTCTTTCACTTCTGAAAAGAAAAACCAGGCCTGGAGAGACACAAAGTTCAGAGTCCACGTGGGGATTGCACACACCACCTTTGTGTCATTTATTTGGATGTTCAGCCCCCCAGGCTGCCTGTCCTGGGAGAGTGGCAGACACTGGAAATGTTGCAGTAATTTGGCTGTAGCTTTAATGAAGGTCCAGGCAATGTCCCCCTCAAGGCTGGTGCTGCCTCCTTGGAGAATCTGCCCCAAACACTGAATTTGAGGCAGGAATTTCCTGTGTGCTGTGGTGAGCAGTGCAAGCTGAAAGCCCAGCATTAGATGTCATTACTGGGTTCTTTTTTGATATTGGTTTTTAATATGTGTGCTCCTATTTTTAGAGTTTTATTCTGACTCCTTTAATAGCAACCATTCCATTTTGGTGCGAGGGCTTTTCTATTAACAGTGATCAAAGTGAAATATTTCATTTGAGTTACAAAAAGAGACACTTGAGATGAATGAGGTTCTGCTGGATTTGGGGAGTTGGATGGTTCTGATCTTCAATCTGACTTACAAAGTTAAGAAATTAATGACACAAAGCAGCTCCCTCACAAACAGATAATAACAGAGCATTAGCAATAAAAGTTTAGAAAGCAGTTTGGAACCTCTTTCTAATACACAGCAAAAAAATATTCTGGGTGCTATTAGTGCTTATAAATAATTCTTTGACATTTGTTTGATTTAAAAACTAAACTGAGGCAACATTTCCTTAAGAACAAATTGTGGTCTCTGAGAACTACAGAATTCAAATATGGGGCTGCTTTAGACCTCATTCTCTTTAGAGTGAGTGAGACAGCAGGGCTCTATTCTCATTTATTTTTATTTTGTAGGGAGTACTTTAATATAAAGGATATATAAAATTCAATATAAAGAATGGGTAATTTTCAGCAAGAATGAGTGATCTTAAGAGCCTCTTTCTTAGCATCTGGTGTATTCTAAGCAAATCTTTCTTGAAAGTTTGCTTTCTCCTGAATTTAAGGGCACTGGCTTCAGTTGGTACTGAAGGAGAAAACATTGGAGTGGGGGAGAAGTTTGATTCCTAGCTTGAATTAATTATTATTTACCTTTCAGTTCCCGATAACTGATGGAAAGCAAATGCAGGCAATGAATTACTGATTTAAAGTCAGGCTGCCTTTCTGCCTGTAATTAATGTAGCACAGACCCAGGCTGTTGATGTTCTCCAGAAGTTAACAAACTGAGCACAGAACTGTGTTTAGATTTAAGCCCTCTCTGCAGATTTGCATTTCCTGGAGCAGCTTTGCCCACACCTGCCCATCAGAAGGAGCTTTCCTTCAGCCCCATTTGCTCAGCCCTGCCCTGTACCAAAGGTCCAGGGGATAAAGAAGGAGGGTAAAGGTAAATTACAGCCTGGAAATACAGTGCCAAAACACACTTATCCCCTGCTTTGGCATTATTGCAGTGCTGCTCAGTGTCACAAATAAAGGCATTTTGGGAGGGATTTGTGTTAAAGGACTGCCAGTTTGTGCAGCCTCATCGTGGGGTTGCTCACATCCATTGTCCTTGCTGTGCTCAGGGAATGTTCAGCTCTGCTCTCCCACAGCCCTGACTGTTGGAACATTGGGACTTTTGGCAGCTCAGCCCCTGCAGACACTTTTCCTCCATGGACATGCAGTGCCCAGCACAAGGATAGGCAGTGGCTTTTCCATAAATACATCCTTGCCTCGTCAGCCCTCTGGATTTCCAGACTAAGCTTTTGCATTGTTGCTCTGGGACTTTGGAAAAGCCCACAGGTAAAAAATGGTCACTCCCTGACTTAAAACCATTTCATGAGGAACATTAGCATTAAATCATGTTAATTAACATTAATATGACTTACATGGCTTAAGACCTATCTTTGGGTTTAGCAGTGCTCTAGGAATAATTTAAAAGATGAGCTATTGCTCCCATTGGGATTTTGACTTGAATCCACTAAAGGCAATGGGTGTCCTTGAACTGCTAAGGAGGCTCTGGGTCAGGAGGCAATTTCTGAGCAGATTCCTGGCTCTTCATTCTGCTTTGTGATGGCTTCTTTATGCTGGGCTGTATATCAGGGCCCTGCAGAGCAAACCTCTTAACATCCCTTTGCTGTTCTGGACCCTGAGGCAATGAGCCATGTGTTTTTTTGATGATCATATGAAGATTCAATCTATTTTTAGGGCAATCTTGTTGCCAGGAATAATTTCTAGGACTTCTGATTTGAATGGTGAATTATGTGTCCGTGTAAATGCCTGAAATGGATATTTAAAAATACCTTTTCCTGACTTAATGTTTTACAGATTAACACCTCTAATGCTGTTACAGAAAAACCCAATTTTATTTTCTATCTATTTTTAATTTTTGATTGGTGTCATTGGAGACTTCTAGGCCACCACCACAACTTTGGTTTCAAAGCCCCAAGCAGGTGTAAGTCAGTACATTTAATAGACGTACAGGAAGGTGATGAAGAGACCACACCCAGTGAATTTTGTACAACCTCTTTCCAGCTTCAATGCAAATATTTTTATTTCATGTTCAGTATTCTGTGTAATGTGCCCCAATGCACTGACCTCTGTAATTCTCAGTGGTTCCCCATCCAGGGCTTGAGGAGTGCATTGATTTTCCTTCCATCACACAATAAGCACAAGTCTCACATCCAGCCCATATTGACACCTGTAAACCCCATTTAAATAAATCAAAGGGGGCATTTGGGTATTCTCCCACTTGCCTGTAGGTTGATGGAAGAATAGATTGCTTTAATACCTCAGTGATTTATTTGTCAGTACAGACAGCCTGTCATAAAAATAATCAGTATCAGAAATGTTCTTTGGAAGAATCATTGGGGCTATCAATATCTTGGGTGGCTTAATCATCAAATTCATTGCTTTTATAAGGTTTAAATGTATAAATTCCTTTTAGAATGGATTTGAACTTTTAAAGCATTTTACTGTTTAGTTGATTGCTTTTTCAAGTATTTCAGTTTCTGAATAGCTCCACAGTATTTGGATTTGCACAAAAGTTAGGAGGAAAAGGTCTAGAAGGATATTTTCTTCAAAATTGTCTCTAACAGCTCTACTTTCTTCTCTTTCTCTAGGTACAACAATGGTGGCACCTGTGCTGTTCCAGTGGATTCTGAGAGGGCTTATTCTGACTTTCCTGCTCAAAACTACTCTATCCCTAAATCCAGATGATCCAAATGTTTGTAGCCACTGGGAAAGGTAATGTGTAACCTGCCAATTTTTATTTTTTTAATCATCCATTTCATATTTTTACATTTAGAAGGCAAGCTGAGAACCATAATTTGCTAAATACCACCACATCTCAGAAAAGAGACTTGCTTTAGAGAAATAATGCTTTGGAGTGCCTTGGAGGGTTTGGATCATCCCAAGGAATTGGTTCTAAGGCTGCAGCTATTGACACCACATCCCCCTGTGCCCTTTGGGAAGCTCCTCCAGAGTCTGAGCAACAGGAGTGCGCTGAAGTGTTTGCATCCATCATGGAGAGACCCACAGAAATGCTGGCCTTGTTCTGTCCTGCTTTTTTCTGCGTGTTGTCCAGCAACAAAGTTTGAAGCCCTTCCTGCTGCAACATCCTGGCTGGTTTTGTCTGGCCTGAACTTCGGGGCTCTTCCTGCCAAAGTCGTGCCGGCATCAAAGAGTGAACGAAAGCACTGAACATGAAAGGCCCTGGAATTTCTTGTTCTCTCTCTTGTTCCAGTGTCCTGGTCCTAAAAGTGGATCTGAGCAGGCCAGTTCCTGTGAGCACAGAGAAACCCGCAGCCTTTGATGGGGCTCACGCTCACACAGGGGCTGTTTGCAGAGGCTAAAGGTCCTGTACTTCTCAGTTTAACTTGCTAAATTTCCAGTCCTGCTCTCTGGTTCAATTCCACACAAATCTGAATTGCTGTACACTTCAGCAAAATACACCCCTTAACAAAGGTAAAAATAGAATCGTCTTTAATGACTATGTTTTGAGGCCTTAATTAGAGAATTAACTCATTGTAGATAATGCAACTGCAAAGCAAAAACTGTACAGAAAAGGATTTTGCAGTCTGCGTGCTGAAAGTGCATTCAGAGCACAGGAATAAAATATTGATTTTGTCTGAAGAAAGTCAGCAACCTAGAGACCCAATCAAGGAGAAACAAAAATTAAATACCAAAATTGATTGGTTGTACTGACCAAGATGACTTTGTTAGTTAGATGTTAATAAATCAAAGGGAAAAGATTGTTAGGGCTATTGCTGGATAATAAACGGGATCGTAAAATAATAATTGAGATTTGAAAGTGTTACTGTCTTACATTAATAATGAGCAATGTAAATATTTTATATTTTGGTATTAGAAGAAGTAAAAACATTATTGTCAAACCCAGCAAACAGTGACAGAGGGCAAAGCAGGGGAACCTTGGCTTGTCTAGAAGGGACACGACAAGCAGGGCAGGAACAGCCCAATGTTCGATTTCAAGCCAGTCAGCCCCTCCAAGCAAATATCTTGGTATTGCCTTGTAGGTGCAATCTCCCAGGGCTTAATCACATCTGCAGTCCTGCTGATAGAGGGAAATCAGCTGCAGAATTAAGACAATCCATATAATGAGTGACCTAGAGGATCTAATTCCTGGGTCTTGACCTGCCTGGGGTGATTTTTGTATTGCTCTCCAAAGATGTTGCAGGTCTGATAAAGCGGGGCCTGTGTCCACATCAGCACCTGAGAGAGGATCCCTTGAGCAGTGCACACACCTGCTGTGGGGCACTGCTCTGCCACACCTGACCCCAACATGAGATTTGGGTTCTTGGATCACGCGAGAGGCCCAAACAATAATGAACACAGAACCTGTTGCATGGCTAAGTGGTGTTTTGGGAGGATTGCTCAGTTCTTGCTATTGCTGGAGCGCTGTGACTTCTCACCAAATTGCCCAGGTTTTGTCCATATCCATTCACTTTTCACCTTCTAAATTTCCATGAATTTTAGTCATATTTGTTTTTTTTCCTAAAAGAGAGTGGTTTATTACTCACAGTGATATCTCTGTGCCTATATCATGAAGCCAAACATTTCCAAATGTAGGTGAAGAGGTCTAGCAGAAGGAAGCCCTTTTCTGCTCTTTGCTGATACCCAAATTTCTAAGATTCTTGATGTAACTATGTTTCATACTGGAGTTCCATGAGCAGCAGATACAGGGAACTGCAGCTTTTCACAGCCTCTCACCTCTTTCCTTGTCCACCCTCAGCTATGCCGTGACCGTGCAGGAATCCTACGCTCACCCCTTTGACCAGATCTACTACACACGATGCACAGACATCCTCAACTGGTTCAAGTGCACCAGGCACAGGTAAGAGCTCATCCTCAGAAACCTGAGCTTCCTGCTGCCTTCTCATCTCCTCGCACACCTCTTGTTTATCCCAAATGTTTGTGGCGCTCCAATATAGATGTGTACACAAAGATGTGTGTTTGGAATTCCAGGGCATGGAGTAGAAATACAGAGATTTTTGCCTGGCGTTTGAGTGAGATAAGTGATAGTCAGTCCCTCATGGGGCCATCCAGGAGAATGTATCCTTCCACTGGCCCTGCCATGGGATTGGAAGTGTCTATTCCCTGACCAGATGTGACCAGCTCTCTTTCCCAAGTGACTGGTGCATGTCCAGGTTTGTAAAAGGAAGTCCATGCACCTCCTAAATTGTGAATAATCAAGCATTTGAGGGTCAGTGATAATTAGAAATGAATCTGTGTTAGAATTAATGCACCCAAATCTGTACTGAAAATCAGGTAAAATGAAGATGGGTCTGTTTTTAGGACTGAATGAAAACGTGTACCAAAGAGTTAATTTTTCCCAGGCTGCAGGATATTTGTGTTCTATTCATTCTGCTTCCAAAGTATCCCAATAAATATCCACTAATATTCACAATCTTTCAAGGGGGTTTTAGAAGCCTTTTTTTATCTCAACTCTCATGAATTCAGTTGCAAGTTGGCTGTTCAGCACCATCCCAGTGGGACTGTGGCACTTGGCTTTTTAGCTGCTGTGTTACAGTGTTTGGAAGTGAACAGAGCTGCAGAGCTTTCTGGAATATTGTATAGATTGGAATGCAGCAGAATAAATTCGATCAGTTTATCCAACATGAGGGACAATAGATCCTGTTCAATTGAGGTAATTTCCATAAACTAGCAAAGCTGTTTTGAAGTGTTTGCTGTTAAATATGCAGTTAAATATTACCTTTCTAAAGTGGTATCCTTGCTAATGCTATGAATAAATGTAGGAATGCTTCAGAATGCTAAAGACCTTTTAATTTCTGTGGACCACAGTATTGTGGTGGGGAAAACAGGCTTTAAATACTGAACTGGGACTATAATGACGCTTTGCAAGGTAGGAGTGCCTTGGAAGAGTTAGCAAGCAGGAAAAAATCACTTGGGGTTAACTTCTCAAGCTATGTATTGAGAGCAGTCGCCACTGTGGTAAGGTTTTGTGTAGCAGCTGACACAGTGGTCTCTGCAGGAGACTCTGTTCCTTCCACTGATGAGATCTGACCTTGCTGATGTGCAAAAATAAATCATTTATTCTTGAAGAAACTCCTTGCCCTTGCAGCAGGACTGGGAAAATGTTTTAAGACAGCAGCTGCCCCAGGAAGAGCTCCAGTGGCTGTCACCGTGCTCATAACACGAGTCATATTTCAAGCTTCAAAACAAGTATCGATTCCTGCCTCATTGTGGCGTTTATTATCAAAAAGCTTTCATGCATTTAAAAATAATTATTGAATGCTAGCCTTACTATAATTGAACACAAATATCATCGCGGCGGGGGGCATTGATTCTCAATAGCGTCCCGTGGTTTTGTGTCTCGTGCTGCAGGATCAGCTACAAGACCGCCTATCGCAGGGGGCTGCGCACCATGTACCGCCGGCGCTCCCAGTGCTGCCCCGGCTACTACGAGAGCGGGGACTACTGCATCCGTACGTACCGTGGCCCGTGGCCCTGCTCGCAGGGCTTTGGGGCAGCTGCAGATAAATTAAAGCTCTGTTGCATTAGGGTTGGCTTTCAGGGCTTTCAGCCGGCGCTAATCGCAGGCAGAATTGCGGGCACGGAATATTTCGGGGTGGTTTGGATACGTGCATCTCAAGTAAGTAGGGAAAATTTGGCCGAAGTCATTGGGGAGGGAGTTAATGAAGTTCCTTAGTGCCTTCTTGAATCAGAGCTTACTTTGGGGAGTAATTAATGCAAGCATTCACCAGTGATAAGGAATTAGGGGAACTGAGAGCACTCAGGAATAAACCGCCACTTAATTTAAGCAGCAGTGTAAAGGTTCTGCCTCTTACCTTTGAAAGTTCTTACTTAAAGAGTTAACTGAATTAAAATCTCATTTATTTTCACAATGGTTCCCATCAGCAATAAAGCTTCTCAAATGTCAGAAGAACTTTCTCCCAACTGTACTGTATAAATAAATACAGAGCTCTGGAGTGTTTTAGGTCATTATGAGGGGGGACAAAAATCAAAATGGATCTTTCAGCATGCCTAAGAGCTTTGTTAATTAAAAATACCCTGCACATTAGTGTCACATGTTTTCAGTATTGCAGCTTTCTGAGTGTTCTGCATGTGCTCAAAGGAGAGTGGAGATGGGGCCTCTTGTCTAGGTCTTGTGTCATGAGATTATAACACCAGAAAAACACAAACAGGTTTTGATCAGCATCAGAATCCAAATTTTATTAACAGGTTCATAATGCCATGGAATAAATGTGAAAATGATACAATTAGCCAGCTAACTTCAAATATCTTGTGCTGTGCTTTGTAGCTATTTCTTTTTAGCTCTGTTGATGTTTTTATCTGAGTTCCTGTGTTGGACTCATATTGTAATACATGAGCAGCTGAAAACCAGGAATGGACCCCGATCTCATTTTCAGTGACCTTTATGCCAAACAGTTGCATTCAAGGGTTTTGGGCTGTGAAAAATCACCAGCCCTTTGAGATGAGGCATTAGAATTATTTTACAGAAAGTGTAATAAGTTGATCTTTTGAAGTGCAAAATGCTGTTAGTCAAGTTCTGAAAAACATTTATTGCAACCCCTATTGTCTTTGCTGGAACCCTTCCTGTGGTAAGTGTGCACCTACCTATTGACACCTCAGGTGTCAATACCATGTCAGCAGTTGTTCCACATACTTTTATTACAGTCTTGAATTTCATGACTCAGAATCCTGTCTGTCACAGAGCATATTTATTATCACTTTTCTCCCTGCAATCTATTGATTTTTTATTTTTAATTTTTATTTTTAATTGCCATACTGTCACAACAATAAATCTCTCCAGACTTTCTGATTCTTTGAGGATATTAACATTTGTTGTGAAGCAGGTTTTTTGTTAGTATCAATACTTAGTGGTTTGCTGCTGCCAGGCAAATTTTATCTTTCTGTGGTGGAGAAAGAACAGCATACACTGAAATCTTGCTAATGCAGAGCAGGCAGCAGGTATCTGGTCAGACCAAGAGCCCCGTGTTTGACACAGAGCAGATAATAGTTACACTCTCTCTGCTGTTTACATGTGCAGCAGTCAGGTTCTTGTATTTCATTATCAGCCTGGTCTGTGCTCAGGGACATCTGCTCTGTGTCCTTCCCGGAGATCGGGGCAGCAGCAGCAGCCAAGGGGGAAATGATGTCAGGGAAGAAGTTCTCCATCATGATGGATTCCAGATGCTTGGACTTATTATTTTGCTACTGCAAGTAGCCACACAACAAAAAAACTCACAAAACCAAACAGAAAACCTCCTTGAAATTCTCTGAGCCCTCAAGCAACAGTTTGGAGGCCCAATATTTTGCTAATGGGATCCTTTTCATGTCACCCCTTTGGTTTGTAACACATCAAGCCCTGATCCCATTTGTTTTGTTTTGTTTTTCCACAATATGTTCCTGTGCCAACAAGCAAATTCTCTCATTCATCATCCTTTGCAGTCAGCAGTGAATTCCACTTTCATTCCTGGAGGCACTTCTCTGCTTTTGCCTTTTCCATCCCATTTCTTACTTCTCTTTACACTGGTATTTTTTTGCTGTTTGCTAACGAGGTTGTCCAGTAGTCGTGTCCCACGTTCCTCTAGACACACACAGTGCTGCTCCTCTAAAGGCAGCTGCTCCAAGAGTGGTCAGGACACCAAATTCTGAGCTTTTCCTGAGCTGTCCCTGGCAGGAAGGGAAGGAAGCTCCAGCCCTGCAGAGAGGGCTCTCCCTGCTCAGCCAGCCCTTTAAAAGCCATTCCATTAGCAATCATGGAAGCCACTACAACATGGGGAGGAGGGATACATCCTGCAGTGAGTCTGATGATCAAAAGAAAGTTTGATTAAAAAACAGTGTGTAGATTAAAGGCTAATTGGTTCTTCTTTCATTAATAGCAGTCTTTATTTCTTGCAAAAGTTAAATGGCTTTGTAATTAACAGTGACATGTTTAGACTAGAGAGGGCTGAGTTTAAATCTCTATTAATGACTGTTTCTTGGATTTTAAAACAGAAGTGAAGGCTTTCAGCTACTGTTTTGATCTTCTCCCTTTTCATTTACTAACTTTCAAAAGGATGTCAGATATATGGTTTTATCTTTGTCCTCCTGTTGGGGCTTACTAAATAGATTAAGTCTAATAAAATCTACCCTCAGTTCTAAATAATCATGTTGATCCAGAGCTTCTTGCTCTTCCACTTCTCTGGTGTCTTCTTTGCCTTTTTGGCATCTGTATGTGCTGTTACCCAATAAAATGTGGAATTCAGGCACAAGGTCCAATAATTTAACTGATTGCCTGGTAAACTAGACAACTGACCAGCCCATTGATGCTTAGGCTAAACAGTTTTGGGGTATGAAATTGTCTTTGTGCCTCCAAAGGGCCTGAAATATTTTTGGGGTTGCAGTGGTATTTAAAAAACGTCCCATGAAAAATGCTGCAAGTGCACATCTGCATTTTTTCCCCCTTCACTGATACCTTAGAAATGTTGTTACCATTGTGGGAGCTTTGCAAAACGATTCCCCTTCTCTGAATGTTCTTACACTTGACAGAGCTTTTCCCTGAGCTGTCCCTGAAAACAAACAGCACAGTCTGGGCAGTAAATCAGAGCAGCTATGATTTACTGTACTTTGTATGCTAAGGTAAGCTTTTGGCAGAGCAAATGCATAAACTGCAGAAAATCTTTTTTTAAACAACCACAGGGTTCAACTGCCCTTCAAGGTTTTTGTAAGGATGTTTTAAAATTATATTGCCTAGATTAGTATCTGTGGTAGATAAAGCAGCTCTGAATACTTTGCTGCTAAAAAAAAAAAAAAAAAAAAAAAGAGAAAAAGAATATTACATGGCTCTTTTGTGTTCTTTAGCCTGTGAGGAGATGGTAATTGAATAGTTCCCTTTAAGAATATGTCAGGTGGAAGGATGCCCTGTGTGCTAAATGGATGCATTTTTGTCTGAGAGACCAATGCTTTGTTCAGTCTGTCCATTTTAATCTTATTCTTGCACAACAGATTTGTACAGAGGAGACACTTCTTGTTGGGAACAAAGGGTCAGAGACCTGACATCAGAGGGAAGGCAGATGGGACTCTGAGCAGCAGCTACAGCCAGCTGACTTTTGGGCAGAAAAGCACCAAGCATGAAACAAAATTTGGGAATTCACCTTTTCTTCACAGATCGAGTTGAGCTTTTAAGTGTTTTCTTCACTCTCCTACCTTACACTCTTTTTCTAATGTCTAAATCTATGCAATGTGACAGGATGTAATAATGACAGGATTAGTGATTTAACAATCTGATTTGCTGCCATTTATCTGTCTTTCAAACCTGCCAAAATTCAGTAGAGTTATAGATGGACCATTTCATGGTGCTTTCCTTTCTTGGCCAAGATATTATTGATCTCAGATTGTTTCTCAACATTCAGCTTTCCACATTACAGTTGTCACAAGCATCGGCAGGGCTCCCTGACTTTGACAAATCTTTTTCTAGAGAAATTGTTGGTCTCACTGGTTGAATCTCAGTTTTTACCCACAGTGGTATTTCCCCCAGGCCAGAGCTGGGGACATTATTGTATTAACATGTATTTATTTACCCAGTTTTCAATTCACCTTTGTTTGATGCCTTTAATGAATTTCAAAAACAAATTAAGAATGTTCTTTTAATAGCAGACTTGGGGAAATTATGCAAATACGAGGCCCGAGTGTTTTCAGGAGTTTAAATAATGTTTCATCAGTTCAGTAATTGCAATAGCCACGCCAGCTTCCTAGCGTGGTGTGTGCATTTATAGTGCAGCCATAGGAACATTCCCACCTCAGGACTGCATTCCCATTTACAGGGCTCTGTGTCTAGTGCAGTTTTTGTACTCTTTGACAAGGCTGCCTTATTGGAGCCATATGGCTGGATTGTTAAACATCTGTAGCATAGGAGTAACAATTCCAGAGCTTCCTGCCATCTGGATGAATTACAATCCCTGCAATTCCACGCATATGTTCCAGCAGCACACCGACACCGCAGTCGAGTGTGCTCATGATGAGAAGAAAAAGAATGGCTTGTGTGATCAGTGCAAAAGTTGTCCACTCCTAGAAAACGTTGAATCAGCAGCTTAAACTTCCTGAATATTCATAATGTTTGTTCATACATCAAATTTGTGGATTTTTTTCACTGTATAAGGTAGTAGATCATTAGCATTTTAGAAGAAATGTTGCTCCCCCTTCTCACCTCAATTTTAAATTCCTTGTGGTGAGCATACCTGTAACTTGAAAATATATTGTTTGAAAGCCGCTGGACTTTTAGAATACATTTTTCTTATCTTTATAGACACACATTAAAGCCAGTGCTGGTGCTTTCTGTGAGAGCCTTACTGTTACATTATTCAAGTACAGAGTCCTGTACATCAATAATGCAACCTAAATTAGGGGAAATGCTATAGTAGGACATAGATACTACCTATCAGGGGACATTCTTTTTCTCTGTCTGATTTGGGATGTGTGACAGCGAGAAAATGGTGTGGAAGGCCTTTCTGCATATAGTTATTAATTATAGAATTGAAATGACAGTAGGACACACTTTGAAATTTCTCCCTTTATATGCATTGGAGATGACTCCATACATCTTTTGCCAGTGAAGAACATAGGGAAAATTATTTGAATCCTTTGTTCCCCTCTAAAGGGGAACTGAGAGGAAATGGGCCTTTGCTTGCTCATTCAGAACCTCTTGGGACACAGGAGTGTGAGGGCAGAGGGACACCAGCCCCAGAAGCAGGTCAGTTCAGCTGGTGACACAGATGAGGCCAGTGGGTGGCTGTTTAGCCTGAAGACACTGGAGAGACACCCTGGATGGGAAGGTGGAAAGGTCAGTTCTCATCTCCCATCCGTCATTTTGTGTTTGCTCTCAGCCTCTGATGCTGAAGGATTTGCAAAGATGCTGGTGAGCAGCAGTAATGAAATAAGGGAGGGACTTCTGGAAGCAGTGCAGGAGAAGGAGGAGAAACAAAATGCTCATATAAAGGAATGAAAATAGCATAAAGTTAAAAAGGGGGGAATGCTGAAGCTACATAATGTCTCAAGGGGCTTAATAAATATCAGAGAAAAAATTATGCAGGCATTATGGTTGGAAAAAGATTTAGACTGTTGCTAGTGTAGCAGAAAAAGCTTTTCTGGCTGCTTTAGGCAGTCTCTGTTGAATCAGTATAAAAGCACACTGGGACTGCAGACACAGAAGGAAGCATTGGATCCAGAGCTCCTCATGGTGCTTGTGCTAATGGCCTGGATGGCTGGGAGCTTCAGCAGGATCAGAAAGAAGCACAAAACCCAGAGATGTGATTCATTGTTGAGTTCAAAGAAAGAGCCATGCAAAGTTTAGTCCATTAATTTGCCCTCTTTTAGCAAAGTCAGGCTGGTCCCTGGCTGCTCTAAATCAGCACAATTCCACCAGGATGTGTCTGGATGCCCTTTCAAATCCTGCTCCTGCTGAGATGCACCTCACAGTGGTCCATGGCAGCCTGCACTGATCCTGCATGGCCTGAAGGCACCGGGGCTGTTCCATGATGTCTTTGTGACCCAACCCTCCTGTGCTGCTGGGGATGCTTGCACAGAACAAAACCAGGGTCCTGTGCACCCCTGGGATGAATGAGGGTGTGGACATGCAGAGCATTTGCTGTTTATGGAATTATGAAGACACAAAATTCTGGAAGATTTTCCCTCCAAAGCAGTTTGCAGTTCATGAGTAGTCCAGGCATGTGCTGAGCCAGGCTAACTCATGGAAATCAATAGGGTCAGAAAGAAGACAAATGTGGGAAATGGAACAGGTTTAAAATTGAAATTGGAATCATAGAACAGTTTGGGTTGGAAAGGACCCTGAAGGTCAGCTTGTTCCAACCCACAAGTTGTTTTCTTGATCACTCCTTTACATCCTTCTCCCCTTAACATATTTCTCTTGTACTCTAGAGAAGTTTTAAAGCCCAGGAGGAAAGGAAGGAAAGGTAGAGAGAGGAAAAGAAGTTACCTAAATCGAGATGGCCTTTAGAAATAGCTCCTGATGTACATAAAAAATCTGAGCTAGCATCTCTTTCTTCCTCCTTTCTGTATTCCTCTGGCTGTGACCTTCCCTGAGCAGTTCCCACATGAGCTCTGGATGTCTGGGGAGCCACCAGTCAGATGTGGGGACCATTACCAGGCAGATTCCTTCTTGCCTAAAAAAAGAGCAACTGCAACCTCCTGCCAGCTGTAAGTGCCAGTGACCCCTTCCTCCTTTCCAGGCATCTTATAGCCTGAAAATGTAAATAAAACTGAATCCCTGGCACTGCAAGGATGGCTGAAGTGCTACAACAGAATGATAACACATGGTGGCATATGAGAACATGTGAATAACATATGATAGCACACGTGATAACTCATGATAACACATGATAACACATGATAACACATGATAACAGAGCAGGGGTGTGGGTTACCCCAGTGCCTCCCCCCTCACTGATCCCTGCAGCTGCTCCCATTCCCTTTGTCTGATGGGATGGGAGAAGAGGAAAGAAGAACCAAAGAAAGAAAACTTGTGGATTGAGATAAAACAAATGTGAATGATCCTGAGGAGCAGAGAAAGCCTTGGTGCTGTGCCAGCACAGTTCAGCAGTAGCTGAAATGTCAGCATGGTCAGCATTGGCTTGGTTACCAACCTAAACCACAGCATGATCCAAGCTGAGAGTTAACCCCATCCCAGCCAGCCCAGTAGAGCCAGCCATGCTGCAGATAATAAAACACTCATCAATATGATCCTCAGGAAATCTCCTTATGGTTTTTCTTTGTCTTTCCACCTCTTGGTTTCAGTAGTGGCAGGGGAGCACTTTGGAAGCTGCAGTGAGCCACTCTTTTCAGTGGTTGTGTCTCTGTTCAGAACGTTGGGAAGGACGAGCTGGTGCTGGCAGTTGTCTGGGCTGGCTGAGGCGTTGTGGGCCTTGCTTCTGCCTCCCTCTGCTCTCACAGCCTTTTATAGCAACAGCCATGGATGCCATAAATACAGCAACCTGGCCAAGCAGGAGGAGGCATTTGGCTACCTGGGTGCACTTACTTACAGCTCAGCTATTCCCCATCTCCTCCAGCTCAGGAATGAGAGCGGTGGAAGCATTTGGCAGATGGAATTTGGCCCAGAGTATGCAGTGCTTTCAGCATCTTCCTGTGCATAATGTGCATTTCTTTTATGTGAACTTTTGGAATGCCTGTCTGTAATTATTCCATCCTTTTAGCAGTGCCTCTGAACAATACCAATGGCATTCACACAGGGAATACCACGTGAGCCTGACATAAGAAATACCATTCCAGGCACATGGTGTGATCCTGTGCAGGGCCAGGAGCTGGAATTCGATGATCCTTGTGGTCCTTTTCAGTTCTGAGCTTCTATGATTCTATTAGTCTACTTGTGTTTATTAATGTTGGTTTCTCAAATGCCAGGGAATTCCTGGGAATGGATTTGCTGGGTGGGAATTTAAGGAAGTTGTCATTCCTTTTGTTCCCAACTGACTTTGGGTTTTGTGGCGCATATTGCACCCTTGGTATTAGGATAAAGATATATTGGATAGATTTTCTGCAACTGCATCCATTTCTGATGGAGACCATAGAAAAAAGGCATTACTCTGGAGCTTAATGCAAACTGACAGTGCTCTCTTATGGAAGAAGTCTTGAAAATTTGTAGAAAGCAATCACTTATGTTAAAATATAAAATACTTACAACTCTAAAGCATAAATCATTTAGACCAAAATATAAAAATATTAAGATGCCAAATTGCGCAGAAAATCACTCTGAGACTTTGGAAAAGAAGTCATTTCTTCCTATTGAACCTACAGCTTTGCAGCAGGAGCCTGGATATCAAACGGGGTGAGTGTTCCAATTTCCATCACCTTGGGTGAGAATTGTGGCTGTGCACCATTTCTAAGTGGTGTTAACATGCCACAGTAATAAATGAGCTGCAGAGTTCATGGAATCCTGGAATGCTTTGGGTAGGAAGGGACCTTAAATCCCATTCCATTCCAGCCCTGCCATGGGCAGGGACACCTTCCACTGTCCCAGGCTGCTCCAATGCCCAGACTGGCCTTGGACACTGCCAGGGATCCAGGGGCAGCCACAGCTGCTCTGCACACCCCGTGCCAGGGCCTGCCCAGCCTCCCAGGGAGCAATTCCTTCCCAATATCCTGTCCAGCCCTGCCCTCTGGCAGTTGAAGTTGCTGATAGCAAAGGGAAATTCTTCATGGGACAAGGGAAACAGAAGAGTGTGGGAGGGCACAGTGGGTAATAGGAGTGAACTGAAGGTGCCCAGAGGGCACACTATGGAAATTTTATGTTTGCAATAGAGTCACTTGGCAAATGAGCTTTCATTTCTGGTTCCCTAATTGTTCTAAGGGAAAGATGATGTCGGCTGGAAAAGCATCTGTTAACACTCGATTCTTAGTACAGGGGAGGGGATTAATCAGATGTCACAAAGCTAATCAGGGACAGAGCTCTTCTAAGCAGCCATGGAGCCATCCTTTAGAACCTGGTGTGCTTGGAACTGAGTCTGCAGACATTCCCTTTTCCTCTCTGTGTCTGGATTACAGCATTCCTCTTCACATTGCGTGATGCTGCACTTACTTTCCATTTTCATAGAGGGGTTTTAAAGCTCCCAAGGGAGATTTTTTTTTCATGCAACTTCAGTCCATTGTAGATTTGTTCACAAAATGTTTTTTAATAGTTTATCTTAAGCTCAGTTTTTCTAACATAGGTATTTACTTTTGGAAACCTCACTTTCTCTGCTGCTGAAAGTCAAGAGGAAATATTTAATCAATCTATCTAACCCCAAACCTTTTTTTCTTTTTATCAAGATTTTTCCTTTCTGAATGCTATGATTTACTTTTATTACTGTGATGTCCAGAAATCCATGTGCAAAACTAGAAGATGGCCTTGCTTCACAAAGCTTACGCTGTAAATATGTAAGTTGAGTCAAATAAACAAATCTTTTTTCTGGATAAAAATAAAATAATGTGTATGAAACACATTATAAGGAGACTGGTGAAGAAATGGAACCTTTTCAGGTACAGCAGTGCTGTGCAAAGAGCTCTGCTGAAGCAGCTCTCTGGTGCAGATCTTGGATCTGATGTCACCACACCTGCACTCACAGGTGTAAAGTTTTGACAAATGTCCAGCTTAAATAGAATTAATTTTAAAAGCAATATTTAAAGCATCTAGAATTATCTTTTCATCAAATACTGCCAGTGTTATGCCATATTTACCTTATTATAAACAGTAGCCCTCTTCAGTAGTTTCTGATGATGTAGGGAAAAGCTTTTGCTTCCAGCTCCCATCTTCTGTCTCCAGGCCACAGTGTGAATCCCAGGAACTGGAAAGTGCATTTTACTGTGTGTCATTAATAGAATGTTTCTCTGGAAATTCAACATCCAGAAATTGGGCTTGATCCTACATCAGCTGAACTTCTGCAATCTAGAGTTGGTGACAGGAAGTCTAAACGAGTGGTTTGAGATGAGGATCAGCCCCCATCATTACAAAAAAAGTTTCCTGTGTTGTCTTTTTTGCAGTTCTTTCAGAAAGCTGCTGTGAAACACACTGCTGTGATTCCTTTTGAAATGTGAGAAAAGTGAAAGAAGTCTGCATTTAAATATTCCATCCCCAGGAACATTAGTGTAGCTTATACATGAGCATGATCTTCAAACAGAGCACATTCTGTCCTTGATTTCGGCAGGGTCACCTTCACTTGCATTGTGGGCCTTGGTTTGAAATGAAATCTGAAATGTGCTGGCCCTCTGGGGCCTGTGCCTGGCCTCAAGGACAGGTTTGCCTTTAGAAATTTGTCCATATTCATCCTGTTTTGGTGAGAAACAAAGAAAGGATTGTTCTTAGATTCACTTGAAAAATTTTGGAATAAGAATGAAGAAAGATTTTGTTTGAAACATCGATAGTTTATTCAATTTGCTACAGGACTGAAAGTTTTCTAGGAACATCTGTGTAATTTGGTTTTATTAAGTGTTGCATTGCCTAGCAAAGACAGCCAGAAGTGTCATGCAGTCCAGATGTCTTCATTGATCTACTTTTGATCTTTTAGGAACAACATTTTTGATGCCTCAATCCTCACTCTAACACACAGCACACACTCTGTACCTATGGAAATCAATCAGCAGTGGAGCTGTGTCATTTGCTGTCAGAAAATAGAATTTTCTTGGCATGAGACCCACAATTCAGGGCAAGTCAGTAATCAGAGAACTACGGACATGTAGCAAGGCTACCAGATTTAAAAATAAATATATCACAGGCTGATGGAATTTGTACACAAAGAAATTCACTCAATGCCCTGAGTGGGTAACCTATAGCAAAATATGCAAGTGCTGTGATTTTGAGGTGATTTCCAGATATAAATGTTTCCAATTATAAATGTGTGAGGGTTTTTTCTGATAATGGCTCATTTTCTTTGACATTTTCCCATGTGTTTCCTGTCTCACTGTTTAAATCAAACAGCTCCTCAGCCAGTGCTGGAACCTGTAAGTTCCTGGTCTCTTGGATTGCTGCAGTCCCAGGAGGAAAGCAGGGCTGGCTGTGGCATGGAGCAAAGCAGTGGTACAGTACTGGTGGAGTTCCTGCAGTGAGGCTGGAAATATCCCCCGCAGTTGGGTTTCACCCAGTCCTGCCACACCTCTCTGTCCATCTGTCATTTACTTCTCACCTTCCTCACCTGCAGGGCACTGCAAGTTCCTCCAGTCTTTCTGTGATGGAAATGTTTGTGATTTACCACTTTTAGCTAATTTGCAGCTCTGTGCTTCCCACCTGGCAGCTATTTTCCATTCCAGCACAACTCCCAGGAGAGCTCAGACTGCAGACAAAGTTAGCCAGGAGTGGGGAATGGGCATTCCTGCCTCTGTGCTGGGTGTGGTTTGGTGTCACCTGCCCTCACAGGTGGTTTGATAGGCCAGGTTATGCTTTCTCTTCTTCTGGTAGGTTTGGCTGCTCTTCCAGAGATTGGCAGGAAAGCTGGAAGGACCAGGGATCTTAGGTACAAGCTTCTCCTCTATTCCCAACCTGTCAAGAATTTGATTTCCTCAGGCAACAAAAGAGAAATCCCCTGAAGTTAAGAATGGAATGGCTGGGGAAAGCTTTTACTGGTTTTGGCACTTTTGTCCTCAGAAAACCTGGAGCTTCCTGCAGGCAAAGCCTATTTGGACTGCATTTGGTTTTGCTGGAGTGAGGTCTCCTAGGCTGTGTACAGGGAGAATGAAGGACCATGCCAAGAGTAAATGTTAATATTTCTGCATTGCTTAGAAAAAGACAGTGCTGCTCTTTCTGAAGGTGCCACACAAAGCACAATTTGCAGACAAATTAAGTTTGTTGTTTGGATGAATCAAGTTCCAGTGGAAAATTAACAAGTGAAAATGTATTTCCTACAAATTGCTGGGAAGAGTTGGTCAATTTACCAAAATGGAAGGAGCAGACAGAGGGCACAGGAGGGGAAAAGCTTTCCAGGGTCACAGATTCTGCTCTGCTGATTCAGGATCTCCCTTAACCTCATTAACAGTTTGAACTAGTGCTAATGATTGTTTTGAACCCTGAGCGAGGCAATGGGAAATCATTTACCAGAAAATGTTAAATGCTGAAATTGTCCCACAGAATAATATTGTATTAGAACATTGATCAGCAGAATTGATCTCAGTGTAACTCTCTCCTCTCGACATGGCAGAATACAATGATTATTTCTACTTGAGGCAATGACAGAAAATGCATAAAATTGGTTGCAGGCCTCAAAGGATCAACAATCATCAATATTTAGCTGATCCCTGATGAGTTCTCTCTGGGCTCCAATTCTCATTCTGTGAAGGCAATGAGAAAGACTGAGCCTTAAAACTGTCTTGGTTTGAAAGACCAGCCAAGCAAGGCGGGAACCTCCCTTGGAACAGAGAACGTGACCCCTTTCCCTCCAAATTATTATAACTTTGAAACTGCGGGGCTCTCAGGCAAAGAGACAGGCAAAGGAATGAGTTCTTTGCTGGTGCGTGTGACCCGGCAAACACACGACAGCAGCAAGAACACAAACCCACCCAGCCGCTCCCGGCCGCAGGCGCTGCCTGCGCTGCAGCTCCGGGCACGGCCACGGGGGGCGCTGCCGGCTGCCGGCCGGGCAGGGCGGGGCGGCGGTTCCGCCGAGCCTGCAGGGGGCGCCGTGGCGCGGGCTCGGCCGCGTTCCTCCCTCACGCGATGGCGGGCGGGACGGAGGGTGAAACGGGCCCGCGGCGGCAACCTCGGAGCGGCAGGGGTGAGCAGACCCCAGAGTAGCAAAGGAAAGGTATCAGAAACTCTGCAGCTGTAGCAGGGTGTCCGGCAGGCAGTGGAAAACCTGAAAAACCCAGAGCAGTGGCAGAGAAATGGCGGGGCTGGGCAGCGGCAGCCGAGCTCCTGAACGCGGCCGGGAAAGGCTCCCCTGGAGGCAGAAAGGAGTTTCCCCTGAGGCACCTGAGATGGTGAGGGTCCTTTTTGTAGTGAAGTAGGGTGTTAATAAGGTTCCAGTGCAACAGCTGCTCCCACAAGCAGAGCTTCCCTCGCTGTAGGAGCAGACAGCAGGAGATGGGCCTCACAGTGGTGGTGAATTCTCCCCACAATGACCACAGCCTGTCTCCACACCGATCTGACAGAAGAGAAAACCCCCCAGGTAAGAGTGCAGCAGCTGCATCCTTCTCCCACCTTGGTTATTTCTTTCATCTGTCTTGAATATTGGTCGTTATTGTCTCTTAGCAACAGATGGGACAAAATTCCATGAAAGAAAGGAACAAAAGGAAAAATCCTAGCCCCCAACAATGTGGTAAGGGATTTGGGAGTGTAACTCACCTTAGAGGGTCGGGATTTCACCAGAAGGAGGAATTTCTCTCTTTGCCCCAAGGTCAAGCCCAGGCTCTGGTGTGTCTGGATTCCTGGGGAGCCCTGGGGCTGAGCAGGAGTCCCTGTGTGGATGTGTCTGACCCTGGTCTGAGGTGTGAGTTAGTCAGGAGCTGTTTGGATCAGGCATTGTTTTTCTTGCAGGATTTGCCTCCTTCATACACTGAACCCCCTCCTGTCTTTGCGCCCATTCCGTTGGCTGGGGCTGAGCTGTGACTTTATCTCCAGACTCTGGGATCAGTGCTGCTCTTACCCAGCCCTGTAACCTGTCCACTTTGCAGGGCAGATGCACTTGAGTGCTCAGTCTCTCAGTGCCTTTCCACCATCCCTTTTTGCGCCTTCAACTCCTGCACTTTTTTATTAACACAACCAAAGGTACAACAGAGTTCAACTTCCTGACCCAAGTCGTGCTCTCTGACATTTGCTGCTACGAGGAGGCTGCTCTGCAGCTCTCGCTCAGACAGCACTAAATGGTGAGTGCTATCTCCCACTCCCTCTCTCCACCAGAGCAGATGAAACCAATGGGGCATCAAAATGCCACAAAGACTCTTTTAAATGTGTGATTCCCCCGACCTCTCCTTTTGCTGGCTCTAAACTTCTCTGTCACTGTCACTATCTTATGGTCAGTGATGCGATGCCATTCCCGTCTCAGGGATGTGCTGCTCCAGCTGAGCTGCTCCTCAGAACCAACCAGGCTGGGATTCCAAACTGTGCCCCACCAGTCTCAGGGCGCACAGAACAAGTGGCAGTCTCTTCCCTGCCCTGCTCCCCCCCGGCACAGTTCACTTCCCGATTCACTCCCTAGAGTAAGGCCTAAAGCCACAGATTGCAGCATGGACTGAAGGAGGTTCTCATCAGTGCCAGCTCCTCAAGTGACAGTCAACTGTGAGCATTCTTACTGAAGGGCCCTTGGAGTCCAAAATGCTGAGATCTGGATGGAAATATTCCAGGACTCCTAAGCTAGTCCTTGTCACAAGCCTGGGACACTCAAAAATGTGGAAGGCTCTGTGTTCACCTTGACAGTGACCAGAACCCCAGGCTGTTATTTAACCACTGATAGAAAGGGTAAAAAACTACCATGGAGTTTATGCTTATTAACAAATCTTCATGTCCCAGCAAATGGATACAGGGGTTCACTGATCTGTTGTCAGTGATGACACCGACACATGTCAAATTCTGCTCTTGGGAAAAGACAAAATCCTCACAATGGATCTCCACAGTTCTTTTACTTCAGACATCCACAAGTCATGTCTGGCCTAATCCCTGAGCTTTGGCTGGGTGTCAAGACTGAGGATAACACAACCCAGAACAGATCAATACCTCACTGAGGCAATGGTCAGAGATCCCCATGTCCCTGCAACAAAAAGAGCATTGATTCTGTTCTGATTGCATTGATGCAGAGTGTCTAATTCCAAACCTGCAAAAGAAGTGCTGGAATTGCACCTACAGGAAAAGGAGCTGATCTTGTGACCCACTGATGTTATCTGCTCTGCATCAGTCTCATCTTTCCTTTGCTCACATTGATCTCTTTGGGTTTGTGTTTTTCACTGGTACTTTCATGGGAAGATGAAAAAGAAGGGTTGCTATGCACTGAAACAATAAATTCCTCAAAGGCTGAGCAGGCTTTGAGATCTCTTCATCTTTGGAAGTTGTTAAACCTTGCATGAAAGTGCTTTCCAAGGTGATAAATTAATGGATGTATCCTGAGTGATGACCACAGAAATAGACATTAAGCAATGCAAAGAGCTATTATCCCACTTCATTGAAGCAATTATCCAGGAAACCATCAAATCAGCTTGATTCCTGATGGAAAGCCAGTGATTTAGGGAGGAAATCATCCATTCCACAAATAAGCAATAATCTAAGAATGAGGAAAACCTACCTGGATGCATTAGCTGTAGTCATCTTTCTTGTGCTATCCAACCTCCCCTTCACAAGCACAGCCAAAAGCTGACTGCAGGCTGATCTAATGAAGCTGATACTGTAGACTCAGCACAAGCTGGACCCAGGCCAGTGCATTAAGATGGAAGCACCAGAGAGGCCCTGAGTGAACAGATTCCTAATGGATAAGGAGCAAGAATCTTTTTCATCTTTTGTCATCTGCTTTGACCTCTCTGCGTTGTCTGAAACCACTGGCCATAGGATAACAGCTATTTCACCTAACAAAATCACTCTTTACCCTAAAAGTGGCACAAGCGAATGGAGGCATGGGCTAAAATAGCCCAAATTATTTCAGGGTCACATATTAAATATTGAAGGAAAACATCATTTTTTCCATTAAATTTCTGCTTTGTTTAGTCCAACAGCTATCAAGCATGGGGCGAACTGGTTAAATAATCTGAAGTTAAAATACCAGCAACATAAAAGAAAAAAATGCAGGTTTATCATTGGTTCACAGAAAATAAATGAAATTGGTCAGAGTTTGGGCAAGATCAGTGCATAGTGAAGAAAACCTGGCAGAGGTAAGACAGAGAAAAGAAGATATTTTGAGGCAATGACCTTGTGCCACATGTGCAGTCCAAATAAACCAGTTCATTCTGTGCAGTTCCAGGCGAGTGCCTGAATTTCTCATTGTGTCTCATAGCAGCATCCATATCTCCATTTAGCAATGTTTTCCATTATCATAATGTATCTCCAGTTATTTATGCTTTCTGTCACCTCCTGGCCGCTCCGTGATCCTGGGCAGGAATCCCACAGAGCCCAGGAAACTCCGGCGTGTACGGAATGCTCCGGCACGGCTCTCCCGCAGCACGCGCTGCCGTGAGCGAGCGCAGCTCACGGAGCCTGATTTCTGTTCTGCTCTGGGTCCTTCACACTTTGTAATTACCCTGCTCTTTGTTTTGGAGGGATTTTGTTTGTCTGCCATGGCAGAGTGGGACAATGGCAGATGGGAGTTGCTGGGTCGGTAGCTGTGAACTCCCGCAGGTTCTAAGGACCACCACAAATGTTACCACACTCCAGTGCAAGCACAAATTAGGTTGTTTGTGACTCTGTCTTTTGTGAAATAAATGTACAGGTTATATTTTTGGACAAGGAAAATTTTTCAAGGTAATCACTCCATACTTGTTCCCCTAGGATGAAACTCTTCCCTAAATGCACCTCAGCCTCTGGGAAAGAGGCTGATTGTGGGGCTCAGTGGGTGCCAGCAGTCTGGGTGGATGATGTGATGAGCAGGGTGTCACAGAGGGTGTAACAACAAAGTTAAACCCTGCAGCACCATAATTTGGGTCCATACAGAGGAATGCAGCATCAAGGAAGAGAGAGCAACTCTCCATCCCTGCTTTTGTCTGGGATGAACTCCCTGTGGTGCCCCTTAGCTGAAGGAACTCTGCAGTGGAAATATTCTGCAGTCTGGTCCACCGAGCTCTTCTCCTCAGTGCAATAGTCTGGGCACTTCACACCTTTGTGGAGAGGAGACACAGACAAACCATTTATCATATCTGAATTCAAATTCTGGGCAACAATTAAAGAATAAGCACTAGTGTTAGAGGAATCTGTTTCTCTAACATCCATTCCTCAGTGCAGCCGTTTCAGGTGTGAAAAGAGTTTAATCTTTGGGTCTGTTTCCCTGAGGATTGACCTTATATGTTAAAAAAAGCCCAGCCTGTAATTATAAAGTAAGTGATAAGCATCAAATGGATTGTTACAGAACCCTTTTGTTGCCTTTATTGCATGATAAGGAGCAGTCGCTGTGTAACCTTGAATGTGGGCAAATAACTCATGCTAAACACATTGCGACAAAGATGGCATTTTGGCAGTGCTTTGATGTAGGTCATTTTATTACCAGGCTGAATCAAACTACAAACTGATGTCAAACTCATGCCAAGAATGCTAATAACACACTGATCAATGAGGTGCTGGATTGCTCAAGTGAAGTGGTCGAGGGAAAATGCAGACATAAAAAGTCTGGAATTCCAAAGGTTGAGGTGCTTGGGCTATTATACTGGGAGGAATTACATTCCTTGCATTAGGACAAGTTTTCTTTACTCCAGGGGCCTTTAGCTGAGTGTTGAACAGGACAGTGTCAGAAAGTATATACTTATCTTTATTTTTCTTGACCTTTATGTGCAAGTAATTTTTATAGTTCCATTAACTAGTAGGATCATTTGAAAACCACTGTACAAAGTGTATTATGAAGAATGCCTTGGGGACCATTGTATCCTATTATGTTGAATGTTAATAGAATGAAAAATTAGTTTAAACTCTAAAGACTTGAGCAAGGCAAGACTTCCCTTTTATAGGAGAAATTCAAAATTTTATTTGCTATGGTAAAACTTTAGAGCTGTACCCTAATATGACCTTTATGAGCCTGATTTGAATCAGTCAGTGCAGGAGTCTGATTGTTTGCCACCTTAAATAAATTACTTCTGTCAAAGCTCCTCTGTTTAAAAAAGGGGGTTTTCTGTGACCCCCACATTTGGAATTAGTCACTAGTGAGCTCCGAGCTCACAGCTACTTGTTTAGCAATTAATCAACCAGAGATGAGAGAGCCCACGGTTCCAAGAAGCATCTTCACCTTACTTGAATCTTTAATTGCTCATTAAACAACATCATCTTCAGCAATGTGGGACTTCAGAACACCTGAAGACAAGGATACAGTTCTTTCTAATATATTTTTTATTATTTTTCACGTGACTGAGTACTTTAGAATGAGGAGTTCTCTCTTGAGTCTTGCTGCTAAGTCTCACGTTGCGCTCTTCCCATAGGACTGCAGCTAGACAAGTGATCAAGGAAATGTCATTGCTTAATTAGTTACTATTATTTCATATTTATGTTAACACAGTTGAGGTGTGATAAATTTGTGTGGAAATCAACTAAATTTAGAGCAGTAATGCGCAGGAGTTCTGTTATTTGGAAGGGTGAAGAACCAGTCCCCCATGAACCTTCTTACTCACAATGTTTGCCTTGAGGTGAGAAGGTGGCCGAGTTGAAAGGGTAAAAAATGCTACACATTTTACATGTTAGAGTGATTTATTATTGCAAATGTCCATACAGGCAACAGCAAAATCTCAGTTTTGACTTCCACATCTCTTATGAAACTAGGATGTCACATCAATGAGAAATGCACTGTCAGCCAAAGCTGTGCAGGGCACAGTTCCCAAGGTATTCCTATCCCAGCATATCCTACATCTTTTAGCTCACTGTGGCTTGAATAAAAACCGATATATTTGTGACTGTTCTATATGTGAACTTCTCCTTGTTCTGGATAACCAGCCATTTTCAAATGATTATAGGAAGGTGTTTATATTTTTATTGGAATATCCTGTTTATCTAATATCCTGTCCTGAATTTCATCCCACAGCTGTAGAGTAGGATGCTTCACTGGCTCCAGAAAGCCTAACTCGAGTAAAATAAATGCACAAAAGATTAGGACAATTAGTGACTAGAGATTAGCTATGAATATTTCATGCCCACTGCAATACTGTCTAAACACAAGATATGGAATAAGAATAAATTGCATTTTTGACATGCAGCAAACGTAGAAAGGAAATGATTCATTTAGAAAGATCTTGCAGTCGTTTTAACGAGGCGGCGTTCTAATCACTGGTCACGTGGGATCTGCTGGATAAAAAGCAGGAAAGTTCGTCCCACAGGATTATTCTAAGTTCACCTGCATTTTGATGTTGGATTAAAATATTTTGTGAACAGCTCAGTGGGTTTGGTCTGCCATGACCCAACAGGCAGCAAAATGTTTCCGTGAGCTTTGATGGCAGCCTGGGTGTGGGTCCAAGGTGTGATCCAGTCTGGAAGTCCGACCAGAACGTCAGGTGTAGCAGGAGTCATGCAAAGCAACAAGGCAGTGTAGAGAACTTTTGGTGCAGGAGGAATCTGGGAACTGAAAGGGCTCCAGCTTTCATTTCACCTGCAGATCAGGGAAACTTCCAGAAGCTCCAAAGGAAATGCTCCATTTTCACTACAGCACCCCAAAGCTACTTCCCAAATCAGCTTTGCTAGCCTTGGTTTAAACAGAAGGAATTACCTTTGCCTTGGGATAAGTCTTTTGTAGTCCAGCTTCAGGCAGTTCTTGGTTAGGTAAACTCAATACCCACGTTCCCATCTGGTATAAAAACACAAGTTATACAACCATAGGTTATATATGATCTAAATAATGTATTTTATATATATGTACATACAATTTAATACAGTGGTCTCATTGCCACTGCTTCATATTTTTAATAACTCATACGTGTTGGTCTAGATGGAAATGATGTGTTCCAGCTTAACCATCCAATTTGAATCTGTGGCACAAGGAGTTTCTGGCAGTGTTCTCAGTGGTAAAATGGAAACAAGGTAGTAAGCAACAAAGTTCAGTCTTTAAAGCAGTTATTCAGTGCTCTCCAGGTTCTTTAGTATGTGATGGGCACACACTGGCAACTGTCAGACACTGAAACAGCACAGGAAAAGAGAACCCTAAAAACTAGGAGCTGTTCCTCAGCCAACCTGTTTGTCTTGGTTTGAACTTGAGGCAATTGAACTTCCAATATTATACCAGTGACACAGGGAACTGCAGTTATGGAACACTGGCTGACCTTGAAAAGACAAAAATGCACTTACAGCCTCTGCATCATGGAGTAAAATTATTTATTCTCCTGGAGCTGTTTTTAAAATGGAATCTATTTTGGATCTTAATATACTTTCAAGACTGAGTTCCATTTTGTCTTATGAGCAGCTGCTATTTGAGTGCGATATAAGAAGCTGCTGTTCTGTAATATAATAATAATAAATATCAGTTTGGTAAAAACTTTATTAAGAAGCAAAACTGCTAACCAAAGGAATTTCTGGTGTGCAAGTTTTCATTACAGGGCTGAAGTGACAAATGGATTTATTGCTGTCAAGAGACCTATATTTTATTTGGGTCACTTAGTAATAATTAAATCTTGTGAGTAATTATTTTTTGTGTGTTTTCTTTGTTTAATATTTTTAAACAAAATATTGCTCTCTAAGGCATTGTTTAGGGTATGTTTAGCAACCACTTAACATGTTTACAATGCTGTGTGTTGTTTCCTCTCAACAGCACTGTGCACAGAGGAGTGTGTGCATGGAAGATGTGTCTCTCCTGACACGTGTCACTGTGAACCAGGCTGGGGAGGGACTGACTGCTCAAGTGGTGAGTAAAGATACCAAAATATGATAAAAATATGTGTTGCTATTAAAAACCAGGTATTATAAAGTGGCCTTAGAACTTGGATGCTGTGAATGGAAAAATGGGAGTTATCTGCTGGTTATTTTGTAAGAGTTCACATTGGGTTGGAACAAAATGACCCTTAAGGTCCCTTCAACCCCAATCATTCTGTGGTTCTATGAATATGTGAAAATACACAGGATAATGACATTGGACTTTTTTGTTGTGTTTTGCAAAGAACTATGAAATGCAGTGGAGGATGCTGTTAATGCTTTTGGTCCTCTTATTAGGATACTAGTACAGACAATAGAGGTCTATAAAGAATTATTTTTTCTCTCAAGTCTTTAATACAGCACACTCTTCATGAAATAATCTATGGAGTGTTGGAGCTGTTTGGAAAGCACTCTCTCCAGATAGAATTCTTGTCCTGTTCAAGCCAGGGGGAGTTTTGCCATTGACTTTTCAGGCAGCCCAGATTCTCCCCTCTGACTTACAATCCATTCCTTAAATCCATACTGCCGAAGTTAGGGAAATGGGAGTTGGGAGTTCTGCACCGTTTGCTGGGGAATTAATCCACACTTGAGGCTTTCAATTCTTTCAGCTGGCAAGGCTGTGTTTGTTAAACTCTCTTAATTGGGAACGGTGAGTTGAAGTGGTTGGTTCATGCTGGAATGGAACAGGCAGCACAAACATCCGAGTGTGACGTAACACAGGCCTGAGACATTATTGACAAAACAGGAATAAGCTTGATAAATGAAGTCAATTTGTGCATCAGGCAAGTAAACAAAGCTGCATGGGTAGAGATGCTGTGAAACGAAACTGAATGGGTGCTTCGTTTTGTGTTGGCTTCCTCCCTTTCTCCCAGATTGATTGGGATCTTAAGAAAAAGAAGGTAACAGAGAAGGGATCTATAGAGGGAGGAGTCAGAAGGGAATGGGAGGTAAATGTGCCTGAGGGTGAACACAACCAGAGGCTGAAGGCAGCGGGGCCGATTCCTGGATGGGTTCCTGGGGTTTTGTCTGCAGCTCTGCTGAATATCCCCTCGATTCCAGCAGAAAAGGGAATAGGGAAGGGAACAGGGAGGAAGGACTTTAGTCCAGAGGGGATGTGGATGCTCCAGTCCTGGGAGTGTTCAAGGCCAGGTTGGACAGAGCCCTGAGTAACCTGGTGTGGGGCTGGCGTCCCTGCCCATGGCAGGGTTTGGGAATGAGATGATAAGTGAGGTCCCTCCAACCCAAACCATTCTGGGTTATATGATTCCAAGGATGGAAACAAAGGCCATACTGTGGGGTTTGAAGCAACATTTTGGGATTACTTGGAATGCAGACAAGGAAAAAACTGGGCATCATGATATATTGAATATCTATCTTTAAAAATATTTAAAAAATAATACCACTAATTGTGAGCTATTGTATAGATTCTCAGGAACTCATGTAATGTTTTTATTATTCTTAGTACTAGATTTAGTTTATCCTGCTATGAGTATTTTTACAGTGCATGAGCACTAACAGAAGTTTAAAATAATAATAATAAAAAGACTATGACAAGAGGGACATACAGATACAGATTACACATTTATACACATGTGCACTCACGGAGTAAAAAGCTCTTCATTCTGTGTAAAAATGGCCATGAAAGGATAAGATGTCAAAGTACAGAATGGTCTTGTGGACTAAAACTACCCAGTGACTCTTATTAAATTGCTCTAATCTTGCAAGTGGAGATAAAAGAAAAAGAAGGTTTTTCCTATATTGAATATTTAGCTTTTTAAAGTAATTAGGAGTATTAAAGCACTGACAATGATTGAGATAGAAACATTATTCATAACTTTTATTTCCGCACTGGGCAGGGATCCAGTATATTTCATTTATGAGGTTTCAGTGGTGGAAAGAGAAGTGTTAGCCAATTTCTAAATTAAATATGCCCTGTTAACTTTTATAAATGATAGACCAGGATTAGCTTCAAAATTTAAGCTTTCATTTTATTAATATAATTAGTGTGCTTGCTGGCCTATGGTGCCCATTGTCTTTTATTCCACTTGTTATATGCTGGGTAACATGTGTTCCTGTCCCAGGGTCTGATCCCACAGGCCCTGCCCAGTGAAATGCTCCTAGGAGGGAGAGCCAGTTTTACTGCACCGAGAGCTGCTCACTGTTGTGCTTGACACTAGAAATTTGGGTGACTGGACTATTCATTGTTAGGAGACTTAGTTTAAATTCAAAGGTTTAAAGGAACAGATCTCAGCTGAACACAGCACATTGTTACTCCCAGTGTTTCCAAGAATGGGGAATCTGCCTAACTAAGGTTAGCCACGTTTTTCTGATACATGATCCATGTGTTAAATCATGTTTTACTGTTATCCAGTTATAATGTGGAAAACAATTTTCACTTCTACTGGAATAATGTGTCACCTGTACCAACTTTCTTTCTGCTCCTTCATGACTGTGGGTAACCAATGAAGGTCACGTGTTTGCAGTGCCAAAGGCTGTTTGGGATGTTCCTGCATGGTGTGCTGAGGATAAACCAAGGCTGGTGGTCAACGGTGCCACCCCAAACCCGTGGGGCTCAGGAACTTCCCAATACATTCCTCAGGATCAGGGATTTGATGCAGTCACAGGCATATTGCTTTTCATGTTGGCTGTTTGAAGCGCCTTCACTGGGAGGGGGATTGCCAGGCAAAACACTCCCTTTAAATTTAGCAAAGCTCCCAGGAGCTGGAATGGTTTCCTGAACGATCTCTCCTGAAAGCACCGCTGAGAAGGGGAGCCTCCCTGACACTGGGGGTCGTGTGTTGTCATTTACTCAGGGAAGATCTAAGGATGCTCACTCTTCCTGAGATACAATTTCAACACCCTGCAGACACAGCCATTATAAGTTTCTAAAAGTTATTTCTAACTTTCACTTGACTTGATGGGTGAAATTCAACCATTAGCAAAGCTCCAGCACAAGGTCCAAGTTCACTTCAAAACCAGGAGTCAGATCCAAATATTTTTCTTTCTTGGTGTGCCTGTGCCTGGAGACAGGCTGAATGCTGACACTGAGCCCCAGTTTCCCACAGAGAGGCAAAGTTCTGGTGTAAAATGCAGTTCCCCAGCATCACCATTCTCCCTTGGCTAAAATATTCTCAATTAAATGTTTTCAATAGTTACAGCTACAGCCTGTAGTCATGCAAACAATTTAATCATCTTGCTCAGACTTGGTTTCATGCTTTCCTAGACCCCAGCCTGTAAGACAACAGTTACAAAACTTGCTTTTCAGTGCATCTTTCCAGTGACTGATCATGGTACATGTTAGAGTTCATCTGTTGTCAAGGTTAAAATAACTTCAGATGAATTGCTAAACAATTACAAAAAACCCCAGTGCCATATTCAGCTCTGCATGTCTCTGTACCTGTGTTTTACTGCATGCTGTTGTACATCTGTCCATGCCCACAGGCCTAGCCTTGATTTCATGCTATAAAGCTGCAATATATTAAGGCTTGATTACCATAACAATAAAAAGAGAAGTAATGAGGTATTAACTAAAGAAGCTCTTGAGCAAAATGTTTTCAGCATTTTAATGATGCTAAAAATTAAAAGAAAAATCCTTTTTAAAGACCACTGCATACCTTTCTCTTCCCTTTTAACTTGTTTTATTGAATCATGCCTGTTTTGTCCATGCAATCTGGACTGTTGGTTTTTTAAATACAAAGCAAGATTGCAAATGCTCTGTGTGAACTTACCTGCTCACCTTTCCAATTATTTCAAAGCAATTAGCTTCAAACAGTATGATATACTGGCTTGAAATTCTGGGGGGGATATAATTGCCTGTTGGTGGTTACCTGGCCTCTTCTGGGTCTCTCTCACAGCCATCTGTATTTACAGGCCCTTAGGCCACCACCCAGCAAAGAATTTAAGCTTATCCTTACACCAATAGGAAAAGCTTTTCATCTGCTTTAAGTATTTAGGTGGTTGTTAAATTAGTTTTGAAGGAACAGCTAAAAACACTTCAGTGAAATTAATACAACGCTTTAACTGAAATCATCGGGCCTGTGAGGAATAGGGTGATCTTTCTTTCAAGATGTTAATCAGGTAATTTTATTGAAGACCATTTTGACTCTCTTGAGCATTATTTATTGTGAGGAAGGTCACAGAAATCTTTCTGGTTAATAGGACATTCTTAAAAAAGGGGCAACAGGTAGGAAAAAGAAAGTTCCGGGCAAGAACTCTGAATTAAAAGCAAAAATATTTCAAAATTGTGTGTGCCAGGTTGAGAAATTTCCAAGTAAACAAACACAGAGGTTGTAGTGAAAAAATAAAGCGGTTTTCAAAGTGTTTGATTTGTTATTAGTTTTGAGAGAAAACACAGTACTTTCCCAAAGTGCAATTAAAGAGATGTTGGCATAATAAAGCCAAACCATTTTTCTTGCTGTGTCACCTGGGGGAGAGAGATTATAGTACTGCTGTCTGGTATAGCCTGATCCATAAGGTATACATATGGATAACATAGTTTTCCTTGGAAAGGATGTTTTGTACAAGCTGTCATTAGGAACAAGAACCTATTTCATCTTTATCTCTTTGTCAAAAATAGCCAAGGTCATAACAACAGGCTGTTGTAAAATCACAGCAAGATCACTTTTAAGGGTATAGCCCTGGAGCAGCTGGAGTGCCTCAGTCCTGAGACTCGTGATGAATGGGAACAGCAGATTCTGTGCTAAATCTGAACAGGGTTGTTTGACAAGCCATGGAAAGCAACAGCAGAACTCTCAGGAGAAAAATGAAGTGTTTTAAAGTGAGGCTGTGGTGGTTTTCAGGCTTGAATTTGGCACTCATGTTCTCCAACTGCTTTGAACTATTTCTGAAGAGGAAATGAAGTTCAAAGGAAAGATCCCTGGTTCATGAATTCTGACTCAAACAAAATTCATGTGGGAGCTGATCTGCCAGAATCATTAGCTGATTTTTCATCCTCAGATTTTTAGGACAGGATTGACCAGGAAACCACCAGAGTCCACCAAAGAGGAGTGAAGGTGCAAGACCGCAGCTCTTCAAGGGTTACTGCTTTACTATCAAAGGCTACTGCTTAGATCCAGAGCCTGTCCCTGAGGGACACCTGTCCATGGCTCATCTGGGATTTGTCACTGTGGGGTTTGTTACCTCAGTGACTGGTGTATCCAAGTGCCAGATGAGGTCACAGAACCAGGTACAATGTCCCTGTTTCCACCACAGCCAAAGTGTTTCATTTGCCATTCCAGCTGCTAGGTTTAGAGGCAGTTTCTAAAGACCTGTTTGAAGTCGTTAAACTGCAATTGCGATCCAGTCTTAATTATTGCTTTAGCTGAAACAGGATTTCATATCCATAGCATGTGGACTTCAAAGTTTTAACACACTTTTCATTTAAGCCAAGCTCAAATTACAGCTTAATTTTGATGTGATTTGCAGATTCAGTGACAACTGCATCATGCAAAGAGATGCAAATGTACAAAATCAAACTCCAGTGAGGCTCATAGAAGGATCTTTCCATAGCAATTACAGAGTGGAATTGATTTCTGTCTCTCAGTTCTAACAATTTGCTCTTCCTTTAACTTAAAAAACACCCATCTCCCTTCAATCACTGCTGAACTGGTGTAATCAGGTAAACAGCTTGTGTTTAATTTTTGCCTCTGCTGGATGTTGGGCCCACGCACCTGGGCTCAGGCCCTGGGTTTCATGTGCTCCCAGGCTCTGTGGCAGCAGCTCTTCCTGGGCCCACGCAGGACAGCCTGTGACAGGGAATGAGATGTAAACACAAGCTGCTGTGCAGTGCCGTTGGTGGCACAGCAGCATGTCCTGCATGTATTTTTACACAGATAATTTGGCTGCATTAAACCAGGATGATCTGTCACTTTTCATTTGGTGGGAATATTTTGTCTCTTGCTGAAGCTGTTGATATCTGCCCAGTCATTTGTGGCAGTTTCTCCTCACTTTGTGAGGGATGTGTATCCTGTATCCTCTCAGCTTCCATGAATTAACCACTTGGGAGGTGCTGCAAGCTTATGGAAAGGTACTGGAGTCATAAGAACCTGGGTTTCTCCCACAGTAACAAGGCTGGGCAAAGGGCAAGGGTTGATTCTGAAAAAGGAAAAGTAGATCCAAGATTTACTCTGGGAAGGAACTGCTTTCTGTACTTCTGTGTGATTCATTGGTGATGAATAGATCAGCTGCCAGTTGTTCTAAGTCTTGTGCTAAAGTGAGTGAAAAATAGAAATTCAGCACCCTGTGTCCTTTTACTTTTCACCTTCATCTTCCCTGTCAGAGTCTGGGAGAGTTCTTCCTTCCCTAAATCAGCTGGTTGTGTCTAAAGCCAAGGTAGTGACAGATCATTTCCCCAGCACTCCCAGCTCTCCTCTGAGACTCCCTCTTTTGGATGATTTGAAGAGTCAATTGAACTGACCTGACTCTGTCTGTTCCAGTCCCTGGAGTTCTGTCTTCCAGCTCGTGCCTTGCTCTCAAGGCTTGATCCAGCCTTGTACTTCATACATATGAATAGTCCTTTTAAAGTCAATAAGGAACAATCTTAACTTCTTTAAGTTAGATAAATGCTTAAGCCATTACCTGAATGGGAACTTGTGAGATGAGGTGGAAATCAGGGTGGCGAGGATCTCTTTTATAGGGGCCAATAGTTACTGAGTGTCATCCAAGATGAGCAAGGGCATGAACATTGCTTGGGTCTCACAGCTGACAAACGGGAGGTGAGAGGATAGGTAAGACCCAGTGACCACCTGGGCACAGCCCCTGGTGAGCTGTCCTTGAGCAGGATGGAAATTCTGTGTTCCATGGAACTGAACTGCAATTCTTTATGTTGAGTATCTCTGCAAAATCAGTTTGAACCCAGCACTGAATTCCTGCTGAAACCCAAAAAGGGAAGCTGTGAGCAAATCTTATTGTTTAAAGCCTTACTGATTGCCTGTCAATGTGTCAGGGACTTGTACTTCCAAAAGGGACTGAGGAAAGGCATTTAGGTGTTGGAGCAGAGAGCTGGGTGTGAGCTTTGGGAGCAGGCAGGACTATACAGGGAACTTGTGTCCCAGAGCCATCTCAGTGTTGCTGAGGTGTTGGTAACAGAGCAACAGTGAAGCCCTCCCAGAGCACAGCCCCTCTGAACCTGGAGCACATCTGAGCCGTGTGGCTGCTCTCTGATCTGGGAAATGGCTTGATGACTGACTAAAACTTAGAATTTTCATGGTAACTTTCAGTAAATGAAACCATGGTTACAAGCACTGAACGGGCTAAACGCATTCCCGTGCAGGTTTGTGTGGTTATGCAAGAGGGATTTTGGCTCCCATACGTCTTTCCTTGGCTGCCAAACTGGTGAGAGCAGAGCAGACTTCACAGAGAGGCAGCGTATGTGTGACGAGTTGTTAGTTTTATTAATTTGACTGAGGTTTTTCTCACTTTAGGCAGAGTAATAGCTATAAAAGAAAGAACCTACTAAAATATCCTCTTTAATGAACTGAATTGCTAATGCTGAATTTCATTGCTGGAGCATCTTACAATAATGTGGCTTTAAATGTGCACTACACAAATGAACAGACTTTAGATCAATTTAAAAGTACCATTGGTATAATTTTATGGCCTGGTCACTAAGAGCTGTCACTCGGAGAAAAGAGCAAAATTTCCTTTTGTAAAGCATTGGCAAAAATCTCAGCTGCGGACACCCACTCAAAAGTATTTCTGGGGTTTTTGCTTGCTAAAAAATACACACAAAAAATTAGTGTTCCTTGGGAAAGCTTCTAAACTACTTTTCCTGCACTAGATATGGTGAGAGATCCCAAGGCATGCTTGGAGAGGGCAGAGCTCTGCTCACTGTCCAACACTAAGGTATCAGAAAATCCCTCAGGAGCTATTTCAGGCACCTGAAGCCTGAGAAGCCTCAGGCCTGTTCTGACTTTTGCTGGGTTATGAATTACTGTCCCCAAAGACAAGTGCTACAACTAGGAAAGGCCCTACTGCTCTATCCTATGCTCTTAGGATTTTTAAAAGCTGCTGTTCTTCTTAGATAAAATACTATTTCCTGGGCAGTCTTTAAGGATTGAAATCAAAAAGGGAAACCAAAGGTTTCATTCAAAAGTTAGTCTTAAAATTTATCATGGCAGATACTCATCACACTGTGTTAGACACCAGCCTGCCTGTGTGTGGATACCCGAGAGCTGAGGCACAGCCAGGAAATCATTGCAAGAGCACCAGGGAGTGTGCCCAGGCATGGGAGGCAGGCACATGAACACACAGCTTTCCCTGGTACTGAGGGTTTCTTTGTTTAGGCATAGTCCACATACCAAGATACTAAAATACTTTATTTCAGGAAACAGCAGCTGGGTGTATTTTAGCTGCTCTTTGGCTGCGCTGAGCAGTCCCCATCGTCCATGTCCCCTCCCACTAACCTGGTGTTCAACGTGGGCAGTGTCTGCTCCAAGGGAAAGTGTTACATGCTGAGATTTGTCCTCAGGCTTCACCCTAATTTTGTGTGAACTTAGCTCAGCCTCCATAGGGCGGGAAGTCCTCATTTATCCTTTATTTCAGTGGGGGTGGAGTATATTTGTCGTCTGGATTGACTGGGCCCCTGTTGGAGCTGAAAAGGGGTGGCAGTGGTGGGCTGGGAAGAGCTCAGCCACAGTTAATATCTGTGCTAAAGAGAGGGAGGCTCTAATGTACAGCTGCCCTTGGTGTCTTGGGTGGGCTGCATTTCAAATACAGCCTGGAGGCAGCTTTGCTAACTTTAGAGACGTGTGATGGTTGCATCTGCAGGAGACTACGCAGAAGTGATGAAACACGGCAGTTTAAAGTGAGAGTGGTGGCACCGAGCTCCTCCACACCTAATGGGGACGTGGCAGCACAACGGACTGTTCTGCTTCTTATTGGTTTGGAAGTTCTTTCTGTGTCAATAAAGTATCTGTGTAGGAATAAGAGGCCTCTTTAGGGATGCGTCCGCCATTGCACTGGTGACACTCTGGAGTTTCTCTTTAGCCTAAAAATCACTTGCATTTCTGGTAGCTTCTCCATGCAGGAGGAGGTCATGGTGATCTTAAATCACTCTGCAGAAAATGAGAAAGTTTCAGGGAGTTTTCTTTGTTTTACCCAGAGTTTGTGCTATTATGAGTTTGAGAGCAAGTTTCTGAAGTGAAGTATTTGTAGAAGTTTCTCTGAGAAATCCTGTTCTTCTAAATTACGCTCACAAGAATCCCTCTTAAGCCCCTCAAATAATACTCTGATACTTATTTGTAGTCCTTAAAAAACCCTGAAAAAGTGTTTGCCATGGGAGCAGATACCTTGTGGCCCCCATGAAATGAGTGTTTGTTGACAGCTTGTCTACCTTGTTGTTGGGGAGAGAAATAATGAGACAGCAGAGGACTTTAACAAGTGCAAATGTGGCTGTAAATGCGGGGCCGGCAGATCAGAGCGCTCGCGGGCTGCTCGCAGGTGAGTGTTTTGTTCTCGCCGCTAATGGAGCTCGGGCAGGGAGACGAGCAGGCCCGCAGCTCTCCAGAAGGAAAAGCATGGAAAATGAGGGAATGTGTCGTGACCTGAGGAAATAAATGAGCAGATGGTGTGCCAGCATCATACCTGACACTCCAGAGGAGGTGGTTGTAGCATAACCACGGACTGCAAACAGAGTTGTGAACAGAGACCAAAGCCAAGAAAAGCAGGGGAAGGTGATATGCATGGAGGCATGGAATGAAAAAGCAGGGCAAAATCAAGATTGAGACATGACAGAGAAGGAATTCAGGGGAAATGCTGTGAAAATAATCAATGTGAGACAACAAGCAGAAGCAGGTGGGGATAGGAAAGGAGGTCAGTGTGCAGATAACTGACTTGAGACAATACATAGCTGAATTTGGATGTTTTACAAATGAACATTGTGATGCATATGAGGTACCTACAATTTCAGCCTTGAGAGCAGAAAGTTACTGGCTGTTTCTACCAAGGAAAAATTACAGATTTTTTTAAAATAAGAAGGTGAAGTGGAAGGACTGAGGATAGAATGGTGATGGGAGATGCCACAGGCAGGTTAATCAGGGCAAAGATTTTTCTGGTTCCAGCTGGAATAGATTGGTTTTTTTTCCTAGCTGTTGATCCAGTTCTGTGGTTTGGATTTAGGATGAGAATAATATTGATCACAGACTGATGTTCAGTTGCTGCTCAGTGGTGCTCACCCTAAGTCAAGGACTTTCAATTTTCCCCCGCTCTGCCAGGGAAGAGCCAAGCAAGAAATCAGGAGGGACCACGGCCAGGACAGCTGACCAGAACTGGGCAAAGGGATATTCCATACCATGGAATGCTGTGCTCAGTGAATAAACTGGGAGGCACCAATTGCTGTCCTGGGATGGACTGAGCATCCAACAGTGGGTGGTGAGCAATTGTGTTGTGCAACAATTATCTTTCCTTGGTTTTATTCCTATCTTTCTTCTTCTTCCTCTTCTTTTTTTTTTCCTTCTTTTTTATTATTATTATTCCAGTTCTCCAGTTCTTATCTCAACCAGTGGGTTTTACCCTTTCCCAATTCTTCTCCCCATCCAACCGGTGAACAGAGTGAGCAAAGGCTCTGTGGGACTTCATTGCCATCTAAGCTTAAACCAGGACAAGAATCTGAACCAGGTGATATCTAGACAGAAGGATTTAGAGATGAACTGCTTAGGTTTAAGTGGCGTTTGTCTTTTTTTGGTGCTGGCAAAGAAACCTGTTGAAGTGTTTATGAAGGGATGTAAATGTCTTTTATAGCACTATGGCTTCAATAAACACTATGTAATGTTTAAACACAACGTATTGAAGTGGGATGCTGGAAGTTATAGTGTGTTCAACTGCCAGAAATGCCTTTTCTTGGCCTGGAAGGATCATGCAAGCAAAGAAAGTGCAGTTTTCAATAGACAGGGTTTATTTTGTTACTGGCAAAAGCAGAGGTGAAACACGAGGAATTTTGCACATTAGAGAAAATTTATACAGTCAAAAGTTCACTTGTATTTCTGTACTCATAGAAATACTTTACACCTTTAGTCTTGACCCTTCCTTACACCATTTGATTGCCTTAAATGTGTGCTATATAACAATCACATCTTCCAGTCATTTCCTTACACCTCCAAAAGACCCGGTTCAGTGCAGAGAAACGGCAGGATTTTATTTATTAAACATGCCTGTGTTAGCCCAGCACAATATCTGGATGTTTGGGAGTGAAAATGAGAGCTCTAAAGACTTCAGTCTTGTCCAAAAAAGCCCAGTGAAGGCCATTTGTCAGGGGAGCTGGGAAGAGACCCAAGTGTCACAGATATGGGTGTCTCTGTCTTTGTGATGGCAAGAACTCATGAAATATGATCAGTGACCTAAAAGATGAGTAAAGTCAGAGAATAACAATGCACAATAAGTTTCTGGGTTGTGCAGAGAAATCAAAAGGAACCTACTGGTACACAGAGTCTTCTGCTTGAGGAACTAAGAGGAGAAAGGTGG
The DNA here is from genome assembly GCF_015832195.1 of Motacilla alba alba. Taxonomy (NCBI): domain Eukaryota; kingdom Metazoa; phylum Chordata; class Aves; order Passeriformes; family Motacillidae; genus Motacilla; species Motacilla alba. The sequence goes on along the minus strand of NC_052025.1, from coordinate 18,676,960 downwards.
AAAAGGGAAAGAAAGTGTGTGAGAAAGGTTCCCATCCGCAACTACTTTGTAGCAGTAGGTTTTATCCACCTCCATGGCTTTGGGGTGTGCTGTGCAAGAAGGATTTAGGCCCCATTAGGAATAACAGTAAATGCCAGATGGAAATGATGTGTGTATTGTTACTGAGATTATTTTACATCAGGAAGAGCTTTATGGGCATCAACCAGAAAAAAAGAGAGATAAAACACTTATTCTTTGATCATGGAGGGTGGTCATTCAACATGAAAAGTCTCTGCTGTTCATCATTTTCAGTTTCAGTAGCTTCTCTGCCTATCACACAGTGCCTGCTCATGTGAAGGCCAGAGGCTGCCAAGTTTTATAACCCTGACCAGGGTGCTTAAAAATATGTGCATCAAATTCAAGGTAGAGGGTGAAATTAGCCAGCAACATTCAAATTTTAACAGAAGCAGCTAAAACATGAATCAGCAGACACTTGGGGTGATTTAGAGGTAAGGGTTTCTCAACCTTCCTACTGCCTGCTTAAATCTCACCTTTCTGAACCCCATGTACAGAGCTGCGGTGTTCCAATTATGCAGCTTTGTGAGTAAATCATAAAAATTGATTACAGGAGAGTTTTTAGCCAAGGCTCAAAATCTGATGCCCTCTCTGACTTATCTACATTGCAGTGATAATTTCCTAAATAAAGATCAAATCCTGGAAACAAACTGCAGAAGGAGACAGGTTTGCAGAAAGATATGAGGATTCATATGGAAGATCAATTTTTCCATAGAGATTGCACACTTTGCTGCTAGGGTGGGAGACAGGGAGACATAGCTGGAAGTTTGAGGAGTTCTTGGGAATCCAGAATAACCTTTGCTTCATCATCTACTTTAGCCTGTCTGTTAGTGCTTCCCAATTACATGGCATCCACTTCAGTTGGGATAGCAATAAAAAAATACATGCATTTCTGCAAATATTGTCTCCTTCTTCTAGGACAAATTCCAACCACTGGAATTCCCCAGATTCCAGTTTAGGAATACCAGTAGAGGGTGGTACCTCTCCCTTGCAGACTTGGTGGGGCTATGGGCCATAGGAGCTGCAGGACAAAGCCCAGTGAATTTTCTTTTAGCATCAGGTGAAGGATTCTTTCTGTCAGAGCTTATTCAGAAATCCTTTGGGAAGAGGTTGCTGTTATTTAGCCTGTCCATGGAATCTGATGGTGGCAGCCCAGGTCTGGGTTTCTTGGGAACCAGGATCCATGCCATTGGTAAGAGTCTCACCACCCTTCATCCTCAGCTTCTGCCTCCAGGGCTCTTCAGAGTGCTCACATTCACAGCTTAGAGCTCAATCAAGTACGAGAAGGGCCATTTAGCCGTTAAAAACCCCTCTACTGTAAGGGTGATTAAAGACTGGAATAGGCTGCTCAAAGAGATTATGGAGCCTGTCCTTGGAGATATTCAAAATTCAACTTGATACAGTCCTTGATAACTTGTACTAGATGATCTCCAGGGGTCCTATCTACCTCAGCTGTTCTACAATTCTATGATTCTATGAATTATTTTATTCCTGTAACTTTAGTGATCTCTGAATCAGAGCAGGAGGTTTAGTGGATTGCTGGATATGGTGGAAAACACAGAATATCAAATCAGCAGGTCAGAGCATTCTGAAAGCCCCTGGGAATCTCCTGTGTCTGAGAGCAGAACTCTATTATGTGAGCCTGTCCAAAGAATTATGTGGTAATTCTCACTCCAAAATCCTGAAATGCCATGGAAATTCTTATGACAGGATGTGTTTTCATCAGTAAATTCAACAGTACTGGAATTCCTTGCTCACATTCAGGAATTCAGGCTCTGTTCCCAGCTCTGTTTCTTAACTGCTGCATCATTCTGGACATGTCCTTTCCCTCTGTATTTCATTTTCTGGTTTATGGAGTGGTGAGCCTGACCACATTTGGGTGGATGCTGATGTTTCTGGATGAAAACTGCTACAGAAGGAATTGATGTTTCTCTTCAAATGAGTGAGATCCTTTGCTGTGTATTGTGTGGTGGATGCATGTGCTCCATCTGACAGCAAGACATGACATTAATTAATTACCCTGACGTGCAGTCATGATGCTGCAGTGGGTATTTGAGATGTCCAGATGTTGGGCTGTTCTTCCAGGATGCAACATGTTGGAATGCATTAGGAGATGCATTTTTGCTCTGTGGATGACTATGACAAATTGAGGCACAGCCAAGGCGTTCAGTTGCTCCCAGGCATTGTTCATGCTTCATCCCTTCCATGAGTGATAGGTGGTATTAAAGCTCTCCCTTTTTTTTTTTTTTTTTTTTTGTGGGAAAAAACACATTGTGGATAATGGAATGGAAATCATCAACGCTAATATTTATCCCAACTTTGTTTTGTATCTGCAAGATCAATGTTTTTTTAATTCACTTTTCATTCTCTTTTGCTTCATTTGCTTTGTTGTTGTAAAGGATGTGGTGCATCTCGGGATCACATTTGGAGCGCAGTTTTATTAATACAGAACCACACAAGTGGAATTGTTCTGCCTTCACCGAAATGATAACAGAAACTCAGGCATTGTCAGGTGTTTAAACTCAATATTTAACATTTCTGAATGCTTTCTTTATAGTAGGTACAGCTCCTCTCTCCTGAAATTCTTTCTAGGCTGATTAGAGAAGAGGACTTAGGTAAACTCCACGTGTGACCTTTGGAGGTTGGATATGTCAGGAAGGGTCTGTTAATCCTAAGCAGGTATGAAAGGGAGAACATGAACAGGAGGAACATCAGATATTGAGGAATGAAATTGCAGGGAATTCTCTGGGTTGGGCTGCTATTGCTGTAACAGGAGAGCAGGGAAACACAACCCAGACCTCTCAAGAGAGAAATATTATGCTCCATTAAGTAAACTAAAATGTACATCTCAACTGTGATTCTCAGGATCTTTGCAAATTCCATTTCATCTGCATTTTGGAAATGCCAGTAATGGGACTGTGGCCAGTGTGCTGCCAAATGAGGAGGCTGCTCCCCCTCCAAGTTACATGGCTCTTCTAATATCTTGTTTTCTAATGCAGATCAAAATCCAAATCCTTCTTTTTCTGTAAGTCTTCACACATTAAAACCCAGCAATAACAGCAGAGCATGTTAAAGTAAAACAGAAATGATGGAGCAGGGTCCAATCTTGATCAGTTCTGACTCTGTCAATAGCAGTTTCCATAACATCTCCTATGCTTCTTGCACAACACAGATTTTCCCCATTTCTTTACTGAAATTGAATCGTTTCTTTAATAAAATAAGCAATGATCAGGACTGGTACATGGGTCATGCAGCTTGTATAGGAAAGTGAGGCTTTCATAACATCCAAGAAAGGCAAGTTAAAATTCTAGTAAATTAGGTTAAAAGTCTTCTTTTTCTTCTTAATTGAGAATTTCTTCTTATACTTCCAATACAGTGGGATTCAGGAGAGAACACAGTTTTGAAGTTTTCTATTTGGGATAAATGACATTTGTGACAAAATTCCTTTGTCAGTGGAAGTCTGTCCACTGAGCAGTTACAGTGCTGCTCACCCCTCTGGCAGAGGAGTGACGAGGTTACTCTGCCACTTACTTTTCAATGAAGATCTCAGATCCAGCTCCTATCCCTCCTAAAGGGGATTTGAGGTGTTAATTGATCTGGTGTGAGCTCTCTGAACAGAAACTGGACTTTTCTTTCCCTGGACACCGCATAACAAACGTGTTCATCACCATCCCCAGCTCCATGACTGATTAGCTTGTATTTGCTTCTCTCAGTGTCTTCCTCTAGAGCCACACATTTTCCTGGTTTCAATACAGAAATGGAAATGAAATGTCAAACTAGGCTCTGATATTTCAAAAAGACAGACTTGAAAACCAGAAACATGACCAGAAGAAATATTTAAAATTTTATCATGGCCCAGTCCTCAGATATCCAGCAGCGGATCCGATCTGAGCAGGGGCTGTGTGTAATTGCATTTTAAGGAAGTGAACAGGGCTGCCTCAGTTGCAGGATTGTTTGGTTTACTGTAATTAGATAAATTAATCAGTACATTAACTTCAAATGCAGAGCACAGATCTGAAATGAATAGCAGATATTTGTTATTTTGTTAGGATTTAAAGAACAAACTCTTCCATGAGAGGTCAGTGCTACAAAGCTACCAGGGCTCTGTGAGTGTGTAAGAGGTTTTAAACTCCATAAAAATAAAGTATAGTACGGAGAAAGTTACAATTGGGTTACTTGTTATTTTTAAGAGAAAGAAAGAGGTTTCTGTGAGTTAGTTATTGCACTTCCACCTAAGTTTCTAAGAATTAATGCATGACTGCTTTTGCCAAACTTGCAGATAGTGAAACAATATTTCAAAGCCAGGAAGCAAAGGTCCTTTGCTTGTAGTGCTCCCACTGACATCACCTGTATGATCCCTGAAATTGTTTTTCCAGGTAGCTGAGGTGGTTACATTTCTGCATAAGGGACAACTTGTGAAACACCTGGATGATGGTGCTGCCAGACTTTTCAAGGTCCAAAATCTCCCTGACCAGAACACTTTATACACAGCCCCCCGTTAACAAAGGGACATCTGACAGGTTATGGTAAATATAAACCAGCATATTAAATAAGGCTTTCTGCTGTCTCCTCACTCATCCACCCTTTTATGTCAGGCTTTCAACACAGGGATTCTCTGGACACATTAGACATGAATTTTGGTTTAGTAGTTGAGTGCAGTCCTGTATCTCATTGAAAAGCTCACTCACAGTGAATGGTGTCACATAACTAAAACATTTTTGTCTCTCAAATACAGGCCAGAAAGCAGGTACAGGTTTTTCCTTGTTGGAGAGGGATTCATACTGAGGCATGGCAGGCATCACCAGCCTGGAACACCCTGGTCTTGAGATACTACTGCCACAGCAGCCTGAAGTGAAGGGATGATCCTTTGTGCTGGACCCAGACCTGAGGCTCTTTGCCCCCATGTCCCCCATTCTGTCTCTTACCATCTCCCTCCTGTGTCATTTTGCTCTTGCTTTCTGCTTTTTTCCATTCTTTTCCTGTGCTCCCCTCCCTTGTTGCCGTTAATTCCTCCTCATTCCTGGGTGGGAAGGGCTCAGGTCCCCCTGCTGTCCCCAGCACTCAGAGCCCACAGGCTGGGCTGTGCCAGGGCCTCCTGAGCAGCAGCTCTGCTCGGTGCCTCCTGATTGCCTTCTCCAGCAGGCAGGGAGTAAAGTGGGATTCAAGGAGCTGCCCATGGCTTCACCACAGCGAGACGTTGGAATAGAGCAAGGAAATGGCTCTCAAGCAGAGCAGTGGCAGGATTGTAGAGCCTTGAGTTCTCTGTTATTCCTTGGCTTCCCTAGATTGCTCTGATGCTGCTTAGGTAGCCTGGCTAAGAGTCTACAACACCATTTTGTATCACAGAAAGATTCCTTTAATGTGTTTCAAAATGCCAGCCTGCCTTGCAGCTAAATACCGGTTATTCTGTGGGGTTACTGTCTTAGCCAGTCACTCATTTAAGTGGAAACTGCCAAGTGTGCCACTGGTATCACATTGGGGTCTCCTTCTCACAAACAGAGACAGGCAATCAGAAACACTTATTTAATGTAATTTAATTCTGTGAATTCAACGTTTGCAGAAGCTGCCAGGCTGCCACCCCAGGGGACTTCAGCAATGTAGTTCTATATTTGAACTTTAGGTGGGGGTAGGAGAAGAGAGGAATGAAAACAGACATACATAAAGGCTTATGAGACATTTTCTAAAATTTCGGAAATAAGAGTCTATGAAACACCCTTTTAGTCCTAGTAATGGGAATAGAATTGTTTCTGCAAAATCAGTGATTGCTGCTGAAAAACATCGGAGTCACCATCTGAGCCTGCTCTCAGATGGCTTTTCAGTTCAGGTGTCCCTGCTCCAAAAGTCTAATTAGAATGAGCAGAGTCTCCATTTCTTCAGAAATTGAACCCAAACCAATCTCTGATGCTGGCAGGTTTGGAGAGCAGGTGGGCATGATTAGATTTCTGACTCTGACCAGACCCTGCACCGAGTCTCCTGGCACATGGCACCTACCTCTTTTGTTTGCTTATGGTCATTAAAAAGTAATTAGTGAAATTAAGGAGTTCTGACTGTAATACACTGTCTGTTTGAGGACAAGATGGATTTTGGTGAAGGATCTCAATTTAATTCCTGGCACAACAGTTTGTGTTCCACGCCAGGGATCAAAACATGCCCGGCCAGGTCCCTGTGTTTGTCTCTGGGTTTGTGCCTTGGGGAAGGAAGAGCCTGTGGCTTCTCAGCCTACTTTGTGCAGCAGTGCAAGGTGGGGGGGCTGCTCCCTCTGCCCTTTCAGGACACAAATATTCCATAAATCACAGCCACCCTCCGGCAGCTCTGACCGCTGTGCACCTGAGAGAGAGGTTGCAGCAGCCCAAGACCCCCAGGGCATTCTTTGTGTAGGTGAGGAGTCCCAGGGAGTCTGGATGGCAGCAGCAGCATCTCGTGGATAGATATTCCTTCCCTCCCAGCCCGAAAGATCCTAACCAGACGCTGGTCTCAGGCTGAAACCTCTGCAGTTGTTGTGAGGGGCACTGCTTAAGTTGCTGTTAGAAGGTGATGTGTGATGTTTGGCTGTGCTCACCACCTTCACTTTAATCTGTGAGTCAAATACTAATGCAGATGTGCATCCGCTCCGGTAGAAATGACCATCAACCCCTCCAGCCTACCCAGAGTGAGATCCTTACCTGTGGCTTAAGAGAGGGTGAATAGGCAAATATTCTTTCTGGTTGTAGGGAGTTGAATTATTTGTATTCCACATAATTTTTTAATGCACCCTTTTGTTCAGCAATTAATATTTAACAGTCTCAAATAAAACTGTCAAACAATATGGTTCTCACAATACAGTTTTAAAATATCTACCAATCCTTCATCCTCTGTTATAGTAAAAGACTGGACAGACTAATGTGAGTGGTGATTTAATTTAGTTATGGTTAGTACAAAGATGAGCTTTAATATTCCTCTTTATTTTATTCAGAAACATAAAATCATAATTTGGGTTGGAAAGCACCTTAAAGAGCATCCAGTTCCAGCTCCCTGCCATGGGTCAGGATTCCATTCCCAGGTTGCTCCAAGCCCTGTCCAGCCTGGCCTTGAACACTTCCAGGGATGGGGCAACCACAGCTTCTCTGGGTTCCTTATTTCCCACAGGGCTTTTTGTTTGTGGGTGCAAAAGAAAAGCAAGAAAATGTCAGTGCACAGGTGATTTTCAGGTGTCCATTCAGTGACTTTTGCACCCATTTCTACTCTGCCTGGAAATTTATCTCAACTTAATTCTCTGGTTATAAGCAATTTGCAACTTGAGCAATAATCCTCATAACCTTTGCTACAGTTGTGTCCTTGATGTAATAGGGAAGGTAACGCATTAGTAGGCACATGCTGAGCTTGGGCTGTACCTGAGATTTAATGATATTTAACTCTGGACCTAATTTCAGTTTACAAGCGATTACACGCTGTCCTCTGGGACATTGCTGCAAAGAATTTTCAAATAAGTTGCAAAATAGTGACGAATTAACTTGTGGTTGTGTCAAAATCAATTATCTTACATGACAGCTCAACTACACTTTTCTGTTTGCTGCACTGCAGCATGCTAAACATCAGCCTAAGCATAAACATAAAGTCCTTGTATGTCAGACTGGAGCAGATTGATCCTGTATTTCACGGGCATGCAAACGTCCCAGAGGCTCTATAGCAATGTTTTGCTTGCATTCACAAAATCAGAATATTCTTTCCTGCCCTGTTTATAAACTGTTGCACCATGCAATCATATAAATTTGATATAATTTGATCAAAATATTCTCGTGGATGTTGTCCTGGATTGATCAAAGTTAAAAACCTCCTCTCAGATTGGTTCTGCCAAAGCAACGCCACATCAAATCCCATCCAGGCGCTTCCTGCAAACTCTTGCAGCAAGGGGTGGCCGTGCACCCTGAGGTGAGAGAGGAGATTCCCTGCTGTGGTGAGGCTGCCTTCACACTGGTGATGGGATCAACCCCAGGCAGGGCAGGTAACTGGGGAAACGAGCTTTGCATCTTTTGGGAAATTGTCAACAACCAGTCGGATCCAGCCAGCACCCTCACCACACCTGGTGGAGTTTGGAGAGGAAACGGGAGCTGGAAGAGTCCAGAGAGTCAAATAATTTTTTCTGTATGAGGAATTGAGAGATAAATTTTCCCTCCTGGAGAACCTGGTGTAATTCAGCTGCACCCACACATCTAATTGGTCCCTTCTGTTTCTGAGACACTCACTGTGCACAGAGCTGATGTTTCAATCCTAAACATTTAGGAAGGCAAAACTTCTCAGTTTGTAGCTGTAAAGGTTTCATCACATGCTGTGTGCAAAGAGATGTTATCTGTGAAAGCATAAACTCCTCTACAAAATCCTGTAATTATATGATTATAAAAATGCACAGAGCCACTTTATCTTGGTTTATGTGCAAAAGACACTTAAGCTGACAGAGTAGCATTATTCAGTAGGGCTGTGATCAGCTTAAGAGAAATAAAAGATAGTAAAGCTACATCAACATCTGTTTAGGTCAGAATCACTGCGGGAGAGGCTGCTGGAAGTTTGGAGTGGTGTAGTGCTGGAAATCTGTTCTGCAGGTTTAGCACTTGAGCTGGCTCCGTGTAGAGGCCTGTCAAATGTTACTACAGAGAGAAATACGTCGAGGACTTGTATCGCTTCCAAGCTTTAATTCCTCTGATATATTTTGGAGAACAAGTGTTACTGAAATAGTAGATATTCCTGCCAACAGATTACTGAAGCAGGAAAATGCTATTTCAGATGTAGTATTGTAGGTAATGAAGATAGAATAAATGACCCGGCCGTACAAAATACCATCAGTCATTCATGAATTGCATAGCTATAAAGCAAACATTCAAAACTAAGGAAATCCATTTGGAATGTTTTTGGCTTGGAACACCCAAAAAATTTGTGTGATAAATACTCCAAAGTTCAGGTTCTAAGAAAACTGTCAGGAATCAGCAACTTTAACTGAAGAGGCAGAAACTTGCAGCTGAAGCCATTAGAGCCGATTTCATATTAGTTATCAAAAGGGAAGATCATTGAAATAAGTAGAGAGAGTAGAATTAAGTAGTAAGGAATAGAAAGCAGAACTGAACAGCAGACAAAACTATTTTGACTTAGAAGTCAAAATACATTAGGGATAAAGTAAGATTTGCCAAAAGTCAAGCTATGCCTATTAACAAAAATAGCAGCTGTGTGAGTAAAAAGAGACAAGAAAAGAACGGGGGAGTCCTGCTTCAGGGGAAGTAGAGTAGCAGAGTGGTGTCACCAAAACCAGACAGGTGTTTCTGCAGATTTCTGCTAGTGGGGTCACAAAGTGAGTGAAGGGGAAAGAAACAGCCACAACTGAGGCAGGAGCCCAAGCTGAAGGCATTGATGTGCTCCTGGAAGAGCAGGCAGGTCAGCTGCCAGCCATGCTCTCCATAAATATCTTCACCATCCTGACACTCTGTGTCCCAGGTGCTGGGAAGGACCTGGTGGGATGAAACCCACTCAAGGCCACTGCTCCTTTCAAATAATCTTCATTCTCTTTAACATGTTTTATGTTCCATGTTGGGCTGAGCCAGGTTTATACTCCCCATGTCGGTCTAGAGAGCTCAGAAAGACACATATTCATTCCTTGGTCACAGTATTGTGTAGCTGAAGAAAAGAAAACATAGTTACTACATTTAACAGAGTGGGAAATAATGTGTGTAGCTAGAGGCCTGTTTTTCCAGTCCCAATAATATAAACATCATGGAATACATTTTGAAGGAACTGAGAGAATCAATTGCCTAGAAGTAAATGAAGAACAGATTTTAAAAGAACATATATTTATCTAAGGTAGATAGTACAAAAGGCAGCTAATAGCTTTCTTTGATAACATAACCAATTTTCCAGGCAAAGGAAACAGTGCAAAATTCTTTGTAAACATAAACAAGTGGAGGCAAATTGCTGGCTGATGGGTTCCCTGTAAACGTTGCCTTGCCAGGAATTCTGTAGCGTGTGGGAAGTCAGGAAAAGATGCTGTATGAAAATACCAGCATGGGGCAGGTAACACTCACTGGGAATCCACACAGCGAGTGTGCTACATCAGAGCTGCTCCCCCTTGCCGATCTTGGGCTCCAGGGCCAGGGTGAGGTTTCCACCATTCCACCTCAGGCAGCGAGTGCCAGGGAGGAGCCCTTGTTCCGGGCTGTGAAACTGGGATGGAGGGAACCTCACCCCTCTCCATTGTCCAGCCTGCTCTGGAGTTAATGAGCTGCAGTTAATTGACTGGGTGGCAGCTCCGGGCAGGGCAGAGGTGCTGCTGTGGGGATGTGTGTATTTAACTGTGGAGAGCAGGACAGAGCCTTTAGTCTTCCTAAGAGGATGTTGCAGAAGTTAGAGATGTGCCATTGGCAGAGAACTTGTGAAAGAGCATTTGTTTCCCGATGAAAGCCCCTCTTCAGGAGTTCACAGTTACTTTTTAACCATTAACTCAGGCGCAGAGTTGACCTCCGGGGCGGTTTGAGAGCCTGCAGCTCACAGCCGGGAGGGCCCATTGTGAAACCTCTTCCCATGAATGTAAAGATTGTTTTCCTACTGGGTGTATCCAATTCCTCATCTTGTTGACAGTTCCCCAGTTGCCCTGATGGGCCTCTCCGTCAGACAACATTTCAGCTTAAAATCCTCTCCTGTTGGCCCCTGCATGTTGGATAAAGCAGTTTCCAGATGGTGCAGGTAGAGAACATTCTTTTATTAAAGCAGAAATGTACCTTTTTTGTAAAAATGAATCTGGCTATTAGCCTTATAAAACATCTCATTATTATTTATAGCTGTTGGCAGTAGGAGGGATGCCCCAGCAAGGTAAGAACTGACTTGTCACAACCATTTAGATATTTGGCGTGACCCCACACAAGTGTATGGCTGCTCTAATCCTGATGTAAATACCTGACCAGAAGAAGAAATTCTCATAAATTTGTAAGGATCCTGGGATTCTGAAATGTGGCACGATACACCTGTAGACACCAAATTGGAGCATGGAATGGAACCAATGGAACCTCTGCCATCAGAGTTCATGTTTGAATTCAACACTTCTCTGATTTCCAGGCACTTTCCATCCTTCTCCTTTGGTATTTTTTACCTTGGAAGGAGTTTGAGCATTTCCTCCATTGAACTCCCTCTGCTGACTCCATTTTTCACTCTTATTTAATAAGCAGCAGGACAGGGATTACTTAACATACTGCATTAAAGAAAGGGTGACATTCTAGTCCTGGCAGGCAAAGGGAGTTTTGGAACTGACTTCAGTGGGGTTTGGATTTTATGCACAATATTAATTTCCTTTTTCAGGAATACTCACGTCTGCTCTAATGTAAATAAATATTACCATGGAAAGTTATCCAACTGCAATTACTTTTTGCATTACATCCTAAATATCTACTTGTACATGACATTTACTAAAGAAAAACACTTGCAAATTACATGTTTGATTAACATTACATCTTTCCCAGTTTAAAAAGGGTATGGTAATTGAAAGCTGCATTACTTAGAAACCATGAACTTTATTTGAGCTCTTCTCTATAACTGCAAATCTTCCCTTTTTTATTGAATATTTCACTGAACATTTATAATAGGTGGAAGGAAAGTCCTGTTAAAGCAAACATCCCAGAACATGAAGGTAATGAACAGTTCCTGCTTTGTCACTGAACAAACAAAGGTGCACATGAAAGGAGACTTGGGTACAACGAGGGCTCAGCTTTTGCATGTTGGTCCCTTCCACAACCTCCCTTGGCTCTCTCAGACTCCGGGAGCCCCCCAGCCCCACTGAGAGAAGTTCCAGCAGCCCCCAGCACTGTCCTGGGAGTGCACATTTGGCACCTGCTCAGTGTGGGAACAGACATCTTTGACAACAGGCACCCTTGAAAAAAGGTGATGATAAAATTCTCTGCTTGCAAGATTCTTCACAAGCAGAACAATGTCCTGTGGAGTTATTCTTGCAAAATGCCATTTGGAATGTTGTTTTTGCAGCCCTGGTGTCCCGATCCCACACCAGTGCTGTTCCAAGGAGTTAGCAGTGTATTGCTGATGCCCTCCCAGAGTCAGTGGTGGTTTCTCTCAGTGCTGCTGGGTGAACTCCTCTGTGTGAAGCTGAAAGGAGATGTCACATGTGGTGCATTTTGCATTTGAAACAAGCTCCTCAGTTTGGGGAGTGAATATTCTGGGACTGTAGCAGAGTTCCTGGGGGAATTTATTTGTGCTGTTTCCAACTTCTGTATGAGCTCTGAGCCCAAAGATGGTTGGACAGTTCGAGTGCAATTCCTGCTTGTCTTGCTGGGAATGTCAGGTCCTTGGGCTGTTGGAAAGCAGAGCTGATGACTCTTAGGGGAACAGGGTTAATGGGAAAATGAATATGAAGAACACTGGCTCTAAACCCAAATAAATTTTACCTGTGTTCTTTTGTTGCCTTCTTATGATGCATGTATGATATAAATTCTCAAAATCTATTTTTATGCTATTGCCAGCAGCCTACAAGTCGAGTAAGTAAGAATTATGGCTGTCATAACAGCATTGCTTATGAGGAAATAAAGGAAAAGACAAACATGTCCATACAGTACTTATAAATCTATTATAAACTGTGCTCTGTGCTTTGCTACAACATTGCTAATTTAATCTCCATTGCAGTGTACAGTTGATACAGTAAAAAAAATTTACTGTGCATGGAACCTGAGACCCGATTAACTCATCTAAATATCGGAATCACTTCCTGTATGTGTGTGTTTACAAACCTCCAGGAGCTGTGGGATGGGTGATGGCCTTGTAGGGATGAAATCCCAGCCTGATGGCTGCTAATTTGAAAATGCTCCTAATCTCTAATTGCAGCTGGTGTTTAGAGGTGTTCTTCCACAGCAGGCGAGGCAGGGCCACTGCCAGCATGTCACACCTTGGGACCAATGTTGGAGACACAATCCCTGCGCTGGTGTGCACCTCATGGCAGGAACAGTCGCTTGTTCTGCTCAAGGCACCGAGTGGTCCTAAAATCAGTTATGCACGGGCAGTCACAGCCCAGGCTGTTTGCCTGGGAGTTAAGTGTCCTGTCCCAGGGTCATTTCACCACACGGGCCTGTTGAGTGCAGCCCTGTGTGAGGGATTCATCCCTCTGGCGCACGGGGCCAGAGTCCTGGGATGTCCTGGGATGTCCTGGGATGCTGCTCTAGAAAAGATCTAAGTAGAAGAAAAAACTGAATGAAATGAAAACAGGAGTTTTGTGAGAACACCTTTAAAACATGATCACACAGTGAAGTCCTGCAGAAGTTTCCACTCTCAGCCAGGGGTTTATGTTTCTTTAACCTCTCAGGCCACCCAACCACATTCATTTTACCTTCTCATCTCATTATTCACATGTTGGCCACGCTGCTCCCAATGGCATTCCTAGAAATGTCATGACTTTTTCCTTTCCTTGGAGCTTGGCCTTGTGCAGAATGCTCATTTTCGGTAAGCTCTGCTGATTAATAACTGTATTTCCTTCCATTTTATTTCTGAAATGCCCTTTGCACTCACCAGAGCAGCCAGGTCACCAAGCAGGAGAATGAAAACTGGAAGGAACCACAGTCTAAGCACTCAGTCGGAAAACAAATAAATAAATATTACACACCGGTTTTATGGAAAACATTAAATAAATGGAATGTGAGGAAGATACTGCACTTGCACTACAGGCCTTTGAAGTACAGGTCTATAATGTATTATTTGTTGTGCATCTGCCACTGCTGCAGTATCAGCTAATGGGGGAAAGATGCTTTAGATGTCACTTTGGAGTAAAAGCACAAGACTTAGTGGGTCCTGGGCTGCAGGAGGAGCTGGTTTGCTGCTCCCTCTGTGGCTGCAGGTAGCAGAACTCCCTGCTTTTCCAGACAAGTGGTGATGGATCCTGTTCATGGAGGGAGGGCAGGACTGCATCCAAGGGGGGTTCTGTAGGTGAGGTAACAGCTGTAAGAAGGGGATCCAGGGAAACACCCACCTCCCTCATCAGCCCAGGGAAAGGCCAGCTGGGTGCCCACTCACAGCTGCTTTGAGGGGCTGGACAGATGGGCAACTCTGGGCCCCTGATCCACTGGGCATAGGCAAGAGTGTAAATTCCACTGAGATCCCTGGGAGGTGGACTCTGGCTGCCATCCCATCCCTCTTCCCAGCCTGCCCCACAAATACCCCTTTGCAGGGACAGGAGGCACTGGCTGTACCACATGTGCATCTCCTGGTGGCTTCACTCTTGAGAAAGTATCTGGTAGGGATTTTCAAATAGTTTTGCATTCCCATTGTTCCTACAGAGCTATAATGGGGAGTAGGTCAAAGAGAAAAATCCACTTTTTAGCTCTGCTTCTAGTTCAGCATCCCAAGAGGGAAGCAGACATGACTTTCCTGTGATGATCCATGGCTGCTCTCCATCATGTTTGGTTGAGAAGGTGAGAGTCCTGAGGAACTTCCCCACAGTGCCTTAGTTTGGGAGGGAATGTCTCTGGGAGTTGGAGCAAATGATTGACTCCCATGACTGGGAAAAGCCTCCCTCCACTCCAGCAGCTCCTTCTGACCACGGACCATTAATACACTCAGCCTCCTCACTCAAGTGATAGGAACAAAAAAAGTCCATGTAAGATTTAACCCTAAACAGCCCAGGTTTTCCCAAAAGGAAGTCTGTGTTTGAGGGGAAAGAACCACTGTATCTCTCCAACACATGGCTCGGCTGCAACTGGTTTGAATATCTGTAAAAAACATTTATTTAGAAGTTGCATAAGCTCCCACTTACTCTTGTACATGAATTAGAGAGGATTCTGTTTCAGTGTTACTGTACTTCTCGTACTTGCCACTGACAGCCTATCTACATCATATAAATAATCTCTAGAACACCTAATTTAGTACTATTACAGTCCAGATGAAATGTTTATGTAATTTCCCTTCTTTTGAGATAAACTTCAGATACAGAGAGAAAATTGACTGTAAAAATGACATTGTGGGACTCTATATTTATCTTCTCTCAGTGATTTCCATAGCAAATTTACTCCATTTACCATTTGAAGGCTTTTTTTTCCTGTTGCCTTATTGTAAGCATGGCAAACTGAGCATGAAATTGTACCATCATGGTGTGTTTCTCCAAATCACACTTGTCACACTTGTAATCTCAGTAGAGGCAAAAGACAGATTTGGTGTCTGGGCTGCACTTGTAGCAGTGATCCCTCTGTAATTACAAAAAGACTGTTTTATTAAACACCACACCTCTGCTATTCCTAGGCTGGAGACAGGGAGGGACCTGTTGGGATTAATATTTAGAGAGGTGTTTTGCAGCCCCAGCCAGGAGCAGCACTTGGGTGTGATAGGCATTGTCAGGAGACAAAATTTAAAAGCCGTTGCCTCCAACTGATTAGTCCCATATGCATCCTTTGATGCTTAAAAAAAGGGTTCTTTTCCTCAGGGCAGTAATAAAATCATCCTTTTCTGTCTCATTGTCTAACTGCAGCCAGAGAGCTGCAGTATTTTTGGATATTCACCAGTCTGCCAAAGGCTGTTGGTGGGTTAAAATGAGTTCCTAGTGAGGAGGGGGAGACAGTCAGGCAGAAACACACACACACAGACAATATAAATCTTGTTTAAAGAAGGAAACAAAAGAGATCCTTTACACCAGATTTTTTTTCTTTACTTTTTATTTTCCTGATCTTTTTATGTCTTGCATTAGTAGTGCCTTCAATCCAGTATCTTTTCAGTTCAGGTTCTTGTCTGAATGCCCAGGGTCTTTGGTAAAACAAGGTGAAACTTGCTAGAATTGTAGAAGGTGAATCAAACCTCTGATGTCAATCAAAGTCTGGAAAACATCAACAAATCCACTGAAACCAGAGAGCAAACTGTCATAACTCCCAACCCCACAGGATCTGCTATTGGAGAGCAGCTAGAGAATGGGTGTTTGTGTGCAGAAAGATCATGGCACAGGGGATCTGATGGATGTGGAGCTGTGTAGTGTAGATGCATTTAAATATCACATAGATTTCATGAGGTTCAGAGTATGTGCTCAAGATGAGATTAGGCAGCATATGGTCCTGGTATCTGTGACTGTCAACACATCCCTTCCCTTCATCCATAGAAAACTGTCTTCAAGAGGTAACCTGCTGATGGGAAAAAATCACTTATTTATTGGCAGTCTACTCCAAAAGCCAAACTTAAAAAGCAAGAGTGGCATATTAGAAAATATTAAAGATCCAAGATAATTTCAATAAATATCCTTGTGAAATGTTTTGATAGATGGCTATATTTAAAGGGAGTGGCAGAGTCATTTTGGATAAAAAGCAGTGTCCTTTGGTGGTTTTGTTTTGTCCACAGAGGCACAGGTGACATTCAGTGAGAACCTAACTCCTAACCTTTGAATTGCTCCATCCACTACACGGTCTTGGTGCCCAAGGATATTCAGTGTTCAGCTTTCCCTGGCACTGGATGGGGGAGGGACTTTCTGACTAACATCCATTTCTGATGTGCAACAAAAATGCCATATGGAGTCAAATTGGTGATCGCGGCTGCTTCAAATAGAGTGTTATTTCTTATTTGTGACATCTTCACAAAAAAAAAATCCCTTCAAGCTTGTCTTTTAGTGCTGAGCTCTCACGTCTTATTGGCCAAGTCCTTGATGAAAACAGGGAACGATCTGGAGAAGTCGGTTTTACACAGGCATTTTTCTGTGGTTTATTTCAAAGGCTCCTATTATTAATAAATTGTAAAGAACATTCTTTTAATCTACTGCTGCACCTTCTTGTTGCCATGAATTCATTTCCTGTGATGATCATGGCAACACAAAGGGTGGCTCTGTAAATTCAGGGTTGTGCAGCGAGACCTGACAGAGCAGGGTCCCTGCAGCACAAGGCATGGAGTGTTCCCAACTCCCAGTTTTGGGTGGCAATTAGCTCCCTAATGCTCCCAACCTTCCCACCTCCCACCTCCTCTCACTGGGGATAATATTGACATTTAGAAGCTGCAGACAAATGCTGCAGTAAGGAAGGGAATGCTTTTTTAATGGAGGCTTCTGCCATAGCTGGGAGAGAGCAAATGTGTGTACACAATTTGCATGCATTTCAATGTGTATCTCCTGATGAGTTTCAGGGCACTGTTTGTTTCAGGGGGAAAAATAGCTGATGTAGTCACCATAATTGAATGAAGTCTATTTTAAATATTCTAATGTGGGAGAAAACCATTCTCTGCAGAAGGCCAAAGTGAGCCTGTGTACCTATGAAATCACATTTCAGTCCTCAAAATAGTCCTGGAGCCTTTTTTGGCTTCTGGCACAGATAAAAGTCCCTCAAAAGGCTTGATGGCAATGATGGATCCAGGACACTGCTAAGCCTGTCACTGACTGGGACATCTCCTTGGTCCCTTTTGTCCTTTGGCTTTAGGAATCGTTGGTCTCTGCCTTAGCCCTGGCTCTGCCTGCCCTAGAGCCTGTGAGGGACAGGTATGGACATGCACCTCAACACTTTTCCCTGGAGCTGCAGGCTTTTAGCACAAACCCCATGAGCCCACCCAGGACTCTGGCTAGATCCCAGGTGCAGCAGTGCTGTTGATGTGTAAATTCTTGGACCTCACCTGTCCAGATTAGGGCAGATGGCCCCCACAGCTCAGGGTCACACCTCTGTGGTCACCCCTGTATCTCTCTGGTACTATGACCTGCCCAGTGACAGGAGAACAGAAGCAATGATGAGGTGAAATTCCTCTGAAAAGCTGCTCCTCACCTTACCCCTTCCTTGATTAGTGACTTGGACTCTCAGCATTTCACACTTTGGGCAAACAGTTGTCAATCCCAAACCAAATCCTTCAGGAATTGCTTCCCCCCCCCGTATTCTGTTGCAAACCAACTTCAACTGTGTCTTTTCTTTCAATAATTTTGTTTTTAGGGTAAAGAATATAGAAGAGGTTTAGGAAATTGGATATGGTCATGTTCCATCCTGTGAATACAGCAGACACAGCTTCTTGTCTATACATGTGCTTAGTTACTCCTCATGGTCTTGGGTTGAAGGCTTCCAGCAAAAACCATCCAGCATCTTCCAAATTTGACATTGGGAATGGTCCTGTGCAGGGCCAGGAGTTGGACTTGATGGTTCTTGTGGGTCCCTTTCAACTCTGTGTATTTTGTGAATATATATACACATATACCCATAATATGTAATTTTATAGATTCATAAGATTGAAAAAAATTGTTCTTTAACCCTTTTTTAGGAGGAATATGAGCTGGGAAGTTTCTTATTTAGTGGAACTTGATTTTTAAAGAACTCAAGACACCCAGGAAAATGGCAGAAGTGGTGCAGGGGGGAGCAGAGGCAGGCAGCAGCAGGGATTCCAGAAACACAGCAGCTGGAATAATCCAGCAGATCTGGCACTGAGCTCCCCTCTATTTGCACCATGGCACTGGGGACTCTTGAGGTGAATTAGGGAATGATGGAAATAGGAGCCCACATAAAACATGCATTATTATCCATCCTGTATCCACAGCAAATTTTACAAAAGTGACAAATTCAATTTCTTTTTGTTAAATTTTGCAGTTGCCTGGAATACCAGGAAACAATGTGTTCCACCTGGATTTTTTACCTCGTCTCAGACCTGAAAAGAATTCTCTAGTCCACAAATGATCAAGATTAGTATTTGCTTTGCTTTCATGAAAGGTTACCTGTAGAGTGCCTCACATTCATTGGGAAATTTATTTCCTGATGAATCCAATTTACATTAATGTGGGCTCATTAAAAGATAATTATTGTGCTGAGAAGAGGACCACAGCATCCATCAATAGAACATCTGTAATTGTTTTAGTCGTATGATAAAGAGATAATTCTGAGTTCAGCTTTTCATAATGCCACTCTTATAAATGTCAAAACTGGATCCTTATTGTAGCAGCTATGGCAAAACTTAATTACTCTGATAATTATTATCAAGAAGCAGATGTCTCGCACCAGCTCACCTTCTCTCCATTAGCACAGTATAGAAACCTTTAATATTTTAACAATCGGGACTTTGAAAGAGACTACAAGGGTCATAAATGTTAAAATATCTGGATCAGCCAAGCTTTGCTTGGAGGAAATTAGCACTTTTGAAGGCAGCATTTGGAAAGCTGTTATACAGTGGTCCAGCTGCAAAACTCTTCTGTACAGTTTCCCAGCACTGGAATAGATTTAGTGAAGGCACTAAAGAGAAAATTTGGTTTTATCTGATGAATTTGGCTCCGTGTGTGGAAGCACACATTAGAGTCCTGGTTGTGTTAGCAGCCTCACCCCCTGATTAACACTCTATAACAATAAATAACAATCCTTGCATTTGTAGATCTCTATACCTTCTTGTTCCAAGTATTTCATTAAGTAACTAATTAAGCATCAGAGCACCTAATAAACTGGGAAGATGCCCTATACAACAGAATTCATGGGTTTTAGCCTTGATAATTTCTTCTTGGTGTAGGCAAACACACACTTGATAAGAGGGACAAAAAAAATAAAGGAAATGAACAGTCAGGAGGAAGCAGAGGGGCAGATGAAGGATCCAGTCCAGTGCTGGAAATCAGTGGAAATGCTGTGTGAGGTGGTGGGGATGTCCATGTGTGCTGCTGGCAGAACAGGTAGTTCTCTCACCTGCCAAGGGGAGTGTAACACCAGCCAGCAGAAAATTCACTCCCAGGGATGCCCTGGGGACTGCAATTCCATGCCTGGGAGTGGAACTAAAGGGACAAACAGACCTCATACTGTCCCTTCCACCCAAGGGCCATCCATCCTGGGATTCTGTGATGCCACACAAGTGCCTCCATGGCAGCAGCAGCTCTGCCATTCCATGTGCATCTCTGTAGTGAGCACTGGGTAAATTCTCTGCCTCACTGGGAAGTGTATACAGGAAAAAAATATTTACTGATCCCTCTGACAGTCAGAAAACCCAGACAGTCAAGAGTGAATTCATAAACAAACTGACTACAGAGGCTCTAAATGTCCAGAAAAAACAGCAAAAGAGAAGAGAAAAAACTCAGCACCATTTGATTCAAAGAATATGCATTAAATTCTCATTCCTAAGGTTTCCTTTCTAGTTTGTACTTGCAGAAGGCACTGGTAATTGTAAGGACATTTTTCAGCCTGAAACTTTGCTCATCTGTTTGAAGAACACCCTCACTAGGACCCGAGTCACGCACCCAGGTTTGGAGTAGTGGCTGCAATCTACCACTTTGATTAAGGAAGTCTAATTTAAAATTACAAATGTATTTTTCAAACCATTCTTTCAGTTCTGCAAATGCCGAGATTCTTTGTGAAGTGTAATACAGTTACTTTCATGTAGTAATACAGTTCTCAGTGTGTCTCAGATAACATCAGGCTCTTACATATTCTGACTAGGCAATGAATTTCAGTTGATAATGATGTTTGGGACATTAGTACCTTTCATCTGCAAATACTGAAGAAATACAAAAACAATACAGGAACCTCAGAGCAGGATTTCTGATGGGCTGACCAAGGCACGAAATGTGGGCCGTGATTCATGTCTCACAGTGGGTCAGGCTCTTCTCTTTCCACCCCGGGCTCTCAGATCGTTCCCTGTACAATGGGCTCAGAGCCAGATCTAACATTGTATTTTTATGGCACTGCAAAGCACAAACCACCTCCCACTGCTTCTTACATTTCACAAAGGTGGGAATATGACTGTGATCCGGCTCGACTCAGGAGTTCATCCATATTTAGAAAGGCATTTAGCACATCCCAGGCCAAGTTTACATATGCATATGCATGGTTTGAAGCAAAGCAAACGCTGTAAGACCAAACCCAGCTCGCATGAGGGAACATCCAGTGCTGTGACACGGCTGCAAGACTGAGCAGGGTGAGTCTGGCGTGAAACCCAGGCCTCTGGCTGCCCCAGCTGAGTGCTTTCACACTTCCCTGCTGTTCTGCCCCACATGTGCCACACGCTTTGCAGAAAAAGTCTTTTCTGAAGATATTCAAAAGACACAGCATCATTTTACTGGAATTACTGCAGAGACCAAGTTGTCATGAATCCACCAGTGCAGATTACTGAGATAGCAATGCTGTTTCTACACAGGGTTTTTTATCTTAAACCAACCCATGATTAGAAGAAAGTTCTGTATATCACAGTAAAAAGCAGGGATCCTTGAGTTCCCTCCAATATTTTTAAAGGCTATCACTATCACAGATAGGGTAGAGGAAATATACCTGTCTGTGGAAAGTTAGATGGAAATAGATAAAGACTGTACCTGCAGCTGAAATAATGACTGAAGGAGCTGTCTTCAGATGAACAGCACACTTCTGAAATACCCTGTCGCAGAGCATTTTTTTCTGAAGTTAAGCCTAGACAGAATCTCTCCTAGGAATAGGGAAAATTGATTTGCTTACTGAATTGCTCACAGGAAAAGCTGATGTTGAAAGTTAAAGTAATTACAAAGAATGGAAAACAATTGGGTCCAAATCAGAAGGTTTTTTAAAATCGCTGCTCCTGCCTTTGACTTAGGCAGTAATGCAGGGCTCTGCTCCCATCGCAGCGAGGATTTGAAATGGATAAATACATGAGCACTCATTGAGCATACATGGTAATGTCTGAAAAACAGATCTATAATTTCTTTCTTCTCCCTCTTGCTTGGTTTACCGAGGTGTCCCTGGGGTGCTCATTGTTAAACATATTCATAAAAGTCCTCCAACTCTAAGAGAAGGGAAAGACACAGAGAAAAATCCTGCTTTTGGTTAAAGCTGAGCAGCACCAGTAGAATTTGCCAGTGGCTCAGCTCCTCCCTCGCTGTAAATTAGCACTTACAACTCCAAATGGAGTTTTGTAGTTTCCACCAGCTTGTTCTGCTTGCAGCATTACAAGTGGCAGCTGAGTTTGGCTCGTCCTGCTAGAACAAATAGGAAAAGGAGAGAACAGAATATCCTTTGCCAGCACTTTCCAGATGATCTTTCTTTGTGATAGAAGTATTTGTATTTTAATAAGTGCCTTTTTCACACAGTCCAGCTACTTTTTCTTGAGCCTACAGAGGGAAGACACAAGCAGATCCTCGATGGGTGCCAATTGATGGTGCTCCAGCAGTGAAATGACAAATTCTTAGAGCACAAACCTATAACTCCTCACCTGTAGCCAACGGTGTTGTTACTGTGAGGTGGGGCTGGTGGAGCAGCTGTGAAAGGCACCTGAATTATGCAGTGACCTGACACAGACTGGAATTTTCCCACTGAGGAAGTCCCTGCTTGCTGTAGTGGTGATTGTGCAACCCCAGCTCTGGTTTGTTGCTCTTTCCTTTCCTTGCATTAGAAAATAGTAGGTGTACTCTGCAAACCCACACTTTCCTTATGAGATCTCCATCTTGTGCTTTAAAATCTATATTATATGAAATGTCAACCTGTCCACTTTTGTCACTCTGGATACAATAAATATCAGGTTAATAACAATGACTAGTAGAAAACCAGCTCCATGGGAGCTGGGGTGGGTTAGCTGAAAAACTCCACTGATTGAAAAAGAGTTAAAAGCCATGCCATCCTGTCACCTTGCAGTGTGACAGTGCTCCCTGCTCAGCCTTCACTTCCCTTCCATCTCAACACCAACTGCTGCTCTGACAGTTCCCACAAGGATCCAAAGGCTGGAGAGGGCCTGGCCAGGCAGCTCATCCCTGTTCCCTGAGCTGCAGCAAGTGAGGAGTCATCACACTCCCACTTTTGCTGGTCTGGAACATTCTCCTTAGGAATCTCTGCCTCGAGGAAACTCACCAGACTCCAAATAAGCGAGCAGAAACATCAATGCTAATTTTAAAATGGCTCTAACCTTCTGTTGTCCTCATCATTGATTCGTGATTGGAAAAAAAGAGCAGAGTAGGATTTGATAGGTGACCTCTGACATGAAAGAATACAGCAGTGCACAGCCAGAAAGGGAAAAAAAGAAGGGGAAAAAGATAAAGGAGAAAGTTTTAGGCCCTATAGTGCATCACATGCACGTATATGACTGAGAAAGTATAAGAAACCATATGTTTCTTATTCCAATTGTCCTCTGCACCCTTCTCTCCGAAGAGGGGATAGTAATGAAGTTTTATTACACATAAAATTAGCTTCTCTAAGTGCTACCATTAACTAGATAATAAAAAGAGTTGCCTGAATCTTGCAAAAGAATTGTTTTTTAAAATGTCAGTTAATTGCTAAATGACTCCAGCTCCTTTCCAACTACTTTATCTTTGCAACAGTGAAGACTTCAGCAACTGACTGAAAGGTTTTATGTCCCTCTTCTTTATTCCTTGCAAGGAAAGGCAAAAGACAGAGGCAACATCTTACACATCGCAGCAACTTTTGGTGTTGGGCATCCAGTCTGTCCGTGGCCCCTTTAGTGCCCCCAGGACAGACTGACCCACCAAATAACAGCTCCTTGGGGTGTTCAGGGCTCTCCCAGGCCCTGCCTCAGACCTGGTGCCACATGGATGTTCCAGAAGGAAGAGTTACCAAAAAAATTATCACAAACATGCCTTCAAACATAACTGTACATCAAAAGAAGTCTTCTTTGGATTGGTGGGGATGGGTCTGTAAGCCCTGAGTTGGGGTTTAAACTATTTCAGGTGAGGTGTTCTTCCCTGGAGCCAGGGATGAACCAACAGAGAACAAACAAACAAAGTGGAATGAGGCAGAGATGGGGGGAAGATCCACACCAACAGCAGCAAAGCCCTGTTTGGAACTCCTTTCAGGCATGTTCATTTCTTCTTGTTGGGGATATTCTGTGTGAGGCTGGGATCCCATTCCGGCAGCCCCTGGGACCTGACTCTGCTTGGTTTTGCCCAGCTCCAGTTCTGTGAATTCCTTTACATCTGCTCTCCTTGCTCAGTTAAACCTAGTTCAACAAAGCTTTCCAGAACAGGTTTAACATTAGTCTCATACTTTGAAATAGTTTCAGTTGAAGCCTATGTGTGTCTGGCTGGAGTAAGTGCTGATGTTGTGAGCAGCTTTGGAAAAGCCCATCAGTTGTGTGCCTCATGCCTGAGCATCCCCATGCAGAGCACTCCGATTTGAGAGCAAAGGATCCCAGGGACATTGGAGAAGGCTTTCTGGGAGCAAAGGATCCCAGGGACATTGGAGAAGGCTTTCTGGGAGCAAAGAATCCCTGGGACATTGGAGAAGGCTTTCTGGGCCTAAAGCATCATCAGGAATAGAGAACTGCATCCCTGTCTCTTCCACGTCCTTATCCTTCAAGAGTTCTGTTTAGATTATTGTATAAATCAGTATGAGTCACGTTTGACTTTGTCTTTATCCAAGGATGCTGTCTAAGCTCTTCTGATCCCATACAGAAAAAACACTCCTTGCCACCAAATCTTGTCATCTTTATCCAGTTTTTCTTGGATGAAATGTCTGTGGGACTCAAATGGGACCTCAAATGAGGTTAGTTCTTAAAGTCTTACAGGATCTCATATCAAATAGGTGGAATTTTCTCCAGCAGAAAGGCCACGTCTAGGCAGTGGCCAAACTCTGCACTAGGTTTTAATAGGGAGCTCAGAGAATTAATTGTTGGCAGTAATGAGAACTCATGTCCATCTCCAAAGCTGGAACCTGTGGTTGAAGAGAATTGCTTGGGAAGACATCCAGCACTGATTGTTTTATGTGAGATCCCAGTGACTTCCATGGGGATTCCTTTATGGAAAGTCAGTGGAATATGGCACCTTGGTCACTGCTCTGTAAGAAGCTTTAAGGACTTCAGTGATTTCTATGGCTTCAGCTGCCCCACAAGAGATGGTCTGAGCCATGTGCTGTGGTTCTGGGCTGACTGTGTGGGTGATGCAGCAAAGCCAGGTGAGAATTAAGTGGGTTATGAAGTGCTTCTGAATAAACTCCTCACCCTACACTGTCAAATTGTCTCTTCTAGATAGAGCCACAGAAAAAAAAATATTTGACTCAAGTTTGCAGAGTTATATCATATTCCTGAGACAATTTTCCATATCCTGGCACATAAAATGTAAATTTTCTTTAGGTGTGCTGACGGTCCTTCTGAAGAGAGATCAGAGGAATCTTAAATGTCTTAAAGCAAATCAAGCTCACCAGATATGGTTGTGCTTTTGAATATGCAAAATATCATGTCTGGAAGGTCTTTTAGCCAGGAGTCTCTGAGCTGCTGATGTTCAGGCCGTTGACAATTCCACTTTCTCTTCCCACAGTGCAGATGTTCACAGTGCTGTAATGCTATTTATGGGTAAAGAAAGATGCTATTACAATACTCTGGTAATGAAGGGAGAGTTCTGTGGGTTCATTGCTTCTTTGTTAAATACAAAACCCAATAAAGGGATTTGGAAGATGTCTGGGAGGGATAACTAGCAGAGTGAAAAAATAAGGAAAAGGAGAGAGACCGATGGAATGGTAAAGATCAGAACACACACAGGCAATTCCCTCTGGTTTATATTCTGATCACACAACAGTGTTACTCTGCAGTAACTCCTTGTAGCTAATAGTTTATAAAACAAAATTAATCTGGAGAGAAAAGCAGGTATTACACATTTGTAAAAGGAGAAGAGGAATTTGACCTCATCGAGAGACATTAGTGAGGAATAACTGGGGGGGAAATTCTCAAAAGTCTTACATTGCACTTTGAAAATGGATGTAGGATCTGTGTAGCTGTGATGCCAGAACATGCCCGAGTACAAGGAGCTTTGTGCAGCTGCTCCTCGAGGGGCCTGGCAGCCAGGCCTGGCTTTATCAGTGCCCCACGTGTGCTCCAGCAAAGCCAGAACCATGTCAGACAGCACAGAGAGATCTGATGCAGCATCAACAGTTTACACACTTAAACCCAGTCACACATCAGCTTTTAAACTTTCTATCACTTCTGAAAGTAAGATTTAGATTCCTGATATGAAGAACTTCTGAAGATTTTCTTCTGCAGCTGAAGCAAGTCGGCGACTGCTGTTTCCTGGGTTATGTGGATGTTGCCTTTGGCTGCTGGGGCCAGTTTAAAAAGTGGCAGTCACTGCAGTGGGTTTGCAGGGCCAGGTTTGGTTGTGGGGGACCACAGGAGTGAGAAGATTCTGTGAGAAGCTGCCAGAAGTTCCCCCATGTTCCATGGAGCCAACGCTGGCCAGCTCCAAGACAGATCCAACACTAGCCAAGGCTGAGCCTGTCAGGGTTTACAGGAATAGCAGAGTTAAGATGGGGAAACCCCCAAACCTGTGCGTTTGCAGTTGGTGGGAGGAGTGAGAACAAGTGAGAGGAAGAGCTCTGCAGACCCCACGGTTGTATTTTCTGTTCTCTGTCCAGGCAAGGACGGCAGTTACAGAGTGGCTTGGAGGGCACCTGGTGCCACCAGGGACACCCCACCCAGGCACTGCCAAGGCAGCACATTTGGACTCTGTTTGCCAAGCTGTCATGTTAGCGGAGGCTCTGGAATGATTGGTGATTTCAGGATGTTGTTTCCTAAAGAAACTGGAAATGCTGGGAAATGAACTCCTAAAATACTGTGTAATGTGTGTAACTCTTTTGAAAAGTGTTTTGGAGTATCAGCTCTTTGAGGAGGTGAGCACTGTGCATATTAAAATGATGCCTTTTCAAAGCTCTGAGCTGTTGCTAAAATGTTACAATAAAAAAGTCATTCCCTCCCAAACACATTACCAGTTAATGCAAACACAGGATTTTTTAAAAAGCCATTCCATTCCTTGGTGCTGAGAGCAAGGAAACAATCCAGAGGCTGCAGCCTCATGCCAGTGACCTCCAGTGTTCCCCTGGAGAAGAGCATCACGCTGGGGCTGTGGCTCTAATTAGGGGACGATAGGCAAGGAGAGCTCCAGAACTTTTGAATGGGGTCAAGAATAGTTTTTGATCAACTAACAGAGGCATCTTAGGATGAAAGTCATGAATGTTAAAAGCCATTTCAAAACAGCATTGGAATAATATCAGCAACACTTCCAGCACCTGAGATCAAATAAGCAATTGTTTTGTGGAAATTCTTGATCAAAGACAGCAGTTCCCTGCCTGCTGCATTGCCAGGCTGTGGGAGGGGAAGTAAGCACCAAAATTCAGGTGTATCTCAGCTTCAAACACTGTACAGACATGGGCAGCTGCACTCTGCAGGAGCTGAGGATACATCCCTACCTCCAGCACTACAGGAAACAACAGAAGTATTTTCCTACTCGAGTTCCAGATGCAGGGAGAAAAAAGGATGTTACCAAGGGGAAAATGCAATATGCTGACCATCTGGTGAGGCACTTGCAGGCAGGGTGAGATCTCAGCTACAGGAATGGATCCCCCACATCTCTCTTAGCCAGACTGCCAGGCAGCAGAGATGCAGAAAAGATTTGGCTATTAAGAGGTGCTGAGAAATACCGTGGTACTTGAGAGGATTAACATAACCAAGTGCAGGCTTCAGCTGCTTGACTCTTTGTATGTTTTGCACTTATGTAACACAATGTAGCAATAAATAATGCAATATTGCATTAGACCATATGTTGAACATTAGCAGGAGTGATGTCACACACTAATTACTGTGAACAAATGACCTATGATTTCAAATCCATTATTTCAGAAATGTGCAAGTTTAACCCTGTTTCAAGTGGGAAGGACCAGGCAGGTCCTTGCTGAGGAGGCTGCTGTGAGGTCAGGCTGGGTCTCAGTCCATGGGATTGGGATCAGCAGGGTCCCTGGGCAGGCAGAGGCCTGGCTGGGACAGAGCTGGAGACCAGCACAGCTCCAGTCTAGCTCAGGCAGTAGCTGAGGGTCCAGGGCTGAGCTGAAATGCAGCCTCTGGGTCCTTGGGCTGTGGGTGGTGGTCCCAAGGGAGGCTGGGCAGGGCTGTCCTGTGCACCCAGGACCCTGACAGAAGAGCCCAGTACAGAGAGCAGGACTGGAATGGCACTGCTGGGGGATTCTCTCCAGTGAGGAGCTTTCCCATTGTCCAGGAGCCCTTTGGAAGTCACTCCCAGCTGTGCTAACCCTCTCTAGAGGGTCTGTTGTGTCAGGTCGTGCACAGAATCGGTGTTGGAAGGGACCCACAGCATCATCCGGTCCAACTGTGTGACATTGGTTCAGTTTGACCAGAATTTGACTTTTGCTTACCAAATGGAGCTTCCTTTCCAAGCTAACTTTTTAACCATCCCATCTTTGAGAACCTTCCTCAGAGGGATGGGTCAAATTTGGAACATGCTGTCAATGCCAAATTCTCTCCCTTGTGCGATGCAGAGGTTACATTGGTGTTCAGCCTTTAGATTCTGAAAGCTGTGTAACAAACTAATGTTTACAGACTATCATTCCTTATTTCTCTCCTTGGAATCAGGCACAGCATAGATATTTTTGATAAATTTTTAAATATATCCACCTGGTAGTCAGGTTGAGCAGTGTTCATCCTAAAGGCTCAAAAAATAGCACATTGCAAGTGCAGTTTTTACTTATTATGCAAGGCTTCTTCTGCAAGCAGAAGTGAAGAGTGGGAGAGGTGGAGATACAATCCCATGTGTTGATGGAGTGATTACTTCAGGAATTCATTTATGTTTGCTAAAAAACTTTATGCAGATTTGTCCAGGTCATTTGGAGCTCTGCCTCTCAACTGTGCACATGCTGAGGATTATGAAACCCCACTGAGTTCTCATCTTCTGAATTCCTTTTATCTTGTTTTCACTTTGGACTGCATCATACTGAAATTTAGTGGGAATATGTTACTTCCCTAACTGCAGAGTTGCCATAATGCATTTAACATGGCCTGCATATCAATTACATTCCTATAATCATGGATTAAAGAGTCTGGAACGGCGCATATAAAGAAATCAAGAATTTAGTTAGGTTTTATAACTGTGGGCTTGGAGTCAGTGAGAAATAAAAATGCATGCAGACTTGGTTTTCCTTCTCTTCCCTTCCTTGGGCAGCTGCCCAAATGTTGCATCTCTGAGTTAGAAAAAGGAGTTGGGTTTGGCTTCTGTACAGATTCCACATTCACTGAGCTGCTTTCTTCATTTAGTGAGCGCTCTCTCTGAGCAACACTGGCCACATTCATCTTTATTAGGCTGTAATGGGAGGCACTGCACGGGAAGCCTTGATCCTGAGCTCTGCATAAAACTGCAGCTTGCACATGCTTGAATCCTACCAGCTATTAGCTCAATAAATTTATAATTGATATATAGGTGTAAGTCTTCCACATCAGCTGCCTGAAAGCAAGAGTTATGAAATTTAATAAACTGCCTGTGTCCTTGGAGCTGTGATCTCCCTTCATGGGGGAGAACAAAATGTCCATCAGTGCTCCTGACAATTACTAGAATCGTTGTTAATGTACTATGAGGAGTAATTCACCATCAGGGCAAGCTCTAAGACACAGTAGGCAAATTTAAAATATTTTATTGTGCTAATATTACAGTTACAAGTGATATTTTAAAGCAATTTGCCATGATAATGTCAATGCAGTGCTAAGTAGTTCCTTTTAATGCTGTTCACAGAGAAGCTGATATCCACACAGATGTAGCGAGGCTTCTGAAAGACTGGCTTAATACAAGGGAAAAAGCAAAATCAGTGTGATCCAGCGCAGTTGTGAGGAGAAAGGTGCTGGGTGGGTTTTGGAGGGGGCGAGTGCCTGAGACCAAGCAGTGTTGAGGAACAGATGGAGCCAGGACACACCAGTGACTCCACCATGGAACTGGTGCAGTGCAATTTACATCTTTTTCTTTCTAAGGAGAACAGAAATGCTATAAACATATGCAAAAATAGTTAACAGCTACCTCCAAGGCACTCTTTCACCACATTCCTAGGATATTAAGACAAACTAATCATATCTCTAATAAAGAAATGCTGTTTTTCCTCAGCGTTGTGCAAGGGAAGCAGCATCTTCCTGGAGGTGTGTATTTGATGAACTGCAGCACTGATTATTTGATTGATTTAACTATCAGAGAGGTTATAATAATAATAAACCAATTCAAGACATCATTAACTAGCAGAGCATTTGAAATAATACAAATGAGACAATGATTCATGAGCATGTTCAGATTTATTTCTGTGGACTGTTGGGGTTCTTAGGTATTTGGAGGCAGTTTACACAGGATTATGGACACTTATGTAATGCTGTTTTCTGAGAGAAATTCTTGATCATAACTAGTTTGGAACCAAGCAGAAAATAAAAAGAGCATCTGGAACATCAAAAGGAAAGAAACAATATCTCCAGAAAGACTTAGAAAAATGCAGAAATTTACAGAGAGCTCAGCTCAGGGTCAGAACGGGAACTACCTCCTGCACCAGATATTGGACAATTAGTTACCTCAAATTTGGTTTGGAAGGCTTTGGAAAAGAAATGTTTTTTTGTTATGCTTTTGTTTGTGCTCCTTCACCTATGGGTGTTTTAATTATGCAAATGTGTGCCTTAACACAATTGTGGAGACAAATATTGCTGGTATTTGTGAGTGCTGGGGATGCCTGGGGTAAAGGCTGATTTTTGAGACACTTGTGAAGCTGCCATGGGATTAAAGAAATGTAATTTATAAATGCATTCATTTGATTGGTGAAACATCTGAGTTTCCATTGCTGTCTCCTGTAGTCCATATGAGTTTGCCTCCCCACACTGATGGTTTGAGGATCTTTAGCATAAACAAAGACTTTGTAATAATGGCTTCCCCAGCTCTCCTTCCCTCTGACACCATGCACATCCTTTACATCCAATGGGAAAA
The DNA here is from genome assembly GCF_015832195.1 of Motacilla alba alba. Taxonomy (NCBI): domain Eukaryota; kingdom Metazoa; phylum Chordata; class Aves; order Passeriformes; family Motacillidae; genus Motacilla; species Motacilla alba. The sequence continues at coordinate 18,646,311 of NC_052025.1, read as the reverse complement.
ACTGATCTCCTGCAGAGACTTTGGAAGCCACAGAAGAGACTCCTCTTCCCTTCCCGAGCCTCACCTGAGACCAGGTGGCCTTAACGTGGCTATTGGAGGTTTCATTCACATTTTCTACGGTTCCTCTTTATTGCTGCAACAAAGGACTTCCTTTAACTAGGCCACCCATTAAAGATCAGATACTTTTATCCTTTCTTGCCAGACACAAACTCTTTTCTCCTGTCCATAATATTCTTCGCCTGTTTCTGCTCCATAATCAATGTAGGCAGTTTTATTAGTTCCAGGATCTAATTTAACATCAAAAGAATCAGACCACCTCTCTGGTGTGTGAATGACTGGCAGACCTGATTCAGGGAGGACATAAGGCACGCTTAGTATTTTACAGATCCAGGTTTTCTGTCTGCCAGCATCGCTGCCTTAAATGCAGGCAGAGCTAAGGGAAACCATGGTGGGTACAAAAGCAGCAGTAAAGAGTTTTTTGTGCCAGATCCCCAAAGTGTGCCTGTAAAAATATTTCCTAAGGCAGCTCTCCATCACTGCTCGTGTTAAACCTTTTAAGTCCATGTGTAATCTGGTAAATCTTATTCATCCAGATAGATGGATTGGAATGAGAACTCACCCTGCGAGGAAAGACTGGCCTGGAGAAGATAACAGTTCTTATTTGTCATCCTCTGTTATTGTAACCATATTACAGGGGATAATGAAGTGCAAGGGACAGCAATTAGTCGGTGGCAGCACAAGTGATAAGCGCAGCACCAGGACTTTCATATACTGTGGTGTGCAACGCAGCCTATTGATTTAACGGCGGGTTTTCTCCCTTTCACTCTCCGGTAAAAAACAGCACAGAGATTTATGTGAGCAGCACTGCTTTGGAATACAGATCAGGCTGGAGAAATGCTGGTGTGAATCTTTGGATGCTCACAGTTTAACAAACCCCAGCCTAGGTTAATTCATAAAGTGCTTTCCAAAGGGGCTGGATGCCGTGTGGTCCCCGGTAGGGCTCCTTGGCTCCGTTCCTCACACCTGACTGCCGATTAATCTGCCTTTTAACTGTGCCTGCATGGAGCCACATGCTTGGAGCCACCAGCAATGTGTCTCTCTCCAGGCCTCTCCGAACTGGGTCACCCTTCAGCTACTGGTTAGTGGGAAATTATTCCCTTTGAGATTCCCAAGCCGCTCCATGGGGCTGACTATTGTCATGTTCTGGCATTGAGATTGCAGAACAGATTATGGGCAATCTGTCAGTTCAGGCTGTTCAAGGAGAGATGAAAAATCAGACACGTGTTGCTCTCACACACTGAGCAATTGGAACAAAGACAACAGAAAAAATTTTTTTCCCCATTTATTATTCCATTATTATTTCCTATTTTAATATGGCAAGCAAAGCATGAAGTGCACCTTGAATAAAGAGCTCTGATGATGTATGGCCCTTGGCATTATCAAAATGTTCCCGTGGATCTCAATGGAGAATAATTTCGGGTGTCTTGAGTCGGTTTTGATATTCAGCAGCTTCCACAGATCCTGTGGAGACTGAACCCCACCCCAGAAATCACCTTTGGTTGTGCCTAGGAACACACTTCACTTGTCAGGGCTGAGGGCAATCAACTATAGGCTGATGATGCATTTGAATTAGTTTGTAATTAATGTTTCCTGGCACAATTTTAAACTTGAAAATGAAAATCTAGAATTTATTGTTTATCTTGGAGGGGATTTTAAGATCAATTGAAATCATGGCCTTTGAATACAACCAGGCCACCAACATGGTAGGAATTCTTGCATGCACTTCCAGAAGTCCAAGGCCAGGTTGGATGGAGTCTTGGAGCAACCTGGGATAGTGGAAGGTGCAATGAGATGGTCCTGAAGGTCCCTTCCCATCCAAAGCATTCCCTATTCCTCCCTCTCTAACCTTGAATTATGTAACATAATGAGTTGCAGGCTCTGCCTTGAGCAGGGTATGGCTTTTTTTGGCTTTGTCTCAGATAAATAATCATCTGCCAGTGAACATGTTTAATATTGTCACCTAATATTGTAGGTTAAAAAGGGAATGCGTTGGAAATTTCATTCTGGTAAACAAGCAGTGAGATGACAAATGCCACAAAAAACAACTCCAGTCACTGCCATGCTTAATGTTTTCTAGTCTTGGTTTTATATCAGCTTCCAATTACAACTGCAAAGGCAGAACCCCAATGCTGATGTAATTAGAAGACATATAAGCAAATTAAGAATTGAACAAATATTTCAGAGCTTAGAATAAACAATCCTAATAACCTTTTTGGCCATTAAAGAAGCCTATTTTTTATTCTAAATAAAGGACATTCTGGCAACGGCTGAACAAGCATGAGAAAGTTGTGGGGAATTTGAGTTAGTGGGATGATTTACTGTGGGGCAAGAATTCCCTCCCAACCCCGGCCCTGGTACAGATGGTTTCTTGTGCTGTCTGTTGGCCAGGGCAGTCACTGGCTGGATCCTCAGCTCTTGGATTAAACCAGAAAACAGCCCCATGGATGCTGCACCCCCTGTGCCCTCAGGCAAGCTGTAGGAGTAATGATCCAAAAGGGTTTAGGAGTTTTATTGCGGCAGGGATGCAGCAGGGGTCAAATCTGTACCAGAAAACCTATAACTAAGTCTGTAATTCTTTTATGGGCAAAGCTGCAGGGATTTCTGCTTGATTAAGGATTGCATGATTGAGGCCAGTGACATTAACAGGCACAATGTCCCCTCTGCATCTAAAATAGTGATCAAACATGACAGGAAAAACCATGAAATAGCAAAATCCCAACACTTTCTTGCTGGTAAGAGTGGCTGCATGCTTCCCGTCCTTCCCAGCTCTATAAATGGGATTTATTTCTCTTTTTGTTTCTGCCATTCAAAGCAATTTTTGGAACTTCCCTGTTGTATTTAATGCATACCTCTTGCCTGTCCAGGCTCTGCTCTTGCCCAGCTTTGTTTTAAGGCTACATGATCAATAAATGTCACTGTTGAAGTGCTTTGCCAGTTCAGGTATCAGAAATGAAAACAGAAGCTCCAGCTCTCTTTTACTGGTTGTGACAAATTGATTCTTTTTGGTCTACCTTGCATTTCTCTCACTTCATGTGTCTGAAGAGAGGGGGATTTCTCAGCTCCTGCTGCTGGACCAGTCTGAATTCCAAGATCCTTTAAAGATTTGTTATTAAATTTGTCTTGTGCTCATGTAAAATGGGAAGCAGTGGGATTCTTATAATTTGAAACCATTTGTGTTTTGGCAGTTAAAAATACTAAAACAGAGACTGGCCATGCAGAATGAACCTGCACTTGTAATTACAATTTGTCCCTGAATACTCAGGGCTGTGCAATTAGGTGAGGAATTATATGCTTAAAGGACCACTTGGGCACTTTATGGCCAAATAAAACCATAACTATTCATAAGTACAGGTGCATATATGTTTGCTTAAAAAGAAACAACAAACAATTATTGGATCCCCAGAGGAACATTTGTTCCCTTTCCCAGGAAATAAGAGGACTGACTTGTGCTGAAGGAAGGATTTTTATCCTTGCTGCACGAAGCCTTACCAGGATTGTTTTCCAATTACTGTTTTGAGCCACAGCACAAGTTCAGGAATGGATTAATCTGAAACTTTACTTGTAGCTCCCTAAAATACATCCACAGTTTACTCTATTTTACAGCCAGTTTTGCTGAGACACAGAAGTGTAGAGAACTTTGCCACTTGGTTTAGCTTCTTTTCCCCCCAGAAGTCCATTAACGAACACTTGCTGTTCTTAAGAGTTTGTGACATATATGAAATGTAGAACTCACATTTCTTCAGAGTTGGTTATTGAACTGAGTGTGCATTTTTGTCTGCTGGAATCTGTCCCTGAGATTTCCAATTCCTTTTGCTTAATTTCTGTGTTCTGAAAGTTTTTAAACTGTCAGCAAACATGTTTTACCAGTCTTCACCTTATGGCAGGAACTGAACCCTACTTTCATTAAGGGGTGGAAAGGGATGCCAGTTGGATTCTTTTTTCCTCAGATCCCAAAGGAGGAGGTATGGGTGAGCAAAAGCTACCCTGCAAAAAAAAAAAGGAGCAGGTGAAATATGTACCCACTGAAAAAAATCAGAAGAGCTTTAGTCATCTATGCAGAACACATACAACACCTAATTAAATCAGGTTTCATTGAAATTAAAATAAACAGCCTGAATTAATGAATGCAGCTTGTGAGGAGCACTCAGCTCCCATTGTGCAGGCAGACTTTACACGAGGCATTTTTGATAAGACATTCTGGGGGGCAGAAGCTGTCACTGCGTGTTTGTACCGTGGGGAAGGGCAGAGGACAGGACAGAGATCTCTGCTCTGGCACCTGGATGTGTCCCAGCTCCTCTGCTCCCTGCTGGGTGACCTTTGGCAAGGCACATCTCATTTCTGACAGCCTCTGAAAGCATTTTGTATTCTCCTCAGGAGTAGCAATATTTAGGAACAAAGCATCATTGTCCCAGTAATATGTGATTTGCGTGCTGCTTTATTCCACAGGATGGGGCTTAAACAAAATTTATGGGAAATGCTGGCTTGTGCTGGATCTCTGCACAGGAGTGAATCTTACCCAAGATCAATAGAGTCATTCCCCAGCCCTGTGGGTTTTGAGTGCCACAGCATAAAGGAATCAGGTCCTTCTCCAACAAAAGCACTATGCCTCTGCCATAATTGCTAAGCTTGGGAATTGGATAAATACTAACTTCTGGGTTTCCAGTGTTTTCCATTTCTTTGTGACCATTAATGAAATTACAGCCCTGCTAATAACAATGTGACATCCTGGCCATGGGAAAGGTATGTGGGAAATGTCAGAAATGTGAATTTGAGTGAAAAAGGCACAAGTCCTCACCTGTTGTTATCCGGCTAACTTCATCAAGGTGACACAGTGTTTTCAGAATGCATGGGAAGTGGTATTTTCAAGTGATTATTTTGATTTTCCATAAGATTTGGCCACCTCTGATGGGCTGGAGGAGTCCAGCACCTCTTCGGCAGAGACTGGTGGAAACAGCAACTACAACAGTGAGTGGTTTCCAACAAATCCAATGGCTCCTGTAGGGCGGTGGGATCTGAGGGAGCTGCTGCCAGCCTGTCCCTGGGCATGGTTTCTCTCTTGAATGGCACATAATGCTCTGGACCCCAAACCTGAGGGATGCTGAGGCAGAAACTCAAGGGAATTGAGTAGTTTCATGCAGTGTTTCAGTTAACTGGGTCAGATTTTTAAATTCATCCCAAACCTGTGCTTTAGGCAGCTGGATGGATGCAATTTATAGTTCCGTGTCCTTAAATGCTGCATGTTGTACCACAGGCCTGCCTGGTGCCAACCTGGGCCATTTGACACCTCCAAAACACCCACTGGGGACACGAGACTGCTGCTTCTCCCTTAATATGGTATTCTGAGGTTAAAGAGATGTTAAAGCTTCTTCTGATCACTAAAGACCTAATGGAGTTTTACATTAACCAGCTCTAGGTCAGTACGTCCTGGCCCCATTTCAGCTTGGGTCAATCACAGGGCACAGGATTGGATGTTCTGGCTCAGTTTATGCTCCATCCCCTTCATTCTGTCGTGTATCAGTAACACTCTGAGGACCAAATCTTCTGGCATCAGCTGCTTATGGTAGAAGTGCATCCCCTTCTACCCAGAACCACTTTGATCTCGTTTCCTTATGCAAAACATCTACTGAGAGCACTCAGAGCAGGCAGGGAAAAGAGAACCTCAACTGTGTCGGTATTTGCTCCTTTAATATATTTTGGGATGTGCGTGGGTTTTATTTACAAAGCACGTGTAGTTAAATGTCATTGAAAAATATAATTAAAAATCAATTAAGAGACCATTTTAAAAACAAGAGGTTGTAAAATGGAATTTACAATAATAACCAGACTAAGCATTTGGCATTTACATGTCTGCACCAAATAGCAATTCCCTTGTTAGTTGTGCTTGAGTGACAAGGTACTCGCTTATCTCCTGGATAGAAATTCCAATATTCTTGTTATTGCTGGGACAAATAAATACCTGCATAAAGACTTCTTGCACTGCCAAGTAACACCAACTGATTAAATTCAGACAATTGTTTTTTTGTTCTTGTCTGGGCCCAGTGCCAAAATGATCCCATTGTATGAAGGGCCAGATTTTGCACTCAGTTTATGCTCAGTTAATGCAAGGTAAATACTGTGCTACCAATACATACCTAAGCACAGAGAGACATTCTGAAATGTTTTAATTTCCCACATAAAACCTGAACATGCAGAACACATAGAAGCAAAAATGGAAGCGTATTTGGCCTATAACGCAACCGGGTGGTAAAGGCAATTGCTGTGACTAGAACTCTCCAAGGGGGAGGATGTGAGTTGTGCTTGGAGCCTGTGAGGTACAGAAGTCCCTGTGACACATTTTGGCTTCCAGATAAATAACTGGCAGTGTCTCCATAAATCCACTGGAATGCCTATATGTACATGTGGAACTCATGCCTGCATGTTCTGCATCTGGCTTTAAATGGTAAGAGCTCAAGGACTGTCTGGCTGTGGGATCAAATATCCCAGATTAATAACCAAGCCTGAAGTCTTTTTCTTTGTTGATACTCATCCACTTCTTTTCCCATCTTCATCATGAACAGTTGGGGGTATTCCTGAGATTCTTGTAAAAGAGGTGGAGATTAAATATCTAAAAAGCATTTTAAACATCATGAGCCCATAGGAAACGCTGGAATCAGTGATAATGTCCATCTGTGACGGTTCCACGTTGAAGGGGATGGGCAGGATTACCCTTGGGAAGTTCTCTGTCTGTGCCTGTGCGCACATCCCTTCTCTTCCTGGCAATACTGAGGGGAGCGGTTGACTCTTCCCTAGGTTTGGAGTCAGCCTGGAGAGCAGGGAGTTGTGCTGGAGAGCAAAGTGCCTCTTTGTGGGGTAGGGGGAAGGTTGGTGGTAGCTGCTGCGCGGGGCCATTTCTCTCAGGTGATGGATTAAGGAGATCTGTGAACCATCCCACACCCTCCTGTTTGATTTTCTTCTGATTGGGTTCTCTCCTGTGCCTGGCTTTGGCTCCTGCAATTTAGCTCTCATTCCTCATTACGTGCACAGACCAAAATGAATCAAAACCCTCTTGAAAATCTGACATTGCAGCCCTTTAGAATTTGGATGACATGGAGAGTCTGTTTCTCCTATTTATGACTAATCAGAGGTTTCATATGTGCCACCCCATGCTCTCATCAGTTCAAGATGCAGAAATCAGCCCCTTTCTTTTACCATTGCATCCTTCTTTGTCTCTGAAGGATCTCCATTAAAATCTTACTGTAATACTCAATCTGCATTTTCCCCAGTTTTCAGATCCATGGATACACTGCAATAACACACTTACACTTGTTTTATGAGGAAGGCTTACTGCAAGTATTTTATTCCATTTTAAGGATTTCTTCCCCCATTTTCTGGTCTCACAATTCAGACCATTCCCAGGGGTCGTTGCCTGTTCCATCCCTGCTCCCCTCCCAGCAGGCAGCACCCTGGTGCATCCCTCTCCAGACATTTTCCCTCCAATCCAGGCAATTTGTGCTCAGACTTGGATGGAATATGGGTTTTTTGTGTTCGCATACGAACATCTGCTTCAAATTCCCAAGCCAAGAAAGACAAGAAGCAAATTAAACTATTTGTTCTTCTTTCTGTCTCTTTAATATCAAAGTCATTCCTTACATGCTCCTTAAGCTTCCACTTTTGATCAGGAGATATTAAAAATGGATCTAAACAACTCACATCTTAATCATATTCCTTTGTGAGCAGGGTAAGAGTGAGAGGAGTGGGGGAGAGAAGCCAAAGCTGCTTTGCTGCTCGTGCTCCAACCAGCATCCAACTCTTCATTCCCTGCCCTGCCCTGCCCTGGGAGCAGAGGGGAGTCCCTGTCCCTCCTGAGCTGCCCTGTGCAGAGCTCGAGGCCTCTGGAATATCCTGCAGCTTCAAATCAATCTCTGCCTGCGCTGGAGCAGCCTGGGAACGATTCCCTGCTGCGCCCTGATTTGTGCTGGAGACCTGGAAAAGGGAGTTTGGAGGATGACTCAGACATTCCTTCTTCCCCCTGGGCTTTCTTGCAGTGCCAGCCCGGCAGCCAAATCGCTCTTCTGGGTGCCTTGCTTGCAAGTTCTCAAAAATCTCTTTAAGAAAATTCTCTAAAATGTCTTTTAAGAAAAACCAAAGAGAAACTTGAATGTTTTCACAATCCTGTGCAGATTTTGGAAAAGATGTCATTCACTTCAGGAGGAATACCAATAAGTTATGGTGCTATTTGGATTCAATCAGTGAAGTAATCAAAATAATAAAATAAGATTTAGCATTTCACAAGAAATTGTTCATTCTGCACAAACCTGATTTCATTCTGTGATGAAATCACAGATTTAGTTGCCAGTTCTATTAGAGTAGCTGTGCAAATAAAATAAATTTTTTTGACATGTTTGATTCAGTACTGAGGGATATTCTGATTAAAAAATCAGCACTATACAATTATCAACAACATGTATTAATAATTGAATAAAACCTAAATGACAGATCTCAAAAAGCAGCTGTCAATGTGGAATAAACATCAAATGTATTTCTGGTGGGTTTCTGCTATTTCACTTACTCCTATAAATATTTACATTACTGGTATAGGAGTAAATATGGAATCACTGCAGCAAAAAATTGTGAATGACAGAAGAACTAGCAGAGTGGTGAGTGCTGATGGGCACAGAGTGTTCACACAGAGCCATCTAAACCAGCTGACAAATTATTTTAGCATTTCTAGAGGAAGGCTGAAATTTATCTCCATATTATTGACATCCCTGCCCATGGCAGGGGGTTGGAACAAGATAATGTTTAAGGTCCCTGTGAACCCAAACCATTCTGTCCTTTCCAGCCCAAGCCCTTCTATAATTTCTGGGATTCTCTTATTCCCTGCGGGGAGTTGTGCTGGTTTTTGTAGGCAGTGAAGGCTCTGGGACCGAAAGATCTGCGTGTCAGTCAGGAGACGACAGAGTTTGCCAAGCAAAGGAGCCAAGGAAACGGGAGCTTTGTCCTTGGGCCAGGTGATTTTCTGGCCCGGGGTTAACTGGAAGTTCCATATCCCTGGAACGCAGCGCTGCCCCACTCCGGGCGGTGCCCTGCCTCCCGCTGGGATGACACCAGAGGAGCGCCGGGGCAGTCCCAGGCGGACCCTGCCCCGTTCCCCGGGAGTTCCCCGCTGTAGCTGAACTAATGAGGCCGAGGAGGCAGGAGGAGGGATGATGAGAGCAGCGCTCCGCACAGCTGCTGCCTCCCGGCCGCCAGGAGCCTCTGCCGCTGCGGCAGAGCTGATCTCCGCGCAGAGGCGCGACGAGGAACAAATGCGATCCCTTTTCTGCTGATGAGGTAGCTCAGAGGTGAGAGGGCAGCATGAGAGGAGCCTCAAATGCTTGAAGATCCCAGAAGTGAGAAGGGAGCCCTGGATTATTTCCAGAAATAAAAAGAGTTGGCATCTAATTTCCATGTATCTGAATTCAGTTCAGTGTTTCAGTTTTAACAGAGAGTCATCTTAGGTCAGTGGGAAGATTTTGATTTATTTAGTGAGGTTTATACTAGGCTTTGCAGCCCTGCTTGCCACAAACCCTTCCCTTGCCCCGTGACTTAAGGACGCTGAGGAATGGAGACTTTAATTCTTCAGGGAGACATGTAACTATGAGGATTTTTTATACTTCTCCTTGTGCCAGCTCAAACTTTATGGATAAGTTAAGAGCTGCCCTTCCTTGTGCTCTCAGTTGGCCATCTGTCACTGACACTAAAAACCCTTGGAACAGGAACATTACAAAGCTTTGGGAAAGATCTCACCGTGCCCTCAAAGGGGTGCGAGGTTTAGTGGGCAGCTGTAGAAACGGCTTTGCTTTATGGACTTCACACGCTATAAAAAGGCAACTCACTACCCACAGTCTTAATTAGAGTGCTCTGGACTCTGAAGGGGGATCTGGGAGCTTTGTCCAAGCCAGACAGAAATCAGCCAGTGTGACTCTTATCTAGGATACAATTTTGGGAATAAAGTCTCTCAATTTGGACATTGTGTTCCAAAAACATCTACTTGTAAAGTATCAAAACAAGACATTTCGAGTCTCACACACAGCTCATACCTTTTCAGAATAGTGCAGATCTGGGAGTCTTTGAGCTCCCACAGGAGCTAAATCATGATATTTATAATCATTTGTAAAGCCATTTCCTTGGAGGAGTGACAGGAATGAGCCTCACATCTCTTACAGCATAAACTTCCTAAGTGAGGAATGAAGGAAGTTCGCATCTTCTCATGATTTATATGCTGATTTCTGGTTCCAGAGTCTCATTGCTGTAGTTTGCAAGCCAGGGGATCATGACAGTAGCTCAGGCCTCCTTTTTTGAGGACTCTGTGGGCACCTAATGAATTCACTGTGAATCTCCCACTGTCTGTTTAAGGTTTGCCTCTAAATGGCAAGATCAGTCTTTGTCTCTCCTTCTACTGAGGGAGCTTAAAGTAAAGTTCCCTGAACAGTGAGGACTAAAATAGCTGAACACAGCAAAGAAACCTTTCTCAGTGAGCTGTGTGACATCCATCTCCTCTTCAGGTACTTTGCAGGTCAATAATACCTCCATGAACCCAGACACCGACCTGCCAGACAGCTTCATCCTTACACCCCCTCCATCCCACACTGCCTTTTGGATTTGAACTGCTGTGGTTCCAGTCAGTCTCTCCTTCCTCTAATAGGCAGACATGAAGTTGACATCTAGAAAAACAGGAGTTACAGGGATAATCTGCATCTTTGAGCCACGCAAACCCATCCAAATCTTTCCAAGCTGATCCACTTCCAGTATTAATGAGCTGCTGTGTGACACCTCATGGGCACAACATCCCATAACATGGGGAGAAGAACCTCCTTCAGCCCAGAAGGGCCCCTGGGAGGAGGCAGGCAGGAGGAGCTGCTCAGCCTGTGGGCCACAGCAAGGCTGCAGAGGCTGCAGTTCCACCTTGCCTTGTAATATTGTAAGATTTATTTTCAGATCTTATCAGCAATTCACTGTGGGCTGTTCTCTGCTGAGCAAAATTCATCCATCAATCTCCTGGCATGGCCACATTCCAGCCTCCACCGAGGTGACAGTTCAGTTGTGCTAATGATCAGCCTCACATCCACATCCGCATTCCCCCTTGGTCTGATTCTTCTTCTCTTATGATAATTTAATTGATTGAGCACACTGACTTCTAGTCAAGAAGCTCTTCTCAGCTTAACTCTCAGTTTAAAAAAATCACCGCTCAACATCTCTATAATTAGAGTTAGTTGCTAAACCCTGCATCCAGGTGATTACTGGTGTATGAGAGGGACATATCTTGAACTGATCAAATCAGGGATTTAAGCAAAATGCCCTTGATCCATGTTTCACAATTTGTTCATGTCTTCTACTTTGGGTATTTTTCCCCTTTTTTGTGTTAAATATAGCTGGGTTAGGAAGGTTCATGTGGAATCAGGACAGTTAGGGGTAATTTTTTATTCATATCCCTGTTATTGTTTGGGGAAGCTCAGTAGGGTTCATTAATATTGCATTTCCAATGAAAAGGCACTCAAAAGCCAAACAGTTCAATTAAATTCTGAAGCTGCAATGCGATACAAAAATGAGCAGTGCAGTGATGCTGTCGTGGCTTAAACCAGCTGCTCCTGTCCGTAGTCAACAGCACCACTCCCCCCTTCATTCCACAGGGCAGCTGCTCCACAATGCCAACCAAACCAAATGCCATCATCTGAGGGGTTCATCTGGGGCTTTGTACTTGAGTCAGGTTCACTGAGAGGCTCAGGAAACAAAAGAAATCTTTGGAGTGATAGAGTTTGACTGATTCTATGTGCTGACCCTGCTTCCATGAAGGTGTTTATTTGCAGGAAAGCTCCCACTGCAGGGATGGAACGGCAGCTGCTGGAGTGGGAGAGGATGTGCCAGGCTCCCTGTTCTGCTTTGCATTTGCTTGGTCCAATAGAAGCATCCAGAATGTGATAAAATACGTCCAGAACTACACAGAATTATGAAATATCCCTTCAGCCTGGAGGGGAGAAGGTTCTGGGGAGACCCCACTGAAGCCTTAAAGAGTGTTATAAAAAAGAGGGAAAGAAACTTTTTACACTGATAGATGATGTCAGGACAAGGGAGACTGGTTTTAAACTAAAAATGAAAGAGATTTACATCGGGAGTTAGGAAGGAGCTGTTCCCTGTCAGGGTGGGCAGGCCCTGGCACAGGTGCCCAGAGAAGCTGTGGCTGCCTCTGGATCCCTGGAATTGTCCAAGGCCAGGTTGGACAGGGCTTGGAGCAGCCTGGGACAGTGGAAGGTGTCCCTGCCCATGGCAGGGGGTGGAATGGGATGATCTTCAAGCTCCCTTCCAACCCAAACCATTCTCTGATTCTGTGATTATCCCCTACTTCTCTGAGAGTGAGAACTTGTGATTGATTCCAGTGAAAGTGAGATCATGCTTTATATGCAGAGGCCTCTGATTTTCCTGATGCAATGAGATCTGGATGCTCAAAATGATGAAACATAAAAATTTAATGTTTTGGAAGTTTTATAATTTTTCTTTATAGGAAACACCAAAGTAAAATTTGATTTTGCTGGATTTATGGCTTGATCACTCACCCTATTAAGAGTAATGATTGCACTCTCTGACCTTGTAGGGCACCAGCTATGAAATTTGAGATGATGGCCCAAACATTTTTGCAATACAACTCTTGGCTAGTGCATGACAGGCTATTGACTGAAATACTGTCAATGCACAAATGAAATTATAACCAGAGAAGGTCTTGATTGCTTTGGTCTGTTATTCAATACCCTCTTCTCTTATAAGCAGCTTCTTGGCATTTTTTTCAGGCTAACGTAGACCTTCCCTCCCTGACAAATGACACGAGGTGATTGTATAGACAGACTCTTTGCTGCAGTTTTTTTATCTGTGGAAGACTCATCTCTGCGGGACTCTTGCTCTTGGTGTCTGCACTGCCCAAGTCCTGTGCTCTGTGAGAGCCTCTCTGAGCCTCGTTGGCTGCTCAGTATCCCAGGAAGTCTGATCTGGCTGTGATGGAGAGAGCAGGGGCAGCCTCACGTCCTGCTGGGGCAGCGTTCCATGGCTGCAGAGGGAAAGGATGGCTGGAGCGCTCAGCTTTCATTTCGTTTAAATGAGCAGAATTGCTTTACTTCCCCCCTAGGTATAACAATTATTAAGAATTTATATTGCTATTCATGCTGTATAATAATGAACAAAAACTGGGTTTGCACTCTTAACCTTTGCTGTTAGGTAGAAATGGAGAAGCAGCAACAGTGACTCTTATGAGACCAGATATATCTGCACCATCACACTCACTGCCTCCTTTTACACTTTGGGAGACAGAGGGTTTGTGCTGTATCATCTTTGGATGTCCTCACTGCGAAAAATAACTAGTTAATGCATTTTTTACTTTCTGCTGTATGTTTCCAAAATAAATCTATTCATCGCTTAAACAAACCCACCCAGCATTTCTCATGTATTCTGATTTTTAAGTTAAACATTGTTTGTATTTAAATATAAATATTGTTCAAAACGTAGCATTAATATTTTGCCTACTGACAAGCAGTTCTGTATCTTATTAAAATTTAAACAGCCATTATGTACATGAAAGTTTTTTTGTTGTACTTTGCAAGGTGCTATAACAATAATTACCCGAGTGCATCAATCATTTTTCATTGCCCCATTTGTATCATGGGGATAAGTAGCTCCAATTAAAATCCCATTTTACATAAATAGATATGGTTTGAATCAAACCACAGTCTGCTTCCACTTCTGAAATGCTGGCCATAGGATATCTTTTTCATTATTCAAAGTGTATGATGTGTACTGCTTATCTTTTTGTGCTTAAAAAGGTGTAAGTCTGCAGGCAGACATGCCTTAGTGCAGGTTTGGCAGGGAACAAATAATTGTTACTGTAATTATCTATCAATTTTACTGTTCCAAATATTTTAGCCAAAAAGCTAACTAGTATAATCACATGTTTATTCCTGACACATTATAGTTTGAGTAAGCAGAACTGAAAATGTTTAATATTAATTAACAGCTTCAGGAAAAATTATAATTTTTCTATTACTAGTGATTTCCCCTCCACCACGGCAGCTTTTTCTGCTAAGTGTGCTCATATTGTCAGTTATTGTGGAAAACCAAATGAGGGGAAACTTGGGGAATTATCTTCTGCTCCACTGTGATTAACTCTTCAAGGAAACAAATCAGACTTTCCCATTCACACCTCTGCCAGAGGCTGGTTCCATTCCCAGGCTGCACAGGTAAAGGAATGCTCTGCCCTCTGCTCCTCTGGGAATGGGGGGATGTCTCTGCCTTCCCAGGCTGAGGCAGTACCATCCACTTTGGTTTTTTTTCTCCCCTCTGTACTGGTCTGGCCCAGCTTTCAAATCTCATCATTTTTCCTTCCAAACCTGGGAACATCTCGGCTCCAGAGGGTCAGTTCAAACCCACCTGTTTCTGCAAAGCCTTTGTACACTTTCAAAGTAGGAATGTTCAAATTGCAAATGGATCAGAATTCTCTCTGCTGCTCCAAGGGGCTTTTAATATAATTTCTGCAGAATCTGGAACTCGATGAACAGAAAATTGCAGAAATCTCAATGACTCCAGCAAAAAGGCTAAACAGTAGTTTAGGTCACACTGTGCCTTCTCTGTAAATTCCCTTTCTTTTCTCAGCCCTTCTTCTGGAGAAGCTGGGGACAGCAGTGACATTTGAGAGAGCCCAGGCTGTACCAGATGTTGATGGCCTGGACACTCTACAGCCTCTGGGAGCACCATCAGAGGGGAGCTATGGAGTAAAAACAGGGAAAAAACTGAAACAGGACTGGAAATCAAACTGAGAAGAGGTTTGGATTAGATCTTAGGGGGAAGTTGTTCCCTGGGAGAGAGGTGAGGCCCTGGCACAGGTTCCCAGAGAAGCTGTGGCTGCCCCCGGATCCCTGGGATGTCCAAGGCCAGGATGGACAGGGCTTGGAGCAGCCTGGGGTAGTGGAAGGTGTCCAATGGCAGGGGTGGGACTGGGTGAACTTTAAGGTCCCTTCCAACCAAACCATTCTCTGATTCTGTGATTCTACAAAAAAATGTGAGACTCAGGCTCAAAAATATCCTAGAGTCTTTACCCTGGACATTTAAGCATGTGCTTTAAGAGATATTTTGAGGCTGTCCAAAATGAGGACAAATTAGGAACTTACACCAAATGATTTAGCTCAGTTTTACAAGGACTTTTCTAACTGCTGCCTTTTTGCTTCAAATCAGTGTCTCCCACCTTCACATTCCTGCTGTACTGCTGTGACTAAACCCCTTATTTGTACCACACTGTAATCACCAGATTCCTTCTCTGGAGTGCTGAAGCAGTAGATAATGTCTGTGTTTTTATTTGTCAGGTCAGGAGCACCAATTCATAGCTCAGGGATCATCAGCACCGTGAGCTGACACCAGAGTCTGTCCAGCTGCTGTTTTCTTACAGTCACACAACAGAAAATCAATGGTGTCAGAAACACTGGGATAATTCTACTGTTACAATCAATACGTGCTGATTAAACCAGTTGTGTCTGTTGGGTAAATTTGCTGCATCATAATTAGAATTATTAATTAAAAATAGGAAATCAATTGACACAAATTAAGCAAAAAAAGAAATTTGCTTTATTTCTTTGACACTCTCTCCAGAGGCCTCAATAACTGTGACAACAGGGACGTGACCGAGTGGCATTTGTCAGTTTTTTAATGCTGTCCTGAGTTTTAAAAATTGACTTATAAACCCTGCTAATGCAGCTCCCAGGAAATCAGACAGGAGATGTCTTGTGTGCAAGAAGCAGCTATTTATTTTATTACAGTCAGTCATTATTCCCTGCCTATCCAGGAGTAAAAAGCAGGAGTCATGTGCGTGGCACTGGGGAGGGGAAGCAGCTGGGGAACGAAAGCCTTGGGGAGCAAGATGAACTCATCCCCTTCCCACGTTGTTTTCTGTTTTCAGATAACAAGGATAAACAAATTGATCATTTCTGTGCTGGTTCTAATGGGCTTCTCATTGCTGACTACTTCCTATAATGTGCTGGTGACCTTCATTATTTTCAGGGACACATTATGTGGGACACTAAGGCAGGGACAGCAGGAATTCATGTGCTCTTTCATTCAGCTCTTTATTTTCCTCTCTGTTTTTTGGGGATTTTACGTAGTTGGGTTTTTTTCCTTCTTTTAACATATCTCAGTGTTCTTTCCCTACATACTCTTTCTCCTTGTTTCCTCCTACTCTTAGTGATTTCCCTTTTTCTGTCTAATACTTTCCATGCTATGTTTTCTTCCCCCAGTTCTGCTTGCACACATGAAAGCAGGGAAGTGCAGGATTGCTCTGGGTCTTCGTACTCCTTGTTTTGCTCACCTACAGCCAAATATTTTCTCTGAGCTTTCACACCCAGGTGTGAAAGATGTGAGGCCAGGAAGGACAACTGGTTTGGGTAAATGTGTGACTGGTCACTGCTGCTGCTGGTTAATGTAATGTTCTTCTAGTAATCATTGGGGCAAACTGGGACTGTGTAGTTCAGCCTGGAGAAGGGAAGGAGGCTCCAGGAGAGCTCAGAGCCCCTTGCAGGGCCTAAAGAGGCTCCAGGAGAGCTGGAGAGGGTCTGAAGACAAGGCAGGGAGGGACAGGACACAGGGAATGGCTCCCACTGCCAGAGGGCAGGGACGGATGGGATATTGGGAAGGAATTGTTCCCTGTCAGGGTGGGCAGGCCCTGGCACGGGGTGTGCAGAGCAGCTGTGGCTGCCCCTGGATTCCTGGCAGTGCCCAAGGCCAGGCTGGATGGGACTTGGAGCACCCTGAGATAGCGGAGGTGTCCCTGCTCATGGCCTGGGGATGGATGATCTTCAAGCTCTCTTCCAGCCCAAAGCAGTGCAGGAGTTTATGATCTCATTCATACAGCTTTTCTAGTCCTAAACCTGTTTTTTAAGGTGTTTTACAATAACAGTATTTCATTGACGTGTATTTCCAAGACCAGTCAAAAGTAAGAGCAAATAAAAACGTCTTTAGTTTAAAAGGCAGGACAGATTGAGTGGTTTGCACAAGAATCAGGAAAAGCAGAGCTGTTAAAAGTCCCAATTCCAAAGACTTATGGCCATGTCTCAGGCGGGCTCAGCAAGCTGCCAGTTTGGACCTCCCTGGCAATGGAGAACATATGGAAGCAGGGGGATCCATCCACTATATCTGAGCACAACTGTTGAGTACCTTAAAATTAAGCTGTAAAACCTGGGCATCAATAAAAATCTTTACAGCACTCGTGTAAATAGTGTAAAATAAGGTGGATGTACTCGAGCAGTCAGAACCTGAGAGGGGAATTCTGGCAGCTGTGCTCGGGGTGAGTTGTGCTCCCAACGGGAAGTAATAAAGAGCTCCCACGAGGAAAATGGTCCCATAATTGAGACTTGAGAAAACAAGGACTTGGATCGACAACTTCAAATCTTTTTTACTAAGATTCCACCTGGCAGTATTTTGTGGGCAGCAGCTCGACGCTCTGTTGCCAGGACAAATCTGAGGATAAATCAGGTTATAAGGCTACACTGGGAAAACGAGAGGCGTCTTTTGCTTTCCTTTCAGTGGGCTGTGGATCAGGGTAATTAGAGTTTCAGCTTTATAAATCTTTGTCACAGCATTTGTCACATGTCACAGCTCTGGCCCTGCTCCACCACGGGTCCTGTTGCCATAAGTGAGATGTAAACAGCCATCAGTGGTTCCTCTGAAACTGCGGGGCAGGCAGGAGCAAGTGCAAGGTTATCTCTCAAGGTGTAGCCATGTAGAGCTACAATTACTGTTTTTCCAGAAGCTTTGAAAATGGAATTAGTTAGCTTATGCATGAAAGTGCTTGTTGTTTCTTGGCAGTCGAGTGCTGTTTTGCTTTTTAATGAAATTCACAGTATTTGCATTATGAGGTTATAATTGTTTTTAAGTCCATGGGTCTAAGAATTAGCCTGAAGTCTTTTGGCTGATCCAAGGAAAAATAACACTAGAAATCTGTGTTCACCTCTGACACGCTTAAAAACTTGAAAAAAACACTGTTATCACCTGTAAATTGTTGATTGTAGAGCCCAGCTTTTAAAAATGTACAGAAACTGATACCAAAGTTGGAAAACTTGAATCCTTTCCCAGACTGCTGCTAGAAAGTTGGCTTTAGCTCTTTCCACAGCTCCTCTTGCAGTCCTAGGAAGGAGCAGGGACCAGGACATTGGTTTCAGCACTGACCATTGGTGGCCAGAGCCACCACAGCTGGGAATTCAGAGATTTTTTATGCAGTCCCTAAAGAAGTGTTGCTGTGCTGCCTCCAGCTCCATTCAGCTGCTGCCAAGGAGTCGTTCTGTGACCCACTGACCTGCTGGGTTCAGGAATCACAGAGTTGTGAGATACGCTCTGGAAGGAGCTGATTGAATTGCCATGTTTACTGCAGTTTCTCAACAACTTCCTTGCTTTGCTAGCAAATTTAAAAGGTTAAAAATGCAGATTTTTAAAATTATGTGCACCTGTGTTCTCAAGTCTCAGTGGGAAGTCACCTTCTTCAGCTTTTAAGTGCACAGACCCAATAATTTCCACTACCTTGATCCTGATCCCCCAGTTTAATTTTGTGTGCCTTTCAAGAGTCGAGGATAATTCTTGGGCTTATAATGCTGCTTTCAATCTTCTTTCTCTCAGATCTGCCTAGGAATGAGTGAAATGAGTCAACAGTAGAGGTTTTTTTAAGCCTTCTTCAAGTTTTACACCAGCTCCCTGACAGAAAATGTTAGAATTCTTTTAGTTTGACAGAAATTAAGGATGTGCCAAAAAGAGGAGTCTGCATAGACGGGAGCTGCAGAACAATTCCCCCCATTTACTGGCTGTGAGGTCTCTATAAGGGCAAGTCCTTCTGGTGCAATATGAACTTAATTCATTTACTTGTAACAATTTTAATTAACAAATACTTGAATAAACTCCAGCAGTCTCTGTCTGTGGAGTTTTACTGCCTTTTGGATCCCTTGCCTTGCAAAAATTCCAATTGTGCAACCCTGGCAATCAGCAGGGAAACAAAACCTACCAGGTCCCAGCACAGTCTGTGGAAAATTTTGCAGCAAATATTGTGTAACTTGGGTTTGGTGTGTTAGAGAGCAAGTGAGGGAGAAGATCAGCACAGGTCTGTAAGAAACACTATCAGGGTTAATGGGGATGGAAGCAAACAGAGAGAAACAAACCTGGAGAATCCCAGCTTTCCTTAGAGAGAGTGGTGGAGCTGGGACCTGGAAAACCAGGAGGGAGAATCCCAGGAAGTGTCACTCAGTGTCCCAGTCCTGGCTGAGCAGGATGGAGGGGCTGGGTCCCCTCCCCAGAATGCTGAAGTCCTGCACCGGCCACGTCCCTCTGCAGTTTGCATCCCAGGGATGCTCTTTGTATCCACTTTCCCCTTTTAAACACTGCTATTGATGAGAAACAGAAGAAATAATTTATTAATTAATCTCTGTATACATTAAACAGTCATTTTTTATCTGTTTAATTCAGCACAGAACTATAAATGTGATAAAAATATATTACAAGGTACTTATAGCATAAATTGACACTTTAGATCTTGGAGCTGTCCTATCTCAGTGCTAGCACTTCCTTTCGGGGGAGTTTTGAAGTTTAATGTAATTTGACTGGTTTAGTTTCCCTTCTGTGAAATGGTGAATAAATACATTTTCCAGGTCATAGATGGACCCTCAGAATTAATCAGTGTTTGCATGAGACTCTGGTGATGGAGGCAATTCTGTGAAATGTGCAAAACCACATTTACATAGCTACAGACCCTACATGTTCTGATCTTATTGCACAGTTTAGAACCCAAATAGTTGCATATTGTCACTTTTTTATTACACCAGCATACTTTGAATTTTCTTTAGTAATGTACTCTGAATAATTAATCACTCAACAAATAATTATCCATTCCAAATAAAACAACTTGATTACTAAGCCTGATGAGGAAAATCCAGTCAGGAAAGAACCCTTTCAAAAACAACAACATTCTGCAGATATCCTTAATATTTAAAGAGTGAGCTATATTTAGTAATTCTTCTGAAGCAGGGGGAGAGGAACGGATGCTAATTTCCTGTGTCATCAGATTTGTGCATGTGTGTCAGCAGCATTCCTAAATCACCACCCACCACACAGTCACCATCCTACAGGCATCAGGAACATCCAGCATTTCCCTGGGTGGTTCCTGCTGTGGGCCCATGCCTCCTTCTGCTCATCGATTGTTTCATATTTGGGGTTTTGGTGTTTGCTCTGCTCTGAGGTTCTGCAGGGAGCAGGGCACCTTTCTCAGCCAAGGAAGCAGCAAATCTGTGGGATCAGTGTCATTTTCCAGATGGCACTCACTTAACCCACGGAGGCCAGCCCTTATCAGACATGATTACAGATGATGGTAAGGAATCCCCTGGCTGCAAAGGGCACTGGGGTGAGCCCGAGGAGCTGCTGATGGCACTGTGCAGCATGGCCAGGGACAATTTAGGTGATGGTCTCATCAGGCAACCTCTTTTCCCTGGGATTTTTTTAAGGTATTTCTCTGCTGCCACTTAGGAGAATGTAGAGATCTGAGCCTTTAAGGGAGTCTGGCATTTAAAACCTTCAATGCACAGGTGCTGTGCTCTCTCCCAGCAAAATCCCATTCACTTCCCTGCTGCCATCCAGCCAGGAAGTCATGTGTGTCTGTTTTGCTTTTTCCTTGACAGAGGCAATTGTCACTAAAAAACTGAAAAATTAAATTAATTCGGGGTGAAGCTGTTCCACAGTTCCTCGGGCCGCAGCTGAACCCCCAGGAACTGACACCCCAAGCCTGGGCAGTGGAGCTGCAGTGTGGATTCTCCTGGTTTCTGTGAGACTGACCCATGGAAAATGCTGCAGGCACAGCCAGGTTGTTTGTAAACAATGAGGAAAAAACATGTGGAGCGATGATTTCGTGCTTCTGCCTGCCTGACACTTGATGGCTTAATGCAGGAATCCACAATGGGGAAACTGTTCCGAAAGCACCAGCTTCCATATGGCTGGGATTTTGTCAAAACATTTCAGCTCAGTACACCCCTAACTGATTGTGAGCATGAACAGTTTTGATCAGCCTGTTTTTCAGAATGTAAAACAGTTTAAGAATTGTCTGTTTTTAACATCATAACAAAAAAGTTTCACTTCCCGGTTTAGAGCAACTTCTGCTTTAGAAATTGGCATTAATTTACGCTTCTGTGAACAACATTGGAACATGTTGGGAAGTCAAAATAAAATATCAAGGTTTAGACATCCAATCTCAATAATTTATGAGACAAGACTTTCTCCTCCTGCCTGGCTCTCCAGAAGGAAATTCAAGCCCCACTGGTGGGCAGAGGAAGCTGTAGGGACGCAGGCAGAGGTGCCTGAATGTTCTGCCCAGCACTTGGAGCCGGTGCTTTGCTTGCTGAGGCTGCTCTGCTCTCTCAGCATTTGCATCCTAAAGAAGTGGTGCAGGAGAGCTGCAGCACTGGTGCAGTCTAAGGAGCTGCTCTAGGGACACTGGAAATTTTCTGGCATAAACCTCTCCTGGTGCTGGGCTCTGTGTCCTCTGCCTTTCCCAACACACCCAGGGACACGCAGGCTTTGGCTCCTGGTATTTTAGCTATGCAGTATTTGTCTGCTTCATGATTATCTCTTCATTAAAAGCACATCCCACATCTCTCTGCCTGAGTGATGTGAAAAAAGAGTGTAATATTGTAATATGTCAGTATTTTTACTTTTTTTTTTTTTTTCTCACCAGTAGTTTCAGACTCGCTATTTTCTGTTGGTAAATATCAGAAAGGTCTGCAGAGACTGTGCTGAGTCTCACAATGTGTTTAGATGAGTGAACGTTCCAGTTTTTACTGGGTCACACAGGGCAAGACTTTTTTACAAAACTGTTTCTTTTTCTGTGCCTGAAAGGGACTTTACTATTAATGGTTTATAAGAGAAAGGCAGCAGTGTATTTAAGATATCTTGAAGACATTAGGTAACATTAAAGAGCCACGTGAAGGTTCAAGTATGCCCAGAAGAAAAGAGAATAGCAAGTAGCTGGTGTGGTTACCTGAACACAGCTTTTTGCAAGCCTTTGAACTGTTTTAGATATAAAAGACACCCCTTTTTCAAAGGCCACTGGGCTTTCTGCTGCTCTAATTCTCTCTGAATGCCTGTAAGTAACAGAATTCACACTAGAAAAGGTAAGATTTTTCCTAGATTCAGTTGCTGGGGCAGAACATCCTTTAAGCTGATATTGTTCAGTTGAAGAGCAGTGCACAGGTGACCCAGTGATAGGACAAGGAGGAGGGGTTTTACACTAAAGAGGAGGGATTTTGCTTAGATGGTAGGAAGGAATTCTGCCCTAGGAGGGTGGGGAGGCCTTGCACAGGGGTGCCCAGAGAAGCTGTGGCTGCCCCTGGATCCCTGGGAGTGTCCACAGCCAGACTGGGCAGGGCTTGGAGCCACCTGGGATAATGGAAGGTGTCCCTGCCATGACACGGGGTGGAACAAGTTCTTTAAGGTCCCTTCCTACCCAAACCATTCCAGGATTCTATGATTAGTCATTAGGAGGGAATTGTAGCAAAGAGAATAAGTGGTTCTTTTTACTCTCCAGCTACACTATTGGAAATAAAAGCAAATACCACAATCCACACTTTGTGTTTCAGTATCAACACAATAAAATAAAGTGCTTATTGACCATCTTAAAAATGACTGATGAGTCAGGGCTGCGAGTTATGTTATGCATGAAGGATGCTTATCCATCCCTCTGAAGGGGAAGCTTCATGGTACAATTTGCAGCTGCTGAGGTGGATCCAGCATTTCTCCCATATCCATGTCTGGATTTTCCCCACTGCTTGGCCAATCCTGATCAGCAAATCCAGGTCTCAATTCTGCTCCCTCTGCTCAGCAACTGCAAGAGAAGGGACACATCCCTGCATGGGAAGGACAGAGAGAAGGAACATCCTCTACCCCTTGTTGTAGAGAGAAGAAGCTTTTCTCCTTTAAGCACTGCTGGAACTGCAAATAAAGAGATATTGCCTATCTGGCAAAACATCAGCAGGGTGACCTTCGACAAGGCCGGGTTTGTGCTCTGTGAAAAACAAGGAGCTGAGCACATTCCTAGAGCTTGGCTGGGCAGGGTTGGTCCTGCTCGATCCTCTGAGTCACACAGGCTGGAAAGGTGACTCCAGGGGTTGGATCAGGTTGCTTTCCACATGCTGGATACCCCAGGTGAAGCATGAAGTTGTCCTGGGGGAGGATGTGACTGAAGGGCAGCCAGCTCGGGCAGCCTCCTGCAGCTCCCAGTGCCCCTGTGGGTCTGCCCCAAACTGCATCAAAGTCAACTGGAATTACTGAACCCAGGGAGGTTTGCTTCTCCTCCCACAACTGCCTTGGTTGTTTATTTAGATTATTTAGAGTAGGAAGGAGCCCGTGTGGATATTGCATGTGGCTTTTTCACACCAGGCTGTTGTGCCCACAGCTCCAAATCTCCAGGGTCAGAGGCCTCTCTGAGCAGCTCTGCTGCTGCCACCCCTGAGCCCCTCCAACACTAACTTCTGGAAGGCTGCATCTCCTCCCTACCCTTGTCCTGCAGTGTTTTAGGCATATCCAGTGTATTTCTACCCCAGCTTGCAGGCAAAACTGATTTTACTTCTGTGCAGAGGCATTACCAGAAAATTTCATTACCCAGTCAATGAAAACATCTAAAGTCCATTACAGATGTTGAGAGAGAATGTTTTACCCAGTTGGAAGACTGAATTTGGAAGTAAGTTACTTGCAGATATTATTATTACAAGCCTGTCCTAGACAATAATAATGAAGTATTGATGGAAGTTTTGCCAGAGCAAAGACTGCTGGGTTTCATACAGAGGAAAGATAGTATCTTCATTTAGTTTTATTAGACTCTTGATACTCTGCCCATGTATTTTTTAATTCACCACAGTAAAATTCTAATTAAAGAACAGACTTTGCCTCCCATTAATATGACACTAAAAAAAAAAACATTTTAAAGAATGCAGCATCTTCCCCACAAAAATTATAATGAGAAGACAAGCTGCCAGCGTTGTATAGAATGTTGTCGCTCCCTTATGAAGCGTTTCATGATTTCAAACTCCTTGTAAGATCCAGAGTGTCAGTAGAGTTAAAGGCTCATTAAACAGAGCAGTAATTTCTACAAAAAGAAATAGGAAATATTCTCAGGTTTTTTTAATGTTCTAATTTTCACTTCTTTTGAAGCATCTGTCAAAATAACTCTTAGTAGAAATTCTGTAAGCACCACACTTCAATGTCTGTCAGGAGTAGAAGTAGTTTCTTCCTTTTTACTGGTTCCAAAATATATTGAGTTCATTACAGGATTTGATGGGGCTGACATCCAAATACTTAACTTTTCTTT
Source organism: Motacilla alba alba (assembly GCF_015832195.1). Lineage (NCBI taxonomy): Eukaryota > Metazoa > Chordata > Aves > Passeriformes > Motacillidae > Motacilla > Motacilla alba. Next base: position 18,621,878 of record NC_052025.1, on the reverse strand, counting down.
GACTTGGAGTGATTTTGTTTTCATTTATCCAAAAGACAAACCTCAGCTAGGTAACTGTTGTAGGCATTCTACAAAATACCGTAGGAATGTTCTTTAAACAAGAATTACTTTGGAAAGCAAATGTTTCCTCAGAGGATACTGAATAAACTGCAGGATCTCTAAAGTGCTGAGCCCGAGTTAGGTACCACAAGTTAGAGAGTCGGTGACTAATGAGATCATCATCCAAGATTAAATCAGTGCCCAAATCAGCCACATGTTCCATATCTGATTCAGAGCAGGAACTTCAGGGAGAATCAGCAAAATCTTTCTTGAAGGATGAAAATCTGTTCTCCTGTCCTTAAGAAAGGGGAAAAAAAAAAAAAAACAACCAAAAACCTTAACACAAAATGAGATTGATTTCTTCCTGTGAGTAATAATTTATTCATTTTGGGAAAAATCTGATGTTTCCTTCCCAGCTTTCCATTTCTACCTGATGAAGACTGATCCATAAACTGGGAGGATGAGACTGATTGCAAGTCCTGCCAGTCTCAGATTACCCCCAGGGGTTTACCTTTTGGGTGGGTACACAAATGCATATTTACATATGCAAAATACATTCTCTGGGCAGTCTTAGAGTGGTAAACACTGAGAGTGGCATTTTCTTCGTTATAATTGTGTGAGCTGTGACTGAAAGCCTGCCTTTGGAGATAAAAGGAATCCAGGATTGGGAACCTTAAGGCTGCAAAGCTATAAGCTTAGAAGTCAGCAAGTGCCAGGGTACCCTGTGCTCACATAATTAAAGAAAATATCATAATTCATAGGCTCAAGTACTGAATTACTGCTGTCCTTCCAACCTTTAATCTGACATTTCATTTTTGTGACACCAGCTCCATAAGTCAAATGTCCTATTTACATGGGATGCTCCATGTTTGCTTTGAGGAACCAAATGAAAACAAATGAAGAATAAGAAAAATCTCTTCAAGAGTGTCATCAGGCTGATGTTGGGTGGTTCATCAGCAGGGACAGAGCAAAGCCCTGGATGATGGGCTGAGAGCACAGGGCTGGCACTCTCCCCGTGGGCCACTTTCTGCACAGAGATTGAACAGCCAGTGGCCCATGGCTGCTCCCAGGAAAAATTGTAAGAGGAGTCCTGCTAAGGCCCTGAAGTCTTTAATTTCAGATTGCTTTTCACAGGGTTGGAGTCTTCAAGGAAGGCAGGTAATGAGTTATCCAGGGGTGGCACTGAGTATCTGCAAATTGCATTTTTTATAGTTTGATTGAGTACAGGTAAATTTTCACTGGGGACAGCTGAGCACACCCCTGGGTGTGGGACAGTGGAAGGTGTCCCAGCTGGTAAATTATGGAATCAGAATGTTGATCTCTAAGCATTTGGATGAACAGTTTTGACGGGCACTTCTGAAAATCTGGGTTGTTTTGAGTGTTATTAGCATGTGTTAGATGTTCCAAGGGTGATCAGTCTTACGAGACAGAGGTTTTTGGGTTAGAATCAAGCAGATCAGCAGGTGATTTGTCAGTGACCTGGCTCACGCCTTTAGCAGCGTGTTGCTGTCACTTGAGGGGCTCAGCTCTGCTCAGAGCCAACACAAAGTGCTGGGAGGTGTCATTGTAGGGGAATTCCCTCTTCGGACCTTGTCCCTAACCTATTGCTTGGCTTGTGTTTGTGAAGGTGTTGAACTGTCCCAAAATGGTCATGTTTGTGCAGGGAGCAGACCCAGCTCAACACAGGGCTGTAATTCTGCTGAATAAAGTGCAGGGAATAAAAACCTAATTGATTATTTTAAATTTTCCTTCATTATATTCGGGAAATAAATGTTTTACCTTTTGGTGTTTCTTTGCCTGCTTTGCACTGGCTGGGTCAACCATCTCATTCCAAAACTGAATTAGACCAAAAAAACCCAAAAAAACCCCCAGAGCTAAATGCACATTTCACCTCAATTTGTATGCATAGAATCATTTTACAACACTACAGTTACATTAAGAGGAGAATCTAGTCCTAGTTTCAAAGTAAATTCTAAAATAATCTCTCTTAAACCATGTCCTCCTAGATTTAATAAGTTAATTTTATTTCCTGTTTGCATTTTTAAGGGCTAGTATCTCATTTAAACATTACAAACTGAATTTGGAGATATTCCAGAATATTGATTATTGAATATGAGCATGTTCTGTGCTTTAGCAAATTTGTAGAAAGCTGCTTTAAAGTGTGGATTAATTTGAGTTCCCCATCAGCCCAATGTGGTCCTGAGTCCTTGGGCCAAGGAAATCAGACGCTGTGTTTTTTCAGCCGTGCCTTGTGCAGGATGTTTGTGAACATCCCACTGACTCTGCAGACCTGCAATACAGAACTGGTCCCCAGCTATAAAAGAGCCACAGGGAGGCTGGTGCTGATGAGAGCAGAATAAACTCAGACCTTGAGACCACAGGTTGTGGTGCTGCTGTGATAGAAGATTCTGTTTTCATGTTAATGGTGTGTGTGCAGTGATGGAAAAGCTCTGGAATAGCATTTTTGACTCTCTTTTGTTGGGATAAGTCACTCCATAAATGTCACCCCTTCCTTGGGAGTCCTTTTATTCATCTGTTACCTTTTCAAACTGCTGTGTTTGCTTCATTGTGTCTGACTTGTGCTGCTGCACCAGGTACTGGGTGTCCCTGTTGACCCAGAGCACAGCAACTCCCTCATCATCCCCACAGGGATAACCAGCCCTTGGGGAGCACAGCAGCACTTCCCCTGTGTCCTCAAGGTGTATTTCCCAGGACACAACTGCCAACAGCATGCCATGCACGACCACAGCAGGAACATTTCTGCCCTGCAGGAGTGGTTAAGCACTGGAACAGGCTCCCCAGGGAAGCGGTGGAGTCACCATCCCTGGAAGGGTGCAGAGACAAGCAGATGTGGCACTTCATGATAAGGTTTAGTAGGCGTGGGGGTGTTCAGCTGAAAGTTGGACTTGGTGATCTTGGAGGCCTTTTCCAACCTTAAGGATTCTAGGATGTGGTGATTCCGTTTGCAGGAATTAGCCCTCATTTCAGGAAGGAATTGAGGTTTCAGTGTGGGAGTGGGGATGACAATAGGAGGAAAACCCTTGGTGCTGCTCTGAGCAGTCTCCTCTGAGGAGAGAATCCCTCTCCTGTCACAGCACCCTGTGCACACCAGTGTGATTGTGCTTGGGCACCCGGCTTCATCCCTCACAGAGCCACATTCATTTTTACTGGTGACAGCTCATCTCCAGCCACATTTCCAAAGGTGAAAAAGTGAGGAAGTTAGCAGGTTTGCCAGGGAATGTGGGCACGTTCCTGAAATATGGCAGTTCCCTTCAATGTAGCATCTCCCAGGAGAACAGGGGCTGTTTCAGCCTCATCCCTCACGGTATTGACATCCCCACAAGCAGCTAAGGGGAGCATTTGTACCTCCCTGACATCACCTCTCTCAGGTTGCTTTCCTTATTGATGGTCTGGTTAAAGTCTCTGTATCATTTTGACATTTTTAATGGCATCTGCATTTACAGCAGAGCGCTCGTGTGAGCTTTAATCAGCTCTGTGTTCACACGTTGTTGCTGTTATTATTTATCTCTATTACAGTAACTCACCGAGGCAATCAACAAGAGCAGGATCAGACTGTGCTAGGCGGGGGCTGAGGTTCAAAATGGTCTCTCCTTGTTCATGGGAGACCTTGCTGATGATCCCAAAGTGCAGCAAGATCCCATGGCTCTGCACCTGCTCTGCTCTCTGTCTCTGTCCCGGAACCTGGAGTCACTGTCACACACCAGCCAGGATTTGCCATACTGATGCATAGAGAAAAAATACCTTTTGGTTGCTGAAGTATTTTGTTTCTTCTGTTTTATAATTCTCTACCTGGAGCTACTGGATCCCAGTCCTGTAGCCAGTTACACACTCAATTAGTCTCACACCTGAGCGAGCCTGCTGAGCTCAGTGGAGTTAATTGTATGAATAAGTACTTGGATTTTAGCTTCTCATCCCTGTATCTACCTTGCTAAAGGTACAGAAGTGCCCACAGTGCAGATCTCGGAGTTATCAGTATATCATTATATAAATATCACACCATGTTCCAATGAAATGACTCCACAGTCATTGGAGTCACTGCAGTATGGGACTTAGAGGAAAGGGGAGCAAAAAGCAACAGCAAATGATAAACTTTGAGCAGCAAAGATCTTATTTTCATGTGAGGTTACTGCAGTGTAAAAAAATCAGGTCAGGATGAAATTTCATTCTCCAGATTTTACCCTGACATTTTGCTAACAAATTTCACTCAATTCCCTTTGGTGAGATTGTGGGGTGAAATTTGCTACAGGGAGGAAGCAAACGTGACCAAATACTGCTTGTAAATAAGTGCTCAAACAGGATGGACTTATAGAAAAGGAGCTGTGTTTGGGGCAGGCACTGTACAGTTGAAACAAGATGCTTGAACTAATGATGGGAAATGGTTTTCCCTTCCTACAAATGGTTTTCTTTTTCCTTCACTTCCTTTCAAAGTGAAAAACACAAACCCAGCAGACAAATCAGATGCTTGGAGCACCCACCTGAGACATGAAAGAGCGAGGATAGAATCATATCTTGTAATGAGTGTTATTTATTCATATTAGGGAAATTAATTGCAACTGGAGCTGTAGCAGCTCAGAAGAAGCCACAGTCTGCAGTTGGGGCTCTGATGTGAGGTGTGGGAAGGGAGGAATCAATCCCCAGAGCACGCAAGGTGCAGTTTGATCCCTGAACTCCACTTTCCTGTGCTGAGGGACATCAGCTGTGCATGTGTGGTTCAGGTTTGTGTCCTTTATGGAGGTGCAGAGCTGCATCCCTTGATGTTCAAGTTGTGCAGAAAACAAATCAGTGTTTCTGGAATGGAAATTGCTGGGGAACTCCAGCAGCTTTGCTCCCTGCCCCAGAAGGCTCACACAGCCTTAGCAAGTGTCTATGTGAAATAAAGACAGATCATCTCTTCCCACAGATTCTCAGTAATAATTTAAGTCTTATAAGGAGTAAGATTTTGTTTGCTTGGCTCCCAGTGGTGTTAGAGAGGAGCTATCATCCCTGTTTACGGCTGGGGGGAAGTGAGGCAAAGCAACAAACGATCCGGGATGAGGCACGAGTGGGATCCTGCATGGGGGGACATGGGGTGCTCTGCTCCCTGCAGGACATGAAACCTCTGCACCTGCATCCCCTAACACCCTGCAGATCTTTTGGAGACCTTGGAATTGTCTTCTGAGGGCTTATTTTGGCTTTTACCTTGCTCAAGAAACACAAATTTGTAAACTGGCAATCACCAGTGCAAATTAACAAAGAGCTGTCTTCTTTTTCTGCTGGATATCCTCACACTGACCAACGAGTATCCTCCTCCTCAAAATGAGGGATAAGAAATAAAAATATTGCCAAAATTATTGGATAGAAGTAGTTTTTCAGTGTGGGTTTATAGCCAAGTACTCTAAAAGGAGAGGGCAATGAAATTTCTAGGACAAAAGCACCAGGCTTAAGTGAGCTTTACATTTACCTCTCTAATCCTGGAAACAGATCCAGGGCTGAGAAACAGCCTGTGTCACCTGGGATTAGTTTCCATGTTTGCAAATAAAAGAGTTTGTGAAGACAGCCCTGTTGCTGGGATTCCACTCTCCTCTCCTGCCTGGCAGTGGGATTTACACACTCGCAGGAGGGTTGCTGGTGAAATTGAAACCAGCTCTGAGCACAGCCAGCTGTGCCTGGAAAGCCATCAGTAACTGTCCTTCCCAGTAGCCTGTTCCGAATAAGATGAGGATTTTCTTCATCCTTGCCACAGCTATGGTGCAAGGCTGCTCAGTGGAGGGTAGGGCTGCTGAAGAAATTCCTATTTTCCTGCAGGCTTTTTGCTGAGGAAACCTTGACCTCAGGTGTTTGCTTGAGCTCAGTGCATGCAGCTCAAAGATGTGTTGAAGAGGGGCTGTTTCCAGAGCAATTCTGGAGAAACTTCCTGTGGGGCTGACTTCCCTCTCCCATCCTCCACATGCTCTTCAAAAGAGAAGGGATCAGGCAGGATTGTCACATGAGGGTTCTCCCTGTGCCTCACTGCATTCCATAGGGAACCTCCTCTCCATGTCAGTGCTCAGATGGTTTGGGGTCCTTCTGTGTTGCTGTTCTTAGCACAAGAATTACCTGATATATTCACTCGAGATACCTTCATCCCGAGCCTGAGCAGCCTCAGGACGTCCTGTCTCCAGACTCATTTTATTTCTTCCCATCTACTTAGTCCAGACAACAAAAATAAATAAATAAATAAGTCAGAAACAACACCAAGGAGAAAGCTTTCTTTAGATTATCTTGTATATTATCTTACGGGAACATAACAAAGAAACAATATTTGATGACATGATTAAATCGACAGGATTTGCTCGGCAACACCACCTGCCATTAAGTGCACTGCATGCAGGATGTGACCCTCTGCATCTAATTCCACTATAAATTCATTCCTTCCAGCAATCTAAGAGCACTAAGAAACAGGATATTAAAAGATTTCAGGCCTGATCCAATAAGGTGTTAAACAAGTCCTCAACTTTAGGTATAACAGTGGTGCCATTATGTCCTTGCACCCTAAAGCTGGGTTGGGGAGGAAGATGCTGAATTTGGGTCTGAGGGGGATGCTGAATCTGGGTCTGAGGGGGATGCTGAAGCTGGGTCTGAGGGGGATGCTGAAGCTGGGTCTGGGGGGGATGCTGAAGCTGGGTCTGGGGGGGATGCTGAAGCTGGGGTGGGGATGGGCAGATGTTAAAGCCGGGTCGGGGGAGCAGTTTGGGAGTGGGGTTCCTTTGGAAGGCTCTGGCCGAGGTGCACACGGGGCTGTGGGGTGAGGCAGCCCCGTGTGCCCGCGTGGGTAACTCCGTGTGCGTTCGCAGGCTGTGACAGCGAGCACTGGGGGCCCCACTGCAGCAACCGCTGCCAGTGCCAGAACGAAGCGCTCTGCAACCCCATCACGGGCGCCTGCGTGTGCGCCGACGGCTTCCGCGGCTGGCGCTGCGAGGAGCTCTGCGAGCCGGGCACCTACGGCAAGGGCTGCCACTTCCAGTGCCAGTGCCACCACGGGGCCACCTGCGACCACCAGACCGGAGAGTGCCACTGCGCGCCCGGATACACCGGCGTGTTGTAAGTGCGGCAGGAGCGCGCTGGGGCTGCCTTCAACTGGTTTGGGTCGGACGCGTTTAAGGCGAGGAGTAAATGGCTGAGTTTACACCCTGTTATACACTGGCCTTTGAAAAAAATCATAGAATGGGATTTCAGAGAGAATGAATAAAGGGAATCTCTGTTCTTGCTGCTGGTTATACCTGTGTCCCTGAAGGCAGCCTTCAAGAGACCTGGAGAGGGACTTAGGACAAGGGTGCATGGTGATAGAACAAAGGGCGATGGCTTTAAACAGGACTAAATGGGATATTGGGAAGGGATTTTTCCTTGGGAGGGTGGGGAGGCCCCAGCATAGGGTGCCCAGAGCAGCTGTGACTGCCCCTGGATCCCTGGAAGTGTCCAAAACCCACTTGGATGGGGTTTGGAGCAGCCTGTGAAAATGGAAGGTGTCCCTGCCCATGACAGGGAGTTGGATCTGGCTTCAATGTCTCTTCCAACCCAAATCGTTCTGGAGTTCTATGATTCTATGCTATTAAAATAAAATGTAATGCTAAAATAAGGTTTAAAATAATTCATATGTTCCAACTTGTGCAACAACTCTACCTGTTCCTAATTTCAGAGTGTGAATACAATCCAAATTACAGTGGAGTTTTGATAAGCAGTTGGACTCTCTCCTCATTAGCAGTCCATTGCAGCATCAAATGGGACTTTTCCATCCCCAATTTATTTGACTTTCAATCTAACTGAGAAAGCATTGCTGTTAACTATATCAGCTTAGTATCTAGGGGGTAAATTTTAAGCACAGAGAGCAGGGATTTAGCGGTGTGACTCCTATTAACTTTAACGAGAATCATGTAGCTAAATCCCCATCCACCACACGGAAAGTTTACCAGTAGGATTCACAAAATCTGCATATTAATTTTAGGACAGCAAGCAATAGTTTCTTGTTTAAAATTGCCCACAGTGTAACATCAATTCTCATTAGAGATCTTTCAGTAGCTTCAGAAGTAATTATGTTTTTCAAAATTATTTAAGGGGAAAAGAGAATTTAGTCACTGAATTTGGTTGGAGAGCTATTGTAGGTGAGTTAATACTTTTGCAGTCTATTATTATTTGTTCATCTGCATGAAGAGGAAGGTAAAAAATAAGGACAGAGTTAACCCTCATAAATAAGTGATAGGCCTTGTGAATATTTTATTTAGTACCTGATTTCCTCCTAGACTTGTGACGTCAGTCGTGGAAGGACTCACTGCTAAGGACTCCACTTACTCTTGGGAGTGCTCCCCTTGACATCAGGGGGTCAGTTCCCAGCAGGGCCAGCCCCCTGACGTTGTAGGAACATCCTCATCAGAGGACAGTCAGCTGGGGGACAACATCCTGTAGTTTCAGAACCTCAGTGCTGAAAGGTCTGATGTGCAGATGTAGGTGACACTGGGTTTTGCAGGGATTACCCCCACATTGCCCCCCACGAGTACTGAGAGAGACTCAATGAGCTTAAATAGCCTTTAAAGGATGTTGAGTTCTTGCCAGTCCATTATACACTGCAAATGTTAACATTCAGTAGTGACTAGAGGAATTTCAAGCATTTTAATCCCATCCTTTTATTCTGTTTGCAGCTTCTTTTATTGCCATGTCATATAATTCACATTGAAGGCTTCATCCTGCGACTCATATTTTCCTGGGCTATTTTAATGGTTATGGGTTGTCCTGTGGAGATGGGTGGGATTTGGTACATGCAGAAAGGTTACACACATGCATCAGCCTCCCAGGGCTGGATCCATGGCACGTAAACAGCCCCAGCAGAAATAAAAGGAATCTCAGTTAATTGGCAGTGCCAGCTGAGCCTTACTGAGGTTTCATCATTTGCATGAGGACTCCCATGATGACCTGTGTTGTGTGTTTTCCTCATTTGCTGTTCCCTGTAAGCTCTCTAAGCTGATGTCTCTCTGTTTTCTGCTCTTCTCTCTCCCCAAAGCTGCGAGGAGCTGTGTCCCCCCGGCAGCCACGGAGCGCAGTGCGAGCTGCGCTGCCCCTGCCAGAACGGGGGAGTTTGTCACCACATCACTGGGGAGTGCTCCTGTCCTGCTGGCTGGATGGTGGGTACTGCTGCTCCTCACTCGGGGCCTGCAACTGGGTGGTCATCGTTCACTGGCTCGGCTGATGTGTGCCAGCCAGGCTCTAACAATTCCCAAACTGGAACCACATTTGCTGGCTGTGCACAGCCCCTGCACAGATAGGCCACCACTTTGGGACCTGCCACCTTCCCTGGAAGCGTTCCAGAAACATGTGGGTGTGGCACCTGGGGACAGGGGTTAGTGGTGGGCTTAGCAGTGCAGGGGGAGTGGTTGGACTTGATCATCTTGGGGGGATTTTCCAGCCTTGGTGGTTCTGTGATTCTCTGGCTGGTAGGTGCCATCACAGAGTTTAAAAACAACAGCAGGCCACGAGACAGGAGAGTTATCTGTGAGTTGCAGTTCCTTGGAATACTCCCTGCAGCCTTAGACAGTGCCCTCACGCAGGACAGAAAGCTCAAAGCCCAGCTCAGCACTGTCAGAGGCACAAAGTGTCCTGTTCCCCTTCAGGGGAGAGGGGGAAGCCAGGGGGAATCCGAGGCTGAGGCAGGCAGCAGAGCTGAGCCCAGGGCACAGTTCAGGGTTGTGTCCTTGCCCAGGCACCACTGCCATTGATTGCCAGAGATTTGCTTGTGTCAGGGCTTGCACTGCAGAGAGACAGCTGCCCTAACCTTTAATCCTTTGTATCAGGAAAGCAATGCCAAGCATTTTCAAAGTCCTCAACTTTATCAATAATGTAATAATGAACTCTCTTGGGGCATGCCAAGTCTCACAGGCCTTCATCCCATTTAGCTGTACTAAACTTCTTGGCATTTTTCCTGCATCTGACAATTAGTCTCTTGGCAAAGTTGCTGGATTTTAAAGCATGCAAGTACTCTGAATTTTTTATTTTTACATGGAAAGCTCTGCAGATCATCACACAACTGTGACTTCTGATGGGGACCTTCTACCTGTTCAAACCCAGAAAAGCTGAGAGAGAGGTTTATGTTCCTTTCCATTTATACATCAACTGCTTCGAGTTCAAAAGCACCAGCTATGAGATGCTGCTGTACATAAGCAACAATGCTGTGTGGGAGAGCACTGCTGTCCTTAATTTTTGGTGGAAAATATCTCTAACTGGAGAGCTGGAATCTCTCTAACACCACCCATCATAGCAAGGATGGTGGTGAGGTTATTGCATTTCAAATGACAAAGGAAAAACTTGTCAGAAGTGTGAACATGGCCCTTTACTCTCACCTGGCAATCAGTGGCGGCAAAGAAAAGTTTCTTTCCTTGAGTGCTGGAGCATTAGGAAAGCAATTCACGTATTTCTGAGGGCCTATCAGTCCATTCTGGCGCTAGCCCCTAAGAAATGATCAATAAAGTGATTCACATAAAAATATTACTTTTTTCATTTCTTCTCCTGCATGCCAAGATTTCTCAGGATCTAAGGTGTTTTGCAGTATTTTTCCTTATTTGTATTTTATCAGGAGTTTTCTCCTCTTTTTCAAAATTAAAACATCACTAAACAAATAAGAATAGCAGGATAGAACAGGAATTTTTAGATGTCTTTTAGGATGCAGCACAGACCCTAGGAAGAACCAGAGCAGTGCACAGCAGTTGTACTCTGGCCCAGTCCTGCCCAATTCCTTACAGCCTGGAGTTCTTTTATGCATTTTTAGGAGCCCAGAGAGACTTTTCTGAAAACCGTGTTGTTGGCTGCTCTGTCCCTGGAGGAACCCTGGAGTTAACAATTGATGTTTGAAACAAGCATAACTGAAAATTGAAGAGAAAGATCAAGTATTCTGCAGAAAGAAACTGAAATTATAAGTAAAAGCACTAAGCTTGTAAATGTTGAGATTTTAAGTATAAAGGGTCTCTCCAGGGTTTTAATGAAAAGCTGGTAATTCAGTGTACAGAGAGGGATAACAAGTGTGTTTTCATGCTATATTTTTAACTCTTGGTGGTTGCACTGGTTTGGGAAGTGAGACATGAGGGGGCTGTAAAGGAGCAGGCGAGATGGGATTGCTAGACAGCATTCATTTTATTTCACACCACGGATTTCTGTGACACCAGAAATTTTACTTGCTGATTTTGAGGCTTGAGACTGCACATATATATTGACTATACCATCATTTTGGAAGGAGAGAATTCTCCCTAGATTTATACAAGTGCAAATCCACTTGGACTTTATTGCTGCTGGATGAGCTGCAACTTTTATCCTTTCCTAGGGTGGCTTATTAACAGGAGCTCAGCTCCCTTGGGGTTTGCTGGGATGGAGAAGGGAAGGCATTGACTTTAAAAGGAGGAAGTTCTGGGGTTCTGAGGTTCTTCCTTGGATCTGCCATCTTCAAAGCCCGGTTCTTTTATGACTTGTAATTTCTTTCCTCCCACCAGTGCTGAATCTCTCAGCAGCAGGAGTTCCTTGGATAGTGTCCTGTGGGACTTCACTGCCCCACGGGTTCCTCACCAGGAGGATGGTGGCCAACAGCCTCTATTGTTGAACAGTCAACAGAACGTGGCTTCCAGCATCCCACAATGTTGGGCTTTTTCCACTTCTGTGCCTTTGTGGCCGTGGAGTTTAGTGGGTGGCTGCTTTAGGGCCTCATTAACAATTTACAGGTTTAATTCTATACATCTTTCTCATTTGCAATATTAAATTCTCCAAGCGCTCTCAGGAAGTGGGGAGAGAAATTAATTTAGCATTTACAACACTTCTCAGAAGCCCTTTTGAAGGACTAGATCTCTGTGCTCTGGAAAGCAGCAATATTTCCTGATGTGACAGAACATTTGTCACTGGCAACTCCCCCTGTTTGGCCCCAGACCCCCATCCCAAGGCACGGTGGTGCTGTGGAAATACAGCACATTCTGCTCATCACTTCTCTCCTATTGATTCTGGCCACTGGGAAGCATCATTTGTATTTTTGTCTATTTTTCTTTTTGCTGTGGATTTTAAATGTGGGGGTGTCTGAGAAAATGGAGCAGAAAAAAAATCTTTTGTGTCCTACAGAATACAGCAAACAATGTCAAAAGCAGAAGCTGATGAGATCAGGGCCTTAAAAAGGTGCTGATGGGGTGAACTTTGCTGATTAGATGTATAAGCAGCAGGAAATTTCAGTCTGACATTTGATCCTCTAGAGAGGGATGTTTTGAATTCCCTTAGTACATATTAATGCAGAAAGTACAGCTAAAGATTCTCTAGGCTCCAGGGGAATGCATCCCAGAGTATTGCTTTCTCATCATTTGTTGATAGAAATCCTGTTCCTTTTGAGACGTGAAGGGAGGAAGTATTTATTATCAAGATAAATGGACACTTAGGTTTTCAGATATATAGTGTTGTGTATTACTCAAGTCCAGAGACAGCAGTTTTTAACTCTGTAATCTGAAAGTTCTTGAACTGAGGCCAACCTGCCTGTTTTACAGCCAAGGAGCCACATAGCCCTGGTTGGGAAAGGCTCAAAGTATCTGTTTTATGGTGACATTGAAGAGCAGCCTCTTCACTTTGGGGCTGTTGATACAGCTAAACTTCCCAAGCCCCGAGGAGTGAAAGCAGCCATTATATTCCTGGTTTGTATTTTGAGTAAGTTGTGTCTGATACATGCTTTGTTCAAAACGCAGAGGCCCCAGGGCTTGGTTAGGGAAACAGAGATATTAAACCCAAATAATCCTGTGGCCAGACACTGTTTCTGTCTCACGCTGGGCACTGTGGTGGCACTGGCAGCAGCACCACTTGCTGCAGATGCCAAACATTTTCCATTATAGGACCACAACTTCAGATCCCAGCACTGCCAGACTTGTTTTGGCTGAAGCTCCTCAGTTGGATGCCAGCCTCAGGCTTTATATTTGCTCACAGGGAGAAAAACGTTCATACAACTTCTAAGAAAGTCTGGGGAAATCCTTGTAAGGCCTTGATACTTGGCAGAGACATTATAGGATACCTGGGGGGAAATCACCTGAGACTGGCAGGTAAATTCTCCAAAGACACAACCCCACACAAGGGTGAGCATTCCCTGCCCTGGGGCTGAGCAGCTGGAGCAGGGATTACCTGGGAGCTGCTTTACTTGTGAGCAGTGCCAGGGGCACAGCAGGGACAGGCTGGCTTTGCTTCACTCCCAGGGCTGGCTGAGCAGGGAGGAAAAGGAGGAAACATCTCAGAGATGAGCATTTGGGTCTGGGTGGAGGAGAGGATTAAAAGGGAGGCTGCAACAGGGATTTGGAATGGACTGGAATAAAGAGGCAGGAAAGCAGAGAACTGGGAGTATAAAGTGGGATGTGGAGTTGAGGCAGGTCAGGGACTGAGATGTGGCTCCAGGGTTGGGGATAAGGATGCCGGATGCTGCATCCTGCCACTGTTTAGGGATGAGGCAGATATTCCACTGCAAAATTCCTGTGGCTTTTCTAAAGCTGTGGCAGATCCATTCTGAGCTGCTTCGAGAGATGGATGTGTGGCTGGAGAGAGCAGAGGGAGCAGAATGAAGGGTGTGAAGGGCAGTAGAGGAATCTCCAGCCTCCAGCTGGGTTGGGTGAATGAGACTGGCTGAACAGGAGAGATCATCACAGAGCATCAAAACCAGCACAGCTACACCCTCCCAGTGCAAACCTTCCAACAATCCCTTCCTTCCCAAGCCTTCTCTGTGCAGCAGGTGGCCAACAGCTTTTCAGACTCTCCATTTCACAAAAACCCCAGGAGCACACAAGCAGCTCTGTAGACTTCTCCGTTTGCCTTCAACTTCTCCCACATCTTCATGTGGCTGTTCAAGGGGCAGTGCAAGCCCAGCTGCAGTTTGTGGGGGAGACCCAAGGAAGAGAATTATCCCTGAGTGTGCAGTGGTGAGAAAAAACCCTGCTGGAGTCAGGCCAGGCAGGCATTTACTGTGGTAGCAGAGTTTTCAGACTGTCGTTAGCACATCTTATGCAGATAAAATATTGCTGCTACACTTACATCTAGTTTTAGCAAGAAGGACAATAAAATTCCAAGCTGCATAGAGAAATTTATTGCATTATGAATGTTGACTGAAATATTGCTCTTTCTACAACCTTACCAGGGGCTGGTATGTGCACAGCCTTGTCCTCCTGGAACCTTTGGAATTAACTGCAGCCAGGACTGTCCATGCCACAACGGAGGGCACTGTGACCCCGTGACAGGAAAATGCCTGTGTACAGCTGGCTATATAGGAGACAGGTAAAAATCAACCCCCAAAGCCTTTCATTTGAACCATGGACTGTCAATATTTATATCCCTTCTAGGACAATCTTCCTCCCTGAAAAATGGTGTTATGTTTCTATTGCTCCAATTAGGTTCATCCTTCTGAAGCACTTCAAGCAATATAAATGTGGCAATGTTATTACTTTTTATTGGCAATGCTCTCCATTTACAGGGGTTTTTAATATAACTTTTAAAATTTAATGGATTAAATTTAATTTAGATATTTACAGTGATAAATTTAATAGAGAGCATTACATGTTTACAAGATATGTAAATGAACTATCTTTATACAAATTAATATCCTCAAGAGTAAGCAATGCTGCAGTTTAATGTCTCCTTGATTCTTCTGTGCTGCTGTAGCACTGATCCATCTCAGCCACCAGCAAAAGGTGATAAATCCTCAAAATTTATAAACGAGAGCCTTCACCCATGAATCGATCAGAGCAGATGATAATATTGTTTTACCAAGGTGTCATGGATTCAGCAAAATGACTACACAGCAAAGTCAATGAGGGATTGCAGCACGTGCTGCCTTAGCCTGCAGCTGATCCTGCCTAACAAAGGTTGGGAAGTGCAGGTAAAGCAGCTCTCAGGAGCACTTTGCATGGGGCCTGTGGCGCCAGGGTTTGCAGAGATGCACAGCTCACCAGTGGATGTTGTGCTAAAGCACTTTCTCCTCTATATTCCCTTTTTTACTAGCTCTGTACTGACATATGCTACAATTATATTTTTATGCAACAAAGCTCATTGGAGTTTCTCATCTCTGCCCTCACTGAATAATCAGCAGGTCGTGGTAGCACAAACATCCAACCCTCAGCCCTGAGGGAGGGTCAGAAGGCTGCTGCTTCCCATTACACATGGAGCTTCCCTGTTTCCATTTTATGGACAGTTATAATTGGAGGGGGCTCTGGAGTTTATGTCAGGATTTGCATGGGGTTGAATATGGAGGAAATACTAATTATTTCCAAGTAATTTAGAGGAGAAGACATCAGTGAACCTCTCTTCCCTGTTCTCCATCTGGAGACTGCTTCCAGACATGTGATACCATATAATTCCTGTTTCTCTTTCTCTCACTGTGGAGACTTTTCCACTGAAGGAGGCAGCTGTGCAGCCTGGGCCTCTACAGTGGGGACCACACTTGGATCCCGAGCTGCTCCCAGTGCTGGCCGTGCTGGGGGAGGCTGACAGAGCCTCTCTTGCTCTCCTCATTTGGTTGTTGCCCACCCTGATGGATTCCTGGCTGTGGATGGATCAATCCAATCAAGTGTTGGAGCTGTTGGCAGCTCCCAGCCAGCAGCCTGCATCCTGTTGGGGATGAGGAAAGGGGATGGGAAGAGGATTTTACTGCTGATTGCCCTTGGAGAGGGGCTGGAGAAGGCAGCTCAGGGAGAGACTGAGCAGAGGAGGCACATCAGGAGGCACATGGCAGGAACTCACAGAGCAAAGGGAGTGTGGACTCCGGAGGTCTGTACTTGGAGAAAAGTGAGAGAGAGTCAGACTGCAAAGAGAGATGTAACTTGGTAAGGGCAACAGTAAAAAAATAAGGCAGAATCTGTTGGGAGAAGTGGAAAAGAAGTGAGAGAAGGTCACATTCTGGACCTGCATCCAAGCAAAACCCTTGGGAATGGCTCACCTTCCCCATCCCAGAGCAGGGAAGTAAAAGACACTGAGAGGAGAGGCAGGAGAGCAGAAATGCAGGTGTGTGAAAGGGTGAATGAGAACAGGATTGAAAAGGTAAACAGGCAGTTAGGAAAGCTCTGCTGCAGCAGGGTAAAACTGGATTAGCCTAGAAATTCCCACCTTTCCAACGGGTTCCTGGAAAGTTAGAACATGTTCATCTCTCAGTCTTTAATCCCCCTTCCATAAGGGAGGGGAAACCTCAGGTCTGTTGTATCCAGCTGCAGTTCTGCTGCTCGCTTGGGCTGGGCAGCCCTGGCTTGTACTGGCTGTACTGGTTTGTTCTGAGCACACACCTGCCTCACCTGCCTGGGGCCCACTGAGTTCAGTGAGGGACGAGGTCTTTAAAGAGTCTGAGTGGCTTTCCTTGGTTTTGTGTTCACACCACAGGGACAATGGGACAGACCAGGCAGCTCCAGCTTAGCTCAGAGTCTGTTTTACCCTCTGCATCTCCTGCAGCTGTTGCAGTGTCACAGCAAAAAGGAGAGCAGGAAAATCTGCTGCACAACAAAACAGTGCCTGCTTTAACATTTTACAAGGCATTGAAAAAAAATCTTAATAATGACAGATACTGTGAATAACAGCAATAAAGACATAAATACATTTTACCTACTATCATCTTAAAATTGTCAATAAGTACTATATAATGCTACAGTTCATCATCATGTGCAGAAGATAATAACACACAGTTAGATAAATATCTGTGGAGATGAAATGGTCATAAAGGTCTGTGTGAGTGTAATTGCCACACTTTTGTTCCCTACCTGTTTTCCAAGAGTGGCACTGCACTAAATCTCTAGGAAATTGGCAGCACTGTTAATAACTGCAGGATGCTTTGTGTTCACTGAAATGACTGGATCTGTCATGGAAATGTATGTTTTACAAACTGGAAAGGAATAATAGCAGAGGCACAGTTAGAAGCTGAGAATGGAGTGTTTCAGAATGGAGTGGCTCACAGGAAAAGTGAACATGCTGGTTTAGCTTTGTTTTCCATATTGCCCTTAAATTGAAAGATTGAATCTTAACAGAATAAATCTCACATTTATTAGAACTATATGGGCAGATTTACTCTCCTGTTGTTGTGTTTGTATTTGTATCTCTTATCTCCAGGTTAGTGCATTTTGGATGGCTTTTCATATTTGTCTGTGCTACATAAACGTGATCGCTATTCCAAAACAAAGAGGACAGCCTAAAAAACTTCACAGCATTATTCCTTAAAAAAAGAAAATTGTGGGGGGAAAATGTAGGAGCATGTACTAAGTTCATCTGTTAAACATGCTGTCTTCTGTTTAATATTTTGTGAAATTGCTTCCATTAATTCTACAGGTGACAGCCATATTATCCTATCCCAACCCAAATAATTATGGTACATATTAAAGTTCAGAGGATATTATAATACGAATCTCCCCAGATAGGCAGAAAGCAATGTAAATTAAACAAGAAACATAACTAGGGCTTAGCAGCTCATTTTGTAATTTAATTGAACAATGTATCTGGTTGTTAATGGTGCTATGGACACATTAGATTGATATGTTGCAAAGGAAAGATGTTTAAGTAGAAAGCTAATTCCTGCTGTGATTATTCTCATGTTCCAGAGGAGTCATTATTAGTATTCTTTGTATAAAATTCATTAGCGGTAGCTGCTTGATCTCCAAATAAATAAGTTGGTTAAATTGTTAGTAGAAAAAGGCTAATTATGTAAATGGATTAGGTCGTCAATATTTCATTTCCAGATGCTTTTCTCCCTGCTAGGTAATGCTTCATCTTCTATAAATATAGAATGATACAGTGCACTATTGACTAAGAATTCACCCCGTGGAGCTCAGAGCTCTCCTGCTCACTCAGGGTCTGTGCAGCAGTGGGGACATGAGGAGCTTCATTGTTCCTCCTCGCATTTCATTTGCTGGGAGTGTTCCAGCCCCACTGTTCCCATTCTTTGCTGGCTCTTTCCTTTGCAGCTGAACCCCCTGAGAGCAGCAGGGCTCTCTCTCTCTGGTGCCTCTCCAGACTCTTTCCCTCTTTGTCCCAAACTCCTCTCACTTTGGGTCTCGTATGAACTCCTCAACTCGGATTTGCAACTAGCAGCTGTGTCGGTGCCTGCTGGAATTAAATCACCAGCCAGGCCCTTTGCTGTGTTCATTTATTTTTAGCAAAACGTGATAATCTGAAGCTGCAAAAGTAATGCCCTTCTTATATACTGCCTGTGTTCATTGCAGTTTTGCCTGGCTTGCATCACACATTAATCTTTTATTACTGATCATTATATTAACTCTCACCTGCCAGCTGTGAAATGACCTGCAGAAAGACATTTAACAATTGCCTCCATCCACTGAGTTTACAGTATACACTTTAATCAATGCTCAGGCTTAAATTAATGCTGATAGGCAATTTCCAATGCCTGGCATCCATGTGATAAGGGAATTGGACTTTTCTGGGCTTTTTTTTTCTGTTTTTATTAACTGAAAAGGCCTATCTGTATTTCACGGTGGATCATGTAAACTGTGGTACTGACTCATTGCAGAATTCTGAAACCACTGAATTATGTCAAGCGCACAATCAGTTGCTTTCTTCAGGACCTTAGCTGAGCTTTTCCAAGTAGGAAATAATCTGAACTCTTAAATTGGTAGTGTAGGACAAGGAAGCAGACTTTTTGGCAGATCTCAGAACGTATCCAAGTAGGGAGATATTTTTAACAGTTCATGGAAGGTGCAATTTAAAACAATCTGTGTAAAGTGTTTGCAGGTTCCAATTTTATGTGCATCAAATATTAAAAATGTTGGCAATTTTTAAGAAGATTCTCCACTAAGGAGCATGAAAGTGATTTTATGGAGATTTTATACTACTGAGCTACCCTGGAGTAGGAGAAGAAAAGCAAATTTAAGCATTTAGTTACTCAGAACACACTCAAAACACAAAGGGGTTTCTTTTCTCCTTGTTGGTATAAAACTGATGCAATGTCAACAAAGAGGGCAAGTAAAACTGAAACGTTGCTGGAGAACATTTTGCTCAATATTGCTAAATACACTTTCCCTTTTAACCCTCCTCATCACTGAGAGAGCCATTCAAGGGAGATGCACAGTCCTCCTGTGATAAAGAGAAGTCAAACAGGTGAGGGGTTTTATAATAAAATATTTTATTGCCTATCAGTTTCTTACGATTGATGAACACAATTGTCAAGGTCCAGGAAAGAAGAATGCATTTTGTGAATGAAGGTAACATGAACTGATGCAAATTTAGCAGGATATAATTGGGCACGGATGAATGCAGTTTCTCTCAGCAGCAATTTGCATGCCCAAGATATCCCATCGCTCTGGTGATACCATCAATTCAGTGTGTTACTTCAATGAGCAGGGATTGCTCTGGTTGGTATTTAATTCATTACCAAAGAGGTTCCTGTGTAAGAGCCATGTCCTGCTGAGACTGTGGGTGTAACTGGGTCCCATGTCCCATGCCGTGGCAGGTGCCAGGAGGAGTGTCCCATCGGCACCTACGGCTTCCAGTGCACGCAGACCTGCGCCTGTCAGAACGGGGCCAAGTGCTACCACGTCAACGGGGCCTGCATCTGTGACCCTGGCTTCAAAGGCATCCACTGCCAGGAAAGAATGTGTCCTGAAGGGTTCTATGGCCTCAAGTGCAACAAGAGATGCCCCTGCAATATTACCAACACCCTCAGGTATGTACATCGTGTCATATTCTAGTGCGGGGACTGGTACAAAAGCATTGGGAAAAAATCCAGCTAACTACACCTACTGTCCTTTTCTCTGTAGTTTTAAGGACAAACACAGAGAGTTTCTCTGATTTGCAAAATTTTGATTTAAACGACCTCAGGTTTGGAATCATAAGCCTCAGTCCAGCCAGATACTAAGCATGGATTTATTTACAGTTCTGGTAACACCTGAAACAGCCTGACATACAGCTTTATCCTGTAAACCCTCTGGGCGTAAGAACCACCAGATGATGCTCATGTGTGGATAATAGTCCAATGAAGTTTAAAAAACAGATATATATTTACTCAAATCCATCACTTTTCCTCTTTTTTTATGACATGGATTTGCTTGTTAGATCTATAGACAGCAAGGGGACTTTCAACATGAAACCTAATTTGCTTCAGCTGATGTCTCATGGCAAATTACCTTGTTGGAAGCACTTGAGGCCGATGTATAAATAGACTGAAATCAATATCCCTGAGTCAGTCTGTGGAACTGTAACATGGTTGACATCGTCAAAATAGACTCCTCACGTGAGCCCATTTTTGCTCTTCATTCTCTTTGTGTATGAGGAAAATATTCAGGAAAATAAATAGCAGGGAATTATACCTACAATGGAATGAGCCTCACTTAAAAGGTCAGAGTTTGATGTTTTATTCCCTTTTTTGCTTTTTTAAAGATCTGATTCTTGAGGTTCTCTTTACTCTGAGACAGAGCCACAAACAGACTTGAGCACTTTGAATTTACTTTTCCATTGCAGGCTTGAATAAGTTTTCCAAACCTTGAAAAGAAGGAAGAATTTAAGACTCTTCCCTATTATCCTCTTTGTTACCTTAAGTAGTTCCTTGCCTTGTTTACTTCTTACTGCTGGAATTGCTGTTCAGAGAATCCTCACTCCCTGTCTTGCAGTAAAGGGAGCCTGGACAGCCCAACCCCCTGGCCTGAGCTGTCTGATGTTCTGGAGCCACATTTCCTCACCTGCACCGTGCTGATCCCCTCAGCTCCCACTGGATTCCCTCCTGTTTCTGCCCCTTGCTGTTCAGCAGGCAGAGCCAATTTAGGGTTTTGTAGGCTTCAGGGGGAGTTGGAGATAATTGATGCCCAGGCAAAAATGCTCTTGATAGATAATTCTTCAATTTGGAACCAGACAGGTGGGGACCTGACTGTCCTGCTGATGCTGACAAACCCACCTTGCCATCTTGCTGCTGTTAAAATAAAAACACACTCAATTATGTATGCAAGAAATGGCACCTCATTTGTGTGCACACACAGACACACACACAAACACTTCAGGCAAATCTGTCTGTGCACTTGAGATAGACCCTATTTGTCTCAGTCTTGGAAATAAACAGGTGATTTTCCTTGTGAATTCAGCTGTGAGTGGTGAGGCTTTGCTTAACTGGAAGTCAGAGCTCACAATGGATTATTTAAAACTTGTAATTGTGGTGATACAATTCTTGTGCAGCAAGAGAGCGCCAGCACAATTGGGTTTGACAGCCAGGATCCAAAGGGTTTGAGGCTCCCAGGGAGCTCTGTACAAGAGTCTCCCATCACTTCTGATTATGTTGTGTATCATGAAATCACTGCAAAAATACCATCCCTGAGGCAAGACTGCACATTATACACAAAAGGTTAGTGCTGTGTTGTACTGAGGATGGGGGATGCCTCAGGAATTACTGCAGAGTGAGCCGAGGGATAAATTCCTACATGTCACATCACTGCAGCACCTGTGGTAAATCCAAGCTGAATTGCTCCTCAGTGTACACTGTTCTTCAGGTGTACAGGAGAGTGAGAATATGCTCATGGTCAGCCGCTGACACTTGTGTCTTCACCGCTCCTGAGGCTGCAGAAACCTGTTTCCATAAAGGCAGAAAGAGAGTGGAAGGACTGCGGGCCGCAGGCAAGGCTGAGCTTGGCTGCAGTTTCTCAGCTATGTGCTCAATTCATTAAGAGTCTTTTAGGAGGGGTAAGACTGTGGGTTGGAGGGTGAAAGAATTCACCCTGTGTTACTCAGAACTACCTGGGAGGTGCTCTGTGAGTTTGCCAGAGGATTTTTCCTGAAAGAACAGACTTGCACCTTCCAGCTGTGAGAAAATAAGAGGTCTCAGAGAGGTTTGAGAGAGCACAGAAAGGGGATTGAATCCTCTCCCAGCTCTTTTCTGGGCATGTGGTCATTCCTACACACCCTGCCTGTGCCTGCTTGCTGTCTGATGGGGACATTTTATTCCTTCCCTCCCAACACTGTTCCATCAGTGTCCCTTGCAGCATCCTCTGCTGAGATGGAATCTCTGGTTCCTTAATAAATTAGTCTGGTCTCTCTGTTGATAAAATCTCCCTTTTTTCCTACATCTTATCACTGCTGTTATGGAACAAAGAGATGCCAGCAAGCTGTAGGTCAGTAAATGTTCTTTCATTCATCCATGGGATTTCAGCTCTCCACTTTTCCAGCAGCTCTGCAGAGTGCTGTCAATTGCTGAGCCAAGGAGCGTCAGAGCTGGTGGAAAATGACCTTTTCCAAAGGCACTCCAAATTCTGAACAAATCTTTGTGCTGATTGTTTAACCAGTCCCATACAGTGCCCTTCTCTTCCCACCCACCTCTTCCCATTCCTCTCTGAGTGCTTGTTCATATTGAAACTGGGCTCTTCCAAAGTGACTCATTTACCCACAGCCATCTATTTTCCCCAGGAGCAGTTTAAGCTCCCCAAGTGTGGAGGATAATTATTAAACACCTGTAGAAGGTGAAGGAAACTCCTGTCCCTGGATTTGTTTCATTTGATCTGGTTATTGGAGAGTTGACTGGAATGGAAAGTTCTAAGGGCTTTGAGGAGTAGCTGAGGAGGAACAGTAGGAAATACACAATCAGCTTTTCCATTTTCATAGATCTATCTGTTTTAATGTCTGAAGAGATCAGAGTGATCATCTAGTCTAACCTCCAGCATAGTAATGACTGAAGGACACCATCCAATAATTTCTGCATCAAAGCACACTGAAAGGCACTTTGTACAGGACTTTGAACAACCCCACAATTAGGTGATTTAGAATGTGGTGGTGACTTGGACTGTCCTTCCACAGGAAAGGATACACCTGTAAAAAACTCCCCTCTGCAAAAAGTCCATGTTGAGACAGCCTACAATAGCAGGAAGGGAATAATCCTGGCTTGTTCTTCTGTCAGGCAGGGAGGGAAATGAACAGCTGGAGTAGTCCTGGGCACCCACCCTTCCTGAGCACTGCTGTGGAGCCAGCCTGGGGAGCCAGGAGCCCTTGGTAATGTCTTTCCCAGGTCAGAAATGTGAGAAGGAAGGAAGCCACTGTGACAAAGGCAAATGGAATGGGCAGGTCACCAGAGGCTCCAGTTATTGCCTCAGCTGCAAGATGGGCAAGACCAAACCCCATGGAACTTCCATGAAGTTCTGCCTTGATCTGAGTCAATAATGTGCTGGACAAGGCTGGCTCTGAAGATGTTCTGGACTGAAGGAGCAGCCCTGCAGCCTCACTGTGGCCACTGCTTTAAAGCAAGAGGCATTTTAGTAAGGGACACTGGATGTAGTGTGGACACCGTAAAAGAGAAAATGCTGTAAAATAAGGTTTCGGCTGCTGATAATGAAAATGAGAGGACTGGTGCTGCTGTATAAACAGAAAATCAGAAAATTCACTGGGAAGGTGTTGCTTTGGCTGAAAGATGTGTGGAGAAGAAATTCAGAATTTGGAACAGACTGTGCTGTCTAAAACACTTCTAATTTGCCTTGAGGAATTTACCTGGTTTTCTCAGATTTCCTCAAAAGCAGATGCTTAAAAAATTTAAAGGTCAAAAATGCCTTTATGCTTTTCAGTTCAGCTAATAAAATTTTTAAAAATAAATATTTTATTGCTTTAAATGTGGCTCAAAAGCCAGGGATTGCACAGTAGCTTTCAAAGTGCAGCACCTGGAACCCTTTCCTTGTCAGCCCTGATGTGTGTGTGGACAGCTCTGATCCACCTCTGCTTGGCTTGGAGCCACAGGAACACTTGGCTGCCTGTGTTCACTCCTGGTTTCTACTCTGCTTCTTCCTGCAATGCAGGAGAGTTGAAGAAATAAAAGTTGTTAAGATTCAATGCAAACTAGTGAAGGATAACACTGCCAAACTCTTTGAAGAGTGTGAGGTTCCCTCACTGCTCCCAGCAAGGGTTGGAAAACAGATGTTGGTGGGTTTCCCTTTGAGATCCTTTTGGAACCCTCCCATTCTCTCACCCATCCTTCAGTGATCCTTCTGCAGAGGAATTGTTCATTAATTTCAGTTTTTTGGGGGCTGGAGAAATGCCTCACATGCACTGTGACCCCTGCTGGCAAAATGTTAGATGGACACATGGCCTGGGAAGGTGCACTCAAAACAGGAGGGGAGGAATTATACAGCTATTTATAAAAATTTCTAGCTTTAAGTTTTATTCTGCCTCAAACATTTCAGCTTCAGTCCAAATAGCATTGAATTCACTGGGCAGTCTGGATACATGGGTGTTTGGATGGGTGATAGATGAATTTCCTGGCTCTGTTCTATATCTAGGTTCAAAATTTGACCAGAATGTGGTTGTACAAAATGCCAGCAGAAGAGAAACATTCCTAACACACAAGCACACACACACACACACTACTCCTACATCATGAGCTGCAATATATTTAGTATGTAACTCTGCTCACTTTAATTAGGGGAATAGTTCATACAAACCAGAGAGAAAAAAATTAATAGAAAAACTTTGTACTATTTAGTGATATCAGCTGCAGATCTTGAAAGGGTTTCCAAAGGGAGAAAGGCATTATTTTAGAAATGGGGAAAATGAAAGCAGAAGAGTCAGTCAGGTGGCCAAGATTCCCTGGCAGGATTGGGAAGAGAACAGCTGCTTTGTGCAGTTTGGGAAAGCATCTAAATCTCAGCCCTCCTGAAGTTAACACTGCATCAGGCACCTGCATTGTCAAACAAGTGCTTTGGAGTCAGGAGAAAACAAAACCCTGATCTGCTCAATCTGACAACAAAATTATCCTTCCTTCAATGGGAAGATGATGTGGATGGAGGGACCTAAACATCTGCATTGGATTTTTCTGGCTCACAGTCCCATGAAATGTGGACAAAGCTTTGGTGGGTCAGAATATGCCCTCAAACTTCTACTGGCCTTTGTTTTGGAGTCCCTGTCTCCAGTAGATTCTTCTGGAAAGCCTGTTTGGTTTTGATTCATGTTTTAGTGCACATCAGGATGAGTTGTAACCCTTAATACATAGCTTGTATCCCATGCAAAAAGCTGTCCATGCTGATGAGGAAGCCAACCTTGGAGTTGAAAAAATTCTGAGTGAGTGTAGTATTTTCTGCTGAATTGTCATTGTTTGATTCAAACTGCCCTGGTCATATATTACCTTTGAAATATTTAATTTACCCACCAGGTGCAGTTCTCATGGAAGCACATGATACATGTAGTAGTAGTGGAAAGAGAGCAACACAAAATTAATTTCAAAATCCTTCTTTAATGTTGAGCTTTCTGCTCCTATTAGGTAATGATTAATAGACACAGGGGGGAAACATGAGCTTTTGTTATTTTCATCTGAATGTTAAGAGGTGCTTTGTGAAAACCATAATTTCAAGGACTGCTTTGTCATGGATGGTAGTTTGTTATGCTGATGAATTGTTTTAATTAGTCAGTAAAACACTATTTATGATGAAACATTTGACACTTAGAAAATTTGATCCTTTTTAGTTGCAACACTATATGACCAACCTCTCCTAACAGAAATTGCCTGAAACATAGTTGGAAATTACATTTTATGAGGTTACCTTGAAAATTAACATATACAATATTAATTTTATAGGTGTAAAGAAACCCATTCAGTCATATCTAGAGTCTTAAACTGTAACAATAAATAATCGTAAAGGAACAGCAATTGTTTCTGGGATGCAAAAAGCCAGGAGACAGGCCCAGAGAGAGATTCCGCCTTGCAGAAGTCTATTCCTCTTGTTCTGAGAGTAAAGAAAACAGGATTTCTGGCAATATCATTTCTCATCTCTCTCACTGAGGACTGCACAGTGCCATTACTGTGCAGTGCTGAGGTGCAGAGGTCACAGAGCGTGCTGAGCTCTCAGGTGAAGCCTCACGCTCCCAGCTGGCCTCAGACAACATCCCACAGGAACCTCCATCCCTTCAAACCAGGAGTTAACCCATCTCCAGCCTTCCTTCTCCTCTCCCAACCCCAGCCTCCTGCTGTGGGAAGGTGGTGCCCTGAGGAAACCTCGAGGAGGAAAAATGCCCAGTAAAGTTAAACAGTTTCATGCAGGAGGAACAGAGGGGTGAGTGTTCCACCTAGGGATGCAGAGGGACAGGGCATTGTCCGCTCTTTGGGGCTCCATTCTCCTTTCTCCTTTTCATCCATGTGCTCTCACAACAGTGTGGAATTGACTGAATAGAAATGAAAGCCAGAGGATTAATGTTGTTCACTATGCAGCAAAAAGGAACTTGACTCATTTGCCTGCACAGCTGTGACTTAGTCCCAGGGCTCCTGTTAACTCCTGTCCTAAGTAAATCCCAGAGCTTCAGGTGCTGATCAGTTTTGGTCTCTAAGGCTGAATATTCCCTGCAAAACTCTTCTTCCAAGGAAAGCTTTCCCTTCCAAAGCACTTTCCTTTCTACCTGTGCCTGCTGGAAAGTTCTGCTGAGGTGGCACTCACTTTTAAAAGACAATGACAGTGGGATGGGATGAATAGAATAGAATAGAATAGAATAGAATAGAATAGAATAGAATAGAATAGAATAGAATAGATTAGAAATACTGTGCCCTTGAACTCAGGTTTATCTTCACAGCTCTCTTGATTGCCTTCTTCTACCCACTGGAACTTCTCCTCTCCCTGAACATCTTTAGCTGGCTGCATTACAGCCAAATAGTGCAGCACGTACCTGGATACAGCTTGTAAGGATTAATGGTGTGGTTGATACCAGTAATCCAAGTCACACTGATTTGAGAATAGAAGAGCATAAACTTCAAGGTGTAAACTACCCAGTGCTGTGGCAGTTCCCAGATGTTTGGAAATGCTGGGCTATTTAGCACCAGATTCCCTATTCATGTCCCAAATTATACAGCTGCTCATATCCACCACCCTAAAGGGTTTCCAGGGTTGTCCTGCTCTTAGTGTGACACATGAAATGTTCTGGGCTGTGTTTTTCCCTCCTGCCCACATCTCATTAACATCTGTCTCTTCATTAGTTGCCATCCTCTGTCTGGGGAGTGCAGCTGCAAGGCTGGCTGGGCTGGGCTCTACTGCAACGAGACGTGTCCCGTGGGCTACTACGGCGAGGACTGCCAGGTGCCCTGTCCCTGCCACAATGGGGCCGACTGTGACAGCATCACTGGCAGCTGCATCTGCGCCCCAGGCTTCATGGTGAGTGGGGCTGGGCGTGGGGAGGGCTTTCATAAAGTGGCTGCAAAAATAAAAGAGGGGTTTAATCTGATTGGAAATAATATTTGCATCAAAGCAGCCAAACGTGGGTCATTTTCACCCATTCTGGGCCAAGTCCACATCACTGTCCTTTGAGCAGTGTCAATCTATGGCTGCTGGTTGTTTAGTTAGCATCACTGTTCTAAGTTTATTACTGCTATAAAAATAAAGATATGGTTTCCCATAGTATATTCTAAGTCAAGACATAACAAAAAAGATGTCAGATTATTGTCTGCCTGGAAGAGCAGAGAAAGAATTCTCATGGCCATTCAGCATGTTCCTTGTCAGTCATACTGTGATTTTAATAGATGAAGATATTTTAAAATGTTACAAATGATAGAGCAATTTATGTCTTTTTTGAGCCTGTGTGGCAGGTGTCTTTTACTGAGCATCAGAAAGAGCTTCAGACATTCTGAGGTAAACAAGCATGGCATTTTATAGTTGAGATGTAAAATGGCTGAAGAAACCAGCCAAGATGCAAACATCAAAACTTCAGAGTTAACAATTGCCAGGCTGCAGCAGAGATTACTGGGACATGGATCCAGGTGTCCAGTCCTGCTGAGGCTGGGCAGAATGGAATCCTTGCCACTAAGTTCCCTGGTTTTCTGTGTTTAAAGTTCCTCCCCTTCAGGAGCACACCACGGAGGAGAAATGCAGGCTGAAAGAAACAGTGTTAAAGAAACAATACTTCCTAAAGGAAAAAAAATACTTTAAAGAGAGAATTCCACCAAACTTCACTAAAAGCTGGCTTTCTCTGTCCTTCATCATTCTACATGATCTGTCCCCACAGGCCTATCTATGTTTTCTATACTATTGTAACAATTATGAGTTGTAATTACTAAGTTCACTAGAAATCAAGGGACAGGCTGCACAGCTGGGACAGATCCTGGGGAGGTTCTGTATGAGATTAGTGGGATGCCTCTCTTCCTTCTAATTCCACACCTGAGCTTGTGATCCCCAACTGGCATCTGCAGAGCTGTGCAATTGGAGCTATGGCTCAAAGACACTTTTGTTCCCTGCCTCACGTCAGCAGCTGAACCTGAAGGTTGGAGCTTCCACTGAGTTCCAGGGGTTGTGTCAATGCCAGATGTTCTCAGATTTATTCAGGTATGAGGGGCCGGACTCAAAAGCATCTGTGCAAGATAATGGTACTTAGAGATGGGGCGGGGGGAAAGAAAAGGTCTTTGAGGTTTGATTCCCAATTCCACAAACAGAATCCAAGAATTTATCTTCTCTATGCAGTAGTTGATACACAAGTAGAGGAAGAATAAAGGCAGCAGCATGTTAGTAACAGCTACAAAATAAAAAGATGCCAAGATCCTCCTTCTTATTAGGAATGCTGTCCAAATTTGCAGCTCAAAAGCATTTAGGGACCCTTTGCTGTACACATTTTAAAAAAAGCATACCTTGTCCAATATACATTGCCCCAAGGCAGCATTAGTGGAGGCAGAAAGCCTGGGAAGTTCCTATTGCATTGCTTCAAAATAATATTTAATCTCATAATAAAGAGCTTTCTTGCATTGACATTTAAACAGCTTGGTTATTGAGGATAGCTCTATAATCACTGAAGCATATTTAGGCATTAGTATCATTGCTCTCACATAATATACTATAATCTCTGGCAATTAGTCCATGAGGGGAAGTAAAGCCTTGAAATTGCTAATTTATTGCCTCTGAAGCATATTTGTCATTCGTGTGCATGCCAGATGAGCTGCAATGGTTCTTTCAAGTGCTGCAGAACACAGGCTGTGCAGAAAAGTTGCTGGGAACCTTCCCCTCCCAGCCTGGGGTGTTTTTCTTCCAGGATGCTCCGGGCAGGGAGGAGGGAGCTGGAAAAGGTTGTGGGGCCAGAATCAGGCTGGAAGTGCCTTATCCTAATGACAAACTCCAAGCCAGGCTTTCCCTTCAGATATTCCTGCCTGGCTCTTGCTGAGGCAGCAGGGCAGCTTTGCCTGGGGGTCGAGCTTTGCCCTTGAATTGGGCGAGTCGGCGAGCGCCGGTTCCGAGCTCAGGATGTGTCCTCTGGCAGAGCTGGCAGTGCAGTGCTGCTAACGCAGAGCTGGGCACAGCTAATTATTCACAAAAGCTAGAAATGAATCCCTCTTGCTTTTTCGAGTGTGAGGCTTGGCTGAGGCAGCCACACAGGCAGGAATTTTGCCACATAATTGGAAAGAATCAAACCAGGAGCGGCATCTTACATTTTACAGCAATGTTTGATCTACACGTGACCCTAGGGCAGAGCAGTCTGAGGGGCTTCTCAAGAAGGGGAAAAGGAAGGAAAAATGGTGGGAGATGGGATATAACTGCTGAATTTATCTGCAAAGGCAGAGGGGTTGGACCCACAGGAGTTTGGGATTACTGGCTGCCTGGAATATGCAGTGCCCAGGGAAGGACAGTGTTTTCCTGACAAAGCACTCCTCCTGCCCACCCCTCCAGCACAGATGGTGGGTTTTTAACTCACCCTGCCTGTGTCAGGGCAGCTGGGCTGGGTTTCAGGATGAATCATCTGCTCTCGCAGCCAAAACAGGGACATTTTGTTGGGATGCAGAACAAGCCATTAAAACACAAAGCATCTGGTCACCTTTATTAAATGTATTAAGTGAAAAGGCAGCCATCCCATAGGCTGCCATGTACGTGAGCAGAGTACTTAATTGTTGGAAATTTAGGAAGATTCAAGTTGTAAAATAAAAATGTATATGGTAGCTTAAAGAAAATACATTATTTATTAGCTGTGACATTTCCAAAAATTAAAATGCACAAGCTAAATAGTGGTGAGCTTGCAGTTTAGGATAGAGTTTCAAAACATGTTCTGTCTTATTTTTTCTGTGGATGTTTTGCGTTGGACTCAACAGTCATATTTGCATATGTCTGGCTCCAAACCCAAATGACAATGTTGTAAAGCTGTTATTGGGTATCAGAGTATTTGTGTGAGGTGCTGCTCTGATCCCATGGGGGGATGGCTCTGTTTTACCTCTGCAGGTTCTGAACCACCGTGCAGAACTGGGTATGGATTTGACTGAGGGATCCCCAGCCCAAACCAGGCAGTTCTTGGAGGCAGCATACAGGGCAATGAGAACAGGATAATGGTAGAGGAAACACAATAAAATCCTCCCCAAAAACACAGACCTACTCCCCATTGCTCCACAGGCCTATTGGGAATGTTTTGCTTCCTGCATCCCACTCTTAAAGGAGGATAAAGGCTGTGTCAGTTTAACTCGGACAATTGCAGGGAATCATCATTACAAGCACACCAAGAGGGCACTTCCCTCCAACTGGGACTTTTAACATATTTGAGGGTTTCCTCTTAGCACTGAAGTGATGAATTGCCAGAATGCTCTTCTGAAGAATGGTTTTGTAAAGCTGGTCTGCTGCCATCTCGTTTGTGACCAGAAGGAACCTGGCAAACACACGGGGAGTGCACAGATCAGCCCTAAAAAGCACCAGAGGAGAGTCTTGAATGGTAGAAATTGGATCCTTGCTCCCATGTGGAAATGGCTGCTGCTGGCAATAAACTATCTGGATGCAGTTACGGGGATGGTGAGAGGGGTTATACTAACTTGTACCTCCCCCTCCTTTCAAATTCTGCTCCAACATGTTCTCCTATAAGTCCACTGAACTCAGGTGTGCAGGAGGGACATAAAAGAAAGCGGGACTTGCCATGTCCTCTTTCTTTTCTTTTGTTTTTGGTTCATTGAATTTTATTCCTGTAATTCAATAAACATGGTGGAGAAGGCCAGAGGATATGAATTAAATATGACAGGAGACCACAGGAATTCTGACCTTGTGTCTCACAAGGAAATCTTGAAACCAACCCCCTGCACATACCTATCAGCATCTTAGCTGCTGAAATCATTATAAATGCTATTTAGATACAAGTAACCTCACCTTCTCCATTGCACAGCTAATTGCAGCTTCCCTGAAAGCAGTGGCTATCTAGAGACCTCATTCCATGCTATGCCTTTGTTTCTTTATGGATGCTTTGTTTTCCTCTTTTGAAAAATGGGTTTAACTTCAAATGCCTCCATTCTGTGTGTTGTGGCAAGGAGAGATGTAGTTAAAACATTTCTCAGCCCAAGACACTCCGAGAAAACTTTTAACACTTCTCTGTGGAATGTGTGGTCAGCTTTTACTTCAGCGGGCACTTAGGTCTATATTTCACATCCAGATGACAGAACTTATATTACTTTAAAGAGTTCATCTATTTATGCTGCTATTTTTTGAAGACCTGTCTGCTTTTATTGAACCCTGCATGCTGGCAAGCAGAGCAAGCACTTCATCACCAAAATGAAAGAATCCATTTTGACATTTCTCTATTTCTTCACTATATTGGTAGATCCCACTCAAGCCAATCACATGCTGCAAACTATGGAAACTACAGCAGTGGTGATCTCTTACTAGAAGAGTTTTCAGCTTTTGGAATGGCTCTTGGATTCCCTAAAGTTTTCCAAGATTTATCCCAGTGCTGTGCATCTATAGCTATTTGCATCTTCTGCTTGCATTGCAACAAAATTGCATTTAAAAAGCACAATTAATGCCTTTCAAATATATCCTTATAGAGGTGCTTATGTGTAAGGATCTCTGGCTGGGCTCAGTGGGAATCTGGGCATTTAAGTACTGAAACACAGCCTTCATTTGGGTCTGTAAGTCCATAATTTTGTCTGGCATGCCTGAATTTCTCAACATAATGCTTTCTCTACCACAGGGGTACAAATTGTTCCCAGGGTTTACATCAGAGTGAAACTTTACAACCTACCTGCACATTGAGTAAAAGTCAGCCCTTGTAGCACACAATGAACAGTAGCTTGAGCACTTAGTAAAAAATAAGTATAAATTATAGTGCTGTAAAGCTATTCAAATGCACAGCAAATGCACACCAAATTTTGCAATGGATAATCTCTTGGTCAGTAAAAACACCCACACACAGACTCAGACCAGTCTTAGCCTGCTCTGTGCCTACTCACTGAGTAAAATGACCAATTTACTGTTCCATAGAATGAGAAGGACCATGATTATGGTCCTTTAGAGGTCATAAACACTTAGAGGTCCAGTCTGTTGAATATTCCAGCCCTAACAGGCTTCCTTCTGGCACATACCATATCTCTTGTTCCCTGGAAAAAAAAAAAACATACAGGAGAGAAAAAACAATCTTTATATTAAGAAAAGTGGA
This sequence comes from Motacilla alba alba, assembly GCF_015832195.1. Lineage (NCBI taxonomy): Eukaryota > Metazoa > Chordata > Aves > Passeriformes > Motacillidae > Motacilla > Motacilla alba. The sequence goes on along the minus strand of NC_052025.1, from coordinate 18,589,526 downwards.
AGCCTGTTCTCCTGTCCTACACCTTTAAAATTCTCTCTGTTGTCTAAAAGAAAAAAACAGAGTAAATAGAGAGGAGCACCTTATCTTATCTTCAATTGAATTTTCCCTGAAGGACCCAAGTCCCAGGCAGGTCTGGAGAAATTGGAAGCATCATTGCCTGCAGGTATTTTCTAAACACAAGGTACAAATTTATCAGAGTATTCCCTCTCTTCTACATACTAACTTTCATCTTTATTCTAAATGTATCATTCTTCACCACTTCACAAGGGAGCGGGGGAAAAAATGGATGAGACTTCTTTGTGTTATAAGCCCGTGGTTCGGTAGTAAAATTATTTTATAAATTTCACAAAATTCTTAATACAAAAAATGAACGTAAGGCTGGAGATAGAGGATCTGGTTTGGGGGCTTTAACTCATTTAAATGATCCATTTCTCTTTGAGATAATTCCAAAAGTACTTCAGTGGAAGCTCATCGCAGAGCAACAGGGCACCTCATCAAAAGGTTTAAAAAGAAAAGACGAGGGGAAAAAATCTTCAATAGAGCCTGTGTCCTTTTATCCTTGATTTACCGAGCATATCAGTTACCCCCCTTTGTTAAGAGCTCTTTTCATTTCTAGGTATAAAATAAATTCAACCATTTTATCAAGATGTTCTTGTTACCAGCCACCAGTATAAATTTTACTTGCTGTAGGTGGGGGAGAGGTTTCCTGGCACAGCAGTTGTCCAATTAACTGGAGTATCACAGGCAACAGGAATGGTTTGCAGGGTCTGGTTTCATGAATTACTCGGGTGCAGGGGGAAGATGTATTTTCTCCTCTCTGGTTTCCCATTTGTGTCCATGACCCAATGTCTCAAACCCACAGAGAAGGGCGAGGAGCAGAGGCAGAGGTGACAAGGAGAGGCACCCTCACTGTGCAGGTAGGTCTGAGCAAGGCCTGCAGCTGGTAGGGCATGAATTATTAATCGATAATAAAAGTAAAACAAGTTGTCTTAGAAGTTGTGGAGCTAGAAGAGCCTTGTTTGCTACAAGAGCCTCTCCTGCCCCTCTGCAGTAACGCTGTCAGGCCTCCTTTGATGCTTTACCTGGCCAAGAACACTCAGGTGGGCTCAGGGACCTCAGATTCACTTAATCCCCTGACTGCATAACCAGGTTCAAAATACCATGGATCACATTCCCTAAAAAAGAAAAGGGTTTTGCCTGAGCAAAAGTTAGATATCAAGTCAAGACATAGAAGAAACTGATTCCAATTCTCCCAGCCTTTGAACTCTTTCATGTTTATTGTTTTTTTTTCCTTTGTTTCACCTCAGTTATCCAAAAGTTCTTAGCAGAGTTAATTTGAAGTAGTTTGGGAGTATCCCACTGTAGCCCTGACTAATTCCTCAGCCACCCCTGAAGTAAAGAGACAAGACAGGGGAAAGACCAAGCCAGCAGGAGGACTGTCCTGGTGATCCCAGAAACAGCTCTAAAGGGAAAGTCCCTGCTTGGATACAGGGAGCAGTGAGATGCAGCTGAAGAGTCACCAAAGAGACCTGGCAGATTCAGAGTGTTCTGAGCAGGTTTGAGAGTCTCTTTTTGTCCAAGCCAGCAAGAAGGAAATGCAGTCTCTTTGATAACAGATATCAGTGTCAGTTTTAGGTCTGGAGGTGACGTGAAAGGCAGAGATATGGGAAATTCAACTAAAGTAACCTTTAAAAATGGAAGATGTAGCTGTGCCATGGGAAACCATGATGGAAGTCAAAAATTATATTCACCTGGTATTTAAAAAAGTGAATAAAGATAAAAATCAGTCAGCCGGAACAACACAACCAGGCCCCCTACACTAACTATGGCTGCATCCCAGATCCCTCTTTCCTGGTTTTGGCCTCTGAGGAATGCACTCTCCTTTGAATTTGTGTTTTCTGGTATCTTCTAGATAGAGATAAGTCTGAAAGCTCAGCTGATTGTTTTTTGAAGCTTACAAATTACTTCACAAGTGGATGTGGAACAAGTAGTGGATCTCAAGCAGGCAACAAAGCCTCTCTGTTCCACACAGCCCAAGAGTGAACTGGGAAAATGTTTTTTAAATGAAGGAACTGACACTTTCCAACTGGACAGAAGTTTTCCTGTCATGTGGGCTGCAAGTTGAAAGGTCTGAGTTTACAAACAGAAAACATCTCACACACCATGTTTTTGGTACATTTTCCACATAAATAGAGCTGATCACAGATCATTTGCACTTACCAAGATTTTTGCACCATCACAGAGCAGATGAAAACTGCCTCTGAATCACATCTTGATGTCCCTTTTCACTGATGGCATCGGAATTTTCTTACCCACTTCTCAATGCATACAAAAGAACATATTTGTGTGTATGCAATGGCTGTGCTTTGATTTTTTTTTTTTTTTGTAGTCCATTTGGGCTAATAACAGACTATAAAATTTTTCATCCCAAAACTACTCGGTGTGATCAGTACAGACTGAGAATGATCTTCCCTTGGCTGTGCAGTGTCCTGCATGGAATGACTTGGTCTCAGTCCAGCTCCCTGTGGATCAGTGTGTACATCACAATCCCCATTTCTATCAGCAGCCACCAGCAAATTTGCTGGCACATTGAGCCTTTTTACCATTTTCCCTTCACAAACCATTGCTTCAGGTCAAGCCTGGTGACGTGGCTGTGTGATCCATCTCAAGCTCCCTGGAGGGTTTTTTCTGGGGACAAAGAGCACAGGTACTGAGAGCTTTTGGAGCAGCACCCCTTGTGAGCACTGTGAGCCACCCAGCCTGTCCTCCACCTTTCCCAAATGGTAGGTGAAATTGGAAAATCAGTCCAGCTGTGAGGTGACACTGCCACATGTCTTTCAGGGAACAATGGACACCACCTCAGTGCAAGGGAGCTGGATGTGGGCTAAGCCAGGATTGCAGTAACTACTCACAAATGTATTCTCCTGGCTCTGCTGAATTACAGGAGGAGATAATCTCCATTCCAGTGCCAACAGGGAAGATCATTATGGGGAGGCCACCTGTGTATTCCAGGCTTTCAGACCAAGCCGCTCCCCTATTGATTTTGATATCAGTGCTTTATATCAGTTTTATAGATGTTTTCATATCAGTGCTGTCAGTCAGGCCTGGTGCTGTTCTCCCCCCGAGCTCCTCTGGACCAATTAGGGATTTCTGCAGGAGCCCCTGTGCTCCCAAAGCCTGCAGTGCCCTGTGCTCTCCTGCAGAGCCCTGTGCTCTCCTGCAGAGCCCTGTGCTCTCCCTGAGCCTGCAGAGCCCTGTGCTCTCCCTGAGCCTGCAGAGCCCTGTGCTCTCCTGCAGTGCCCTGTGCTCTCCTGCAGTGCCCTGTGCTCTCCTGCAGTGCCCTGTGCTCTCCCAGAGCTGCAGAGCCCTGTGCTCTCCCAAAGCCTGCAGTGCCCTGTGCTCTCCTGCAGAGCCCTGTGCTCTCCTGCAGTGCCCTGTGCTCTCCCTGAGCCTGCAGAGCCCTGTGCTCTCCTGCAGTGCCCTGTGCTCTCCTGCAGAGCCCTGTGCTCTCCTGCAGTGCCCTGTGCTCTCCCAGAGCTGCAGAGCCCTGTGCTCTCCCAGAGCTGCAGAGCCCTGTGCTCTCCCAAAGCCTGCAGTGCCCTGTGCTCTCCTGCAGAGCCCTGTGCTCTCCTGCAGTGCCCTGTCAGCACCCGGCTGCAGGGCAGGAACAAAGGCTCTGCTCCCGCCTCGGGGCATTTGGGCGATGCTTTGGAGCAGGTGAACTGCTGTACCGCAGTGATTAACAAGGTCACTGAATGCACAGGACACAGTGGCTCCCGCTCAGCTGTGCAATCTGCAGCCCTTTCTTTGAATTAAGTGGAACTTTTCAGAGCCTTTTATGAGCTATTCCATTTCATTTTTCTCTGCTCGCTCTCTTGTCAATGCACAAGCTCCAGAAGTTGTCTGTGACAGCTCAAATTCTGCTTTGCCAGCCCAAGTTTACCTGAACACAACTACTGCCTTCAGTGGGATTGTCCCAGGTACACAAGAAAGGGGTTTGCCTCAGTGTCTGCCTCTCCTAATGAGAAGGTATTCACTCACACACGGAGTTTATAATTTGATAAGAACTCTGAGCAAGTCCCAGGTCTTTCTTCTCCTATTTACTTTTACTGGGCTCTGCTGCAGTTTTATTTACCCGAATAACTCCAAAGTTTTCCTAAGTGGGTCCAAAGGAACCAACTTGGTACAGAAAGCCTGAAAGCATCTGCCTTTGTTGCTAGTTGACATATTTCATGTGTTTTATCCTTAATTGGCAATGTGGCTGTGTCAAATTGCATTTCTCTTCCTGTAGCCTCATTCAGAGCCAGTGGAGCTCAATATTCTGCTCAGACTGAGTTATTTGATCTAAATTTTGCAGAGGGATGAACTGCTTGCCAATAGCAGTGCCTCCTTTCATCTATTAGGCTTCCAAATGTATATATCTTTATCCACACTATCTATGGTTCTGTGCATGAAAGTGTTGGTAGCTGACTCTCCTGGTGGCTCAAATTGCAAACTGACTTCATTAAAGCATCCTAAGGACAGGATTTAAGTCACAGGTTAGTTTTGCATTTTATTTTCTGTGCAATTGTACTGTCAAAGACTTTGTCTTTCACAATCAGACATGTAGAAATGAAAAATCCTGATTTGTTTTCTTATGCCAAAGAGCAAATGAAATTTTACCAGATCTTAAACTCTTTTGCCATGGGGTTTTGATTTAGGAACATCTGTGAGAGTTTGAAGGGGATCTCTTATCTGCCTATGTGTGGCCACCTAGTTATTTACCAGCATTTTAGAATTACATCACAAAACCCATTAGCTTAGACTTGACATATTTTCCTTTTTAGATGCTGTTTTTTGGCTTTGATCCTCTCAGCTGTGGATCCTGCAGCTCAGCACCAAGGTCCATCACAGCTGTTTGCAGCATCAGCCCTGTTCCTTTGTGTTTTCCATCCACGCTGCTACTTCATGGCTCCAGTGCTCATAGCAAGGGGCCAATGGAGAATTCCTGCTGTTTCCAGCACTTTTAGCTCCTCCTGGACTCAGTCCTTTGGGGTGTGGACATGAGGTCAGGTGTGCACTGAGGGACTGGTTTGAAGCTGTGCTTGGACATTGTCCTTGATTGCACAATACGGCTGTGGAAGAAGTCTAAAAGAAAGTTTGCAAATGGTGCAAAAATATTGGGATTTTTAAGGCAGTAGCAAATCTGGGGAAAGATTCCTGTTCCTGAATGACTGGGTATGTTGAAATTCAGTATTTAACAATGTAGAGTAATAGATGATAGGAAAATAATGTTAAGTAAATACACAAAAAATGAGTTCTAATTTAATTCCTGCTATTCAGGGAAAGAGATCAGGCAATCACTGTGGGTAGTTTTATGAAAAACTCAACCCCTCAATGAGTCTGAAAAACTCAAACGAATCCAGAGCCCCTGACAGAATAGTTAGAATGAACAAGATGAGAATAAAACAGGATGGAAAAGCCATTTTTTTGGTATTGTGTAAATCCATAATATATCCAAGTCTCAAATTACTGCACACAGCTCGGCTGATTCCTGCATACAAAGGATAGAATGGAAATGGTGACAAAGATCATCTTTTATATGGAACCATTTCTATAGAGAGTCACTCGATGAGTGGGAACTGGGCTCCGAAAACAGATGGCTGAGGAGGGACAAGATAGAGATCTGTGGAACTGGGGATGGTGCACAGAACATGAACAAGGAATGGTTATTTACTATTTCTAATAACCCAGGAACAAGGGCCAACCAATTAAATGATTGCACAGCAGGTTAAAAACAAAGAGAGTGCTTTTCACAGAATGCGTAATTAAGTTGTGAAATGGCTCCCATAAAATGGGAATAACAGTGGCATGATTTTGCTTAGAGAAGGGGTCACTGAGGGTAGGGATGTGAGAGGTCTCTCACTCCATGGGGGAAGGGGAAGAAGGAATGCATTCTTGCTACTTATCACAGTATAAGAAGTTTCCCAATTAAAAACCAGGCAGTGGGTTTGAAGCAAGCAGATAAAGATGTTTCTTCTCCTTTGTATTTATAATTAAACTGTGGATCTTCTTGCCAGAAAACATCATAGAGGCTGAAGGTATAAATGATGCCTTTTATTTCCTGTTTTAGCTGATGTTCTTTTTGCAGAACTGTTCAGACTTGACAGCCAGAACTCACATTTATTATTGCAAAAAAAGTCAGGAGGCCACAGCTGTTTTACAAGGTGGATCTTGGATTGTGACACTCAGGCTGTGTGGATAGACCAGAAACCATCTCAGATTTCCAGGCAAAGGTATTTCCATTAAATAGCTGGGGCAGAATTGACAGGCAGCTCTGGGCTCCCACTTTGAAGGTCACTGCCTGGCACTGAAATGCTAATCTGTATTTCCAAAAGGCTCCTGTTAGCCACTGATCTGCTCTGCCCAAATCTGGGGAAGGAAAGGATGGAACTGCACACAGTGTGTCAAAATCTTTCCTTTGCCACAGTCGTAACCCCTATTTTGATGTCCTCATTTTAAAAAAGGCCCAAAAACCAGGGTTTTTTACTCTTTACCAGTGTATTCAAGGACTGTGGTTTGGTATTTTGACATTTAGACACCTTCCATCCCCAGTTTGGACATGAGTAGCTTGTTGGGCACATCATGGAGATGTGCCAGAGATGTACTTCTCGGGGATGCAAATAATTCCCACTGACTTGAAATAATGCACAGGATGACTGGGCCATTTTGCCTTTGAGGATATTTAATTGTGATCTGGCCATGTGTTTTGGAGCATTTTAAAACAGCAGCTGATCAAAGCTGCTTCTAGTGAGAGCGATGATCCCCACAGATGTTTGACTCTTTCCAGCATCCCCAGAGTTAAGTTGAAAATATTCTGAGAGTTTGCTCCCTGCCTCACCTGTATAAATCTGTAGTGGCCTTATTCCAGGTTTAAATTCCAAGTTTAAATTACTTTAACTAGAGGGGACCTGGTTTCCCAGCTGGCCCACACTGGACAGGAGAAATCCCTCTGGTACAGACATGATTTACCTGCCTTGATAATCTACCTGGTTTACCCAGTCTAAATCCAATTCCCTGAGTTTGGAGAGGTCCCTCCTGGATAAATGTGTTTTGTGATATTCTATTAGGTGAAAAGTGCTGACTGCATAAAAAAATATTCTTGTTCAGAGGTTGATGATCATCTTTTGTACTCTCCACACTACTTTCCTTCTGAATACATTTAATTATATGATGCTGTATTCATTGCCTTGCTGACACTAAAGGGCTCAGCAGTTAAGCCTAAATACTAAACCAGGCAGATATTCAAGTGTTGTAAAGTCAGTCTAGATTTTTTTTGCCAGCAAGTGCTGCTATGATTTACAGGAAGAGGGAGGGAGGGTGAGATTTCTTGCCTGCTTTCTTTATTGAATTCTCTTTCCTTTTTTAATAACCATGTTTAGGTAACTGGTACTGTAGGAATGGATTTTTTTAATTGCAGATAACTGACTGGTATTGGGCATAGCTTTAGTGCAAACTAGAAAACTGTTCCCTGGTGGTGAGGGGGATTATAATGCTTGCTGACAGAAATCCAGCTCAGGTTTGCTGGCTTTTAGTATGCAAAATCCAATTTTTTTAATGAAGGTTTTATTTGTGTTTGTTTTCACTGGATTTCATGAAGGGGAAAAAATGCTCCCAAAGCCAGGACTTGCTGCTTTTATTCATCAGTTTTATTGTGCCAGGGCATTGTTCCTTTTGGCTGTATGGAGCACATTGGAGCCAAGCTGCTGGAGGGCAGGAGAGTGGTGAGACTCTGTGCACCCTCCACTGGAAAAGATGAATTTCCAGTGGAGTCCCAGTGTGAGAGGACCCTGAGCCAACAGGCAGTGCCTGACTCCTGAGATGCACAGATCCTTGCATCCTCCACAAAAAATCCCTCACAGCTGGGATTTGCTGGGCTGGAAACCATGAGCCCTGTCCAGTTAATTCCAGTTTTCCACATGCACAGTGTCCAGACTGGGGGGCTGGACAAGTTCTCCCATCTTGATAGGTTCAAATTATTCCCCAGGCAGCCAGATCCTATCCAAAGGCTCTCCTAAGCTGTGACAAATGATTCCCAGGGTGCCTGGGCAATGGGTTGGGAAAGGTCTCTTCTGGGAGGATGGATGGATAATTGTTGCTCTGAAACCCGTTGTAGCCCAGGGACTATAGGGTGAGTACTCTTTTTTTTTTTTTTCTTTAATAAAAGTAACCCAAATATACTGCTAATGCATGTCAGATCAATTTTGAGGCTGTGCAGTGGGAAACAGAACAACCCAGACAGGGAGTGAGAGGTTCTGGGGACTGAGAGGTCAGAAATGAGAACAAATAGTCCTGGATCTTCTGTGGCCTTAATGAGGGACTAATGTGAGTTATGCCTGTAACAGGCCACAGCAAATATATTTGGGTTTATAAAAAAGGAATCCATGAAATTGAACCAGATTTTGTACAGTGTGGAAAATAATAACTACAGTTACTTTGTGGTAACTTTTACTCCCCTCTCACTCAGAGCTCAGAGCTTTGCTAGCAAAGACTATGATCAGTAAAGTAAAATTAAATTGTATTTAATAAAGTACTGTAGGTACTTAAAATTGACGTTATTTATTATATTTTGCTTACTCTTTATAACAAATGAAGTTTCCATTTTGTTTGTATGTATGTTCTGCTGAATACTTCTGATCCATCATCAAATTTAAGAATTAGTATCAGGCTGAGTAATTCTGGACTTGGCATTTACTGTGAAATTTACTGTATGAATTAACATGTTAGCACAAATTCAGAGGTGAATTAAAATGCTGACATCCATTTGTAAAGGTTTGTAAATCCCTGTAAGGTTATAGGAAGCAGAGGGGAAGTTCTGCTCATTCCCAAAGGGATCCGTGCCTGGCAGCTCCGTGTTTTGCTGAGAGAACTGCAGTGTCACCGGGGTGCAGACTGGGGAAAGCTTTGCAGATGGCTCTTGGAGGGGTTGATGATTTCGTGAAAGACTCTGGCATTCAGGCTGCCAATGGTTCTGTCTTTGGATGAGTCATGAGCTATAAAGTCACTTTTTTAAGGATAGGAAAACTCTTTCCCATCCTTTCTGCCTTCCCCTGTCTTTCCCATGAAAAGGGCACAGGGAAAAGGAGATGGAATAAGATCACTGGTGGTTTCATTTTGTCCTTTTAGATGTGTATCAAACCCCAGCACAGCTCCATCACATTGTGTTACAAGGTGGGCAAAGGAACTTTTGTCAGTGCTCAGTCACAGCAATCACCTGCACACGGAGCACTTGGCACAGGAGCCTTCCCCAAGGTTTTACTGCATTTTTTCATTAGCACCAATAACAGCCTCTGCAGGGAGTAATTAGTAACACCCAGAGGGGAAAGGAAGTCTGCCAGAGGACATCATTATGTCTGAAAAACTAAAGATGCTGTGTAGGAAGGTCATGAATAAATTGTTTGAGTCCAGGGTGGAGGACAAGGCCGGTGCAAGTACAAAAGTTTCCCCCTGCTGCTGATCCACTGATGAAGAGCACAGTAATTTCCACTGAGCACCATTAAGGAAATTAGTTTGTTCTGACAGTTTTTGTTGCTGGATACCATATGTTTACCTTGAGGGAATGTTTGTGGAGAACCACTTTGGGTTAATTGTAAATGTCACAATTAAATAAGTAAATATAGAGGAGGGTATCTGTGATCTGCATCAGTGCACAGACACCATGTCCCAGCACTGATGTCCCACGTGCTGTGTGTACACAGAAATATACATTTGTAGGTGCTAAATCCACACTGATCAGCTTATCTGGACACACAGGCCTCAGGTACAAACAGCAGCAGCACTTGGCCTCCCTGATCTGTGGATCAGCACACACGGGAGCCTCTGCACCGTGCCCTTCTTTCCACTCAGTGCTCTGGGCACCGAGCGTGGAGCATCCCTGGGCTGGTGCCAGGGGCTGCACCTCTGATTCACCTGCCCAGCCTGGCGAGGAGGAGGCGAGGGAGGGATCAGATGAGGTGTTAGAAATCTCTGATTAGCTGGAGTCCCACTGCAGATTACCAAAGGTTCCAATATTTTGCCTTTCAGCGCTGTCAGTCGCCCCCAGTAACCTGTGGGAGTTGAGGAATTTCAGCACCTCGGCAGATTAAACCTCCAGAGCAAAGCTGTCACCCGGGTCTTTGTCATGCAAACTTGAGGCCAGGTTCAATAACATCCTGTTCCTCTTCTGCATTGCAGAAGCCTTGAAGATTGATTTTCTGTTTTGCCACTGAGTTCAGTGGAACCAGACTTCAGCCCTCCAAGGGAATTGTATTCCTGTAGATTGTAGCTACTTCTGAAATCCTTAATTTCACATCCTTAAATAGCAAACTTTGTGACAGACCAGGTGTGGGTGCAAACTTTGCTGGATGTTGTTGACCATTGCTGGGTTATTAACTCTCTTTATGGTCTGAGATACCCTTTTTTTTTTTTTTTCCTTTCAAAATGCATTTCACAGACTTGAAGTCCTAATCCAAAATGTACAGGAATAAATACAAATTTGTGCATTGATCACCAGAAAAGGATTTTTAAGGGAGTTGATCACTTCTTATAGCAGGAATGCATTTTTAAAAGAAACAAGAAATGTAACCTATTAGGGTAACATTAATCCAGGGAAAACAGTTTCTGAAGCAGCCAGAGCTTGTTAACACAGCCAACACCTGAGGCAGCATTGTGTCTTTAAGCTCTACTAATATTGAACAATCATAATTTTTGGTGGAGGAAAATCTTCCCCTCTCCCTGAACAGAAACAAGACAGATTATTGACTACCATCTAGAAAGATGGATGCTGTGGCCCTCGGAGTCTATTAATATTTGATGCTGATGGATGTGAGCTGGCAGCCTGAGTTATTAATGGAGTTTGGTTCCTTGGACCTCACCCTCAATCCATGGGGGAGAATTAACCATAACAAGAACTGGATGCCCAGAGCTCTCGGGGTGCTGGGAAGGGCTGTCAGTTCCAGCAAAAATGTGTTTCTGAAGTGTTTACAGGCATGGAAAGACATAGGTGGGGCTGCTGAGGTCATTGCCACCATCCATTCTGATTTCAAGGGGACTTTTAGGATCCCAGGAATTGTAGCTTCCCTCCTCTATCTTTGCCTTCTTGGTGTGCTCCCATCAGGTCTGGATTTCAAACAAGAAGAGGCTCAGTGGTGGTAATTTCTGAGCAGGGCTGAGGTGTGGGACACTCCATCCTTGGTGGCACTGAGGTGGCCTCTCCCAGGCTGGGCAGATGCAGAGCAGAGAGCAGGAATGTGCTGCTCCACACACAGCAGGGCATTTCCCACAGCTGGCCCTGACCCCACATTCCCTAAAGAGATTTTCCATTGTTTATGTTAAAGTCAGATTTGACCCCTGAAATTAGAAATAATCCAGTGGATAGACTTGGGGCTATATTTTATGAGCTGGCCCTTCTAAGTGAAAATATTGAAAATGAAGCACCTCTGAAAGTTTGTGATGTCCATATGGGTCATTCTGATTTGGAACGTAGAGATGGAAAATACCAAGTTATTTATAGCTCAATTTCCTAATATAGCTTTAACATTTCTAGGGGTATATGTTTGATTGAATTAGCTACTCCTTCCTAGCATGGGTACCACATCCAGGCATTGCACTATCCTCATTAACCTCCCAATCTTAATAGAAAAAAAAAAGAATAATCAACATAAGGAGCACAGCTGTTTATTAATTTTACTAAATAGGATAGAAATATAAAGTACCATATTGCAAGAGTGAAGATTCAATACACACGATTCAAATCAGTTTGTTAGAATATATAACTCATTAACAGCTGGATGCATACAGAGCAGCATTATCCACTTGGGCAGGTGGTGAGAGGGAGGTGGAATTTACATATCTTTAACAGTACCTGAATGCATTTCATTTCAGAGGTCATTCTCCCAAATCAAGTTCAAAATGTTAATAACAAGGTATGCATTTATAATTAATAAAATCTTAGAGCCAGTGCTATAGTTCAAGTGCATTTTCCTCTTATGTAATTAAGAAGTTAAGTGTATTTGGCAGTTGTCACTCAGAGAGCTCTGAAGGTCTCACTTGTCAAACCTGGGGATAGAAATCTCATTAAACCAGGTATTTTTTTTTCAGTTAAGGTTTGTTTGCAAAGTATGTGAGTGGATGGTGGACAGCCAGAATGCCCAGCTCTGTCAGTCCATAAAGCCAAGTACATTAAAGTAAATGCCAACACTCAAAGCTTGGAATAAACAGCCTGATGTTCACCTTGTGAAAATCACAGAATCTTTAAGGTTGGAAAAGGCCTCAAAGACCACCAAGTCCAACCATCAACCAGCACCACCACTGTGTTCACCACTAAACCATGTCCTCAAGTGACACATCCACATGTTTTTTTAAGATTTTGGGAAAGGTGATTCCACCACTTCCCTAGGCAGCCTGTTCCAATGCTGGACAGCTCTTCCTGTGAAGAAATTTTCCCTTATATCCCATCTAAACCTCCCTTGGTGCAACTTGAGGCCATTTCCTCACCTTATTGTCCTGTCACTTGTTACCTGAGAGAAGGGACTGACACCCAGTTCACTACAAACCTTTTTCAGGGAGTTGTGTCCCTTTTCTTCGGGATAATCCAAAGTGATTACAGAAAACCAGTGAATCCACTCCAGTTGTGCCTGGCCAGGGAGCACTGCCCCCAACACCAGCTGCTCTGTGGTCACAGAACATCAGCTGAGACACTGGAAATCCTCCTGCTACCTCCAGCCCTAGCCCAGATGGTGTTTTAGAGGTGTCAGGATGTGGGGATGTGGTTTTGGGGTGATTGATGGTTGGACTGGATGATCTTCAGTCTCTCCTAACCCTGATGATTCTGTGGTTCTGTGGTTGGTTAATGTGACTCCCCAAGGGGTATTTTAACTCCACATCACTCTGCTCCCCTTTCCTTTTCAAAGGAATTTTCTTTTCCTTCTGGATCACTAGTTCAAATCCAGATAAGGTCAGTTGTCATAGAAATTATTAGCAGTACCAGCAGTTCTGTGTAGTACATGAAATGAGTTGGGAGTTTCATTCACACAGGATAAGGGTTCCTAAGTGGCACTAATTGGCTGTCTAATTGTCACACACAGGAGAAAGGCAGAGGATTGATTAGGCGTGGAGACTGAATGCCCCTCTGCCAGCCCGGGTTCCTGGAGCTCATTCCATAGGCATGCTGGCAGGGTAATGAGGGGCAGCCTGCTTTGGATTTGCTGGCTGTCAAGGCAGCATCTTTTCCTGCCAGGCCTTTGCAGGGGCACTTGTTTTACTCCACCAAGGTCAAAGATAGCATCTTTTACAAACAGTGCCTTCACTCAAAAATCAGAGACTTGCAGGATTTACTTGTGAGCAGTAAATTTTAACTGTTTCCTTTCCTTCCCCCTGAAACAGTTTTTCTAAAAGGTCTAAAATAGGATGAGTCACACTGGTGTGAGGCAGAACTGCTCCAGCAAAGCAGATGGGGGTTTATGGTGCTCAGAAATCTGTTCATATTTCCTTGTGCTGTCTGGGTGTCTGCTGTGTGATATACGGGCTCCTGGAGGTACTTGTCACAGCATAGGGAAGCTGACATGGTGCACATTTCACTCCTGATAAATGGATCCTCCTATCAAACAGTGAAGCCTCTCAGCTGCAAAAATACATTTTGACCAATATCTTTTCCCCTGAGCTATGGCACAGGTCACACCGTGCAATGGAGTTACTTTTTAACTTGTAGTAGGTTCACTTTCCCTGGCATAGAACTAAATTATTTAAGTTTGACTCACTGAAGTAGTAAATTTAGGAGCTAATTTGCAATGTGAAAGTCAGGATTATACACAGAGGAAAAGGAAGCCAAAATACCTTGTATATGTTAATGTGTAGACCCAGCTATGGGAGTCAGTAAGTTTACTAAGGCTTAAACCTCAATTAGTGAGGTTAAACCACAATTGCTTTAAACCTTATTGTGCTCACATTTTAATTCCCTTGTTGTATCAGATGAACAGTATTAGTAAGAACTGTGTCTATCCTTTCAACCACACAAGCTGATCAGTGCATACAGCACACCAGAATGTAGTGTTGGAGCATTCTATATTTCTGTAAAATACAAGTATTTATTCTCCTTTCCCTCCCTTTGCCCACACCTAGAGCAGAAATAGGACAGAGCCCACATTTCTGTGTTCTGGTCTGTGCCTCCTGTCTCTGACATACACATCACTCCTGGTCTGCCTTCTTCCTAAAGTCACAATCTCATGCAAATTAATTGAAAACAAATGCAGGTACCAGCTACGCATCAAAAAGATCTGATGCACCTGCCATGTCGTTTTCCTCTCTGCCAACCTGTGGAAGATGAGCATGTACGAGATCCTTTTGGTTTTTAACAACCCTATTCTTAGAATATATTTTCCAAGAACCGCAGAGCAATCTCTGCACGGTTTCAGACTGTATATTTTGTGATTAGTGCTTCGTAAGTGATGTTTTGCTTAATGATCTAACATCTGCTCTAGGAGGTTTGTTTTTGTAACTTCCCCACCTCCTGCTGAATGAATGCCAGAAACTTGTCCCTTTCCTCCGAGTCAATCAAAGCACTAATTGCATCATAATCATGGGAAGCAGCGGTGACTGCTCAAGTGCTGAAGGCTCAGCAATCAACTCACAACACTCTGCTCACTGTTCATAGAGAGAAAGCTTCCCTGTGCCGAGCTGGGAATTTCCTGCATGCCAGATTTCTTCAGCTGACTCTGACTTTTCTGGGTTGCAGGGAGATGACTGCACCATTCCCTGCATGGCAGGGACCTACGGAACCAACTGCTCGTCGGTCTGTAACTGCAAGAACGATGGCACTTGTTCCCCTGTGGATGGGCTGTGCTACTGCAAAGAAGGTAAACAAAATTCACATTTAACAGCTCCCTGCCATCAGTACCTGTCCCCTTTGAAAGTGGCAAAGCTGTGCAGTCAGGAACTTCACTATTCTCTTGTCCTCCCAAGTATCCCAGCTCAACAGGGGCTGGACTGCAAGTCCAGTCTCTGCCCTGAACAGGGGCCAGACTTCTCTGCTCTGCTGCAGAAACATGTCACAGAACTGGGTGTGGGGGCAGAAACACTGCTCCTCTCCGAGGGGAAATGCAGAACAATCTTCTGTCTGCTGGGTTTTTAGGCCTTTGCTGCCCTGTCTCTCCCAGATTCCAAAGCCACTGGGCACAGGAGTGGACGGCGCTTCCTACCTGTGTTTCCTGTAGCCCCTGGCACTGGGCTGTGCCTGGCCTTGGTCATCCCCACCAGCCTTGACCTGACTCCTGCCTGCCCATCTCCACCTTGGGCTGGTCTCATTCCTGCTGCCCTGGGCTCCTGGCTCATCCCAGCTGCCAGCCCTGCTCTTGGGCACTGTGGGGTGAGCCCTGGCTCTCTGCCCTTGCTGCCATTCTTACCTGCCCTCCTCCTGTACCTTGGCAGGGTGACACCCCAGCCTTGTGCAAGTGTCCTCTGTCTCCTGAAATAGCGCAGGGTTGAGGATGTGGCTCTCATTTATTTGGGGAAATAAGAAGTCTTTCCTGCTCCAAAGTGACTGACATCTTTTCTTGCCACACATGTCCATAATTCCCTCCTGGACGTGGTGGTGAGCACATCCCATGGATCTAGTGACCACCTGAGAATCCTCCACTGCTTCATGGCACAGCAGCTCTTCTGTTCCCCCAAAATCCCAACATGAGCTATGCCTGTATGACATACATAAGCCCTAAAACAGAAGTGAGGCAAGTAACCATAAAATCTGGCATTTCAAACATGAATTAATGGGTCACTGTAGAACCCCATTTAATGAGGGTGTATAAACCATGAGTTACTGCTCAACTCCATGACACAGAGCTGCAGTGTAATGAAAGTCATTGTGCTCCTGGTAGTTAAGATTTGAGCCTTAATGGCTAGAAATGATGGCATTGGTCTTATTTTAGGTGTAATAGCTGCTTTATATTAAATAGCATTCTCAAAAAAAAAAAAAGGAGGAAAAAAAAGAGGTAAGAAACAGGCAGCATCACATGAAAAGTTCTTGCAATCCTGTAGGTCAGAAGGTCTCCAGCCTGACAGACAGGGACTGTCCCAGAAGTTCCCAGAAAGGCATCAGACACCTGAATCTGGTTACAGCCAAGGCTCTTATATCTCCATCTATGTGTAGAGATGCTGGGAGATGGAGCTGGGAGGTCACAATGAAAGAGTCAGTCTTTGACCCCAAGTTAGTCTTAATTTACACCAATAAACTGCTCCTAGAAACAAAGAGCTGCAGCTTGCCAGCTGCCTGGCCTGCTGTTTTCATGCAAACATCCCAGATGCTGTTTCTCTCCCATTTCCTTAGGGTGGCAAGGAGTGGATTGCTCTATTCCCTGTTCAAGTGGAAGCTGGGGTCTGAACTGTAACCAGACGTGTTCCTGCAGCAATGGAGCGTCCTGCAGGCCAGCTGATGGCTTCTGCCTCTGCTCCCCAGGATGGCAGGGGGAGTTCTGTGACCAGCCTTGTCCTGTGAGTGCAAATAACAATTTGGGGTGGTCTTCCACCCCCATAAATCACAGTCCCCATAGCTCTGCTGAAGAGAGAGCAGGGGAGGATCTCAATTTGTCTGTGATGTCTGAGGAAATCAAGTGTAAATAACAGATTGGAGTTCTAGCAGTCAACTGGATGTATTATACTTTGCATTGTATTTTATCAGAGCTATTGCTGTGTTATCTGCAGTTTCTTGAATGTCATTTTTTAAAGTGATTCCTCATTTGGTTCTGTATAGAAACATTAGGCACCGAGTTTCTGTCTTCTCTGTATGTTAATTTAAAAAATGCAACTCAGCATTAAGAGGGACGTGATAGATGATTTTGCACATTTCAGAACAAAAAGCTGATCACTGAGAGGCTTTTTTATTTCTATTCTTGAAGGATGGAACATATGGCCTTAATTGCAGTGAGCGTTGTGACTGCAACCACGCGGATGGCTGCGATCCTGTCACCGGGTACTGCTGCTGCCTTGCAGGCTGGACAGGTAAAACCAGCAATTCCCTTTGTAAACCTTGGGGCTTTGGTTCATTTTGGGGTTTGGGGGGTTATGTTGGTTTGCTTTGCTTTGCTATTGCATCAGTTATAGCCCTGGACTTGTGACTGCAAACTTCTAAATAATAGATTGAGACAAGATCAGCTGAACTTGCCCATATTTAAATCACTCGTGATGTGACAATAATTGGCATTCATTAAATTTGTATTCAGATGAGTTGAAGATGGTTCCAAACCTGCAGCCAGATGTTAGCTTTCTCTAAAAGCATCCTCAGGAGGGATGCAGATCATCCACAATCCTGCAGGGTTTTTCTCCTTGAACTGCCCTTTCCACAGGGGTGCAGTTGTGGGATGGTGAATCCCAGGACCATCATACCTGGGATGCAGTCAGGCCATTTCTGATGAGTCATTACAGCTGCTCCAACATACAAAACTCTGAATTTTCCCATTTTCCAAGGGTTCTGGTCACAGGGTAGTTGCAGAGAGCAGATTAATGCTGGTTTGACAGAGCTGTTGTGATTGCACAGCAACAGAGGGGAATATTCAGTGAAGTTGGAGAATCCAGGCTGGAGTTCTCTGTACAATTAGACCTGCACTTGACTCCACACTGATGTTCTCTTTCCAGCTTTTGACAGCAGTAGGGGGCAAGTTATTGACCCAACCATTTCACACTTTGCTGCCTAAAATGCTGGTTAATCTCTCTCTGCTCTCTGTTGAGGCCCTGGGTGGAAATAAAGTCATGTTCCATATACTGCAGAACCACCAGTGGCACTGACAGTCAAAATGCATTTATATTAACAGCAAGTCACTTGGAAAATTTAATTGTTTTTCAAACAAGTACAAGTTGGAAGGATGCATGGAGCAAGGCAGGCTGATCAGGCAGCCAACATTTGGAATAGTGTCACCTTTCCCATTGATTTATGCCTTAAACCAACACGTCTTCTGTTTCTGATGGAGAGGACATCCCACAGCAGCCCAGCTCCCAGGAGCATGAAGCAAAAGCAATGAAATTATGCCTAAAATATACAATGGAAATAATCTTTAAATAATTAAATAAAATGTAAAAATATTAGGTTCTACGTATTGTGTACAGCAAAGCTACTTTTCTGAGATACTGAGCATGTAACCCTGAAAAGGACACTTTTCTCCAAAGAAAATCCATTTTATAATCTCACTTGCATCCCCTCCTTCATTCTCTTGCCTGCCTCACTGGCTAGGCAGCATTTATCTTTCTCTGAACCTCCTTGCCATCAATATATCCATCTATCAGGCTTTAAAACTCTAACTCTACTGTTCATTATTGATGATCAGCAGAGAAAAAGCTGGTAGATTTTCCTGTAGTCACTGTGAGCTTCTTCAAGGGAAAAAAATGGCTTTTAAAAGTAGAGTAATTTGAGGAGAGATATTTATATACACCTACTCTAAAAGTTTATTACACATCTTCTGGATGTAGCATTCCAGAGGAAACTGCAGGGACTGACCTTTGCAGACAATGCAGACTGAAGGTGTGGCTTTTTCTCAAAGGCCTTTGCAGCAAATACTTTGTGCTTACTGCCTTGCACATCTGTAAATGGACATCAAATGGAGATACTAATTAATTAAAGGTAAGAATAATTTCTGATGTCCTTCTTTTCATTTCTATATTGAGCAAGGTAAGTGTATATTCACTTGGAGGGGGTTTGCTGCAGCCTAAGCACTTTATCCCTCAGTGTGCTCCTGCAGTTCTGGAATTCTTCTTTTCAGGATCATATTTCAGGGAGGAAAATACTATATCCATATTTGAGACCAGGTTGGAGTTGAAATGGTGACAGAGCTCTGTAAGGTGGAGATGCTGATAGACAGAACCAACACGTGTTTTGTCAATTCTGTTCCAATGTTTTTTCCACTTGGCTTGGCACCAGACACAAGGATAAATTCTGCTCCTACCAGTTTGAAAGTATGTCATTTAAGAAACTCTTCAGCTAGATAATTATATTTTCATATTAAGGAGTATGGCATCAGTGAAAGATTAATCTTATCCGCAGCTGTTGTGAACTGCGCCATGATGTGTATTGCGGTGCATTTTATTAATATGAGGTGATAAATAATTCAGGCTGAAATTTTTGCTTTCTGATTTTGGTACTAATTAGGCATGGCCTGAAAAATATCAGAAAAGTTCAGGATCACGGAACTTCTGAAGGTTCTCCTGCCCACTCACACCAAACAGAGAATTCACGTGGCTTTCTGATCCTAATAGCCACAAAACTTCATCTGAAACAGCATATTCTGTATGTTCATCCCAAACGTGGCACTCCCTCTTGATGTCTGTGTTTTATGTAAAGATCAAGGGGAAGATTGAACCCATTTTCTTTAAAGTGGTTTCAAGATGTTACTGATATAAACCTTCAGGGACTGATAGATGGTAGGAGCATTGGGGAGGCCTGGCAAAAGAAGGAAAAAGTCATGTCCAGAGTAGCATACAGTGTAAGGTAATAGCACTCTACCATCCTTTTATTATGTCATGACTGCCACCCAAGACTATTATTCAGGACAATGACCTTCTGTGGATACCAGCTGGGGGAAGGTAATTTCCAGGAGCTGAGAGTCCCTGGCAGATGGGAAGATGATGAAGAGATCCCCACGTCTCGAGCAGGAGATCACAAAGCTGTGCAAACCAGCTGGGTGCATAAATAAGCACAGAGGCAGCAAGCTGCTCTGAGCCGTGCACATCCCCTCCCTGTCAGCTCCGTGGGGAATTGCACCTGTGCAGCCAGAGGCAGGGCTGGATCAGCTCTGGGGATGCTTGTACCTGGTGTCACTGCTGCCAGTCCCCCAGCCTAGTGGCACGTGGTGCCACCCATGGCTTTGGAGATAGCTCAGCAAGAACAGAAGCCCAAAGCTACACTGGCAAAATGCTCTCATGTGGTAAAAACAAAGTGGAACTTGTTGAAATGTTGGCCAAAATCAGATCTGTGACCTGCTGATGCCATGCAGAGCTGAATTTCCCTCCACAGGAAGGAAATGTGGGATGCAGTGAAACTGAGGGCTCAGCCTTGCACTGGATGGAGTTCTCCAGGTTGGACATGTATACAAATAGCACCCTGGAACTCCAAACAAGAGGTGCTCATATCTACTGCTGCGTTAAAAAAGAAAAGTCTTGCTGTCAGTCTTGATTACTCAGGTGGTTTTTTAAGGATTAATAAGGCTCTCTTTCTCCACCTTTGCTGTGCATTTTAGGTACAGACCCTTCTGTGCTTGCAGCTCTGTGTGTGTACACAGGCACCTTAGAGCTCCCATCACACCAGACAGTTATGGAAGAGGTGTTACTTTATGTACACTCAGGTTGAAATGAAAATGCTCAGAGCTAATTACATTTGGTTAATTAGGGGTCCTGCACACACTGAATCCACAGAGGGAATGGAAACACAGAAATGCTGCATGGTAGAGCAGCTCCTGGAAGTCCTTTGCAAGCAAACAGGTCCTGGAGAAGCAGGATGAGTCTCATCTGTCCCAGGTGCAACCTCCTCTCCTGCATGCTCAAGTGACAAGGTTATACATTTCAGTTAGGCTCCTCTTAATTACTGTAATCTGAAAGTGGACAGGAAAGGACCAGCTGCCCTGGTGGCCTTGCTGGGTGAGCAGGATGACAGTGCTGCTGTGCCAGATGCAATGCTGAGGCTCTGGAGATGACAGCTCCAGCTGCATTGCCTGTGGGATCCAGGATGAACTTCAAACCCCCTCAGCATGGTCCCACCTCAGGCAGCTGCTGGCAGCAGGTTTTGTACCAGAAATGGCTTCCTCACAGATTCCAGCTGGCTGAAACTGTGTAGCCTTTAGCTGCTTCCCTCAGTAATCCCTCAATAATTAAATCAGAGCTGCTGGACTGTTCTCTAATTTCTGGAGGTGCTTGACCAGAGCCAGGTAAGACTCCCTGGGAAGACAGACCCAGGTATTGGCTATCCTGCTCCCAAGACCTGAGTCCATCCATTTTCCCACTCCCAGACTGATCCCAGAAGCAGAGCCACAGGCCTGGCTGCTCCTCTGCTGAGCTCTGCTCCTCCCTGAGATGAGCCAATTGCTCCAGGTTAATTGTGGCAGTGTGTGTTTTGTTACCCTTTCAGCTCTTACATTGGGTTTAAATGGGGAGTGATCTGCAGGGGGATAGATTCCACTCCTCTAAATGCTAAGGTCAGTTAAAATCCTGTTTATCTGAATTCCTTTAATCTGAAATGCTGTCTTATCTGCATCTTGCTCTGCCTTTTTTCTTGTGTGGTGCTCTGGTTTTGCAGAGCTGCTGTGGCGATGGTATCTCAGCTCCCCACTGAGCTGGGGTACCCAGAGGCTTCTCTCAGTATCCAAAGCCAAAGTTTATTCACTATATTTTAACATCCCAAAGATGTGTGGGAAAAATTAGCCTGGTGCTGTAGATATGAGATGGAAAACATAAAAGTGTGCATCCCGTAGTTAATCATAAAAGAAGCCCATATAGATTTTCCTTAATTAATCAGGATGGCAAACACAGGTATGCAAATGATGCATGCTGCTGAGGAACAAACATCTTATTACCTTGGTGCTTTACACCTTCAGGCTTCGTTCCTCATGAGAGCAGCCTCCCTCTTTGCTGTTGCACAGGAGATCAAAATACACATTTCACTGTCCTTTACACCCTCAGTCACTTTGCCACCTTGCCAGAACACAGCCTCTGATGGCCTCCGCTCGTGTCCAGCTCCAGCACAGGGGCTCTGGGAGTCTGGAGCTGCAGGGTTCCCACCTGTGGGGTTGAGGGAGGGATGGGGGCAGGAGGTGCTGCTGGGCACAGACCAGGGCAGCTCCAAGGGATGAGGCTGCAGGGCTGGCAACATTTGCAGGCTGGCAGTGACATCTGCACTGTCACTCAAACACAGAAACATGTTTCTTGCCTCCTGTGGACACATTAATTCAGGAAAACTGATAAGCCTGTTACTCAAGGGAAAGCCTTTTTGAATTTTAAAGGAGCAGTGACCACTTTGACGGGGAGCTCTAAGGTATTTTTAACTTCACTTTCTCTGAGCTCTTTGCAAGGAGGTGAAAAATCCTTGAGGGGAAAAAAACCACCCTTTCCATAAAATGTATTTTGTTTGTACTAATATGACTTTTCTTTCATTGCAGCTGTGTCCAATTTATAATCTTAGGGCCAGATCCTGTCCTCAGCTGTACTGGGTTGAAGCCTAAATAATTCTCTTGTCATTAGTAGATCAACCTCACCTATGTGATGATAAAACTGGGAACTGGTTTTCTGTGCCTATTTAAAACCAGAAAAAAACTAGGACTTGTTTCATGCCCCCTGCAGCTTTTTAGCTAAAGATCCAGAGTGGTTTAGAATTCACAATGTCATGGGTTGACTTTTTTTTCCCATCAGATTGTTTCGTACCATTGGTTTGTAAGACAGAGCCTAAAATACCAGAATGGAGCAATAGTAAGTTCCTATTAAACATGCATTTTCTAGATGTCTAGTCCCATTATCTACACCATATTTTGCATTTATCACTTCTGGCAGTCTTATCCCAGATTTTTAAATTAATAATTTATTTCTGTGATTATTCTGTATCCTTACATTACCTTTAAATGGACAGGAAAACTAAAAATTTCTAGAGTCAGTCTAAAATGGTGCATTTTAGCCTCTCTCCTGGCCTCTGCCTTTCCAGTGTGAAAATCTTTTCCGTATGAAAGGTGTGCTTACTCTCTGGATTCAACAAGTGCCCTTTAGTCTATGAATGTAAGATAAGCTTATTAGAAATTAGCTTTAATTTTTCATTGACTTAATTTCAAGTGAGTTGATAAGATTTTAATGTCAGGCTGTGCTTAAAAATTCTCTCTTTGACAGGAACCTTTAAGGATGGTTCCTGCTGATATAGGGCTAATTTTCAAAAATATGAATTCTGAAGCTATATCAAAGATTTCATTGATGTCCCGACATTAATTATGTCTGTTCCTTCCTTGGCAGGTATCTGGGGGGCTCCTAATTTTCATCTGAGTGAGGTTTAGTTGTGTTTGTCCTGTGACAGATTTTGTATATATTTCACCTTTGGTGAAATCAGTTGGATTTTTGCCATTCCTTCAGTAGGAGTTGGATCAGACCCTCATGCTATAATTAGCAGCTGCAGTAAGGCTACTGCTAAACTTCAGCGTGTATGCAAATCATTGCAGTAATAATCTTATATACACAGAAGATACACAAGTTTGTTTAGCTTCGTATTTATTTTTGGGTTTAATTTTGCTTAATAAAGGACAGCTTTTAAATTTCTGAGAGAAGATAGAGCTTGGATGGCATCCTGGGTGATGCTAATTTAATGGGCTTGAAAAACAGGAGACTTGACGTTAGAGGTACCCAACCCTTTTCCATTTGAATGTGGAGACATTCTATATATAAGCCTGGCTGTGTGTACAATAGTCACCTATAAATAAATGTGGGCGAGAAGTGGGGAAAAATTATTTGTGCACATTTCAGCAGACTAAATCCTGGCTGTTGGCATGCTGGGTGTGAAAGGAGGAGAGGAAAGAGTGCTCAGCAAACAGCCTGCAAGCTACAATGAGGTGTGTATATATATATATTTATATATTTATATATTTATATAGTGGAGAGAGACTATTTACAAGAGCAGGTAGTGACAGGTCAGGGAGGAGTGACTTCACACTTCCAGAGAGTAGGGTTAGATTGGATGGTAGAAAAAGTAGAAATATTCTTGATGCTTCCTTCCCTGTGAGGGTGAGGCCCTGGCACAGGTGCCCAGGGAAGCTGTGGCTACCCCTGGATCCCTGGCAGTGCCCAAGGCCAGGCTGGACAGGGCTTGGAGCAGCCTGGGACAGTGGAAGGTGTCCCTGCCCATGGCAGGGCTGGGAATGGGATGATCTTTGATGTCCCTTCCAGCCCAAACCATCCAGGATTCAATGATACATTATGTCATCAATGGAAGAGTTTGCAGTGAAAAATGTTGTAACCATCTTCCTTCCCCTCCCACACCAAGGGGAAAGGGTGGAATTTCAACATCATTGACCACAAAAGGCTTTGGTTATGCCCCAGCTCTTGCTCAGCTGTTCTTCACTCATGGTTTAGTTCAGGAGCTTGAACATTTCCAGCAGGAAAACAATCCAGCTTTTCCCAGTCACCAGTTGCTCCTGTTTGCCTGCTGATGATCTGCTCAGATCTCCCCCAGCTTTCTCTTCCCTCCTGGCCTGAAACTGTTCCCAGCATTTGAGAACTAGGAAAGCTCTGAAGATGAAGCAGGGCTGTGTAAGGCTTGACTCCATTTTCTGCTGGTCTGCCCTGCCTGCTCAGGGTAACTCTTCCCCTGCAAGAGTGCACCCTGGAGAACACCCTGGAGCAAAGGGAACCAGATCATCCTTTACTTTAGCAAACATTTTGACTTACCTAATATCTTGTGAGGTAGGTCTCTTGCCTCAAAAGCTTTTATTGCACAAATTCCCTGGGTTGGGTGATTCATACCGGGAGATTTCTCCAGATAATTAAAAATAGGGGTAGGATTAGAGCTCCACAGAGGTGCATTAGGCTCTAAGTGTATTACTTGCAGAAATACACTTACATTAATGGGTGCCTAAATCGCCCCTGCACAGATGAGAGAAGGGACAATGTAGAATTTTTCACTGGCTTCAGGGAAGGGCTTATTCTTCATTATTTAGGACCAGATCATGGAGCTTTCATTTAGACTGATGGGCTGTTACATTCAGGAGTTGCCCCTCTGAATCCACTGGTGAAGGATGCTCAGTAAGAGAAGGAAGGGCTCCATGGCACCAATTTGGAAAAAAAAATCAGTGAAAAAAAAGCATTTGAGAACACCACAGAAGTTCACAGATAATGTGAGTGTGGCTGCTGTTCTCTGCTGAGTAGTTTCACTATATAAAAACAAAAATAGCTTATTTGCAGACTAGATGAGCAGCCATCAATTCTTAATGTTTCCATTTAATTTTATGAGAGATCCCTTTATGTTTTCTTCTATCTGCTGCCCTCCCCACACTGATTTTCTCATTCTTCAGCATTCTTAAATGCTGAGCTGTCAGGAATTGTGCTGTGGTGCTTCTGACTGGCTCTGAGTCAAACACTTCAGGGTTTGCCTCAGGTAGGAATAAATACAAAGATGCAAAAACTGATAGAAAAGCATCAAGAATTCTTTGTGAACTCTTGTCTGTGCTCTGTGATGGCCCCTCTGAGCAGCTGATCCACAGCTTGGACAGTTCTTCCTTGTGCTCTTAGTGAATTGTCTTTTACCTTTTAGGGACTGAAGCAGCAGAAGTGTGTCTGCTTAGGAAAGCACATGGAGCTAACCTCAAATACAATTTAAATAGAATTTACAGGGACAACAGAAGTGTAACAGCAATGAGAGTATCAGGGAAAGACAAGAGAATGAGGTTAAAGAAAACATGAATGTGTGATGATAGAAGCAATTATCAGAAATAAATGTACACATCAGGAGGCCAAGGCAGGATTCAGGGTGACCTGGGTGGCCTCTGGCTCTGCCCCTGGCATGGCCACCTGGGCTGGGTGGGGGTGCTGCCAATGGGATCCTTGCAGGTGGGACAGAGACCAGAGGGAGGGTGCCCACCAGAGAGCAGCCCACTCCAGAGGTCACACCCTCTGAGACGTTCCCAGACCTGTTCCCAGTACCTTCAACTCCCAGCTGGCCCCTGCCCATGCCCTCCCACCCCAGGCAGCCTTGCAGCATCAGCTGGAGGGTGTGTGCTGGGCTGGGTACCCTGTCAGCAGGTACCAAGCAGCACTGGGGATCCATCCTGCCAGAGACACGAGCCACCAGCATTCCACATCAAAGCCAAGCGTGACTCACCAAACCTCAGGCCTCCACAGCATTGCCTGCATAAATCCAGTGCCTATTTTTGCATAAAAAGCAGCTCTTTCCAAAGCTATTCAAATGCCAGAAATAAGAGATTATTATGACTTCATGTCATGTTGAAAGACAGGTGGAGGAGAGCACAATGTTTGTGTTGGATTCAAATGTCTGCTGAAATCATTCCTGTCATTCCTAATTGATGTTGCATCTGTCTTTAGATTGGGACTATTGAAGGAAAAAAAAAAAAAAAGCTGAAGATTTTATTCAGAGAAATAATTACAGCTATATGCTGGTAGATGTAAAATTAAAGTACGTGGGGGGGAGGGAACTACATCCTATAATTTATCAAATTCCTACATCCCTGAGAAATAATTAGATGCTGGGCAGTGTGCAGGCACTGCTGCAGAGGCTACTGTCAGGGGGATAGCAGTGGTCAAAACCAGGCCACTGGTTCTCATTTATTCCATCCATTTTTGCTCTTTTATTGTGTTTGGAGTATTAGTTTCCAACTATCCAGAGACACAGCAGAGAAACAATGGCAGCTTTATTAAGAGCCAGAGACGTAATCCCCAAGCACGAGTGCAGTTGCAGAAACTGGAGAGGGAAAAAAGGGAGTTCTGCTTATGTCTGGCTTTCAGGAGTTTTACCCTCCAAAGTCCTTCAGCATGATGTAGTTATGGGCAGCACTAAATCTGCATTACTTTGACAAACTTTCTTGAAGCCACTGAAGATGATTAACAGAAGCAGCCTGTGAAGGAGCTCTTCAATAGATGCCTCACATCCCAGTTGTGTGGCTTGAGGGGCTTTTTCCTCTTCTTTTTCTTGCTCCTTTTCCTGATGCTTGTGTGGATGTTGGATTAATCCCTCACAGTTGATTTGTACATTTGAGTACAAGGACTGGCTTCATCTGGGCAAACTTGAAACTGCTCCATGTAAGACAGACACAGCTTCCATCAACAGCTTCCCACAGCCAAAGGGCAGGGTTAGATGGGATATTGGGAAGGAATTCTTCTCTGGCACAGGGTGCCCAGAGAAGCTGGGGCTGCCCCTGCATCCCTGGAAGTGTTCAAGGCCAAGCTGGACAGGGCTTGGAGCAGCCTGGGGTAGGGGGTGTGACAAGATGAGCTTTCTGACCCAAACCATTCTAAGATTCTGGGATTCTCTTCCTCCTCTACCTCTCGCCCTGCTGCTTTCCTTTGTCAGGATTGCAGCTCCGCTTTGGAAGATCCCTGCCCAACCAAATGGCTTCACCTTTGGGAAGTCTGGGCTGAGCTACCCCAGATATTCTCCATGTCCCAGCCAGCAGCTGCTTGGACCCTTGGAAGGAAATTGTCCAGGAGGGGGAGGAGTTTGGAGCAGCTGTCCTGTGTGGTTGTCCCTTGGAACAGTACAGTTGTGACTGCTCTGGTGGGCTGAGTTGCGCCCAGTTTGTGTTTTCCACTGTAATTCAGGCCCTCAGGGCTGCTTTTCCTCCCCACCAAGTGTGCAAAGGAGGTTGGTTTTGGGAAAAGGGAATGAAGCCACTCCTGGGACTGTCAGCTAAATGCCATGTACAGAGCAGTCCAAAGGGAATCCCACTGGAAAGCAGCCAGTGCTTGCAGAAATCCAATAGCCCAAATCCCTGCTGGGCCATGGAGGGTTTGTGGCTGCTGTTTCACAGACTGAATTAAAGCCACAGTGGGCTCTGCTCTTACCTGGGCTCTGCCTTACTGCAAAAGTACAGATCTTTTGCCCATGTCCAGTAGATTACAATTTTAGGAGTTTTGTGGATTTCATTTACAATTCACCCCCAGAACATTGTTTAAAAAGGTCTTGGAAGTGTAATTTTATACCAGTGTCTGCAATTGTGAACCGCAGCCTCGGGCTGGCAGATAATTCCCTGGTATCCAGGCAATAGAGTTTATGTATAGAACTGCTTCCTGCAGCTTCAAGGACTTCTGATAGTTGTCTTTCCAATTTCTACACCATGCATGTGAAACCAGGACTTTGTTCATAATTAGGAATCCGTGGTTGTAACATGAGGTAGTACAGAGGTGTGTCAACTTCAGCACTTTTTGTAGTTCTGGAAATTGAAAACTAATTGCTTATCAGAAATGTTCATCAGCAAGTTCCTAAATAAATATTAAAGTTTTACATTACAGAATCTTGCTGCTTCACTGACTCTGACTGTAAAGTAGCTGGGAGGGATAGACTCCCCCTTCACACGCTGTCAGGTTGGGGAATTGTAAAATTAAGGTGCTTTCTCCAGCACAATTCCATAAGACTTGCATGTCCAGATGCAATTTTAACTTCTCATTTATATTTGCAATTCAATGCATGTAGGAGCCTTCAAAAATGAAGTCTTCCATGAGAATTAACTTGGAGTAATAAAAAGTAATAAAACCTGATTGCGGCACCATCTCGGTTGTCTTCTGGAAATGTGCAAATAAATAAGGGCTGTAATGGGTGCCAGTGGCTTCTGGAAAGTTTCCTTTTCCCCCTTTCCCTTTTGCTACAACAATCAGCTCCACAATGACTCATTGCCTTCGTTAGGAGAGGGAAGACATCCCTCATTACTCATTACCAAAGGAAGGGCTTTGCTGCTGCAGGAACAGCCCTGGCATTCAAATTCAGGTACCCTGCACAAGAAAAGAGTCAGTGTCATTCTTCCCCAAACTTCGTCAAAAGAGACGAGAAATAATGCTGCTTAATTGTCCCCATTTATAAATAGACCATCCACAATGACAGAGTTGTAATTTTAATGCTGCAATCGGGAGGAAAAATGCACATTTTTCTGTGTTTGTGTCTGAATTTCAGTTCAGGGAGCTCACACTGAGACTCAAGGCTCGAGGTTATAAATGATCATACACATGTATTTATAAATACAAAACACATTTATTTATTTGTTCATTTTTTTACAATTTATTTTCTGACTTTTTAATTACATTAAAAATTAAATTACATTTAAAAAATTACATTTTTATTACATTGTGTGTGCATTAAAAGGCATAAATGCACACATAAAGCACTTGTTTAAGTAATCCAAGGATATATTTGATTTCAAAGGAAGCAGGGAAGACTTTAAAATAATTTCTTAAAATAATGTTTTTTCTTGATTTTACTAATACAAATGTTCCTTGTCTCTTTTCACAGTCCTTTTTTCAGATTTATTTACTAGGATATGAAGGAATTGAGCTTGTATTAAGTTTTTACTGTATTTTAATGTGGTTTTTATTAAGCTGTACAGAATGGTCCATGCTTCTTTATAAATAAAGCTAAGATCATGTATTACTAGAAATCACATTTCAAACTGTGCTTTTGCCAGACTTGGTTAAGATTTTCTAGGAAGGGACATTATAATTGTATGATTAATCTTCAGAAAAGGGAAATTTTGGCTCTGCAGTATTTCTTACTGTGTTAACTTCAGAGATTTATAAAACCAACTTGAAACTGCACTGTAAGTGTATTTATAATGACTTTCAGCTGATTTAATAATGCTCAGAGTTTGGTGGCCGTACAGATCACAGCTCCCCAAATGCAGTGCATTACCTCCAGCATCCAGATGAAGTTATCAGAGGTGGAGGAAATTATTTGGATTGTGTTTCTGCAGAGAGCTGCACTAATCCAACCCCTGGGCTGCTTTGATCCCATTGTGCAGTGGAACATGTGCATGGGTGATAAAGAACATCTCAGGCTGGGGATGGAGAAGAACATCTCAGGCTGGGGATGGAGAAGAACATCTCAGGCTGGGGATGGAGAAGAACATCTCAAGTCAGGGATAATAAAGAACATCTCAGTTTGGGGGCTGGTAAAGAACATCTTAGGTCAGGGATGATAAAGAACATCTCAGGCTGGGGATGGAAGCCCAGCTGGGGTGTGTGGGTAGCCCCTGATCTCAGGGCCAGGCTCCCACTGGGGTCATGTTCTAAGAAAAATTTCCAAGCCAGTCTCTGATCCATTTCTGCTGTTTTTAGATGCTCCTGCCAGTGCCACTCCCTGCAGCTGGCACTGCTTAGTGTCCCTCTTAGTTCATGATTCTGCAAACCCATCCAAGGAGCCCTTGATCATGCAAATAGCCCTGCTAATTGCAGGTATTGGTACTGCCTTATTCCAGTGGAGTGAGAGCCTCTCAGACACCGTGTGCAGGATCAGCTCCTGCTGATCACATTGATATGTGACAATCACATTTATATGTGACAAGCCATGGCACAGGGTTGTTTTTAAAAGTCACCAGTTTAAACAAAGCCAGTTGAAACCATGCCAGAAGCCTTGTGTTAAGTTTCCTGGCTGTGTGCTCCTTTCAGTGTTTCCAAGCTTTGCTCTTCATAATAGTAAATATCAAACAAGCACCCTGGGAAGCACTGGGAGCTGGATTGGCAGGTCTCAGTCTCCATTTAACATGCAAATGCTCAGCCTGTGCATCCAGCATATGGCCGCTTGCTGGATCAGAACTCAGTTCACACAGAACTGGGGAGTTCTGGGTAGATGTGGGGTATGTGCACAAAACACCAGAGCACAAGAGTTTAAGCCAGGAAGGGAACAGAACACAAAATAGAGTTTAATTTACTTGTGCTCAGGAATCCAAATACCGAACATGTTTTCGCAAAATCCTGATTTTTCTTTTTATGGTCGTCCAATTCACAACAGGTAAGTAATCAGGCTTCAATCAACTGCCTATTTCCAGACCAGTTATTTGAGCTATTTTGTGACTTTAAAGCAATTCCTGACCTTCATCTCTTGGATGACATGCAGAGTTTCTTTAACTGTGCTGAGGACTGAACAGGCGCCCACCAACACTAACAGAATCCACCTCTCTGGCATTTTCTTAATTTTCACTTTATTAAGCAGATCAAAGAGGAGCTGTTTCCTTCCCAGACTCCCTCGCTGGCTCTGAGGGACTGTGAGGCATCAGTCCAGCCAAGTATTTCTTTGATCAATGAGCAGAGTAAGAGTTGTTGGAAGCCTAACGTGTGGCTTTGTGTCCTTAGGCATCCACTGTGACAACATCTGCACCCAGGGCCGCTGGGGACCCAACTGCT
Organism: Motacilla alba alba; assembly: GCF_015832195.1. Lineage (NCBI taxonomy): Eukaryota > Metazoa > Chordata > Aves > Passeriformes > Motacillidae > Motacilla > Motacilla alba. The sequence continues at coordinate 18,558,674 of NC_052025.1, read as the reverse complement.
CCATCTCCTGCAGCTGTGAGAATGGGGGATCCTGCTCCCCTGAGGATGGAACCTGTGACTGTGCACCAGGATACAGAGGGCCCTTGTGCCAGAGAAGTAAGATTTTCCATAGCTGGCAGAAGCAAGGCAGGTAGAAATGTCCTTTACGACACCTGACAGACAAATCCACAGTTTGTGAGCTGCTTTAGCTCATGACTTCCTGAGGGCAAAAGAGCCTGGAAAATGCTCCTTCATCAAGAACTCTCCTGCACTGAGCTGTGCCTTGTGTTTCTTTTTCTGATCTGCACCTGGAGGTCACAGGTGACCTGGAAGAAGGAGCAGCACCCTTACAAACCAAAGCTGGCAGGACACAGGTTTGCAGTGAAGTCAGACCTGTTAAACAGTCAGCCACCACCCATCATATAATGACAAGTGGATGAGTGTTGGCATCAAAAAAACAAGGCAATGTTTTCTTGTATGCCAGAAAAAGAAACACAGCAGCCCAAAATAGCTCCTGTTTGATGCTCTGCTGCTACACATTAAAATGTACCAAGCAGATAAAAATCCTCTCATTTGCTTTATCTGGGAAGCTGCATTTGCCCCACAGGGACCCTAATTCACTGATCCAAGCTACACCAACCATCATCCCATGTAAAGAAGAAGTGGATTTGTCTTTATTGTTCAGCATTTCTTCTTCTTCCTCTTGCTGTGAGACATTCTGCATGCCCAGTCCATATATCCCCTTTGATTTCACCAGTTACACTTGACACTAGAACACACTCATCTCTAAAAATAATTTGTGGCTGACAGTTTTTATTTAAAGCCATTATAACAATGACCTCTAGCACTGCTGTAGTTAATGGCCTATAAGCATTTCCATTATAAACCCCAATTTCCAGGTGCTTCAGCATATCTGTGTAGCTGTAAAACCTCTCTCCAAGGCTAAAATGTGGAGCTCAGAGCTTCAGGGTGAGGAAGAAAATGTTTTACAAATTTGAGACCTGAAGAGTGCAAAACTTCCAGAAGTTAATGGTTTCTGACCTTTCTGAGATGAAAAAAACCCAGCTTAGTTCTATCAGCTGTTGGCACGCAGGCTACATGAGCAAACCTTGTGCCCAGTTTGCAAGCCCAGGAATCAGGCTGCTCCCTGAGGATGCTTGCTAAGGATCTAATGGGGAGAACTTTTCCTCCCAACTGGGGTGACAGCAGAAGGGTCCTGTGGATGCTTCTGCTCTTGCCTCTGTGAGTATTTGGCCTGGGAATCCAGCTTGCTTCCAGCTCTTTTCTGGGATCCAGGCTCAAGAATACCTGGTAAACAGGAGACCTTGCTAAGCTTGTTCTCAAAATCATCCGTATTTTTCTCTTAGAAATTCATTTAGAGACAGGATTTAGGCTGTTTTATTACAAGGCAGAGCTGAGGATGATACTGAAGATGATACTCAGCCAACTTGTTCTGTCTGTGTAATCAGGATTACATGAGACACTGGGATGGTTTAGTGCTCTTAAGCCTGCAGAAATGTCTCCAGGAATGATCCAGGTTGTTTTATAGCTACTGCATCATCAACCAACCTGTCAGCTAAACTCCAGCTGGAAATGTGCAGTGGGGTAAGAGCCTGACACTCTCTGAGAACATACAGTCCAAGAGAAAATTCTCATTTGCTGGAAAAATAGAACAGACATGATTTAGTAACCACTGAGCCAGAACTATAGAACAGAGAATCACAGGAGTAAAAATAAAAACATATAAAGTTATTTTTACTGTCACTTACTGCAATTTAACATTTCTTTGTGTTATCTATTGCAGTGAATGTTTGGACAGTGGATGCTTTTTCACTCTACATGCTCTTAGAAGCAAAAATCTGCTTTTAGAAGAGATACTGAACCATAATCCTGATTCTATACCAGATGTACAAATTCTATAATAATTTCAGTCCAGGTTTTAGGCAAAAATAAGCAGACAATTCATTACAAGTTTACTCAGCTATCTGATGTGATTATTGATTCAAATCAGGTGATTTTATATGGGGTTACATAGTTACCATTATTGGCTCCTCCCATGAAATGTATAAAATGACCGCCCCAGCTGAGCACAGGCATTGCACTGGATAGGTTTGGAAATCAGCTTTGGCATAGTAATTTTGACATAAAATCTTGTTTCCTAATACACCTTCTCTGATTTCTTGACTCAATGTCCATTGCTTTCTGAGTTTCTGTTGTCTGTACGTGTATGCCAGTGTTTCTTTTTCCCATCTATCCTAAAATCTTGGGAATGTGTGTTCTCAACCATATCTGCTGTGAGGTCTCAGACATCTTAAACTCCTGTTTTTCAAAGAGTCCAGGTTAGAGAGACTCAAATGAGTGTCCTGAGAGAGAGGCTGCTGAGAACTCTGCTGTGGTGTTAAATAGCCAAGGACTTCCATGAGGAAGGAAGGTGGGAATGTTTGAACACGGGAGCAGTTTTACCCAGAGCTGGACTTTATTAGACATGGAACAATCCAACAGGCCTCATTATTTCAGCTGTCCACAAAATTGTGCTTGATAAATTAAGAAATATTGGTTTGGGATTAAGACAGACAGAGAAACCTCGAGCTCTGAGTGATGAGAAAACGTTGGGAAACCCGTGACAGCTTGGTTTGTTGTGTTTTCAGTTTGCCCCCCCGGGTTTTACGGACACCACTGCAGCCAGCCGTGTCCCCAGTGCGTGCACAGCAACGGTCCCTGCCACCACGTGTCCGGCCACTGCGACTGCCTGCCGGGCTTCTCCGGCCCCCTCTGCAACCAAGGTACGCCTCCCTTCCTAACAGCTGCGCTCTGCAGCCACTCCCGTCCCATGCTCCCTGCCTTTTTCACTTGTTTCACCAGTTTAGATCCCAAGAAAATCTTTCCTTCAGAGGGAAAATGCAAACAGGCACTCAGTCACCCTCTTGGAAATACGATGTGCTCCTGGTTTCATAAATAAACCAGCTCTGCTACACTGGATTGAAATGACTGTGGAATGAGACACCTGCTGTAAATACATCAGCATCCAATGGCTTCATTCTTCTTGCTGCCTCACCTGAATGTTGATAGCACCTTCCTGTGATCTTTGCAGCAGGAGAGGGAGGCGCTGGTTAAGGTAAAGGCCAGCTCAGGTGAACAATCCCAAACACCCAGTTGTGCACAAAACCTCATTGACACTGTGCAGGACCTGGCTGGGAATAGCTAAAGCCATGGACACGTGCAAGAGACAGGAAAGTTTGCAGTGAGGCAGAGAAGTGAGTTCATTTTCACAAGTGAAGAGGAACTTCAGCTCCCCCAAACACCCATCACCTTTCTGTACCTTTCAAAGTTCCACATTTAACTCCAGGTGTCATTTTCATCCTAAAAATACCCACAAAATCCCTCAGCCTTCTGCACTCTCAGTTGCTGCATACTGCAGTGGGTATTTTCTACACAGATATTTAAAAGAAGTGATTTGTAGTGACCGCTGCCCCTGTGAAGTCACCATCCCTGCCAAAACTGAGTGACACTTTCAATGCCCTGCTTTTCAGTAAGTTGGGATTGCAGGCAGCAGTTACCCAAAATCATTAAACACAGATTAAGTATAACCATGGGTTGTTTTTTTTTTTCCTGTGCTGTATAGTCAACTAAACATTACATCAATTAATTTATTAAAATGAACGTATTTCAGTGAATTTGTCCATTTTATGTGAAACGTTAGCCAGATTTCAAAGCATAAGCAGGTCTAATTATCCTCTTAAGAAAACTATTTTATTTTTGCTCAGATGTTCAGCACTTCTGGTTTTACTTTGAAATGTTGATCTATCTAGCAAATTAATCTTAAAATATTCATGTCCTAATTAAAATCAATTTGTGTTGCAGTTTGTCATAATGAGTTAACATGTAACTTTATTTTGTAGAAGGAAAAATGCTAATTAATTTTCCATTAGAAAAATGTGAAATGAGGATTTCACTTTGGAATTTTCATTTCCTTGTGCCATTGGCAGCAGGAACATTCTTCCACCAGCAGTGCAGGTGAGGAGCTGTGTAACCCCCAAAACTGCACAGGTTGACTCAGCTGTGCCAAGGATTCTGAGCTGCAAACAACTAAACAGCTGTTTTTGAATATCTTTCACAATCCCAGAGCGAGATGGGTTGATAATAACTTGTTATCACTGCTAGAACACACCTGACATCCCACAGGGGCTTTGGGAGTCCCACTTCAGAGCTTTCTGAGCTAATTAACATCCCAGTCTGTGTTGTACAGTCAGGCTGCTGCTGAAGAAAGCAGCATTAGGCCTTGTTTTACAGCTCTCCAAAAATGATTGAGACATTTAAAAGGTGCTTGGATTTGGATCTCACATCTTCACGAGAGTCTCTCTGTCAGTCCACAACCAGGTTGTTTAAATCAGGGAGAAGAACCATTTTGTCATCCCTCTGTGCTGACATTCCAGAGGGCATCATCCCATTTCCCAGAGACAAGGGGAGCTCCTGTGGTGGGAACCCCTCTGCCAGCTCTGCCTGTGTGCACCAAAGTGTGACCTGGTCCCTTTGCCAGCAGCTCTGTTTGGATCACAGATCTTGCCCTGATCCATCAGTATGCCATGGAGCAGAACAAATCAGCTCCTCTTCAAAGGAAGTCCTTTGAGAATTCCATTTTTTGTACATACAAACCCCAGCCTTCATCAAGGTGGTGTTGCCTATCTCCATCTCAAAGAGGCCATAAAGCAGTGCCTGGAGCTGCTTTATGCAGGGCGCTGGAAGGGAATAAGGGTGTGGCCTGTCCAGGAGCCTGGGCTGACAGATCAGTTCATTTTTGCTGTCTGTGATAGCAGGGTTCTGCTTTCCTTCTCTCTTTGTGTATTCTTTCCATCCTGGCTGTGTATTGTGTTTAGTTTTATCTCTTTCACTTAGGAACTGTTCTGTTTAGCACACAGTGTGAAAGCCAAACCCAGCTTTATCCACTCCTACAGATAAGTCCATAGTCTATAGAAACACAAGCAGAAAACAATACTCTGCTCTTGTAAGAGCAGAGGATGGCATATTATATAAAAGCCAATGAATCACAGCTCAGGATTTCAATCTGTGGCTGATTCACAGTCAGGATAGATTGAGGTCACCTGCAGAGACTACTTTTGAGAAAGTGAGAGAGGCTGAAGTGGTGAAACAGCTGCATAATTCAGGGAAGTGCCTTAATCACTTTTTTGACATCGCTATTATTTACCAGGATCCAAGTCCAGTTCCATTTGTTACACTCTTTGCAAAGATGGACTGTATGTTTTATCTTGTTTTGAAAATACATCTGTTTTTGTCAGGGAACACAGCCAATAAGAGCCCAGAAATGAAACATTTCATTCGTTACTGAGCAGAGCTTTCCATCAACTTTAACGTTAAAGATTTCCAATAATTTGGTGGGAGGTTGAAGATCTACATGTCTATTAGTTTCCTGTCACTGTGCTTCGGAAGTGAGAAGATGACTCTGGAAAGAAATTGAGAGTTTCTTTTCTTCCACCTTCATTCAGGTGGACACACAGGGAGAGGTGCTGATTTTGTTGGGGTGCAGCAGATTTGTTAAATAGCTCTCAGTCAAACAGATATATAACATACATAAATATAAATATAGATAAAATCCTTGGAAACCAGATCAGTCCCAGCCACTCACTTGTGGCTGCTACTCACTGAATTTTCCTAAGTTTTGCTTGTTCTCTTCCTCTCCTAATGACCCCTCTTCTCTGTTGTGTCTCTCCTCTTGTAACCCTTCCATACTTCCCTTCAATAATTGCAATCTTCTGACTATATTAGCTCCACTTGCCAGCAGAAAAATGGATTTTGATGTGACTTTTTCCTATTGTTTTTACTCCTGGGATGCAAGCAAAACGGGCTCAAACACTTTTCCTGCTTTCCAGAGGAATTTTGCTTCATCAAAGAAAAACTGTTGTAATTAATTTTATCTCTTAATTGCTAAATGTTGAGTGCTGTGATTTTCTCCCATTCCTTTTGAAGAGGCTGCAGTAAAGTGCCTTGTGTTTGCAGTGTGTCCCAGTGGGAAGTTTGGGAAGGACTGTGCCGAGGTGTGTCAGTGCACTGAGAACGGGACCTGCAACCCCATCGACGGCTCGTGCCAGTGCTTCCCGGGCTGGATAGGGATGGACTGCTCCCAGAGTAAGCAAAGGGGCCTTTCTCCACCTCTGCCTTCAAATATCCTGTTTCTGTGTTTGTTTAATGCTTTCTGAAAGTTAAAGACACATTCTGGGGAAATCCCTGTTGTATTACAGCCAGTGCCTTACTCTCTTTAAAGTGGATTTCTATTAATTAATCTAAGTTAGCTTTGGATTGAATTAATTTCTGCATTTGGAGTTTGCAGAAGCCCTGACTGGCTTTCATTCCAGGAAAGGGAGGTCACAAGCTCTTATCAGAAAAGAAAGCTCCATGCTCCCTTTTAATTTCCAGCTGGATTCCTTTTTATTTATTTTTTTGAAATAATTTTCTTTCAGCTATTACATTTAGACATTATTAACCAGTAAATGTTTTCATGTACCAAATCCCTAGAATCGAGAAATTAGGTAGCTGAAATATTTCTATTAAATGTAATTTAATTGTAAAAGTCAATGTGGCCTTGTAGGGATGAAGGATTTCTTTCTGAAAATTGCCCAGGTAGAAGATTGGCATTTGCTGATCCCAAAGTGTCATTTCCTGAGAGCATCCCTTAATTGAAGCCAGATCACAGAGGGAGGCAATATCCGATCATTCAGAAATGTTACTTCATATTCAGGATACAACTAGCATATTAGACAGCATTCCAGAGTAAAATATATTAAACTCCAAGTGATAAAGCAGGAATCGGATAAAAACAGACGGCTGTAATTTTGCTTTTATTGTGTGTCTTCCACAGGCAGAATATTGCTGTCACTCAAAAACAGCAGAAAAAAAAGAGGAAAAAAAGACAGAAAGCTGCACATATTCCTCATTATATTTAGCCATCTAATTGGGAAATGTCTGTTAGTGTCTGTTAACCTTGGAAAAAACGTGGTTTTCCTTACAGAGCAAGGCAGGCCAGGTCAGCAGGAGCAGTTTAGCAGGCAGCACCTGGCTGTGGGCGCTCTGGGTTCTGCGTGAGCAGAGGGGGACGTGGCTCTTTGCTCAGTTACTCCTTGCACACAAAGGGAACCTCTCCCAAGGTGACCCTGTCCCACTCCAGGCTCCCAGGGCACCTGGCCTACCCTCCTGGGCTATTTCTGGCCCTGTGCTCCCGTTAACCTGGAATGACCTGGACTTGGAGCTGCTCAGGAGATAATTTTAGCTCCGACTCCAGAGCCAGTTCTGGATTCACTAACAGCCCCTGCAGCTCTGCCTTAGAACAGCATTGGAAAAGTATTTCTGGTTGCTTATAGCACAAACACTTCAGGCCAAATCCTGCTCAGTTTTACATTGTGTGAGTCCAGTGACCTTTTGTTTGATTTACGTCATGGCAGGGTTTTTTTGGCCATTTATTCTGGCTTTAGAGGTGTCTGTCAAATGCCAGAAACTTCCATTTATCATCCATGGAGCCATTGGCATCCATGGAAATAGGCCCGGTGTCTGTACTTTCAGGTTTCCTGGGAACTGTGCCTTATTAATTCATGTCTTTAGCAGGAAGCAATGGAAAGTGCTTTTTAAAGCAAAAATATAGTTGTTATATTGAAGGCCTATCATAATTTCGGATCTTTTAGTCTGGCACTAATAACTGTAACTTACTGCATTCATTTTTGGAGGGAGGCTTACAATAACTTTTTTTAATGTATTAATATTGTACTTGTTGAAATATAAAATAGACCCAGAGATTTTAATTTAATATTAGCCCCCCAACAACAATAGCAATCTGAATTTGTGGATGGGAATTCATACTGGAAGAAGTTTTCTTTACATTTTTTTCATGATTGGAGTAGCACTCTGTGCTTCAAATGAATGTGGTAATTTTAGTGGTTGATTGCATAGCAAAGTAAACCTGAATAGCTGGGCTTTATTATGCAAGAATTCCAGCATGTCAAAAAGAAAATTAAATTACCTCCGTATCTTGCAACCCTGCGGAAATTGTTCTCACAGGTTGTGCCAGGGAGGCATGGAGAGTGGCCACAGCACAGAGTGGGGTCGTGTCGAGGGTCACTGGTTCACTGCAGCAAAGACTTGATCCTGCCTCCTGCCCCACACAGAGATCATGGAGTCACTGAATCCTGGAATGGTTTGGGTTGGAAGGGACCTTGAAGCCCATCGCATTCCACCCCTGTCCATGGGCAGGGACACCTTCCACCATCCCAGGTTGCTCCAAGCCCCAGGGTCCAACCTGGCCTTGGACACTTCAGGGTTCGGGCAGCCACAGCTGCTCTGCGCACCCTGTGCCAGGACCTCACCACCCTCCCAGGGAACAATTCCTCCCCAATGTCCCATCTATCCCTGCCCCCTGTGCTCTGTCCCTCCATCCCTTGTCCCAGGTCCTCTCCAGCTCTCCTGGAGCCCCTTTAGGCCCTGGAAGGGGCTCTGAGCTCACCCTGGAGCCTTCCCTTCTCCAAACTGAACATTCCCATCTCTCCCAGCCTGGCTCCAGAGCAGAGGGGCTCCAGCCTTTGCAGCATCTCTGTGGCCTCTGGACTTGCTCCAGCAGCTCCAAATCCATCTGCTGTTGTTCCCCAGGGCTGGAGGCAGCTCTGCAGGTGGGTCTCACCTGAACAGGGCAAAGGGGCAAAATGCCCTCCATCGACCTGCTGTGAGAAATCCCTGTGCCAGGGAGAGGTTACAGGGTGGCACCAGGCTTTGGAGAGCAATTGGTGGCTTGAAAGGACCAGCCACTGTCCAGGGAGGACTGGTCACTGTCCAGGGAGGACTGGTCGCTGTCCAGGGAGGACTGGTCACTGTCCAGGGAGGACTGGTCGCTGTCCAGGGAGGACTGGTCGCTGTCCAGGAGTCACTGCCAAGTTCAGCAGTGCGAGGTTCTGCCTTTGCTGATGTCTCACAGGTTCTCCCTTTATTGTTGCTCCCCCACAGCTCTAACGCAGTATCGTTGCTTTCTTTTTTGTCAGCTGACAAATGTTTTTTATTTTCATAGCTTGTCCCACTGGTTTTTGGGGCCCTGATTGCTTTCATTCATGCAACTGCCACAACGGAGCACTGTGCAGCCCCTACGATGGAGAATGTAGATGTACCCATGGTTGGACGGGGCTCTACTGCACTCAGCGTAAGCCTTTCAGAGACAGGGAATCTGTCAAAGTATGTGCTGCTACCTCGTGTCTCTTCCAAGTATTGCAGTTTTCCCTGGAAAACCACATGCTCCTTACTCCTGATAACCTCACTTCACCCCTAAGAAAACAGTCCTGAAGCTTTCCAAAGTTTTTTATGCCTTTGGCACTCGGTAAAGGAGGGGAAAATCATTTAGATTATTGATTCATTGTTAGAATTTGCGCAGTCAGTGTCCCTGCTTGTTAATGCCCCAGTATTTATGGTCTGCTTTAGGAAAATGGTAGAGATTTCTCACCCTAGTGCCAAATTACCGGTATGAAAGAGGAGATCCAATTCTGGTGAGCCTTTTAAGAAGGTTCTTTCACTTGCAAATAATTGATTGATCCCTGGTCTTCCAGAGAGTTTCTGTTTAGCATCTTCTTTCACTTCTTGAAAATGTAGTTTGTATAGATGGGTCAAGTTTTCATTCTTCTGAAACACTTAAGAGGCAATTCTGTAAAGATGAGAAACATTACTTCAAGAAAATTGTCTGTCACAGTATCTCTGCATTTAGACCATCAAATAAATGTCATTAAATATACAGAGGCTGAAAATCCATAGATTTATACGCCCACGTACTTTGTGCTGATAACACATCTGAGTTTGACTTTCAGCTTATTTCTTACTCTTTCCTTGTTCTGCTCGCTGAAAGGTTGCCCGGCTGCCTTTTATGGGAAGAACTGTGCCAACGTGTGCCAGTGCCAGAACGGAGCCGACTGTGACCACATCACCGGGCAGTGCACGTGCAGGACGGGCTTTACAGGCAAACAGTGTGAGCAGAGTAAGTACCAGCCACCTCAGGCCCCCCTTGCTCCAGAGAGGGGGGCATGTTTCAGAATTCCTGCACGAGCTGGCTCTTAAATGAAGTGTTGATGTCAGCAGGACAATGACCTCAGGCACCTTATATAATCCATAGGGAGGAGAGGACGCCTCTGGAAAAGTGAGCAGTCTAAGCATAAAGAAATTCAGTGAATCCCTGCAAACTGGGCCTTTCATTCCCAGGCTAAAGTTAGGTGAGAGAAAGCAAATCACTGCACTCTGCTGACTGGATGGGGCCTTCCCTAACAACTTGTACCTCACTAATACACACCCAGCCCTAAAGCTGCCTCAGGCCATGCTGAGAGCAGCAGCCCCAGGTTTCCCAGTGCATGAAGACAGAAGGGTTAAAAGGAACAAATCCTTTCTGCTCTCTGCCTTCCAAACAATATTGGGGTTACGGGGCTTTCCCACAGAAGTTATGATGTAGACATGGACCAAATAAAGATTCATCTTTACAATGAAAGCAGATCAAGGGAAACAAGGTTGCTTGCCATTTTGGGAAGAGTCTGTGTTTAGCTTGAGCAGTGAGTGTTTCCCAATGAACCTCAATTCACGTGCAAGGGATCTGGAATGTCTTCCTGGAATTGTTGTCCATGTCCCACTGGAATGTTTAGCAGGCTGTGCCAAATGGCTTCCTAGAAGAGCACAGAATGAGGGTCCTGGAAACTGGATGTGCTCTGTGTGTGTGTGTTTGTCCAGGGCAGTAATTCACGAGGACATTCTTACCCGCGTACTGGGGCTCTAAACACAGGTGAAATCCACCTCATCTTCCCAAGGCATTAATTCCACAGGGTTCCCTCATTTTTTATGGCAGTAAGGTAATTCAATAACATTCCTGCCAAATTTGCAAGGGAAGGTTTTTTAACTGTAGCTTGCTTCAGGGATCTTTATGGAAGTATTTGTACACGTAACTTAATTCATAAATATGTTTTTGCACACATTGAGCAAATTGAGCACACACTTTGCATTGAGCAAAGTGAATATCTCAGGGCCAAATTTATGTGCTCTTGGGGGATTGCACATGGCACCACTTTAACTCTGTAAGTGGCCAGCTTCTTGGAATTTGGTGACACTCTTCACTGCAGCCACAATCAAAATAGGAAACTAAAGAATGCCACAAAGAACTGCACAATAGCAGATTTTGTACAAGGAGCTGCTTTATGATTTGACCCCTCTATAAAGCCTGAGGCTTTCTTTTCTATCCAAACTACAAATGTATTTATTTACTTGTTTTTCTACTGTTTAATCTAAAAGAATCTCTTCATTAAGGCTCCTTCCTTCTCCAAATCCTGCTGAATGGGCAGTCACACTGCATTGCAGATGAAATGCTTAATTGCAGGCATCATTTCTGTGGTGCAGTCCCAAAATTTAGGCCTTATTCATTTTAAGTAGGCTGCAGGCTAATAAAAGAATGAGCATTAATTGTAATAATTTTATTTTTTTCTTTGTTCGAGTACCAACAGATTAAATATACAATTCTAATACACACTGCAAATCAATAAACAGATACTGGCTGTGGTTCTGTACGTAACATTAAATTTTGGCTACCAGAAGCTACTTTGAGGCTGACATTGGGGAGGTGTTGTCATGCAATGAAAAACATTTGCAGTGACACACAGGGAGTCACATGTTGGACAATATACTCCACAGGATCATAGCAAGGGTGCATGTTTTCAGTAATGCAGCTTCTCCGTGGAAGTAAGTGACAGACATTGTTTCTTTCAATTTATTCTTGAACAGTGCTTCCAGAAGTACAGTAAGCTGCCTACAGATTTATTGTAATAGCCCATCATGGTAATTGCATGAATAAATTTCTCAGCTGGACATTCATGAAGTCTTTGATTGAAACACAAAGACAGGATAGAAATTCTTTCTGTATTAGGAACCCTGACACTGAAGCAGAGCAAATCAAACCATTCAGATGCTCAGTTCTGAAATTCCACCTGCAATATTCTATTCCTAGTCTATTCTATCCTATTCTATTTCCTACTCATCCCTGCCAGTGCCCATCCTGGGCATGAGGGATGAGTAGGAAAGCATGTGGGGTTTGTTTGGTAAAGGCTGTTGGGTTCATATAAAGGTTCATTAAAACTTTTCTTTGCAACTCCCCCCCCCCCAAAAAAAAAAAAAAACAGGTAGATTGGTGAAGAATGCTGAGCTCTGTTGTCTGCAACTTCTGAGCTCAAGCTCTGTTAAACTCTGAACATTTGTAATATACATCAAGTCTTCTAAAGCCTTTGTACCTCTCATTGATTTCACTCTTTGAATTTTCCAGAAAGTTACAGCTTAATAAGCAAAAAACTGCACATAGAATGTATTGAGCTCCTGCTTTAGACTAATAATAATTTCACATTAGGGTGTTATCCTAGAGATCCTAAAACCAGGGAGACTTCTCTACTGAATTTCCCATGGCAAGTGTTGTGCCCATTCCCAAAACCAGTAGAATTCTTTCCAATGTTTTTCTTTGGCTCCCCAGAGTGCTCTCCAGGAACATTTGGTTATGGTTGCAAACAATTGTGTGAGTGCATGAACAATGCAACGTGTGACCACGTCACAGGCACTTGCTACTGCAGTCCAGGCTTCAAAGGAATCCGATGTGATCAAGGTACAGTGGAATTCTCTCTATAAAATCCCTCTCTCCCTCTCTCTCTCCCCCTCTCCAATGACGTACTTAAAAAAATACAGCGTTTCAAAAATGAAATGCACGATTCAATTTACAGTGTGTTATGAATTACTTTTAACAGCGGCTCTTATGATGGAAGAATTAAACCCCTATACTAAAATTAGCCCTGCTCTTGGATCAGAGAGGCACTCAGTGGGAGCAATCATTGGAATTATTATTCTCCTTCTAATTATTATGGTCTTGCTGGCACTCTTTGTGTGGTATCGACGGAAACAGAAGGAGAAGGGCCATGACATGCCAAGTGTATCTTACACTCCAGCCATGAGGATGACTAATACAGATTACTCACTTTCTGGTAAGGGTCTTTTTATGTTAATCAAATCCAGACTCATATTCCTGTCTGTTGGGGAAATACAAGTTTCTGTGATGTGTAACATGTGTCATTGAGCCTCAAAAATAATGACACTTCCATTCTTCCTCAGAATGCCATGATCTTTAAGCACGTAAATGGGACAGGAAAGCAAATATAAAACTGATTTAAGCTGTTTTCTGTGTGGAAGTTGATACGGGATATTCCTAGGCAGGAAATATGCTGCATGGAATTTTGAGTCATGCATTCCTGTTGCAATGCAGAGGTGTTTCCCTTTGTGAAACCTTGGGAAGCCTTTTTTGGTTTGAGGAATGGGATTGGCTGGGTCAGTCATAAGGTTTTGGTTTTGTCTGTGCTGCAGCTTGTGATTTGAGGTGTCTGTTGTCACTCTCTGCTGTGTGCAGACCACTCTTTGTCATGTAGACAGCTGGTGGGAATCATCTTCCCAGGAGCAGAGGAAAGCAGGAGAGGGGAAGAGGAAGGCTCTTCAGGATCAAAGCATTCTTCCTTCTTTCTTATCCTCTGCTCCTGCTGTGGAGGGCAGCTTTTATTGACAGATTGTCTAAATTTTGGAGGATGTGATCTCCTTTTCAATGCTGTCATTCTTAATCATTCCTCTCTGGCCAATATCAGGGACGATGCCAGGCAGGAGATGGCTTTACTTCCTTCTGGTTTCTCCAGTGTCTCAGTGGGGATCTTCTCAGAGTTTACTGCTCTCTGACTTGTTCTCTTCCTTTTAAATGGCTGAAACTCCAAGTCCAGGTAAATACAATCCCCTGGGGCAGGCAGAGGTTGGCCCAGCAGCTCTTCTTCCCCAGGCCTGCAGTGGCTTTTTCTTTCTGCTTTCTGCTTTAAATGTACGAGGCCCCTTGGCTTCTCTGCTGTCTCGGGGGGACACGGCTGGAAGCTTCTTATGGACTTGTCTGCCAAGGATGTGCCTGGAAGGAGCCTCTCCCATTAAGCCAATGACAGTGATGCCTGGCTGCTGTAATACCTGGAACTTCATCATGGAGCTTCTCATGGCAAGGTGACTTCAGTCCTCGTGCCAGAGACGTTTTTCTGCCATGGTGTGTCCCACATCATGGGCTCTCTGCTGAACACCATTGACTAGTTTCACATCTAGACCACTCAGTAGAACATTGCTTCTGATAGCTACAAATGGGGGGAGAAATTATCATGGAGCTCCATTCATTCCTTCTTATTTTTTAATTTTAGCTTTGCTGGCTGTTGCTTAAGCTGCCCATCCTAAATAGCTGTGGGATCACATCCCTGATCTGCACTGAACCTGGGATCTCTTTTGGTCCTTGGACTGGGAGATAGTTCTTGCCCTTGTGGCATTGCTGCTCTGTGTCAGTCAGTTTGTAAAAACACTGAATACCAGGTCCTCACAAACTCAAACAGCACCAGGTCAGGGGGGTTTCGTGGGCTTCTCTAGAAAGGATTTGGATAATGGTTCTTACCTGTTCCCCTCAGTCAGTGATGGGGATGCAGAGCCTGGGCCTTTTCTTTCCTCTTACTTCCTTTGTGCAGTCCTTCTAGCAATAGGAATTGTATCACTCAGGAAGCTGCAGCAGAGCAGGGTCAGGCATCTCTTTCTGGAGGTCACAAGGACAGTTTTCTTCCTCCTCCCCCTTGGAAAACTCTGCCATCTGAGCTTGCAGAGGAAAATTAAGAAGATAGAAACACACTGCTCCATCTTCATCTCATTATAAATTGCCTGCAGGTACCAGCATTGTTTCAAGTTTTGGGTTTTGCCCTTTTTAGAAGGGCATTTTCAAATTCTAGACAAGTGCTTCTGAAAACTCCCTGCCAGATCCTGACTGTCCTCCGGTACATTCCCCTGCTGAGACTTTCAGTAAGTGCCCCAAGTTTGGCCTTACCAATGCTGCTTCTCTTCCATGGAGCAGAGAGGCAGGAAAAGGTGCTGTTTGCACTTCCCTCAGCAGGAAGTGGAGAGGTGGATACTGAGACAAGCTCACAGAAAAAGAGTATGTGGCTGGCAAGACAACATGTGTGTGTCTGAGGGCAGGTGTATTACAGACGATGCTGAAGGACAGCAGTGATGCCTCAGGTTTTAGCTTTTCTATTTTTCAGGTTCTGTGCTGCTTCAGTGTGTGGTTCTGAGCTTCACATTATGGGATGGTGAGCTCTCTTCACAGAGTAGGGAGACAAAACAATTCCTTCTCTAGCTGGGGACCAAGGACAAATGAGCCAAATCTCAGACCCAAGAGCACAAACAAGGTGGACTGAAGAGAGAAAAACAAGAAGCATGGGACTGCATAACCTAAAGCTATAATTGGACAATTAACTCCAAGATGCAAATGGAGCAGAACTGATCAAATGAGAGACCCCGTGCCCAGTCGTGCATTTTGTGACCATTTTGGTCCATCTTGGGTGCAGCCCTGCCTGGGCTCTTGTGCTGCCCAAGGTGGATCCATTGAGGCCTCCTAGTAAATCTCTGATTTATTCTTTAACTCCATCTAGCCTCTGTTCTAGCTCAGCCTTCACAAGGCATCAGCAGCAATATTGCACCGAGGGAACAGGGATTCCAAGCTTCACCTGCAGGTTTGCTTGTGGATTAAAGGCAGAACACCATGGAGATGTGCTTGTCCAATGGATATAATCCCATGTAAACCCATGTACTTTGGCAAGAATTGCTGGATGGCTGCAACATCCAGCCCTCTGTGGGCTGTGACATTATGGCTCTCCTGAATCACCAGTTGTTCTCTTGCCTGTTTACTCTTATTTGGGTAATGGTGGTGTTGTTTCTGAATAGAGTCACATATACAGATCCCTAGCTCCTGGAGGCAGCAATTTCCTCCAGCACATTTATTTCTGGAGGATGTTTTTGGTCTTTACGTCCTCAGCTCCTGTGAGGCTGATAATCCATGCACATGTGTGAGAGAGATTATGAGGAAAGGAAACCCCCTGGGCAGCCCTTGGACTCTTTTGCATTTGTGGATGAAGGATGTGGCAGCAAAACACACACTTTGCCCAGGAGCCAGAGGAGAAGAAAACCACCCGTGCTGGGAGGGCTTATCCACAGCACATGGATCCAAGAGCAAACTTTCCCAAATAAGCCTGAAATCAAAATGGTGCTCCCCAGCCTGAGAGCGGTGCACTACATCCAAAAAAGATTTTAAAGAGCAGGTTGTTTAGTTCAAGGAGATGGGGCCAGAAGGGAAAACTGTGTGGTAGTGCTGGAGAACAGAAGAGATTTCTTAGTGGGACTTTCACAAAGACTTTGATTATGGGCTGAAGTGATGTTTGAGGTCTTATCAAGGTCTTAGCAAGCTTTCTGGTATGGGTGAATCCTCTGTGGAGAGCCAAGAGCTAAGCAAAGCTTAACACAAATAAAGCATCATGGATCCTGAAGCCTAGACAAGACACTTCCAGAAATGATCTGCAGATGATGGGTGGTGGGAGGTGGCAGAGTGAACCCTCCTGTTTGGAGCCTTCAGCCGTCTCCCTGACACCGTGTGGGCAGAGAAGACCCACACAAAGAGAAGGAAGCAGCTCCATTTAGCAGTTGAGAAGTCTGGGTTTGTATTTACTGCAGAGTGCTCACTTATTCCCTTTTTTGTGGCTGGGCTGGTGCCCAGTTTCCACAATACTGTCCTGCAGGATGGTCTCTGTGGCACCCCAGAGCCCAGGCTCAGAGCAGGAGCTCTGCCTAATTCCCTTTCCTTTAGGCATTTAAATCTTTTCTTACTGTTCAGACCAGAATAAAATTCTCACCTTTGGGAAGAGAGAGATTTTTTGTGGGTTGGCTTTTTTTGGTGGTTTTTTTGTTTTGGTTTTGTTTTGTTTTGTTTTTTTAACAGGGATAGCTTTAGATTTGAATTTGATGTATTTCCAGCCAGCAGTTACAAGAGCTTCATGAATAAATGTGTAGAAAATGGACTGTGCTATCAAGGTAAATCAGCCTGGGTGGCTACTTAAGTATCGACCAGAGAGAACTGGAAGGAGTAATTCTGAGTTCAGGGTGCTGCGTGCAAGGGGGGGAAGAAAAGGATTTTGGGGGATGTGTACAAGCTCAGAGTCATTAATTCAACACTGTGCTAAGAAGTAAAGCACTCTGGTAGAGTTTTATTTCAGCTCATTTTGGGTGCAGAGAACAAGCTCCAGCCAGCTGAGCTGGGTGAGAATTCATGCTGTCTCAGGTGGCTCCCAGTGACATCGGTGGACACCTCAAATCCCACACAGAGCCACAGGGTCCTGGCTCCTCCTTCTAGCCGGTCCTTGCCCACAGCCAGTGGGTAAGGGAGGGGAGAAGGCAGAGCTGACTCCACCAACACTTTCAGAGCAGAAAGACACAGATCCAAGTGTCCTGTTTAACTGGGACTGTGAGCTGTGGGGAGGGAGGACGGGCCCTTGAGCCAAGCCCCCCGAGCAGGATCAAGGCTGTCTTGGTGGGGAGCACACGCTGACATGAGGGGTGGGTTCCAGCCCCAGTTCCCACTGGCAGACCCCCAGAGAGATGTGTTTCCTGTTAGTTTGATTGTAAATGTCACGGAGTTGTAACTGAGGGAGATGGCAGAGCCCTGGCAGCCTGGCTGACAGATGTTCAATGCAAAGACTTCGGCTCTGGAATCACATCCTGATCTGAGATCATTTGTCAGCAGCAGCTCTGGAAAACAGCTGGGACTCAAAGGCTCTGCACTTACCACAAAACAGAGCTGACCTCGAAAATCTCTTTGCATGTTTCAGCAGAAAAGCAGTGCTTGGTCAGAGCTGCACATGCAGGAGCAGCTTCCCCCGAGCCCTGAGCCACAGCCCTTATGTAAGAGACACCCTGCAGATAAAGCCACTTCTTGGAAACAGGATATTCTGCAGTAAATTAGGCTCAATCTAGATCTCCACAAGATGTCAGCAAAGCAAAGTGCATGTTCAGAGTGAGGCGAATGCAGAGGGCAAGGAGAGGAGGTGATGGTGGCTGGGGACCCCAGGCCCCTGTCCTTCCTCACCCAGCGCTGCCAGCCTCCAGTATAGGTGGTGATGGGCTCGAGCAGCCAGCCCAGCACTTCATTACCCTTTGACATGAAGGTGTTCCCCATGACCAACCTCTCTGCCTGCAGTTTGAGCCCATCCTTTAGCAAAGCCCATTCATTTGCTCCTTCCAGGGCCTCGTTGTTTAAATGGTGCTGCTCCAGTTGAAATTTTCCATCTTTTCTCCTGATGGTACTTTGAAATACATATCTATTTGTTATGCAGCTGGAACCAGATTGGGATTGATGTTTTCATTAGAACTGCCACTATAAATATGATGCCTTTCTTGGTAAATTATTCTGCTTGGTAAATGTGTTTATAACTTAAATTGAGTAAATAGATAAAATGTCTCTGAGCATACAATATAACTGCCTATGTTTGCCTTTCAGGGCTCCAGCTTTGGTTTTTGAAAAGCCTTTGCACACAATAGAAAACGTTTTAGACTCCTTGGTACAGTTATAGCACCTTGATTTCTAACATTACTCCTGGTTTTGTAACAAAAAGGTTTCATTTGTTTAAACTGCAAGACTGCCCAGGGGCTCTTCCATAGGTTAAACCAAGGAGGCAGCTGTGTTGCAGCCCATGCATTTCCTGAGTTTTGCCTCCCTCCCCTCACCTGCAAAGCAGCTGGATTGTCAGGAATGACTTTAATAACACCTTCAAGAAGATAACACTGTATTATTTAAGTATTTTGGTTTTTTTTCTCTAATGTTTAATGCTAGTAGTCAAGAGCTTCACACCATAATGCAGGATAGATTGCATCTGCAGATGTTTTAGAACACCCAGTACTCCAACAAAGATTTCTAAACTAGATTGTCTCTACCATATTTTCAGTTTCTTAAGAACTGTTGTGGCTTCCAAAGTATTTTGTGCTGACTTGTTTTCTTCCCAGATATATCCCAGGGTAGCAGCAGTGTTCATTGTTTTTCCAATCCAAGCTACCACACTCTCTCATGTGGGGTGACTTCACGCTTCTTTCCCAGTAATCTGGATGGAAACAGCTCCTGTAAGGTAGATATTACCCCACCCCACTGTAGCAATGTTCTTATCAGTTCAAGGAAATCAACCAAAGCAATGCCTCTGGGGCCCTGTTGTCTGCCAGCACTATTTCAAACTCCAGGGTAGCATTCCTAATGTCCCAGACACTGAAAGGTTGGATTTCCCCTCCCTGTATCTTCCCATTCTCTGGGAATAGGAACTGGAGTCTCATGCTGTCTGGGTCAGCAAGGCTTGGTGTCTTAGCAACTCTGAGGTATGTTTGCTTTTCAGAAGAGATAAATAACTCAATAAATATAATTATCCATTAACACAACACCAGTAAATCAATGAAGCATCAATCAGTAATCTCTCTTTGCTGTTTGATTGTTTCCCACATCAGACACACGAATTCCCTGCTGGCACAGACAAGCAGAAAGATGCAAGAAGGTACCTGGAGTGCTTTTGAGGGCTCATGCAGGGACATTCTGGGAGCTCTGCTGTCACTCCTGGCTCTCCAGCAGAGCTATTCCAACCCCATCACTGGAACATCCAGGGAGCACTTTCCTTATCATTTATTGCAATTGATTCCCTCAGACCATTCATGAACAACACTGTGGCTCAATTCAGCATTGTAGCAGTAAATTTAGATGTGGCAAATGGTAAAACAGCTCTTCCTTTGGAGCCTTGATAAGCCCAGGTGGGGCAAAGCAGAGGGAGCACAGGAAAAAGGAAATGCAGTTGATTTCATCAAGGTTGTCAGCTTTTAAAATGATGGTATTTTGGGCTGTGTCACCTTAATCCAAATGTAACTATTCACTGGAATGCCCTACGAACAAGATTAATGCAAAAAAGACAGCATTGTACAGGACAGGCAAAAATATGCTCCTGTAAGTAATTTCTAAGTTGTTAAAAGAAAATCTCATTAAAATGTAATAAAAAGGCTGGCTCCAGAGATTTCTCAGAGAAATGTTTAGACAGATGTGTAAATATGGTTTTTGATGTAGATGGTCTCCTTGCATCATGAATTTTTGCTCCCCAAATTGAAAGTGCAAATGCTCATAATGTCAAATTTAGGATGAGTGTCCATCTGGACCACTAATCCTTTTGCAGAAATTTAAATCAATTCAGAAAAGGTCAAAGCCAGCACCTATCCTGGATTCTCAGCCTGCAGTGCCATCTTCTCACAGAACTATTTCAAAAATTAAGCTGCTGGAAAGGTTTAATCCCCAAGTGGTGCTTTGGGACTCGCCTGGAAGCTGCTCTCCCTGCCGCAGCTCTGGCCATTGTAGTCAGTCAGGTTGTCCTGATAATCACTGAAAGACCAATAGAACTGGTATTTTCAGGGTATTTAGCAAAATATATGGGCTGATATTTCCTTTAGATCTCCCACCATCTCACTTATTAATGAGAATGCTTTGCAGTGCTGAATAGCTGAGGATGGCCAAAAATGCACTTTGTCTGTCTGCAGCTCTGCAGCCAAGTAAGACAAAGGAGCATATAAAGCCCTAATAGCTGCCTTAACGAGTTCATTTCCAAATCAGTTTGCCTGGTGCCATTCTCACTTTCTGCAGAGAAATGTGCACAAGTTGTACTTGGAGGATTCATTTCTTCAGAGTGCCAGCTGGGGTCACAAAGGAGCCAGCACAGATGCAGAATGAAAAAACAATGGCAGAGGAATGTCTGAAGTGCTGAGCCAGAGCCGGGATGTGTTACCTCCCTGTGCTTCAGGGAGATCAGGCCTGGAGGTGCTGGGCTGGAGCCATTCCTGTCTCAGAGCCTGGGCAAAGCTCAGGCAGGACAGGTGGGAGCCCTGCTCCAGTTTGAGGAGCGTTTCCTCTCCTGTGCTTCCCTGCCCTTCTCTCCTTTCTTTCTGTGTCTTTTGCCTTTTCTCCCCTCTTTTCTTGGTGATCTCTCCACTCTTTTATCTTTTTTTATTTCTCATGTCCCTATTCCTCTTCTCTTTTCTCCCCCAACGCTACACCTATAATTCCTATTTCCTTCCTGCTCTTCTCCCCGATCCCTCTCCCATCTCCAGTTCCCTGCCTGAGGGCTGCCAGCACTGTGTAGTGACCCTGCTGCAGCTCCCAGGGTGGCACCTCTGGAGGGAAGGAGGTGGGGGAGGCTTTAACAGGAGCTGAAGGGCCCAGCACTGCACTGGGGACAGTTTGTGACACGGGTCTGTCTGCACGGGATGGGAGCAGGGCCAGGCTTCAGCAGGGGGAAGGATCTCAGCTCCTCATGCCCCCTCTGGCAGAGAGACATTTGGCCACTGCTCAGGTCCTGGGGGTGAGCCATTGGAGCTGCTGAGAGACAAGCACCAGGGGAGGCATCAAACCCTCCCCAGTGTGGTTGGGGCTGGGGGTTGTGCCAGTGGAGCACAGACTGGAACACTGGCAGGAGGAAAACAAGCGGGAGGATAAGGGGGAGCCTAGCAGAAGAGACTGAAAAAAGGCTTGGCCGCTTTTATCTGGCAAAATGAACGCTGAGGGGGAGCACGATTGCCATCTATAAATACAGCAAGGTAAACACAAGGAGGGAGGAGAGCTATTTAAGTGAGATGACAGAGCTGGCTCGAGAACAAATGAGGATGAACTGGCCATGAATGCATCGAAGCTGGAAATTAGATTTCTACCATCAGATCAGTGAGATTTTGGAATAGCTTCCCAGGAAGACTAATGGGACAAAGAAATCTGATTACTGTTAAAATGGAGCTTGATCAGCTCTCTGAGGGATTGTGTGCCTGGGTGTTTGCAGTAAAAGGCAGCTGGACACACGGACACACGGGGGATCCAAGCCTTGCAGTCCTGTCCCCAAGCGTGTGCCAGGTGCCAGCAGGAGCTTGTAGGGCTGAGCTTCATCTCTGTGCAAGGACCCCAAGCATGGATCTGCAGCTCTGAGTTCAGAGGAGGCTCCAGCATCTCAGTGCAGGCTTTTAACTCCCAGCACTTTGCCACAAGCAATTGCTCTTCCCACGGGAGAGAGCTTGGCAAGTCAGCTTGGGGGAAATGCTGGAACCATTGGAGCTAAGAGATGTTTCACTGTGAGTTCAACTGCAGCCAAACCTTGACCTTTGCTTATGAGCTCCTACAGGTAGATTTGGCCTTTTTTCCCATGACGTGTGCAGCACCAGCTAGTAATGATGCTGCAAGTTACCAAGGAGCATCAGACATGAACTCAGGTGACCTTTTGCCACAGTACTACCAAAAATTTCCAAAGCAGATAAATAGAGATTATGTACCTCCATACCTGTGTCTTCACATCAGAGCTCTCCTTTGCAGAGCCAAGACCAGATTTCAGATGCTGAGGACCTGTTTTGCTCAGAGGGTGTTTGGCAGGACCATTCACAGAACCACTCTCAGGCCTTCAATGCTGGCTTTGTGTCTGAGTTTTTAAACTAAGTGCATGAAGTAAAAACAAACCTCACTTTTACCAAGGGCTGCAAAATTTGTGAAGAACCCTCTGTGTAAAGGATGAGGCTGCTGCACTGGTCACCAGCAAATGGAGGATCCTCACCTTGAGTTTTGCAAAGCTCATAATTCCACCCTCATTCCCTTCCAGCATTGCAGCAAAAGTCCAGGTGTTTCTACAGACATCATAAAAATCAATTGCTATCAAATGTCCTGATTTTTTAAAGCCAGCAGTTTCACATCTATTAAAGGAAGTTCTAAATTGTACCAAAGACTTCACATAAAATTAGAAAACGCAAAACAGAGGTCACTGGAAATGGTCTGACTGGATGTCACCCAGCTAATAAAAAGGCATGCGGTACAGAAAGCAGTTTTTAAGTACCTCTGACTAAAACTTGCCCAAGAAAAAGGAGGACTGTAAATACAGAATGGCTGCAGCATGTTCAGGATGGGCATCTAAAAATGAGCAGCACAAGCTTGGACCAGGGAGACCTGAAGTCAGTAGTTAGGGAAATAAATGTCAAATTATTGATTGCTCTCCTGGAGGATAAAGGTATGATGGAATTCCTGCCAGCACTTCTTTGCCTAATCACCATGGACTTAAAAACCTGGGCAGTGACAAATGGCTGGTGGTGATCAAGTGGCCACTGTCATCTATCCAGCTATTTCAGACAGGCAGATAATGACTTTGTTTACTCAGGCTGGTATCTCGTTGATCTTAAAGGAAAAGTTGCCAAATATGAGGTAGTTTTAACCAAATTGCTAAAATTACCAGCCTGGAATTTTAATGGATAAATTTACTATGAAGGATTTCTTCCTCCAGAAAAGCAATTTTGCTTCACAGTAAAAAGTGAAGTATTTTCTATCTTAAAAAAAAAAAAAAAAGTTAACAAATTATAGTGTGGTAAGAAATGATAGTAGCACAAAGAGACAGCTATAATCACATTCAGAAAAATTGCATTCAGAAAAACTTAGAAATGTCCCCAAATCATTTCATTAAAAAAAATCAATTCTAGCCCGTAGCTCTTCATGCCAAATTTTAGGTTTGTGAGCTGATTTATAAATCCTGCAAAGCCACAGCTTTTAATAGAAACACCAAGACTTTAATAAATGTGCTCTAAGTGGTGCAGCTGGGTTGAAAAATCAGCATTTGTGTTCTGGCTGCAAGTTTAGAAGAGAAGAATGAAGCTGTGGGCTCTGCTGAGGAGAACTGATGGTGCCAAGGGTCGAATTCCTCCCAGTGACCACATTCCAAATGGATCTGCTCTTCATGTTCCTGCCACTGCTGGGCTGTCCAACTGCCCCATCCATCCATCCATCCATCCATCCATTATCCATCCATCCATCCCTCCATCCATCCATCCACCCATTATCCCTCCATCATCCATCCATCCATCATCCATCCATCCATCCATCCATCCCTCCATCCCTGCCTCTGCTGTCTCTGTTTCCATGCCCAGTTTGGAAGCACAGGAGCTGCTGGATGATCAGGAAGTGGCTCCTGGGCTCTCCTGATTTCCTGCAGAGCTTCCTCAGTGCCAGGGACAGCGGGAGCACTGCAGGCACAGGGACAACACAGGGATGCTGCAGCCCAAGGTGGGGTGGCAGTAGCACTGAGGGCTGTTGGAAAGGACTGTGGAGGGGTGAAAATACCCTTGGAATGTGGCTGTAGGTGCTGGGCCCCAGCTGGGATTTAATATCCCAACAGGCTTCAATACATCAGTGGGGGCTTTGTTCCAGGTCTAAAAACCTATTAAGACAGCTAAGCAAAAAGCAATGGTAGATCAGGAAAAATTAAATGTTGTGGTAATTTTGAATACTCTCTTTCAATTTTAACCTCCTCTTTGTTTAGCATTTTCTTGTAAATACATTAAAATAACAGAGCTGAACGCTTCCAAACACAGCAGGAGGCTTTCCAGTCTGGAAGCAGACACAGGAGGGCAGAGATGGCTTCATTCCTTTTCAGAAACAAGGTTGGGATTTGCTCTTGAATTGACACTTCCTCTGGACCAGCCCGATTCCAGCAGGTGTGGCTTTCAAGGGAATAATGTGAGGAGGAAAGCTCAGCAGTTTTAGCACCTGCAGCTATTCCCAGACCCCCCTGCAGGGCTCAGCAGGTGACCACTCACGTGTGGAGCCCCTTCTGCTCTGTCCCAGCCCAGCAGGGCCGTGCCCCCCTAAGCAGAGGCCCCTCTCCTCTCACTGCACACTCTGGGAGGTGCTGTCCCAGCAGCAGCACCTGCAGGGCAGCCCCGGGCTCTCCTCTTTGCTGGCAGATCCACAGGGGCCTTTGTGCTCCACCATTGCCAAAGTGATTTTCCTTGAATTGAGAGAACTCGTGTCCCCTGCATCTCCTGTCAGTGCACCCCCAGCTGTGCCAGCAGACCCCCAGGCTCCAGGCAGCCCCTCTGTGCATGCTGGTGTAGGGGTTTGATCCATCCATCTCCATGGGTTACTTTAGAGCATTCACCCCACATCCACAGGCATCCCAGTCGTGGTTCCAAAGGAAATCCTGTGTTCTCCAGCATGTTTGTGTTCATGGCTTGGTGAAGTGACTTTCCTTTGTGATTTTCCCTAATGCTAGTGAACAGCTCTCCAGCTCACACAGATAAAGGGCTGAGATGGTGAGGCCAAGGCAGGAGTCACCTCCCATTTTTATTCCTAACATCCTTGGGCTGTAGTCTGGGGTGGGAACTGTCTGTCTCTTCCAGCATTAACCCATTATCATACTTTTCGAACAGCTCAGTAACAAAATCCTTGACAGAGAAACTGCAGACTGGAGACCCTACAGCTATCTGAATGAACTAGGTCAGTAATTTTTAAACACTTTAATCACTTTAGTAGACTTTCGAGCAATTCCAAATCCAAAGCAGCCTTTCATAAAGGCATTAACAATAATGAGGAATATTGGTGTTGTCTTTAGTTCACAATCAGAATTGCCAGTAGTGAAAGATGGAGAGTTAAAAATTGTTTCCTTTACCACAAACCACAGACTGGGGAAGCAAAGTCAATATTCATTTTAGTCTCCCTTCCAAGGTTGCCCTGTTGAATCACTATCATCTACTCTATAAATGTTTTTTTAAGGACTAACTCAGGACATTAAAAATTCAAATTTGGCTTTTTTTTTTTTTCTTTCATGCTTAATAAAGCTTAGCACTAAATACTGGCATCTTGATGAAGGTGTGGAACCTCTGTGGGAGCTGGGGTGTGCAATGCTCCATTATCTCCCAGTAAATCATTCCGTGGCAATTCTGAACCACCAGCCAGTGCAACCAAGCCAAGAGTGAAGTGTAATTGCCTGTTCTGAGTTTATTCTTCCTGGCTTGAGTTTTAACAGGGTTTTTAGCAGCTCTTAGCTCAAATCCTGCCCAGATTTAGTGCTTTGGATGCCATTTGTTTTCCTATCTGAGCACTCCGAGTTTGGCTCCTCTCGTCAGTGGCCCAAAGCTTTTGCCCTTTCCTTTCCTGGGATTAGTAACATCTCACTGAAAATATGCAGGAGGAGGGAAAGTGCAGCATTAGGAGGTTATATGGGATTTTTAAGGTCAGCTATCTCACAGCTCACATGGCAAAGGAATGAACATAGGGCAGCACCAGGCATCACATCCTGCCCGGGCCCACGCCGTGCCTCGCTCCAAAGATAATGCTTCCCTGCATCAGGAAAATCACAAACCTGTCAAGCTTCAGTGCAAAATCTTTTCATCCTTAACACCATCAATGTTTTCTGTGCAATAAGCTGCAGAACCACTGTTGTGCTTATCTGTATGTGACAAGGTGGTGGATGTGTGTGAGGGTTTCCAAATGCTTCTCAAACCACATTAATTTTCCTTTTATAATTTTGCTGCTTTTTTGCACACTGTTTGCTTTATTTGTGTTTAACTTGTGCTGTCCTGAGCTCCCCATCTGCCACCTCTGTTCTGCATTCATGCATTTTATTTTACCAGCAGAAACAATGCTAAATGCCTCTGCAGCAAGAATGATCTAGAAGTGATAAATATTTTAGCTAAGGAGCCTCCAGCAAAACACACAATTTTTTCCCATAGCATTTTGCATCCAAGATAACTTTTTACTTCTTTTTTCAAACTAATTGATGAAAATTAGATTTTTTTTCCTTTCTTCTCAGTACCAGAATCAATGCCTACTCATGCTAACTTTCACAACGTTGAATCCTTGCTCAGATCAAGGCTGTTTTTACATGCAAATAAAAAGTTTTCACTTCTTGGTATTACTGTTGTGCAATAAAAGCTGCAGGTTCCTCTCGTGAAAATTTCAGAAGATAGTTTAAATCTTCAACTTTGAATTATAAACATAAAATAAAAGTCTAATGGTTACACAGGGAATCTTGACTTTCAAACATCATCAAGCAGAGAAGCACCACAGTTAAAAACCTGTTCCACCTTCTGATCCCATGATCAGCCTTAGTTTCATACCACAGATGCTCCAACTCATGTGTTGGAAGAGCAGCCAAGCCTTGGGCAGGGCTGGATTCAGTTAAAAAATTAAAATAGCAATGGACAACTGCCCAACACCTCTGCTGTGACCCCACGAATTGTCACAGAGAGCAGATGTGGGAGAGAGCCAAGAAGAGAGAGAGGGAAATGGAAGAGAAATGGAAGCCAAATTTGGAATGGATGGAAAGTCTCCACTGGTTCCTCAGCCAGTGACTCCTCTGGTGATGCCCAAAGGATGGGACCCAGCAGATGAGGAGAACCGGGCTCCCTGAAATGCCTACAGCCCTGTTAGAAACTGCAGGTGTCCTAAACATGACTTAGAGCTGAGAAATGGAAATTGTAAGAATATCCACACCAAAATTAACTTGAACACTCATCTCCTCAAACCTGCAGGGATAAGGATTTTCTTAATTGCAGTGGATCTTACCAGACTGCAGGTGTTTTACCTGTTTAGCAGGACTTTGCCAAGTTCGTGTTCTTTCCAAGTGGGAAATGCAAGGACAAAGCCTGTACTTGTACTGCTGCACATTTGTTTGTGAGCTTCAAATTCCAGGTTTTCAGAGAGCTGATTGTGTTCTGTGGAGTCTGGGGAGGAGCACAAGTAATTGTCATGGACGTGGACTTGAGACATCAGAGTTTGGGGACTCTGTGGTGCCAAGAAGAGGCTTTGTCACCTTCCTGTGTATCGCTGCCTGCCCAAGGCAGCCTGGTCCTTGTTTTGGGGAATGGCTTGTCCTTGCATTTCCTCTCTCTCGTGTTGCAGAACTGGAATTGTTTGCCTGTGAGTAATCCTCCTGCTCTAGTCCAGTCTGCCCAGGGCAGTGGCAGAGCCCAGCTTCCAGCTCCCATCCCAAGCAGGTGAAAACTCCCAAACCACTGACCTGAGCTCAGGAAAGGTTCTTGTCTCATTGTCTGGAGCACTGGCCGCAGTGTGGCAGGTGCAGGCAGGGCTGGTTTATCTCTGATGCTTTTTTAACAGCAGTCCTGGATGCAGACACTAAAGTAGGATTTGCAGCACATCGTGAGTGACTCAAAGCTGCATTTATTCCAGAGGACCAAAGGCTATAAGTTTGATTCACAGCTGACTTCACTTTTTTCTCAAAGCCAAAAGGTGTGGAAAACTATTTCCAGCTGAGACTGATTTCACCCAGCACATAATTTAGCTTCAAACTTAGACCTGGACATTCCTGAAGTGCCAGATCCCTGGCCAGTTTAGGACTTTTCCACATTAACTACTTTTGCAGTTTAAAAAATAATGTATCTGTTAGTCATTCCACCTCCCAAGGAACTCCGGGAATACAAAAAAAATGGGTCATAAACCCACAGATAAAAGAGAAAACTAAAGAAGGAATTATGGGTATTTTTGGTTGGGAAGGGCTTTGCGGAGTTGTGTGGCCCTCCCAAGGGCAATGCACCTCCCCATGGGTCAGCCTGGGTCCCCTTTGTTCCCTGCCACTGCCTCCCCATGGGTACAGCCCCTTCCCCTGGGGACCCCAGCTGGGAGCTCCCCAGTGCTCCTCCCAGCCTTGCTCTGTGGGGTGAGCCCCAGGTGCTGCTTGGACACTCCTGCCCTTGGAGATTGCTCAGCCCTGGCAGGAGGAGGATGTGTGATCCCCAGGGCTGGCCTTGGGGACCCCCAGCCCTCTGGCCATGGACCAAGAGATGAATTGGCTCCTCCTGGCTCTGACTCAGAACACAGCAGGGAAAGAGCACGGAGCTCATCCTGCTCTGGGACAGAGCTGCCCAAAGCTCCCAGTCTGCCTTGCCCTGTGCAGCAGGGTGGGTCTGGGAACTGGCTCGTGGTGCAAAACAAAGCAGAAGGTGCTCAAATGGACTGAGGAATCACTCATGGCCAGAAGAGCCCATCCCAGAGAGCCAGCTGGGTGCCACCAGCCCCTTCCTGTGCTCAGGGAAGGGCACTGAGAACCAGAGCAAAGGGTTGGTTTGTCTTTGATGTGCCAGCAAGACATTTATTGTCTAATTTTAAAAATTTCCCTTATTTAGCAAAAAAAAATGAAGCTGTCATGAAAAAGGGCTGGTACAACATTGCCCATGGCCCTGACAACTTTTCACAGAGGACACACAAGGACAAATAGCTGGGAGACCTCTGGGACACGCTGTCTGTGGGGCTCTTTTCCCAGTGTAACTGAGTTACTTGCCTGGGAATCCCATAAGCCACAAGGACATTTCTCAGTAACCAAATCTGTATTGATTGTCCCAGTCAATAGGAAATACCAGACTCTATAGCTAAGAAGATTTAAAGGCTTACATTAGATTTTCATTTTGATTGATATCTAGGGTAATTTGCAGGAATAAAAATGGAAAAGGTCCCCATCCCCTTCTGTCTCAGCATCTGTGAGGAACAGCAAGTTCCTCTAGAGCTGCACAAGGCAGAACTGTTGGCTGTCAGCTCTGCTCCTGGTGCTGCACTGTCAGAGCACAGTGGTCACTTAGGGACTGTTGTCACATCAGTCACTGAACTATGCAAATTCATGAGCAAAGTGATAGTAGGTAATTTTAAAAGATTGTGCACACCTTAGAGTCTAAGGCTGTGAGTTAAACAATACACTCTCCACAAACAAAACAAAGCCTAAAATTAGTCACAGAGTGCTGCAATGCAACCTGCAGACTCGGATTTGAAAGGGCATGTTTTAGGCTTCTTTCACACCATTCCATTAATGAATGTCTCAGCAGATGGTTTTTATCCCGATTTCCTGATGGATGGCAGTTCTTGGTAACCCTGCTGCAGAGAGCTCTCCCTTCCAGGGAAACTCTTAAGCACATGCATAATTCCAGGCGTGCACAGACTCCCCACTGGAGCTGAGTGTGTGCTTACAGCTGAGGATGTGCTTAAGAGCCTCCCTAAATGAGGGCCTTGATGTACAATTTAGAGGGAAGAATATATGCTGCTCAGTAGTCAAAGCAATCCAATTTACATAAATATTTATTTGTTTTCCATTATATATCATTTTTATGCAGGTGCTTGTGGGATGGATAGACGTCAGAACACATACATAATGGAAAAAAGCTTCAAAGGTATGGTATCCAGAGCTGCAGAACCCTGCCCAGGTGTGAGGAGGGTGTCCTAGAAGAGGTGAGATAGGAGCCCGGCAGGGAGGGCCAGAGCCACCACCCACACGAGCTGCCTGCCTGGCTCCCAGCGCTCCTGGGCCATGGATGATGGATGCAAAGCTTCCAGGGCCACGGGCTCTGCAGCACAGGGAGAAAGGGAGGGCTCAGCTCAGGGCAGGAGGGGCAGGTGGAGCTGGCCAGGGCACACTCAGGTAGGAGCCACCTGCCACACGGGCTCTGGGGGAGCTGCTGGTGGCACAGTGCTGTGTTTCCCTGCTCCTGGCTCCTGGCCATGCTGAGCTAAAAGAAAGCCCCTAGGAAAGAAGCTGCCCTGCTCGTGCCCTCTGCTGAGAGGGATTTAGAGCAGAGCTGAGAAGAGCCCTCCCTGAGGTTGAGGTCCCCTCACGCTGGCACCAGCACTTGTGGGCACTGACTCCAGAGCAGGTCTAAAACAGGATCTCAGATGAGTCACAAGCACAGGACCCAGTGGTTTTACATTTCACTTTCCTCCACGTTTACATTCTCAATATTCCCGTTCCATCTGGACCACGGGAACGTTTGGCACAGTGGTTCCCACAGCAGATTGGGCTGGGGTTTAGCTCACTGAGCTTGTGCTCCAGAAGATGGAGCAAGGAATCTGTCTCGTGGGGAATAGGCAGCTTTCAGGCCGAGGCCCTGGATCTGAATTAGGCCTGGGGATGTCCCTCAGGGAGCTGAGGAGGGAAACACCACCCAGTCCCTTCCTGAAGTGCCCTGGGGCTGGGGCTGGCTGAGCCACGGGGACAGGGGGCTGCTGCCACACCCCCTGTTCTGCCATGGCTCAGGTGTTCCAGAGCCACACCTTGGGCTCAGCCAACAAGGAATATCGAAAGCTATTCCACATAAAAAGCATTAACCAGCTTAGAGCCAGGCCTAGAGATCAATATTCACTTTGTAGCTGCTGTTTTCAAAAGACAGGGATGCAATATTTGTAGAACATCACCTTACCACACAGAATCACCAAAGGAAACCAAGAACCAACAACCAAGTCTTTGTTGATAAAGCTAAAGTAAAAATATTGAATGGATTATGTATGTATATGATATATATGATTTATTATATACAAAATACTCAATGCACTGGTTTCAGCTACTTCAGTGATTCCATTTTTCAAAAGAAAAATCTTATTATAATAGAACTGTTGTTCCCTCTACATGGAGCTATTAACTTCATTAGTTTAAACTAACTGTGTTTACAAAGTTTAAAGGTACCTTAAGCACATGCAGCAGGAACTCCCATCCATGGGCACAGTCACACAGAGGGGGACCAGAGGGGCAGAGAAAAACAATCACAGTGACAGAGAACTGTGAAATGCATTTTCAGTTGCTACATATTTTCTTTAATTTTTAGGATCTGAACCATTTCCTTTACATGTTTATCTCTTTATAAATTGAAAAATCAGGCTCAGAAGCCACAGCTGGAATTCTTTGAGGCTGCTCAGCTGCCTCAGACAGGCAGGGCTGGCACTGACAGGGGCACACCTGGCTTCCCAGGTATGTTTGGGAGCTCACCTGCAGGCACTTAAGAGCTGAGGGCTCTCAGAAGCAGCTGCCTTTGGCTGGCTGAAGGTTCCCAAGGCCCTCTGAAGGTCAAATCCTGGGCTCAGGCAGCCCCAGGGTTCCGTGGCAGCATGGGCACCCCCAGTCCCAGGGGAGTCTCCTCCCAGCAGGAGTTGGGAATGTGCCCAATGCTCAGAGTGAGCTCTCCTTGCCCTGCCAGGCCCTGACTCACCACATTCCTCAGAAAATGGAGAGGAAGAAACTCACAGTCCCAAACAATTGGATTCTGTCAGCAAAAAGCCTTGGCAGGCAGGTGCCTGGTTTTTAGCTACTTTCATCCAATTTGAAACCACGTCTTTTCCCACCAGTGTGGTCCAACTGGGGACAGCCCGTCCTGCAGTTGGAAGTGGTCTCTGGTGCCCCTGGACCAGACAGAGCCTTGCAGGGAGGGGCACAGGGGGCTTGAGGCCAAGGCCAGGCTGTGCAGAACCTGGGCCACCTCCTGCTGCCCCAGCTCTCTGAGGAGACCAGAGCTGGGGGCTGTGCCCAGAGCAGGGCACCAGCAGAGCGGTGTCCCCTGTGCAGTCTGGCACCAGGCTGTGGTGGCTGAGCTGCTGTGGAGCTCCAGGGGCTGGGCACAGAGATCTGGGGCTGCCAGGTGCAAAGGCCAGTGTCTGACAGCAGCAGAGAGGGGCTGGCTGTCACACTGAGCCCTGAGGCACCTGGTGACAGGGGCTCACCAGGCACGAGGGTTTTCAGAGCAGGTTTTTGAGCAGTTTCTTTCTTGTGCATGGGGCTCAGTGGTGCCACTCCTGAGCTCTTCCTTTCAGCTGAGTCCTTCTGTTTTTAGAGGTTTGGTTTTTAAATGAATAGTGCTGCACTGATGGAATGAAGTGACCTCAGGCACAACCATTTTAAGGGTTTTTTAAACTTTTTTAAGGTGTTTTTACCCATGCTTTGTAGAAGAGCCAGGAAAAGCCCAGCAGAGAGAAGCAGTGATCCCAGGGATGCAGGCCTGGGCTCAGAGAGGTTCCCCTGGTTGTTGTACAGGATGTGTCCCCACTCCTGTGGCCCTCTGAGAAGCAGCAATGGACCCTCGCTGTGTCACTGTCCTGCAGCAGCCAGGGCTGGCCAGGTTAGGGACAGCAGCCAGCACAGGCACTTCATCCCAACAAGGGTTAAACAGGAGAGCACCTTCTACCAGGGCACAGCACCTCCCCTCAGCACTTCCACCTCTGCTGGGGATCCAAGGCTTGTCTGCAGCATGCCAGGGGAAATTCAGGACAGAAGAGAGGAACTCAGTCTGGGGGAGGGACATTGCCAGTCCCTGCTAACAAAAATAAACCCTCCAAAGGTCTGGTGATTGGTATCCAGGCAACACAGAAGGCAGGGATTTCAAAATTAGAGCATATTCCCAATATTTCTCTGGAAGTCGAGCTGATTGAGTGCTTCCAGTGAGCCCCAGCACTGTGGGGCAGAGCTTTCACCTCCATGAGAGCTGGACCCTGTGGCAGGGAGGGATGAGGAGGCAGCACAGCCAGGGCTCACACATGGCTGCAGCACCATGGGCTGAGAACCTCTAAATGTGTTTGTTCTGCTTAAATTAATTCATGAAACAACATTTGACAATTGATGCCAGACTTCTTACTTATCCCCAAATTACCTTAATAACAAACAACTGTACAGCCTTCAGAGTTAAATCCTCCATGATCTTGCACATAATGTTTCTTGAGGGCTAATGACTCCCTGGTGTACCCAGAATCCCAAACATCCACTGGTGCTCCAGAAAATATATTGTGTCCCAAGCAAAGGTCTGGTCCCAGGCAGACACAGAGCTCTGTCTACGTCAGCAGGAATGGTCTCAGGCACACTGTTTCTCAATATCTCCTGGGAAAAGGCAATTCCTGGGAGAGGCCAAACAAGTCTGGGCAGCCCGAATGGCATTCACTGGTTCTTCCAACGGGCCCTGGGTAGGGAAGGGCTGAGGGACACCTGCCTGGGAGGTAATGTCAGCCGTAGCTGCAGTACAGGTAGATTTTAGCTCAGGGAGATAAAAGTAGCTGAGCTGGATGAAATAACAGCTGATGTGCTGGGATTTTTGCCTTTGCCAGCTCCAATGTGCCCAATTCCATAAACAAACCACACAGCTATTTACCTGCAGCTGCAGCTCTGCAGGAGGAGGAGTTCTCACTCTGCTCTTTGCTGTAGCAGCCAGCAGTCCTTTATAATCAACATTTCCTGAATCTACACCCAGCTCTTTTTTGATTTGCACCCTCCCAGCCGTGGTATGACAGGGAATCTTTGCAGGGGGCTCTTGGGGCACAGAGGGAATCCTGCTTTTCACCCTGTGAGCATCTGCTCAGCAGCACTGCTTGAAATGGAGAAGCAAGTTGAAGATAATCTTCATGTCCCTCGCCCCAAAATGCAGAGCTGGCTCATTAGAGGCTGCCCAGGCTCTTCTAATGAGCTCTGTGCTCCTGGAGTAGCCACCAGGAGCTGTTAGCTGCTGGCAGGTGGAGCTGAGCCTTTCATTTGTCTGTCTGTGGTTTCCTCACCTCTAACACCAACAGATCCCAGACTGGGGCACCTGGATTTAAGTCACATACACAGCAAAAGCCAACATTGAACTCACTCATGTGCAGAAGCCTTTGGTCTCACAGGGCTGCCCCACCTCTCTGCAGAAGGATGGGATGGGTCAGTTTTCCACTCACTTGTACTGGGCTGGGGTTGGTGACACTGCAGAGATAAACCCTGCAGCCAACAGCCAGGTTATGTCAGTGTTGCTTTGGTTCCCATCTCCCGTCATGTACCAAACCTGGCATGTCTCACTTGGAAGTAAAGGCACTGCTTATCTCACCCAGGCTGATGTCAGACAAGGATTTTCCAAGTTTTCTAACTAAATAAACATTGCACTGGTGCCAGGCCTCTGCCAGCCTCCCCATCCCTGATGGTCCCAGCTATTTGTGTGCAGTGGAGCTTCCCAGTGAGCTGCTTTCACTGACCCTGGGAACGGCGGGCTCTCCAGACTTGGTACCACTGAAATCAGAGCCCAGAAAGGCAACACCTGGCACCTCCCTCGGGGCTGAACCAGGACCAGGGGCACCAGGCCAGGGGTGATGGACACACAGACACACAGATACAGACACAGACACAACCCCAGAGCAGATGGAGGGACAGTCACTCACTGGAGCAAGCCTGGCACGTGAGGGAGCAGGATGGGGCTGGCAGGCTCAGAGCCAAGGTTTGGAGAAGTGATGTCATGTTGTCTGTCTATTTCTTAACCTGAATTTCTCTTTTTGTCTCCCATACTAGACAGCGGGGGCAGCTGGGATTGCAGCTATTTTGCAAGTCCCCCTATTTCACCGGGAGTATTTCATATATACCAGGATCTGCCTTTGTACTGTAACCCAGCACAAGAAAATGCCTCATCTTTCATTGCATCGCTCTAATTCTAAATTACTGGCACTGCCCAGCAGGATGCACACAGCAGCAATGGCACGTTCTTGAATGTCAATGTTAAGACCTATTTATTCTCTATTGTTTTTTATTTTTAAAGCAAGACTGGCACTGTACCTTGCAGCAGGCTGGTCTATCCCAGCCAGGGTCACCAAGTGGGCAGGCCGGTGGTCACTCATGCCAACCTTGTTCTCCCCAAGTAGTGCCTCCGTCACCTCCTCTCCAGCCCAGGGGAGAGGAGCAGGAGATGTCTACAGCAAAGGGGGGAAAAAAGCAGAGCGGAAGTGAGGCTCAGATGGAGGCTTGTCCCCCTCTGTGGAAACCCAAGCATTCCCCGATTGTAGGATGCTGGATAACCCCGAAACCGGCAGGAGCTGCACATGCAGAGGCTGCACTGGTGCAGTTCTGAGCCTGTGGCAGCGTCGTGCACTCCAACACAGGGTTGGATGTTCCCAAGGCCCCGGGACTCACCCTGCAGCTGGCTGAGCAGCCCAGGTCCCAGCAGCAGCTCCTGCCTGCAGAGCCGACTGCCCGCGGCCACGCCTGGCTCTGCGGGGCAGGCAGAGCGGGATGAACGCGGCTCCGGAGGAACGAGGGGGAGGGAGGGAAAGGATTGCCACCTCAAATTAAATATTGCACTAAACGGCAGCTAGGACCTCTCACAGGAAAACCTTCAGTACTGAGCAGGTTTTCATTTCTTTCCTGCTAGTGAGTGGTGGATGCAATGGTCTGGAACACCCAGAGCACAAGCACCGGGTGTCTGTGCTGGAGGCTTCAAGGATCTTCCTTATCCCCTGCCCCCTTGTCCCCCCCCCAGCCTTCCTGCAGAGGCTCAGTTGTAATTAACCTAATTAAGCTAATGACCCTAACGCACCCACTCCGCTCTTGTTTTGCAGATTATATGAAAGAATCTGTGTGCAGCTCCAGCACTTGTTCCCTGAACAGCAGTGAAAACCCATACGCCACCATTAAAGACCCCCCCATTTTAACCTGCAAACACTCCGAGAGCAGCTATGTGGAAATGAAATCGCCTGGTCACAGGGAGTCCCCGTATTCCGAAATGCCAACGTCATCAACAGCCAATAAAAACATCTACGAAGTTGGTAAGCAGTGGGTGGCACGGGGGGTTGGTGGAGATGCTGGTTTTCCCCTGTTCTGCCACACAGATCCTGGGCTTGGTGTGGCACAGGGACAAACTGGCAGGGGGAAGGCCTGAGCGTTGCTGTGTTGGTTTGGGGAGCTGAGCCACAGCGGTGGATGTCCTGAGCTGGAAGGGACCCACGAGGATCAGGAGTTTTGGGGCTGCTGCTGGTCACAACCCAGTTCTCCTTGCTCCCCCAGAGCCCACTGTCAGCATAGTCCAAGATGCCCGCAGTCGGAGTGCCAGCTACCTTCAGAGCCCGTATGACCTGCCTAGGAACAGTCACATTCCTGGGCACTACGACCTGCTCCCCGTCCGGCACAGCCCCACGCACGGGCCTTCTTGGGACAAGCAGTCCTAGAGGGATGGACTTCACTGGGCACTGTGCTGCCAACACAGACTGTGAGGAAGCAGAGGAGAAGCCATTCCTTCCTTTCCTGTGGACTGGCAAGGACTCACACGACATCAGCTTGGGCCAACTGCTGCTGCATGATGTTATTTATAAAGACATTTTTTGTATGGGTACCTGGAACTAACAAGAGCCTCCTCCACGTGGGACTGGAGCACATCACCCCCGGAAGGTGTCTTCATGCTCCAGGCAAAAACTCTCCGTGGTGTGTTCTAACCCTGGCTTTGCTGTAAAGTAAACCACAAAAACATGCTAAGTAGAAGGACTTCAGGATGTACATTTCTACTGATTGCAGCAAGAAACCTTTTACTGTTAGGAACAAGGTGACTAGGAATACGCTGGAATTTATTTTCATCTTTGTCATGGGAATGGACATTTTTCTGAATGAGAGCAGGGAAACTTGTCATTTCACTGTCTGGAAAGCTCATTTACTGCCATCACCATGTGCAACCTGTGCAGATCATGCTTGGTAATTAGCATTGAGATTGTCATCTCTATATTCAGTACCAGAGAATTTGACACTTTCTGTGCAGTTTTTAATATCTTTCCAAACATCCCCTGATCTTTGCTAATGAATGGAATTTCCACAATGAGTCTCACACCCACTTACCACATTTTTAACGTTGATTGGCACAGGTAGGCTTTGATTTTCCTTATGCAGCTTCTCTTTTGGTAGCTAAATCCACAGATCTGTCAGGCAGTTTAAACTGCTGCCCTCCAATTCCTGCCCTGGGACGCTGCAGGTTTGCACAGACCAGCCCTGGTTTCATTTCCTTTCTCAAAGCTGAGCCACATCGGCTTCTCTCTCCCATCTTCCCAAACCATCTCCTCACGATTCACTGTCAGCATGCCACTGATGACACCTCTTAATCTGATGTGCATTACCATGTAGTGCAACTCTATCCATTGATGATTCTACCTGAAATGTCATTAAATGGAGCTGAAACTGGGTTTTCTTTTTCAGCAGCTGTTTGTTAAGTAATTATCAAGGGTCTGACCCATGGTAAAATTTTGGACTGAGCCACCATATTTTTTTTAATTTATAATCTCTATTGACCTAGAAAGTAGAGTACTTGCCGTTAGTTCCTTGTAGATTTTGAGCATGAAGTAGTATTGACTCTAAGTATGTAATTTTATTAGGCAAACGTGGAAGTAGCAAGTTGATTGCCTTTTAAATATAAAAAATATTCTGTTGCACATTCGCCAGTCTGATGGAAGCGGAAGAGGACAACACCAGCCCCGTGGGTTTGCTCACAGCACGATCCCAGGAGCGGCCTGCAGGGCTCAGGACTGGCAAGAGGAGCCCTCCAGCTCAGGGGCAGCAGCTGGATCCCAGCTCTGGGAATACTCCTGGACCCTTGCAGCACCATGGTGGGACCCAGCTGTGTCCCCACAGATGGGCTCAGCCCTCACGCCTGGCTCTGGGAATTCTGCCCCTGGGAGCCTTTCCCCTTGGAGCCAGGACTCTCCAGGCAGTCAGGCTGGCTCTGAACCCCCAGTCTGAGCCTGGGCACCCCCAGGCTCCCGGAGCAGGCACTGCCCGAGCCGCAGGATCCTGCCCACAAGGTTTCCTGAATGCTGCATGTGTGCATGGGGGCCATGGCTGATCAGCAATAGCAATTTTGTTTTCCAGGAAAGCCTTATTTGAGATGTAAGGAAACAATTATTTTGTAGGCCCAGTAGGAATATATTTTACATACATGAATGGAAAGATTTACCTCAAAAATATCAAGAGAAAGGCAGTTGGATAAGGAATACTCTTGTTAAGACCCACCTTGGCACCCAGCACAAGCAGCCTGAGCTGCTGGCCTG
The DNA here is from genome assembly GCF_015832195.1 of Motacilla alba alba. NCBI lineage: Eukaryota > Metazoa > Chordata > Aves > Passeriformes > Motacillidae > Motacilla > Motacilla alba. The sequence goes on along the minus strand of NC_052025.1, from coordinate 18,520,402 downwards.
ACCCATGTTCGTGTGTTGCTGTAGTTTGCAATGAGACTCCAGAGAGCAGAGATGTGCTCAGTTGTTTGGTTTGGTTTTTTTTCAAAGCAGGATTTTGAAACCAAATGCAATGATGTGCATAGAGCTTAACAGGAAAAAAAAAAACCCAACAAAACCAACAAAAAAAGTACCTTCTTGTATATCAGCGTTAGCTTAGGAAACAGGCACCAAAATGGCAATACTTTTTTAAGGCAAGACAGATTTGTAATATATTTGTTCACTGTGCAAAGGTATCCTACCTTGTACAAAATAAATTGAATTTCTCTCAATGTGTAGTTCTCCAACGTACTCATTTGCAGAGCCAAACTTCCAGCCCTGCACAGATCCAAGCTCTCCAGGTTATGTGGCTGCTCCCCTCAGCCAAAACCCCCCAGGCACCACGCTAGGGCAGAACTGGCTCAGAAAACCCAGTGCTGCCTTTCCAAGTTGGAGTAAACCAAAGGTAAGCAGCTCTGCACACCCTTCTCCCAGTTCCTCAGCAGTCTGACCTCAGTGAGACTCCTGGGAATGCTCAATCCCAGCTGGAAGAGCCCCTGCACACCCACCATGTGTGGTGACACTGCCCTGGGCCACTCACAGGTTCCCAGGCCTTCGTGTGGAAACTTTGGGACCCACGGTCACCCAGCAGCCATGGGACAGGACACGAGGCAGCCCAGCAGCTCCCAGGGAGCCCAATGAATAAATCACAGATTTGCAGTGGAAACACCTTCAGAATTAATGAGTCCCAGGCAATGCAGCCACTGCTACATGCTGAAGCTTTTCAATATTTGTGCTTCATATTTCTAAAAATCCTGTTAACTAAAGCCCAGCGTGTAATCTTCTTATTTGACAAGCCACACTCAATAAGCTATTTAAGGCTGGAAATTCATCAAGTCTGAATTTATAGAATAAGTAATTCTAGCTTAATAAAAATGTCTTTAAATCAGAACAATTCCATGTCCTTTCTGCTTTAGAGTCAGAACCTCAACTCCCATCAAAGACAGGAACCACTGACACTCACTGAATAATTGTTAAAAGTTGGGACTTTCAAATATGTAGATGATAGTAAAAACTCTTGGCAAGCAAAGCCCATTTTGAAGTATTATATGGAATTCCCAGACTCTCAGAAAGCTCCTTCCAGGGCCCGAAGCAGTGTCTGTTACCGTCAGTTGTCTCCCATTAGCAGGGAGGAGACACTTGAGTGCACAAGTAGTGCCAGTTATGGAACAGAAGGATTAATCAGCAGCTGAACAGGACAATCCCCCGTTGGAAAGCATTCAGATGAAGTAACGACTTGCATTGTTTCTCCCAAACACCTCTGGAAGCACCTTCCTGTCCCAGGAGTGTCACCCAGCCCAGGCCAGGATCTGCAGCCAGGTCCCTGCAATCCCTAGGGAAGCACAGCACAGACCCCCAAAACAGGAGGCAAAGTATTTGCCCGGTGAGAAGTTCCTTTTCCGTACACACCCCAATGGATTTTGCTTTAGAAGTCCTCAGCCTCCCACAGTGGTTTGTGCTCCCACCATCTGCACTGCAATTCCATCTGCTGCAGGAGGAAGAGTTTTGCCTAAAACCACACAAAATCCAGACTGATGTGACAGCAGAGTCAAATCACCTGCTCACAGGAATGAGGAAAGGAAGCAGAGTGAAACTCATCCTGCATTTCCAGCTGGCAAATTTAGAACGTGGCTGCCAAAGGAAATCGATTAATTTCAAAATCTGCTCCAGTATGGGCAGAGAATGTGCTGCAAGAACAGCTCCTGCAGTGAGTGAGGGGCTGGGCTCACAGCTTACCCTCAGAGCAGTCCCCAGGGCCACCAGTGCTGCCCCGTTGGTGCTCATGGACACCTCTTCATTAGGACACCACCGCGGGATCCAAAGCTTCCATCATCTGCTGCAGAAGGCAGGAGTTCATCTCCCACCGGAATTTCTTCTTTGTGGTAACATGGGGAAAAAAAACAGGTTTGTAAAAGTTATTCAGAGGTTTGAGTAGAGTAAACCCACAGAATTTTCTAAGCTTCAAAGCTTCCTGAAGCTGCCAAAGTGCCCTGGCTACAAACTGCAGCAGCCCCAAGAAGCTCAGAGCTGCTCTCAGGGGAGGCAACTGTGCTACACAACCTTTTCAGCTCCTTTTCCAGGAACACTTCCACTTCAGTGTCTTCTCACTGCCTCTTCCAAGAAGCTCATAGGTAAAATCTTCAGGTCGAGTCCCAATTCTCCCAAGAAGTGCACCCAACACCACAGTGAGTTGTCCCCTGTAATTCTTTATTAGAATCATGGATGAAGATATTTTAAATCAATCTAAAAAAATAATGAATCAAAGTACAGTACATGCATAAAATACAAAGTAATTTACAAACAGATCAAAATATCATCTTCAGAACTAATACCAGGAGGAGAAATGGAGTAAAAAACAAGAAGTGACCGACTACAGCAATGCCTTCCGTGTGCCTCACACATCATGAGCACCGCGAGACAGAAAGGTTGGGAACAGAACACAGCTGGAAGTGCCGACCACATCTGGATCTTCCAAGTGGGTCATATCAGAGTTTGAGAAACAACCCTTACAATCAATTACTTCCCTGTAATTGTATAAATAACTGCAGGCATTTACACAACAGAGAGTTCTTTTAATCCTGTGGGAATGCAGTGGCTGTGGCCCCCAATGCCAGTGTCAGGCGTGTTCAGGAACAGCACAGAGCAAGTGACAGAAGGCACAGTTCATGTATCCCTGAACAGGCAGACTGGACAGGATTGGTACAGAGCAACAGACCACAGCAGACAGGAAACAGAAAACTCCAGAGGGTTTTGTTGAAGAACATACAGCAAACCACTGGAATAATTTAAAAATACTGGATCAACCAGAACTGAAAACTAAGGCCAGGTAGTGGAAGTTATTCATTCATCAACTCAAGCACTTGTATATATTAATATATGTGGCATGCATTAATAGATGTGATATGTAATACGTGCCAACACCCTTCAAGTCTGTGTTCCATGAAAGAAAAAAAGGCATCCTCAAATCCTGATACCAGCAGGACTGTGGAGGCCAAGCCTCCAGCAGCACAAAGATGCTGCAAGTTCCAGAGCTGGAGTGACCCTTCCCCACGGACGTGGCTCCTACATTCACTTCCTTCTCAAGGGGCCCCTCCGTGGGGTCCCAGCAGCTCTGCCTCACATCAACCTCCTCTGCAGCAGGTGCCAAACCACAGCACCTCACTCACAGGTAGCCAGAACTGCTGCTAACTGCTGCTTGTTCACAACAAATTCTCTTTTCTCCCCCATAATATCCTATAAAACTTCACTTGACAATCTGAAGATGCAGCCAAAAACATTTAACTTACAATAAAATTGCACTTCAGAGCTTCACCGAGCTTTAAATGCAGAATACACCTTAAGACAAGAAAAGATTATTCTGCCCAGAGAGATTTCCTTGTTAACCTGACAGTAATTGCTTTGTGAGAAGCAGGATAACATCTTCAAGTGCTCTCCAAAGGTGTCAGTGCTCTGACTAGTGGGCATCATGTTGGGAAGGGATCAGCTGAGTTCCAAACAATTTACTGAGCCCAAACCGACAGGTCGGTGTTGGGAAAATACTGCAGCCACATCCAAGAAAGAGATTGATAAACACTGAAATCAAAGTGTTTAAGACATGGAGAAATTCATGGAGAAGGAATAAGCAGTAACTAAACACAAGAACGTAACCACGAGAATTACAAATATATTTAAATCTTGGACCTGGGGAATATACACAGCCTTTTAGGAAAGAATGGACAATTTATATATTCTGACAGCACTGCATCTTTGGTTTGTTTTCAGTGGTTGGAGGGACGTGGATGGGAACCACGTTGTTGCTTGGGGACATGTCATTCTCACGTCTGTCAGACATCTGCTTCTGGGAAACAATCCGATAGATCTCTGGAAGAGGAGAAAGAGCTGATCAATATGTGCACACCAGCAAAATGCCATCCAAGAGTTAAACCTGGGGGAAACCAGACATAGCTTCGCAATTACATAAGTAATGCAATGAAGCCTCCACACAAAGTTCAATTGTGGTGTTTTCTAGACACAGAAAATAAAATGTATTTTTGCAACAGAAATTACTTTTTAAACAACTGTTTTACTTTCCTTGAGATAGGAGTCCATAAATGGACGGAATTCACAAATCTCCATGCTATGAATGAGAAACTATGTGCCCATCTATTCCTTCTGAAGGTTCTTGAGCTCCAAGGACAGTGTCCAGGGACAAGGTCACATGTTTGCTGATGTATCCACAAACAGGATTAAAGGGAACCATTCCAGATTTCTCTCCCTGATAGGACTGCAAGGGCAATTTCTTCTTGCTGAGCACACCCATCATGTGTATCATATTCAAGCAGTGTTAAATCTTCAGAAAAGGTTGATTTGGGCCCAAGGAGGAGACTCAGCCCCTGCAGCAGCAGAGAAATCCTTTACAAAATGTGCTGTGTGAGAAATATGTGCTCCAGATGAATAGAGCCTTAACAGGGGAATCAGAGAGCATGGGATAAACGCCTGCACCAAGAACCGTGCCCTGTTCCTGGGGCTTGTCATGGCTGATGGTGCTGCACAAAAACTCAGAGCAGCTACAGCAGCACTGAGAGAGTAAAGCGTGTGTAGCACTTCACCCCCAGAAAGGAAACACAGGACACCAAAAATAGAATGTGGGGAACTCACTTGCAAATGTGAATTTGAAAACCATTAAAAAAATAAAAGCTTGCTAAAGCTCAATTTTACAAAAAGCCCCAGCTCAAACTCAGAAGGAACAAACTGTACATTAAAATGGCTTTTTCATATGCAGTCAGGTACAGATCAGGTCATTGAGGCAACCAAACAAGAGCTGAACAGGTTAAAGGATGTTCTGATTGCACCCTTTCTCAAGCTTGCTCTTCTTTCCAACCATCTTACACATAAACAACCTCACAAGACAAGTGAAAGCCATGAAACCAGACCTTCAAAGCCACCTGCAGCCCGGTGTGTGAATGTGCAGACTGGGTTCAGCTTGGCCCCGTGGCAGCGCTCAGCAGAGCCTGTGTGTGGGGTGGGAGGAGCAGAGCTGGAGAAATCTGCTCTGCACCTTCAGGACAAGCTTCGTGCTCAGGGCTGGCAGCCAGTTTACTTCCAGTGCAGAACAATGCCTGTTCCCATCAACAGGAAAAGCCTCTGGCCGCCTTTGTTACTGGGAATTCTCCGGTAGCACCTCCAGCAGCAGCAGTTCTCAGTTTCACAGAGAATTTCCTGAACAAGTTCATGCAAGTCTCTGATGTATCACACACTGGCTCGGGATCATCCCACCAGCCAGGACTCACACAGGGGGCCCTCCCAATTCCCTTACTGATAATCTACTCCTGACTCTGGGAACATCTTCCTATGACCCCCACTTCCACAAGCTCCCCAGCAGCCCTGCAAGTGAATCCACTGTCAACAGTCCCAGATTTGCTGCTTCCTCCTGCTTCTCCCTCCTCTGCAGAGCAAAGCTTGGTGCAGCCACAGCCTAAATGCTAAAACCTTCCCTTCCCTGGTGAGCTGCACACCCAGCACACAGGGCTGTGCTGCTGTGGCAGGGGAGGGGAGGGGGAACAGCCCAAACCTGCTCTCAGAGGGGCAGACTGCCCAGCAGCCAAGCCTGCACCGGAACTGCTGTGCCCCGAGAGCCCTGGGCTGATGAAGATGTGCCCTTTTTAATGAAGACACAGCACTCTGGGCTCTGCTCAGGAGCTGAATGAGACCTTATTAAGGGCACATTTAGCAGAATGCATCACTGCATAATAGGGAACTGTGAGAGACAGGCCTTGCACTGTGAGAGCTGGGAAATAGAGACACTGCTGCCCAGGAGGAGCTGGGCCAGGCCTTGGCTGCTCAGCCTGCACTGGGGTTCCATTCATTGTCAGGTGTACAGAGGCAACAAAAGAGGAAACCCCTCGATTTTCTGATGTTAATTCTCTGATGTTGTTTCCTTGGTGATGGGATTCCTTAGAGATGAAGCCACGTCAGAATGCGGTGTGGGAACAGAGACAGCACAGAGCCAGGCAGGGAAGGGAGGCAGGCTCCAGTTTACTTTAAGGATGCTTTATCCTGCTGTGAATGCTCAGGGTGGCTGGGATCATAATACCAGTCTCTCTTATTTGCCAGATGATACAAAGCAGCTTTGTGTGCACAATAATCAAGCCCTGGCAGTCTAGACATCTTGGAACAGAAGAATCTGGATAGGGACCATAACTCTAAGTCACAGATGGGAAAGGTCCCCAAAACCTCATCTGGAATCCACAGCAGGACAGGAAGCCCACCACATGTGTGAAACATCCCCTCTAAAAGTCCTCTATATATGGGAGAAGAAAGAAGAGCTTGTATCCCTTATTCCACCTGTAGCAACAGATCACACACTCAGGCTGTGCTAACGACGCTGGATTCGTATTTCCCATGGCCAAAGCCATCTATCCAAAGTGCTTGATCTGAGAATTCAGGTGTGGATAAGCTTAACAGGGACCCTGCTACACCTCCAAGGGAAGCATCTTCACCAACTTCCATCACTGTCCCAACCAGGCCAGCTTCAGAAGGCCTGGAAAGACAGGGGGGCTGCTACAGACCTTAGTCACAACACCCTGCTCAGGAGAGATCCCAGCATCTGGGGAAAGGCTCTGAGCAGCCCGGGGTGCCTGTGGTGCAGTTCCCAGCACCGCAAATACCAGCAGGGCTGGTGCAGCAGCTCGTCCTGCCCCTTCTGTCAGCCAGCTCTGCTCGCAGCCGCCGGCAATGCCTGCTGGCTTCCCCAGCTTCCTGCTCCCAAGGACAGCCAGCATTCCACCCACAGGCACTGAGCTGGGAGGCAGCGCTGCCAAACACAGCAGCCAGGATTCTGCAGGGTGACTCCAAAAACCACATTCCTCAGATGACTGCCCCCCTCTTTCCTCCAAAGCAAGTCATTAAGAGAAAAAGCCAGCTGTGAAGTGAGCTCCAGAACAGCCCTCCTTAGCGTGCCAGTCACAGCCCAGCTGGAGCCAACCTGCTGCTCAGGCACTGTTCACTGCACCTTTATCTCCCCCAAACAGGAGCCCCTGTCTGGAGAGAGCACATGCCCACTAAGCACAAGTGTTTCCTCCAGCACAGCTGAACTGACCCCTCCTGAACAAGGATCACAAGAATCCTGTTCACAAACCCAAGAGCTCTTCACCCTAACCTCTGTCACAGCAACATGCAGGCAACACTGACTTTCATGGAAAAGCAACAGCCTCAGGAATCTGTCAGAGCCCACCACGAGCAAGTTTTATCACCTGTCCACCCATTACAGACAGCTCTGTTTACAGACATATTGAACCAGAAAAAAAATCAAACTTCCCCAGATTAGAATCCAAACTCACTTCTGGAATAAAAGGTGCTGTGGGAAGCGTGTGAGGACAGATAAAGAAAGCCCAGCCCGAGAGGTGAGGCGCTTCCCATGGCAGCAGCAGCGCATCCTTTGAGCATCACACAGCTCTGAAGGCAGCCCAGGGCACACAGGAAACTCCCCACCTCCCCAGTGTCACACAGGAGATGGGGACTGTGAGGTGGCCAGACTACATGGCCATGACAGCCTGACAGCCACCTCGGGAGGGAATAAACACTGCCTGATTTATCTGATGTTGTTTTATTAGTGCTGGTGTATGAGTTAATTAACTAACCTGCATCTGAGAGCCCCGAGCCCTCTGCAAACAGAAAGTGGGAGCAGCAAAGCCTGTTCTACACAACACACAGCACATCAGGCCAAATCTGACCTCAAAGTCGAGGTGTTCCTCAGAGAAGGGCTACCAAGGATGTGGGCATAAAGGAAGAAGTCTCAGGTTTTGGCACTGACAAGTGAGCAATGTCTTTCTCCTGAAAAATCCATGCCCAAATTCATGAGCATTTTTGGCAGGATTGCCTTTAGGCATGTGAAGAAAACAGGAAATGCAGCAGGCATCCCAACACCTCTGCATTCAGCCACTCCTTAGTCATCCACCCTCTGATGGCACTGGCAGTTTGTCATGTAGGGAACAAATGTGTGAGCTAACAGAACTTCTTTCTTTTTGAAACAAATTTGTGCAATGCTGGAATTACAACCGAGTGACTAGACTGGAGTTAAAAGGGAACCACATGGTTCAATCAAAAAGGAAAAAAAAGTTCTTTATTCATCTATCACAAACACACTTTTAGCTGGTATCTGCACAGGGGCACTACTGCTCAGGAACCCAGGGTAAAAAACACAATAGAGTCAGAACTGTCAGAGGCCTCTTACAACTCCAGATGAAACAACATGGACACAAGTAGCTAATACCCCAGTAGCCTAACACCTCTCTCCAGTGCCAGGCTGTCCATAAAGCATTTCAAACAACTGAAGAAATGCTACAGGACTTATACTTTTACTACAGTAAATAACCTCCTAGTTCTGTCCTCACATGCATGTTCCAGTATAGCCCAAGGACCTTTCTGGTGTGTTTTTAAAGGAATGTCTAAATTAGGTGCCAAAGAGGAGAAGTTCAGAACTAACCAGGTGTCAATGTCAGCAACCAGATCTGATTTACAGACAGTTCAGAAGTGGGGCCACTGCTCATACCAAGCACATCACGTTTCCTGGCACATGCTACACTGGGAAGGAGGGACTTAAAATTTGCAAGTGGAAAACATGTCGGAGGCAGTTGGAGAAAACAAGACACTGCCTGGCACACCTCGAACAGAGACACAGCAAGCAGAGGAGTGTCTCAGATGTTTTGAAAACTCAGACTAGAGTATTTGCCAAAGCTGAGAATTATGAGAACTCCAAAACCAGAGGCCACAGTGTCTCAGAAATGCAGAAGCCTTATGAGAGTGAGTGACTACCACACCAATTTGTGAATTCCTACCCCACCTTTACAAGCCAGGGTTAAGTTAAGGTTCTCCAAATTGAGTGTCTCAGCTTGAACAAGTTTTGCCTACCTAAACAAAGCTTTAAACAAAAAGGAAGTACTTTATCCACTGAGCATAAAAATGCAGCACTGACTGCTGTCACATGTTACACAGGCCAAAAGTCCAGGCAGGACTATTTAAATGCAACAACAGCAACTCCTGCAGCTCAGGAGTCACTGTGTCTCAAAGGAAGGATCTCTGCTCTTTCATCCCTTTTTCCTTGGCAACTGCTATGGTCACCATTAAAGATGGAAACAAACTGGACTGACTTCTCCTTGATAAACAATGGCTGCTCTCACTTGATGCCAGCATGAGACAATTCCCTCCTGTGGGCACTCCCTGTAATGGGAGATGGAAACTGAAACACAAACCAGGCTGACAAGAAACCCGGGGCAGATCAAAGTAAACAAGGATTCATTCCCCAGTTCAAGGCTGGCTTTTCAACTGTGACTCTTTGAAACTGGACTCCAAATCTTATGGCTAATGAAGAATGATTAAATAGCAACATTTTAAACACTTTACAGGCAAAGAAATGCCTATTGCTTTCTGCCTATCATATCTGAGCAGCCTTCTGCAGCCTTCTACCCTTCCCCCTTGAAGCACAAAGCCCTGGATGACTCACCTGTCAGAATAGTCTGGAAAGCTGCTTCCACATTTGTAGAGTCTAAAGCAGACGTCTCAATAAATGACAAACCATTCTTCTCTGTGTGGACAGAAATACTATAATTAGAGAGGTACAGCACATATCTGTTTCCCATCTGGAAAAGCTTCTGTACCAGATAATATCTGTAGTGTTCCTGATGAGACACCCAGGTATCAAGAGAAAGTAAAACAAGTTGTGGGGTTTTCCCCGTTAAGTGATGGGAAAGTGACACCACCCAACACCAACACTAGAATTTACACCCACTCCCAAGCACAGATATCAGCCCAATGCTGTGTAACTTAAAGGCACATTTTCCTGCATCACTGAAAGGGATAATCTGTTGCAGTTTCTTTGTGTGAGAAAAATTCTGAGACATTCTTTAACCTCATCAAGTTTCTCCACCTCCCACCTGTTAATATATCACAGCAGTTTATTTAACAGGAATAGAGCAGCAGGGGGAATGATACTCCTCCAGCTGCAGGCAGGGATCCTCACTGGCCATAAACTCTGCCAGTGGAGCTACAGCAAACTTTAATGTGAGGAACCCAGCTACACTCCTGGATGAAAGAGACTGGGCCTGAACCAAGGCTTACAGAATCTAGAACTACTGTTCACAGATCTTAATTACATAACAAAAGTCAGAGAGCCAGTTTAATGAAAGTGTTCAGCCACAGGCACCTGTGTAAGGCTGCAGGTCGGTTGGGACACTGAAGGGAAAGCTACCACCACACAAAAAACTCAAACCTAAAGCCACAGGCACAGTTTCTGTAAGACAAACAGTGCCCAACCAAGAGAATAAATCTGGTTTAAGATATTCAGGTGCCTCTGGCTGATTCTTGAAACAACACGCATGTTCTACAAGATCTGCTTTCTGACTGAATGTGACATGTGACACTGAGGGACATGACCAGACGCAGGTTTTTTTCCTCCTACCCACACCCTCCCCAAGCCAGGTTGGGCAGATCCCCAGACAGCAGCAGGAAATTCCTGAGCTCCCGACCTGCGAAAGCTCTGGCCTCGTCGGTGGGGACGGCCCTGAGGTGGCGCAGGTCGCTCTTGTTGCCCACGAGCATGATGACGATGTTGCTGTCGGCGTGGTCCCGCAGCTCCTTCAGCCACCGCTCCACGTTCTCGTAGGTGAGGTGCTTGGCGATGTCGTACACCAGCAGCGCCCCCACGGCTCCCCGGTAGTACCTGGCACAGGGGACAGTCAGACAGACACCTTCAGGTCACAGGAGGCTGTGCCATGGAGGGGAGCAGCTCCGGCTAGGCCAGCTATGCAAACATTGCCCAGGGCAATTCCCCAGGACCATGGGACAGGACACGGGGAACCAGAGCAGCCAGACAGTTACACCACAGGGCCAGCTCAGAGTCTGGAAGTGAAGCAAACCCCATGGCTCTGGGGAAACCCTGCATCTCAGACATGAAACTCTGGGCTCTGTGAAAAGCTGCTGTCACTTTCCACCTCTGATCCACTCCTGAAAAGTCTCCCCCACCCATCACTGTGGGTGCAGCACAGGCACGGCCCAGAGTGATAAGGAGACTGTAGAGTGACTCACTGGGTCATAAAAATGTCAGCGTGATCTACTCCCTTTACCAAAGGCCACAGCTCCTTTCAAGTGAGAGCCACAGCAATGCATTCAAAAGGAAACAGGCTGTGCTCTCCCACCCCACAGTTCCCTCCAGCTCTACTGAAATCCAGCTTTTGCTATGCTGGTTTTTAACAATCAAACAAGCACACAAGTGAGCAGTCTTTCCTGGCTGCTACAGGAAGGTTTCTGCTCTTAGGTTACCACTGATAAAATGACCAGGAACACTGATATTCCTTTATCATTCACTTCCATGGAAATGAGTCTCTCAAAGCTCTCGCATTCTAAACTTGAAATGCCCCCAGTTACGTGTCAAGAGAGCACCGCAAAGGAAATCAGTCTGTGCAGGAACACACCAGATCGAGTTTCTGGGCTGAATATTATATATTATTTAACCTTCCCACCACCAGAGGCTGTGGGTGTTACCCAGTAAAACACTAACACCCCTGTCCGCAGTTGGTAAAGAACTGGAAGGGCCCAAAATTGCCCTCCTCAGCCAAAGCTTGTCCTCAGCTTCCCGGGCTGTACTTACGCTGAGGTTATGGCTCGGTATCGCTCCTGCCCCGCTGTGTCCCAGATCTGAGCCTTTATTGTCTTCCCATCCACCTGGATGCTCCTCGTTGCAAACTCCACTCCAATGGTGCTTTTGCTTTCCAAGTTAAACTCATTGCGAGTGAATCGAGACAGAAGGTTGCTCTTGCCTACTCCAGAGTCTCCAATAAGTACAACTGCAAGACAAAGATTGTATCAGACTCAGGCTCCAGATGTAAATGACACATTGAAAATCACACACAAGAAATATTTCTTTTCAAGAATGAAGCATCAAGAAAAAGAATGGCAACAGCACCATCCTTGTAATGAATCTGCTGTCCAAGTCTCAGTATTTCTGGAAAACCAGAGTTGCCACATTCACCAGCATTCTGAACAGATGTTAGACTTGACTTTCAATGCTTATATTTCAGCCTCCTTTGCTCAGCATGGAACAACATTCCTCTTTTAGGAACAATATACAGGGCTGTCACTGCAAACATTGGTGACCAGTTATATTTCCTTAAACAGTACTAGAACTAAAAACCAAAACACAAACCCTACAACCACACAACTGAAATCTGCTTTGCTGAAGAAGTCCAAAACACAGGGCAAGCAGAAGACTCTGCTTTCACTTTACGCTCCTCGTGCCTTTGCGGAGGAGACATTCCCCACTGGGGCAGAAAACTTTGTGAATAAAAAGAGAACCAAACCAAAGAACCCCCGAGGCCACCATCACCCTGCCAGCCAGTCTGAAATGTTTGCTGAGCCACAGCTCTCTGTCCTTCTGCAGTCCCCACTGCTGCTGTGGTTCCTGCACACATCAGACCAGAGTCTGAAGCTGCTCAAAAAAGCTGCCAGGGGATCGCTGAGCCTCACAACTGGATCCACCATTCCCTGGCTCAGCTTGACTTGTCCCAGCCCCAGTGCCAAGCAAACTAATTGGAGGGATTTAGCTATGCTTGACAAGAGACTGACAGAAGGTTCAAAGTCCAGTTCCTGCAGGAAAAACAGCATCACGAGGATTTGCTGCAGTATCTTGTAATGCTAGTTGAAAGGTGCAAGTTTAATTGTAACTTTAAACTCAGTACCAAGAGGCAGAACAGAGGATGAAATGTGCTCACAACCGAGTCACATCAGGTGATCCTATGGCCTTAAGGATGACAAGGTCCCAAACCAGTAGTGAAGGAAAGGGAAGAAAAACAAGACAAAATCATTGAGAAGAAAGGCCAATAATGAAGTTCAGCAGTGAACCAAGCCAGCCCAAGCAAAAAAGTGCACACTCAGGTGACAACAAACATTGTGTCTTTGTATAATTAAAACAACAATTACTCGCTCAGTAACACACATCATTAACTGTTAAGACACCATAACACAGCGTTAAAGATTCTGTGTGGTACAACAAAGCAAGGAGTGCACCAAACACACTCAATGACACAAACCCCCTGTGGAGCTCAGTCTAGCAGCAGAAACACTCCCATCTGCTGCTGCAGCCCTCTGCAGCCTCTGTTGAAATAATGCAGAGCAATTCTTTGCTCTGACTGGAAGGGCAGAGCAGCACCTTTTAAACTCCCTCCATAAATGAAAATTGCAGAAAACGTTGGCTTCAAGCACGGCCTTGTGCAGAATACTTCATCAAAACAAGCATCTTCCAGCTGCCCGTGCCAGCTGACTCAGCACACAGCCGGCCAAGCACACGAGTTGCAGAAAGCACCCTCTGTTAACCTTTCCTGTGTAGGAAGATCACAAGTGCAGGTAGGTGGCAAGGCCCCTGAATGCAAACAGGAGTCGGCTTTCCTAGGCGCCAGGTCACTGCTGAACAGCTCTGCTGGCACAGAGATGCCACATGCTGATAAACCCAGGGCAGGGGACAGGGCACCACTTGCATCACCACCCCTGGCAAACAGCCACAGCTTTCCTCTGCCACTGGCAAGCCACTTCTTCAACACTGTTTTGGCAGGTCTGGACCATGGGTTTAGATGACATCATGTTTGTATTCACTGGGACACACAACAAGTTCCTAGGAGGGAAAAGTTGACAGGTCCTTTTGTACAGCTCAGTCCTGCTATCACCCAGCAGTGGCCAGAAGCTTCTCTTAGCAAGAAAAGCAATCCATGTTCACCATTTCCTTTTCCAAACTGGATGCATCGTACACCTGTTAAGTATTCCCTCAAACCTATTCTTGTAGTTCAGTGCAAAGCCCACCTTTGAGTCATTTAACAATAGAGGGATCCCTTCAATTCCTCTGCCAGCTTTCTTTCCTTACCATGTCTGATTCCCACACTGCTTATGTTCTGAATGGTTTCCAGCACCAGATTAATGTGTCCCAATTATAAGGGGAAAATAATACCTTCCTCCTTGAAGTCAGCTATTTCCTCTACTTAATTGGGCCATTGCAGCTCCTCTTGAACACAGGCACGAGGACAGCTTGGAATGTCAGCAGGCGCCTAAGACTCCTCACACCTTCTGCATTTCTGCCAGTCTGGGTAAGTACCACTCTTTAAATAAAATTGTGAACTGAAACAGCTTTAACAGCCACTCAGGTTGTGTTATTAATTTCAGTTTTGCTTTCCTTATCAAGCCACCATGTTTTGGTATTTTATACTACACAGTGTTCCCATGTATTACATTCTTAACATAGAAATGCAGTAGGAATGACCCTGGGTGGCCAAGTCCCATACTAAACACCCAAGCAAACAGCTTCTAGGAGGGAAATGATGTTATCTAGGCCATGATAAAGTTAATTTTTCCTGTACATAGTCCCTTTCATTGGGCTTTTCTTCCAGAAACTCACTCCTAATGGTTAGAAATTGCCTTCTGATTTTCGGAAGGAATTAGTGGTCAGCTGACGGTGGTGTCCATGTGCCAGCATTCTCCATTAGCTTATTAGTGTCTTCTCCCAGTGGTGTTTAGGCTGGGATATTTACAGAAAGCAACCACAGCTCATCTGGGCTTTGCTGTATTTGCTAAATACAAAAACTTGTCAAATGGTTCCATAGAAACACATTGTTCATTTCCCCAAATACCTTCCCTACAAGTTTTTCAAATTCTTTTCAGCACAGTGAGAACTGCACACTTTGTCCTAAGCCAGATCTCCCTATGATGCAGACAAGAATTTCAGTATTTCCATTTCTGTTAGGCACACCTGGAACTGAAAATATTTCTCCTGGCCATTTCACCTTGATGGCTCTATCTGCCTGTCATCAGACCTAATTGTTCAGCTTTAGGCTGGCAAACTTTTACTTTACCAGAGTCCGAGTCTTCAGGGATAAATCCTTACATCCCAAATCCCAGCTTATCTGGAGGACCACAGTCCTCATCTGCACACAGCTCTTTCAGTGCCACAGTTCCGCTTCCTCTGTCCCACCCAACTTGCATCACCCACAAATTCCTTTTCTACACCAGCACTGGAAGGAGGAAGGTCTGCAGGAAACATTTTAGCCAGTTCAGCCACAAGACCCAGTCCTGACATTAATCAATAACCAGGTGTGGAGCACCACCTCCCTCACAGGAGCAGCACTTTAGGAAGTTGCACAATCAAGGAAAATTGTACTGGCACATCTGAAAGTCATGGAAATAATCTCCCAGCCCCAAGTGACTGATTTAGTGGTGGGACAGTTCAATACTTGCAACCACGTGCTTTCAATGCATTTGACTTTCTATAGCATTTACTACCCCAAACACTTAAGACAAGCATACAAGCATTCAGTGGAGAGAGGAAAAAAATAGTATGAAGTCCACAGTACTGTATAAATTTCACTCTGTAATTCCAGATTTATTTCTGTAGAAGACCAAAATAAGAACTCAATTTCCTATGCTGCATGAGAAGCAATTTAGAGAACTATGTCAAGAAAGGATTATTAATTTTTCACCAACATTCCAGCTCACTCCCACAATTTTTATTTCTGTAAAACCTCTTAGTTTAAATTTTCAGAAAATATTTTAATCATCTCATTAAATATGAGATCAGGTTGAAAGTAGAGTCTAGCAGCACTAGCTTGTGTCATCTGTGGCAAAAGTTATTGCACAAGTCACGTATTACATGATCTAGGACAAGTACACCAGCACAAGGAAATCACCATGTCTAAAACTTGTCTCTGCACTGAGCTCTGCTACTATGAGACATGCCAGTAAAAAGCTTGGATATGTCTTCATGATCCCCAGAAGAACCTGCTGATGAATACCTCTCCCTCCACTTCAGCTGGAGTTTGAAGGGCATGTGAAAAAAATGACTTGATCCTACACATCATAGCTGGTCATAAACCCAACACGGGCATGACTTATTTTAATCACCCTCCTCAGCTGTGCCCCATTTTATTCACTCTTTTCCTGTGAAAATGAGAACTGGCACCCCAGAGGCCTCTGGGGCAGGGATTACCTGTCCATATGATCAGCAACAGCTCCCAACAGCTCTGCAGTAAATGGCTGCACCAGCAGCTTTGCTGCGGCACCAAAGTGCCTCCAGATCTGAGGCAGTGAAAGCCAAGGGTTTCTACCACTGTCAAACCAATAAATGTCATGCAACCACACATTTATCTAAACATACAAGTAAAAATGGGTCTTCTAAACCCCAAACCAGCAAGCTGGTTCCGTTTCAGAGCATTTCCTCAATATCAAAGGGAGAAGTTGGAGAAATGTACATGATGCAAAGAAGCAGAGAGCTGAAGCTGGAGTTTTTCCTAGCAGTAAACTGAACGTCACCACAGATCAGGTCCATGGCATGAGTCTGCCCCAAATCCAGAGTCCTAGATGGTCCAGGTGCAGACACAATCATCCTGAGCTTTGTCAATGGAAAAAATTTCAACATCTTCTACAACTGAAGGTTCCTTTGATAACTGCTCATCTATTGCAAGCACATTGATCAAAAAGAGCAACAGGTTCCCGTGCTAAAGCCAGGCTTAATTTATTAAGTAATAAAGTAATATCTTTATATCATTATTATATTTTCCTCCTACTAAAATTAGAACAAGATTTCTATGAACTGGACTTCATAGGCCTTGTGTTTCCTCAGGGGCCATTCTGGGAACAACAGGCACTGCTCTCAGTCAGACCCTGAAAGTATGGAAGAATACAAAGAAGCAGGAAGCAGGACAAGAAGAATTTAACAGAAACTGCTTTTTTCCAATCTAGGATTAGTCTTTCCTATATGCTGAAGTGTTGCAACATAGTCAGGAGATGTGTATTTTGTAACAGGTCCCTGGAATTTACCATACAGCAGCACAGGTGGGCTCAGCTTACACCCAGCAGCAGAGTCAGCCAGATTTCAACACACAGCTGCAGTCAGGGGCTGACAGGACAAAACCAGAGGTCTCACAAACAGAAACGTGGCAGTTCAGCCCAGGAGCAGCAAAAGACAGCCAGACTAGAGAACATCACACAATTGTTTTAACCAGGTCAAACTCTGAACTCAGTCCCGCCAACCTATGCATACAGTCCCTTCATAAACCCAGAAATGTCCTGCTGGATGAAGTGTCCTGACAGACCAACACCCAGAGTGACTCCAAACAGTGATGTCCAAAAACCACGACGTGTGTCACAACAAACAGGCTGATCTCTGTCCTAGCCAGCCCCTGCATCTTCAAATAAGCAATGCCTTCAGACTTGCCATTGTAACCGTCACACTGACATGCCCCAAACAAGATTTTCTTGCTTCTGTGAATTCATGCAGGCTTTCAAATCCATTTATAATATGCATGGCAATGCACCACTCCAAAATTTGCATACACACCTGACTTTGTCCTTTTGCTTTCACCCACTGCCCAATAAAAGAGGCATTACAGATATCCAGAGAAATTATTACAAACAGGAGATACTTTCCCTATTTGCCCTTACCACCCACTGTTTAAATTTTAATCAAGCTGTACATCAATTCAGTATAAGGGCTATGAATCCATTAGGTCTCCTTTCTGATGATTTTGATGCCCTTCTCCACCTTTTTAATTCTAGAACATCCCTTTCAAAATGGATATGTCTGTCATGCCTACATTTCACCTCAATTCCCAAGATGCTCATGTCTCCAATTCAAACACTGACTCAACATTGTCCCCAAGCTCCCTTTTCCTTTTCCAAAAGATTTACCTATCCCTTGCCTTTTTGACCAGTGCCTGGCAAGGAGACATTCCATTCAGAGACCTACTTGCAATAATTTCTAGATCATTCCAGAGTGGCGACAACTTGTTTAGAACAACCATTACCTCTGGGAAGTTACAAATGTTTCCACGGTTTTATTACTTTGCATTTTTGTGTTATTTCAGCTGCCACATCAATCCCAGTTAAGTGGCATTGCATCAACTTCCTGCAGTCCACTTTAGCCTGGAAAAACCCAAATCATTTATCTTCACAACAGCATTTTCACAGCATTCCCTGCATCCCCAACAGCTTCTATAAACCCAGCTAAACAGAAAAAGCTTTGGCAAAGGCAATCAATTAAATCAGCTTTGCACCTCTCCCTATAACTGGATTCCAACTCCATTTTTTCCCACAACAAAAGGAAGCAGGCCAAATGAAAGATAGGAGCTCTCCCAAAAAACTTTGTGTCACTGATAGTCCCAGGCTTTCACAGCTAAAACATTAATTACAAGCCCACTAACAGAACTGCATGAACAAGGGTAATTCAATGGCTTTGATTACCTGCACACAAGTACCTACAATAACACTGCCTGATGCCATTAAACCAGTGGTCAGCAAGGTCCGTGCCAGGGCTGCAAGCTGAGAAAAGAGCCTGTTCTGGAACTTCCTGATTTGATTTCCACAGCAGTACAGATGACTGATTTATAGGTAGAAATAATGCCACTTTCCACACGCAGTTGGATAAAACAGCCAACAACAACAAAAAAAAGTAATTCCCCAAAATTATTACAGGCACTTAAAGGTACAGGAAAAAACATCCATGTTTTCCTTTACCTTCATGATGATAAGCAAAGGGTCTCTCACCATTACAACACAACAAGCAATGCCCTTAATTCTAAATTGAAATTTACAATACCACATCACAATAGACAATGACTTTTTTACACTACTTTCCTTGCTTTTTCAGTGGGGTTTAAAAAACTGGATAGTGAACTTGCAAAACATCAGCACTTCTGTACACATTTCACAGCAGGCTACATGAACCTGTCCAGCAGGCTGGTGTTTTACTCTGCAGGGAGTGAAAATTGAGTATTTAACAACAACCTGGAAGGGTTTAACCCAACTGGCCACTGCATCGCAGACTGGAGGGGCATGAGCCCTGGAAAACAAGGCATTCCTGCCCTTCCCTGTGGGAGCCAGGACACAGCAAGGCCAGGCTGGACAGGGCTTGGAGCAACCTGGGAGAGTGGAAAGTGTCCCTGCCCATGGCAGGGGGTGGCATGCGATGATCTTAAGGACCCTTCCCACCCAAACCATTCCACGATTCCAGGAGGATTTTATGATCTCTGGGGGTGGAGCAGCAGGGACATTCCACTCCTCGCCAAGGGCTCTGAACACAGAAGGCAGCAAGTCGGACTACTTGATTAAATTAGCGCATCATCTACCAATGCTGAGTATATCTCACCCACTCTAAAGCTCTATTTAACAGCTGGAAAGGGTTCTTATCAACCTCGACGAGCCCTTATTAGCCCTGGGCATCCTTCCTGGCGATCTTCGCTCGCCACTCCGCAGACCGGCCGCCGCCTCAGCCTGTGCCCGGGGCAGCCTCGGACCGGCGCTGACACCAAATCCCCGCTGCCACAGCCGGCCCAGAGTTGACATTTTGGGGTGAGGGAAGGACACCCGAGCGGGGCCCGGCGATGCCCGGAGCGCTCCCCTCAGCCGCCGGGCCCCGCGTCAGGGAGCGGCCCCGGCCCCGGCCCCGCCCGCGGGCCCCGCCGTTCTCCCGCCCGCCCGCCGAGGCCTGCCCGCCTCACCTTTGAAGAGATAATCGTACTCGTCGTCGCGGGTGCCCATGGCGGGTGGCGGAGGAGCGGGACCGGGAGCGGGAACGGGAACGGGAGCGGAGCGGAGCGGAGCGGGGCCGGACCCTCCCTACAGCCGCCGCAGCTCTTCCGCCCTCCGCGCTCCGCCCGCCCGCCCACAGGCGCTTCCGGGGCAGCGGCGCCGCCGCACGACAGCGCCTGGGGCAGCGCCGCGGCCGCGCCCTCACAAAGCGAGCAGGGGTCCCGCCCGGCCCCGCGGCCCCCCAGCACCGATACCCCCTCGGCACCCCTGAGGGGAGCGGCCGCGCAGCGGCGGAGGAGTGGTGAACGAACTAGAGGCGGCCGGGAGGGGCTGGTGGCAGAGCGGTTCCATGGTGTAATGGTTAGCACTCTGGACTCTGAATCCAGCGATCCGAGTTCAAATCTCGGTGGAACCTACACCTTTTCCTCCCCCACCTCCTTTTTTTTCTTTTCGGCTTTGTGTGTCCAACCGATGCCCGGGGTTCTCTGAGCTGCCCGAGTGAGTCCCTGTGCCCAAACGATGGATGGGCACACTGAGCTCCCCGGACTCCTGTGCCCAAGTGATGGATGGGCATGCTCCGAGCTCCCCGGGCTCTTCACACACTGTGATAATCTCACCTCACTTCTTGCCTGGGGCTCACCAACCTTAACCCCCATCATGGGGTGGGTGCCCTTCTCCTGCCTCCATAGGCAGGCACTGGCCTCACCCCAAAGCCACCCAAAAGCACAGGCGAGCTTGGGGTTGGTTGGTGGGAAGTCCCCCAAGAAGATCCCTCCTGTGAACTGAGCTGAGAGAGGCATATGAGCTTGTGGTGGAGGTTTCAGAGAGGCCAACAAGCTCTTTCAGCTCATGAGGTGCAAAGAAGCCATGAGCACAGGCCCCTTTCCCACTGCTACCCCTGCCCACCCTGCTTCTCCCTTCCAAAAAGGTTGTCCAGTTCCCCTTGTATGCCCCTGTGCCATAGGAGACACCAGCTTTGTCATCAGCTTCTCCTGGTGCAGGCTTGAGATCTAAACAACAAAGGATAAAAATAGCACTTGTGTCCAGATGATTAAACTGAATCCCTTAAAACTGCTCTTTTCTCACCAGCCTGCCCTCAGCAGCAGCATGTTTGCCATCACTGCAGTCAGCGGCTGTGTCATCATTCCTGTGTGTGGAAAGTAACCCCAGGGCATGGGCAGCAGTGCTGTGCATCAGTTACCGTCTGCTGGCACCACTACGAAGCAGAACGTGATCCTCTGCATTTAAAGATAAATACTTCATGCTGCCTCAGAGCTTCTAAGAGGGGAAAACAAAACATTAATAACAAAAGCACCTGATGTGTGACCCCAGGAGCATTGGGAGCATCAGTCTGGGCTCACCCACATCCTGCTGCCAGCCTCTGATGTGCCCTGCAGCTCCAGCTCCTCACAGCAGGTAGTGGAGTGGTGAGGGCTATAGGAATCTGTGTTGTCTTTGGATTCATCCTTTTTATCTCCAGCCAAACCCAGAACACACAAAATCTTGAGCCTGAAAATGCCCATCCTGCTCCTCCCACCTTTCTCAATCCTCTGGCATTGAGTAGTACATCAAAAGGATAACAGATAATTGTCTGTGTAGAGGCTGGGTATATTTATAATTCAGGAGCTCAGGTTTCTATCTCATATCCTATTTGCACTTGTCCATTGAACTTTGTTGTTAAAAAGCTATTAATTTTCACTTGTGTTTCTCAGACCTGGTTTCATCCTCCAGAACTGCTGTTAGTGCTAAAAAGCCTTAAAATAACACAGATTAAGTACTTTTAGTTATCCTCCTGTAAGAGCTGTTCTCCTTTTCTTGCTTTGGATTGTGTTTGTGAGCCTAGAAACACCCTTTATTTACATTTTTCATGCATGCAAACATGACTTCCTCTTGCACACATTGCAGATGTTCCTCATCTGGAACTGACTTACCCTATGCAAGAGTTTAGGGCACAGGGTGAGGACAGTGGCTCTTCTGGCTTAGGTAAAAATCACAGTCCCCACACTGCTGCAGCACTGTCACTTGTTGAACTTCAGCCATTGTAAAGCAAAGACATTTTTACCAATGATTTTTAGCAAAACATGAAAAGTTTTGCAGATTGCTATGGAGTTGGGCAGCAGCAGAGATTACTTCTAGCTAAGCCCGTTTAAATGCAATTGATCATAAAAAATCAGATTCTTCATGGTGGAACCTGAAACAGTAGAAAGAGCTCTGTGTCTAAACAGGAATCAACAGAGCAGGACATGAGGACAGCATTGAACTAGCAAGGAGCTCCAGAAATTAAAGTCGTATATTCTGTCCAGTCCTGGGTTAATTTTGTTGCTGTTCAAACCCCAGAGGAGAACATCCAAACTCTCAGGAAATGTCACTGTCAGCACAGGCTGGTTTGGGCTGCTCTGCTCTTTCCCCGTGTCCCCTGCCAGAGTGAATTGCTGCAGCGATGGGATGGCCTGGGACACCTGCTGTGCACAGGAAACACAGCCAGAAAGCAGAGGTCAGGCCTGGAATAACCGAGACCGTGGGCTCTCCAACTGACAGCTTTTAATGTGAGAACAGTCACTCAGCACTGGCATTTCTGCTGCACTAATTGCCATTAGTGTCATCCTTGCGGGAACACTAAATTCATGGCAAACCTTGAATTAGCACGCTCTCATAATTCCTAACTTAGGCAGAACCATTTGCAGAGGCAGCACGTCCCAAGCAACTGGAGCAGAGACAAGGAATGATACTCAGCTGGGCCCTGGATGTTCAATTTAGCGAAGAAAGGAAGCAGGGCTCACACTCATAATCGTGTATTTATGGGTCTGTTCTGGAAATTCCCAGAGCAGCTGCCAAAAAGAGCCCAGCACCATTAAGGTGCAGATGCGTGCCAGGGCTCCCAGCTCTCAGCTCCCCAGCCCCAGGCACTGTGCATCAAGCTCTCCCTGCATCCAATTCTCACTTCATTCTCCACTTCCCTCTTCCCACCAACTCTTGAGATCCCCCAGAGTAATCCTAGCCTAATAAAGTGGAAAATTTGCCAATTTGCTACCATCTTTGATGGTTATGGCATTCCCACAACAAGGTCAAGGTGTCTTTCTTTGCAGAGTGCACTGGTGGTATTTGACATGGAAATGGCATAATGTGAAACAGGGATGGCCAGTGTTTGCTGCTGGTCCCAGAAAAACAACAAACAAACAAACCCAAAACAAAAACAAACAAACAAAAAACCAACCCAAAACCAGCAACAAAACACTTTTCTGGCTCTGAAATCCCTCTTCACACTTTGCACATCCATCTCCTTGAAAACCTCAGAGAAGATTTGGGATTGGAAATCACAATAATTCGAAATTGTCCTTGAAGGGCTGTTGACCCAAATTCCCATTTCCCAGATAAAAGCAGCCCCTGGCTTCCCCGGAGCAGAAAGCTGGAAGGACAAAAGCAAAGCCCCAGAACTGTGTTTTATCAGAGGAGAAATATTTCCTAAGGGGAAAATTCAATCAATAGTTTGCAATTTCCTAACAATCCATTAATCATTGCAATTATGCAGAGATAATTCAAGCTTTCCAATCCAGCTGCTAAATTAGAGAAAAGTGTACTCTTAGCACGCACTATCCCCAGTTTGACATGTCAGTCAGAAAAAACCCCTTCAAATATAAAATCCACACACTGAAATTAAAAAAAAAATCTGTTTCAAAACCCTAGACCGATTTAAAGGGTTTATAATGTACAAGGGTTCTATTTTTGAGGTAATTCTATGCCACAGGTAGGAATAATGAAAATACATGGAGTTAATATGAATTTTTCTGTTGATAACTCATTTGCATTCCATCACGTGCTACGTCCTTTCTGATTTCTACAGCTCTAAGAAGAAAAGGTACAAGAAGAAATAGACCAAATCAAAATTAATTTCTAAATTAGCCTTTCCTTTCCTAACCTTGAACTTGGAATTAAAAAAATACCTGCATCTGAACAGATTTTTTATCCAAAATCAAATCTCATTCTGCTTTTGCTGTTCTTTAGGAATCCCTGCAGCACTGCAGAAAGAGTGGGAAGGGAACAGAAAAATGAACCATCTTTTGGAGACATTTTTCACTAGGACAATGTTATGGTAAGCAGAAAGGAAGGAAAGTTTTCAGTGTGCTTTGGGAACAGGAATTGAATGCAAGACTCAATGACTTGGTGTTCCTTGTGATGACTGTCAAAATGAAGTCATCAGTTTCCTGAATCCATTTTGGACTCATCACTCATCTCTTTGTCTGTGTCTGCTGCCTCCAGAGACACCAGCAAGATAACCCTGGCAGCCCCAGGATAATTGCTGGCCAAGATATAATTTCACAGAATCATCGCTCAAAACCTTCCTCTTACACACCCTGCCATGGGTTTTTTCCCTATCTAGGGTCAAAATTTGCTTGATGTTGGAGTAGGTACCAGGCAAATGCAGCGACAGCAGCGCAGGCGTTGTCACGTGGCCCATCATCTTCTAATTTGGATACAAAAGATCAGCCCTGGGGAATGAAGAAGCACTTTGGGTTCTGTGGCCAAGTCATTCTCTGCTGAAACAACCGGTGGGGCCGGCTGGCTGTGCTCAGCATGGCCACGTTGTTGTGGAGCTGCACGACTGTACTGGGAGCCAGGCTGAGGCTGTAAAACTTCGCTCATTAAGATCATTAGAGAGCTGTCAGATGGAACAACTGGGATGGCTTTGATCTGGCAGAATATCCTTCCTCCTGTTCCCAGACCTTGGGAACCATCCAGTTTTCCATAATTATTTTTTTTCAAGTCATTTGAACAATGTTCTTTGGGTTTTCTATAGGTTGCAATACCTTCTTCAGGCAAACTGGAGGCTGTAACAGCTATAACAAGATAAATTTATTGAATAGAAACCCTGATATTTCAGTGATTCCTCTATAAATAGATTCACAGCTGGTTTTGCCAAGAAAATGACAAAATGTTGCTGATAACCCTAAAGATATTCCCTATAAATCCACTAGGTGTCCTACTGTTTTCAAGCAATTAGGCTCAAGGTTTGTTTGGGTTTTTCCCTAGTTTTGCCAGTGAGGAATTAGTTTGAGGCTCTAGTGGAATTAGGTCTGGGTTTGCAGGTTGAAGAGACGTGTACGTGTGGTTTGTGTGACACAGCAGGACATCCGGCTCGCAGCAGCAGTGCTTTTGGCAAATGCCACTAATGTTCCCCACAGAGACCAACTCAAGGTTACAGGCTGGAAGAGAAAAAGGGAAAAGAATCTGCCTTCCTCTCCTGGGAATGCTAAACAAGATCCAGCCGAGCCAAATCCTCTTTTCAGTCAACCTTGGGTGTCTATTTATAGGACTGCTAAAGCGAGGCCAACACTGACCTCAAAGGTGGTGGCAACACGCGTTAACCTTCATGGGAGCTGCTCTGCACAGGCTGTGGTTGTGACATTCCTGGTCAGTGTCCCCGTCCCTGACGAGTGTTCCCTGATTGCCAGCGCCTGTCAGCAAAGGCCAGCACAGCACGGGCTCACAAGGTGCCCTGTCACTGCCAACATGGGGGGCGTGTAAATACACAGCAAGAAAAGCAAGCTGAAAAACAGCCAAGGGGGAATTTTCTCATCTCAGAAAATACTTGGGGTGGAGTGTGGCCATTGGACAGTCTCCAGCTGCTTGGCTGCTCCTCCGTGGTGTGACCTGGAGCGCACTCGCCCTGTCAATTGTGCTGTCCAGGACATCCCTCCTCTGCCTCCGGATTTGTTACTTGCACTGAGCCCCAGATATCTCCTAGGTATTGAAAAAGCATCTTTCATTATTCCAGTGGTTTTCAGTGCTCAGAAATGCAGTATTTCAGTGAGAGAGAACTGCAGGGTGATTTTTATGGTCTTGTAATTGAAGCACAAATCACATTCTGTGTAATCCTCCCAGTCTTGCCCTCTTTAAACAGGGGCCATTGCATTTGCAAACACCCCTCCTGTTCACTCTCATTTCACAGGGCTGCCACAGCTTGGATATACCCCAGATCTATGCAAAGTAAGTGAGGAGAAAATCAGTTTTGTTTTCTATTTAACAAATGCCAGAGGCAGAGATGCTCTCAAACAATGAAATTGTCTCTTTTTCCAGTAGGTGCTTCATGGCCATAAGTCCTGCCCAGGGCTATTGGCTCTGCAAACAGGCACTGGGCAAGGTGTCAGCACCAGTTTAATCACAAACTGCAAGGGGAAATCAGAGGAGGAACAACAGCCTCCTGTCCTTGGCCCACCAGGACTCCTTGCCATCAGGCATTGTGCATCAGGGGAAGTGTGGAGCATCTGTCCTCTGCCATGTGTCACTGCTCTGCCTTTCTTCCCTGCTATCTGTGCTCAAGGTGTGGCAGTCATTTTCCTGCAAGAAGAAAAGGATGCTCAGATCTTCCCCTGTGTGTATCTGTAGGTGCCTGCTGCAGTCCCACCCCTGAGCCGGGCGCTCCATGCTGGCTGTGAGGGAGTTTAACCTGGTCCGGCGCCTGTGTTTGCTGTGACACACAACAAACACCTCGAGCCTTGCCATGATTCAGAGCATAATGTGTGGCAGCCATCTGGTCCCGTAGCTGAAGGAGCAAATGGAAAATCTGATGAAAGCGCAAACAGTCACAATGAGAGACTGAAAAGATGTGTTGATATTCCAAGCAGAAATCTCCTTCTGTGGGGGGTAATCTCATCACCCATTGCCTCTTTCCTACTCCTTCCTCTGGAAACCTGCTGTCAGCCAGGTTGCACTCTCAGCTCTGGGAGTACTCACACCTCTGGGATGCTAAAAATATGTTTCATGTGCTTGAGCATACCTCCCGAGACAAGAATTTGCTCAGCAGCCAGCTGTGCAGTGAGCAAGATGTGCAATATGCTTCCATGCAGCACAGCACATTTTAGGGAGCTTGGATTGATCCAGAACTTTGGCTGGTTCAAGATGCACTCTCAATTGGGATTAGTCACTAATATTGTCCCATTGCTGTGCAGAATGAAGCTTATGGCTGAGACAGACTGAATGGAGTTTCACTTCAGCTTGCCTAGCTATTCTCAGCCCTGCAAAGGAGATGTATTTGAGAAGGACTGCAGCATCAAGGGAGAAACAAGGAACTCAGTGCAGTGGACGGGGTAGAGCTTGGTATGGCTTTGACGTGGCAGAGTTTGTGCATAACTTGTTATGCACAAACTATTAACCCTGGATTCTGGGTTAATAAAAGTGGTTTCATTGTATTTTGCAGCCAGTCTGGTTTTCCCTCATTCTGACCCTGGTTTCTGACGTTTGGAGGGCACAGGGAAGGCAGGGAGACAGAAGATGCCTATTTTAGTACTTCTCTGCAGGGAATGCACACGTTTCAGACAGGTACACATTTGTTTCCTCTGACACCAAATTAATGGAAATTGATGTATTGATTCTACAATTCTTCTAAAAATTGCTTCAAGTTTTGGCTTGCTTTCAAGCTGGTTAAATGCAATGTGCACACAATTCAAGACAGCTATTTAATTATTCTAATATTAATAAAGTTCTAAAAATTCAGTTCCCTGTGAAATGCAGAAGGTAAAAAGCATAGAGAGCAGCCCAGAGAGGCTCTATATCCTGGGTTCATCCCACAGTGAGGGCTGCAGGTGAGGGGGGATTCTGCCCTTCTGCCCCACTCAGGTGAGACCCACCTGCAGAGCTGCCTCCAGCCCTGGGGAACAACAGCAGATGGATTTGGAGCTGCTGGAGCAAGTCCAGAGGCCACAGAGATGCTGCAAAGGCTGGAGCCCCTCTGCTCTGGAGCCAGGCTGGGAGAGATGGGAATGTTCAGTTTGGAGAAGGGAAGGCTCTGGGGAGACCCTGAAAACCTTCCAGTGTCTAAAGGGGCTCCAGGAGAGCTGGAGAAGGACTTTGTACAAGGGCCTGGAGGGAGGTGACAAGGGGGAATGACTTCCCACTGACAGAGGGCAGGGTTAGATGGGATATTGGGAAGGAATTGTTCCTTGTGAGGGTGGGCAGGTCCTGGCACAGGGTGCGCAGAGCAGCTGTGGCTGCCCCTGGATCCCTGGAAGTGTCCAAGGCCAGGTTGAACACTGTGGCTTGGAGCAGCCTGGGGTAGTGGAAGGTGTCCCTGCCCATGGCAGAGGGGTAGGACTGGATGATCTTTAAGGTCCCTTCCAACCCAAACCATCCTGGGTTTCTATGATTCCATTGTACAATAATAACCTGAGTTAGTCATTTGTCAGTCCCAAGTGTTAAATCCACTGTCTTTATGACTATTCCTATATTTAACTAAATAAATACTGGGAAAGTAGTCACCTCAGGTACTCAGCTATTGTATTTGTCGACTCTGGGAATATCTCTGTGCCTCATAGGCTCCTGGTGCTAAAAAGAGAAATAGCTTGTATTAGGAATGGAGTAATAGTCCAGTATTTTCTTCTTTGATCACTCTGTCTCCGCTTTTATGATCTCACTAGGACAGTGATATGACAGACGCTTCTGCATTTTGAGTGGCAACATGACTGGTCCAATTATTTGAAGTCATCTTTGTGTTTCATTTATTTTCTGGCGAAACAGCATCCATCTGCAGTTTAAGAATAGAACATATTAAAAAATGTACAGAACTCCAAAGCACAGAACACAGAATTTCTGGGCGAAATTCTCTTCTCAGTTACATTTACATAACTCTGGAGTAGTGTCTTCCTCTTTCTTGTTGTTACTCTGAGCCCCTTTTCATCTCATTGTGTCAGAGCCATAGGATCTACCATACATGGCTAAATCCGATTTCGTCACAACTGTTGCAATCTCCTAGACAAAATTACAATCTCAGAGGAAGTACATAAAGATGCATGAGCCTCAATATCCTAAAAATATGCTGCTGTCAGTTGTTCTCTGTTAGTAGTTTTCCATGCAAATGAAAATACCATGGTGGTGGAGAACTGCTGAACTATCTGGAGCAGATTTTCTATACACACACCAGCAGACAATCTGCATTATTTGGCCGAGCTCCCTTATAAAACTTCATGTTCAGTAGCTCTTTCTTTAAACAAAGAAAGGGTTTGCACTAAATTGTTTGATATTTATTTTGTGTAACTCTGTTCCTTGGCTGTCCATGCTATAGAAGGGCTGTTATGCTCCAAGAAGACAGATTGCCTGGGCTGGAAGCTCTAGCCCTGATCCAGGGAAGCACATGGCTTCCTTACAATGATTATGATGAATATAATTACTATTCAGTATATGGGGCAATTGTTTTTGGTGTTTAAAACAGAACAAAACAAAACAAAGCACAGCAGGTTTGGAAAGGAAAACAGAACATTAAAAAAAAATGTTAAATAGAAAGTGGTTGACTTTCAGGAAGCAACTCCATATGCAGATTCTGCTATCCAGTGTTCCCAGTCATCAGAGAACGGAAAGAAAAAATGCCATTAAATATCCCAGTGGTCCTTTAGAAAATCATGCAGCTCCCTTTCTGTAGGTATAACATTTTACATCTCCTGTCCAACAGCTGGTGGTGTCAAAGGCCAAGCGAGCAGGACGTGGAATGCAGAGCTTCAGTGGTTACTGAAGGCAAAACCATCTAAAGCTGTAGCAGATGTTCCCTTGCTTCCTGTCTGCTTATCAGCCCTGCAAAGGCACTTGGGTTTTGTGCTTGTTGTGCCAAGGGTAGCTATGGAGATCTCGTACAAGCTGTGCAATAGTGATACGTGAAGGATCTTTATGTGTTTGGTTATGAATGATCAAGAAAACAGCATGGTTTCTAAGAACTCACTCACAATTTTCCATATGAACATCAGTCCTTCCCCTGGCACGACACAAAAATGACATTTTAAATTATAAAATAACTTAAGAAATACATTTCTGCAGTGAAGATGTTCATTTGGCCTTGGTGTGCTCATGTTTTATACATTGTTTCTAGTACACCATGAAATAAAGAATAGTATATCTAACCAACTGTATTTCTCCAAGGCCTTGAAAGTGCTCCAGAAGAGTTTTTAACTGTCAATTTAAATATCACTGCCACTAATCCTTTTTATTGCACCTCAGCTCAGTTTTAATTCCTGTTTATATTCATTATGAGCTCCTGTAAATTATAACTTTAATATGAATGACTACGTGCAAGTGTTAATGCAGTGCTCCATCTATTCTAGGGCTTTGAGATAATGAGACTGATTTTTACACTGATGCATTTAAATTATTATGCATTCCCAACACAGTCAAGACCCAGGGCAATTAAGTTCATTACTTACTAGATAGGAGTTCTTTTCCTCCATGAAATAGAAGAAATAAAGGAATTTATTTTATGTAAATTCTAACCCAGATGATTTGCTTTAAAGGGGAGCAGGAAAGGATGGATTTGGAATGGCTCCTTCACCCATGATGAAACTGGAAACCAAAAGTGACAGTTTTGACTTATCATATGGTTATAGATATTCCTGTGGGATACAAAAGAGGATCAGTGGCTCTGTTGATGTTCACCCCATTTCATGTAACACTATCCAGGAAAAAGAGCACTAGGTAACCATTATTGCACCTTTCAATTGTTGATAGCATTGAAATTCATGTTGACCTGGAAAATGCAAAGAGTGGTCACAGATTATTCCTTCTAGGGGTGATATTCATTGTATTGCAACATCATCAGTCCAGGAGGAACTAAAACCCTTTGAGACAGCAGGTTCCCAGGGAAGTACGTGTGGACATTCTTTTGAGAAAATGAGCTTCTATATGAAAGCTAGAGCCCTAAAATTCAGTCACCTTCCTGTCCCCAAAGGCACGCAAGGATAAGACAATGCATGAAACAAAAGAGAAAAGTTGTTGAAATTAAGATATCAGGACTGTATGCAAAGGGCAGACTTGCAGGCAAAGGATGATCTGAAGAATGCAGTGATAGAAACTGCCTGAAGCATCTGGGAAAACACAAGAAGTAGGAAGATGAAAGAGGAAAAGAGGGAAAAATGGGACCCAGAGGTCAAATTCGTATGAGTTAGGAATGTGGAGAAGGTG
This sequence comes from Motacilla alba alba, assembly GCF_015832195.1. Taxonomy (NCBI): domain Eukaryota; kingdom Metazoa; phylum Chordata; class Aves; order Passeriformes; family Motacillidae; genus Motacilla; species Motacilla alba. The sequence goes on along the minus strand of NC_052025.1, from coordinate 18,489,856 downwards.
AGCACAATTCTGTGGGTGAGTTCCTGGTAGAGATGCAGTAAATATATTAAAAAAGCAATGTATTGGTACTATGACCGGGTAAGAGAGTTTTTGTTTGAAGTGTTTGAAAATTGAGGTCATAGTATTTACACTTAGACTGTAAGGGATAGCACAGTTGGAAGCAGGATGGATGAGATGGTTTAACAGGGCTTCATTGTAGCCACATTAATTCAGTTTAAATAATTAATTCTCTTTTAAATTGACTATTCTGCACACTTGACATTTTGGAAAAGCTGCCATTGCCTGGCCTTCTGGTAAATGCTTTTGCATTTGTTTTCCATTGTTTCCTTCTTGAAAAAAAAATCCTTGTCACTAACAGGAACCATCAGCAGCATGGAACAAATTGACTTGCCAAGGACATTTCCTCCCATCTCATTATTTGTACTGGAAGTACTCTTTTTTTTTTTTGTATCAAGAGTCAGAGTGTGATTTTTTAAAATTTCCATTTATTAAGGTAGTTTTGTACTGTATTATGAGTCAAATTCAAACTTGATTATGTAAATTACTTTCTGTGCATCAACATTTGGTCATGCATTTTCCAAGGAGGTGATCAAGCAGTTTAATTAATAATCAATTCACAGTTGTCTCTGCCTACCTCATTATGTAGAACCCCTGACTGTTGCAGGAGAGGGTCTCCCCCAGGTGTGAATCAGAGCAGATACATCACCCTCCCTCTTCTGCTCTTAGAACATTGATTGTGAGCCTCAAGTGGCTGAGATTGAGCGAATCGATAAGGCTATTTGGCACAAATTGGGTTAAACAAACAGGTTGTGTATTTTACTTGCAAGGTGACTTGGTTTGCGTTTTCTCTCCTATCCTTTCTCAGCTCTTAGTTGTGGCTCAGTTGCTAAGAAAGTGTTCATCTGCTCTAAACTCCCCCATGGGAGTGGCAATGCTGTATGGCAAAGGAACACAAACATAATTTTTTTTTTTTTGGGGGGGGGGTAAATCTGTTGGGGTTGGGGCTCCTTCAGGTAACCTGGAGCCAACCCTCTGAGAGCTCAGCAAAGGGCAGAGCCTGGGCTGACCTACATTCACAGTGACTCACCATGAGATTTCATGTTGTTCCTCTGCTTTGCTGGTTTCTCAGCAGTTGCTGAGGCTTTAAACAAGGGCACTCTTACCTAACCCAATCGATGGATGAGCAGTTAGGACCCAATCTCATGCAGCCAGTATTTGTAATAATAGAAGGGCACATTCCGAAGCTGTTACAGAAGAAAAGAATTTCAGATAATTAGGAGAGGAGTTGGGCAGTGGTACAGATTTAAAAAGTACCCAAGATAAAATAACAGATACTAAAAATATCTGTATTGAGATGAAATCCTCATGACTCAGTACTCGAGCCAACTTCCATTCTCTAGGAATTAGCAAGGAAATAATCCAAACAGGGTAGGTCGTGGTGTATTGCCTTACTCTGGGCTTACACTTACACTTCAAAGATGTATCTCACGCTGGAAAAGGTCAGACTCAAGTCTGACTTTTCAGGGCAATTGCAAATTTAAAAAAAAATACGTTCTGTAGTTGTAGCTTTTCAAAAAGAATTGGGAGTTTATTTCTATCTAGAAAAAAAATCAAATAGAGAGCACTCTGGACCTTGAAAGACAAAAGCACTGACAGCAGGCCCAGAGATGCATTCTTTGTGACAAGTAGGACATTCATTTTAACACCTGTGACTCTCTAGCCAATAACTGAGGAGTGGTCAATCCAGCTTGCAAATAGACACACAAGAGTGCCATTTCTTCTCTTTTTTTCTACATGACGTGTTCTCCGACTAGATGCAAAACTTTGAAAGTATTGAAGATACTGTGAGCATTAAAAGTATTTTGAAAGAAATGAGTATTTCGAGAAGTATTTTGAGTGCTGTAGAATCTCAGAAAAGCAGAAATCTGTGTTAGGAGAGCTTCAGCTACAATCTGGGTCAGATTTTCAGTGCAGATGTGTCAGATGCAGTTCCTTGGAAAGTCTCCATGACAGTTAGTGAGAAGAGTGACCCAATGTTTTCTCACCGTACAAAATAACCGCTCTGTTTGATGATGTCATGTGCATGAAGCTCTGCCTGCATTCCCACAGCAGAGTCCTGTTTCAGCTTGTTTGGGAGAAGAGATTTCGTCTCAGAACTGTTTCAAACAGGGAGTTTAGCAAATCTCTTTGGTACACCTTGACTGATCTCAATCAGTTTTCAGAATTTTAATGATCTGGTTTTATTTCCAGATAATGACTATTTATGTAAATGAGCTGCCTTATAAATAAATATGGAAATTATTCCATAATATTAATTACAGGTTTTATGGTTTAAACACTTATTATACTAAAGGCAAATGGTGCTGGGGATTGTCTTTGAGTTTATTGATTTAGTTACTTTGTTAGTTTTATTTTAACTTGACTTACATATGTTGGGCAGTATTTCCTGAACTAAAACAAGGTGTACTGTGTGTCTGGATATATCAAAGGATATTGAAGGATAATAAAAATCAAAATGCATCATACAGTGGTAGTAGTAAATGGAAACCAGACTTCAGAATGATTTTGTCTAAAAATCAAAGAAACGAGTTTTACTTGGAAAATCTCAGCTTAAGTTAGTCAAGTTAGCCGTTTACTCAAAAATTAGTCTTAAATTAATTATAATCCTTTGCACTTCTATAGCTGCTTCTCTTGAGAATCTCAGTAGTGTTCTACAAACATTAATTAAGCCTAATAGTACTCCTGAGAAGTGGTTAAGTGATAGATATACTTCACCCACCATGATATAAGCAATCTCTAGAACAAAATACAAAAACTTCAAAGAGCAGGACTACACAGGAGTTTAGAGCCTGAAGTATCCCTGTCAGGCAAAACTGTGGGGAAGATTTAGCTACATGGAATACAATTGCTTGGTGTGGGCATGATTCAAAGGGGGATATAAAGTGCAAATAATAAAGAACTCTTTACTAGAGATCTCTAGTGAAGGAAAGTGGTTTTCTGTGGCCCCACAGTATCATGTGGTGTGGCTCTGGTGATGAATTGAATACTGATTCAGAGGAAAACTGCTATTTGCAGAAATCACCCCCAGATGGGCCAAAGAGCAGGCATCCACATGGAACCTCTAAGGCTGATGCATGAACAGCAGGGATAGCAGTTAAGTCCTCTCACCCCTGAGGGAACAGGAGCTGCTGAAAATAGCAACAAACCAGCAGTATCAGTGTGTACATTTACAGCTCCAGACTGTTATTTTTGCTGGCAAATCTGCATGCACAATTTCCTTCCTGATATTACTCCACAAAGAGCAGCTTTTGTTATCTGGCATTACTGATGACAGCAATACTTAAACCAGGTTAGTGCTGGCACAGACAGCAAGCTGGCTTTGATAGATGCATTAGGGTTTGGGCCGTCCTCAAGCAACCCTTCTGCTGTCCTGTGCTCACAAAATGGACTGCAAATATTTGTCTGGGAGCTTCCAGTGTCCAGAAATGTGCTCCAGCTGCACACGCTGATTGCCTGCTAACGACAGGATGAGAGGAACGGATGGCACCACTTGCTTGACATCCCAACCCTCAGCAACACAGCCAAGCACAACTTCACTGTTTTATCCCTGACGAACACCAAAGGCCATCCCCTGCCTCTCCTACCGTTCCAAAGCTGATAGCTGCTGCCATGCTGCAGTGCCTTGTGAATAATTTTAGCAGTTGCCGAGGGAAACTTTTCGATGTGCAGCCCTAGTCCTCAGATGCACACTCTGAAATCTTGAGGAAGCAAATCGGTGCTGGAAAGGGAAATGATAATGAGTTTGCATCAGATTTTTATTTATAGAAATGACTTGGAAGCAGCTGGATCTCCTCCTTGGGTACATTTTCTTTCCTTTTTGTTTCCCAGTATTTCTGTTCTTTTGGGACCACAAACTCTCCCATAAATACTGGCAATATATGCTTGCTGAGAAACTCTCTCTACCTGCTGGAGGAAAAAAATCTCCTCGTTTTATCCAAGTGGAATGCCTAGATACTGCAACTAGACAATTAGACTTTATCCTTACACATATACAGTAACATTCTTTATTTGCATTTGTGAATTGTAATTCATGACACACATGACTCCAGTGCTTCTGCTGAGTTCAGTGGTCTTTGGATCAGAGCCTGTATTTATTTCATTTCCCCATATTTTTAGCTGTTTCGGTAATTACTTTACCTACAGAAAGGTCCAAAAAATAGATATATTTTTAATATGCATATATGATATTTCCTGTTTTATAACGTATAGTCAGTAGTTTCTCTGGAGTGCAAAAGCTTTTTGGAGATACTACATTTGAATCAGTAAAAGGAAGGGTGACTGCACTGTTGTACTGCTGCACCATAATATTTAAATGCTTTATTATTTCATAATCTGTCCTAGAATTTAATCATTCCAAGCTGGGACGATCTCTTTATGTCAAAAGGGATAAGTCCCAGATTTACAAATATGCATGTATGAAAAAAACCATGAAGATGTGGCTTCATTTCCAGTGTGATTCCAGCTTGCCAAAGGCTCCATTTCATTGCATAACCCTCCGGATGCAGATCCATTACTGCACTGTAAAGTGGGTTACTGGACAGGGTAAGGCAATTCATCTGCTGAAATGCAGAGTCTTGTTTTGCCAGTTATGGAGTTTATAATTATCCATTATCATTATCTCCATAGTTATTTTTACCAAGGTTACAGATAGGTCTGTTTGAAAGGTATTCAGTTGGGTTCTCTTGGAGCTTCATCCTTCCCCTGTAGAGGTAAATGAGCAGTGCACACAGCACAGCCAAGTGAGTTCAAAAGGCATAAAACTGGTGACAAAGAGAACAGATTAAGTCCCAAATTGCACACTTAAGAAACTGAACAAAAATTGTTTTGCTTATGGAAGCCAGTCTCTGCCAGGAAAAACTGGGAGTAGTGATAGCTGCATTTTTTTCTTTAAGCACTTCTGAAGCCCCATGAATTATAAATCATCAAACCCACAATCCTGGGACAGAGTCTCTTAAAATCATGTCCTGGGACAGCAGAGTTCTCCATTCTATTCCTGGCTCTGTCACTGACCATCTGTCACTTGTCCTCTGCCTTGCTTGAGTTTACCCATGTGTAAAATGCACTTAAAATAATCTAAACCAGACTTTGAAAATTACTTCAGTGCCACAAGCCAGAGATTTGGGGTTGTAACATGGAAAAAAATCATTCTGTGGTTGCTGGTCCATAGAAAGCCTGCGTGTCTCTCTGGCTGCACTACGGGGGAGGCTAAATCGGGCTGCCAGGGCTCCACCCTGCACTTGAGAGGCAGCAGAATCCCACATGAAGCGTGCTTGCTGCCTGCCCACCTGCACTACATGCAGTTGTTAACTTGGCTAATTAGCTTACTATGCACAACAAGAATCTGATCCAACTCTGACTGGAATTAATAAGTAGACTTCAGTGACTTAGTGATCTTGGGCTCGGGTCTTCATGTGCAAGTAGAGATCCTTGCTTAGAGATCCCGAAAATCCCTGGGAAGGGAAAGGCTTTTTGTGACTGACACATAGACGCATCTCTGTGCAATGAGCCTGGCAGGAGCAGGGCACACAGTAAATCTGTCTCTGCCTGTACAGTAGCACTATTCACTGATGCTGCTCTTTATTCACAAATAAATACAGAACTACAGTCACAATTTTTCATAGGCCCTTTTGCACGTGGCTTTAGAAGAGCCTTAAAGTGGAAAAGTGATGACGAGCTCCGCAGGAAAGCTTCGCAGTGAGATTTGTTGGGAAAGGTGACTTGATAAAGGTGGTGACAAGCTAATAATGAAATGGAACATTGCAATTAAATGTGCTGGTGGGGAAGAAAGTGTGCCACAGCCAAGAGCATGAGCAGCAGGTAGGTCAGGGAGAAAATGCAGCAGAGGTTTGATGGAACAGGGTGGGAAGGAGGGGGAGATGTAGGAACAAGAAAGACAGGACAGAGATAAGCACTGTTAGCTGTGATAGCAGTATGGGGCAGAAACTCCTTTGGTGTTTGTATCAGGCCTTGCAGAGCGAGAACCCTGTCCCTGACCACAATTTGTTGACATTGACACAATGTGTAATTTAATGCAGATAGTCCTAGAAGGACAGAAATGGGGGGGAAGGAAACAAATTAACAGCAAAACAAAGACATCTACACAATGTTTTACTTATGTAAGAGCTGAAAAGTATGAAAACTGACAGAGAATATTTAAGAATTCTGTTTCTCCAAATTGAGTTTTCATTAGAAACAGTCCAGGATATTTTAATGGTTATGAACTTAAACACTGCAAAGTGAGTTATTCATACATCAGTGCAGGGATTTTGCTCAGTATACAGGCAGCTGTAACAATACTCTTAGAAGTAGGAACAGACCCATTAATCTTGGATGTTAACGCTGAAGCCTAAAATTTATGCCTACCTGAAAAATGAGCAAGAGCAGAGAGCACAGAACAGTTTGCATATCAAAAATTACTAACACTACCCAGAAGATGGAGTTCAGTATTGCTATTTATTTGAAAAGCATTTCCAGTATCAAAACATATCGGAAATTGATTTAGAAAAGTCTCTACCAGCACACCAGATAATTTAAGGACACACTACTGAACACAGAGCATCTTGCTTCTTGTAGTGAATAGTGACATTCTAGGTTCTTGGTCTCTCACTTACCCCACTGTGTACTGTCTGGAGAGACAAGTTCTTTATGGGTGTGGCTAGAAATGCATTTCACACAGAAACACAAGGAATGGGAACGTTCTCGTAGTCCCTGACACATTCCTTACTCGGTTTGCTGCCTGATGAGAAAAAAACAAGACAGACTTAGTTCCTATATATCAACCCTGGCAGCGCAGAGCTGTGCCTGCATGTGCAGGCTTGCACATGGGTGCTCCTGCCCAGGTAGACATCGACTTGTGTCAGCCACCACATTTACTACATGGGGGGTACGAGGAGCAGCATTTCTGCTAGAAACAATTTAATTAATAAAAGCACGTAGGGAAAACCAATGTCATTTTGTACTTTTTGGCTTTTGTATTCTCCTATTTGGTCAGATTTCCAGAGGGATGAGGTAAACCAAGGAAGTAGGTCTGAACATATCTGAGTATTTACAGTTCAGTTTTGATAAAGACACATTACTTACAAATTCAGAACTTCATATGAATTTTATGTCTTTTATAGTGAGCCACATCTAAACCCTTAAGCCAAACATCCAGAACTAAAACTGAATTCAAACTCAAAATTGCATGGTTTGAACCTATCCCTAATCAGCACTTTGGTATAAAATTTGGAAACTCAGGGTTGCAGTGGACAAGGTGCCAGAAAAGTAGTATTTATTTCTGTGTGGGTACAGGCAGGACTCGTTCTGTTGCGCTCAGCAACATCTTGACATGCTGCACTAATCTTAGCTGCACGCTCTTAAAAGATTATTTTTGTCTCGGGTTCTTTTTCTAGTCTTTGATGCAACAGCCTGCTGCGGGTTACATCAAGCCTGCAGAAAATCCCTCGGTTTTCTCATCCCTTGTTTTCCAGACAGCCGGCACCTCCTCCGGGTCCAGGCGACGGGCGCCGCAGGTGAGCCAAATCCCGGCCTATCTGGGCCGGAGATTAATTTCGGTTTAAATTTAAGATGCTGTCTAGATTAAAAGGCTGGGGTGGGGGGAGGCACAGCCGAGCCCGTGGTCTGCGCGCTGTGTTTCAGGCGCTTTCGCTTAGGGAGCTCCGCTCCCCCCTTCATGGCTCGGAGCCGCCGACGCCGCGTTCCGTGAGGGGGAAGGCGGGAGCGGAGGGGCCGCGTTCCGTGAGGGGGAAGGCGGGAACGGCGGACCCGCGGTGCGAGGGGGAGCGCTCAAAAGGGACCCGGTGGGCGGCGGGGCACGGCCGCCTCCCCCCTCAGGAGCCGCGGGACCCGGCGGGTGCCGTCCCGCGCCCGCCCCGCCGCGATCACGGGTCGCCGCCCGCCTCCCCCGCCCCGTGACAGCCAAGATGGCGGCGGAGGGGAGGGGGGATCCCGCCTGAGCCGCCCACACGGCGGGAGGCGGCGGGGGCGAGCCGGGCTCCGCTGGGATGAGATAAGGGCGCGGGCACCGAGCGCGCTGCCCCCCGAACCCCTTCACCACCCGCTCGTCGCCCCGGGGAGCGCGGCACCCGCCTGAGGTGAGCGCGGCGGGGCTGTCACCGCCGCGGGGCGCGGGGGGTTCTCCGAGGCGATGCCGCGGGTCGGGCGCCGCCGCCGCGTTCCGGGGCCGGCGGGGAAGGGGCGCGGGGCTGTCAGCGGGGGCGGGGAGGCCGGCGCTGGCGGGCCGGGGGCTGAGGCGGCGCGGGGGCGGCGGTAACTTTCCGCTGGGCCGCGGTGGGAGGGGGAAAACTTTCTCCTTTCTCCTTGTGCCCGTCGGCTCGAGGCTCCCGCCAGCCCCCGCCGGGCCCGAGGGGCTCCCCGGGCGGCGGGGCCGGCCGAGCCCTCGCCGCCGACCTGCCATGTTGTACGGGCTGCACGCCGGCGGGCCGGGGTGCGTGCGTGTCCCCGAATCCGCGCGTGTGTGCGCGCCTTCCCCAGATCCCCGCGTGTGCGTGTCCCCGAACTCGCGCGTGTCTCAAGCCCCGAGTGTGTGCGTTCCCCAAAGCCCCGGGGGTGCGCGTTCCCTCGGCCCGCGTGTGGGTGCGTGTCCTCCAGAGCCATGTGCGGGCTTTCCGCGCAGCACCGCTGCGTCAGCCGGAATTGCCCGGTGCTGCTGAGCCCCACGGTGCGTGTTTCTGTCCCGGCTTTCCCTTCGGCAGCCTGGGTTACCCTAAACCTGGGTTGATGCAACGCGCTGGACGCGGCTGTAGAAATTAGCCCTGGCATTTTTATCGTCGCTCTGTCATGAGGTCTGCGTGTGGCACAAGTTGCTGGCCAAGGGATGATGGTATTCAATAACTTCCCAATGATGGTTGCTATTCCGAAGTTATTCCAAACAGGCTGCGTTTAAAAATGTGCCGCTTCTATTTTGTTAAAAATGGGGTCTTGACTTTCTGCCTAGTTCTGAAACTTAATTTTTTTTGAATTAACTGAGTGGAAGTATGGTGTTCTGGGCAGCTTTTTACTTCATTTCACAATTTTTTCTGGAACTGTTGCTCAACTGGAGGTTTCCGTAAAAAGTGTTACATTACAGTACATGATATTTCACTTTTTGAATGATTAAACACAAATATGTTATCTTGGCAAGTGTCTGGTGGTTTAGGGGTACTAATTGAGTTAGTCTAGCCAAGAAAGGTCGAGGGGGAGTAAATGGATTATTTCTGGTTTGTGTGTCTAGCATGCAAGTCTTACTTTGTAAGAGTCTCTTGCTTTTCTCATCTTTTTTTAAAAAGTCATATATTGAGAGTACTGGAGAAACTTCATCTAGCTTTTAGAGTATTGAGGAGTCTGTAAGTTTATTTAAAGTGAGTATTAAAGTGGAGCTCTGGTAAAGGGAGCTATTTTTTAAGGGGCTATCGTGACTTGGCATTGAAATAGTTTAATTATCAAAAATAGAGCATTAGAGTTTCTGTGGTTAGCTTGAGGAAGGGGAAAATTGCTGGAACCCTAAAGACAGAACAAAAAAGATTAAGCTTCTCTACAGCCTTAAGAGCTTCTGTGATGTACATGTTTTACTTCTGGAAATGTTGGGCTCCAGCTGGATGAGTACTTTCCTCAAGTTTGAGTGGCTTCTGCTCCTTTGGAACAGGCTTTACCCAATGGCCTCTTCTAAAAAGTGAATTTATTAGAAAGCAGCACAAAATAGAAGATCTGCTTCTGCAAGCAGTAAGACAAAAAGCACCAGGACTATTTTCTTTACACAGGGACTTATTTAAAAATATTTTCACATTATTTGAGATTTTCATACCTCTGAGTATTCTTTTTTTTTTTTTTTTTTTTGCTGCTGTATGGTTGCAGGTTTGTGTTTCAGCTCGTTCTGTATGACATAACCCCAGTATGGTGCTTAATGGAATTACTATATGTGTTAATGGCTATATTAGCAGTTATCTAGTTAATATAGCCAGAGTTAATTATTAGTTAGAAAAAGCACAAATATTGACATAGCCTGGCACACACTATGGGGCTCAGGTGCACGCAGCTGATGCAGGTCAAGCCTTAGAAACAATGTCAGTAACCTGCTTCTGTTTCAAATCTGTGCTTGAAAGGGAAAGTAGAAAGGTAGAGAGTAAAGCCAACTGGTCCCTAAGGGGCGTGAGGTTGTAACTAGTACAGCTGTTCTGTGTGACTCTTAAAGAAGAGCTGTGGGCACCACCACTGCCAGAAGCCGGTCTGTCAATTTTTAATCTGCAGGATTTTGCATTGAGGGTTTACTAATTTCTAGGTTAATTCCTGCTGTAGTGTGTGATAGCTGGAGAAAACTGTCTTGTGACTCTTCAGAGAGGAAGACAATTCCTACACCAAGCTGAATGACAATGGGGTTTGGTAACCTTGAGGTTCTAATGCAAGAACAAGAAATTTGCAGCGTCACTTAAATATTCAACATCATTTTGTTTCCATCATGCTCCCTAGCAGCTGAGTTGCTGTTAGTTTTGCAAGTCATAGTAGGTTGAAATGCTTTTTATAACACTGGCTGCAGAAACATTTGTGCTTCCTGGCCAAACACAGGCAGGCTGGAATGGGAATAGTACAATAGGTACTTAGTCAAAAGCTTTCTCAATCTGAAATTTATCTCCTGAAATGAAGACTTGAAGGAAGCCTTCTTTCCGTTTTTTGTCCTTTCCTCAACTTTGACCTGAGTCTTTAAATACGGTGTTGGTATGACCAGAATATTGGAGGCCAAATGTTGCCCAGTTTATGTTGGATTAAAAAATAAAAAGTCAATATAGCCTTGTAAAGTTGTTCACATTTATGTTTGGTGATTTCCAGCTATGTTGCTGTGTGACGGGGTTCCACTGGTTGTTTTGATACACGTGTTGCTGTAGAACTCAGGTGTTTTTACTGACATTTCCTGGAAAGAACTGTAATACTGAATAATACCAATAATGAAAGAAAAAAAAAAGGCACCCAAGTAATTTCTATATGAGTGCCTTAACAAAGCATGATGCAATTTGTGATGATTGGTGTATTTCCAGTATGTTTATCTTGCTTGTTAGAGTATTTTAATCAGGTTTCTCTGGGATGTATTCAAACTCCAGACTTTTGTTAAGCTGACTCATAACAAATCCAAACAAAAAAAGCCTAAAATCCAAATCAGGCTATTCCCTCCTCACTTTGCAATTCCCCTCCAAAACCAAACTTGTAAAACTGTAGGACCTTTGGAGAAAGTTGAGGTTGAGCTTGCCCTCATGCAAGGGTGCAGGTGTGGTGTGGTGGGCTCAGATTACCTGTCCCTTGTCCCTCTGCTGTGGCTTCACTGGCTAGTGACAAGAGCACAGAAAATGCCCTTGGTCTCCTCACTTATGTATCAGTTTTGTATGTGAATAATATCTGCTACTGCAGACACAAACTGGGATACATTTTTTTGCCATCCTAAGAGCAGCAAATCCTGTGAAGCTAAAGCCAGCTATGCCTTATTTTAATGGATGGCAGCCAACAGGTAGGGGATGAATGTGTGTAAGCTGTGAAAGCATCACTACTGTTCAGTGATTGTTAGCAATCAGCTGTTTCTAGCACTGGTACTGACCAATTAATTACTTGAAATTAATGAGGTTCTTGGCTGTATGGCATAATAATCCTTGGATGTTTTCTGCTGTCCTTCAGTTCAGGTTTAGTCTGTGCCTGGTCTGAAAGTTTGGTGTGTGGCTGCTCTGGAAATAGGCTGCTGATGCTTATTAAGTGCTCCCACAGACTCCAAAGTCAAAATTAAACCATGCAGGGCAGTGATGCCCAGAGGTTTGATCTATAACACTCATTTCAGTAGCAGTGTGTGATGCAGAACTAGTCACTGGTAGTTCCCTAAAGAGCTCAGAAACAGTACCAGGGGGAAATTGAGAAGTGGAAATGAAAGACTTCAGAACGTGTTGGCCGGCCTGACTATTTTAAATAGTGTATTTTTACCTTTTCAATATATCAGATGTGCAATATATTGCATTATCTAGTATAGATATGAAAAATGTACGTGTGTCTAATGGGTGTATTAGCTGATGGTTACTGTGGAGGCTGATACAGAGTGAGCTAAGCAGTAATTGGAGGGGAGTGAAAGGAGGAAGAACTAAAATGGCCTAAAAATGGGATGAGAAGAATAAGGAGCGTGTTAGAAGTTAGCCAGTTATATCCTCCCTGTTTAATATTTACCACAAGTCTTGACTTTTAAGAATCTGGGTCAGGAAAATCATTAATACTAATTAATAAAGTTATTTCATTTTGGCTATCTGGAATGAAAGTGAACAGGCAATAAGTGTGAGGTATAAGTACATGTATGTAAATAAAAAAAGTCCCAAGAGAGGCTCCAGCCTCCACCTTGTGTGCAAGCTTTATGCAAACACAGAGAAGGGTTTTGTGGGCTGGACTCTTGAATTTTGGTTTTGACTTGAGCTTCAGAAGAAACCTGTGGGCCTAAGGAATTATTCTCAAAATTCCTCATTCTTCATGATCAAGATCAGCAGTAGTTACCTTGGCATGTCATTGCTCTTCTGCTAATTTATGGTGATTTTCAGGAGGAGAGCCTAATGTTGTTTTTTATTGCTTTACTGGCTGGGAAACTGTCCCAGCAGTACGTGGCAAATGATTGATGTATTTGCAGCTGAGCTGGTAGTGGTACTTGCACACTTATTTTTCTGTGGAATAAATGCTGAACATTTTGGTAAGTGGATGTAGAGATTTGCTGGATGAGAGAGGTATTAGTGAGTGTTATCCCTCCATTAAACCTTTCCAGTGGGGTGTAGATGATCTGCAGGCAGCAGTTGCAGCCCTGCAGATGCAGTCTGTGCATGGCTGTCCCTGCCTATAATTTGCAGTGTGGTTGGGTCCCATTTACAACATGTTACAGAACATTTTTGCTGGCCAAAGGGAAAAAAAAAATCATATAAAATGTTCTAAGTCTTAAAGTGAGCTTTTAAATGTTGCAAAAAGTGTTAAAAACAATTCCCACCTGTCTTTTCTATCACATCATGAATTCACTATTTAATTTGGGTAGAGAAAGGTTTCAAAACAAAACTGAGGTCAGCATGTGTATCCAAATGTGGCAGGGTGAAAGCAGGTCACTTCTGTCACTCTTGGTTGATGGACTTCGACATTTTCAGTTACAGGTTTTGGGTTTGAAGCTCAATATTGGAAGACTTTCTATTTTCATTTGCCTTTATCTACTGTGTCAAGAAAAACAGAACATTGTTTGGGGAACTTCTCCTTTTAAAAAGTTGTTGTATAGTAAATAGTTGTGCAAAAACACAAACAAGCTGCTCTGCTGAACTGTGCTTTGGACGAAGCAATATTTACATTTTATAGTGCTTATTTTGGCTTTCCTCCCCCTGAGTTTCTACAATTGGTTTTTTGCATCCTTTCCTATAAACACAGTTGTATTTCAGAAATCCTTTTCATTCTTTGGTCGTGCCTTTTGGCCATAAATACTGTAATCTAGAAAGAAAAGTGGGAGTTTTCAAACTGGCCCTACTGAGATTTGACTCTGTCATGAATCTTGTGGGATACTGGAACATCCCTTTCCTGAATTTTTGTAAGCAGGGTTGAATTTTACAGGATTTTGCTGTGGCACAACTGGAATGATCACCAAAGCAGTCTTGTTAGACCCTCTTATTAAGTGCTTTGATTTGATTGAGACTACAAACAGCAATGAAAAACAAACGAATAGAATGCTTGGTGAGTGAGGGAGAAATGTGTAGAAGATGTGGGATATGCCAGATCTCACCCTCGGGGTGAAGTCTGTTCCTTCCTGCCTTCTCCCTGCCACTTACTTTGCTTCTTCCTCTGAGCTTTGATGCTGTAGATGAGCAGTTCCAGCTCGCTTTGCTGTACTCATCCTGCTGAATCTAGATGAGCCTCTGAATTTAGGCCTAATCTTTCTTTCTTCCTCAGCACTGCTGAGCAAGTCTGCTTGTCTTTCAGTTCTTGGCTACATTCCTGGTTTTGTCTCCCAAATTCATGGTCTTTTGTTTTGTCCCTGTGCTTTTATCTAGCACTTTTCTGTGTCCCGGCACCTCTTAGAGATCCTTTGTTGCCAAGTTTTCTGAGCTTTCTCGATTATCTCCTCAGCTGTTTGGATCAGAGACGTAAACCATGACTTGGTGCAGATGATTGTGAATGGGCCTGCAAAACACTTGGTAGCATTTCCAGTCCAGTGATGCAGGGCAGAAAAATCTTATGTTTTCTCTTGGGTTATTGTCAATTTTCTTCTTTTCTAATAAAAATTGATGCAGCGTCAAAGGGAGCTTAGTGGAGGCTGGTGGCTTCACAAGAATTATTGTATTGTCTAACATCACTGAGTGCAGACGTGTGCAGTAGGGTCTAAAAAGTAATGCCATTTATCACTTTAGCCCTGTTTTCTCTGTTGCTGTTGTTCGTGTCACTGTAGTAGGAAATGGGAAGAAGTACATACATTGTCCTACTAAAAATGAAAATGCTGCGAGAAGTTCTGTTTGTATTTGTGTAATGATGTAACTCCTTTGCATTCTTGTTTCTTGAAGAAGTAGATCCTTTACTTGATATGTAGAGGACAAGAAACTAGTTGTAATTAAGTTCTGCAAGCAATACAAAATAGACCTGCAAGTACACTGGCAGCAGTTCTGGCCGCGTTCCTTGTGATGCCTAATCTATATTTTTTGCTTTCATTTAAGTCTCCTCACTGGTTTTCCAGAGAGCTGACTAGAAGAGAAGTTTTTTGAAGTGTCCGTGGGGAAATTAATCATGTGTTAATGCTGCCTACTTCGTGGACTTTTTTCAGCTGTGCTTGAGGTTTGCAGGTGATCCAGAATTTATAATTTCTGGCACTCCTGGAAGCTTGATCTAATGATTGTATGTTTGGAGAAAAGTATGTGGTGTTACTGCTGCATTCTGTCTTTGTAGTCTTGAGTGAAAATGTTCAAAGTCAGATACTGGAAAGTACCTGGCTGTACCTGGTGCAGGTCCATGGTGCTGTGTGGGTTTGGGATCGCTGGGGCTGGCTTCACTCTCTGGGCTGTCAGAGCAATGAACTAACAGTGCTGAATGCTCCTGTGAGATCTCGAAGAAATGACCTTGTAGATTGGTGTTACAAACACAACCTTGAACTTTGTGATCCCAAAAATACAATTCCGATAATCTAATTCCCCAGATTTTTCCACTTCAGGAATGGAAGCAAATCTTTCATGTTTTGCATTAACCCTCCTGAGATGTGTTTGTTCCCAGCCTCTCTTACACTTTATTTGCTGCATCTTCTCACCATACTCTTCTGAGAGTGTTCTACAAGTCTTGGGGGAATAGAAGCTTCCTTTAAAGAAAGTTCACTTTTTGCTACAGCCTGGCTGATGCTAATGACTTGTTCTGGGAGCCCAGAGTCTCAGTGCCTCCAGTGAGGTGCTATCCTCAGTCCTGGGGATTTTGAAGCAGCAAAACTGCTGCTTCAAAATGCTCCAAGGTAGCACCGGGCTCGCAAGTTCCTCAGTGTAAAACACAAGGTCAAGCTGTCTGTGGTGATACCAATGTTTAAGAGTGGCCATGCTGGTGTTCACCACATCCAAAGAAAAATTCTGGATTGGGCAGTAAAGGGCAAGGCTGTATCACCCACTGCAAGAGGAATTGGGGTAAGGTGACTAGATGAAAGATGCTGATTGTGGAGTAAGAAGGATCTGCTTAAGTATCCGAATCTTGTAAAGAAAAATGGTTTGAATTAGCTTTTGAAATGTTCTTGGGCCGAGAGAGCACTTTGATAGCTAGCTAACAGCTAGGAATGGACACAGAAGGTATTGATTGTCAGAAAATAATGGAAGAGGTGAAGTAATTTGAAGTGGCTGGCCTCATCTCTTCTTTGATTTATTTTGGTTTAAAGCATTAAGTGTTGTTTGCATTCTTAAAATATCAACCCAGCATAATACTTGATATTTTGTTTCTTAGCTCTAAAGTCTGGTTTAATTTACTTTTTTAGTGAAGTGATATGTAACCTTATCTTAGCAAGGAGTCCTACAGCAACCCACAGTGTTCATTTCATGTGACTGGTGCAGTGAAGTGTGCAGAAAGTAAGTTTCAACAAATGTGTTCATTGTTTGATTCTTATTTTTACTGTTTCTATAGGGAATGAAACTTTAACAAGAAGTCTGTGTTAAAGCCTGGCTGACAGCAAGAGGGGAAAAGTGTAGAAGCAATGCCCTGATGAAAAGGTAGGGAACACATTGGTAGAGTGGTCAAAAGGCTTGTGTTCTGCCTTGGGAATTCCTGTGAAATTAGAGGGCTTCTGCTTTGTACCCAGGATTGTTTGCTTGCTCTGAAGAAAATATTGAGGGGGGAAAAGGCTTGTCTGACTACTTTGGCCGGCAATTTTGGCAGTACAGAGATGGGGTGAAGTTTTTTTGTTGTGTAACTGCAGTTACTCCCATGTCTTGAGACCGTTGAACTCCCATGTGATTTGTGTGGTGTTATGTCTGAGAAGTGGTTCTGAGTAGCCGGAGCAGGACTGACTGATCCAGTTAGCTTCACTTTGCTCCTGCATGCCCAGCTGACACATCTCTGTGGGTTGGTTACTTCAGCAGGCTAATGTAGCAATGCACGCATGAGATGAGATGCTGGGGGCTGTTAGAACTTTACTGGCAATTTTTAATTATTAGCCTCTGATTTGTGTCTCTGTTCATCTGCTCTTCACGTTCCTTCAAAGGAAGTAAGTTCTTGGAGAGTTATTGTATGATGAATATTTAAAAAATATAAATCACCAGCTTTGAACTGTTTTAAAAAAGGTTGTCCTGCACTGGTTTCCAGCAAACTCTAGGAGACATTCATTGCTTGTTTACACATAGAACATCTTTGGAGTCAGGATTACAAAGTGAAATATCACCTGGTTTAGACAGTAAATGGATCTAATGAGGAACTCAAATTAATAAGCAATTTAATATTCTCAAAGAAGAATGCAGGAAGGAATGAGAATGACAACAAGGCCGATAAAAAGATTACAAGGCCGTTGTTGTATTTGTCTGCCAGAGATGAACTGGCAGAAACTCTTTTAACGGAGTCAGAGGGTCCTTGCTGCTGCCTGGGGAAGTTGGCTCCCGGAAACAAACTGGCATGGCTGGAGCAATTCTTCTGGTCTGCAGCCACTTCTAAGTTATCTCTGCAAAATTCTGTGGGGAGGAGCAGGTTGTAGGGATTAGATCAGTATTTTTTCCCTTGCAAATGTTGTAGTGCATCCGTAGTAAACTGTAGTAAACTACTTTGTGAGGCATCATGCCTGTTCCTGCTGCACAGATGAAATATATGGCTCATCCACATCAGTTCTGGTCATGTGATGGGGAAAAGCTGATGTGTGCTTTCCTCTTATAGTGTTTGAATGAGGAATGTGATCTGTTCAAAAAGCTTGGACACTGAATGAATTACAATGGTGGTGACAAGCAAAAATCTTCAATTAGTATTTCCTGAATGTTTATGAAAAAATAGGATGTTAGCAAATTACATTGAGTAAACAGTGAAAATGTGTTTACCCTTTGTCTTTCAGCAAAGTAATCAAGCTAATAGTTTGTGGATCTGAGAGATTATCTGATTGTTTCTCCTGTTGCTAAATTTTTAGAAGTTAGAAAAAGCTCTCTCATCTATATGGTCATGATCTAGAGAGTGTGTGTTGAATAATTTTTTACATGATTTTATTTGCAAGGATATTTTGATTCTTTCTGATCTTTATGGTGTTTAATTTACAGTAGTATTAATTATATGACATCCATTAAAAATCATTATCGTGAGGTGGCTCAAAGACCTCCTCGTAGTGCCCTTATTTCTGGGGATTTTGTAAGAGATTGTGGTTATGATCCCATGGCATTGCCTTCAATGTGCAGCCTTTTGTCCCCAGGTTACTGAAGTGTAGAGAAGCAATGGAAGCTTCTCAGTGTGGCACTGCTAATGTTGAATTTCATCTGGAACTGGCTGCCTCAAGCAACCCTCTTGGGCAGTGTGACTTTTTCTGCTGTGTTTCTCATGTTTGTTTGGTTTGGGGGTTTTTTTGCCCTCAAAGATGACTTGCAGTATGGTGAGATGCTGTAGGGAGATGAATGAGAGTAAAAAGATGACAGTATGGAAGTTGCAGGGAAAAATCTGTTTCTCCCTGGTTGGGACATGAGCAGCATTCCTGGCCTCCCAACACAATCCAGAGGGTGGAGTGGAGACCCCATGGCCAGGCTGTGTTGAAACCCTTGCAGAGGAGGGAACTCTGGGGCTTTCTAGCTGATAGAGCCACAGAGCAGCTGAAAACCAGGGGAGATAAGGAAAGAGATCCTGCTGTGGAATCAGCTGCTGTGGAGAAATCTCTCTACATGGACTGATGCATGTCCCCATCCCAGGGTTATCTCAGGTGCTATCCTGAGGTTCACACCAGCAAGGTACAGCCATGAATCACTGCGCAAGATAAACGAGTAAAATGCTGTGGAATGGCTTCATGGTAGGAGTTTCTACAGAAATTCTCCATCAGTTTAGGTGAAATGCTCTTCACAGAATGATTATTTGTCACTGAGTTAGCTCACTTCTTTCTGGGGTCTACTGACATAGAGTTTGCATAGATCTGCTCTGCTAATAACCTGATGTTGAAAATTTGAGTATCACAGTAAAGTCTAAGTCAGCCTTAGAATAAAATACCACAGTTTATCTTTTTTATCCCATTTTTAGCTATAAGCCTTTGAATGAAAAGACAAAAATCATAAAACCATTGGAGAATCCCTGAATGGTTTGGGTTGGAAGGGACCTTAAAGATTATCTCATTCTACCCCTGCCATGGGCAGGGACACCTTCCACTATCCCACGTGCTCCAAGCCCTGTCCAACCTGGCCTTGGACACTTGCAGAGATGGGGTAAATATGAAGGGATAATTCATCATCAGCCAGGCCTTTTTTTCCCCCTCACTTCTGTAAAATCTGCATTAAATTATGAAAGTCTTGCTGACTTGTGTATTATGTGCTATAACCTTAGGAAGCAAATTTATGTGATCGCAGGTGTTTGTATGTAGGGGATTCTAATTTTAACTATTTCTAAATGAGGAGAGCTTGTCCCAGTTTTTCTTGAAAGTGCTTTTGGGAATAAAGGAATGTTTGAATTTAGGACTTTTGGTATAAACTTTTTATGGAATAATGGTGAGGTTTAAATAGTGTAAAGGTATGATTCTTCAATATTATATATATGTATATACATACGCATCATTCTGTTTATTTGTAATGCTAAACTGGAGTTTAATCATTTGTAATGATTAAACTGGAGTAGTGCTGTTAATACACTGGAGTTATAGGTCCTGCTTGCAGTTTTAACAGCCATCATTTGTATAATTTTTGATTACTAAAGTGTTTAGTAATCAAAAATTACACATGATTTCATTCCAAAAGGCATCATGAATCACTTTAGAAATCAGTGTAGTTCTGTGAAATGGTGCTAGCAAGAAAAGGAAAAAACCTCAGTGTTACAATAGCTATAATGTAGTTTCACAGAGCACTGTTAATGTCACAAAATACCTCAAACTTCTGTCATATTAGCTGAAAGATGTCAGTGTTTGGCCTTAGGCCAGAGCTTTAGGATACTTTGTGAAACACCTCCTCTGCATGCATTTGTTCCCAGCCTGCCTGGGTTTGCTGGAGCCAGATGGACAGAGAGGTAATAGGCAGCACATGCAGAGGTTGAGCTTGTGTGTCTTTGAAAATATCACTCAGGGAGGAGTTTGAATTTGTAGTTATTACTTTCATATATATGCTGAGTAACATATTCCAGATGTGTTTGAAATAACTGGAGGTAGGTTAAACTACGCTCAGTTTTGTAACTGCATTCTCTCTTCAAGCACCAGCTGAAGTTATTATCAGACTGTTACTTTCCTGTATATTGGTGATTGCTTGCCAGTAATCATGTTTGCTAAAGTGTCCCATAGTGCTTATTAGCCATATAGAAAAAGAATAATTTGGGGTTTCCTCTTGGCATTTTCTAGAACAATGTAAATAAGCATAAAATAAAAAACCTGTACTCATTTCCTTGCAACATTAGAGGCTTCTCAACCCAGTCCAGCAAAACACAACCAACCTACAAACTAAGAGCAGGAGGAGGGAATTGCCTCTCTTGTGCAATGGTGGATGAGGTTGGTAGGAGTAGCCAGGCACAGCCTGACATTCCTCCTGCGTGAGCAGTGGCTGCCGCTGGAAATCTGAGGCCAGCTTGGAACAATTTTATTAAATGCACATTATCAAATTGGAACATAATTTTCCAAATTATCGGTAAGAAATGTCTGAATTTATTATGTTTGAGCAAAAATCTTGGTCAAATCCAAGAACCACGATGGCATGAAGTTTGATAAGTCTTAATACTTGCTACCTAGAGCAAGAAATAGAGATAAAGCAATGGGAATAAAAGTTACATGAAAACTGAAGTCTTCTGTCAACCATTCAAACTGTTTAAAATTCTCGTTGTTCAGTTTTAGAATGTCAGCAAGCTCTTGAAACTCCTGTGTGGTAACAGTTTCCCTTGCAATAAAATTTTGCACCCAAACAAAATTAATTCAACAAAAGGGAGTCTTAAATAGCTTGTCTGGTTTTAAAAGTCTGGAACTTGATGACAGTAAACTTCCTGAAGCTACTCTAGCAAAATTCCAGTGCATATGGGTGTCTTGGAAAAACATTTTTAGCCTATTTCTCAATGTTCCACACAAGAGCAGAAAGCATTTTCTTTATTTGCAGGTTACGATTTTCTGGTTTTAAAAATAACCGTGACTTTTATAATTTCTGACCTGTATTTCTTTCTTAGAAGCTGTAACACCTTGTGATGGAAGATGGAAGACAAAGGGGCCCGTGTTGCCGATTACTTTGTTGTCGCAGGACTAACGGATATCTCAAAGCCACTGGAGGAGGAGATCCACTTCAATGATGCCTGCCATAAAATCGCCAAACCGAAAGAACCCATCACAGACGTGACAGTCCTCAATAAATCCCTGGGGGAGGAGGTTCCTCAGGGCTATAAGTGCATAGATGTCACTCCCTCTGGCCTGTCTGCAGATCTCAATAACGGCAGCCTTGTAGGACCGCAGATATACCTTTGTTATCGCCGAGGCCGGGATAAGCCTCCACTTACTGATTTGGGGTGAGTGCTTTCCCTGTCCCAGTGGGTGATTTTCATAGTTTTATTTAACTAAGGAGCAGATAAGGCAGCTTTACGGAAATGCCATACTTTTTAAATACAAGGCAAAACTCTAAACAGGAAGATATTTGTTGACTTGAGAATACTGTAACCCAGTATGGAAGGGGAAATGCATGCTGAGTGGATTTTAATGACAAGTTTAATTCTTTCCATTTTGGAGTTTTCAAACCATTTATAATTTTTAACGTATATGTTTGCATTGGACTACGATGCTTAACCTATTTAACACAGATTGGAAAGAGATAAGTTATATGATATTTTTAGGATCAGGCAATTAATCTTTCACAGAACTGAAAATAACACTATTTTGCAGTAAACAAAATGCTTAAAAGCAATTATATATGAGGAAAACCAGTACAGTTTCATAATGAAGTTTTTCTGTTAGAATACAGTTGGAGATAATGTGACCTGAACTTGACAGTAAAAATGTTCTGCTCAGCGATAAGAGCTGCGATTAAAACTCAAAGTGTTTTTAAAATGTGCCTCCTGACTCTTTTCTTTCCCCTTTCAACTAGGGTTTTATATGATGGGAAAGAAAGAGTCAAGCAAGGCTGTGAAATCATTCAGAGCACCCCGTATGGGCGGCCTGCCAACATCAGCGGCAGCGCCTCGTCCCAGCGGGTGTACATCACCTACCGCAGGGCCTCCGAGAACATGACCCAGAACACCCTGGCTGTCACAGACATCTGCATCATCATCCCCAGCAAAGGAGAGACTCCTCCACACACCTTCTGCAAGGTGGACAAGAATCTGAACAACAGCATGGTAAGATTCAAAAGCTGGGCGTTGAACGCTTGATACTCACTGATGTGACCTTGGTGGAGTACTTGCGGCAGCTCTTGGAGTACCTGGTGAAAAATCTTCCTAAGAGGTCTCCAAAGATAAATCAAATATTGGAAGAGTTGGAGGATTGCGTTCCATTGTTCCTACTTGGAACAAAATCTTTCTGGAAGCCTTCGAGCAAATGTTTGGGTTTCTTTAGTGCTGACTTCAGCATCTTTGGATTGGTCCTTTAGAACCTGTTGTGTGCGTATGTGTAACTGGAGGTTTTACAGATGTGGCTGTTTCTGACACTGATTTTACTGTTGTGGTGGGAATTCCATATCTAGCAACCAGCTTCTGTTTTGTTTTCCAACTCCTCCCTTCACCTACAATGCTATTTTATAAATGTTTTTCTTCTCAGTAGTTTCACAAACTTCTCATTTAAAGAAAGTTGTATGTGAGTGATGTTGGAAGCTGTTGACTGTAAGCACATTTGAATGTTTAATATGGTTCCAAAGCCTGACCTGCTAAAATACACAGGTTTTACACAACTTTGATTTGCAGAACTGAATATTTAGGTGTTTCCTAGTTAAATCTGGAGGCCTATGTGCTGGCTCTTGCAGGGTCCTCAGAAATCAGTGTGCTGCTTTGCAAGTGGGATCGTGTAAAAAAGATGATGGGCATTGATTTGTGCTTGTTTTTAAATAAATGCCTGTAGGCATTAACCAATGGATTTTTTGGTTCTGATAATTCCCGTATTGACTGGGTTATGGGAATGCTGTCTTATGGAAGTTGTTACACCTTTCTCCCTTCTATAAAGGCTCTCTGTTCCCCCTGTGGGTGCTGCTCTTTTCTGTTCCATGGCTTTCCTTGTTCTTTATTCTCATGTCCAGAAATTGAGAATTTAAATACTTATAATTATCAACATTATTATTAAGTATATTCTGTTATGTCCATTTGTTATACTTTGTCACTTAATCCAATAACTTCTTTTATTTTACAGTGGGGCTCAGCAGTCTATTTATGTTATAAAAAGTCTGTGGCAAAAACCAACACCATATCATATAAAGCTGGTATGTAACTGCTGTGTAGCCTTTTTTATCTTCAATTCAGAATGTCCAGACTCATTTGTAATGTAATACATTTTGTACTAAAGAATTGACATTATCTAGCCATTATTCAAAAAGGAATCTTTCCCTAAAGAATTCTTTTAAAATTGTGTCAGAAAAGAGGCCTTAGAACTGGGTATCATGACCATGCTGTTTTAAAAATTGTGTTTAATTGAGAAGCTCAGCTGTGTTTTGGTAGGTGTCTACAAACCTGGGTGTCTCCCATCTCTGTTTGTGTAACTGGTAACTGTCTCTTAAGGACATGTGTATATGCAGAAGAAAATACCACAGAAATTATTTGAAGCATTTTCATGATCACTTTCTTTAAGAAACATTTTGAAGACTCCTGCAGACTTCCACACTGCCTCGAGCATCATTGGCACTGAGCTCTTTAAGTATTTTTGGATTGTGTATCATCTTTATTTTATTGTTTTATTTATAAGACAGAATCAGATTTGCTATGACTGATGAAACGTGTTGGCTTTGCATTTGTTGCTGGGTTTTTTTTAAACCCTGATTTTGTTTGGCACACAAGTCATGAGCATGATTCACACTTAAGCTTTAATCCACTTACATCCCTTCTAGAGACTGCTCTCTGTAAACAGGAGTTCAGGACGTACTAAAGGGTGGACAGTATGTTTGTAAACAAATAACAATTTTAAAAGGCCTCGCATCTTGCACAAGATTTTGATTCTTGTCATGAAGGGATCCACTGCCCTTTTTGGTTACAAGTTTTTATTGCTTATTAATATTCCCATTTCTGTTAGAAAGTGCGTAGTGTTTGGGCTGTCTAACAGAGAGAAATCCTAAATCCTTTCATGTGGAATCTGTTCTCAGTGTGGAGTCCCCTGGGCTGGCAGTCAGACAGCATGGATTGCTACAGCCTCCCTTGTAACTGAGGACCTGTGTGCTAAAAGCCTCTGCTTCAGGTCTTCATGTTTTACAGCTGTGTTTAAAATAAGGCTAAACACATTGGCCTGGCAGCACAAGAGCTGAGTCCTCAGCTGAGATGGATCAGCATAATCAACTTGATTCTTTTGGTATTAAAAAGCTATCTAATAGCAAACATACATTTTTCAGGGAACGTTTGCTGGCCAGAATTAATTGGTGTCATAGTTGAAAACATCGGTCTTATTTCTCAAGTATTCACATTACCTTTTTTAAAACTAGATTTTAAATCTTTGCTCATACTCAGTGATGAATGTGAACTGTTTTATATAATAACAGGTGAGATGCATACAGCCTGAAAACAGGAGAAGATAAATCAGTTATGAATAGTTTCTAGAATGAAAAGTAGGATTTCAGTGTAATGCTTTAGTCAGGTGATTCTCCTTAGGTTATGGGAGCATCTGCCCCTTCCAGCTATTCCCTGTGCCTAATTATTTACACCTTCACTCCTCTCTAAAGTTACTGTGTGCTCATATATGAATTTTCTGGCAATTATTTTATGGAATGAGCTATTCCAAACCTGTTTCTGCTGGCTTTTCTATAACTGCCTCTTTGCTCATTCTATTTATAGGTTTAATATGCAGATATCCTGAAGAAGATTATGAATCATTCCCATTACCAGAATCTGTGCCTCTTTTTTGTCTCCCTATGGGTGCAACGATTGAATGTTGGCCATCTAACAGTAAATACCCTCTCCCAGTTTTTTCTACATTTGTACTAACTGGAGCTTCTGCAGAAAAGGTATTTTGAAACCTTAAAAAAAATTTATTAATTTAATTGAAAAAACTCAGTTGTTTATCTGTTCAGGGTGATGATAATGAATGTTTTCATAGATGAGCTTGAATCTGTTCTCTTGGGCTTGATTCCAAGACTGCTTTGGAGAGTGACTTGCAGTAGTTTCTGTTGGTCATAAACCTGAGCTCCTCTGCTTTCCTGTTAGCCTGTGAAACTGGAGAGCTATGAAATAGGACTGCATATACATGCAAGTAATTCTGTTTTTATTGCAAGCATGGAAACGACCTTGCATGTACATGCTTGTTCTAAAAAGTAAATTGGATGTCAGGGGATATGGCTTTGAGTTGTGTATCAAGGATTCCTAAAATAGCTTTGAAGGCAATTGAAGGAGCAGTTGACTGCAGTTGTACTCTTTATAATCATAATTTTTCTCTCAAATAACTTGTTTTGTAAATTACTCTTTCTCATGTGATATTAAGTGTTTTAATTAAATAATAGACAGTCTGGATTTTCACAGCCATAAGAATATTCCAGAATGGGTTGTTTCAAAAGATCACCATCTTTTGCATTAATGTATCTTTTCAAACAGTAATACAGACTTGATTTTCTGTGTGTTTGGGGTTTCTTAGATTGCTTTGAAGAACGAGGCAGAATTACTGACTCCACATCCACGATGTGTTTGCAGGTATATGGTGCTGCTATTCAGTTTTATGAACTGTATCCTGAAGAGAACCTCACAGAGAAACAAAAATCTCAGCTGGGATTAGCAGCTGCTGTCGAGGGAAAAGACACGTGCAGAACAGTGCAGACAAATAAATGCATCTGTCTGCTCTCTCACTGGCCTTTCTTTGATGCTTTCAAGAAGTTTCTTACCTTTCTGTATCGTTACTCCATTTCTGGGCCACATGTCCTCCCCATTGAGAAGTAAGTCATTTCCAAAATTCATAACAGTAATTTCAGTTGATAAGAGGGTGGATTTTTCTGTTCTGAATTTCCTGTAATATCCTTTTTATTGTACTCAAACATTAAATATAATGACCACACTTTTCTCTTTTGATTAACGTATCTTTACCTTTTTTCTGAAAAAGTCTAGATTTTTATTTGTGATTTAAGTGCCTGCAAAGGTCTCTGAAAGCTGTTTTAATTAGCTTTGCACCCTTTAGCCATAGCGATTAGAAGGAGTAAGATTATAAATCCTTTCTTAATCTTGCACGCATCGAGTTAGGAGAATTAAATGAGTATATTTGCATTTTTTCAAATGCCTATTTGTAGTGTAATGAGAGATGATAAAGCAGATTGAATATCTTCTATTTGTGATAAATAAACCTAATTTCTTTCTCACATACAAGATTTCACATTATAAAATGCAGAGGAAATCCTTAGACCAAGAAATGGTCAATACTTGTAATTGATGTGTGATACCATGTAACATTTCTAGGATAATGTAATCTCTTACTGCAGCAGATTTCAAATACACTATTTACTTTTTTATTTTATTACACATCAGTTTTTTTCTGCTTCAACTTAAATATTAACTTTCAGGATACTTTGACTATGTGGTTAAGTATTTCTTGTGATTGTTTATCCCCTTCATTAATACAGTTCCCATCACTGAACTTGTTTGAAAATTCTGATAGAGTAAACTTCCAATGATACTCACATATGTGTGTAGATACATTTGTTTTGTTTTTAAGTTTTGGGGGCTTGGTGTTTTAACTTTTGAGAATGAATAAAATA
The DNA here is from genome assembly GCF_015832195.1 of Motacilla alba alba. Taxonomy (NCBI): domain Eukaryota; kingdom Metazoa; phylum Chordata; class Aves; order Passeriformes; family Motacillidae; genus Motacilla; species Motacilla alba. Next base: position 18,463,331 of record NC_052025.1, on the reverse strand, counting down.
AGTAGATATGAGAAGTGCTTTATCAATTTGGATTTTTTGGATTTATTCTAATTTCTCTGATTTGTAAACTGGTCAGTTTACTGTGGATAACTTAAATACAGGATTTTAATGTGGTATCCAGCCTACTTCCTTTGGCTGTTTTAATGATGATGAAGGTTTGTCTGTGCCTGAACACTTTCAGTCAGCTCAGCTGCTGCAAAGAGCAGCTTTCCATTGTTGTGTGACGTGTTCCATACTTGGCCACCATCTTCATACACTGGTAATAAAATGAAACCCAAATCCATGCTTATTTGTGGGTTTGTCTGAATTTCTTCCAAATGTAGTTGCCTGTGTAATAATACTGGTAACATTTGTAGAAATCCTGGTAAAGTATGTGCTGTAATGTGGAGTTTAGGATGAAATACCTGTTTCTTGTGGGTTTTTACCCCATGTAGCTTCTTTTAATGTGAAAATGTCTATTGTGTAGAATTACACTTCTAGAATTTGTGCAAGTTCAACCAATTGATGAAACTGAGAACTTTGTCAAATTCTAAAAACATTTTTCTGTATTTGTAGTATGTGAAAAAGTTTTAAAGCTTTTTCATCAGCAATTTTATATAACATTTTTTATTTGGAACTGAAGAAAATGGATTAGCTTAATGATTCTTCTTGATATTTAGTCATGAATATTTTTTTGCAAGTAACCGGTTCTAGTCTCTGAGGTTTAGTACTATGTCAAACTCTGTCAGAGCAGGATTTTAAAATGGGACTGTGATGTTCAACTATCAATACTTCTACTTTGCAAATGAAAAAAACCAAACTCCTTGTTTGTCAATCTCACAGAGTTTGTATTCTGAAAGAGAATCTGCCTTCCCATTTTCTTGTGACCAGTAAAAAAATAGGTTTTCAAGGTCAGAATATCCCAGTACAGTTTAGGTGCTGGGATTTTTTTCTGAGTAAGTATGTGCCATTTTTATATAACAATTTCTCTTACTGTCAAAAAATTTTTGTCTTGAGGTGAAGTAGTTTAATTTCTACTAAATCAGTATTTTTCTTTTCCTGTAGACACATTTCCCATTTCATGCATAAAGTACCTTTTCCATCCCCTCAGAGGCCAAGAATTCTAGTTCAGGTAAGGTTAATTTTCTTTAATATCTGTGTCTAAGGTGAAGATAAAGCAGGTTAATAAATGGAAAATGTAATTTTTGTGCCCAAATTACTTTTGTTCAGGATTTCTTTTTCCTAAATCCGTACACATAATGTGAGAAATCCGTAAAAATTCTGTTTCCAGTTTAGTTAATGACTTCAGTGAGTTATTGCAAGAAGCTGTTTGGTGAGCTTAGAACTTCAGGTTTTTTTCAGAGTATATGGAAACTAATGAAAAACTACTCCAAGTCAGCATCTGGTCTGACTTTTGCAATAGCTTTAGAACTGTTTTCTTCTTGCTACTGTATGAAGGCAGAGTGTAAAATAAATAAATAAATAAAACTAAACCAGATGTGAAATGCACATCCGTGATTGCCCCTCTTCCCACAGGGCTTTGTGCTCTCAGTGAGAAATGCAGGAGCCACACCCAGTAACAGCCCTTTATCAAACGTGGCCCTGGCTCTGTCCTCCCTGCAGGGCTGCATGGGAGTGAAATAATTACAGGAATTGCTACCTGCTCTTTCAAATTTCAGCCCTGTCACTGTTGGCAGGAGAGAAAAAATCCTGATCTCGAGGACTTCTGAAGTGTTGTTAAATCTTTTTATTTCCTCCTAAAGAGGAGAAATTGATAGATAGAGAAGTGTTAAAATTTTTATTGCAGAGAAAAGTGAGCTCTGTTGCAGTCATAGTATTCTACCAATTGTGGTTTTGATTAAATAGTTACAAAATGATGCTATTCTGTTATTACTTGTATAACATAAAATATGGAGAGCCCTGTGCAGTTCTGAGCCTTAATTGTGTAGCCCATATGGTAGTGAAGTCTTTCAGAGCAAATACAATCCTGGGTTATGTCTTTATAGCATGTACTGAATATTGAAGATCCTCTTTAGTGTATTCTAAAGGAGTGATATTTATTACTGTTACTGGAAAGGGATTAGGGAACACTTATACTGAAACTGTGTTGGGCACTTCTGTTCCTTTTCTTATGATTTTAAAGTTCAATTCAAAACCCAGCATTTTTACTTCGTGTTTTAGGTTTGGGGTTTTTATAATTCATATTGAATAAAATGTTTGTGCTAGGAAACACTAAACACCTGTTTACAGAGATTATAATTGAGTATAGCGAGAAGCTTTTAATTTTTTTTGTCTGAAGTTTTAGGGATTTTTGTCAAAGTATATATGGGTTTATATCCTGGGATGAAGTCTGAAGATCTAGATATAAGTGATGTGAAAATTGTGTCTGTTATACCTTATTTTCAAAATGTTATGTGCATTAAATTAGGACAGCTTTAAGAGCTGCTAGTACAGATGGAGAAAACACTGCTTTTACAGTAGGCAGTGGTAATTGAGATCTGTGAATAAATTCTTCCTTCCAGCTGCTTCCAGGGACAGTTGTGTTAGAAACTGCGCTGAATAAAATCACAGGTGATTGTACCTTAGATGTTTCCTCAAAATTAGTGTGGGAAATGGCTGCATCGAAAATGGCAAGCTTTCAGGATTCCATTTCTCTCTCAAGCCTGTTAATGGAAAATGTGGTAGTCTTTTGCTAAGCAATTAAACTTCTAAGTCTCAAAGAAATGATAGCCATTAGTAAAACACTATGGAATGTTCCCATTTTCCAGCTTCCAGCTGCCAGTGTTGATGGGTTCCTTCTGACCTAAGATCTTTCCTTCTGTCCTGGGATGTGCTGGACTCTGTCCTACATCCCCTCATTGCACAGATGTTGCTGTGCTAATGTATCACAACCTGCAGACTTGAAGAGCGTGTGGAGTAATGTTTCTCCCTCTGGGGAAGGGGGGTAGTAAGTGCCCCTTCTGCCTGAGGGAGGTGTGCCCCTTGAATAGATGCTTAATTGTGTTTATGTGCTTTTGCTGAAGCACGGGAGTCAGAGGATGTCAGGCTGATGTTTCCTTTCAGAGGATGGTTTATGAAGGTTTGCCTCAGGCTGGAAAAATGAGTCGTCTGAATTCTTCCACTGCACAAGCTAATGGTGCTGGTGCTCCCAAGGTGACTTACTTGACAAATCCAGCCTGTGGTGTGGCCATCCACATTTGTCAGGGAAGTGGGATGTGAGACATGCAGGGAAACAGCACTGCAGACTCTCCTTAATTCCCTGTGTTTGGTGGCTCTCCAGGCACAGCGTTAGGTGACTTTGAGCTTCTAAGTCATCGGTCTTGTCTTCTGGCTTCTATTACCTGGTCACCTGCAGTGGGTCTTAGGTGAAGCACACTCGAACCTGAAATGTTACTAAAAATGGTCTGCACTTGCAGCTCAGTTGTACAAGCTGCTGTGGCTGAGTTATTACTGCTTTTAAACAACAGAAAACGCAGGAGGATTAAGCCAGCTGGTGTCTTGTTACCTTGGATTTACCATGGCTGGAAACATCAGCTGGGCTTTGATAAACTGATTGTCTGTTGCTATTCTTGTACTCACCTGAGTCTTCCTGTTCATGCTGAATATGTGAAGGATTTGCTTGATGCCATGTTACCGTAAGAAAGAAATGTGATTTAGTAGGATCTTCTTGCATCTTCAACTAATGCACATTTTAAAGATTCTATCAGAGCTGAGCAGTTTCTACCAGCCAACAGCCTAATTCTCATATGTCTTCTGAAGAAAATATAGCTTTACATTATGACCTGCCATCTCTCCCTTTATGAATTTTTATCCCTCTCTTTACCCCTAAATCCAGAAAGAATTCCCCCCAGCTCCTGAAAGCTGTGTATGAAATACGGGTTCTCACAGCCCTTAAAGTACAGAAGGCTTCATTTTTCAGCAGTTAATATATTCAAATTTTTGCAGCATTAGCTAGTTTAAAGTCTTCTTTATGAATATGCAATGTATTCAGTTCTGGCCAAGAAAGGAAGATCATGCTTTGCCCAGTTTTTACTAAAAGATCCTGATGCATATCATTGCACAGCTCTTCTTAGAGTGGTACACAACTGGGGTATACAAGATTCAGCCTAATTTGAATTTTAAGTGTTCTTTGTTGTAGTTGTGTAAATATTTCTGAAGTTCAGAATAAAAATAATGTATTTTAAAATCTTTTCCCAGCTATCTCCACATGATAACTTGATTCTTAGCCAGCCTGTGTCATCACCACTCCCACTAAGGCAAGTAGCAGTATCTTGTTAATTGTGAGATGTATTCTGATTTGTGTTATGGAAAAGCTTTGCTGTTTTGAGTTGCAGTTGTGTAAATTAACTCACCTTGTCTGGTGCCTTTGGAAGCTGGTGGATCTGAAGTTTATTCCTGTGATTAGACCTGCACCCTGACAAGGATACACAATTATTAATGTATTTGGGGGGGTTTAAAATAATTTTAGTGGTTCTTGAGGAAGAGTATATATTATTAGATCCCCTCTCTAGGAGTTCATCCCTGGGCTCCCAAGATAGTTCAGTCTTTTGTTTTGGAAGGGAGTTGTAGGAGCTCTGTTACTGTCTTGACTTCCATGTCTCAGTGCAGGATACTGATTAAAGAAACACATGTTGTCTCCCTGTAAATTGCTTCTCAGAAAGAAAAACTGTCATTCCTGTGTCCTGAAAATAGTCTAGACTGAGTCAAGTCTCAAGGAATCATGGTTACTGCTGGGAAATAACCATTCCTCACTGGGCAGTGAAGTGTGCCAAGTATTCTACCAAGTAATCTTCTCTAAAAGAAAGATTTGCAGATTTCCATTTATTTTATTATCAAACGTTTCTTTTTTTTACTGTCCCTTGTAACTCACCGGTGTGTTTATGTCCTGTAACAGTGGTGGCAAGTTTTCTACACTACTTCAGAATTTAGGACCTGAAAATGCAGTAACTCTGTTGGTGTTTGCTGTGACAGAACATAAAATCCTCATCCACTCATTGCGACCGTCTGTCCTCACGAGTGTGACAGAGGCATTGGTCTCTGTAAGTACCAGCTTTTAGTCATACACCTGTAAAAGGACAGAAAGAATGCTTCTGAGATAAAATTTAGATTTAGTATTAGTGCTGTTAAACTTAAAGGTTGCTTAAAAATAAGAATTAAAATAAAGATCATTAGAGAAAAAAATTACTGTTGTAATGATATCCTATGAAGATGGAAGATAAATTGTTGTTGATTCTTTGTGTAAATATTGTAAATAAGTGTTTGATCATCACAGTGCATTAAATAAGAGTTCCTGGTTTTCCCAACTAGCACTGTATCTATTCCTATGGGATTTTAAATGCCTGATTTTCCCTGCCTGTCATCACTAAGCATTGTTTGCTGCCTTTCTGTGCAGTCTGTGATTCTGAAGAGTTTTTCCCTACAAAATGAATTTTAGAGAAATTAGTGCAGTTTCTAATTAATAATCTACATCTAGATTTCCAGTAATAGCAATCTGCCATGTTAAATAATTTTGAAGTTAGTGAAGTGGGGTTTATTCCTACATAGGCTGTATTGCACATGTGTAACCTGTGGTTTTGTCTCTGCATGTTTTCCAAGATGATATTTCCTTTCCACTGGCCTTGCCCATATATTCCTCTCTGTCCCTTGGCACTGGCAGATGTGCTGAGTGCCCCGTGCCCGTTCATAGTGGGAATTGATTCCAGATATTTTGATCTCTATGACCCCCCACCTGATGTCAGCTGTGTTGACCTGGATACCAACACAATTTCTCAGTAAGTTTTCATCAGCAGTTTTTCTTCTCTGTAAATGTTTTTCTGCTTTCTCTTTTCAAAAGCAAAAACTGGCTTTTTGGCAAAACTTGGAGGGGTATTTTAGTTTTTCTTTCAATTTCTTTTCCTTCTGTCCATGCCAGTTTAAGTAATTAGAGCTCAGAACATGGCATGAGTGGTGGTTGCTGGTGCAATAACAGGTGCTTAGTACCATTAATCCATCTCTGGTGAGTTGTAACTGGATTGATTTCCGTGCTGAAGAGTGTGGCAGTGTAATCATCACCCTGAAATATGGGGCATTGGTTGGATGGCTCTGATCAGATCTCCACACAGTAAATCAAATTTGACTTTGTTAGTTGGTTTGCAATCCTTCTCAGTCCAGTTTTAATGGAGTGAAACCTCCTTCTCTGGTGTGATGGAACAACCTCTGAACACATTCCAGTGAATGCTTTTTTTTTTTTTTTCCAGAACTGGAGACAAGAAAACTATTGCATGGAAGATCCTACCAAAGAAACCTTGTAAAAATCTGATGAACACTTTGAATACTTTATATCAGCAACTGGCAGAATGTGAGTGGGAAAGTACATAGTAAGCTTTACACTGGGCACAGTGTGCTACAAAACCAGATAAATGTAGCTAATAAATATGCTCTAAAGTTATCAGTTCCACTAAACATTTCTTTTTACAGAATAGGAAAATCTGTGCTCTAAATACAGAGATTAGAAACTATGTGGGGGATTCTGGGATAGAGGAGACTCCACATATATATGAAGGCAGTAGTTAATAGATATCCCTTCCTATTAATGTTAGCCTCATACAAAAAAAAAAAAAAAACTGGATGGGGTGGTTTTAGTGAAATTCATTAAAACAAAGCACTTTTTTTTAAAGGCTATCTACACAATCCTGGCTGTTGAGCTCACAAGAATTTGTGTCTTGATTAGAACGTACAGAAACAGAAGTTTATTGGGATGTGCTGCACAAAGTGTATAGCCAATGTGTGGTGGAAATTATCTGATGCTTCAAAATTGTGATACATTTTTCTGGAAGGGCTTTTTTAGAAAAAATTCTAAACCTTATGTTCTGTATGTAAAAATAGTGGTAGTGAACTTAAATCTTACCAAAGAATAGATTGCTTAGAAAGGATACCGAGGTAAGGTTGGCTATAATTATATGATGTGGAAAGACAGTGACAAAACCATCCTTTCACTTTCCTGAGACATTTAGAGTGTTAGCAAACTCTGTGTGTAGTGGTGAAGTCTCAGCTAGAGTTCTGATGGCTTTAAAATGTTGATGCACGTACTTAATTGAAGTATACAGGTTTTGCTAGAGCCACATTTTGTCTGTAGCAGCATTTTGCAGTGCTGTGTTTCAGTAGCTCCACTTTGCCTCGAAGTGATTTTCTGTGTATGTCAGTATCTAATGTGCATTGTCTGCTTTTTGAAATGAAGGGCACAATCAAAAAAAGTACATCTCATCCGTGTGTTTGTCCTGAAAATATGCTGCTTTAATCAGCTCCTGTCTAAATTTTCACATGGTTTTGCAAACAGTTTTCTTTGAGGGCTTTTTAAAGCTCTGTCCACACTGGTTCTCTGGTACTGTAGTAACTCCTGTGCTGACCAGGCCAGTGCATCCTGCTTTTGGTGTTATCCACAGATACATGAGGTACAGAAGGTCAAGCTGAATCCACTGTCTTGTGTCCTGAGTGAATTTGGGTATATTTTAACCTATTTCAAATGTAATGGAGTTCAGTAATCACTGAATCTTTTAAGTTAAAGAGAATATTTTTGGCCAATATTGAGGGGGGAAAAAAAGTAAAACACTATCATGTTGTTCTGTTCACAGTGCAACAACGACCAAGAGAAGATGCATTAATGGAATTGGCAATGAATGATTATGATTTTAATTCTGGGAAGAAATTGCATCTGTTAGATTTGGAGATCCAGGAAGCATTTCTCTGTTTCATGGCTTCAATCCTGAAAGGTTACAGGTCTTACCTCAGGCCAATAACGGAGGCACCCTCTGAAACAGCCACAGATGCAAGTTCTCTCTTTGAACTACAAGGTGAAAAGTTATAAACTTGCTTTGTGTGTATTAGTTTATTATTTTATATTCTCTTTTATCTACAGAATAAAACATTGGCATGTTAGTGTTGTAAATGGTGAGGAAAATATAAGTGCAGACAAAATTGCACTGTAGTGGCAAAGATTGCAGGAAGCTTTTTGCACATAAGTAGAACCAACAGTGAGTTCTGGTGAGGGCTTTTCCCTTCTGGGCATTCTGACAATGCTGCTGATTGCACTTGGCAGGGTTCCTGAAGAGCAGAGACCGTTCCCATCAGAAGTTCTACACCCTGATGACCAAAACCCAGATGTTCATTCGCTTCATTGAGGAATGTTCTTTTGTCAGTGACAAGGATGCCAGCCTTGCCTTCTTTGATGACTGTGTGGATAAAGTAAGCAGGTCTTGTGTGCATACAGTGCTTAACTTCTGCTGTTGTCTGCCCTATCTGCCAGAATGTATTTGAAATGCAAGTTTGTTTTTGCATTTATTTTCCTATTGTCTCATCATTGTAGCCTTCCATTTTTCCTTTTTTGTTGGACTTCATTCCATTTTTTGCTTCAAATTCTTGAATGTAAATATAACATGAGAACAAATTAGAGGTGCTAGTTGTCACTGGTATGTAAACTTCTGAAATCCTGGCTTGTTGTAAGAAGTGCAAGAAGGAGGACTGAACTGAAACCCAGAATTTTACATCCCTATTTCTGTGGATGTTGTAAGAAATTCCCCACCTTGTTGTCATCTTGTTGGTTACCTGTACCACTCTGTTCTGGGACACTGCTGCTTAAGCAGGGTGCAGTTGTGTGGGATTTCCTGGAAAGTAGGTCACCTGCTGTTTGTTCCATGGGAATTAATACTGAAGGCTGATAACTGCTATTTACAGTTCCTGTTTATGACTTTTTTCCATGGAAGTGCAGAAGAGTTAAAAGGAGCTGTTTTGAAAAGAAGTCTGAAAACAGTGAGGTTTGAGAGAAATATAAAAGCATGGTATAATGATATTTAATGCTCTTTATAGCTTTTGCTAGTCTCAATATTTTAGTAGTAATAGTTTTCAAAACTCTGCTTCCCAGTTCTGTAGCATGACTTGTAAATTCTGTATTCATGGCTTGTAAATGGAATTAATTACAAACATTTCTGCAATGTTGAGTCAATCCCATAACTCTGTTAGAAACCCTTCAACACGTAGTGCTTGCTTTGTCATGTGCCAATTTGTGCATGAAACAGGAGCTCTCCTGGACAGAAATAGACCCCAGTGACTGAACTGCTGAGCAGCACTTGGTTTCCTCTGTGCTGCAGTTTAGTTCTCTGGCTGATGTTAAAGAGGATGTTTATTCAGCATGCAATGACTGTGTAAATGCCAAATTCTATCTGATGCATTTCATTTTATAGAACAGTTTATGAGGGTGCTGAAGTTGATGCCCTAAACTAAAGTTATCTTGTCTGGAAACTCAGACATCTCTTTCAAAAAAGTCATGCTTAGGTTGCTGATGTCACTGTGAGACTGCACATAATCTGTGGAGCTGTTGGAGCTTTCACCTTTTAGCAAAGGTTAAGTAGCCATTTGTACAGCTGAAACAGAGACTTGTCTGTCCTAGTGCCAGGTATTTTGCTACTTGATGCCCTGGACAGCTTCTTTCCACTATAAAAATGCTCGTGACAGTTGGTGAGAGCAAATTTTCCAGAATGCACGTACACTTGTCCGACTTCCATTACTGGCAGTGAGGATTTTATTCAGGTTTATTAATTGGACAGCTGTTTCTGTGCCAGGGATAACGGCGGGGAAACTAAGGCACTGGCATTGCAATGATTTTAGGATTTGCTATAGCTTTAAAGTTGCTTGTGAAACTGGATATTTACTGACTGAGGGAGCAGGTTCCTGTGTAGGATTTCTTCGAACAGTGATATATTTGCCTCCTCTCTTTCCTGCTTCTCCTCCCTGATTTCTCCTAATTTCTGCTACTGTTCTTACCAGTAACATACAGAGTCCAAATGTGGAAGTATAGCAAGGACTGCTCTTCCAACTAAAGCTGTAGCCAAGACCAGATATCAAAATTGAATTGTTCCAGTAAAGTATTTATATTTAATCTTTTATTAGGTGAACCAGTACCTGACAGGGTTTTGGATGAAAGAGTGATGTCATGAGTTGAAAGGTGATACAGTGCTTTCTTCTGGGTACTTACAGACTACTGGCTTGAGACAAATTTTATGTACTGTGAAATTAGTTATCTATAAAATATCAACTAAGCCCTGTCTTAAATAATTTGTGAGAATAGTTTAAGATGAAGAGTAATCTCTTCTGTTATTTGGTCCTAGACAGCAGCAGCAGATTGTAATTGATTACCCATTTTGTCAACTGAAAGATACAGTGTAATTGTCTCACAAGTTTTCATTTTTCCAGGAATTCAAAAATTACGTCAATTCGACACACATTTGAGCTACTGGCTTTGTTATATTTCACTGGTAAAACTTGTAGCTGTGGGATTTTTACATCCTTAGGAGTATTTAAATTGCAAGTAAGGTTTCGTTTACTGCTGCTTCTCAGGAGCCATATGTTCTTGCTACTTGGCTGGTTCAATTTGCTAATGCTTTCCATCTGTCTCATGCAGCAAAATGTGTAATTAAGGACACCTCTTTGTATGTTTATCAAACTTTAAATATTCAATAATTTTACTGAAACTGCTTGATGCATTTGCACCTCACAGGAGGGAGAGAATGTGGAATATTCTTCTTTTTATACATTAACTCTCTGTTGCCAAATTCTTAAGATGCATTCTTGGGTTCCACAGGTTGCTTATTCATTTCTTTGAAGTATTCTACCATTTGGCTGTCATTTGGTTGCCATTTAAACCATTTAAGTAATTTAAATTAGAAAAACAAAGCTGTGCCTGTCTCCCTTAAACTTCAGTAAGGTCACAGGTTTATATTCCATTCTCTTGCAGTGCATGTGTATTTCTGCAGTCTCTGCAGACTATCAAGACATTAAGTGCTGTGTAAGTGGCTGCAGTTGTGGATGGTGCTGGTAGTACCTTCTGTATGCATCAAGACAATTTGATAAACTTGGTATTGTTTTCAGTGGTTAAAATTGGGGAAAATATATTTATATTTAAAAATTTCAAGTTACTGCTGAAGTTGGAAACAGTTTTAGAAACAGTTGTATTCAGAAGGATTAATCTCTACATACTCCTTAAAATATTCACCTGAAAACAGGCAATTCAGACTGTACCATTGAACAGTCATTACTGGGGTAGGGTGAAGTTTACAAAACCAGTGCAACACTTATTATTGTCATTATAACTTCGCAAGGTGTCCTTTCATTTGAAGTGCTGTTCTTTGAAGCTAATGCAGACTCTGTCCCGTTGATCATACAGCTGTTAACAGCAGGAAATTCAATGCCCCTGGTGACTACTTTACCTTTTAACTTCCTCCTCCAGGTAGATATGGACAAAACTGGGGAAACACGACTTATAGAGCTGGATGAGTCCTACAAGAGTGAGCACACAGTTTTCATAACACCCCCTGAGATCCCTCATCTGCCAAATGGGGAAGAGCACCCTCTGCAATACAGGTAGCCTAAAGACACAGCAGGATGCCAGCCAAAATCCTAACAGCTGCCCTTGTAGAGTTTAATTTCTAGGTTCTTGTGAGAGTCATTTTTCCTGTCCCTTTCTGTTGCTCAAGTAAAAGGTGCGTGTGAAATGGCTGTTGTGCCAGTTCTTTAGAAGTTTTAATTTTGTGTGTGTACACACAGAAACAATAATTAATAAAGCTGGTAGTGATCACATTACATTGTGCTGGCTGTTGACACCTTTTAAGCTTAAAGTTGAGATTAGTGGACCCCAGTCATCCTTATTTGTCCTTCTGCTATTACTGATAATGATATGAACTGCAGATACTCTTTGGAAAGAGAGAGTACATGTCAAAGAATCGCTGAAGACTAGCGTTACTAATTTAGTAATTATGTCAGATGAGTTTGTTCGTTTCTTCATTAATTCTGAGAACTATTTCCATATCTAATCTGATTTAATCTTTTAGATAGTTTGATATTGTTCCTATTGATTTTCATAAGCCTCAGTCATGTGATGCTCACTGGAGACTAAACCACACAGATTATTTTATTTTATTAACTAGAATCAATACTAATGCATTTGACACATTAATTAAAGAAAATGTTATGGCAGTAAATACATTTATCAGTTTAAGTTGCTAACCTGAATAACAGGTTGAGTCTGTTTGTGCAAGCATATGAACCTGTGCTGAGGGATTAGTGAACCACTTTGTCAGTGATGTCATGAAAGGTTTACTTTTGTGTTTATTTCCTGGGAAGCCTCTGGTGCAAGTGTGTAGTTGATTTCCTTTGCTGTTATGTGATGTGTTTGCTTTGGAGCTGACTTACCAGAATTGACACATTTCTCTTACAGCTATAATGGATTTCCAGTATTAAAGCTAGAATTGTTTGAACGACCTGAAGGATTTCTCAGAGCACCAAATAACAAACTGTCCTCAAAAGCCAGTAGCCCCAACAGCCCATCACCAATGTTCAGAAGAACTAAGCAGGTACTTGCTGATGTTCTTGGAGTGTGAGGTGCTTTGGAAGGGGACAGCTTGAGTTTGGCTGTGAAGCCTGACTGGCAGTGCCTGCAGCCTGGTGGTTCTTCAGTTCTTCACTGATTTAGTGACTGTAAGGTCACTGTGTTAATTGTTCTTTGGATGTGCTTCTTGCCTGCACCATACAAGGGCCCCCCATACAAGGTTGTTGCTTGCTGTGCTGTCCCTGTCCTTCCCCTTTCTTCACACTGTTCTCCATGAGTTTTCCATATCCACTTCTTGATTGCATTTCCTGCCCAGGACTTTGAGGGACTCTAACTTTCAAAGTAATAGAGATTTAAAGAAATGCAAGAGTTTAGCAGTGGAATATTGCACAGTGACTGGTTTTGTTATCACTCTCACTGCTTTCATATTCCTTCCCACTTTATTATATTGTTAATATTACTGTTGCAGTTTCCACAGATATTATTGTACATGTTCAGTTTTTAACATGCTACACATGTAGCTTTGTGTGATGTAGATATAAACATACACAGATAATCTGTGTATACACAGATAATCTGTGTCTCTTTCCAGGAAATTAAATCTGCGCACAAAATTGCAAAGAAGTACTCCTCCATCCCCCAGATGTGGTCAAGGTGTTTGCTCCGTCACTGCTACGGCCTTTGGTTCATCTGCCTCCCTGCCTATGTGAAAGTCTGCCACTCCAAAGTCAGGGCTCTGAGAACTGCCTATGATGTGCTACAGAAAATGCACACCAAAAAGATAGATCCGCCTGACGAGGTAAAACGGCCCCCGGGTGCAGAAGGAGCCCGTGGGGCTGAGGGCGAGCGGTGTCGGGAGCGCAGGGCTCACAGGTGTGTGTTTGCAGGTGTGCTACAGGGTCCTCATGCAGCTCTGCGGGCAGTACGGGCAGCCCGTGCTGGCGGTCCGCGTGCTCTTCGAAATGCAGAAGGCTGGCATCGACCCCAACGCCATCACCTACGGCTACTACAACAAGGTATGCTTTGAAGAGGATGCATTTTGATCCGGGCAGATAGAAGGGAGAAAAAATAACAGAGCGGTTCAGGTGTGATTCTGTCATTTCTTGTAAGTTGAAGAAACACAAGATGGAATCGTTTTGTGGGTTTTGGTTTTGTAGGTTTAGAAATCTGCTGTATTACTGCCAATATAACTCAGACTGAAATTTAAGCTACTGTTTTCACACCTCACTGTTCCTGAAGATGACTGCTTGATTTTGATATTTCCAAAATAGGCTGTTTTGGAAAGCACCTGGCCTTCAAGCAATCGAGGTGGCTATTTCCTCTGGATGAAAATACGAAATGTTGTCTTAGGAATAGCACAGTTTAAAAAAGCATTGAAAAAGCTACCAGCAAGCACTGCACATACATCTGTTCCTGGTAAAGTATCCACATCCTTCTGTTTTTTTTATTTTCATGCTGATGAGAGATTTTTGAAATAATCTTTCTTTTGTGAGTTGGATAAAACTGTTTTAGAGAAAAAAATGCCATAGTTCCTGCATAATTTTTAAAAAGCAGTCTCCTTTGCCTTTGAATCTGAAATAGTCTGCTATTCATTTATTATATCAGCTATTTGAGATAGAGACAAAATATGAAACTGAAATTTGTTATAATTATCCTAGTTTACCTAATAACTAGTCTTATAATTGGCAGAAAGTTTTCTCCAGCCTTATCTTTTTTAATTTTCCCCTTTTTTTTAATGTTAGCTGAGAGGCAACTAAAACTAGTCCTTGAGTTTGCAGGACTGGTTGCAGCTTCTGCCTACCACCTGCAATGATCATGTTTGTTTTTATCTAGAATACAAGTAAAAGATGTGAGGCTGTAAATTTCAGGGGTTCTTTCCTTTTCTTTCTGGTGAAAACTTAGATAATGTGAACATCAGATGGTCATGTGGCCATGCCTGTAATTGGTATTTTTTAAAGGTACTACTTTCCGTGGTATTTATAACTTCCTGGTAGTAAAGCACAATAGTACATTGTAAAGTAGCAGCAATGCAGTTTAGTTTAGGGCAGGCTGACCTTGGAAGACCTTTACAACATACTTTTATAAATGTATGTGGGTCATCTGACTCAGCTTTCAAAGTCCTTCCATCCAGGGCTGTTCTGTGATTCCAAATGTGTACAGATAAATCTTTGCCTGACAACCAGAACATATATGATGGCCTTATGGTTAGATTATTTCTCTGGACCCCAGAGACTCCAGTCCTATTTCTGGCTCTATCATTAACCTTATGGATGGCCTTGAACAATTTTGCCTTATTTCTGCCTGTTCTTCATGGAGCTGAGCTTCCTGATAAACCACTTCATTGAAAGCCAGCCGTGCAAAGCACTGTACAAGAGCTTAGCAATGTTGGTTGCAACTCAGACTGTGTAAACCAGGGAAGTGTAAATAATCCTTAATGAAATAACTGTCACTTATATAATTAATAGCATTTACTTTTGACATCATCTGATTTTTCAAGATTACTTTGCATGAAGCCTCACAGCTGGAATGTGTGCTGACTCCTCAGGAAATCCAACATCTCTCCCATAAATTCCAGAGTATTTTCTTATCTTTACCATAGCAACAAGGTTTTTACCCTGTCTGTAGCCATTCAGTGCAGCCTCTTGAGGGAAAAAAGGGAAAGGAACTTTTAATTATGTTGGACCCTCTTGATCCTGGAGAGAGACCATATTAATTACACCTGGGCAGTGTTTTGGCTTGAGAGTGACCAGATAAGTGGCTTGAACGTTTGCAGGAGGTTTTGGGGTGATGGTGGTTATTTTCCTTTTAATCTATTTTTGCAGACAAACTTGTGTTTGCCACTGCATTGTTTAAATCTTTTTACTTTCTAGAGTAAAACCATGAGAATCACATGCATTAACATTTCTGTTAACATTAATGTTTCTGAGAAACCTTGTACACTAAAATGAAACCATGTTTAGATGCCTCTTGGAGTTCTTGAAAAGATGTCGCCTTTTGATCAAATAAACCAGGCAACAGAATGAAAATCAAACAGTGCTTTAGTTCAGTATTTAAAAAGAAATGTTACCCATTACCCCTTTAATTTCATCCTCTAAAGCACCACTTCAGTGTTTATACTGTAATAGCCAATCCTTTTTCTCTTTCTTTTTTTTTTTAATTTGGTGGTAAAATGTTAGCTGTTAATTGGAATGTTCTTGATAAGAGGCCTTTGAATTACTGTTGGTATTCAATTTATTCCCCTGAACAATGTCACACTATTAAATGCCATAACTGTCTTTATTCTGATGTTGCCCTGCACTGATAGGGGGACTTTCAGACACTGCCAATAACACATCGCTCAAAGAAGAAGCCAAGCAAGGGAAAACTTGTCTTCAAGACATCCAAGAACAAAAGGAGGACAAGAGAGAGAGTGACTCCAGTTCTTGTACGTATCTTGTGAATGCAGATATCTGGTTCATTGGGGATAAATAAGGATTCCAGCAAAAGCTAAGTGGGACAGCTGATTCCTCACAGTGAGTGAGTGTGATAATGCCAGTTTATGCCACTGCCTGAAGTTCTTTCTCGAAGTGTAATTTTCTGGATGTCTAATGGTTTCACTTGGAAAATTACAGTTCTTTTTTCTCTCCTGTTTGAAATAAGTGATAATAGGAGCATAAAAGCTTAATGATAATTATAGCCTAATGTTTTTGTCTTTAAAAAAAAATGAAATTGCCTCATAGGCATAATCTACAGAAAAGCATTTTCTACCAGTCTGGTTTCTTTATAAATCCTGTAATAGGAAAGCAGCTGAAATTTTGCAAGTCTGAGAAGTCTAAATTACCCAGCTCCTTGGAATTCTCAAAGTTTGGGAGATGTATCAGAATTTCTTCAGGTTTTGCATCTGCTGCTCTTGTTTCCCTCAACTGCCGTTGAGCAGTATCTACTTCATGCAAGTACATCGAAGATCAGATTGTGTAGTAAAATTGTATAAGCACTACAGATTCCCATGTATCTTCATGGAAAATACCCTTCTTAGTAAATGTTCCCCTAATAATTTAATTGTTTAAATTTTTCAGTGGGCTTTCTCCTACTGTTTGGGTTAACTATCCCATTGTCAAGTGAAGTAAAAATCTGAGGCAATATGGAATTAGATAAGTTGCTTCAGTGTTTTCACCACAATCTTCCTTCCAGCCCTAGTATTTTTTCTTCAGTTTTCTTGAAAAGTTGTCTTGCCCATGATCATAAGAACATATGTAAGATTACAGACAAGTTACTTAGGTTTAATAAAGCTTTTGAGGATGCAGAAAATTAATTCTCCCTAACTTATTACTTTCGGCCATAATTAAGACAAATGTAGCTCTCTATCATGATATGATGTGCTAAAACATTTTGCAGTTTTTAAAACAGCTTGATAATATTAAAGTTCTCTGAAATCCTTTAGAGAAGTAATTCTTTATTTTGTGTAGTCACCTGCAGTGGAATTTTTGTTTCATATCTAAAAGAGTTGAATATAAATACTCACATTTACTTCATTTCTCCTGTGTAGTCCTGGGGGAAATGAGATCTGTGTAAAGCTGAGCTCTTGCAAAGGCAGGAGAAAAGTACTCTTACACCTCTTCCATGTAAGTGAGCAAGGGTGGTCTTAATCTTCGCCACAAGATATTTTGGACTGATTTTTGGGCTCTGTGTCACTAAGCTTATGGAACTTCTAGCTTTTGGAGCATTCCAGAAGTAATGCTGGGAGTTAAATTTCCATAGTGAAAACCTCTGCTCAGGCAGGGATCAGCCTGTGCCTCATGGGAAGGGTGCAACAAGGCGCTGCTCAATCCTGTGTGAGGCAAGGGGGACTTGAGATTTAAGGGGTGTTCCACAGATTCTACAAAACTCTGTCCTTTTCTGTCTGCAGTGTCTGAAGTGGAGAGCACAAAAGGGAGTGGGGACTGCCTGCCCAAACTGAATTACCAGAACTCCAGCAATGACAAAGCCACTTCCAGCATCGTGCGGCTCAACGGTGCCATTGACAACACCGTGGCAGAGGGGAGCAGGGGTGAGTGCAGGGAAAATACACATCCATCCAATTTGTTACTAATGAGTTCTGAGTAGTGCTCCTAAATTCTGTTGTTCACTAAACTTGCAGTATTTCAGTGCTGTAGTAGCAGTGGCTGATGAAAAGTGGGGGAGGGAGTCTAGGTTGGAGTCAGCATGTGCTGTGTCAGGAAAATTCATGGCAATATTCTGTACTTCCAGAATTTTTCCTGTTTGTTCTGTTTTTTGCTGTAGTTAACTTCTGCTTACAAAACACCAACATCTTGGGTTTTTTCCTATAATCTCCAGCAGGTAATTAATTCCTTCAGGATGGACAAGGGGTTTCTTGCAGTAAAATTAAAAAGACACTTTCAGACATTTTCATGAGTCTTTAGTAATGTCAGTTCTGGTTATTATAATACTGTCAGCTATGCTTGAAATATTGTAATGTACTTTAAAGTCTGCATCTTTATGCTCTGGCAAAACAATGGAGATTTCTCTGACAATAATTCCTTTTGTTGGCTCTGTTTCTAAATCATTAAGTTAGAAAGTGATGCTTTTTTTGCTATTTTCTTAATACCAGTGCTATCCTTAGCTTTCAAGCCTTGTAGTAATGTCCCCAAAAGAGGGAATTAAATACAGCTGAGACTTGATCATGTCTCTCAAAATGCTCTTTAGGTTGTATGATTTTATTGCCTTTTAAGTGTTTTATTGTCTGTCCCTTCCTAAAAGTTATGACCATGGTCAGCTCAATATTTCAACCTCTAGCACAACACAGTGAATTCCATCTCTGTGTTGTAAGGTGTTGGAAAGATGAGACAAATTTGCATTCTTCTGTACTTCATTCAGTTTTCTTGTACAGCAACAAGTAAAGCACCTTGTTCCATTTGTTTTTCAGAGAATTCTGTAGGATTGCTGTTTACATCATCTTTTGAGGATGCCAATGAAGCAGAAGTTATAAAAAGTAAATCCTTAAGAAAGAGACATAAAAGTGCCGTGGAAGCTGACTTAAGGGAGATGCCATGGGAAAGCAGGAACAGGAACCTGAGCGGAGATGGCTTAGTGGGACTCATGATAAACAGAATCAACCAGGAAGCAAACCCTGGAGAAATAGTTGAAAAACTGGGAGCTGATGCCAAAATTCTCTCTAGTGCATTACAGAAAAGCATAAGGCCAAAAACTCTTAATATCAGATCTTCCTCTTTAGAGTCTAAAAGAGAAAGCCTGGAGAAGGAATCCAGTGATGAAGATGCAGCCTTTGATTGCAGTTTTACAGATAAAACAGAGTCTCCTGTTATCTTTGATCTGGAAGACCTGGATGGAGAACCTGAAACACCTACAGCAGTGAAAACTTCCAATGAAAAATCTAAAAAATTGCAAAGAAAGAGCAGCTTTCCAGTAAAGCCAGTTGAAAAAACAGATGTTGAAACTGGATTTGATCCATTGTCTCTGCTGGTTGCCGAGACAGAGCAGCAAAAGGAGGAAGAGGAGGAGGATGATGACAGAAGTGTCTCTACTCCATCTGCAAGAAGAGATTTAGCTGAAGAAATAGTCATGTACATGAACAACATGAGCAGCCCTTTGTCTAGTCGTGCCCCAAGCATTGAGCTGCAAAAACCCTTTGATGACAGAAATGCAAATAAAAGGAGCCCAACCATTGTCCAGCCTTGTAGGAGGTCCAGCCTTCCCCCAAACTCCCCAAGGCCACCCAGTCTTACCAAATCCAAAAGCTACCACACAAAACATGAAGAAAGGCCAAGGGACAGGCTTTGGTCTTCCCCAGCTTATTCCCCAAACAGCCTAGCCAAGGAGCAGGACACAACCAGTGCACTGACACTTGTGTCATCACCGTCCTTCAACTTGGACACGCTGCTGACTCCCAAGTTTGATGTTCTGAAAAGCAGCATGTTCTCTGCTGGAAAAGGGGTTGCAGAGAAAGCAAGCAAGTGGTACTCCAAATTTGCAATGTATGCTGCATCTGCAAAGGTAAGTGTTTATTAATAACTTATAAATTAAGGAAAAAACTTTGTAAAGGTTTAATTACTGACTCACCTGTGATGAATCCCTTGCATGACTGCGCACATTAAGTTGTTTTAATCATGTTTGATATACCAGAATCCTGATTTTAATATCCTGAATAAAACTTTAGTCTAGCTTGGGCCCTGAATATATTTAATGGGAGAACATAAGTGTGTTGATGCAACAAACACTGCTCTGGCTTCCCTCTTTAACCTAAAGAAAAGACACTTAAATAAACAAATACTGGTTTGAAGTCTTTATTGCTTTTATGAGTATGGGAAAAGCTGGTTGTATTGGTTGCCAGAATAATTTAAAGCTAGTTTTGATCTGAGGTCATTTGTTAGAATGTTATTTGCTGCTACCAATTCAAACTAAAATTACTTTTATTTCCAGTCCTTGGGAATGGAGAGAGACACTTGCCTTGTCCATCCTAATGTATTCCTGCAGCTGCTGCTAATTTACTGGGACAAAGAAGTCTGCTGCTTTTTTTGGGAAAAATTTTTGCTTTCCTTTCATTTTCTCACTGGAACTTCTTTTCTCAGGATCAAAATTCAGACCGAGCAAGTGTTTCATCTCTTGGAGCTCTGGACTCAGAATCTACTTCTCTCACTGATGAAGATGTCTGCAATGATTTTGAAAGTGCTTCTCCTCAGGAGAACACCACATCAGAAATTAAGGGAATTAGCATCAGCAAGACAAGCCTGGAAAGCTCAGCTTCCCATGACAGCTCAGCTAAGCAGTTTGACCAGTGTGGTAAGATACAGCTTCTGCATGGCATTCATCAAACTGAACAAAAACATTCCCGTTTGAAAAGTTGTTCTTTTATCATTTTCACTTTAGGATCACCCTAGTCATTAGTCCTTTTTGTGGAAGAAGTAAATTTTTCTTTTACTACCTGAAAACTCTTACTCAAATAGTCCTTTGAGTCCTTGAGTATTCATGTAAACACCTTAATTGTGTAAGTTGTACAGCTCCAGAAAACATCCATAAAAACATTATAATGGTAACTTCATTGGTCTGGTTCTATTTTCTAGAAGTAGTAAAAATACTTTTAAAAATCTGTTATATTCTAGAAGCCACAGTTGAAGCTGATTATCAGACAGACTGTGGATTTTTTTTTTCTAATCTGTGCTGGGTAATTGAGCATGACTGTATCACTTTCTGATGTCATTTGGGGTACAAACAGCACCTCTTGTCCTTCCCTAGTTTTTGTCCGCACAGAAGGTGTGGCTGTGAATTACTTAAAAATTGTTTCCAAGCTACCAACTCTTGTTAACAAACAAAAGTGAACATATGGAAATAGTTTGTTGGTAGCTTTTATTTTTGCCTTGGTTGGTGCTGGGCAGATGGCAGCCTCACACTCCACAGTTCTGTACCAGTATATCTCATTTGTTGCATCTTCCATCACACATTTTATTATAACTGCAGTATTGTTTGAGTAGAAAAACAGGGTGCTAAAAATGCATTTTCTGAGTAACTGGTACTTTGGGTTTCTTCTGTTAACAGGTTCTCTTTCCAAGTTCCCTTTACCTGACAAATCAGAGCTGGTGTCTTCCTGCAGCACCAGCAGTACCAGCGTGTTCCAGAACTATGCCATGGAGGTACAGGATGATTTACTGATTTAATTAATGGACTTGGAGCATGTGTCTTTAAATATGAATATTATCTGTATCTCCGAAGTTCAGAGCTCCAAACTAAAGCACTGAAAGACAGATGGATATTTCTGTCACAAAGTAGATTTAAATTCAAATCTTGCTCTAGAAAGGTCTTCCTTTCAGTCACATCTTTTGTTCCTTTAAGCTTGAGTTGTCAAGAGTTTGCTATTGGATGTAATTGAATTCAGGTATCTAAATCCCTTGTGGAGATAAATTTGTTCAAAGTGAAAATACCAAGTCTGAAGTAGCACTGGATGTTTAAAAGTACAGAAGAGAGAAGTGCCTATTTCTTGTTTCTTGGTGTAACTTCTAGTAAGATCACTTTTCTTTTCACTGCTTTGAGTGGCTCTTCATTATTTTCTCCCCCCCCCCCCCCCACTGCATTTAGGTTAATGACTGTTCATTTGCATCTTTTTATTCCCATTTTTATAATACTGACAGTCACTACAAAAGCGTGTTTAAACTCTAATCATAATTTATGGAGCTGCATAAATATCCCTTTACTTTTATGCTTGCAGATTACAGATAACATGTTATTGTTAATAGAAATATTATTAAACAGCTGGTTGATTTTAATCTGAGAAGCAGTAAGAGGATGAACTTGTATGCAAGTGGGAGGAATATTCATCAAAGGGCAAAGATTTTGGCTGTAGTTTTAAGTGCTGTGTGACACAAAAGTAGCTTTGGGAACATGTTCTAGTGGGTTCTGTTCCTGCCCTGTGCAGGTCCTCATCTCGAGCTGCTCTCGGTGTCGGACTTGTGACTGTTTGGTTCACGATGAAGAAATCATGGCAGGCTGGACAGCAGATGATTCAAATCTCAATACCACGTGTCCCTTCTGTGGCAATTTATTTCTGCCTTTTTTAAGCATAGAAATCCGAGATCTTCGGCGGCCTGGACGGTAATAACAATATTTGAATTTTCCTCAATTTTAAATGCTCATCTTGGGAAGTGCTTTTTGTTAGGGACTTAGGTTTTGGGTTTTTTTTTTTTGGATGATGTTAAGCTTTTGCTTTCCCTGCAGGTATTTTCTGAAGTCCAGCCCTTCTACAGAAAATATGCAGTTCCCATCCCTTTTCTCCAATCAGAGTGGGAAGTCCTGTAACACCACGGCCACTGTTGGCCTCACTACATCCCTGATGTCTGTCCAAGAAGATATCAATTCAAATAGGTAAATGTGCTTTTCCTGCCTAGAAATTCCTCAGCTTCTGTGTGCATATGCATGTATTTTAGTCAACTGAAATAAATTTGTTATATTCTTTGAAGAGGAGAGATTTGATTTGAGAGAGGATCTCTGTGCTGCCTCTGCCTTATCTCTCAGCTGGCCACATCATGCTTTCTCTGCCTGATATGCACCATTTCATCCCTAATATAAAAATTCATGTTGGTATTTGTAATTGTGCAAGTTTTATGAACTCTTCTGAGGATGTGTGCGTTCATTATCAGTGCAAGGGGGAGTAAAACTTGCACTGTAACATGAATGAATGTGGTGACTGACAAGGCAGAATTCAAACTGTCAGGTCCATTATTTCCAGTTTATTTCTGTCTGTCTGTGTACTTGTTGGAGCACTCAGAGTAAAACAAAAAGCTGAGGTTCTTTTTCCTTCTTTTTTTCCTCTACTCTAGCAAATCCAAGCAACATGACAATGTTTATGCCAGAAGTATCCAGATCCCCTCAGGAAGAAGACAAAATGCCTCTGGGTCAGAATGTACAAGTCACCCTGTAGCAAGGAGCATCAGTACTTTTGGTCCTTTGGAAGAAGATGAGAAGGAAAACCAGAAGATGAGCCATATCATTCCTACTGGTAGCCTGCCTGCTACTTTGCAAGGACCAACAGTGTGTAGTTTTTCTACCTTAAAAGTCATTTTTTCATGTTTGCCATAGATTAGAGATATGTGTAACAGCATGAACCTTCCTAAATTACAGTAAATGCTAGGTTGTATTATTTAAACTAATGCTAGTTATAGCTTTTAGGTGTTGGTGTGTGTCATAGGGAACAAAAGCATTTGTAAGACCTTGTAAAGACAGTTGCATTTATTACATTACTTACAATTAATGGCATTTTTTCTCTGTTCCTGCAGGATTCCTTGGGCCTGGAATGGCGCTTGCCTAGTCCTGATCCTATAACAGTTCCATACCTCAGTCCTCTCGTGGTATGGAAGGAGCTTGAAAGTTTACTTGAAAATGAAGGGGATCATGCAATAACAGTGGCAGACTTTGTAGATCATCACCCCATCGTGTTCTGGAATTTGGTGTGGTATTTCAGGCGCTTGGACTTGCCCAGCAACTTACCAGGATTAATACTTTCTTCTGAGCACTGCAATAAGAACTCCAAGGTATGGGATCTGATAGGAAACACTGACGTATGAGAAATGGCTGCTTTCCCATATAGGAAATCATTACATGATTCAGTAACTCTTGGAAATGTGTCTTGCACTATGCTGGGCCCAGTCCTGAATTGGTAAAGAATGTGTCAGCTGAGGGAAGATATTCAAAACTCTGGAACATGCACTCAGCAGTCCTTGTGGGGGGCCCGTGTTTAGCTCTTACTCATCCCACTGCAATTTGTGATCCTCGGTTTCAAGGAGGATAAGTTGCTCGTATTTGAGTAGCTAAGCAGTAGAAGGAGGAAGTTTAGATTTTAGGACTGTAGAAAATAGGCAACACACTCATTTGCCATGTCACTGATTATCTCACTAAGATCTAGCTTTCTGTATGTAGTTTTAATAGCAAAGCTTTTTACCGTGAGACCTAGAGATTTGAAGATACCTATTAAATACAGAACTCCTTTGTCATAACTTTGTAATAAAATGTTTTTGGGAATTCTCCTGTTCAGATTCCACGGAACTGTATGTCAGAGGACAGTAAATATGTCCTTATTCAGATGCTATGGGACAATATGAAATTGCATCAGGATCCAAGACAGCCTCTGTATATTCTGTGGAATGCTCAGAGTAAGTTTTGTTCTGTGTGGATTTTGGTGCTATTTTTTAAGAACAGTTTTCATTTTGAGCAACTGAAGCATGTGTGTTGAGAAAAGATGTCTTTGTGGATAGTTCACACGAGCTACAATACCGATTTTTGATCGTACTGCTTTTTGTCTTGCAGGTCAAAATCGCACTCTTTTGTTTGAGAGTGAGTGTTAAGTTTGGTGTTGCTATTCTCAGTTTGGGTGACTTGTTTTGGGAGGGAGGCTGGTTTCTGTGCTTAGCAGTAAACTGCTTGAACAAGTTTTAGTTTTCCAGCATTTCTGTTTCAAATCATTGACTGGTATTGCCAGCGGCTTTTTCTTCACTGGGATGGGAGGAATGAGAGGGAATACATTTCATTGATGCTGATCATCCATTTAGCTCATGTTCTTATTTTTAGAATTTGCTTACTCAGAGTTTTGTTGCTGGTATTGGATCACACACCTGAAAATAGCTCATGGCCATTGCATCTATTGAGTTTTCTTATGTGCTTTGTGTTCTACATCGATAATTTTTGACTTGATGTTTTATTCACTGCATATGTGTCAATATTTTCACAGATCCTGTAGCCTTTTTTTAACAACTCTGTACTTGCTACACAAAGAATCTGTTTATTCTTACAGCCTTTCTAATGTTTTTCAGCCCAGAAGTACCCAATGGTCCAGTTATTACAAAAAGATGATGACTCCTTTAACCAGGAGCTCTTGAGGAGTATGGTGAAAAGCATTAAGATGAATGATGTGTATGGACCAATGAGTCAGATACTGGAGAGGCTCAACAAGTGGCCACATATTAAAAGACAGAGGTAAGACCACCAGCATGCCTAGCTGGAGCAGAGTTGGGCAATAATCAGCTTAATAATGTGACTTATATTTTCTAAGTGTGTTTTTTAAGGAAAAAAAAACAGTGTTTTTCACCAGTGTTTTCAAAATTTATCACTCTGGTAAATTTTTTATGGTAACTTTCACAAACTTCATTTTTCCATGTTTTACTTCTTACTTTTTCTTCTCCCCCTCCCCTTTACAGCCACATCTTTTTCTTACCTCTGAGCAGTGGGAACTAGGGATTGTGTATATTTTGTTATTGAATGTTATTTATAAATTAGTAGGTGTTTTAAAATAAAAACCTTACACTTATTTCTAGGAATACAGAAAAGGAGCTAAGAAAGGTTATGTCTCATTTAGGCAGGGGTATTTTTCTATTAGCAGTGGAATTGGTGAACATTATTCCCGTGAATTTTCATTTCTTGCCTGGATTTACTGATTTATACCAGAATATACAACAGGCTTGTCAACAGCTGGAGCATTGACAAGGTGTTTATTTACTTGTCTGCCTGCTTTTTCAAGCTAATGTGAAAATGCAGAAAAGCCAATTCCCTGCCTGGTTAAATTTTGTGGAATTTGGTTGAGTGTTTAAGTGCGTGTTTCTCTCTGCATGCACTTGGTGCCACTTCCAGGGGACCTACCATGGGTGATGTCCATGTGTAAGGAATCCAGGGCATTCCCCAGAGCTCAGAAATGACAATATTTTGGAGGCACAATCAGGAGTTATGTTCAAAATGCCTGTTTTTTAATAAGTTGTCTTTAAATGCTTCAATCTATTTTTAATATTTTTTGTGCTGTATCAGTGCAGTGTATAAACTGGGGTTTTTACCATTTCAGGAGTCTATACAGAGAAATACTGTTTCTTTCACTTGTTGCCCTGGGAAGAGATAACATTGATATAGGTGAGTTCTGCCAACTATTCAAATGAGCACAGATGATGAATTTATGCAAACTTAGTTGTACAGCTTCCAGAAAAAAATAATCTGGAGATTAGATGTGTGCTACTCTGTGGTAAGTGCCAACTAAAGAGGACTTTAGAGATATTTTGTGCTGATAAATGCAGCTGTTGTGGCATTTGGGTGGTGTTTTTGAGCTTGCTATCTAAAGTTGTTTTTCCCTTGCTGCAGATGCTTTTGACAGAGAGTACAAAATGGCCTATGATCGTCTCACCGCTAATCAAGTGAAGAACACTCATAACTGCGACAGGCCACCCAGCACTGGAGTGATGGAATGCAGAAAGATTTTTGGAGAACCATATCTTTAAATGTACCTGGCTAAAGAGGTGATATCTATGACGTATCCCTGTGTAAAATAACCACTTCAGTCACAAGGAACATCTCAGTCTTCAGTGTTCAGGAACGTGCGTGCGATGGACTGTGGCAGGAGGCCTCGGGAAATTCGGCCTGGCTGCGGATGTGGAGATGGACAGAGAGCAAAATGGGCCAAATATTATTTCCCTGTCCCTTGTCCTTTCTGCAAATCGGTGTGTGGAGAGGCAGGTTCTAAACAAAATCAGTTCTCTGACTTGGGACAAAATATTACAGCTCCCTTAAAAAAAAAAAAGAAAAGATTAAGTAACAGGTGGACAGAAACAATGCACTGAAACTAATGTGAGCGAAGGAAATTCTTCAGAATCTATTGTTTACATAGAATATTCATGATGTTATGAAGAGCATACAAAGTTGTATTATACATATTTTAAATTGTTTATAGTAAGTTGATATTTTTTTAATTTTTTTAAATTACTGGAGTGAATTTTAAATGGACTTGCTGCAGAAGCAATACAGTGCTTATTTTTTTTGCAGTACACTGCTATTTATAGTAACTTGTCCAGTTACTTTTTGAAGAGTGATTTGTTTTTAAAGCAGAATAGAAAATGTTAACCTTCACCTAGACAGTACTGGAGATCCAGGATTTCTCTCATGCACACTTGGAAAACGTGTTACCACAGCAATCAGAAGGAAGGTATGGTAAATTTTGCAAAACTCTAACAAATACACTGATGTCTCTGCGAAACACTTCTGTAGAAATCTCCTCTTCCTCTCGTGTTCCCTTCCCTCCCCACTCCCCAGGAAAGGGAAACCACACTGAAGAGTCCTATGGATTGTGCTACGGAATCAGCCCATCTTAGCTGTTGGCATTTGTTAGTGTGGCCTCATTGCAGATGTGACCTGGAGCAAATGCCAGCCTGCAGTGAGTTCTCCGTGAACACGCAGCGCTCAGAGTCTCTGGCTGTGTTTGGAGCACTCAGTGCAGCACCACATAATGCCCATCCAAAGCTGCTAACTCAAGTACATCCAGCAAACTTGCTACAGGGAATTATAGGGAATGTAACTTACTGGGGCATATTGTGCATAATTAAACATACTTGGAATGTTCTGTCTCTATTTCACAGGCAAAACAACTTTTTGTTTTCTCTGAAGAAAACTGCTATATCAGTCCTTGTGGTGGAGTCATGGCTTTTGCCTCGTGTTTTCTTGTTCTAGACATTTAAAAAATGTTCTGTGCTCTGTCACATAGCAACTCCTCACCAGAAGGTAGGCTACAGGGAAAATATCAGAAGTCTTGCATGGAGGTGGGAAAACAGACATCGAAATGTATAAAACACCCTAAACAAATCATGCTTTAACAAATAGCTTTATTTTAAGTAATCTTAATGATTTTCCACTCCTAATTTTAGTTGTTGCTGTTATAATACTTCCAAATATTCAACTGTTACAATAGATTTTATATTGCAGTCTGCCTACCGGTAGGTGTTTTTAAAAAATCTTTAGTTTGCAAGTATAATAAACCAGCAATACTTGGGCAGAAAGGTGATAAACTTTAAAGCTCACATTTACTTTATTGAGTGAAATAGAGCGAGCCTTAGAGGCTTAAATGAAAAGTAATGCTGCTATGAAGCTCTGTAACCTCCTCGCAGACCTCTGTAAAGTTGTAAGAAGAAGCTGCCCTAAGAGGAAAGGATTTCAAACCTGTAGAGCTGCAGGTATGTGCTGATGATAATTGCAGGATGTAGTCTTGGATCTTGGATACAGCTTCCACTGGGTAATGCCTCTTCTCTAACGTGCTGCTAATTATGTAGCTGGCCTTTTTGAACGTATCTCCCCACCTGAGGTGGAGCTAGCAATGCTACACTTACAACATCTTTCCCATTTAATTTATTTTAACGATTTGTGATGCTCTTTTGTACTGCCACGCTTGTACAGTATCCTTGTGCATGAAATGAAGCTCCTTTTCTCACCCAAGTACAAGGTAGAGATATCCTCTTCATTCCTCTGAACTATTGTGAAATAAACAGGCTATTTTTGAACACATTCCCTGTAAGTACCCCTTAGTGTGCATGGCTGCTCTGCTGTGTGCAGTAGGAATGCTGCATTACCATGGAAATCTTGCCTCCAGTAGTTGCTGTACTTAAGCTCATAGCTGGGCGTGCTGTGGGAAGGTCGCGTTCCCAGCTCCCTGCAGTTCTGTTTCCCATTTGCCACTGGGGCAGCCACTGTTCTATAGGATCTTCAAGCCATGAAAGGAGAGAGAGCAAGTGCTTTTTCCAGAGCTGCCGTGGGGTGTTAGAGGGGCTGAGCTATGACCCAGCTTCCCACTCCTGTTCCGGGGTGGCCGAAGAGCCGAGCCCGGTCCCCATCCCCACGGCGCAGGTGTGGGGGCAACGCTGTCACACGTGGCCCTTCCTCCATCCCAGTCCCAGCCTCCTTGTAAGGACTTCCAACTGCCTTCAGACTTATAAACCAACCAGTTTTACTTCTTTCCAACATCCCCCAGCACTGTCAGGGAGTGGATACTGCCCTGGGAGCAGGGCTGTCCGTGCAGCCTTCACACAGTCCCTGTGTCCTGCATCCCCGGCGTGGCTCTCCCGAAGCGTTGCCAATGTTAATTTGGTGTGCTTTTAAATTACCCTATCATGTAGTAGCTCATCAAGTGAAATCATTACACTTAATGAATTGTTTTATAAAGTCTGTTGCAAGTCAGTCCACTGTAGAAATATATAAAAACAGCGTCAGAATAACAACATACTGTAAGTGGGAAATTTCCCTCATTTGAGTCACAATGTTCCAAACATATCCTGAGGTTGATAATTTTTAGAGCATCATACAATTCAGTGCTGAAACAGTTTTCAAATCTCACTTTCGTTATTAGAAAAGCAATTTGACTATATTTTCCAATACCAAAAAGATGAATAAATAAAATATTTGAGACATATTTTCAATTTAAAATTTTGTACGAACTGAATTTTCTCCTTTTGGGTACTAAATAAGGCTTATGTCCAAAACCTGAAACAAAGGTTTTACATTTGCAGTGCAATATATATTTTGCTTTACTTATGGTTCCACTGGAATAATTATTGGAGATTAAATACTGAAATGTGAATAGAAATTGTGCTGTTTCTCTGACAGTGCTGTGTCCCATTTGAGAAGGCTTGCTGTTGGTACAGTTACAGCCTGATGAATTTGACTTCCACTGGCAAATTAAATGATTTGTATCCCAAGAAAGAGAATTCCTGCATGTAAAATTTTAGTGTAACAAATGGGAGATGCAAATAGTAATAATAGAGAGGGGTATTTCTGGATATTATCTCACTGGGATTTAAAAATGGTACTTTGTTAGTCTGCAAGCAGCACTTTTTAAATGAATGGTTGTAGATTTGTAAATATGTAATGTTTAAATTTTATTTACCAAAAACCAGTATGTTGGATGTTTGCTTTGGTTTGTAGTTCCTTTAAAATATGCAAAGTCAATGTTCACAATGTTAAGGTTTTTTTCTGTCTCATCCAAAAAAAAAGTTTTACAGTGAGTCAATAAAAAGCTTAAAATCTTTCTGGTTATTTTCATTAACATTTTATTAGCTTGATTAGAGTGACAGAAATGTCTGCAACTCTTAACCACGTTGTGTGCTCCCATGAGGTGTTAACAGTAAACCTCTCAGGTTTGGTGATGTCAGTGGCATGTTTTCATCTTGTCTATGTAGAAGTCAGTGTTAACAAGAGGAATTAGTGCTGGTTAAATAATCTGTACCTGTCAGAGATTAGTGTCAGGATGAAAACAAACCCCCAGCATTCAACTTCTTGTTGTATTTGATTCCTGGCTTTAGTTTTGATTAGAGGCAATGTGCTGTTCTAACCCCTGAGCCTTTTAGTCTTTTGGCAGCAAGATGTAAACCAGGTGACATCACAGCTGTACCAGTGGCACTTCACAGGAATTTTAGGCACTTCATTGCAAGATCTGGTACAGATCTGAAAGGAGCTCCATGCAGTTTGAGGGAGTTCTCTGCTGAGCTGCAGACTGTGTCCACACAGGGATTTTAGGCAGAGCACTTCCATAAAGGCCCAGCCACATCAGTCTGATTCTTCTCCTATTGAAGTAAAATTCATTGATTTCAGGGAGTTTGAGCAGTTCACTGACTAATTTAAAGCATGTTCCTGAAAATTTCCTATATTGAGTAAATATTATGTGGTGAAAATCAGCTCCTTTAACTTGAGAGGATCAGCCATAGTGAAAATTTGATGCATCTAAATTCTATCAGCCTTTCCACAAGTGCCTAAGTGTGTGCTGGTCATTTAATACTGTTCTGATCCTAAAGAAAAACAGTAGAGGCTGACACACCAGTTAAGATTGATTTATTTTTTAGCATGTTAAAGGTACCTTATTTTCAGTAAGTTTGTTACAATTCTGGTTGCTTTTTTTTCAGTAGAACAACTGCTACCTCAACCCGCTTTTGATGTTGCTGGATCCTCACTAACATCTTGGAGTGTCCACATGTCATACAGATACTGGGCAGGATATTATCTTGTCCTCTAACATCACACTGATGATCAGAAACACAAAGTAAAGAGCAAACATGGTGAGCCCCAGTAATTTGTTCATTTTCCATTTACAGACAGCAATAGAGAGAATCACAAACAGGAGCATGAGGAAAAGGAGAACAATTGCACAAAACAAACCATTGCTGCTGACTGCCACAGGGCTGAGGCCATTGAAGATAGAAAAAAGGAACCAGGGAACTGGCAGGCTGCAAGGAAGGGAAAAGTAATTGAAATAAATGTTTTAAGGCAGTTCATTATCTGCATCATAACTAAGCAATTTTTTCCAAACTGTTACAGGGGAAAAATGCATTATTGTATTCAATATAGCTCAACATAAATCTAAACTGGATGTTTTTCCTGTCAAAACTGCATTTGGATAATGCTTGCGCTATCATAATGCAATCCAAGAGTAAAATGGTTTGGAAATAATACCTAAGAATTAAGTGCCTTGGTGAGCTGTAATAAAGAAATGTCCTGATGGTTTAGGATGGGAGATCCAGGCACTGATACTGACCTTCCCCAGGAGCTGAATGTCTCTGAGTGACCAAATAAGGCTGCTGCCTGTATAGCTTGGACATTAGCCAAAGAGGTCTTGCATTTTTGTCTTGAAAAATTGGTAATTTTGTTTTGATTGGTGATTTTGTGAATTGGGTGAAGACAGTGGGCTGAGTTATAACAGTTTGTCTTTCCTGGCTGGGTTTGGATTGGGGTTGGGTTTCTTCAAAAGGAACTGGTTGCTCAGCTGCCCTTGACTTAACTACAGCTAAAATGAAATTAACTGAGGCATGTTTGGTGTCAAACCAGGTGACTTTGTGTTTCAGCAGAAATGCAGCTCTTAGCATGGCCCTGGTACTCACCCAACAGTGATGTCAAAGATGTTGCTGCCCACGGAGCTGGACACAGCCATGTCCCCCAAGCCCTTCCGGGCCACAATGACACTGGTGATGAGGTCAGGGATGGACGTGCCTGCTGCCAGTATGGTTAGCCCCATAATTTCCTCTGATATCCCAATTGTTTCACCAACCTAATCAACACAACGTTGGGTAGGGCTGTTAGCAGTGGAACATGGAGTGTCATTACTCTGTGCAGTGTTAGGGTTTGTGCCATATTTGAGTTAAAGTATTCCAAGTCCTATAAACTGTCCTATAAACTAAAAAGGGCAGCATTTTCCTGCTTTATAGGATTAATAAGTTCCATTTTACTGTTTGTTGATTCTGGATTTGCTCTGTAGTGGAGGAAATCTGACCACATTGATGCCAGCACTGAGCCAAGGTCAAGTCAGCTACAGCACAGTTTTCCTGTCCTCAGTCCTCCCCTTCTGGATGTTGTCTACCTTTGCAAATTTAACATCAGCTGTGCAAGATCTAAGGGCCTTTGGAGATGACAGTCCTTGGATTTATGGCATGATCAGATTACTGTGCATGTGCAATATATCACTCAATACAGACTGGGGGGCTGTTCCTACAAGGTGGAAATATTATTTCCCAGAATACCAGGTGAACATTAAGATGGGGGAGGGAAGAACATTTAGCAGCTTCCAGAATCAGAACCTATATTTTCCTAGAATTTTAATTAGGTAATGGATAATTATGTTCTGCACAGAAACATCCGTTAATGAAAAGTCAGAATTAAGATAAATCTTGATGGTGCTTTTCCTTTCACTGATGCACAAACTCCCTTGGAAGCTCTCAGAAATGAATGAATCTTTGTCAAATCAAAAAAAAAAAAAGAAATCAAAAATTCCCTTTTGGGTTCTAACAAAATAAAGTTTCTACTGTTGTGATGGATGACTGCAGCTGTAATTCATCAGGTAAAATGCCACAGTAACACTGTCCCCACTCTCCATTTACTTGTTATGGAATGGGGATTTGCAGAAAGAACAAAACCTCTCACCTGGTGAGCCCACCACACCATGAGATAAGAGAATGCAGCAATCCAGAGGATGGATCCAAAAAATGTGATGACAAAGAATTTTTTTGATTCCTGTTGAAATCAAGTTTGAAAAGAAAAAAAAGAAGTTTCAGGGAAGTTAATAGCCCCCATTGAAAACTATTCACCTGAAACACTTCACTGCAATTGATTGCTTTAACTTGGACCCTGGTCTGTTTGCTGTTTCTCAGCTTGATTAGGTGACCTGTAGTTGCTAGAATTGTGGTTTATTAAATTAAGTCTCTGGAATGACATTACACTGCAGCTAGGGCTCCTGTCCCACCCCTGCAGCAGTAACAGCCCTTCAACTATGCAGAGACTGCAGACATGGAAAAATGGACCCAGGGACTCTGGCCCAGAGGAAATCTATAGCTCAGTTAATGACTCCAGGAGCAGAAGGAAGGTGGATGCTTACCGAGTTTCTGACATCAGGCAGAGTGCTCCAGAGAGGAAAGACAATGGGAAAGAGGAAAAGGTAAATTGCTTGTTTTGTCCTTGATTCTGGCCATTCCAGAGATAAGGGCTCATCATTTTCATCACCCTCTGTGCTGTCACTGTCGCTGTCCTCCTGGCTCTCAGAGCTGCTGTCGTCTGAGGTGTCACTGCTTGACAGGGGCTGTACCTCAGAATAAAAAATCAAAAAGCCAATATATTTTCACACTAACAAGGAGATGCAGTTACTCACTGTGGCCTCACCTGAGCAGAGCTCACATTTGTAACCTGCTGAGGGCAGCCACAGCTCTTGTGGGACAGGACCCAGGCACCCCCCAACCCAGCAGCTGTGTATTGTTAACTAATGGGCCACCTTTTAGAAACAAATTAAATATTTCATGTCCTTGAAAAAAATTTTTTTTTCATTGGAACTGCCAAATAACATCACCCAAAAGGGATTCAGGGAGCAAAACAGAAGAGTCTGCTGGTGAGCACAGGACAGGCATGTACTCTTATGTCCCCTTACCCTGGAGTACCCTCAGCAGAGTCACTTGAGGGGATGATACTATCTAGTATCACTTGGTGTCATAATTTGGACCCAATTTGTGTTTGTAAGCCAAAGTGTTTCAGCCAGCATCTTAGATTACTACACACAGAGCCTATTTATAGAGGCCAGTGACATGGGTTGGGTCCTGTCCCAACAGCTCTGGAGAGGGAAGAAGGAAAGTACATGGGAAGGTCAGCCTGGGTGGGCACTGAGTGCCTGTGCTCCTGATTTTGATACCTGTCCATCCTGTGGCACATCGGCCTTCTGTGTGTCTTTGCTGGGCTCAGAGCCACTGGCAGGAGTTACCTGGACGCTGCTGGGTGCTTTCTTTCCCTCTTCTGCAAAAGCAATAAGAAGGAATGCTGGTTTCAGTCATCCTGGGGGGGTGGCCACCATATCAGGGCATCACATTCCCTGTGACCACCAGGGTCTGAGCTCCCTACCACAGTGGTGGCATTTCAGGTTAAGTACCCTCAGATTGCTTTGGTTTGTTGTGTGTCCTCCCTGACTGCTGTGATTATGTTTGGTAAATCTGGGCAGAATTTGGCCCACCTGGAATAGAATGAGACCTTGGTGCTCCTCTGACCTTCCATACAGAACTGTAAGGAGCAGGGAAATGCTAATTACCTCATCTACAGCTGATGGGCATTTCTTGGTTTCTTTCTGGATTCTGAAGATTGTGTTAAAACCATCCTGAAAACCCAGAAAGGATGTGAAGCTTTGCTTCTCAGGTTCCCCCCCAGCTCCCCCCTCCCTCTGTAGAGCACAGCATTCTCCAGGGACCTGATACTCTTCAAGGCTTCTGAGAAATGACCAGGATGTGCTGCCAGACTTTAATCCCTGATCGTTCAGTGGGTATTCAAAAGCAAATAGGAAAGTGCTGACACGTACAAAGAAATAACTGCAATGTCCTGCTGTTCCTGCACTAACCTGCATAGCCAAGAGGAACACGGAAACCTCCGTGGGAACAGAGCAGAAATATGGATTACACAGAGCAGGGATGAGGGGGTGAAGTCAGTCTGGTATTTATAGCATGCACCAAGAATTTACTTGGGTTTTAAACAGTGCTTTACTCAAGTTTGGGCTCATTCACCTCCATGAGGTGCTCAGGTGCCTGGGTTGTGTGGAGCTGGGACCTTCCACACCAAAGTTTCTTGGTGTTCAAAATCTTCAGCCTTGCTGGCAGCACAAATCTGTGTTGTAGCACAGGTCAGCTCCAGCTCCAAGGCAGCCTTTGTGTCAGGAGTGACTGACAGAGGGTAGATCTAGATTAAAGGTTAGATAAGAAATGCTTCCATGTGAGGATGGGCAGGCCCCAGCACAGGTTGCCCAGAGAAGCTGTGGCTGCTCCATCCCTGGAAGTGTCCAAGGCCAGGTTGGACAGAGCTTGGAGCACCCTGGGATGGTGGAAGGTGTCCCTGCCCATGGCAGGAGATGGAATGGGATGGTCTCTTAGGTTCCTTCCAGCCCAAACCATTGTACAATTCTGTGATTCTATTAAAGGAAGGGTGCACAGGTCCTTGGAATTGATACAGACACAGTGTAGATTATTCCCTCTGGAGGATCTTCTGTGCCCTTCTGCAAGCATATGAAGGTACTTTCTTTTAACAAACACTTCATTTGCAGAGTCTGCCAAAGAACAGCAGCACCAAATTGCTGTCTTCTGTGCCCTCATTTCCCTCCTGCACTGTTCCATGGCCATTTCCAGTCCATCCTTGCAGCTCTCCCTGCCCTGCCTCACTAACAGCTCCCCTGGAGATGGCTGCTTCTGCCCGTGTGCATCGATCGATTCCTGCTGCATTGTTAGAGCAGCCATCTGTGCCCAGAAACAGCACAAAATTTGTGTTACACCCCAGAGTTTCCTTGCCTGCCCTTGGGCTTTGTGTGCTGGGAAGGTGAGAGCTTGCAGTGCAAAACAAGGCAAACAGTGCTGGCTCTTCCTGCACTCACCTGGCTGGGAGCCTTGTCCTTCCAGGGTCTCAGCCTTGGCCTTGGTCACGTTGCTCAGGATGTCAACCCTGTCTTTAAATTTGGCTGTGGGTGAGAAGGACACGATCATCAGGGGCTGTCACTGCAAAGCCCCCCTGGACCTGCCTCCCCCAACACACACAGGCTCTTGCCCCCTTCCTCCTGCAGGTGCTGCAGCCAGAGCTGTCCCAGGGGTTGTTCTAGCTGTGACCTCAGGTTTTAGCTGCTGCTAGTTGGTCATAGCTGTTGTATTTAACTGCTCAGTGCTACAGCAATCACACCAGCAATTTGACATAGAACTATTTAAAGAGAATCTAGAGTGATGCTTAAAGTTTTAGCTTTTATATTTTCTAGATTCTGTACTGCATTAGTATATAGCTCTGAACTTCATACAGAGTGTTAGCAAGTTCTCCTCACAGTTCAGTCACACAAAACAATCCTTTTCCAGCCCCAGAACCAAGGACAGCATTGCAGCTTCAGGCCCAAAAATACAAACAGCAGCGAACTGAGGAGAGCAATCTGGGAGGATGGGACTGCATAACCTGGAGCTGGAATTGGGTAATTAGGCCCAATATGGAAATGGACCAAAACTTATACAAGTGTGAAAATGTGTGACCTGCTGTCCATCTTGGGTGTAGCCTCAGCCAGGCTCCTGTACTGCCCACAGTGTATCCTTTGATGGCCTTGTAATAAATACCTACTTTATTCCTGTAACACTGTCTAGCCTCTGTTCTAGCTAGCCTCTCAAGGCATCAAGAGGAATGAGAAATCCTTTTCAGGTCAGTAATACAAAGGATACTTTGTAGGAAGAAAATGCAGAAAGAACAGAGGGGGAGTTTCAGTGCAATATCATCTTGTTCGCAATGGACTATTGATTTTTTCTAGGCTAGATTATGAGCAAACTAAAAATGACACCTTCTTCCTGCCATGTTGTGGCTGTTGAAAAGGCTTTTAGGGTGCTGCTTACAGCCTGGGGACCTGATGGGAATGGAAAATAAACACCTTTTATGTTCCAGTTCCCTGGAAAATGATTGATTTTTCTAAGTATACACAAGTGTCTCCTTCTGGAGCTGTTCTAAATTCCTGGTATCCAGGTTCAGCATGGCTCAGGCTGTCTGAGAGATGTTCTTCACCAGCACAGGTCTGGTGCTCTATTTCTGGGACTGCTGAGAGCTTCTTCCACTGTGAACCAAGCTCTGCCTTACTCAGCTGAGCTGCTTTTTTACTGGTTTTCAGTGAACTGTGGAACTGTGTGTCTCTATAGTTGTTTTTTACTCAAATATCTTACTGCTGACTCTCAGTGAAAGTGAACGAGAACGGGCTCAAAGAAAAGCCCCATTTTGCTCTAATCTATATCCTCTGTTGAGCTGCACACCCAGTGACTGAGGGTCACTGGGTTTGCACATGGGCAGTAGCCACAAGAATTGGCCAATGCTGTGTTTGCCTTGTGTGCAGGGCTGTAAAATAATTTTCTCTGAAAGTTTTATCACACTGATTTAATCTACTGTGTTGTTGACTATGCACCCAGAAGGTGCAGTTGTCATATCGCCTCAAGGGCAGGGCCCTGCCATTTTATTAATCACAGTGACACTGAGATAATGGAAATAGCATGTCCAGCCATGTGGGCAGGACTATTGTTCTGAGCTGAACCTTGTAAAAATCAGAAAATTCTGCTGTATATCAAATAACTGGGCCCAGCCTAGACAGGAAGACCTCAGGGGACAAGTCCTATTCTGGTGAGATTCCTGCTTCTGTCTGACAGAAACACCTTTCACCAGCTGGGATTTCCACTGGGCACTGGTATGGCTGGACTGAGATGAAACCATCATGGAGTACCAGAATGGTTTGGGTTGGAAGGGACCTTAAAGGCCATCCAGTCCTACCCCTCTGCCATGGGCAGGGACACCTTCCACTATCCCAGGCTGCTCCAAGCCCCATCTATCCTGGCCTTGGACACTTCCAGGGATCCAGGGGCAGCCACAGCTGCTCTGGGCACGCTGTGCCAGGACCTCACCACCTTTGCAGGTAAGAATTTCTAATCTAAATTATCTTTTCCTCTCCTATGAAAGGCTGGCTGGGACTCAAGAGCCTGACTCTTCCATGCTCCTTGTCAATACTGAAGGTCACTGGAGAGGATGTGAAGTGTTGGCTTCCTTCCCCCTGTGCTCGTGCACAAGCACATCCCTCAGTGCAGGGGTGACCTTTTGCTCCCAGTCTCCTCTAAGCACCGGGCAATGCATCCTTCTGTTTGGCTTTTCTCTGAAGCTGCTGCAGAAGCTCCTGTCAGCAGGGTCAGGGCGGTCAGGCTCAGCCTGAGATTATGGAAATTCAAGCTCCTGGCTCGCTGCCCTCAGCCAGGCCCCAGGCTGGGAGCGCCGGGTGGCGCCCGGGAGAATCTCTGTCAGGATTAACAGATTAGGCCCAGGCCAGTATCCAGTTCTCATGAGATCAGCCTCGTTTAAAAGGGTGGTAATTCCTCTGATACACAATTCCTTCAGGAGGGACTGAGATTGGAGGCAGAGCTGGCTGTAAACTGGCCAGTTCTGCAGGTCAGCACAGGGAGGAAGGATGTCTGTGGGCTCAGTCCAGGCTGTGCCGGATCAGCTGTGCAGAGCAGTGTCCCTCTCAGTCCCCGGGGGCATTCACTGCTGGCAACTCTGTCCCCAGGGCTGAGAGCCCATCACACAGGACATGTCTGTGTCCAGCGGCCCTGAGATGCTCTCCAGGAGAATTCTTGTCCAATGAATTGACAGCATCCAGAATGGACTTCAGGTGGCAACTGAGCTTCTACCTTGAATTTGGCTCTTACATTTAATTCACTCTTTGGCTCTAATATCCACTCTTAACAGGATTGACAACACAATCAGCAGGGAGGATTTTGTCTTTACAGTTGGCATGAACCTGAAGGATTTGGAGATTCTGCTATATAAAAGTAGAAGTATAAAGAAAAAGTCTTGTGATTCCTTTTTCCCCTCTGGATCTGGAATGCTAATGAAGCAAGGAGAAGCTGTAGCTGCCTTCAGCCTTCTCCAGCCCGCAACAGTGCCCAGTGCTCTGGTCTAATTTCCAAAATCATTACCTTGTTAACTGGGGCATAGTGAGGGCAGGCAGCTCTGACAACCTCTCTGCTGGAGCCTTTTGCTCCATTCAAAAAGAAATGTAGGCTTTCTGCTTTGTTCCTTGCGTGACTAGAGTTTAAAGAGTCTGGTGGTAATGCTAGAGGTTCAGAAATGAGAGGGTTCCTGAGCATTTCCAAAATCCCTGCTGCCTTTACTCCCCCAACAGTTCCCTCTGGTGTCTAATGGGATGATCTGGAAAAGATCTCATGCTCTTCTACTCATTTTCACAGGAAGTGGGGAAAAGGACAAAAGAACAAACTTGCTAGAAATTCCTAATTTAAAAAAGGCACATTGAAGGCAAAAAGTTCTATCGAAAATATAATTCAGGATGCCATATAAATATTAGAACTTCTAAAGTAAATACGTAGTCTCTCTAAGATTTAAGTAATGATACCTTCCTAACACAAAAAGAAATAACCCCACATTCTGAACTCAATCCACTCTTCAAAAGAGAAATTTTGTTTCACACAAGGGGTGTTGCAGCTTTGTGTTTCACACTTCTTCTGCATTTCCAAGACCTCTGCCTCTGAAATTTGGGGTTGGAGGCCCAGTGCTGGCAGCTTTTCTGTGTTTTGGACCTTGCTGCCCTGAAACCACTTCTGTGCTGCCCAAATAAAAAGTGAGGGCAGCCAAAAGAAGGAAACCCTACAGAATCCTGATTGCAGCAGGTTCAGTGAGGAACTGCTGAGCAATTGTTTGCTACCTTTTCCTTCTGTTGAGTGTTCATTTCCACAGCCTGTAAGTGCTGATGCTACAGGCCTTGGCAAGAAGGAACAAGGGCCCTTGAGGAAAGATAAATTGCTTTGGGATCATCTTTTATGTGGCAGCCTAATTACAGAAATGTGCCTGGTACAGGGAGAGCTGCACCCACAGCAAAAGGAGGGATGGTGTTGGTGATCCATGGGAAGCAGGCACAGCTGTCCCCAGGGTCCACAGGGCTGCAGGGCTGTTAACACAGGACTAGGAACTATTAACAGAACGTAAGTCCTCATATGCCTTGCAGGTTCAAATCCTTTTCCAGATCCTTCCTTGGGACGTCATTCTATCTCTTTGGCCAAGCTCCTCAAGGCACTTAGGTTTCTCCGTCTATGCATAAATTCCTTTTCTCCAAACTCTCTTTTCTTTAGGTAGGAAGTTATCAGATTAAGGAGTATCTCCTACAAGACACACAGGATTGGGTATATTGGCTCCTTGATTTTTGAGTGCTGAGCTGTTGTAATACCAGTAATTTTATTGTTCTATTTCACAAGGTGGTGTCTCTTTTCTCACAGCCTTGAGTGGAGCAGGCACGTACCTGGGGCAGAGGTTTTGCCATTAACTCAGCGGTGTTATTACAGTAAAGGCTCTGGTTTATAGAACCCTTCTGGAGAGGCTGTTGCAGCCCATCCCCGCTCGGTCCCTGCGGTATCAGACGCAGATACACACGGTCACACTCCCATCTAGTGGTTGCCGCACACACACGAGAGCTCACATCCTGCCGGGCCGCCGGCGTAGGTCGGATATCAGGAAAAATTTCTGCGCCCCAAGGGTTCTCAAGCCCTGGCACAGGGAGCCACCATCCCCGGAGGGATTTAAAGCATGTGTAGATGGGGCACTTGGGGACACGTGGCCTTGGCAGTGCTGGGGGAACAGTCGGGCTTGATGATCTTGAAGGTCTTTTTCAACCTAAATTGTTCTGTGATTCTCTGTAATGAGTAGGGAAGTTCACTTTGAGAGAAAGTCCAAACTGGTCCCCTGGTCCTGTTTATTCCACAAGGCCTGAGAGCAGCAGCCTCTTGAGCAAGGCAAGTGGAAAGCTCCCAGCAGCCTGTTCTGGGCTGAACTGGCTAGGGTTCTCCTTGGCCTAGGCTGCCAACCTCAGCCCCCCGCAACTCTCCTGCTGAAGGGTCCCAGAGTTTCACCAGGGCACCAGCCTGGACCAGAAAGCCAAACTTGTGGTGGGCAGACTCTACACAGACACATTTAGAGGTGTGGGAAGGATGAAAAGGTGCTGAAGGTCTCTGAGTGGCAGCAGCCCCTCAATGCTGGCACTTTCTGATGCTCAAGGCAATGGCACATCCTCTTGGAAGGTTTTGGGTCTATCCTGCTGCTGTTGATAAAACCTTTTGGAGGCACTGGAGGCAAGGAACAAACCCTGATGAGTCTGGCTCTTGTTAGGCTACTGTTGATAACACATTGGGTGCCTTCACTGGAATCAATCAAAGCAGACACTGATGTGCCTTCCTGTCCTCCTCCAGCCTCCTTTGTTCCCTCGATCAGTTTGTACAGCTGGGATTCTGATCTGAAGAGTCCTCTTTGTAACCTCTGTGAGGGACACAAGAGGTGTTGATCTGCTTAGCTTCAATCTCTCTTTGAATGGGCAGCAGATAATCTCTTTAGAACAAGTAGGGCAGTGGAGGGGTGGGGCATATGCTGAGCAAGGAAGAAAAATCTTAAAACCCTTTTTTTTATGTGCCT
This sequence comes from Motacilla alba alba, assembly GCF_015832195.1. Lineage (NCBI taxonomy): Eukaryota > Metazoa > Chordata > Aves > Passeriformes > Motacillidae > Motacilla > Motacilla alba. The sequence goes on along the minus strand of NC_052025.1, from coordinate 18,422,257 downwards.
CACTATTTCTTTGAAAATAAACCTCCACAGTGTGACTGGATTAATGTTAATATAAAGCAACACATTAAAAAGCTGTGTACAAAGACCCTGGTCTGTCTGGAGATGAGGCTTCTCTGCAACCTGGGCAGTTTAAAAGAGGTCTTGGACCTGAGCTGGTCATTCCCTGGCCCTGGGGAGCCATCCATTGCCTGCGCAGGGCTGTGGGCACACTTTGCCATGGCAGTGATGACTGGTGGGCTTTCAGAGGTGTCAGCCTGAATCGCACAGAATTGGCCTCACCATCATGATTAGAATCTCAGCTGGGATTTTAACCACTGTCAAAAAGAGAATTCCTCAAGGGTTTTAACCTCTTTTTGTGCTGCTCTTTCGGGGCTGGGATGAGGTCTGAGCTAAGAGGAAGATGGGACACGCTATGGGACAGGGGAAGCCTGTAACTCATGTTTGCTGCCACTGCAGTCAGAGAGACAGCAGAGATGGGGAATGTCGCCACTTCCAGGGACCCCAGCAGCAGCTGCCACCACAGCAGTAACCAGTCTGGCACAAGGAAAGTAGATATGGCAGGACCAAAACATGAGGCGTTTGTCCTTGCCAGCCACGCGATCGGAAGGGGCACATCCCACTGTCACAGAGCTCCCTGCACTTGACACCATCTGTGATACTCAGCTGCACCCCAAGGGTGAGTTACTGACCCCAAAATACTGATTGTATTCCTAGTGAAACCACTCAGGGCTGTGAACCCAAGGCCCTCTGGTGTGGAGCATCCACTCACCTTCTGCCAGGGGGTCCAGGGTGTGGATCATGAGCTGGACGATGGTGCCGCGCATCTGAGAGTTGTGCAGGGAGGCCGAGCTGCTGCCCCGCTGCAGGGCTGGCCCAGGCTGTGGGAAGGCACAAAACCACTCAGTTCCAGCTTCTTTGTCCTCTACGTCAGACAAGGCCTCTCCAGGCCATGGGGCAGCAATTCAACAGCAGCAGAGGAATCGGTGTTCAGTGTTTGCTACGGGAAAGGACAGACCCCGCCAGCTGCTGCTATGACAGCCCAGGAAGAAATTTGGCCACGAAACCAGGTAAGAAGAGTCACTGTCTGAATTTCTATATGACTGTTTTATAGCAGAGAATGAGCAGCACTCTTCTAGTTAAAACACCTGGGAAGCTTGAGCTGTCTCTTAAATTTATATAAAGTCCTTAAAGGACAGGAGTCAGCCCGGTGTCCCCTTAAGCAAATTGGCCATTGTGCCTGATATGATACAGGCTTTGGTCCAGGTTTCTTGACACAGGAGTTGACGCTTTTATTTATGACCTGACATGGGGAGAGATTCAAAATACCATGAGTTCAGATCCCTGTAAAGTTGCTTAGACCTACCTGCAGCTTCCTCACATCTGGTGGCTTCATTGTTCCATCATCTACAACTGCCCTGCTTGTCTGCAAGCAATGAAGAACAGAAATGACCAATCACCTCTGCTGCTTCATGATCTACTGATCCTTCAGGCTGCTGCTCGTGAGGAAGTGGCACAGCTGACACAAATGTCCATGGATGTTACTGAAAGAGCCGAAGCCATGAACCTCCTCAACCCATTGGCTTAGAAAAACAGGATTCTACCTAAAGCCTCCCAGAGAAGATGCAGGCATCTGGGGGCAGACTCACAACTGATTCCTGCAGCTACAAACAGACCCACACTTCACCCCCAAACATCTGTATCCTTACTCATTTTCCAGAAGAGTGAAGGTTCAAAGGCAGATTTTTTTTTACAGTGATTAGCATTACTTTCCATCATTTATAATTTCTGTGATTAATTTTTCCCAAGGGATAGGTTCAGCGGCTCTCTGTCATGCTACTAAACATTAGGAAGAGTTCTCTGTAAACTTCAAGTGCAGGGCTGGATTCAATCTGTGATGCTTGGTGATGTCCACAGTGATGTGTGTGTGTCACTGCAGTTTCTTGCACACGTATCCCACTGGAATGTAACCCAGGAGCTTTCAGGACTCCCAGCTGTGAGCACTGGCTGAACAACAAACCAGGAGTAGGAAAGAGAAGCAGTTTCTCGATTCTGCACCACTTCATCTATCCTCACTCTCCTTATCTGCTTCCTTCCTTTTCTTAAATGATGTGGAGTGCCAGGATCAGAAGGCAAAGCATGCTTGAGGGCCAGGGACACATCTGACTAGCAGAGCAGTCAGATGCAGTGCCAGGGGACAGTTTGAAATCTGCTGGCATGGAAGTGGGTTTGGGCACTTTGTTGCCAAATGCTGCCCAGGAGAGCAGGCGGTAGTTGCTAAAGCTGCCAGATGCCTTTCTGTGCTGCTGATCAGGTAAAGAGTCAGCATCCCAGCAACACATCTGGCTTCAGAGAGGGAAAAGATAATTTCCTCCAACATCTCTCAGTTGCAAGAGGCTGGGACAGAAGCCTTCTCTCCCCTGTTTATCAGAATTGTTCAATCTTATTCCCAGACCAAGAATGTGTTCCTGCAAGTGTTCTTTCTGAAACTTCTTTTGAACAACCAAGTAAGCAAAATCCCACACATCTTTGAAAGCAGCTAAGAGACATTTAGTAATTGCACAGGCAGAACTCCCTTTTAGTGATGTTCTCTCATTTCTTAGAATCTCTTTAGTTTGCATTTCCCCCATTTTAAAACCATAGTTTTTGACTAGTACCTGTATTCTGAGGTTCAGATATGTGCTTTGTGAAGGAGATGCAGCTTTTCTTTGTGGTTTACACTAAAAGTTATTTCCAACTTGCCCTCTGAATTCTAAGGACACCAACCTTCTGCGTATGCTCTGCTGATGCTGCCTGCACAGCATTTAGCTTCTTTGTCAGCTCCTGCTTCACCCATTGCTCCAGGAACACATTCTGTTTCATGGTGAACACGTATGTGGCATAGGCAGTCAGTAAAAGGAGGCTTTCCCACCAATCAATGACACTGTCTAGGAAAAACAGGATGAGCATCAGTAAGTCTACAATGTAGAATGTGATGTCTCTAAATAAGGGCCACCATGTCAGGTGGAGTATCTGCCTCGAGAAGAGGGCACAGGTGCCAATGACAAAGAGGATATTAAACACTGCTGAGCCCACAATGGTACCGATGCCGACATTGCTGTGTGAGATGAAGACACCTATGAGGGACGTGAAGAGTTCTGGTGCTGATCCACCTGCTGCCATGAAGGTGGCTCCAGCCACGTCTTCAGAGATCTGCAACTTCTCAGTGATCACTCCCAAAGCAGGGACAAAATACTCATCACACACTATGGCCAAGGCCACAAACACATATATCATGCCAAAGATGTGAAGTACAACCCACCCTTGCCTGCGTTCTTCCACACTGAACAGGTCCTGGGGATATTCTCCTTTGGACTCATAGGGTGGTTTTTCATCTGGGGAGCTTTCACTGGCATTTTCTTGCCGTGGTGTTGTACCCACTGACGTGGTGACGGGCACGGCTGGCTCAGGATCCACATAGATGCAGTGCCTTATTTTGGGGGCTGTGGCATTGCCTCCTACAGCAGTCTTGTTGCTGGGGAGGTCCCTGGAGGTCACTTTGGCAGGGTCCGTGGGTTGGGGGGCTCTGTGTGATGCTGGAGGGACAGAGGGGCTGAACTGGAGCTGGCAGAAAGAGAGGACCAACACTATGGCAAGCAAGAAAAGGATTCGGTTCCTCCGTAGCCGCCTCCTCCGTGGTAAATGCATTTCCTAAAGGTTCAAAACTCAGAGCTGTGTCCAGAAGCCACTGAAGACTTCACTTGGTCAGCAGTTTGCTGATCTGGAGCATGAGGAGTGGAACTGCACAGCACAGTTTCTAGCTGATCTGGAGCATCAGGAGTGGAACTGCACAGCACAAAATGGGCAATCCTGCAAAAGAAAATCTGGTGTGAAAAACAAAGAACTGCAACTTTCCACCATTTGGGCAGCAACACTTCCCTGACTGCTTGTCTATTTTTCAATAAAAAGAAATGGATTTAAATGAGTAAAGACAGATCTAGATCCAGGTTTCAGCCTAATTTTTTAGTATGACTGTAGGCTATGCTGATTAATAATCAAAGGTTTGGCGCAAGAGAGTGGAGTTGGCTGAGGCAGTCCAATCCAAGCTGAATTCTCGTTCCACCAAATGCCCATATCCAGGAGCTGTGAAGGACTGCACTGACCAGAGTGCAGCTGTTATTCTGTAATATTATCAATTGGGTCAGCGTGGTGCAGGAGGAGTGGATACGGCTTCTGTCAAGGAACCAACTTTGAATTGCTAAAAATGATGCTCTGAAGACAAGACCAGGCTGTTCAAACCTCCCTGCTAAACCAGTTAGTCACCAAAATAACCTCAGGAGGATGGAAACTGGTTTAGATGTGATGCTGCTCCATGGCTTTCCAGCCTTTCACTCCCCAGGAAACCATCCAAGGAAGGGTGAGGTTTTTCCTTCAGTTTGAGCACAGGGTGAGGAGAACGTGGTTCTAGTAAAACTGGGGGTGCTGAGCAGCCATTTGTTTCTATGACTACATCTTTTCAGGGCTTTCTGTAGAAATCAGAACTGGCAAAGTGGAATTGTAATCATACCTTTTATTAGGGGGTAATTAGCATATCTTGCATAATTATGTGAAGGGAGCATTTAAAAAGGGAGAGGCATTGTAAATGCCAGAGTGACAGTGCCTGCAGCTGTGACAGCACAGGGACAGGGATTTGGGGCTGGACAGAATTCACCCTTCAGCACTGCTTGAATGTTTAACCTTAGAATGACACTCTTTATGGATTATTTTTTCCCCCAGAGTGGGCATGTTACATTATTCTTTAGCTGTGAATTATTCTTTAGCTGTGAATCATAGTTTTCTAAGCCATTCTCAGATAAGCTCTTCATGCAAGTTATCACACATTTACCCTCTTGCATAACACCCAGGGAAAGTTATCAGCCTAAATTTCTTGCAAAACAGGCAATGGTAATTCAAATAGTTGGGAGGATCACTAAGGCAACAGTAAGAGAGGGTCATGGGAGTACCTAAATAAATAGATGGTACAAGCTTTGCTTTTCATACATAAAATAAACATACATGTGGCAGAACAGCACAAGAGGTATAACAAATTGCACGTTAGGAGAAAATAACTTTCCCTAACAAAGACAGGAGAGTTAAAAGGATGGCACAGAGAGAACACAGTTATGCACACACTCCTATTTAAATACTGATTTTACTTCTCTCCAAAACAAGCCCCTTAAAAGATGTTTTGCAAGCAGAAAGAAATCCAAAGCTAGGATCAGTTCTAAGACCTCTGCAGCCTTTCACAACTCCTGACCAGAAGAATTGTTTCTCTAGTCTCGTAAGTTTAGGTCAATTCCTGATAAACTCCTTTTCCCACCTCCTGTCTCAGTAACACGAAATCCAAGCAATCAAACAACCTCCCCAGCCTACCTTCCGAAGGTCTGTCCAGGAGGAAGGGGAGTTCCAGGGGCTGGGTGTAGTGCTGGAAGCTTCTTTGGTACTTAACAGCCGGCTGGGAGATGCTGTTGCAGAGAGAGGCAGGAGAAAATGATCCCATTTTCAGGATGTCTCCTTTGCTGGCAGAGTCCCAAAACAAGAGCGGGTCAGGTGTGAAGGACATGTTAGTGGAGGAATTCCCAATCCAGTTTAATACCCACAGCCCCTAAGAAGATTAAATAGTATTGTATAGATTTGGGTCTATCTCTGAAGCCAATACCTTTGTCTGTTACCACAGGTTATTCTCACTGTGAGGACAGGTGATTATCCCCTTCACAAACTCCTGGACTGAAGCAGCAGCCATGGACACGGATCACCCTCACAGCCCTCAGCGGGTAAATCACATTTATAAACACCTTTAAACACAGAACATGGAGCTGCACTGCGAGGGATCTCCTGCGGCTGACAGGCCAAGTGCCCGACAAGCAGCTCTGCTGGTCTTTGCCACAGTATGTGACCACTTTGCAATGCCAGAGGGAGGTTTAAAACTCCTTGACACCCGGAAAAATCCCTCAGGGCCTGTGCCAGGAGCGCTGAGGCAGAGGGAGGGAACAGGGACTCGGAACTCTTCCGTGGTACTGATATGGTGCAGCTCCACAGGGGAAGAGATAACAACATCCCTGGCCAAGGATTTAACAGCCACAACAATCTAATAGTCAGATTTATTGCAGGGGAATTAGAAATGTATGATTTGATTGTGGGTCCCTCATGGCAAGAAGGATATCGAGGTGCTTGAGAACGTCCAGGGAAGGGAATGGAGCTGGGGAAGAGTCTGGAGCAGCTGAGGGAGCTGTGGGAGCTCAATCTGGAAAAAAGGAAGCTCAGGAGGGACCCTGTGGCTCTGCACAGCTCCTGACAGGAGGGGACAGCCAGGGGGGTCGGGCTCTGCTCCCAGGGAACGGGACAGGAGGAGAGGGAACAGCCTCAAGTGGCACCAGGGGAGGTTTAGGTTGGGTATTGGGAAAATGTCTCTGCTGAAAGGCTTGTTCAGCATTGGAGCAGGCTGCCCAGGGCACCGGTGGAGTCCCTGGAGGGATTTAAAGCTGGATGGATGTGGCACCTGGGGTTGTGGCTTACGGTGGCCTTGGCAGTGCTGGGGCAACATTGGAACTTGATGATCTTAGAGGGCTTTTCCAGCTAAACTATTCTGCGCCTCTCTGATAATTTTAAAGTAAACTGCTGTCTGAACACACAATTTCGGGAGTACATCCCAGTTTTGCACTGGAGTTTATTGCCTCCCGCCCCCCACTCCCACACGTACAGAAGCGGGAGAAGGAGGCGCACTGCCCAGCCGGGATGCTTATCCATAAACCCCTCTCCACAGACAGCGATCACTTGTGCTCCTATTTTACGTGGGCACCACGTTCCCCCAGCACGGCCATCCCAAATTCCCGCTTCCCGCGCGGGGTCAGCCCTCACGGGCTGCGTGAGGCGCGGCCCTTCCCGCCCGGGCCGCGCATTCCGGGGGGACGCTTTCCGTGCCGGACGCATGGCGGCGCGGCGGGCCGGGGTGTGCAGCAGCCTTTCCCTTCCGCCGCTCCGTGCCCGCCGCCGCCGCTCGGCCCGGGCCGTGCCGGGAGCGCTCCGGGGACAGCTCCGCTGAGGGCGAAGGCTTGTAGGGAGGGCTGGATCCCTGCCTGCGCCCTTTCCCCAGCGAGGCTCAGCTCCTGCCGTCTCCAGGCCTTGCGCTGCGCCCGGCTGGAAATGCCGTGTGGGGTTCAGCGCGTATTCACCTAATCTGCGCTCGGCCCCGCGTTTTGAGGGGGAAAGGGTAATTGTGGCTTCTCCCCGCGGTCAGCGTGAGGGGGCCAGACGCGTGGCTCCCCAAGCGCGGCTTTGGTAATGATTTGTGCCTTCCCTCCCGCTGCAGGCAGGTGATCCCGGCTGAGCCCGTCCCTGAGGGCGGCGGAGGAGCAGCTCGCCATGCCCACGGTGGTGGTGATGGACGTGTCGCTGTCCATGACGCGGCCCGTGTCGGTGGAGGGCTCCGAGGAGTACCAGCGCAAGCACCTGGCTGCCCACGGGCTCACCATGCTCTTCGAGCACATGGCCACCAACTACAAGCTGGAGTTCACGGCCTTGGTGGTGTTTTCTTCCCTCTGGGAGCTCATGGTGCCCTTCACAAGAGACTACAACACGCTCCAGGTAGGGGGTTGAACGCTAAAGCAGTAAACCCTCGACATTTTTTAAAAACCAGCCAATTGTGCCACCAAAGCAGGGTGAAATTATGTGATTTGGTATCATCCTGTGCACAACGTCATGAATTGGGTGAGTTTGTCCTCATTTTAAGGGCAGGTGAAATCAGCGTGTTTGAAACATTGAACTTTGCCAGTTGCACCTTTGCAGGTGAGCACTGGGGCGTGGCTGATTGACTCTGAAATGGGATGGAGCTAAAATTGGGATGGAGGGACGGGCTGCCTGATGAAGCTCTCCCAGTGGGTCTGTGATGTCCCTGTTTTTACGTGTAGTTGTTGGTTTGCTCTTGATAAACAATGCAGCTGACAGGACCATTTAGAAAGGCTTTGAGTCAAGTGATTTGGTAGAGAGAAGCTGCTCTTGAGAGTGTGTGGAGGTCAAAACAGTGCAAGAGTGAGAATAAGTGGGTTTAGGCCTCACAGATGTGGTGGGAAGTTGTGAGGTGGAAATAGAAAGGAGAGTCCAAGAGGGAAGATTCACATGAGCGCAGTAAGGCACTGGAGCCTCTGAATCCAGTAAAAATTGTACATTTATATCTGACCCTCACATGCAGGGGGAAATGACACATTGCTGTCACAGGGCACCGTGATTGGAGTTTGTCCATTGGGCAGAGATTTGAAAAGCTGTTCTCTGTTATGTTTGCAGTTTAGCAGGTGGGTGCCAGTGCATCCTCTCTGATTAATTTTCACTTCCCTGAGAGTTCATTTGAGGAATTTTGCAAGCTAGGAGCCCAACCAGGCTCCTTTAGCAAGTTCATCTCACAGCTGCACCCTGGTGATGCTGTGTTAAGTGTGAGGTTTTTACTTCTAGGAGGAAAGCTGGTTTATGGATGCAGATGTGAGTTTTGGGGTTGTTACTGTCTCTCTGCCAGGGTTTTTGTGAAACAAACTCCTCGTGGTCTCTGCTCTGACACCTGTGAGGATTCTCTCAGCTAAATGTTTCCCGTTAGATGTTGCCTCAGGTTTTCACTTTTTTAAGACATACAAAGGTGTTTTTTCACTCTTAAAGAGCTGTGTTGATAATATTACAGATCCTTCAAAGCCAGGAATGACTGCTGGTGTCTCCTGGCAGGGATGCTCCCCCAGCAGTGACTGTGGTGTTTGTCTTTGCAGGAAGCCCTGAGCAACATGGATGATTATGACAAAACCTGTTTGGAGTCGGCGCTGCTGGGGGTTTGCAATATTGTCCAGCAGGAATGGGGGGCAGCAATTCCTTGCCAGGTATGGCTGATTGCACTGCTTTAAGTTCACTGCATGTTGAGTTATCCCTGGCAGGGAGATTGGAACTTGTTTAAGACCCCTTCCAACCCAGACCATCCTGTGATTGATTGTGTTCCTGTTAGTTGCACATAGAAATGTAAATGTAATTTGAAAGTTTGGAATGCTCTCAGGCCTGCTTTGTGCAAAAACGCAAAGAATTATTGTTTTGGCTAAACCTGCAATATGAACAGAAGGTGATTTTTATAAAAATATTCAGCAACAAAAAAAAAAAGAGACTGTTTCCTGCCCAATGTGTTCTTGTAGTGCAGTGGATTGTAAAATGTGGCTCAGGAGCACTGTTGTGCAGGCTGCTGTTTGATCTGGATGCAGTCTGCTGTCCCAGGAGCCTCAGTGCATTTGGAAAGGGTGTAGTCCCTCATCAGGAGCCTCTCCCCTCCAGTCCTTGATGGTTTCCAGGGCTTGTAACAATCCCAGCTCTCAACTGACAGCGTGGGGCTGCTGCTGAGTGTGTTTTGATCTGACTTCTCTCCCAAATGAGTCATTTGCCATGCAGCTGCTCACATACATTCAGCTCTCCAAGCTCTCAGCCTTCCAAATCTGCTGCCTTTTGTGGCAGAGTTGGCTTTAACCCTTGGTTTTCTGAGACACTTGATTCAAGTGTCAGCAGTTTTGCAGCTCAGTGAGCTGGGAAGATGCCTGAAGCAATATTCCTTAAGGAGAAAAAGGATAGAGGTTTCCTGGTTAGGCAGTGCTTCGTCATCCGACATGGACAAAAGGCACCTTGGGACAGCAAAAAACAAGAAAGCAAACAACAAGAAAGCTGTTAAAACCAAGCAGAGATTAGACCTCAACTATTTTGTCTCTCATTTGTGCCGTAGCTCATTTTCCTGGCACTTCAGGTGCTGGGGTGGTGGAGGGCACTGAGGAATGCACTGTGCAGCCTTGGAGGAGTGGAAAACATCACTGGTGAGCAGCAGTTCTGAGGAGACTGCGAGAGAGACTGAGGATGAAGGGAGAGTACAAATCTGGATGTAGCAATTACACATGGAGTTTCAACTGGATTTGGTTTTCCTTACCTAGCAGCCAGAAATCATGCCTGCTGTTGCCATGCAGCATTGAAGGAGCAGCTCTTTACTCCTCTGGAAGCTGGGTCACAGCTGAGTGTAAATAATCCCATTATTCAGTGTAATTAGTGCAGGTTTCCACAGGGATTGGCTCTGGAATGGAAAAGTGTGTGGTTTTGATATAGCAGTTCTGCTGCAAAATGTGAGCATAATGCAGCTGTATTTGCAAAGAATTAAGATCACTAATATTACCATTTTTTGAGGTTTTTGTGGCTTGTAGGGGAAGTTGAGTTGCTCTCCAGATTCTGCAGAAAAAATGGGCTTTATCATCCATCTGAACATAAACCTGGAATCCTTGAGTCCAACAGCAAGAGGCTGGTTTTTGGCTGTGTAGCCACTGTGCTTCTAGTGTGCACTTACGAGATTCAAATTGTGGTGCAATTACCTAATGCCAAGAGAGCATTTATTTACCATGCACACCGTGTAAACCACACGGCTTCAGTCTTCAGTTTCTCCCCGATGCGGGGGTTCCTTCTGGAAATTTTGCCGGCAGTTCTTTGCCCCGCTCGGGGAAGGAGAGCCCCTGGGAGCAGGGAGTTTTGGGGGGAGCACGTGCTGCAGGAAGGCTCCTGCAGTGCGCGGGTGTCCGGGTGCGCGGTGCAGCTGGGAGTGTCTCACGTGTCCCCGGTCCCTGCAGGTTGTTCTGGTCACCGACGGCTGCCTGGGCATCGGCAGGGGCTCCCTGCGCCACTCCCTGGCCACCCACAGCCAGCGCAGCGACAGCAACAGGTTCCCACTGCCCTTCCCGTTCCCGTCCAAGCTCTATGTCATGTGCATGGCCAACCTGGAAGAGGTGATGTCTTATTCTTTGTTGCATTGGATAATTGTTGGTCTTCTCTGAACTGACGACCAGGTCAGCACAAAACATTCTGTTGATGTTCTTGTGCTTAAGGTTTAGTTGACATTCTGGTGCTCCATTAGTGGGTGAAAGAGAATTTAAGGTTTATTGTTGCACTATTATTATCTACTGCTACTGCATTATTACCATAATCTTTATAAATCGTGTCAGTTTGTCCCTGGGGAATATTATGGAACGTTAATGTCTCTGTTTATATTACTACTGCATTAATTACGTTGAATGCTTTTGGGGCTCTTCTTTATCTACAGTTAAGTTCTTGAATAAATGACTTGTGTTGCAAAGATGCTGAACACTTAAGACACAGTAGCTGTATGTAGAAATGTGAGAGGGGAAAACTGAAGTCTCCAAGCCAGTGTTCAAAACACCTTCCCTTAGTTTTGAAGTCAGTTTCCTTCCTCCTTTCTCCTTCTCTTGCAAATTTCAATCCCAGCTTTAAAAATCTTCACAGGAGTTAGAATTCTGCTGCATAAACATTTGTTTAAAAAGAAGCCTATTTGACTAATATTCATTAGATTAAGTTTTATTAATAGCATTGCTTTTGATTTGACACCTGTATTCCTGTGTCCTTCACAGAAGGGTTTTCTGCTCAGGCATCAGTTAGATATCTCAGCTTCATGGTCTCTGTCAAGGATGATCCTTTTCATTAAGCTGGTGGATTGAAGCACTGTTAACATCTCAAAATAACTGGGAAAATATTTAAAATAAATATTTAAAATAAATCATCTATTTCTGATAAGTAATAAGAGAACATTTCCTGGGAGACAAAGAATGTTGGTTTCTTTGGAAAGGAGAGAGAGAACAAAAAATCATGGGAGCATCCAATCAGATGCTTTTTGCTGCGTTGTGTATATTTTCTTTAAAAATACTGGGTAGTTTGAAAGAGAATAAAAAGAACACTCAACAAAAATATTTCCCTTTATTTTTCTGCAGCTTCAAAGCACAGATTCCTTAGACTGCCTGGAACGACTCATTGATTTAAACAATGGGGAAGGGCAGATTTTCACCATTGATGGCCCCCTGTGCCTGAAGAATGTGCAGTCCATGTTTGGGTGAGCACTCTTGTAGATAACAGACCTTTGGGAAGGTCTCCAGTTGGTATCTCAAAAGGAAAACAAGAACAATAAGAAATCTGGTGATATGAGATGTTCTAATTAAACTTTTTTTTAAAAATTTTATTTTATGATCTAGTTAACTGTAATTTCATCTTGGCCTTCACTGGTTGTGGTCAATATTTATTTAGTCATTGTAACCAAACTGTAGCATCTGTTTCTGCTTGGCAGATAGAGGACAGTAATTTCCATAATTATTGTTCATTTTCCATGAGTGGGATAATGCTGCTTTGTTTCATAATCTAGCAACACTAGAACTATTGAATTAACTGTAGTTAAAAAAGGTTTGGGAACTAAATTAGCATTTAATATGTACTATGTTTTCCTTAATAACTGTGTTCTAGAAAGCTAATAGACCTGGCCTATACACCATTCCACGCTGTCCTCAAGTGTGGCCACTTAACATCTGACGTGCAAGTATTTCCCAGACCAGAGCCTTTCATTATAGATGAGGAAATAGACCCCATTCCTAAAGCAATTAATACAGGTAACAAATCTTTGATTGCTTTTTTACTAAAATCCATTTGATTTCTGCCCTTTCACTACCACCTCTCATCCTGTGGAGTCATTGCTTCATCCACTTTGCCTCTGCAAGGATCAGTGTCTGATTGTGTAATTTTTTGTGGTGTATGTGTGACACCAGGGAACAAAAATATCATCCTACTTCATCCATGTGTACCTGGCTAAAGGGCTGGAGTAGGGTAGAGGCACTTTCAGAGCTCAGGGTGACAATTTCTAGGGGTAGAGACTGGGAGACAGCCACAGGCTACTTTCCATGAACACCCTCATGAGCTTCAGGGAGGAGAAATTATTTTTTAAAAAAACTGTGCAAAGAAGAACCTTCCCAGCCCTCTTGTTAGTGGACACAGCTCCCACGAGCAGCAGGTATTTGCTTTTTCTCTTTTGGAATTTATAAGACAGCAATGGATTGTGTGCAGTGTAATCATCAAGGTGCCCAGTTCTGTAACTCTCCAGCAGCACAGCTTGTGGGCAGCAGTCTGAGTGTGCTGAAAGTCATCTTCAAAAGTTGTGGTTTTTATGTATTTCTAACTTATTAACACCTTTGCACTCCATTTCACTTTGGGTTCTCTTGTACTACCTTTAGTCATTGCTTCAGAAAACCTGGTGGTGGTGATGTTAAATAGCCTCTGAATACATTTCAGTTATTTCCAAATATTACTTAAACTGGCTTAAATCTGATTTAAATTTGTTGTCTCCCTGCAGATCTAGAAATTGTTGGGTTTGTAGATATTGCAGACATTTCCAGCCCTCCTGTCTTGTCCAGACACTTGGTACTGCCCATTGCACTTAACAGAGGTGAGCAAGTTGGGTTTATTTCAGCAAAAACTGCTTTAAGCTTCCCTTGTAATGAGATTTGGACTGGAAGCACAGGGGTTTTTTTTTGCTTTTTCAAAATACCAGATGTCATATTTGTGTGATTGCATCAAAATTAAAACCTTGACCACAAGCTCTCTTATTTTGCAAACTGTGTTCTTTGTGAAGTTCACAGAGGGACCGGGGTCCTTGCAACATCATTATTAACAGAACATGCTAAACGTACAGCTCAGAATAATAATGAGCCATGAAATATGTGGTGCAGGATGAATATTTAATACCCTTGAGTACAATGCAGTGGAACATTTATGTGTCATTGTTGTGCCACTTTGCCCAAGCAGCTCATTCTGCAGCTGTTTGTTCTACCAAAGTATTAATTAACTCTTGCAGGCAGACAGTGAAGGGTGGTGTCATGGAAACAGATCTCTTGTGTTTGAATTTATTCTCATGTTTTCTCTTTGTTTGCTTTGATTCTTCCCCAGAGGGGGATGAGGTGGGACCTGGGATCACAGATGACACTGAAGATGAGAATTCAGCTAATCAGATTGCTGGGAAAATCCCCAACTTCTGTGTTTTATTACATGGCAGCCTGAAAGTGGAAGGCATGGTGGCTCTCGTCCAGTTGGGGTATGGAGCTGGATGTCTGCCTGAAAAATCTCTTACTTTGCTCATTTAGGCTTTATTTATAAATTATGCTTATTTATATCTGTATTCTGTGCAGAACTCTGCACTGCTAGACTAAGCTGTGGATTTTTAATTGCAGATTTGTTTCTGTCTGTACAAATTGCAAACATTGAGCCTCCACACAGTGAGAGGGAGGCACATTCCATGCAGAGGGGTGGAAGATTTCAGCCTTTGAGGGTTTGCTCTTTTCCACAGGCCAGAGTGGTATGGAATGCTATATTCACAAGCTGATAGCAAGAAGAAATCAAACCTCATGATGTCACTCTTTGAACCTGGTCCTGAGCCCCTCCCATGGCTGGGGAAGATGGCACAGCTTGGCCCCATTTCAGGTACTGGTCACACTCCTCTGAGTAACTCTTAACCATTCAGTGCTGTGTGAATGATCTTGACAATTCTTAGTTGCTAAGTCTATAATTTTATTTTTTCTCCCAGATGCAAAAGAAAATCCTTATGGAGAAGATGACAATAAGAGCCCTTTCCCTTTGCAGCCCAAAAACAAGCGCAGCTACGCCCAGAATGTCACTGTCTGGATCAAACCCAGTGGCCTCCAGGTAATGATCCAGGTTGTGCTGCTTTACCTGGAGCAGCAGGAGCCATCTCAGCAGGAACTGCAGTCTGTGCATGTCTTGCCCATTTAGTGTAATTGCTTTATTGCTTTCCTTTCATTTTTATAAACACTGCCTCTTTACAATGTCATGATTAAAATGCAATCAGAAAGCATAGCTTGTTTAATGAGAGCTGTGTCTCCAGTGGAGCATCTGCCTTGGTTTATTTGATTTAGTATAATTACCAGTTATGTTTCAGCCTTTGTGAGCTGCAGTTTTGTCAATGGTCAGGATAATTTATCCATAAAGAGTTGGGGGTGTTCTGCAGCTTCCCCCAGAAGCTGCCAAGATTTTTGGATTTTTTTTTTCTCTTTTCTGCAGACAGATGTACAGAAGATCTTGAGAAATGCAAGGAAACTCCCTGAAAAAACACAAACCTTCTATAAAGTGAGTAACATACCAGGCTGGCCAAGTTTGATCCACAGTGATGGTGGTGCATTTGATAAGAGGAACCACAGTGTGTTCTGTCCAGGCTTGCAGTGCTCTGCAAAAACTTACAGACTGGCTAGGTGAAACAAGGGGGTCTCATTTCAATGGTCTGGCACTACATTTTCTGGCATAGATGTGTCTACAAGTGCCCCTCATGACCTCTGCTACTTCCATGGTGAACTTCTGTGCTGTTGTCCAGGCAGCAATTAACAGGGATCAGAGAGGAATAGGAACACAGATGTCATTCTGAGTCTTGAAAATGTCTCCTCCATTTTATCTGCAACTGAAGCAGAGAAAGACAAAGTTCCAGGCACATTTGGCCAGACCATAATGATCCATAACCAGACTGTAGCTGGAGGTAATTATTCCTCTTGCAAGCTTAGTGCTGAAGCAGTTTGGTATTGCAGCCTCCAGAGACCTGAAGAATGAATACCCTGCCTTAGTGCACATAAGCACTGTTCAGTTTATAGGGAGGAAAAATCAATGTATCTACATTTTACTGGACACTGTGGTCAAAGGCAGCAGTCAGTCAGTGAAGCCTAGGCTGGAGCCCTGCTGGGACACAGACAAAGCAGGCAGGTACAGTAGCTGAACGCACAAAAGGAAGAAGTGGAGGTTTATAGGAAAGGATCAAGGGAAGACCACTGTTATCATCTTCAGCCCTGACTTTCTATCCATGAGCAGCTGGACAGTTTCCAGCTGCTGCACTGTGAGTAACATCACCTTTGAAAACAGATACAAGAAACCCACGTTTGATGTCGAGGCTTGGAGTGGCTTTAAAAGGGGTTTTGTGTCTTTGCAGGAGCTGAACCGCTTGCGAAAGGCAGCTCTGGCCTTTGGCTTCCTGGAGCTGCTGAAGGGCGTGGCAGACATGCTGGAGCGGGAGTGCACGCTGCTCCCCGACAC
The DNA here is from genome assembly GCF_015832195.1 of Motacilla alba alba. Classification (NCBI taxonomy): domain Eukaryota; kingdom Metazoa; phylum Chordata; class Aves; order Passeriformes; family Motacillidae; genus Motacilla; species Motacilla alba. The sequence continues at coordinate 18,406,336 of NC_052025.1, read as the reverse complement.
CGCCCACCCCGACGCCGCCTTCCAGCTCACACACGCGGCCCAGCAGCTCAAAGTGGCAAGTACTGGAGCCTCGGAATACGCTGCCTATGATCACAATATTGCTCCTCTGCAGACAGACTTTTCCAGTAGCAGCACTGAGAGAATGTGAAGTCTCCATTTTGGGAGCTTCTCCAGATTAAGGCTCAAGCCTGTTCAGTCACTGTTTGAAGAACTTCCTATCCAAACAGGGAAGTTTTGCATCAGTGCTCTCTAAACAAACGTAGCTCGTTTGTGGTGGCTTTTAGTCAGACCTGGAAACTATGGAAAGTGTCCCAAAGCCAGTGTTGGATGATGGGTGGAAGTTATTTAGTACATGTGAAGAGAGAAAAAAAAGCCATTGGCAGCTGTTGGATTTTGGCCTCCCCAAAATGCAGTAACTACACAACTGAACTCGCTGGTGAAAGTATCCTAAAAGGCAGCTACTACACTTTAAACATCAACTTGATTAGTCCAAAGAAAGGTGTGAGAAGCACCCTGCAAGATCAGATACAAAACTGATTCTGGGGTGTTGGTCCCGACTTTATGCCCAACTTGACAGACTGTTTGTACTAAGCATTATCACTTGCATTGCAGTGCTTTTGCTTCTGAAAGTAACTTCATCTTGGGACATGTTTTTTTATTTGCATAATACAAATAAAGAGTAATTCTTCATGAAAATTTAAGTTGGATTTGTTCCGTTTTCATAGGAACCAGGCTGTGTGGCCCAAAACACTGGCCCGGTGAAGGCTCAGGTCCCAGCTGTTTATCTCAAGTTCAATATCAAATTATACAACTTCTCGGGAAGTTGTATAATTCAAAACAACAAACAACTGAACTAAAACAAAATTTGGTTGTAAATCTTTATTAATAGAAACACATTCTTTCTGAAGGACTAAAATTCAGTAGTGTAAGATCCATGACAGCTTGCACTAGGTACCACAATTTCACTGATGAATACATATGGATTTCATAACAGAGATTTAAATGCCCAGAGAAGAAATCAGAGTATGAAAGTGATCCTTGCTGTTCTGTTACTCAGCTAATTCAACCCTTTCACATACTTCAAACATAGGTACAGTGTGTGCTAAGTGAAATATTGTGTAAATAGTGCTCAACTCTCCTGAGTAAAGAAGGCTGTGCTTCTCCCAGAGAGAAGCTGTATCACGCCTCTTGTTGACAGAACACAATTTGTGAAATGCAGCATGGAGCTTGTACTGCTTCTATGTTAGTCTCCTCATAACACTATTTCATTTACAGTAACAAGCACTGGGTCCATATCACAAACCTTCTGCTGTTTGTTACTTTTAATATATATAAAATAATTTTCTGGAGGGTTCATATTGTTTTACAATAGAAAAAGATAAATAGTAACATGGCACTAAGCTAATCTCAGCTTGTGTCTGTTCTGGATTGCTGGCCTTGCTCTGCAGTGCCCTGGGGCAGTGGCAATTGGGAAACAACCTGTTCAGAACCCCAGTGCAGTTTAAAGTAAACTTGCTGTACATTTCTAAGCTGGTTTAAGGAGGCCAGAGGAATCTGGGATCAGCTACAGGAGGCTCAGTGTGAAGAAGGACATGCTGAAATAAAGTCAACTGAGCCAGAGGTTTCCAGGTGAGATAGCAGATGACCTGAAATGTGGGGGGAGCTTCTCCTTGGTGGTGGTGGTGGTTAAAGCAAGCAAAGAGAAAAGGGTCCTTCAAACCCTGTGTGGGACCTCCCTTGATATGTGCTATCTAAATAATACAGTTATTTGACCCCTCTGTTCCATATCCCCAGGAGCCAGTCAACCATACACGCCAGCTTCTCTGCCGCACCCCTAAATGCAGGTAGAAGAGTGACTTTGCTGCCTTGCTGAAGGCTGTAAATACATGAGCCACAGCCCTGCCAGGATGGATCAGAGGGGCCCCATCTCCCACGAGAATTCCACATTCTCCCTTTGCATGGGTTGGATGGAGTTCTGTTGGGGTTCACGTGCCAGGGGAAGGCTGGTACCTATGTTCCCTTGTTTTGTTACATTTCAATGCTCGCTCTACCACCCAGGAAAGCGTTTCTGCCTCAGTGGCAGCTTCCTTTCCCTAATGACTGGACAGGATGTGTTGCTACAGGAATACACATTGCTATGGTCCACACAGAGCTCCTATTCTGTTAAGGCTCAACTAGAAACAGACTAAGTTGGCAGCATTTAAATCAGCATTAGCTACTTCCAGGTTTAATTCTGCACCATCAATAGTGCTGCAGAAGAAAAGGGGGAGTATATACTGAGCAAGTTTATCCCAGTGGTTGATAAACACCCAAACACTGCACAGTGGCCTCAGACTGTGCCTCCTCCTGCCATCAGGATGCCTCCCAGGAACAGCATGGGCCAGCAAAGAGCATATCCCACATCAGAAGCCCTATCTGCATGCAATATTGAAAGAGCAAATCTCCAATTAAAAGATAAACACTATTTCTAGTTAGTGCTGCTCCACTGATTATAAGCATATCATATGCAGATAACAGGATTTCTTTCTAATATGCTGGTTGACAGGATACAAGTTTAAATGTTCAGTGGTAAATGCCATGCATAGATGATGGGAAGGGAACAAAATCCAGTATAAGGGAATGTTACCTGAATTCACTATGAAATCATGAAATCTAGCATGGTCATTTCATTTTACAAAATTCTTGCATTACAGTGGGTAAAACCGTAAGAATTAGAGGCTTATCTTGTCCCCAAGTGAGATAAGAAAGCATTGCAGTCCCGCTTCACTTCATCTTTCTCTTCTTTGGTCCAAGGTGCTGTTTCCTTTGCTTGTAGAGGTGGCGGAAGTTTACAAATACCCCTGGAAAAGAATGAAGTCTTTAGGTAGGACATCACTGCGTCTTTTTATGCTAAATGGCTGTACCAAATCTAAAGGAAAAATAACAGAACCCAACTAACCCAACCACCACACAACACAATAAATTATTTAGGGGTGTGTGTAGCAGTGAAAGCTAATGCAGGGGTTTTCTTGCTGGCTGAGGCAGGAGTTGCTGCACAGGCTGTTTGGTAAAGAGCTGCTTAGAAGGTTTGTTTGTCACCTTTAAGAAGTTGTGACACCAGCTGTGCAGAGCTAAGGAGGACGAACCAGATATTTCAGAGTGAAACTCAACTGAAGGGTGGCTTTAAGCAATGTCTGTGAGCAGGAGAAATCTAGTGAAAGTTCAGTTTAAAATTCTCAGTTAGGTTGTGGTGAGTTGTGGACACCTGCGTGGGTGTGGGTACAAGGAATTTAAACTGTGTTTACAAATGTAACACCAGAAACCAACTATGTCTCGAGCAGGTTTTCTTCTTTAAATATACTATTTAAAGAGAGTTCTATATTGTTTCCCGGAAAAACATGATTTCATGTTGCATTTGTGATTATATTGCAACATTTAACTAAATTACTTTAATTTGAAATTATGTTTAGATTGCCACTACATCATTCTAAAGCTCAAATACCCCCTTAAAGGTGAAACTAAGTATACTATGGTTATAAATACATGTAAAAATTATTCCTTTAACCCAAGTTTATGCTGCTAATTTGTTACCAAGATCACCTTTTTGGAGGCTAATCAGACCTCATTGGAGGTGTGTTCCCCTCCATCACTGACAAATTTACATGAACAATCCACAAGGGTAATGCTTAACCTCAAGCAATTTTGTGTTGCCATGGTCCCCAAGATACAGGAATTTCATTTTCTTTGAAAAATCAAGTTAGTCAGAGGAAACTGGCCTTTTTATTTCAATATTGAGAAATAGAATTAAATACTTACCTAAAAACAAGGCTATAAGATATAGTTGAAGCACAAATGGAAACTGGATTGTGACATTCAGTGGGTTTGGCAATCCCAGGCTAAATTTCCCTGTTTCACTGAAGATTGGAATGGATTGAACGATACAGACAGCTGAAAGCAGAAGGTCACCGTCATTACCAAGTACAGATAAAATATATAATTACCCTGCCCACGCCAACTATTTCAGCATAATCCCTTCTAATTTGCCAGCATTGGTTAATGACAGCAATTTTGAAGGTGTTGAACGTGCAGCAGGGTGGGAAGCACCTGGCTGAGGGGGTGCAGCAGAGAACCTTCCTGGTGAGGCTCTGATCTCACGCACAGCTGCAGCCCCAGGGCCTGTGCCAGCAGGATCTGCCATCCAGAAATACCCCCAGCAATGAAGCGGGCACACTCCTCCCCCTGCTGGGTGTTGGGCAATGCCCAAAGCGCCTCCTGCCTCACAGACACGGGGTTGCAACACAGAAATAAGCCCCTGCCTGTCCTCTGCAGTCATTTACAAGATACTATCAAGACCTGGGAGCTGGTGTGAACCCAGGCCAGGCTGAGCAAGTCAGGCCCAGCAGACAAAGCTTTGGTTCAGCAGAGGGAAGTGAGCACTGGCATCCTGTGCAGCTTGTTCTTGTTCCATTTGTTCACACAACCCATCGTTGCCTTTACTTCTCCCTCCAGAAAGGGAATCTTTCCTCCAAAAGGAAGACTTCACATCAAATTGAAAATAATATTTTCAATTGGAAGACAAAATACTTATATTTGGTTCACCTCACAGCAAATCTATTTATCTGTTGTTCTATTTTACTATTTTAAGTCCAGCTGCTGAAAAAAGAAGTTATTTTCCCAGCCTTGAATTCATTATTTAGTGCACTGTTTTAAGGAGATACCTTCTGCCAAGCCCCCCAAGGGGTAGAGAGGGATCCAGGCAGTGTAACGGAGCCAGGTGAGTGGTTTCCATTCAATTCCAATGCAGGAAAGCATGTAATAGGGATACCTACAGTGTGAGGAGAAACAAGCACTTTAAAATGGAAACTGCTACTAGAATTAGTCTTGTGTATACACACTGTGTGCTCAACACAATTCCCAAATGACACAAGAATATTTGAGGCATTGTCCTGTGGGTGATGATGGACACTCGGTTATTGGGCAGTTTACAGAGCTCAGGCCATTCTAAACACAGGGATGAAGGCAGCTGCCTGGCTGCCTAATAAATCCTTCAAAATAACTTCTTTTCAAAGATAAAGACCTCATTTAACAATGGAAATTCAAAGCACCAAAGAAATAAAGCAACAGGGCAGTATCGCTTTCAGACTCCAGCCCTGCCTTAGTTTTTGGCAGATGAAGGAAGGCTGTGAACAGTCCACGACTCAAGGAGCTTTTACCCTCTGGGGCCAACTCTTCCAAAAAATACAAAGATCAAAATCTTCTTTCTCGGGAACAACCACTTTGTTCTGTGCACACTTGGTAGGAGGAAAATCCCACCAACCTGAACAGCTCAATGATACTCCAGAAATAAAATATGAAGAACACCACAGGTTTGCTCTGCATTTCCTCCAGGGTTCCAAGGATAACAAACAAAACAAAGTTTCTTCCAAATACCTAATAAAGAAAAACATATTAAGGAACATTCATTTTTCATCAAAAGGAAGGGCAAGTCCTTGCTGTCAGAAACACAAGATATCTACTCCTCACACATCTGAGCACACAACTAGCTCACAGCTGAGCTGTGACCTGCTTCTTACAAGCAGGCATCTTGCCCTGTATTTAGGTACAATCCAAGGGATCCACTCTCAAATCAGCCATCCTCATTTTTATGCACAACAACCACAACCAGGATAAAAAGGGCACTGGCACCAAATCAAAATCATGTACTTTTATCAGCTTCTTGCTTTTGCTGTCCTGCACTGCCTTACCCAGGTGATGAAAGGAGACAGACAGCCTGTCACAGCCAAGACTGGGAAGCATGGATTCCTGCCTTGTGAATAAGAAATCCTCTAGGTTCAGTGCCAGTGAGGTTGCATCACTTATTTTAAGAGAGTCTCAACACTTGTGTAAAATAAACATTTACTTTAAACATAAGAGCAAGGAGAAGAATTTAAAAATACAACCTGCACTACAGAAGGTATCAGCGGTGATCTGACCAGTCCTATTAGTGAATTCATGATCTCCATTATTGCCAGGGTCTGACAGAAATACATCATATCAGAAATAGTGTGAAATGTGTCATAGAAGGAATCTGTAAGACACAGGAACCAACCAGTTTAGAGAACCAATGAATTTCCATGTCAGGAGGCTGGTGCAGCAGCACAGCTTGTGATAACAGGATTCTAGTTGTATTTGAGAAAAACATGATGCATAATTACATAAGTTCTTTACAGGCCTTATCTTGAACTCACAGCAGCTGGGGCAGAAACACTGCTCCATTTCACACACAGAAGGACCAAGAGCTATTTCAGTAATTGCTTTACAAAAATGGCAATAGTGCTGTACCTCAGCAGAATGGATTGTTCTTGCTTCAAAAACAAAATATTCTGTCCAGATCATTTTCAAAAACATTAACATTGCAGTCAGCAAGACATTTTGCTTCAGCTGATTTTGTTAGAAGTGATCCTGGCAGAGCATAAGTATCATTCACAGAGTACACAGCTGTGACTTACAAGGGGACAGTATTTTCCTGCCCTTGACACTTTGATGACCTTTGAAAGGCTTTGGTTGTGCTCTTTGGCACTGCACTCATGGTTTAGTTCCTAAATATATCTCCCTTTAGATTTTGCTATTTAAAAGGTCCTAAAAACAACACTGAAAATCAACTCAAAGCCTCCAATATAAATAAAATAGTGCTCATTACTTGCCTTTTCCTAAGATGAATAGTCGTACTGTCATGTTCACAAAAATCCAAGAGAATCCCAAAAACTGGACAAGATTATACATGACTAGGTATCCCTTCTTCAGGTGTTTGAAAGCTAAAATCAATAATAAACACATCAGGTGAGAAGAGTACAATGGTAATAAGAGCTGCAAACCAGGCTTTCTGAGAATAAAGCTTATAAGGAAAAGGGAAGTTACTGATTGTGATAAAAGTACTGTTGGGTGCACTGGGGGTTCTGCTTTTGCCATCATCTGCCAGAACTCAATACTTGCTAGTCAGATTTTTGACATTCCTTGGAAACTTCAGTCCATTTTTATTAAATTTCTAGTAGTTCACAAAACAAAGATCCCCCTCCAAGACACACCAAGCCACTCAAAACTGCTCCTTAAGAGTCAAGGTTCACAAAGTGTGAACAAACTTCCTAAATCCCACGTTACCCACTAAAAAGATGCAGTTACTTACGGTCTTTTGGGACTCTGGATTCTATTTTCATTTTGTTAATCTTTTCTTCTTCCTTAAGATGAAGGATAAGGTTTTAAAGATTTACTGTAATTAGCAAGTGATTTGTTAACTATACTACTGCAAAGCTGGTGGGTTTAAAACTCAGCCAAGCAGCCAGTAGCTAGAAGGTTTAAATTTTCACCAGCATAAAACAGAACATTCATCATCCAGAAATTATAGCACAGTAAAAGCCAGAGGGTGTTAACCAGTTATCCTGCCCTCACCGTGTGGTTGGTTCTAGTAATTAGATGCTTTAGCTGAAAAAGCCTCTGCTTTCTGTGTCACTTCTCAGTTATGACTGTGCTGTTTCTTACATGACCCACCAGCAACCTGAAGAGAACAGAGAACATCCAGCCCAGGTTCTCTGCCTGCCTTTCCCAATGCTCCTGGGCCTTGGCACTGCAGTGCCCCTCTCTCTGCTCCCTGCTAAGCTCATGGCTGCAGAGGGGAACAGGGCAGTGCTTGTTGGAAAAGGGATTTGCAGGAATGTGGTCTGTTCAAGCCTTTTCCAAGTCCATCTTGCACCTCCCCACTCAGTAAGCTGCTCAAGCTCACCAGATGGTGGGAATTCACCAGGAGGCCCAGCCAGGGGCTCAGGAAAGCCTCAGCAATCCCTGCTTCCCAGACAGACAATGTCCAGGACTCACTCCTTTGGGCTCCACATGGCAGAGTGACATGATCCTCTGTGGATCAAGACACTGGGCATGTGGCACATGCAAGGAGCCAGCACACAGCTTCCAGTTCCAGTTCTAACCAGAATTGTGCCTATTTCCAAATTCCCGCTTACAATCTGAACCACTTAACTAAAACTGCGGGTGTTGAACGGTGGGTGCTGCTGCCTACCATCTGTTCCCAACAAACCTCTCCTGTAGAAAAGCGGGTTGGGTTAACATTCAGGCAGTGCAGTCAGATCCCCACACAACACTCACCACAGCTGGCTCAGCAAGAGAGGCAAGAAAGGCTCCTTTTTGCAAGGTTTTATTCCAGCAAAGTATATCACATGTGGCTGAAGGGAACCCGGCGAGAAAGAGCAGCCACTGAGTGCAGGCAGCTTAAGAAGGGGAAGGGGTGGGGGGCAGAGATAAGGGCAGGGCAAAAGGGATTGGTCTCCTGGGGATGGCAGCCACCAGTGGTACCAAGCTAGTGAGGGGACAGGGAAAGGGGAAACCAGGGGAAGTCCATGTGGGAATCTGTCTTTTCCCCCCAGAAGGAGGACTACTTTATGGTAAGAGGAGAGACTTCATCGGACGCTACACTTAACCAACTCTATACAGAACAGCAATAACAATCAGCATGCCAGCAACTCCTGGTAAATGAAGAATGCAGGTTCAGGCACAGGAGAACAGCTGTCCTTGTTTTGTAAGTGGCAGCACAAGCTCCAGGTGCCCACAGGACTCACCTTTTCCTTCAGCTCCATCTCAGCATCCGACTCGTCCAACCAGCGGTCGAAATCGGGCGCCAGGAAGAGCGGGCGCTTCTCTTGCTTGGTCAGCCTCTCCCACCAGTTACTCTCTTTCTTCTGCACAGTGATGTTCAGCTGCCTTTGGGTCATCCTGCACACAGGCTGGGGGCAGACACACCAGCAAAAGTCCGATGAAACAAGCTCTGAGGCTGAGTTTGCAGCCAAGCTCCCCTTATCAAGGAGGCAGGGATGACACAACTGCTGCAGCACAAACGTCTCTCTGCCACCCAAGGCATGGAAGCAAAGGGCAGTCCAGTTGAAGATGGCAGCTGTGATGGTTGCACGACTTCATGAGCAGCCTCCCCATATCACAGCACCACTGCATCCCACCAGAGAGCTAGCAGAGACCCCAGTGCCAGCCTTCTTAGACAGAACCCCTGATCTTGGCTTTACACCTTCTTGCACTTAGTACTGTGAGCCACCCACCTCCTCTAGCCAGCAGTAAAAATAACACTGCCAGCAGCCACAGGTACTTGTCTAAACCGGGGACCCCATGTGACACCTGCTGCACTGAGAGAAGGAGCTAAGAGCCTTAGGGAATGCCTGGAGACAAGGTGAGCTGACAGAGCAAGCAGTGTGGTCACTGCCACCCCACAAGGCCTCTCCACCTGCACAGTGGCAACCCAGAACCTCTCCATCCTTACAGTCCATGGCATTGTCACCTTGGAGCCCTTCTGACCACCGAGGCTGCTCCACATGGCACTGCCTGTCAGACCACCTGAAACTGCCGCACAAGCTGCACTCCTAACTGAGCATGTTACAGCAGCTCTGCTCTGTCAAGGCTGGCTGGATGCTCCTCAGGCATCTGAAGGCGTCTGCTGTAATTTACAGCTGCTACACCTCATCCTTGCCTGCCACAGGCTCCATTTCTCACTGCTGGCACCAGCAAGGGGAACTCATGCTGCACATCCAAACTAAAGGAGAAAAACCTGGACTGTGATAGTGCCTGGTCCTGACCATCTGTAGTTACACAGAGTTCAGTCTGTTCTCCAGTCCCTCCACACTGACTCAGAGTGACAACTTTTGGAAGGAGGCTGCTCTGCAGAGGCAAGGACTTGCCTTCCAGGCCTGGCTCACAGCAGAGCCTGTGTCTGCCAGCACAGGAGACAGGCACAGGCAGAGACGGGCACCTCTCCCACACTGTGGGCCAGGTGATAAGGCAGTGACCAGACCCTGGAACCAAGAGCTGTTCACTGTCTGCCACTCCACACCTGGCAGGAGCCACACCAGAAACGTGTCTGCTGACAGAGCCCAGAAATTCCCCCTCCGATGGTCTCCTTCCCTCCTCCTTCCCTGCCGAAGAGCAGAGGGGAACGGTGGCTGCTGGTCTGACTGGAGCTATCCCAAACTCAGCCAGGAATAAGCAGCACAAATCCTGCCCAGGAGCAAAGCCCAAGTTCTCCTGTGCCCCAGGCTCTGAGAGGTGGGGACACACCTCACAGCCACCTGTGAGTAACACAGAGGGACAGCTCTTTGAGCCAAGCTCTTCCCACTCAGACTGCAACGGGAATTCAGGAAAGACTTCTCCAACGGGAGCTACAACATATCACAGCCTACGAAATCTGCTCCAGCCAGAAACACAAATTCTCCTGACTCTCTTCTTTTTGACTTCCTTCTTTTGTCCAGCTACAAAAGAAGCCATGAAACATCACACTAACTGCACAATGTTCCCCTGGCCTCCAGTCAAGGTTGCATCAGACAACACATTGCCAGATTACCCTGTTATTTTGCTGCTTTAAATCCTTTAAAAACTTAAAACTGCTGTGTAACAAGTGACAAGCAAGTGCTTACTCAAGCTGGTCCATGCAAGCACCAGCTCCAGTGAGGTGATTTGCATTAAACCAAGACAATGGCACACAGGACTGCCACAGAGCTGGCTGTTACAGAGCTACCAAAAAAAATTTAAACAGTATATTGGGAACTTTATGCACAGCCATTTCCCTTTCAAGTTCTTCAAAATTTACTTTTTCTTTGCAAGAATTAGAGAAGTAAAAATACCTACTTTAGGTTCCACTGGCTCAAGGAATTCAATCTCAAATTCATATATGTTGTCTCCTTTGGCACCATGACCCTGGGCTAAAAGACAAGAATTGACAGCATGAGGTTCCACACTCTCCACCTGCAAAGGATGCTTCGTACACAGAAATATTCAGCACTTATTCACAGCACTTTCTTCCTTCCTTCCTCAGAGGCAAGAGGAAACCACACAATAAAAGAGAAGACACCAAAGCATTGCTTGAAGGGGCAGATGCAGAACTCAGCAGCTAAAGGTGCTCCAAGTCTGCACAACGCTGGAAAAGGGTCCCTGCTGCAGGAAGCCAGCGTGTCCAACTCCCAAGAGAGGGGATCAAAAAGCTGCTCACAGATAACTCAAATCCAGCAGAAAATCTCTGCTGGAGGATGCAGCCTTTGCAGAACGGAGCACCCAGGGAGATGGGTGCTGCTGGCTGCGTAGGAGGGAGATGTGGGGAGTCCCTCCCAGCAGCAGAAGGGCACTTATCAGGGTTTGTCATCTCCCACATTGATCCTGTCCCCGGAAGGGCTCCAAAACTGCACACTGTGTTTAATTCCCACCCTTCCACGCTGTAAACTGATCCCAAAGAGAACACTATGTGCAACGCTCTCCTATCAAATGGCCTGGCTGCGGCTCACCAAGGAGGCAGCAGCTCCTAATGAGACACCTTTAAAAATTCCATGGTGCTGGTATGTGCAGCTGTCCAGCTGCAAAAAACCCATCTTTCAGGGCAAGATCTGCTTTAGTTTCCAAATGGAGCACTAGTTCCTGATGTGGAGGCTTGATAAGAATTGCACACAAGGTCTTTGTGAAAGAAAAAATTGCTGTGAGTTATCTCCAGGGTTTGGCTGGCCCGGGATGGGAAGGATATATGGAAATTCCACTGGTATTTAAATACGGGGAGGTTGGGGTTTTCTTGTTAGATAAGATAGGGCCTGTTGTGGTTAGCAGGGCTGGAACACGGAGGGCTGTGGGTGGGAATGTGGCAGATCTGAACATGCCCAGCACAGCGGCTCCTGCCGCTGATGGGAACCGGGACAGCCCGCGATGGGGACAACCGGGACAGCCCGCGATGGGGACAACCGGGACAGCGGCAGCCCCGGGGTGCGGGCCAGGCCGAGACCCCCCGATGGAGCCCCTACCTCTGAAGTGCAGGACATTATCGGTGATGGTGATGTCCGGGTTCTGCGGAGGGAGAACACGCATTAGCTGGCAGCTCACGAACCCGCGGGGGTCAGCGCACCCAGCCGGGGGGGTCCCGCCGGCCCCACGCCTGCACAGCCCCGCAGCCGCTGTCCCGCGGGGATCAGCAGGTGAGCCACCCCAGGGGTGTTCCCCGCCTGCAGGTGAGCCTCCCCCGAGGGTGTCCCGCAGGTGAGTCCTTCCAGGTGTCCTGCAGGTAACTTCCCCCCGGGGTCCCCCAGGTGAGTCTCCCCCCACACCCAACTCCCCCACAGGTGTCCCCGCCCGGCGTCCCGCAGGTGTCCCCTCCCGGGTGTCCCCAGGTCAGTCCGTCCCCCGCCCGCCCCAGGGGAGTCCCCCGGGTGTCCGCGGGTGTCGCGGCCGTACCCGGACGTCGCTGAGGTCCACGCGCAGGAAGAGCTCGCGGTGCCGCTGCGCCCAGTGCACGTGCGGCCGCAGGCTGGGCCCCGCCATCGTCCCGGCCCGCACCGGCCCGCGGCGCCCCCGCGCCTGCGCGCTCCGACCCCCGCCGGGCGGGCCCCGCGCCTGCGCGCGCCGCGGGGGGCGGGCGGGGCCGCCATGGCCGGGCGCCCTCAGGGGATCCGCGGTAGGTGTCACTGAGCTGCGGAGCTCTCCGGGCTGGGAAAGCCCTCCCGGATCCGTTCTGACCGTTCCCCACCACTGCCGAGGCCACCGCTGAGCCGTGCCCTCACATCCACGCGGCTTCGAAATCCCTTCAGGGTGAGGACTCGACCGCTGTCCCGGGCAGCCTGTGCCAATGTTCAACAACCCTTTCTGTGAAGAAATTTTCACTGATACCCAAACTAAACCTCTCCTGGCACAACTTAAGCCTATTTCCCTTGTCCTGTCGCGTGTTACCTGCTAGAAGAGACTGACTCCATCTCAGCCATGACAGGAGAGGCTGATAAGAATTTAGCAAATAGCAATCCTGCAGCAGTGCAACCTGTTCCAACTCTTACAGTGCCATTATTATGTGCCCCAGGACCTTCTGCTGGCCAAGCACTGGCACAGGCTGTCCAGAGGAGCTGTGGCTGCCTCATCCCTGGAAGTGTTAAAGGCCAGGCTGGATGGGGCTTGGAGCAACCTGATTTTGGTGGCGCTGCCTATGGTTGGAGCTGGCTGAGCTTTAAGGTCTCTTTTGACCCACACTGTTCCATGATTCTATCATAATAAGGCTAAAAAAGGACAGCATTGATTCGTTCTTTCCAAAAAGCCCACCGCTCACTCCTCAGCAGCTCACACAAGGGTACCTCGCCCACAGCCATCCTCATTCCAAGAGCAAATCCATCCTCCTTCAGCCCCATCCCTTCATGGCCTCTCCCAGCCTCAGGGTTTTCCATGCGAATCTGTGGTGTGGAGACAGCAGGTCCCTGTCCCTGCATGGAGGATTCCCACCCTCTGCCAGCCCCTGGCGCTGTGAAGCTGCCACAGAAGATGGGGTGAGCTGTAGCAATGGTCCCAGGAGGCTTTATTTGGGAACACAAACCCCACGGACCCTTTGGGGCAGCGTATGGGGAAAACCAGCCCTCAGGTCCTGGTGTGACGCAGAGCTTCCACCTGCACATGCATTTTGGAGGGAGCACCTGCAGAAAGTTATCTTTTCTGGTTTACAGGGGTTCAAAAAAACCCATTTTCCTTTGAAAAAATGGACTGTGCCTTGCAAAGGGAAATTCAGGGGTTTAGAAGCATTTGGCTGGGGGCTCACACCTCTGGAGCCTGGGGTTGTTTTGGGGGGCTCACATTGCTGGAGCCTGAGTGTGTTTTGGGAGTTCACTGCACTGGAGCCTGGGTGTGCCCGGGGTTTGACACTCCTTATTACAGCAGGGAATTTCTTTCCCCTGTGGGAAGTATATCAGTGTGGAGGTGGCAGCATTTTTTGGGGAGGAAAAAACCGCGATTTTTGAAACTGCAGAGTCCCTGTGCACTGGGGGGTTGCGTGACCTGACTCCTGTGCATGGTGTAGTGTGCGTGTTTGTCCCAGTCCCCGTGCAAAGATCCCTGTGTCCTGTGTCCTTTGTCCCGTGCCCGGGTGGATATCTCATCCCCGCCCTTGGTCCTCCTGGCCGAGAGGTGCCGCCGTCGCCGCTCCGGCGCGGTGCCCGTGGCCGCTCTTAAAACTGGAAGCGGAAGCGGCAGTAGCGGCCCGGCGGGGCGGCTCGGCAGCAGCGCCGCCGCGGAGCTCCGTGAGTATCGGGGGGAACCTCGGGGACTGGGTAGGGGGCTCCGCTCCGGAGAGGATTCCTGGGGGCCTTGGGACTCCTGAGGTGGGCGAGAGGAGGGGGCTTGACCGGAGTGGCTCCCCTTCCGCTCCCGGCCAGGCCTGGCCGCCGCCCCGGCCGTGGAGGGATCCCCGGGATCTGCCCGCCTCCACCCCGGGATCTGCCCGCCTCCACCCCGAGATCTGTCCCCGGCCTTGGGGGCTCCCCCGGGATCTGCCTCTGGTCGTGCAGGCTCCCCCGGGATCTACCCCTGGCCATGCAGGCTTCGCCGGGATATGCTCCTGGCCGAGGAGGGCCTACCGGGATCTGCCCCTGGCCGTGGAGGGACGCCCCGAGGTCCTCTCCAGGCTGTGCAGGGTCCCTCGGGATCTGTCCCCTGCCGTGGAAGGACCCCCGTGGTCTGGCCGCCGCCCCCCCGGGACCTGCCCCCGGCCATGGAGGAACCCCCGGGAGCATCCCCCTGGGCTGACATTCCCGTGCCGGGTGGCCGTTCCCACTGCTATTGGCTCGTTAACGTCTGCTGCTCTTCGGTTTCTATCCCTTTTCCTGCGAGAAGTAGGTCGGGTTAAGAAATAGCAGCATCTGGGGGTAGGTGGGGAAAGGAGGTTTTATCTTTGCTGGAATTCTTCAGATGAAACGAGATTAGCAATTCAGGTTTGAAGTTCATTGTGAGTTCCTGACTGCTGTGTCGAGCACGGCACTGCTCAGTGCATGCCTTGGATCCTTCTTCTGCTTGGACGGGGCTCTTTTGTTCTGGATTTTTGTGCTGTAAATAGTGTGAGCAGAAGAAAGACCAGTGTTTGTTTTGTTTGTGTTGCCAAAAGTGAAGCTAAGCTATTTGTGTTAAGAGGGGTTTGTGTCAAGGTGCAGATCGTATCTTTTTCGCTCCTTTGGGGAGATGTCTCGGCTGCTCGGGAGAGCCATGGGAGAGCCAGTCCAGAGAGCTCTGCCAGCTGCCCAAGCCTGTGCCTGGAGCTCCAGTGATCCTTCAGTGCCTGTTTGCTCGAGGGAAATGCTTTATTTAGGCTGTGCTAGTGTTTTGTCAGGCCAACATGCTCTGCACAGCAGCGCACACAACACTTGTGCAGTCTTTCCATGCTATATATAGACACCCCCTCCCTGCCTTTGAGGATTGACAGCCCCACACCTTGGGCTCTCCAGGAATGAGCTATGTGACAGGAGTTCATAGCTTGGATCCTTCTGGAGCTGCCCTGGGATTTACAGTGGGAGGACTTGGTTTCCTCTTGCCAGACGTCTGGGCTGACAATTTCAGCTCAGATACACTTGGTAAAGCCCAGCTGACTGCAGGAAGAGATATCTGCTGAATTAACAGCCTGTTGGGCAGATAAGGCTTGTGTAGCAGGTAATTCCATTTGGGAAATGCTTTTTTCACTGTGTCCCCTTCTGGTATTTGTAACTGGGACAATATAATAGTGGTGATCACTGCTAGACCCGTCTGAACTTAGTTTGAAAGGAGATACAAACAAACCCAAGAAGTTATGGGGGAATAATGGGAATAAGGACAAGCTGCCTTAGCCTGTTGTGTGGCCTGATGGTTCCAGATCAGCTACCAGTGTTATTTCTTTGAGCAGTTGTGTGCCCAGCTCTTGCTCCTCTCCTAATCATCCCCTGTTCTGATGTCAGTGTAGTGAGGTGATTTGTGGAGGTCTCGAAGGGAAAGAAGCAAATGGGAGCTTAAAGGGGAAGAATTTATCCACTTCATGACCTAAAATGAGTGGTTGGTATGTGTGGGCATGGGAAACACAACAATAAATCTGTGGATTTATGAAGTCTTTAGTCCTGTCTGAGAGGCTGGGTGGTGCCAGCCTGTTTTCCAGAGCAGAAAAATATTTCCCGGTTCTCTTCCTTCTGCTGTGGGTTTTATTCCCCACGTGAAAGGATGGTTTTCTTAAAGCATTTTTGCTGTGGGGTCTCTTGGGAATGTGCAGCGAGGGTTTGCTGGAGCTGAAGCTCTGCTGTTCTGTTTTTTCCAGAAACATGCAACATGGCAGCAGCCATGGAAACTGAACAGCCGGGCCTGGAAATCTTTGAGACTGCGGGTCATGAGGAGCAGGTCCCGAGGGAGGAGCAGCCAAAACTGGAACCTTTCTATGTAGAGAGGCATTCCTGGAGCCAGCTTCGGAAACTGCTCACAGACACACGGAAGTATCATGGGTACATGATGGCAAAAGCCCCTCATGACTTCACCTTTGTGAAGAAAAATGATCCCGAAGGACCGCACTCCGATAGGATCTACTATCTGGGTGAGCTGGCTGGGACAGTGTCACTGCAGGGCTCTTTGGGATTGACTGTTCCTGACAGCTGGGTGTTCCTGGCTGTTGAATCTAAAGGGATTCCAGGCCACACTTGCTGGTCAAAAGTCATGATTGTGATCATAATATCTCATTAAAATTTGTGAGGTAATCTCCTGTGGGAGTGGCGTGATTGGAGGTGACCCATTAGGCCTGGAAAAGAGCTGGGAAATGTCCTCTGGGGCATGCTCCCAAGCTGGCAGTCTGTTCAGTCCCTTTTCTGTCACTCCAAGTAATACTCTCTCCAAAAGCTGTGCAGGAGCTTTATCTCCTTTCAGAGATAAAGAAACCTTTGCAGAAAGGTTTATCTCATTTCTGTTATTACAGCTGTTGGGTGGAACCTTGTTCTCCTTCAAAGTTTCCTTCCAAAGCAGAGATTTTAAGTGTAATTTTGAAAGTCCTTTGTGCCTCAGCTACCAATGGAGCAGGTTTTCCAGGAATCCTGTGGGGAAAACATAGTAGTGTAGCTCAGGGGCACCTTAAAGAGTAAATACTTTTCTCTAAATTTTTGGGCTTAATAATAAAAAACTTCCTGTAGTTTGTTGTTCTTGGATTCAGTGCCTCACTTGTGCATTGTTTCACTAATTAATGTTCACTTGATAGAATTGATTTGGCACCATAAGTGATGCTGTGAGCAACCCTCTGAGTGGCTTTTTGGAGCAGGCCTTGTGGTGGAGGAATGCTTTTGTCAGGAGCTGCAGTAGCTGAGCATAAATCCATGAAAACCTGGATTAGGGAGAGAAGCAATGGCTGAAGCAGAGGCCTAGGAGCCAGAGCCATGTTCTAGCCCCACTGTTTGCCTCTTAGGCTACTTGCTTCAGCTCAGGTTTGTGATTCACAGAGTCTTTGTATGTGCTGTGCAGTGCATAGTCAGAAAATTGCTGTTCTTTTTCCTGTTTTCACAGGATGGGGGTCATAATCCTTGGATGATGCTGAGTTCAAGCACATCACGGGTGTGTTGAGGTTGATCCCCCTATGACGAGCTCTGGTTTCCCAAGTGCCACTTCCTGAGCTGTAGATGTGGCTTGGCCTTCTCTTGGAGCACACCTGGCTCTCTCTGGGCTGATCCCCATGTGCCTGGGCAGGAGCCTTCAGAAGTCTGAGTAGCACTGAGAGAGAGGACCAGGACAGGGATGTTCAAACCTCCCTAAGGTCACAGGCTGTGTATCCCAGACAGGGGGATTGGCACAAAAGCCCTCATTGATTTATAAAGCTTATGGAATAAAAGGGCAGTAAGAGGACACAGAGTGGTTTGAGCAGCACGGGATAAGCCTGGTGTCATGGTGTCATTGTTCTCTGCCTTCTCTGTGACCTGCACTTCTGTGAAGCAGGGAATTCCCAGAGCAAGGCTGCACTGCAGAGACCATCAGTACTTCTGCTGGTAGGAAGGGCATGGGAAACTGTTCCTGGGCATCCTTTGTGTTTGGATTGTTAACAGAAAGCTAATATACTTTTTTTTTCACCTCACTTTCACAATAGCAATGTCTGGGGAGAACAGGGAGAACACGCTCTTCTACTCTGAAATTCCCAAAACTATAAACAAAGCTGCCGTCCTGCTGCTTTCCTGGAAGCCTCTTCTGGATCTTTTTCCGGTGGGTCCTGATTTCTTTCTTGCTTCAAGCACGTGCGATTTGGGATTTTCATAGTGAAAATTTGAAGTTTATTGTCTCAAAAATGTAAAGATTCTCCTTGTACATGCCAACCCTGCAGCCATCCCAAAATGAAGCACAGCTTTCTCCTCAGTGTTTAGAGTTCCATCCTCTGTGTGCTGGATGATTCCTTTGCTGGCAGAGATGACAAGTGCTAATTTGCATCAAGTTCTGTGCTGTGAGATCCTGGGGATTGCTGAAGGAGCCTGGAGTCTCCAGTCACTTCCCTGCTGTCTTGCAGGGGAAGTGATGATTCCCCCAAGGATCAGTCAGTGGCTCTGTGACTCATGCTGGAGCAGAGGATCCCTTTCCCACTCGCTGGGGTGTGGATTCCCTTTTCCCTGCTGCACACAGCAAGCCTGCACCGTCCCATCCCATGCACCATGGCAGGCTGGAGGACGTGGGACAAACCCCACATGGAATGAGGTGGATTTTTCCCCGTGTTATTTCCCAGGGCTGTCAGCCAGACATGAAACTCTGGCTGTGCTCTCCTCCCACCAGACCAGTCACTGCATGTCTGTGAAAGTGAGCAGAGCCTCTCCTGCTCATTCTAGAAACAACAGACCCTCAGTCTGAGCTTTCTTATAGCAGGGAGTATTGGGAATAATGCTGGCCTTGCTAAGGGAGGAGTGGCTGTCAGTTTACAGTTGTGTGGGATCTGATCGTGGCCTGCACCTACGAGTGCTGATGGCAGAGGCAAAGCAGGAGTGGGCTTCCAGCCGGCAGCAGGATTCCGGAGGAGGACGATGTCTGCTCAGCCATCTGCTCCTGGAAGCGGGGTAAGGCGTGCAGAGCAGAGGTGTTGATTGGGCTTCTCTGCCTGTTTTCAGGCCATCCTGGACTATGGGATGTACTCCCGTGAAGAGGAGTTGCTGCGGGAGAGGAAGCGGATCGGCACCGTTGGGATTGCCTCCTATGATTACCACAGAGAGAGCGGCACCTTCCTGTTCCAGGCTGGGAGTGGGATTTATCATGTGAAAGATGGAGGCCCCCATGGATTCACCGTGAGTTTACTCATCTTCTGTCTCACTGCAGGACTTTGCTCTGGCAAGGACCTCCTTTGGCTTGGAGTGAGAACAAAGAGATCATCAGCAGTTATTGCACTGGCACAGGAAGTGACCTTGATAACCCTGGAAACGGGGTTATCCACAGGGGTGTGTTTCCATGATTGTAGAAACTCAGATGCATGGCTATAAGAAGTGGTAAAATTGTGGCAGCAGGGCAGGACACCAGATTGTGTGATTTGTCCTGACTAGCAGTGTCCATAAAAAGCAACAAACGGCTCTGTGCTCTTTCATGGAGTCAGACATCACATCAGAGACAACTTTTGTCCCTGGGTTGCAGTTTGGAGGTCACTGTTCCATGGTCAGTGCTGGATGTATTACACCATTTTTACACCATTTGACTGTACAATTTGCAGAACAAGCAGCCTTCACTGTGCTGGTGCTGAAGCTGGCCTTCAAAGCTGAAATAATTTACTATTATTATAATAGATGCCTGGTGCTTGTCTAACCCTGTTGTCAGGGGTAATTTACTGTATCTTGAGTTGCTTTTGGAGGACAAAGTTGCATGTTCTGCCAGCCCCTCTTAGGGTGCTGTTTTTAAGAGAGTGCCAGGCTTCTCTGCACCAGCTGCCCTCTGATTTGAGGCTGATCCTCAGCTCAGGGGAAAGAGGCCTGGTGGGACCATGGTAGAGGCACAACTTTCCCTATAAAATATCTGCATAGTATTTTTCTGTGTGTAAAGTGAATGGATTCCTCTCTAAACATGTATTTGAAGTCAGTGCCCACACTACTGTGGTTTTCTGAAATCCAGGTTACTCAGTGGATGTCTTCCTGTGTTACCATATCTTACTGTGTTTCTTTTTCTTTTTAATTCCAAATAGCAACAGCCTTTAAGACCCATTCTGGTAGAGACCAGTTGTCCAAATATCCGGATGGATCCCAAGCTTTGCCCAGCTGATCCAAATTGGATTGCATTTATCCATTGTAATGACATCTGGATATCTAATATAGAATCCAGGGAAGAAAGGAGGCTGACGTTTGTGCACAATGGTAATGCATCCCAAATTAAATTTTTCTCTACCTCCTCTGCACTCGTTCTTGCTAGACTGCATTGAGCAATGGCACTAAAGGTTCTTCTGAAGTGGGGGTAATGGCCACTGTTTTTTCCACCTTGTTTGTCACATTTATAGACTTCCTGTAGTGCAGATACTGTGGGATGATTCTTTTCCCTGAGCTGTGCAATCTGGCAGAGTGAGTTGTTTGTTGGATGCATATGGAAGGGCTCTTCTCCTGAAACTCAGCAATTGCTTTTCACTGGAACAGCCTTTTTTGTGTGGAGGAGCTGTGGGTGGAATAGAGCTGGAGGAAAGTTTCTGTCAGTGAAATCAGGCTGCAGAGACTTTTAGGAACAAATTAGGCCGTTTCTGAATAGCACTGAGGCTTCTGCTTGCCCCTCATACTCAATAACTTAGGTTCTCACTTCTTAATCCTCTTCAACTCTGTTTTAGGCATTTATCCTGGAAGAAAGAAAATGGGAAATTGTGGATAAAACACTTTTAAATTCAATTTCATTTTGTATTTCAACTATATAATTTAAATTTTAGTAAATTGAAATTTCTGACACTTCATAATAATGCTTTAGACTATTCAAATGCTTAATATTAAAATATTATGTAAGTACAGTAAAAATAAACTGTAGCAATGACTCCTTCTCAGATGATAATTATTTATGGAGTGCTGCTAAGTTACCTCCAGGGTAACAGGAAAAATATTGAAGCCCTATGGATATGTCATCATGTTGAGGTGTTATGTAAGTCTGTTACTTTTGGTTCGTACAGTGAATGAAATACTGATGCTTTCATTTTTCTGAATGTTCATGTTTTCAGTTTCAGTCATTCAGAAAGGTTTGGGGTTTTGATTTTCTTAAAAGTTGTAGTTCCAATTCACTGAACTCAGGTAGAGAGAACATTTTCTTTCCTTGACTAATTGAGAGCCTGATTAGGTAGAAGTAAGAAGAGAGAATGGCTTTCCTTTCCTAAAAGAAGCTGCCATGTCAGAGAGGATTAAATCCTCCCTAAATGCATGAACAGAGAAGGCTGGAAGCAGAAAACAAATCTGCTGAGAAGTCAGATTTATTATCGTGTAGTTGTTCCCTGGGGGTGAACTGGGGCTGTGTTTGGGATAACGCAGAGCTGGTTTGGTTCTGCAGCACATCATGAACTAATTCTTTGGTGTCTTTTTTTAGAACTGGCCAATGTTGAGGAGGATCCAAAATCTGCTGGCGTGGCTACTTTTGTGCTGCAGGAGGAGTTTGACAGATACACTGGCTACTGGTGGTGCCCAAAGGCACAGCCCAGTAAGTGTGGGGATCCAGGGGTGTCTGACAGGCCCTGTCCAGTGCAGAGCTCTCTCTTGTTCTTACTTTCCTTTATGCAATTTGGAAATTGTCTCCTTTGGAGCTGTCTGCATCAGGGGGCAGGTTACAGGGGCCTTGTGAGCACTGGAGGGAGAGACCTCCCCTCTCACAACAGTGGTGGGAGTTGTAGGAGTCTCAGTGTTTTGCTTAATGAAACATGAGTCACAGGTTTTATTGGAGTTTTCTTCATTCTTCCAATCAGCTCAGGCTCCTGAGAGAGCATTGATGCCTGCAATAACTGATAATTCTGTTCTGTAATTCTGTAATGTTAATTCATTTACAGCACTGGATGGGGGTAAAGTTCTTCAAATTCTTTATGAAGAAAATGATGAGTCAGAGGTAGAAATTATCCACGTCACATCACCCATGCTGGAGACAAGAAGAACAGATTCCTTCCGGTACCCCAAAACTGGTGAGACCCTGAACTTACATCCCTGTTTCTGGAAGACACCTCTTGTATTCCATGTGCCCGACAGCAGTGACTCTTCAAGCCTAGAGCAGAGAGGTGTTGAGTAGTCTTTGAATTTGTGGCCAGGTGGTGCAAATGTGTTTGGGGAAGCTGCTCTGGAGGCTGGGTGAGTCACCGGAGACTGTGCTGGTACTGCAGCCATGAGATTACTGAGGGCTCTGCGTGTCAGGAGTTGGCAAGAACCCTCTCTTGTTGTCACTGTTTGAGCCACTCTCTGGGATCCTGGAAAATCTGAGTTGTTGAGAGGTTGATTCTCATTGCAGTTCTGTGTTTCTGAGGGAACAGCTCCAGAATTACAGCCTTTTGGGGTTTTGGGAATGTTTCTGTTTAGCTGCTGGCAGTCCTGGAGGACTCTGATCTCCAGGACTGCTCTTGGACTTTGAACAGCAAACCCATCCTGCTGCAGCCTGCCAGGAAAACCACCTGTGGTCGCATTTGCACACAGTGGATGATCTGGAGGCTTCAGCAGTGAAGGGCTGAGGGCAGGCTTGAAGTGGAGTGCCACTGGAAGCAGGGAAGTGGGATTTAAGCAGACCTGCTGAGGGCTGATTTACTGTCAGGTGTGGGACAAGTTTGAGCAATTCAACCCTTTTGAGATGTCCCTGCTGTCACAGCAGGACACATTGCTCAGGTAATAGTAGTTTGCTCTCTTTCCTCACTCCTGAAATCTTCATTTTTTGGAGAAAGATCTTCTGTTTGGCTGACCTTCTCAAGCTGCAGAATTCATTCAGATCGTGTAGATTCCCCAATTCACTGGAAAAGCTTTTCCTGATTTACTTCTTGTATCAAGGATAGAGAAAGGCTCAGAGGCTGGGAAGCAAGAGGTGACACCTTGTGGTTTTTCGGTGCTTGTGAACACTCAGCTTTCTGAGAGTATTTTGCCATGGCTCTATTTAATGCAAAGGAAACAAGCTAACAAAAGCCCAAATGCCTTAAACAATATGTAGCTTTATATCATAATGGCACTAGTGATGGCAGTAGGTTTTTAGGTGTTTAATTTTCACAGGTGCTCTTTAGCACTGGATCACTTTCTATGTACCACCTTGGAATAACAGCCAAACAGTGAACCAGAGTTTGCTTGCTATCCCAGTCACTCCTGAGCATTTACATCCACCCTGGAAATGCATCCACTGACTGGGAGAGGAGACTGACTGGGACAGTAGCGTGGCTCTTGATCTGTTTGCAGGATTACATCCTCTAAATCTCCCCACATTTGCAGTTTCTTTTTCCCCTGCCTGGTTCTGTGCTGTCTCTCAGACATGCAGGGAGGCTATTTGATCAAAAAGCATTCTGCTGTTTGCCTTTTCCAGTCCTGTATGAATAACACCACAATAATACACAGCAAACAATCGATGCCTGACTGTTAACATCTGTTTTTATAGGTACAGCAAATCCAAAGGTCACTTTCAAGATCTCTGAAGTGACAATCAATGCAGAAGGCAGAGTAAGTCTATGTTCTGTTTGTTTGCCAAATACATTTAATTGCTGGTTTGTTTTTTGTTTTTGTAAAATTAATTTTCCAGTTCAGTACAGAGGAACTTTCCTGGTTGTGATGGCTTCCTGGCTTCTCTGGGGGCAGTGCCCTTGGCTCATTCCTGTGCAGATACTCAGTGTGCAGCAGTATTTCTCAAGGCTGTGCTTTTCTTTGCTACCATTGGTGTGTGAACTCAGCTGCAGAGCAGAGTAGGTCTGGATGGTTAGACCTTCTTATGTGACTGATCTCTTGATTGGCTGCAGGTATTGGGAAAATTGGATTGCAAATATAGTATATCACCTTACAAAAGCATGAGCATATGGGAAGAGATGGACTTTGCTTTTGCCCTGGGATGTTTTAAACAGATGCAGAAATTTCCACAGCACAGATCTGTCCAAGATCTTTGGACAGATGGGAAATTAATCTTAATGCTAATGCATTAGCAGCCATAAATTATTGGAATTCTCCCAACTCTTGAGCTACTTCAGCCATCAGCAGTCACCTGCTGGGATAGTGATGCTGGTGTCAGCCAGCAAAGGCAGGGAAAGCCTTCAGGACCCTTTGGGTATCACTGGGACTTGTTCCCAAGCCCAGCAGGGACAGACTGCAGCACTGCATTTCATGGATTAGAACCACATTGATAACTGGGTGTCATGCAGAGTGTTCAGCACCTATCCATGCAAATCCTACGAAAGAGCTTGGTACAAATCACCTTCTCTTTACAGGGGAGAACTGAGAATTCAAATGAGTTGTGAGACATGAATCTTGGGTTTGTGAGCAGCACCCAGATTTCTCTGGTCCCAGCCCTGGCTGTCCTGGCAGTGTGCAGCTCTCGTGCTGTGCTGGGGTCTGGCTCCAGACGGGGTTCAGTCCCCTGTGTTGCAAAGGCTGAACAATCTAAATTGCATGAGCTGCACAGAAAAAGTCTTCTGTGTCCAGGCTCTCATCGTGCATGAAAAACTGGTTGTGGGGGTTCATCTCAGTGTCACTGAATTGCTGCTTTGTCAACAGATTGCAGATGTTGTGGATAAAGAGCTAGTTCAGCCCTTCGAGATCCTCTTTGAAGGAGTAGAGTACATTGCTAGAGCTGGGTGGACGCCAGAAGGAAAATAGTGCGTATGTTAATCCTGTCTCTGCTCAGAGGGTTTGGGGTCCTACAGTCAGAAGCAGATTGTAGTGGTCTCTGTCTTCTTCCAGCTTAAGCCTGCTTTCACTTTTACATTGCTGCCAACTTGTTTGTGCAAAGGGGACCATTTTTCCAAAAGCCAAACCAGAGCCCTCCTTGTGTCTTTCTCTGCTCCCTGGCCCTACTGCTTTGGGTTTGGGCACTCGCAGCCTTTGATGTGTGTGTCCTCTCAGCATCCCTGTGAGAGAGAGTGCAGTGCTATTATCCCCATTTTACAGATGGGGAACTGAAGCCCAGAGAGGTTAAGTGCCTTGCCATGGTCACGCAGGAAGTCTGTGGCTGAGGAGAGAAATGAGCCCAGGTCCCCCAGGCCCTAGGCTAGCGCCCTAACCACTGGACCATCCTTGCTGACCAGACTTACTGATCAGAAAACCTGCTGTAAGTGCTACTTACATTTGCATGTCATTTTAACCCTGTAGATGATGTAGTACAGTGTTTCTAACTCACCAGAAGCTTCTCCAAAAGGATATTTCACTGAAAGGGTTGTCCAGCCCTGGCACAGGCTGCCCAGGGCAGTGGTGGAATCACCATCCCTGGAGGGACTTTAAAGCTGTGTAGATGTGGCACTTGGGGACATGGTTAGTGGTGAGCTTGGCAGTGCTGGAGGAATGGTTGGACTCGGTGATCTTAAGGGTCTTTTCCAAACCAAATGTTTCCATGGTTCTCCAGAAGTGCACTCCTCCAGGTTTTGAATCTAAAGATGGCTTTCACCTTTTTAATTTATTTCCCATCCAAATCTGAAAGAAATACAGAGACACATTTGCTATATTATCCTGCTTTTTGCAGGATTATTGTTGGAACTACATATAAAGCCATCAGAATATGGCAGGGGCTGCTGCTGGTCCCTTTAGGTGCCAGTGTTATCCTCTGCCAGGTGTAGATCTAACAACAGTATCTTCACAAGCACCCTGAAATTTCAATTGAAATTTTTTCTGCTTCATTATTCCCTCTGATTTTTCTTTTCTCTTTCTCCCTTGAAGCACAATTCAAACTGGGGAGAACAGAATGAGTTAAACTTTTAAACTTGCAGTGCTTATGCAATATTAAAATGAAGCGAAATAGGTTCTTGTATTATGGAAGAGATTTGTTTATGTGGGTGAAATTTTGCACGTGACTTAATCTGCAATTGAATATTCTTGACTCCCTCAAAATGCCTAGTGCTACTGAGTGTCTGCTGAGATTTTCAGACCTGTGCCATACTCACGGTTGCATGTTATTTTCTCTAATATCTGTGTCCTCAACAGCATCTGGTCCATCTTGCTGGATCGCTCCCAAACTCGGCTTCAGATAGTCCTGATCCCTCCTGCATTATTCATCCCGACAGAAGATGATGCAATGGAAAGACAGAAACTTATTGATGCTGTACCAGATTCTGTTACACCTTTCATTATTTATGAAGAAACGACAGACATCTGGATAAATGTAAGAATTTGAATTTCAGCTTTCTCTGACAGGTTGAGCACTGTTGATGTTACTGTGCTGCCAAGGGGAATGATCCCGTCTTGCAAGTTCTGTGCATATTCAGTGCTTCCTGCTGTAAAAAACGGGAGGCAGAGAACAGATTTGGGATGTGAAAACAGACCTGCTGTGCTTGAGTTGATGCAGTACTCAGAGCCTGGAGCAGAGCCCTGGGCTCTGGGTGTTCCCAGGTAGCCCCTTCCCCACAGTGTCACTGGCACTCTCCAGCTTCTTGGTGCCAGTTGTTAGCACCAGCAGTGCCACCAGATGAAATATTCTCCAGGCAACAAAGATGGATCAAGATGGCACTGGGTGAACAGTCCTGAGAGTCAGCTAAGGCACTGAGCCCCTCCTGAACTACATCTGGTCTGGTGAAACAGATTAAGGGTGTGATGTTCTGGGAGGTGAACTGCAGGGCCTGTGCTGAGAGCAGTCATGGGTGTGCCTGGTCACTGCTGTAAACTATGCCTTTCCTCACACTGCTGCACATAAAGATCCCTGTCTCTGCAGTGACATCCTGTTGGAGGTGTGCCTGGGAGCATCAATCACTGGCACACGGTTGCGTCTTTCAGCAGAGAGCATTTGCACAAAGCCTTCCAGTGAATGGTACTATATTGCTCTCTTAGATACCACATTCTCTCCTTAGTGTTTGGTTTCAGGATGGTGCAGTGAGTTTCCCTTTCTCCATTTTTTTTACTGTCTGAAGTGGTTCTTGACTGGCAGCTCATACTGTGAAGAAAAATGCTCCCAAGTCCTCCAGAGATTGTCCCTTGAAGCAAGAGCTGGCATGTTGATGAATGGGAAGATGATGTCAGCTCATCATTCTTTGAATACTCCTTCACTTGGAGGCAGCACAGGACAGAGGTCTGCAGAGTTGGACCCACCTCTGTGTCTAAGCCAGAAGGGCAGGTGCAGAAAAACTTAATTAGTTTGGTGACCAGGATACAGAGTTAGACTGGCAGAAAGCTGGAGCTGCAGGGATGTGGCACTGGCTGCAAACCCCCCTGGCTCCAAGTGTGACTGGTTCTCCCAGTAAGGGACAGTGTGGTCTGTGTCGAGCAGCAGGAGGAGCATATTTTGTGTGACTGCAGTGTCAGAGTCCTGCTGATAACAGTAACCCACTGCTCTGTCTCCTCAGATCCATGATATCTTCCATGTCTTCCCTCAAAGCCACGAAGATGAGATAGAGTTCATTTTTGCCTCCGAGTGCAAAACAGGCTTCCGGCACCTGTACAAGGTGACGTCGGTTCTGAAGGAGAGCAAGTACAAACGGTCCTGTGGAAGCCTCCCTGCTCCGAGTAAGGGGAATTGTTCTGGTGCTTTAATTGGGCATTTGTTGCTGACCAGTGAGGAAATAAATGTCCTTCCAGCTGGCAGGAATTATGGTCTTATTGGAAACTTCTGCTATTGTCCAGGAAAGCACTTCAGTGCATAGTCATTCCTCTGGAAATTGTACAGGGGTTATTCTGCTTTCAGCATGCCTTAATTTTAACCCTGATCCTTCCTTATGGACTAGAGGGAAAAGTTTCCAAAAACCAGATGGGAAACAAGCTCCCTGTGATACCGTGAGACATAGTTGGCTTTTCCTCTTCACTGCTGGAACTTGGTCTTGTTCAGATGCAGGAAATTGCTGTGTGCAAAGTTCCCAGAGTGGTTTTTTCCACAGCATGTGTTCTTAAATTCACAGCTTCATGCTGTGATACTTAATTTACTTAGCGTGTCTTGAAGGCACCTACTGACCTCTGCATGCACAAAAAATACGCCTAATTTTACTAGAGGTCCTAGTTTCATGCAACTGTTGTGTGTCTTTTTCCCACATAGCATTATATCTTGGGCTTAGATTTCTTTGAATGCATCTGACTTCTTTTTCTTGCTGAATCTCCCTCATGCTCAGGGAAATGAAATCATCTTATAAAAGCAAAGTTCTTGAAAAACTCTCCATTTTTGACACCTCATATTTCCTTTACCTGCCTATTGCTCAGTATAAAACCTTTATTTCTGTGCAAGTGACAAAATATTTTTAGGAATAAAAATCTCTGTACATTGGCTATTTGCAGGTGACTTCAAGTGCCTCATCAAAGAGGAGATAGCAATTACCAGTGGGGAATGGGAAGTGCTTGGCAGACATGGATCCAACGTAAGTCTCTTGCTTCATGGATATCCTGCCACACACACTGCATGGAGATGGTTCCTTAGAGGGATCAGCATAAATCTGTTAATCCAGTGTGGTTTTAGCCAAAATACACAGTATTTCTGTTCTGTGTAACTCGTGAACTTGCACAAGGAGGGAGGGAATGGTCCCCAAACCGCTGCTCTTTTAGCTCTGAGCTGGATGGATTCTTTGATCCTTTGAATCAAACTTACAGAGTTGTAGGCAGTGAGAACAATTGTTTGGTTTATCCCTTGTAGCTGGCTGGGCTCCAACTCAGCATTATGGAAGTGGGGCAGGAGGGATTGGGGGAGCCTTTGGGGTGGTAGAACTGGATATTGAGGGATGTGCTTTTTGTTTTGTTCCTGACAGATCTATGTGGATGAAGCCAAAAAACTGGTGTACTTTCAAGGCACAAAAGACTCACCTCTGGAGCATCACTTGTATGTTGTTAACTACGAGAACCCCGGGGAGGTGAAGCGCCTGACGGAGCGCGGTTACTCGCACGCCTGCTGTGTCAGCCAGGTACCTCTGCCTGCCAGGGCTGGCTGGGCTGCTCTGCCTTAGCCCAGGCTTATCCTGTCACTCAGCAGACAGGGCAGTGTTGATATATAATGAAAGCAGATTTCAGGCTGTGTTGTGCCCTTCTGCATGTTGTACAGTCAGTGTGTAAAACCACCCTGGAAACCAGACTTGACCTCCCGGTTCCGTTGCTCTCCAGCTCACTTCAGGCAAAAGGAGCTGGCTGGGATGAATTGTTTGAAACTCTTTGAGCTGGACTCCTTGCCTGCAGGGAGCTAGAGAGCAATCGCCAGAGATGAGCCTGAGCAGCACTGGGTGGAGTTCCAGGAATCTGGCTGGGGATTCATGGCCCAGAAGAAGGTGTGTGACAAGCTCCTCATGCTGCTCTTTGATTTTCAGGTGTATCTTTGGGTTTGGAGTGTTAAGGACTATAGTGTTCCAGAGGCAAAAGTGCTCAGATATCTGATTTAATGTGGTCCTTAAGAATCTTCCTAAAGATCTAAATGCAAAATAAACTATTACTTGCTTGTGGCTGTGCACTGAGGAGTTCAAGGCATGTTCTTTTTCTCCCCAGGATTGTGACATGTTCATCAGCAAGTACAGTAACCAGAAGAACCCCCACTGTGTGTCACTGTACCGGCTGACAGGGTCAGAAGATGATGCAGCTCATAGGACTAAGGAATTCTGGGCTACCATTTTAGATTCAGCAGGTAATGGCATGGGTGAGGAACAGAAAAAGGACAGGCAGGATCACAGGATAAAAGATATCCCAGCGTAAGCTTGCTTGAGATTTGCTGTTGTGGCTGACCAGCCTTGTCTCTGGAACTCAGGCTCTTATGAGGAGTTCTGTGAAGTACAGGAGGGACATTTTCGGCTCAGCACAAATGGATATAAACAGACCATGAAGGAATTTGGAGTGGAAATTACCAATTTTCTCCTGCCAGTTTTAGTTCAGGGAGGGATTTCAGTGCACTCACTTGCTCTGTGTGATGTGCCTGCTAAAGAGTGTGTTCCTGGGGAGGGAGGTGCACTTCTTAAATAGTGTGTGCTGCTGCCTACTCATGTCTTCATGAGACAGCTCTTGGGCTATAATCTTCCACTGGATCTCTGTTGCCTTTCATTTCTCCTTACCTGAGGCATACTCTGTCCTGTGTTTTCTGTGTGTTAATGTAGGGAGTCCTAAGTGGGACTAGGAAGGGATGGGACCTCTGTAGTGGCTGTGTCAGGGGAGAAGAGTTACTGTTATTCACAGGAGAGCAGGGATGGGAATGTGATAGGCTCAGAAAGCTCACCTGGGGCTGGGGCATTGCCAGTCTCTGCCTGGGTCCAGCTACACCCAGTGGAAAGTGTGTGAGAGCTCCACTGGGATTGCAGTGAGAGTGATGGCAGGACAGTGGTGCAGCAGAGCTGTGTTACTCATCCATTCCTGTTAAAACCAGGCTGTCTGTTCCCTCCCATGGCAGGTCCTCTTCCCGATTACATTCCCCCTGAAGTGTTCTCCTTTGAGAGCTCCACGGGGTTCACACTGTATGGAATGATGTACAAACCCCACAACCTGCAGCCTGGGAAGAAGTACCCCACAGTGCTCTTCATCTATGGAGGCCCTCAGGTGAGCTGGGGAGCAGTGGGATGGGCTGGCAGGAATCACTCCACTGCTCTCCTGCAGGAACACTTCCTGCTCTGTGCTGAGGGCAGCAGGTGGCATTTTGCCTGTTTGGTGAGTAGGTGCTTGGCCAAAGGTGCTGTAAGGATTCATTGTTCCCAGATCATGGATCCAGGCACTGCCACTTGTCTGAGGACAGGTGTGGAGTAGCAGAGCTGGAACTAGGAGAAAAGGGATTCAGGTAGTCCTTGTTCCCAGTTCTGTCTCCTCCTCCTCTCCAGTTGCCTCACTGGACCTCAGTTGAGCTCTTCATACCTGTGACACAGAATGGCTTGGTTTACTGGGAGAAGAGTTTATTGCATAGCAGGGAGAGGGAATCCTGCAGTAGGGTATAGGGATCTTGAAAACTTCACATTATAAAATCGTTTAAGGCATTTAAAGGAAGGTAAATGTAAATAAAATGTGAAATTGGATTAAGAGGTGACCTCTGGATTCTGTGCTGCTCTTGTATTCCAGGTACAGCTGGTGAACAACCGGTTTAAAGGAATCAAGTACTTCCGACTGAACACCTTGGCCTCTTTAGGCTATGTTGTTGTTGTCATTGACAATAGGGGCTCCTGCCACCGAGGGCTGAAGTTTGAAGGAGCCTTTAAATACAAAATGGTAAGTGGGCTCTGAGTCTGGCTCTGTTCTCAGCCAGAGATGGGTTTGAGTGCTAGTGTTAGCAGCACTGAAGGAGCCCAGCACTGCCTGTGTGACACTCCTGGGGTTTGGGGACAGGAAGTGTGTATACGTAAGAGTTGAGGGAGGAAAGATACTTGATGTGGGAAAGATAGAATGTCATGGTTTGAGGTTGTGAACCAGCTGCAACCTAACACAGGGTGGTTCATAACAAGGCTGTGACTCCTCACAGATACAATTTGCAGCTCACATGAAGCAGGACAGTTGCATTCTGGGCATAGGTTACTCCTGAGTAGCAAAGCTCTGAAGGTGGTTACCGTGGGCAATCCTGAGAAAGTAACTTTTGCCTGTAACTAGCACAACTGTCTCTGCCCTGCCAGGGACAGATAGAAATCGATGACCAGGTGGAAGGGCTGCAGTATTTGGCATCGCAGTACGACTTCATCGACTTGGAGCGTGTGGGCATTCACGGCTGGTCCTACGGAGGCTACCTCTCCCTAATGGCTTTAACACAGAGGTCAGATATCTTCAGGGTATGTTCATGCATTGAGTACTTACTCTGGTGGTGCAGACAGAATTTTTCCTTTAATAGTGTGACTTTGATGGGTGGTGACAGCACAAAAACCTTGGAGTTTGCTCTAGACAAGTTAGGACACAGTGCAATGGCTCTTCTCTTCAACATTCTTCTGTTTGCGTGACTTCAGAGGGAAGTTGCTTTTCTAGTAACTGTTGGACTGCTGAGTTTGCAATGACTTAGCTGTGCTCCTGTGTCTCTACCTATCTCAACCTATCTGTGCTGAAGGTACCTTAGGTAGTGTCAACTGCTGCCCACTTTGAGCCAGCTGAGCTCTTTGTATTGTGAACCAGGTAAGGGAAACGATCCTGGTGAAAAACAACACCTGCTTCTCATCCTCTCTTTGGCCCTGAGAGAGTAGATCCTTTGCAGACTGATCTATTTCCAGATCACATTGCCCATGCTGCTGAATAGCAGTGTGTTCTGAAGCAGCCAGGAGGACAGCCTGGGGATGGGGAGAGGTACTGGAAAGAGGTTCTTGTGCCTGCCTGACTTTAGACCTCTATTGGGTAGAGGTGTGGGCCCTTGAGATGTATTTTGTTCTTTGTGGCTACTCTTGCTTTCTTTATGTCCAACCTTAATATTACTGGGACATTTGATAATTTTTTGTCTCAATCCTTAACAATTGTTGTATTTTTGCCTTTACAAACACCTGCCTTGCAAAGGGGTTTTAGATGGTTTTGTAGTGTTTTGGTTTTTTTTTTTTTTCTGGGTATTTTTTTCCACAAGCCTCTCTGCAAGCAGGGTAGTTTGTGGCGTCCTTGGGAGCTGTTTCTGTTAGACATACAAATGGACCCAAACCCACAAAACCTCGCAGAATGCACTTCCCTCAGCATCCCTTGCAGGGGTTTTGTATAGAATTACTTCCAATTTACCTGTAGGCTCTACCTGATTTCCAGCACGCATGGATCATAGCTGAGCTGTGCTGTGTGTGAACTGGGGCAGGGACAGGAGGATTGCTTTGCTCCTTCCACAGTTACGGTGGGATGAAGCCGTGGGAGGGAAGGAAGTGGCCAGCTCAGGGGGCAGTGCTGTCATTCCCGGGTCAGGGGGCAGTGCTGTCATTCCCAGTCAGGGGGCAGTGCTGTCATTCCCCTCTCTGTGGCACTGGCAGGTGGCCATAGCCGGAGCCCCGGTCACGCTGTGGATTTTCTACGACACGGGGTACACGGAGCGCTACATGGGCCACCCGGAGCACAACGAGCAGGGCTACTACCTGGGATCCGTGGCCATGCAGGCTGAGAAGTTTCCTTCTGAGTGAGTTTTGCTTCTGGCTCTTGTCTTCTTTTTCCTACCAGGAAAGTTCAAGCCCTATAGACGTATTTTTATCTCCCTGTTCTTGGTATTTCTCTAATCGCAAATGCTCACATTAAATAATATTTAACAAAAACAAGACCCAACACTAATAAATTTCATACTCAAATGAACATTTGCATAATTACAGACCATTTCATGTAAGCCCTTTTATATTATATTTTATGTCTAAAGAAATCTCAAACATATCCTCAATTTAGCACTTTAGCACTTTAAAGCTACGTTAAGCTAAACAAAAATTACTTACTTGGGATGTTTTTGTGTGTTCTGAGGCTGTCTCAGCAGTGCAAGATGGGGCCATGAGCTTTCTTGCCAAAGAGTTGAAATCAGCAAGGTTTAAGGCCTCATATTGTCCAAGCCAGGAAGCATTGCTGAGAAATAAGATACTCAGATAAAATGTCTGACTGTAATATGCATGTGCAGGAAGAACTTTCAGAGGAGGAAGGAGCAGGTTCAAGAAATGTGTCTGTCCAGAGCAGTTTACAACTGTGAAATTACTGCTTTCAATGCATATACTCTTTTCTGGGGAGTGTTTTTGTAGGCATGTGTGTGGACTGTGAAATGAGTGGGATGCTGTCTAGAACTGTTTGTCTCTTGCTTTTCCCAGACCAAACCGTTTGCTGCTGCTACACGGATTCTTGGATGAGAACGTTCACTTTGCACACACCAGTATTTTGCTCAGCTTTTTGGTGAGAGCTGGGAAACCCTATGACCTACAGGTAAGGCCAGAACCAGGGTGTAAAGGTAATAATGTGTGTGTCTTGGAGGAGTCCAGAACTGGAACTTGTACCATGGCTGTGCTGGACATCTTGGAATTCTAGGATAAAATTGTAGCATTTGAGACAAGTATTTCTTTAAATGTTAATATGAATTAACAATAATTATGAATTAACAAAAAGAAAAAATGGGCAAATAAGCAGCTAGGGCTGTTCCTGAGGAGATCTGCAGCTGGAAGGCAGAGCAGCGGTGTTCATGCAGCATGGAACAGGGTTCTGCATTTAATTAAACCCCGCTGGCTCAGTGCAGGTGGAGCCCAGGGATCCCACACCACACTGCACAAGTGGGAATGTGCTCTGGCCAGGAGCTGCCTCTGCTCAGCCAGGCTGATCCCCTCCAGCACAGCTGGATCCCAGTGGGTTCTCCTGAGTTCAGGCACTGGAGGATGAGGTGTGTCAGTTCAGGTGCAGAGTTAATGCAGGGACATTCCATGGACATTTGCAACGTGGCTCTGGGACTGATTTAGATATTGGCACCTTCAACTCGTGTGGATATTTACGACTTTATTTTGCATTTCAGATTTACCCTCAGGAGAGACACAGCATCAGGGTCCCTGAGTCGGGGGAGCACTACGAACTGCACCTGCTCTATTACCTGCAGGAGAACCTGGGCTCTCGCATTGCTGCCATGAAGGCCATGTGACTGACCTCAGAGCTCTGCTCCACAGCTGCTCTCCGGACAGGGAGGTGTAGGAAACTAGAGAAAATAGAATGGAACATTGCTTTCTGGTGCCTGCCACACGTACACACCCTCACAGACACTTTTTTAAAAGTAAATTTGGTGCCATACGGGAAATTAAAGCACGGTGATCTAATAACTTTAGTTATTAAACTTTAGGTTGAAGCTGTAAATAAAATCCAATGTCTGTGGTATAATACAGTACCATGGGTGTTCTCTTGGGGGACGAGCTGAAACTGAAAATAACGTACTTCTACAGCACCAGATCTTCACTTTTTAGAAGAATTATGGCATAATTGATGTATTTTTACAGTGTGTTCCTTGGTATCTTATTACATTATACTGGATGATTTACTCACTACACAGCAAGAGTTTACCTGAATGGTTACAACTTTTATTAATTTTAAATGCTATCATATAGCTTTTATGCTTTGTGAAGGGGATGTGCCTCACTCCTTAGAAGGTGGTCACAAGTTGGACACATCCCTTGTCTAGATGTTAATTGTTTTTTAAGAAGAAAGACTTTTAAGCTGTCTCTTAACATATTTAAAGTTTGGATTCAGATCAGTTGATGCCAGGTTCTTTGATTCCTTCTCCCCTAGGATAAATCATTCTCTTCTTCCAGCAGCTTGAGAACCTATCCTGATTGTACTTGATTTCAGTGGAGAAGTGAATTAATACTTTACTGTGATATGGGCATAACAATCTTTTATTCTGAGGTGCAAACTAACTTAAGTTAAAAATCAGAAACTGTAAACTTTCAAACAAGCTTCACAGTGCATCCTGTTGAGATTTCTCCCTGATGTCCACTCTGCAGCTGGGTTTGCAATACTCCTTCCTCACCCTGACATCAGCATGATATTGGCATATGCATCCTGTTAAAATGTAGAAATTCAATACTCTAATTCCAAGGTCTGCAGAGTATGTGTGTGGAGACCTTACCTGTGAGGCAATATGAGCTGTTCTGTTTCCTCATGTATGAGGGCCTATTTCCCAGGCTCATGCCCTGTCCAGTCCCCTGTTCCTGGGTCCTTTCTAGCACTACTGTGCATGATGATGATGCTGTCTTTGAGAACCCCTTTCTGTACAGCTGCAGGTAACCGTCAAGGAATTGCAGTCCTGGTTGTGTTTTTGCTACTGAGGTTTTAACTAAGCAGCAGGCTTGGCTGAAAAGCAGAAGTGTGTGAAGGCACTTTTAACTGGCAACAGGTAATTTAGGATAGAAATCCATAGAGAATTGTTCTCTTTAATCCAGAAAATTCTCCCTTTGGGACTTGCCTCTGAGACTCTGATAAGTTTTAATGGTTTTCTTAGAAACCCAAGAACTTCCTTTTCTTTCTGTTTTGGTCCTAGAGAGAAGCAGAGCATGATTTTCTTTTCATCTGCTGAAAATCTGGAATCGGTCTTTACGCTCTTAGAACTTCACATGTTGTAACCCTGTACTTACCTTGATTTTGTACTGTTCAGCTTGATCCCAGAACTCTGGGATTTAACAGAGTCTGGCTGTATTGGATCAAACTGCATTGTTTTTCAGTTAAACTGAGGGGAGCTGGGGCAGTTCCACAGTTGTAAAAGCCGTGTGTGAGAACGGGATCTGGTTTTTGGGATACACAAAGGAGCTGAAGCCAACTGGCTGCAGGGAGTTTCCTCCTCCGCAGTGGGGAGCCTTGGTTCGGGCTGTTTGCTGGTTTTTAGGTCGCAGTGGTTACAAGTGGATCAGTTAAAGCACCATTAGCAGGTCAGTAACGGGTTGATTTTGGGAAGAGCTTGGCAGAGAAGGAGCCCAGCTCCAGGAATGTCTTCTCTTTGCCGTTAATATTGGCTGAAGCAAAAGCAGCATCCCTGCGGACTGTGGTACAGTCAGCACCAAGAGGGGAGCACAGGTGCAACACAGCAGTGGGTAGAGACAAAAATAAGCTGTTCCTCTGGAATTCCATTGTGTTCCCAACGTGTTTATGCTGTATTATATATACATATATCTATATCTGTTCATATATACATATATGTATAAAATTACCCATGGATAGTATTCACCTTTTCCAAGGTTGTTTATATTTTGTTCAATATTAAATTAACTTGCTTTTTTGAGGTGTTTTTGTTCTTTTTCTAGAGGTGGTTACCCTTGAATGTAAATGTATATGATTTTTAAGATGAAATTGATCCTTTTGTTTAAAAAACAGAACAAAAATGGCCTTCATCAAACAGTGCTTTTTGGGGGACTGAAGAACTAAACATTATGTGAATAAACCAGGCTGGGTTTGGATTTGAGGCAGGATGTGATTATAAGTGCTGACATAGAATTTTTAATAATGCATCCTTCCACTGTTTAAAATATATACATCAAAAAGCAATTAAAGTACAATATACTGTAACTGCTCTGTTTTGCAACATAAATTATGGATTCTTCCTTTCTTTCCTACCATTTTCTTTTCTTTTTACTGTAGTTAAGCACTTTAAGACCCCGTGCTCTCTTATTCCGTGGAAGTGCTGGAAGGATTTATCACCAGAGTTTTGTAGTTCTTGCAAAAGAGATGCCTTAGATGAAGTCTGATTCCAACTAAATTCCCAGCGGAGAAAGGCCCCGTTGTGATTGAGATTGCAGAGGTAGGAAGGTGTTAGTGCTGAGGGACTTTGTATCCTTATTTTTGGGGGGAGTGATATTCCTGCACCTCATATGGTGAAGTGTTGGCCTGGCCTAGGAGCAGGACAAGGCTGTACCTTACAGTCCTGGAGATGGGAATGCCACTCAAGGAGGTTTCCAGCCTGTTTGGTATTTGGGATTGTACTTCATCACTTCCTGCATGTTAAAAAATCTCTTGGTTAATATGAGTTTTAAGCAGAACTGGTGAGATCCTGGGGGAGCACATGCAAGGGAGGTTGTGGAGCAAGAAGGTGTGAGGAGGAACCTTTGCTGTGGCTCCCAAACCAGAGGTTGGTATCTCCCTGTGGAGGCCCCTCTGCCTTCCAGGGGCTCTGTGTCTGCCCTGCTCTGAGCAGAAGCAGGACTGAGCCGTCCTTGCCTGGTGGATATTTAGTTGCACAGGTGTCTTTGAGATGAATGTTTTCATATGTTTAAGAACATATATGAAATATGGGGATCTGTGTGCTGAGATACTGAAGTTGTAGCGTGTTGGTGCAGGCAGTTTCCTGTCTTTTGAGGTGCTTGGGTTTGGTTGTGTTCGTTCTGGTGAAAGTATGTTCTTTCACCCCATTTTAGTGCAGCTTCCAGTGATGCCTTGTCAGTGTGGGATGTGCAAAGCTGTTGGGTTTCACCCCCACCTCCTTTTCTTCTCAATGATCTCTTTTTATTCAGAACACAGTAAAATTAGTATCTACCCAGAACTGCTTAATTTTTACCAATTCAATGGAAAAATGAGCTCAAAGCACCAAGCAAACCTTTGAAAATAACTAACTTCATTGTATTAGAATGGAAAATGCATTCCCTACTTACTAGTGGCATTTGGAAATAGGCTATGGAAAAACTTTGAGTGGGATAGTGTAGTAATGCTTTAACCCTGGAGAACCTGTGCCTGAACCTGGGTAGGAAATTATGGAGAATTCTCATACTCCAAGTTCCAGCCCATATTCCCTGCCAGGAAAAGTGGGTTGTGCTCCTGCTGTGTGTGTCTGTGTGCCCAGCTGTCCTGCTGCTGCAGTGACACCCAACCCCTGCCCAGGCAATAACAGACTTTGAGTAAGGGAAACACTGGCCAGGTGAGAGCCCTGCCTTGGGCTGCCTGTTTCCTTGAGTGCCAGAGCCCTCCAGAGACTTCCATGTGCCCCTGTGGGAGGGGCAGAGAGCGCTTCCTGCGGTTTTTCCTTGGCTGTTCTGCGCAGTAGAAGTTCAGGTGTTTAATTTGAGAACATGAAGTGCCTGCTGTTTGCGTTAACAAAATTGCATGTCTCACTCCAGTGGGTTTATTGGGCTCCCTCCCTCCCCCTCCCGAGCTCCATGGCTTTTAATCATGTAAAGTGGAGACATTAGTTTTGCTGCGTTTTATTACAAAACCTTTGTTGCAATAAAGATGCTGCTAAATAAATTGAATTAAATGTTGGGTTTTTTTCCACCCTATTTTCAACTGTCTCTCTCCTTGATTTAGGAGAGCTTGTGTGTAATTAAATCTGTGCCCTCGTTGCGCTGTGGAAAGCAGCAGTGATGTGTGTTTGATGCACGTCGGGTGTTCCACAAAAGCATCTGCCATGTTTCCATCCCTTGTGGTTCGGGAGATGGATACCATCAGGAAGATCAGGCGTTTCCTTGGCACAGCCGTGCTCCCTCTCCTGAGTGTTGCCATGTGAATGCCGGTCACAGCCCTCGGCAGCCACCAGCCGGAGCTGTCGCACCGGGGACTGCAGGACGCAGCCTCACCGAGGTGGGACAAGTGCCACGGGGGAGGAGGTGGCCCTGGTGCCCCGGCAGAGGAACCTGTGTGAATGGAGTGGGCAGCGCAAGAGAGGAGATGTCCCTTCATACAGTCACCTTGTGCTCGGCCTCCTGTTTGTCTCTCTGAGCAGAGTGGGCTCTGCAGGCACCCCAGTTCCATGTTGTGCTATCCCACAAGGTCTGGGGTGGCTCAAGGCAGATAAAATTCATGTTTTCATTCATTCCTGGTTTTTCACCCACAGAGAAGCACCCGCTGTTCAGCATGGGGGGAAGCACCGGCCTGTGCTCTGCCCCATTCCTATACAAGGCTCCCAGTTTGCAATCCTTAGTGTGCATCCGTGGAGGCTTCTAAAGTGTGAGGGGAAGGAGTGAAGATTTAGCAAAGTCCTTTTAGGCTAAAGGCATGGTATGTTTTTAGTGTTTGGGGTCACAGTGCTGGTCTGGGACAGGATAACAGGAAAATCTTCCCTGGAAGAACTTTGGGCCTGAGCACAGTTAACCCTCCCGTCATCTTACGGGATTAATAACAAAACTGCAAATGGCAGCTGGGATTAAAGGACTGTGTTTTCCTCCCCAGCATCAAGTCTTGTCTCAGGATAATCATTTTCCAGACTGCTCCTGCCAAACAGACCTATGGAGAACCAGTGCTGGTTCAGTTGAGTTCCTCGGCACAGGCGTACAACACCACTGGACTACAGGGCTGCATGTTTCCCAGGGAATTCCCAAATTCGGGATTTCCTCTTATAAAAGCAAACAGCAAGAGGCTGCTCCAAGGTGAAAAACCAGCAGCAAGGAAATGATGACCCAAAAGCAGCAAGGTAGGGACCTGTGGGAGGAAGGAGTGGTGCTGCAGGGCCGGGACTGCATTCGCTCCCTCAGCTCTTGGAGCCATGCTGTTTGCTTCCTGCTGGAAGAAAAGCCCTTTTGCTTTTCCAACAAAGATAGTTTGAACAATTTGCTTTCACCATTGCCCTCCCTCTTTTCCTTTCTATTCTACTTGCAATTTCGTTAGAAATAGATGAGTAAATACCGTATACGTTTGTGTGGGAGCTGTGGTGGCTTGTGGTTTTATGATTTTCCCCCCAGCTGTGATTCATTGCTTTTTACATTTTTTAATCTATTCCCCCACACCCCCTCCTGCTCTCCCTGTCTCCTTGCAGCCCAGCAGCTGTCGTTATCAGTGAAATGACTTGACATTATTTTGCTGTACTTTGTTTCTATTCATTGATTTGTTGAAGGAAAACTATTTATCTGGCACTGACACACGAGATTGGAGCCTTTCAAGAAGAGGCAACTCTGCAGTATAATTTTGCTCCAAAATGAGCAGAGCAAGAGCTCTGTGTTAAACCAGCCCGGCTGAAATCCCTGGCCCCAAGCAGCGGCTGCACAGCCTACAGTGGTGGTGTGGAGGAAAAGCATCTTTCCTTATCCTGGCTGCCCCTGGGAAGCCCTGCTGGGCTCTTGCCAGAGGCCAATGAGGGATTTCTCTGGAGCTGGGGATGCTGAGGTGCAGGAGGGGAGGCAGGTGCTGGGCTGTAGGTGGGACTGTGCAGGGTCTGACTGGGGCTCCCAACATCAGGAGGATGTGGAGCGAGTCCAGAGGAGGCCATGGAGATGCTCAGAGGAGCTGTGGCTGCCCCATCCTGGAAGTGTTCAAGGCCAGATTGGATGGTCTTGGAGCAACCTGGGATAGTGGAAGGCATCCCTGCCCGTGGCAGGGGGTGAAATGAGATGATGTCTACGGTTCCTTCCAGATGAAACAGTCTCTGATTCTGTGGTTCCATGATTTTGTCTGGGTGTAGATGAGTTGTTCCCTTGGCATGATGAGCACCACAGTGCTGGAGCACAAGCCAGACTTGCTCCTTTGCCTCCTGTGTTCTCTATCTGCTGTGAGTTCCTCCCATTTCAATATCGGGCATCCAGGGAAAGCCTCCTTCTGGATCCCTCCTGTGATCCGATAAGCCTGGAGAGGTTACACATCTCCAAAAACAGGTGCCAGTGGCTGCTGTGCTTTTAGTTTAAAAAAAACCTGGGCACTGTTACCTCAAATGCCAGAAGCTGGTTCCCTGCCAGCGCTGCTCAGAAAAATCCCACCTCCTTGGCTCCATCAATACCATCCCACAGCTTGAAGGACAGGTTTTGCCTAGGGAATACGCTCTTGTTTGAGGGATTCAGGATCCCTTTTTCCCACAGAGCCCTGGCTCCTTTCTTCCCGGCACAATCAGCCCTCTTGCAGCTTTTCTTGCCTTTTCTTCCACCGCTTTCCCACATTCTGTTCACACCTTCATGAATATTCAGAGGCCATTGGCCATATGAAGCTATTGAGAGCTCTTGTTAACACTCCTCCTAATGACATGCACCTTCAATAGAAAACAAAAACACAGATAAGAGCTTGTTAGCGCAGACCCTTGTTCCCCACCTAACAAGGTTTCCATTGACTCGGACACTTGTGGTGACACATTGCTTGCTCTCACTGTTGCCTCTTTTGATTTGC
Organism: Motacilla alba alba; assembly: GCF_015832195.1. Lineage (NCBI taxonomy): Eukaryota > Metazoa > Chordata > Aves > Passeriformes > Motacillidae > Motacilla > Motacilla alba. The sequence continues at coordinate 18,365,114 of NC_052025.1, read as the reverse complement.
GACTGGCTTTTACCGAGGGGTTTTTTTTCCTTCCATTTTTTTCCCTTCCTTTTTTTTTTTTCCCCTTTTTAGATTTTTTTTTATTTTTATTGTGCGGTTTTAAGCTAATTAAGAAAAAGGTCAGGCTCCCCGAACAATGCGGAGCGGCGGTACAATGCGGCCCGGGAGCGGCGTGCGCGCAGCCCCGAGCGGCGGGCGAGGGCCGGGCTGCGGCGCCGCGCGCCTGGGAAAGTTGTGCCGCGAGTGGCACAGGAAGAGCCGAGCTTGGGTCAAGAGGTGATTAAAGCTCGGCGAGAGGCTCTGAAAAGGGGCTGAGACCACCCGCCGCGGTTCCCAAGGGTTCCCCGGGTCCCAGCCTGACCGGACATCCGCGGTGGCCAAAACGCCGCCCGCAAGGCCGGGCAATGGGGTGACTCTTCAAAACACGACATCATCTGTGAGATGCTCCCAGCGATGCTGCTCCCAGTTTATGGCCGATGTACATGGAGAGCAGAGCCCCACAGCCACATCCCCGGTGGCACCGTCTGCCTCGGGGCTTTTCCCTGGGACTGGAATCCCATCCGGCTTTGTGACTCTTTTCTTCCCTCCTGCAGTCGCTCTGCCTCCCTCCCGCCGTGCCGTGACGGAGATCTGCCAGGATTTCATTAGCCGGGCCCACCCATTCGATGCCATGAGATGCCTGGCTTGTTGTTGGTGGTGTTGCGTTTTTTTGGCCACACCTCATTATTCCTCCTATTATTAGGCTCTCGTGGTGTTGTTTGTCATCTTGTCAAGGCCCTGGAGTTTCTATGGATACTGGTCCCCTAAGTGGCCATGCTATCAATTAAGACAGCTCCATGTCTGAACTCTTCCAGGGGACTTTGTGAAGATCCACCGATAATTTCTCTGATTTCCCTGCAGTTCCTTATGTAGCTGCCTTTTCCATTGCAACCGCTTGGTCAGAGCTCAGCGTATTCAGGTTTTCCAAGCATCAAAAGGCAGGATTACCTGCTTGGCTAATAGAATTAGCTAGAGGATTATGGGGTTAATAATAAATCATCAGATTTTATATATATATATATATATATATATATATATATATATATATATATATATATATATACACATATATATATATGTGTATATATATATGTATGTATATATATGTATATTTATGACAGGGTGCAATAAATAAGCTATAATGAGATAATCATCATAGTGATGTAAGTAAAAGCACCAGCAACAAAACCTGCCATGGAATAAAAAGATATATGCTTTATTATGCTTTTTTTGGACTCCCTGGGAAGAGGAAAAAGCCTCTTTTTCTTCCTCTTCGTGCTCAGCTTAAGGACTGACAACTGTGCAAAGCTGAGAGGATGCTGAGTATTTCTCCTGAAAATAAGACTGCGGAAAGTTTCCGTATAGAGCAATTTAAAATTGTTTTCCTTGTGAAAAGCAGCATAAGCAAGCAAAATAAAAAGCATAGCATTTCCAGTGGGAAAATTAGACAGAAGAAGATTGTGCTGGGTTGATCACGACTTTACTGGGAACAGGCTGAGCACAAGGAGCAGCTTTGCTGAGCACCTGGCAGTTTCTCACTCTCCTCTCGCTGTTCTTTGAACACCCAGTATGTTTCCTTGGATAAATTTGCTTCACCTACTGATTTTCTTTCATGGGCATTCTGCCTCCATGCCTGTACCAGCTCATTTTTGCTCTCCCTGTGCAGGTGAGCAGATCAGGGGTGTGTTGCTGAAGCTCCCCCACTCTCAGTCAGTCACTTCATTTTTCTGTAGCTGTAACCAGAAAATGTAGGTATTTAATGATTTCTCAGAAGTATCAGGAGGTTTCCAGCCTTTCAGCCAGAGAGGCTGAGCACTGTTTGCATTTGCTCTCTGGTGAGAATTAGTATCTGGGGGCAGGAGGCAGCAGGGAAAAAGTCTTTGATTTGGATTTGAGTTTTGGCTGGTGATTATGATTCTTTATATGCTCTAAACCAGTTTATCTCTCCCCAGGTGGATGTGTGCTGCCAGCAGTGTGATAATATCCATCGAGGGCTGCCCAGAGGTACAAGGAATAAACTCATCTGTTATTAGCTAATACAGGAAAGTGATTCGATATGGGTCTCAGAAGCTGGAGTAGATAAATAGGATGATAAATGTTGGCATTAGCAGACGTGACTGACTCCTCTGTCTCTGTGATTTGGTAGTGCCCAGTAATTAAATAGTTGGAGTTTAATGTATTTTAAACTAGAGCTGCAGCCTGTAAATCACGGAGATTATGCTCTTCCCTGCTGTGCACTCTCTGGGTCGGGAGGAATTCCCATTCCTGTGCCGCAGCTGTCCATGGCCCCGGCTGAGTATTGCATCAGTCAGGACCAGCAAACGCAGCACCGGCCCTGCTGCTGCCCTGGGGCAGTAAACACATTCCCAGAGCCTTTCCAGCCCAGCAGGGCATGTTCTGCAGCCCTGGAAGGATCCCAGCCCATGTCCTCTCCATCTTGGATTGTCTCTTCTGTTCTGGTTGGAGCACCTTCATGCCCATGTACACATGCAAACACACCCCAGGCCACAGCAGAGCTTAAATTCCAGAGGGCAAAGCATCCCAGTGGGGTCATTTCCTCCCAAAACCTGTACTGTGTCACTGTGGCAGCAGCAGCCCCCTGCCCTGGTTTTGCTTTCAGACATGATTGTCAGGATTACTGTCTTCAATTTTTCCATGTTCATCATCATATTTCACACCAAGGTTGACTTTTCTTTGCAGCCTATGACCTTGTACTAAATTAAAGTGGTTGTCTTTTTTTACATACAGGCCATTCAAAAAGGAAACCCAACCCTTTCCAATGCAGCTAAAACTGTACTGAACTAAAAGTTACTTTTTCTCTATATACACAACTATTTTTGTTTCTCATCCTTTGTTGGCCAGACCTGACTCTTCTGCTGGACGTTGGTTGTATTTTGCAGTTTTTCCATTAGCAAAGGACTCATTTAAACATTTCCATGCAATTCAGCCATTTTATACCTTTTAACACCATTTCTGGATTAGTTCAGGCTTTTACTCAGAAATTTCTCTGTGATAACTGGCCCCATATCCAGACATGGCTCTACCAGAGCCCTGCTATGATGACCCTGAAATGCTGTCTGGAACCACAGCTGGGATAAAACCTGTCCCTGCTCTTCCTGCATATAATTATTTTTAATAAAATCTATTTGTACCTCAAATTATTTCCTCTTCCAAGCATTTTATAATTAAACAATTAGTTTGGCTGTATCATTGCAAGTTACAGTCTCAGGTTTGCCTGCTGCGCTGTATGGAGTGGTGATGAGTAACTTTCCTCTGGGGGAAGGATAAAAATGAGTTCTGCTTTAGCTAAAATAGATGTTTCTTTACTCTTTCGATGAGCAGAAGCTGATGATTGTCAACCACCAGCCTGAAGCAACAACTATTATTGCTTTCAGCAAGATCAGCAGCAGTTTACCAACTGATGAGCAAGAATTATTGGAGAGGAGTTGTGTTTTGGAAAGCATAAGGTACCTTCCCCACTGGGCTTTGCAGGGAACTGGATCATCTGTAAATCATCCTGTGGCTTGTTTTTTCCATATACTGTGGTTGTTTTCCTTCCAGATCACTTCTAGCCTGCCTGTTCCAGGTACATTGTGATACACAACCCACACAAACCCAGGGGACTTCACTCTGTGAAGGGTGCTGTGGGAGCTGCCATCAGAAGCTGAAGGACATGGGGGCCTTCAGACTGTCCTGGCTCCATGGTGGGCTGTGGTATGGTTAAGGATCAAGCCCCTTTTCCAGGTCCCATTGCATCCCCCTTCTTTCCATGCTGTTGTGCCTCCCTGTGCCCCATCCTTTGAATAGAGGCTGTTCTTTAGTTTCACAAGGAGCTGTGGGGGTGGGATACAATGCAGATTGCCCATGGACCAAAGGGATAAACTTTTACAAGCTCTTGCTGAGATTTGGAATGAAGAAATATGTGAATTTGTAGCTGTTGGACCAGAGAGGCTGTTTGGGTATGAGCATGGAGCTATGGAAAAAAGATATTGGTAAGTGTTGGTATAGAGTTGATAGACCTGCCCAACAGCAGCTGGAAGCTTTTCCCATGATGAAACATCTCTGGAAGAATGAATTCCCAGCCCTGGGTGGGTGACCTACAGTCTTAAGTGTTGAGGAAGAATGAAAATGCCCAAATCCTCTCATCCTTGCAGCTAAAAGCTAAATTTCCTCCTGGTCCTCTACTAAGCAGAGTCCCTGCCCTTGCAGCTAATGGCACCTTTGGTTGCTAAAATTATTTTACATAAATAGAAGTGACTCAAAGGAGAGTGGTGTGTGGAAAGCAGTAGAAGCCACCTGGTCTGATACAAAGGGGATCTGGATTTTTTTAGCCAAGTGAAGTGGTAAATGGAAAATGCAGCTGGATGTAGACAAATGCAAAGTGATAATTACGGGCAGCAAATGGAAAGGGTGGAAAACAGCAGGATCACATCAAAGGTGGAACAGACAGAGAGGAGGCAAGAGGTACTGCAAAAATCCCTCAGCATGATCCAGATAACTCTGGATGGAACGGAGCAAAGTGCCCCCAGACCCTGCTGTACATCAGCAAAGGAGCCAGGGGGGCTGCAGAGGTTTCCCGTGTCAACAGCCAGCCCATGGCTTCACAGCAGGGACAGCGAATGTAGCTGTGTCTGAGGAACTGCTCCACACAGCGCTTTTGCTCTGGCACCTCTTTTAAAATAGAAATGATGGGTCATTACTGCAAATTTGCTGAGTTAATTCATTGGGCTTGTGTGTGTGGAGTGGCAAAGAGGAAAGCAAAGGGGTCCACGTTTGCCTGCAGCCATCTTTTATGGTCCAAGCAGCCAATTTTCTGTGTAACTATAATAAATCACAGCGACAGACACACAGGATGCTGCTGTCTTTATATAATTATTCCATAAATTGCCCCATTTTCTCCCCCAGAAAGGCCTCCCAGTCCCTTCTTTTTGCTGGAGTATGTTGTTATCCTGAACACAATAAGACAAATGCATTTGAAGAACTTACTTTGTAAGCAAAGGGTAAAGAGAGGGAGCGTGCTCCTGTTTCCATCGCGTGGCTGTTTGCTCCAAGGGGATTTGCAAAGCAAGGGAAACAACCTTACAGCTCGGGAAATCGAGCATGAACTCCAGGACTGAAGGGAAAGCATGGCTGAAAAGCCAATCAACACAGAGCCCAGCTGCCAAGGGAGTGGCGGGCAAGGGCATGGCCGAGCAGGGCCCCGCTCCTCCTTTACTCCACTCTTCTCTCCACTGGGCTGTGGCTTGGAGGTGCCTCCTGCATTCCCTGGAATTAACTCCCATGATGAATTTTGGAGTCACTCACCGCAGTGACGAAGGGAAGCTTTGGCATCTCTAAGTTGTCTCTGTGCAAGTGGCATTTTAGTCACTGCTGCAGACAGTGGAAGGTCAGCCCAGCAAAGTCACCTTGATGACCAGTGTCTTCTAAACCATCCCAGCTCCTTCCTGCTCAGATTTGCTTCTGAGAAGCTTTTAGTTCTCTTCTTATTCCTTTTGCATCCTCATTCCCTGCCTGAGTGCAGTTTCAGGCTGCTTAGCTGGAAGGCACAGACCAGAGCAGGTTCTGCCTGCAACAAGTCAGATAAACTGTTCTCCTGTGGGCACTCACAGGTGTAAAACCCCCACAATTTGTGTACACCGGCACTTTGGGGACCTCTTGGCTTGGCTGGTGTTTTGATAACCAAACTTGGGTTGTTTTTCTTTCCTCCTGCCTGCAGAAGATACTTCTTAAAAATACAGCAAGTGGAAAGGAAAGGAAAAAAAAAAGACCTTTTTCCAACAAGGATATAAAACTTCCATCAAATCGGCTGTGTCACTAGAGACCCAAAGCTAATAAGTTGATCTTAGAGATGTATAATAAACTCATTTATTAGGTTTTTATTTTAGGAGTTGGTGGTATTAATTAGATTGATATGGCCCATAAATCACTTGATTTGGCTGAGCCCTCAGATACTTGTAATTTAAATTAATACAAGTGCAGCTTAATTAATCTGATTAAATCCTGGGACGAGCAAGGCAGTGTTTGCAGTATCCAGGAGTACATCACAAGGAAAAGGAGTATTTTAAGGTAAAGCAGCTTTTTCACTGCAGGGTCAGTTTTGTTCACCTGGTGAATCAGGGGACAAGAATAGAACTACAGGAGATGCAAGCCAAAAACCAGACACTGTGGCTTTGCCCTGTCACCTGGAAACTGGGCAGAGCTCATCGCAGCTTCTGGACCAGGTGAGGGGCTAACCTTCACAATTTCATGGCAGCTGCTCTGGTTTTGGGGAGTCCTGATCTTTTTTCATCCTTTGGCATCAATAAATGAATTCTCAGAAGGTGAGTTTAAGACATTGGTGAGCATAAGCCACAGGCTGATCTCTGTTGTGGTCACAATCTGTATTTTTTTACTCCCGTCAATGCTACTGAGAAGAGATAACATTTCTTTCCAGGAGGAAATAATCCATTAATTGGTTCTTCCTTGCTCAAGGGACTGAGACCTTTCCAGACATGCGCTGCTGTGTTCCCCAGAGCAGGAGCAGGCAGAGGTGGAGATGAGCTGACGAGTCCCACTTGAGACTTACCTGCTCTGCATTCCCTTCCCATCCATTCCTCCTTGGGGACATTCTGGGTAGTGGATGATGATTTTATTGTGACTAGCCTGTGGAGAGGATGGAATGTGCCCTCCTGTGGGACACACTTTGCAGGGTGCTCTCGCAGGAGTGCACCAATCTGCTCCCCAGCATTGACAGTTCCTAAACCTTTTCCAGGTGGATAACGCCAGACACTCAAACAGTGTTTCCATCTATTTTTTCCCAGAATGCTCTGTGCTTACAGCTCTCAAGAGTGATGTTCCAAGTCTGTAGAGCCCAGGCATTTGCTGTGTCGCTTTTTCCCTACACTCCTGCAAATTTGCCTTAGTCTAAGTGAGCTCCCTTATGGATAGGAGTGGAATTCAGACCCTGTGGTTCCTCTGCTTGTCCACAAGCTGTCCATGTGGGATGGAGGAACAAGTTTGGTGTTTACAGCAGCTCCCCAGAATCTGGATGAAAACCCCTTCCAAGGCTCCCATGGCATGTCTAGCAGCAAAGCACCAGCCCAGGGCTGGTGCAGCCGCAGGTTGTTTCCGTTAGAGTGCGGACGCCATAAAATATGTTTTCTTTAAAAGCAGGAGATAATGCTGTTACAGCAGTTGGATTAATCTAATATTCTCCTTCATCTTCAAAAGAGAATTGCCTAAATAGCCAGAGAGGCACATTTTATGAGTCCTTCTTAAGGGCTATCAATCAAACCTTCCAAGAAAGGCACTGATGCCCTTTTGCTCACAAGAGGGAAATTGGATTCCCCACGGCTTTGCTTTCAGTCTGCTGTAGCCTTGCCGTGTAATCGCTGCATCGCAAAGGGTCTGGCCATCATTTTCTTCTACTGGTCTGAAGAAAAAACCCACATGGAAGAAACCTGTAAGAAGAGAGAGAAAACAGCCCAATTAAAGGCAATGATCTCTTAGCTCTCTGCCCTCTCTCCTGCCTGCATGAGGCAGATGTAAAACAATAGCTTTATTTGTGCAAGTTTTAATTGGGTAGTTCAAAGGAAGCAGCGGAGGCTCTTTTGATCTCTTGGTGTGTTTGAATGCCACGTTGCAACGGTGCCTGCTGGCCACGGCAGTGACCTCTTGTGTTAATTAGTGTTTATCTGAAATCGAATTAGCTCACAACTGGGAGAAAGCAGAGTGAAAAGCAGGGGATAAGCAGAGATTTGTGCCGTTCTCAGTTAGAGGTAAAAGCAGGTCTGCTGATGTTGATGTTAAAATAACTCACAGAACATTACATTTTTGCTTTGTTTTTCTAACACTCTTGCTCAGATGGTCCCGTTTCTCTTCCTAATACCCCGTGCTGCCTTCATCTTTGCTGAGTCTGCTGGTCCGCGCCGCTCATTGGAACTTAAACCATAAACCAACACCGAACAATGATGCATTATTTATAGCAGACCGAAGGCTGCGAGGTTGACAATAGTGCAAAGCTTCTCTTTCTTGTGGTCAGTAATCCATAAATAAATACATCATCTATTTAGGTTTGCAGAACTGTCTGATGGATGGGAATAGCCTGCATTATACAGCGAGGGCACCGAGGACCTTGTGAAAGCCACCACCTGCTTTTGGGGCAGATTGCCCATTTCTGAGTAAACTCTTGATGGAGATGGAGGTGTGAGAGCTGCCCAGCCACCTTTCTGGTGCTCATCTCAGGAACTCTCTGGAAGGGAAAAGGAAATAGGGTTTAGAAATGCATAAAAGCATCAAGTTCTCTGTGTGAAATATTAACAAGGACAGAATTTTATAGCTAAAAGTATCTTACTGGACAGGTATATACAGTCCCAGTTTCTGAGCAGAGAATAGCCAGGGTTGTGGAAACATCTGTCCAAACATCCATGAACATCTGCAGGCCTTCTGCATATTGGACTGGCTGAAATCTCATCCTCAGATCAGATCCAGATCTCAAGGTTTTTCAAGTGCAGGAATGGTTTTATTTCAACCTGGCTTTTCACTCCTAATCTGCTTTCAAGTGTCACCAGGCTGGAGGCTGGATTTTCCTGCTTGCCCCCATAATGAGCTCATCACTAGGGCAAGGCACCCTAAAAACGCCATGATGGCACTTACACCGTGTCCTTGGGTGTACAGCACTATATTTTCTGGGATTAGCCACAAGAGGGTGGCATGAGGATGTGCAGCCTGCTTCACCGCACGGTATTTTATAGCCAGCTCTGTAGATCCAATAAAACTTTGGAACAGGTCCTTATTTTTGGCACATGAGCACATTTCCCACTACAAACGAGCCTGCCGGGTGTTTCTGATGGCAGCCCCAACAGAGCATATTCCTTGATGTTACACGTGTTCTTTATGCCTAAACCCAGCCTCAGTTAGTGGGTACCGTAGCAGCGTATAAAATTTAGACTATTTAGGATCAAAACTTTTATTGGTCCTTGGTAACTGCTCTAGGGAGAAGTCCACAGGTGTTGTTTATGAGCAAATATTATTTTTTCCTAGTCTTGTATGTTTACAAGACAGTGATGTTCCACACGAGTGCTTTATGGCTCATTGGGAAGGTTCTTGTAGGTTTTTATTTGGTTGTAGCTGACAGTGAATGACCTGGTTAATAAATACACACAAAAAAAAAGTCTGTGACAGCAAGGGAGAATAACTGAAATGAAACAGATTCATTTAATCTAAAATCTTAGCCTGGATTGTCTTGGTGTGTTTTTTTCTGAATTGGACTGTCAGCAATCCAACCCAAGTCACTCGTCTCAAATGATCACAGAATCCCAGAATGGTTTGGGTTGGAAAGGACCATAAAGATAATCTCATTCCAACCCCTGTCATGGGCAGGAATACCTTCCACTAGACCAGGTTGCTCAAATCTCCATCCACCCACCCTGGTCTTGGGCACTTCCAGGGATTGGGCAGCCACGGGTTCTCTGGAATGTCAGGGCCTCAGCACCCTCACAGGGAAGATTTTTTTTTCCAAATATCTAATCTAAACCTCCTCTCTTTAAGTGAAGCAATTTTCCCTTGTCCTGTCACTCCATGCTCTTGTTAAAAGTCCCTCTCCATCTTTCTTGTTGGCTCCCTTCAGAATCAGTCGATGTGTCTCAGTGTAAGGCAAATCCGCATTTGATTTAGCAAAGCCTCACCCGGGTTATAAATCCCAGGAAGAGCAAGAAACCAGACATTGGGACATCCTGGTAGCAATACAAATCAAAGACCTAAAAACCCAGTCCAAGTTTGATCTGCAAAGCTTTGCAAATGCTGAAGGTTTTGTACCTTACTTTAACATGATATTTTTCCATGCGCAGGCAGAGGGATGATGTTGGTACTTAGAATCCACCCTACTCTCATTCCTGCTCCATAGCCTGGCACCATCTACATCATAACTCCCCCATCCTGGATCTGTGCAAGTTTTTTCAGGGTGTGAGTCCCTCCTCACCCGTGGCTCTGGCTGTTGGACCAGGGCCCTTGCATGCAGAAATCCCTTTTGCCATGAACACATTTTAAATACAAGCTTCCGAATCTCATTACGTGCTGCCTTTTCCATTCATTTTCCTCCTAACAATGCACCTGCCAATATCTGCCCCTGAGCTCCATTTTAAGCAGCATTTTCCATAGTTAATGTCACACTCTTGCTCCCAATCTATCTTTGGCAACTGCTGACTGCCTGCAGCAGGACCAGAGGAAGAAGGAAAGCCCTCCCTGGGTATAACAATAACACAACACCCATTCCTGGAAGAATGATGAGATAGGCTGGGTAATAAATATTTATAAGAGCGAGCGTAATGAAATGGATGTGTAGGATGCTGAGTCTCCCTTAGGGTTTGGTCATCACATGTTTTTTTCCTCTTTTCTTTCTTCCCTGTGATACAGAATTGTCCTGATGTCCCTGGGTTGTTGAGCAAATTGCTCATTGTGTTGCTCACTTACACCATGCATGTTATTATGTGCAACCAGCTGCTCCTGTTTGGCATTGCTCATGCATACGGAACAGGAGGCTACCCTCACTTTCCTCGTCTGGAAGTCAACGTTCCCTCCAGCGCTGAAGTTGCTGCCAGACCAGAAGAAGTCTGGGAACAAAGTGAGTCCTGGTGGTAAAGGTCCCTGAGAGACTCCTTTTCTGGGAAGACCAAGGGTGAAGTCTTGCAGTGAGTTCTAGCTGATCCAGCTTTGTACTGCTGCTGAAAACTTCCTCATGTCTCTGTCTGTCTATTTCCATTGCTTTCCTTGTGCTGGCACTAACCCCTGAGTGATTGCACAGGGAGCTGGAGCAGGGCCCTGATTTTGTTGTTAATGTTGTCGCCAATTAAGTTTTCAGCACCATCCTTTCCTCTGTCCAGCTCCAGGCTCATTCAAGCACTAATGCCGTCACAAAGGAAAGAGCAGCCAACTCTTCTGGTAATTAGAGCTGCTTAAATCCGTCATAAAATGTCAACCTCAGCACTGCAGACACGTCTGGAGTCAGGGATGGTCAGAAAACGGAGCAAGGCTGTATTTGAGACTGGGAAGTTCAATCCTGCTTGGGAGAGAAAGGATCTAAGCTGTGAATCCTCTTGCTCCTCACTGCTTTTTCTCTGAAATACCTTCTCCTTATTCAGGTTTCTTTTATTTTAGAGTGTCTTTTTTGGAGCAGGTGTTGTTCTTTACTGGCTTTTGTTTAGTAACTCATACAACTACATCCTGGTAGTCTGAATCCCACAGCTGCCAGCTGGAAATAGACATGGGCTTCTTCATGTGGGTTTGGATTCAGAGGCTGGAGAAGTTCTGATTCAGAACCCTCTGTAATGTGTTGCTGTGCTCCAAGGTCTCTTGCACTACTACAGCCTTTCAGAAGCTTAGATCCCCCTGACTACAGGCTGTCTGCATGGGAAAAACTCTAAAAAACTAGGGTTTTGACCCTTAAAATGGGACTTTACACCCTAAAAAAATGTAGCTTTGGATGTCCAAGATTACTGCTGAGCTACATAAATTTGTAGCACCTTTTGCTAGATTTCCCTAGTGGGCTATTATTCCTGGGATCTTATACAAACCAATACACGTGTACAATACGCTGTCCATACACCTTACTCACCAAAAAATTTTTGTAGCACAGAAATAATGTCTCTCAAAGGGGGAACAAAAAGCTGAACTACAAACACTTGCCACTTACTGCTGCTGCTTCACCTGTCACACCTACTTCTCTCAAAGTATGGAAGGCTTGCAGCTATCGAAAGGCAGAAATGCTTTGTTGACAGGAACGGGAACGCTGGGGAGTCTGTAGCACATAAATGGGGGTTTTGCTGCCCTGAGTATTGGAGCAGAAGTGCCATTGTCTGGGAAGGAATGTCCCTTCTGTTGGCATGGCTGCTGCCACTTTGTTCTTTATGGACTGACAGCCAAGGAGTTATCTGATCCTTCCCAAATCTACTGAGAGTCTTTAGCCAGGCTCTCCCTCTGTAAGTGCCACAGGGAATCATTTCCCCTCTGTGAGCAGACGCTGGGACTTGGTGTTGCTCCTGCAGAGCACAGGTGGTGTCAGTGGGAAGGAGCTGGTGCTCCGGGTGATGTTTCTGCTGCTCTCTCAGTTCAGGGGGTGTTTGCCAAGTCGCTGTTTTTTTCTTTTCCCCAGGGATAGACATTCAAAGAATATATGTTGCAGGCTTGGGTTTGTCGAAATACTGGTTTCATTCCTGTTTCCACAGACGTGCAGGAAGACAAAGAAGTGCCAGAGAGGAATCAAGTAACATTAAGATCAGATAGAGAGCTAAGATAGGAGTTTAACCTGGGTCTTTCAAAGGCTGGCCAGTTGACATGGAGTCAACACCTTAACACAGGCAAATGCTTTTAGCTAGAATTTGCAGTGTTTTGTAGACAACTAGCAATTTTCCTTCTTTATATTAATGTCAGACTTGCCTTACTGTAAGGTAAAGTTTTTTCTTGCTTAAAGGGAGGGAGATGTCTGGGATTTGAAGAAAAATGGGCAGGGGTGTGTCTGAAAGAAACCACTGGCAGACACAAGTACATATTTCTTTACAGCTTACTTAAAGCAATTTGACAGCACCCTTAAAATCACCTCACACATAAAGGAGCAGGTGGCAAGGACTCAGAGAGAAAGAAGGATTTGTAATCTTTACCTCCATGCTGGACTGGTGCAGAAAAGGATGTGGATATTACTACCCACTTTCCATAGGGAGGTGAGATGGTGCAGGAATGGGGCCAGTGGGATGCTGTGGCCTTATTATGCACTCCTTCCCAGCAAGGTGCACAGTGAGTGCCCACCTGATGTCAGGCAAAGCCCCTCTGCACATCCCTTCAGAGTAGGGGGTTGCTGCCTCTCAGGGCTTGTCTCTATTGGCAGTGTCAAGTATGAACTTGGAGTTGCATAACTCACACTCCTGGGAAACCTGCTTCCCACCACACAGCCTTTCTGGTTTCATTTAAGTTTTTATAGTTCATTATACAAGTAAATAAATAGGAGGGTCTGGATTAAAAAGGTTTCTTTTTTCATATTCTGCATAGCTGAAGCCCCCTCCACATTCCACACTGCTGTGATAAAACATGCCTGTCGGCTGGGCAGCTTCGTACGCTTTTGGAAGGCAAAGCAGACCCACTCTGGATGCAACTGCCCTTGTGTTTGGTGCCAGGTACCACTGCCTAAAGGACTTGGTGTCATTTGCTCTCAGGATTAAACCTGCACCTGTGGCTTTATGCACACACATGTGGTGCAAATTTGTGTCTGGGACCCAGCCTAGCCAAACGGGGAGGCAGCAACTTTGGGCTCCATCTCTCAATCCCTCGCCTCATTTGCACTGCTTGGCTCAGCTGGTGGATAGATCCTGCCTCTCTCCTCAGCGGTGGGGCGCAGACACGCCACACTATGTATTTTATTTGCTTTATTTTTACAGTCGGCTGAGAAGCACAGGCAAGGCTTTGACGACCAATGAACGATATACACCTGAAGGAGTGTGCCTCGAAACTGAACCCCAACAAAGCCATGGCGATGCGGTTCCTGGTGTCCGTTTGCCGCCGCTGCCAGCCGGGCTCGGCGCGCTGAGCTCCGGCAGCCCCGACGGGCAGCGGGGCCGGGGAAGCGTCCCCGGCAGCACCGTGAGGGGAGCGCGGCGGCGGGAGCTGCGCGGTGCCCTCCGCGCTCACCCGTGGCAAACCGCGGAGAAAATCCTAAAGAGGTGGGGGGGGTGGAATTTAATTTAAAAAGCCACATAAAATGTTACAAATGTTTGTGGCTTGTGGAGCTGCTGGCGAGCGGAAGAGTCCCGCACCTGCCGTCCACCCCCTCAGGGAGCGGGGCCACTGCCGGGGCCGGCTGAGGCATCCCCGGGAAGCACCGTGAGGGGAGCGCGGCTACTGAAGGCGGTCCGGTACCCTCCACACTCACCCGTGGCAAAACCGGGAAAAAATATTAAAGAGATTGAAGCAAGAAATTATTAAAAAACGCCACATAAAATGTTATAAATGTCTGTGGCTTGTGGAGCCACCGGCGGGCGGAGGAGCCCCGCACCTGCCGTCCCCCACCCTGAGGGAACGCGGCTGCTCCCCCCGCCGCGGGCTGGCAGCAACCTGTTGGTGCGGGCGCTGCCGGGCGGCGGGAGGAGCCCCTCGGAGGGGCGGCCGGGCCGCTGACAAAGGCGGAGCAGCGGCAGCCCAGGGCCGCCCCCGGCAGCGGGGCCCGGCGGGCAGCGCGGGGCTGGGGCTGGGGCCGGGGCGCTCGCACAAGATGGCGGTGGGGCGGCGGGAGAGCGCGCTCCCCTCGTAGATGCGGCCGCGGCGGCCCCTGCTCCCGGCGCCCGGCGGGGCTTACATGGCGCTGGAGGACCTGCTGCTTTGTCTCTGCTTCTCCGCCCTCGCCGTCCTGGCCGTGCAAGGTGGGTGAGGAGGGAGAGGAGGGGGGGAAGGGGTCGGTGCCCCCCAGCCCGCGGGCGGCCGCGGTGCCGCCACCTGCCCTCACATGGGTAGCGGGCGGTTCCGCGGGATGCGCTCCCTGGCCGCTCACACGCTGTACCGACCCTCCTTCCCCTTTAGTGACCATTTACCCCAGTCGTCCTTTCTCCCCTTAGTGGCCATCCTGTCCCTCCGTGGCCATTCCCCCCCTCTCCCCATCCCCTTCTTTCCTCCAAGTCGGACGATTGCTGTGCTCCTGGCCCATGCCTAGATGGTGCTTCCTTTGGAGTCATCATTTGGGGGGTGACATTGGCAGTGACACCCTCACATTTTGAGGGTGACACTCCCCACAAGAACTCCCCTCGGTGTATGGGCTGGGGGGACAGCAGACCAGCAGCAGCAGCATTCCACAGCCTCTGCCTGGACAGTGGCAAGTTTCCGCGAGAGGGACAGTGGCTGTGCCAGGGTGGTGGGGAAGGAAGAGCTTGTCTGGCACAGGGTGGCCCAGAGCAGGCCCAGGTGTCCAGCAAGGCCGTGGAGGAGCCCTTCGCCTCCCTTGCCCTGTTCCTGCCGGCATGGGACACAGGGGTAGGCACATGTCCCGTTGCTCAAGGAAGTGACCCAGGAATAGCCATGCTCCTCACGCTTGCGTTTTGCAATGGTTACGCAAACGGCGCCGTGCGAGGGCACACGTACGCGGCCACCGGGCGTGTTGGTGGCTTTCTGTGGTTGCCATCGAAGTTGGCATTGAGGGTCAGCTGAGCTGTCAGACCTTAGGGTGTGGGGTTCCTTCTCTGTGTGTGCACAACCCACAAAAGGTTTTGTTCTCATCCCTGAGAATGGTTTGGAAAGGTACAGGTTGGCAGAACCGCACCAAAAAATGTGAGCGTGTGCCAGGGACTTGCTCTTGTTTAAAATCCCCCCTAAACAGGGTATTGTGGTGGAGGAGCCATCCCCATGTCATTGTACATTTTTATTCCTTTTATGAAGCATTCAGGTTCAGCAGAGCATGATAACAGCACGTGGATGGCTGCAGGGTTGTTTTTCTTTTCTTTCTTTTTCCTCAGAACACTGTGAGCTCCCGTTAGGGGTAGGTTATGATTCAACCTAGGTGCAGCTTTATGGTGACTGTTGTGGAAGTGAATAACGGTCCGTGTAAATGTTCCATTGTCACCAGTGAGTGTTGGTTTTCCTAGATGGGTGACAGGCTGTGACCCCATCAGCAGTCGAGCTGGTAGGCTGGACTGAGTGGGAGCCGTGTCTCCTGTGTGTTTGAACAAACAGCTAAGTGGATCCCAAGGCTTGTAATGGAGAACAATGATTTAAAAAGAAAAAGAAAAAAAAAAACAACAAAAAAAATGGGGGTGGTGGAGTGGATGTTGTTTTTCCAAACCCACTTCAACAAGAAAACTTCAGATGCTTTGCGAGAATTTGCAATTGTGGCTTCTTGGTGTTTCCTGCAAGCAGTTAGACAACTAGTGAAAATTGTTGCTGTTTGTTTTCTAACAATGGGACACATCTTGTATAGGGAGGCAGTGAGTGTGTCTGCACAGCCCTTGGACGTGCCGCTGGGTACGTGTGGATGTGCTTTCCAACAGGTGGGTTTGATTCTGAAAAGAAAAACATGGACTTGTTTCAATCTGAAATTAATTTGGCAGAGAGTTGAAATGGTTTTGGGAAAGTCTGTGTTTGATCCCAAAGCCGCATGTGTTTTGATCCAAAGTTCAAGCCTCGCTGGGTATGAAGTTTGTAGGAGAGAAGTAGAATGGAAAACCTTCCCCTCCTCTGGACTTGATGGAAGCAGTGCCAGTGTACACTTGCCAGGGATGTGATCCAGTGTTTTTGAAAGCTTTCTGCTGTCTGACTTTGAGCCTGTTTTCCCTTCAGTAGCAGGAAAGAGGTTTAAGGGAAAAAAGCAAGCCCTAAACAACCCCTTTTCAGTTGACTCCAGCAAGGGGGCTGTACTGGTTCCTTTCCTTGGGGCTCTCTACAGGGGACGTGCTGGTGGGAAGTGCGCTGAGCTTTCCATGCGAGGGATAAGCTGAAATCCATCTGGTTTTGTGTAGTTCGGTTTTGTGGTTGAGTTCTCCTGCTATTTCCTTTTTCGACACCACCTCACTTGAGTTGTGATTTGTTTTATCCTTCCGGTCGCGTTCGCCTCGGCGGCGTGACCCCGCAGCCGCTGCCTGCCGCGAGAGCCGGTGCCGGGGAGCTCGGCGTTCCCATTGTTAGGAATCGCGTGTCCCTGCTGCTGCGGCCGCCTGCGCTTCGCAGGATGTCACCTGCCTGCGGGTCCGCCGGCCCTGTGGCCGTGGCGTCGCGGTGTCACCGGGATGGGCGGTGCAGGGAAGGGGTGTTTCCTACAGCCCCAAGAAACGGAGGACTCTGACAGTGCCAAGTACGGTGCACACAGCGCTGGAGAGGCTTCACCTGTATCCCGTTTCCAGGGGCAGCGATCTCGTGCCGGAGCTTGGAGTTCGCTGCCGTTATGCCGTGGCTCTTGTGACAGCCAGGCAGGGGCTGCTCTAGCGTGGGGAATGCTTTTGCTGGCATTTCTCTGTTTCTCTTCTAGTGTGTGAAGCTGAAACTGCTCAAGCTTAATTCTGGTTTTGTCTCTCCTGTTTTCCCTAGGTTTTTCCTTTTTTATTTTTTTGGGTTTTGTGCCTTCACTGCCTTGAAGTCCAAAGTGAAGCAAAACAGGCTCATTTTTGGGCATATCCCCCTCTTTTGCAGCAGATTTTCTCCTGGCAGGTGCAGCAGATTTGATCTGGGGATGGGTGGGGATGGGTCACTTCTGGTCATACATGAGGCACTTCAGAGTGGCGCAAGTAAGAATTGGAAAAGAAAATATTTGGCAATCTGCCTTTCCCTGGGGATGAAAGGAGATTATTTTCCCTGCATGTAGCCTGATTTGAAGATGGAGGCAGCTTCTGTGGGACAACACAGGTGTCTCTGCACGGAGAGCACCTGGGCCTCCTGAGTTTGCAAAGCGCTGGGGTGGGCTGTGGCATACGGGATGTCCCTCCTGAGTACCCACTGTGATCCTGGACCAGTTCCTTCATCTGCTCTGGCAACCTCATGGCCTGCTTCGGCCAAACATAGAGATGCTTCAGTCAAAGGTGAGGATGAAACCCATCAATAAGGATTCAGCACATGTATGATCTTTTTCACTCCAGTGCACAGCTATCCTGAGGGCAGTACACTGTGCTGTCCCACGGGTTTGTGACTCCCGATGCCATATTGCTTGCTGGAGGATGTGAATTCTTACCTCCCTTGGAGCTGCTTTTCCAAAGGCTGGCTCTTCTCCCAGGGAAAAAATCCAGGTGCATGTGAACCAGTCTGGGCATTTGCAGTGTAAGAGATGCTGCTTGCACAATTTACACGCTCCTCTCCTGGTTAAATGGCTTCAAGGCCATTAAGCCTAGTCATGGTTATATAATTAAGATGGGAATTAATATTTAATCTGATTGTAATTTGTTGCTGGAATCCATCCCAAACTGTATTTCTGCGTGAGGTGAGTGGGTACCTGAGGGAAAACTGAGGCCAATATTACCTACAGGGTATTTTTTGCATGAACACTGGGAATTACAGGTCTGCCTTGGGTGACAGAGAAACCCTAACCTTTACAAACCCTGAGTGATCATAGTCATTTTGTTATCAGTAGGAAGCAAATGTTTGTTTTATAGTCAGCTGTAATACTAGAGGGGATATGGTAAATCCTTGTTATCAGTACTTGCCAAGTGCATGTTGGGCCAAAATCAACTCTGGTGCAATTTCGTTACTTTCTGGAGAAGAACTGGATCCACTTGCCTACAGTATTTTTAGCTGGTTTTTGAAGGTGAAGAGGTGTAATTATCTCATTCAGTTGTCTGTCCATCTCCCTTTTTCCCAATAATTCCTGGTCCTGCTGGTCATCATAACTACTTTGGACACGGAGAATTCAGAGTTTTTGAAAATAAGAGACCAAGTAGAGGAGGGAGATGCAGTTTCTGCATGGACTGAAGGACAGGGACTGGAAAACCCACTTGTGGAGGAACCTGAGTGCCTCAATGGCAGGAAGAGCTTTGAGCAGATCACAAACCCTTTTTGGGTAGGACTGGGCAATCCACTCTCGAGACACAAAACTGCAGGAAATCACAATCTCAAGTCCTTGTATTCACTTGTTTATTTATGAAGTCTTTTCTGCTGTAAAACGTGACTTATGATTACATCAGCATACATATTATGGGGCTTGGTGTCTGTTTTGCTTTCCTCTCTTTTCTTTGGGAAAGCACTTCCAAATACAGGATTTGGAGCTGCTGTGGCTTTGGATCTTTTAATTGTCTTTGTGTTGATCACTTGCTGTCTCTGCCTCAGTTTCCCCACTTGTTCCCCCTGAGCAGAGGATGCTGTTACACACTGTAAACATGAAGAACACCATCACTCTAAGTACCCTTCTTGCATTTATTAAATCCATTGAGTAAGTGGCCTCCAAGTGCTGCTTGTGCTTTTCTGACTTAACAGCTTGTTGGTGAGAGGATCCACAGTTGCTAAAACTGAATCTGCCACCTTCATAGAAAGCAGCATTAAGCTGTGTTCTCACAAGCCCTTCTAGAGCTGCCAAACCCTCCACCAGACATGGGGGGAAGTCTACAGAGCTTCTAATTTGTCTGACTATCACTAGTATGCTGAAGTCATCCTTGAAACACCATTGAATTTCCTAATTCTGAAGAGTAATGGAGGCTTAAAGGAAGAGGAAGAGCTGGTCAGTGTTTCCTTGCAGGAGGGTAAAAATCTGCTGGAGTTGCAGCTGCTGAGAAGGGAAATTCCATGGGAGAGCCAAAGCAGGTGTCTGAGTCTATCTGACACTGTCCTGTTTGCAGGTGTCAGGACACTTTGTCAGTGTGTAGGTCTTGGAGCTTCTCCCTCGGACGTGTTTTTGTTTGTGTCACTGATGCCCAGTGCTCTCTCTGTTTGAGTCAGATCCTCTCCTGCTCCTAATCCATGTGATCCTGCTGTTGTGATATGGGCTTGCTTTATCTGAGAAGTCCAGCAGCTGCCGTGTCTTATCTCCGTGGGTAATAAACATACTTTGTGGTGGTTATGATAAGCAATCACTGTGTTCCAGGGAAACTTTCGTATCAGATGTTCTCAAATTATTTAAAAATCTTTATCAGCATTTTAACAACAATTGCCTGTTATTGCCTTATGAAATTCAGCTGAGCTATGGAATAACCTGGTTTATTTTATCTTTTCTTGTTTTTTCATGTTTTAATTATTTTTCCAGATCTTTCATGGAGTTCTTGAGGACAGGTCATTAATATTTAAGTGTGTTAATGAAATGTGAGCATCCTCAAGGTTTGCTCTCAGCCCAGATTGGTGGGAGAATTAAAATTAGCATGTGAAGTATTGCATTTGTGCTCAGTCTGCTGTGGCTTTTTCCCTTGTTCCAACGGACTTCCCTGGTCTCATTTCCTGCTCGGGTCTTTGAACCGCGTTCCCTTTGGAGTTGGGATGGCTTAGCACCTTGTTAAATGTGAGACTTTGGGAAATTAAACAGTTAAAAGGGTGCTGGGATGGCAGAACTTGGTGGAGCAAACCTGGGATGTGGAAGTGATGCCAGGCTGGCAGCAGGGGTGTGATGAAGTCCTTTGTCTGTTTCACTGTGTGCTGGGAAATGTGCATCCTTGATCGTTTCTAAATTGACTGTCAATAGATGATCAAGTTAATTGGTGTGACCAAAAGGTCATTACTTAATGAAATGGATTTCCCGTGCCCTGTCAATGCACTGAGAGTTTTGGCAAAATCTGACTGTCCGTGCACTCCGGGCTTTGATGAATCTTCTTTTTTCAGAAGCATCATCAGTGCTTACAGGTTCCAAAATTACCTCAGGTTTTGCACTTAGGGCAGGACTGTCCTCTCTGTGGCTCTTGGCTGGCTGTTGGGTACAGCTGCAGAAAGGGTGCATGTATTTTCCAGACAAGGTGGAATTTTCCCTGATATTAAAACTAGTCAAGAGTTCACTGATTTTTTTTTTTTTTCTGTGCATGTGAGAAGGCTTTTATGTTCTTTTGGAAATCTTTGTCTCTTTTTAGCTGATGGTCTAGTGAAAATGTGCTCTTGCCCTTCTGGGGTTATCTGTGCTGCTTTAAAGGAATGATGAGCATAGTCCTCCTAATTATATAGACCCAGAGGGACTGAGCTTGTTTGAGCCCATTTCTGTTCCCTCACAGTCCCACCTGTCTGTCTGTCTGCCTGTCTGTGGCAAAGCCTTGAAAGAGCTTGTAACAAAGGGACAGGGAGCTTTTCATGGAAAGAAAAACCAAACCAAACCAAGGGCTGGGGAGGGCGCAGAGAATTAGCAGGTGTTCAGGCTGATGTTGGGGGGTCAGCATGTGGTTTGGGGATGGGACCTGCCCCTGTGTGGGAGATAAGGGGCTCCTTGGAGGTTATCTTCAGCAGAGGGGTCCAGAGTGTGCTCTGGGGTGGAGGAGCTGGGCCTGCTGGCTTGGTTCCATTGTTTTTCTGCTTGATAAGTATTTCCCCTTGTTAGAGAGGCTGGGGCAGCCCTGCTGTTGAGGAATTCAGGCTGTGACAGGAGAGCGATCATATCCTCCACAAGTCTGTGTGACTTGTAGAGACGCTTCTGAAGGCACTTTGTGTTGTTCCATAGTAAGGCACCTTGACAAAATACCATCAGATAAGATAAAAGGGGAAGAAGAATCCCAGGGTCTGATCCAACACCAGCTCCTTTGCTGGGTTGGCAAAAATTGTTTAGATTTTCCCTCCCAAGAATGGTTTTGTAAACATAATACTGCCTATTAGCCATGTAAATTACTGTCATTGGTGGCAGTTGTTGTGATGGAAAGATAAGTATCTTGAAACTCTGGTTTGATTTACCCCTCCTGTCCCCCCAGCTTGCTAACCAGTTGTTTGTGTCAGTGCTGATTGTGGCTTTTGTCAGAGAAATCAAAATATTGATCAAATTTAGTTAGCTCTGTGTTCCCTAGGTCACAGTAAATGTAACTTTTCTTTTTCCTTTGTGCTCTTTTTCTCTGTACTGAAAACAAAAGGAACTGTTCCTCAAGAAGATGAGCCATATGTTCCCAAAGTCAAAAGTCATCCACTTGAAGAGGGTCCTTAGGAGCAGGCTTCCTATCTGGAGGCTTTCCTCAAGAGTCTGTCAGTGGAAAATCTGGCGCGCAGCATTACCACAAGTACTATTGTGGAGTTTTCTTTACATGCAAAGTGGGGAGAGATGGAAGTTTCTCCCAGCTGCTGGCAGAGAAGAGCTTCCCATTTACTTCATGCTTATGGCTGCTGCCAGCATTTGCTGTTCAGCAGCAGAGGAGTTAAGTGAGGGGTGAAAGGCTTCAGCAACACTTCAGCATCCGGGCACGAGGCTGAGCTGTCAGATCATTCTTTGTTTTTTACACCAGCGAAGGCACTTGGGGTAGTTCAGTATGTTTAAGGCAAGCAGTTTATTGTGCTGCTTTCTTGTGTACTGTGGCAAGCTGAGACGTTTCTTGTTCCAGGTTTAATGGTTGTGCTTGAAAAAGAGCATCTCTTAAAAAAAGCAGCGCCCACTTCTGACTTAAACATTTGCTGGGTGCTTGTCCATCACAGCTCCTCGGGAGGCTGGTTTGATGTCCTTGCTCAGCGAGGTGCACCTTCAGTTTGAGTTCACCCTGCTGGGGTTTATGTGGGTGTGTGGAGACAGGTGCTGGTATGAGGAGCCTCCCTGTGAGGATGTGTACACTCACTGCATTTCCTGATAACCTGCTCTTTACTGAGCTGAGTACATGCAGGTCCTTGAGTCTTTCACCTGTTTTCCATCCATAATCTCAGCCTTCTATAGTAACAGTAGTAAGTAAGCCCTGCTTTTCTCAGCAGTCAGGTGTTTGCTCTGCTGGGAAAGTCTTAGTGCTTCGGTTCAGAGCCTGACTTCTTGGATCTGGACCGTGCAGATCCCTAGGGCACCAG
Organism: Motacilla alba alba; assembly: GCF_015832195.1. NCBI lineage: Eukaryota > Metazoa > Chordata > Aves > Passeriformes > Motacillidae > Motacilla > Motacilla alba. The sequence continues at coordinate 18,342,716 of NC_052025.1, read as the reverse complement.
TTCCCCCCAGCTCAGTTCAGAGCTGCCATTCAGCTCAGACAGCCAGTGCTGGATGTGGCTTTCCAGATGTGATGGGATCAGAGCCAGCTGAGGGAAAAGTAAAGAAACTTTCATCTCCCAGAGTGTCTCTCTGTGGTGCAGCTGAGCTGCTGCTGAGGCAGATTTGGGGTGTTGCAGCAGGAGGTTCACATGGAGGAAACCAGAGGAAGCATCAGGATGGGGCCCATCTGTGTAACTTCCATTTAGATTTTAAACAGAAAGGCTAAGTTGGTGTTTGGTATGTGGTATGTGCAGACCTGTAAATGAAAATTCCTGAATACTTTGTGGTGTATTTTAAAGTTTGTGAGGTTTTAAAAAAATGCTGCCCTCACAGGTAGTCTTCTCACCAGAAACTTGGTGGACTGCAAATTTGACAGAATTAATTTTTATAGCATTTTCTAAGCTGAACTAATTGTGTATTTTGGAAGGAGGAAGACAACGATGTGGATGTGTGCTTTTATATAGATTTCATTAAAAAGGTGACTTGGATTATTCTGCAAGTTATCTGAGCAATGTAAAGGTTTCTGCTGGAAAATGCAAGTGATTATGGGCTGGTGACTAACAAATAATCCTTGGCTAATATGGGTTGGGCTCAATTAATGTTAATCCCTGCTCAACAGTAGTAAAAGTTGGATAAAGGAGATTTTGCGAGGCTGTTGTTGACCTGAACGTGAGAATGATCACACAGCATTCGCTGAAATAAAACTGGCTCTCTGGAAGAGACATCATTCTCATCATTGCTTTCTAACACTAGAGAAGGAGCTCTTCAAAGAGGCCCAAAATTGCCTGGCTATGAAGATGAGGATTTCTCCTGTGCTGGGGTTATGTGCTGAGGCACAATGGACCTCATTAAAGAAGGAGCAGCAGTAATTAGTCTAGATTAATGGAAATAAATCTGGTTTTAGCAATAAATGAGGTTGGATTCCTTGGTCCAAAACAGCCACCATCTATAGTGCTCATCTAGCAGTTGGATGCACAGAGGCAAAACTCTCCTCACTGTTGAGAAAAGTAGGTGATCTGGGGTGTTTTTGTTGAAATCTCAGTGTAAGTCCAGGTGTTGTTTTTAGATGTGTTTTGGTGAGATAAGCAGAAGCCCAGACACAGCCAGGGAGAAGCATCACATCTGAGCGTGGACTCCCGTTGATCCAGGAGGGCCCCAAAGTGGTGTGACAGTCCCCAGAGGAACTCTGCTGCTTGGATACTGTGTGTCAAAAGCGTGTCCTTCACCATTTGGAAGCAGACCCGGGCCTTTTACTGCTTTGTCCTCAAACTGTCAGGTTTCAGCTGGCTGCAGCTTTGGAAAACAGAAAGATTTATGTGCTCTGAAGAGAAACTTTCGCTGACAGTGGGTAAATGCACTGGAGATGCTGGAAAGTTAAACAGCCAAGGAGGTGTGATGCATTTTTGAAGTAGATTGTGAAATATATTTTCCTCCTGCTGTTATGATCGATGTAAGTTTAAGTTTGGAAATGGGAGGGCAGATTTCCACCCATTCTGACCTTCGGTCCTAACCCTGTTCAAAAGTTTGTGCTGCTCCTTGTTTTCCTGCACCTTTAGGTGCACCCTTGTAGCCGCAGATACGGCTGTTATGTTGCTATCGTTCCTAATACAATCCCTGAGCTGTAAAGTCACTTTGCTCTTTCAATAATAACTGAGTTTCCAGATCACAACCAGGTACTGCCTTTTCAAACAGGACTAGGTAAGAAGTTAAGCCAGGAGGATGAAAGTCCCCAAGGTGGTCAAGTCCTCGGTAAGATCATGCATGTCTAGCTGTGAGCACCTTTTTGACTTAACAGTTTATCATCTCCCATTTTATTATTTTCTCTGTCAAACCTGCCCTTTTATCTGCTATTGTCCTAACAAGGCTGGCTGGCTGCATTGATAACATACCTGTGGGGTTAGGTGATAACAGAAAGAAGCAGAGCAGGTCTAGATAAAGCAGAGGTGGTCCACACCCATGGAGGGAGCTGGTGTCAGACACTGCAGCTGTAGCCAAGCAGTGAAGCCCAGATGGGTTTTGTGACTTCCTGAAGGACATGTAGTGGGTGGTGACAAGGCCATCCCTGGACAGGCTGGTGCTGTGTCAGGACTGCCCACACTGTCTGTTCTCTGCAAAATTAACTCCTGCCCCAAGCCCCCCTCACCTTTGCCTGGTGTTCCTGTGCTGCGTGGGTGGTGTGTGTGTCCTTGTGTCCTCCCAGGGATGTGACGCCTCTCTTGGGATGATGCGGGCTGCAGTGACAGTCGTCTGCACTGAGCTATTAAAATGTACTTTTCCATTAGTTCTCTTCGTTGCTGTTCTGAATTGTCTTTTCTTCCCCTGTGTGCTGGCTCATTATTTCTTATTAATTCATGGTTTGTGCAATTACCTGGGAAATGCAGGAGAGTTGGCAGGAATTTGACAAGCCTGACTTTTCTTCTTGGAAGTAGATGACTTTTTTCCAATGCAGGCTTGGTTCTTGTCCTCTCTGAGTGACAAGTTGCACGTCCAGGCCTTTCTGCAAGGGCTTTGCAGGACAGCTTGGCTGTTTGCAGAGAGCTGGAAAGCACAAGGAGCAGGGAGAGGGTCTATATGTGTACTTCCTTGTGTACCTGGTAGGATTGAAACCAGAGCTGTTCTTTGACATTCTGTAGCTGCTCTGCATTTATGGCACTTTACACCCTGCCCTGAAGACACACTCCAGTCTTGAACTGCAGCCTATCAAGAGTGAACAAGGAAGGCTCTTTGCTTAACTTTAAAAGACAGAATTGTGCCATAAATAGTTCTAAATGCATGCCGCCAGGGGATTTTGTTTGTTGTGAAAACTCTCAGCTCAGTCTGAGGAGTGCGTGTGTCTCGGGTTGGCACTGAAGTGTCTTGGGTTGGCACTAAAGTGACACCCCTGCAGGAGGGTTCTTTGCCCCTTTTTTGGAGACAGTATTTTAGGTAAGAACAGAGATGTAATCTGGTCCCTTTCTGCAAGGAGAAAGCCACCACACAGCAAGATAAGAGGGCTGTCACTGATTAAAATGTAGCAGTTCGTCTGCTTGTACCTTGTGTTTTATTGGCAAATCTGTTGTGACCCTGGTTTTCCCATATGGATGCTCCTTTTTTTTCAAGTGTTGTATTCATGCATTGACTTCCCAGCTGCTAGGAAGGACCTCTTCTTGACAGAAGCTGGACTAAGCCATTTCCTGGATGGCTTCACAGCTACACTTCAGGCTGTTGGTAGAGAAGGAGCTTTACCTGCCCTCCTCCTTCCATTTTTATTTTCAGGTGAACTGCAAAATCTCATTACCCATGGCAGTGGTAGGGCTTTGAAGATTTCTGACCTAATTATCTCATTTGCACTGCGAGTAGCAGTAAAATCCATGTGCTGTCAGGGGGACTTTGCTGTTGTGGCAGCTGTGCAGCAGTGGGAGAAAACGGCCTCGTGAAAGAGCTTGTGCAGAGGGTTTGCTTCCCACAGTGCAGGCTGGCTCGGGCTGCCTGCACATTCCCAACTGAACCAATGCTTTCCTGCAAGACCTGGATGGGGTGAATGAGGTATAAGTGAGAAGTTACCATGTTCTGGACTCCATCTGAGGCCCTTCAAATGCTTTTTTTGGGTAATGTTCATGAAGGTCCAGCTCAGAAGGGGCTGGACCATTGTCTATGGAGGGGCTGCTTGATCATGGCATGATGTGTAATTAAGAAAGTGGTGGGTTAAATATAGCAAGTTTCAGTGGTGTGTGAGAGCTGTGATGGAGCCATGTATTTGCGCATCATTTCTGAAACTCTCTTAGAGTTATGTCTCTGTATTTATGCCTGGATATAGGGAATCTTCTGCTGTTGGAGTGAAACTGATCAAAATATTAACTCTAGCTATTCCCACCCTGCAACTTTAGTGAAATGTTGCTACATCTCTTGTGGGCAAGGAACTTGTGAGGTGGACGTGCTCTAAGTAACACTAAACTGTGTATCAAGAAGGCAAGAAAAAGGAGTGTGGGAATATTTGGTGCCTTGATCATCAGTTGAAGGCAGAGGGATGAGAAAGATCTTTGAAGATTAATATCTTTGATCTTGAAGATGATGAAAAATTCAGAAACATTAGAGTATGCTTCATCCTGGTATAATTTCTTGTGTCTTTTTGGGTCAGTATCTCTGTGCTTCCTGTACCTAATGGAAACAGTAGAAACCATCTAAAAAGGATCAGGGTGATAGTTTGTTTTCAGGTGCTACAGGTAGCTGTCCCTGAGGGGTCTGTAAGAGCTGTTTTCTCTGACCTGCTCTCTGAGCTGTTGTTCAGAGTCATCTTCCAAGTTTCTGTGCGGTTGTGGCTCACTGGAAGGCAGCAGATCAGCTCCTGTGGCAAAATTGGGACCTGTCACAAAAGCTTGGCAAAATGCTGGTTTCCCCTGGCATGGTGTGAGGGTCTCAGTGAACCCTCCCAGTACTGATCTGTTGTGAAGCCAACCAGTCTCTCCAAGGCTACTGCTTATTCCTAGCAGCTCTCCCTGTGGCTTGTGTAGCCAGGCCACTGATTGCTGAATAAAACGAGTGTGCAAAGTCAAGTAATCCTTGTACATTTTGAGTATTGCTTTCCCTTTCTGTGGTTCCAGATAGCAGCTGGGAGAAAGTTGGTTTGGAAAACAAAGCTGTTAGGAACTGTTTGTTTAGACACAAGGCAAAATGAAAGTGAAAAACATAATCTGTCTGTCCCCCTCCGCCTCCCACCTTCTTTTTGTTTAAAATGTCCACATGCTATTTACTTTCAATAAACAAAAGATGTTTCTTATAAGCTGGTGTTTACTAGTAGGGGTATGTGATTTATTAGAAAACAGAAATCCCTGCTCATGCCTGTGTTTTCAAACTGGAGCAAGAGTTCATAATTTTATAGACCTTTCAAGAACAGATTTTCTAAAGCAAACAGGGAAGAACTGTTAAATTATAGCCATGTAAAACAACAGTGTAATAGTGTGATTGCTCAGTAGTAATGGCTTTATTATTCTGTAACAAATAGAGTGGTTTGGGCTGCTGGGAGATAACGTGGCTTTTCTGAGATAGCTTTGGAGCTGATTCAGAGGACAAGCCCATTTTAGATTTTTCTTTTCCTCATGTTAAGGAGAAACAGAATATAGGGGTATTACCTTACCCCAGCTTTCTTCCAGGATCGGGGAAGGTGCAGCTTCCAGAGAAGCAATTCAGAGTTTCTCTCTAGAGCCTGAGAGCCACCAGAGTCTCACTGTCTGGTGGCTCTGAGTTGGACAGGGTGTCACTCCACCAGCATTTGCTTGCGGTGTCTCTGTAACTTGTTTTCTCTTTAGAGGGAGCAATGCATTCTCCCCAGAACCTTGGATGATGGGGGCTGTGTTTGGGCCTCTCCTCAGCCCTGTCTGAGGTCACAAGCCATGCAGGACTCCCAGGGAGTGCAGTGTTCAGGCCAGGGCTTTGGGAATGAGCTGTGGGTGCTGCTGAATTCTTCAAACCCCTGGGCATGAGCAGAAATGTCCTTGGAGTGCCTGCCACTGTCATGTCTGGATCTTGTTTGTACCTCATCTACTCCTGGCTTCTCACATGAAGCTTGAGCAAGTTGGGGTGCCGGATGCCTGGCCTTGCCTCTGTCTTCCACGTGTCTGTCACCTCTGGATGTTGATGATGCTGCAGAGGGTTGTTGGAGGATGGCCTGTGCTCCCCCATGCAGCTCTGCCAGCTGTGGCTGTGTCAGTCACTTTGTCACTGCAGGTAGTGAGTGCGAGGCACGAGAGGCTGGGTGGTCTGAGCTGGTGCTCCTGCTTTCTCCTTGCATTTCCCTTGTGTGTGAGGATGCCTGCTTGGAGCCTGGGTGGGATCCCTGACAGATGCATGCATGGTGCCCTGGCCCTTCTCCAGCTCCCAGTCATTGCAGTGACCTCTGCTGAGACACGTGTGTTGAAAGGGACCCATCTCCTGTGTTTATTCCTTCTTTCTTTCTTTCTTGTTTATTCCTTTCTTTCTTCTGGGTCTCAACTTTTGCCTGGTAGATTAGGTTTATTTCTGGCTGCTCTACACATACGACTGTTGGAAAACCTTGTAACAGCTTAGATGGGCTCTTGGAAGAAATTATCTGTGCAAAGAGAGCCGTGGCTTGTAATGAAATAGCTTTATAGTGACATAGTTTTAGTGCTGCAGTGTGTCTCTGCTGGTTTTCAGGTTATTCCTGGGCTAAAAATATGGCTCATTAAGACTTCTGTAACAGGATGCAACCATATTTTAAAGATATTTCTCTGTGTCATTACAAAGTGATTTAACTGGTATTGCATTTGGGGACCTACTTTGTAGGATCTTTTATCTGAAGTGGAAATGAGGAAAGAATTAAGTGTGTGTGTTTCTGATGGTGAGGATGTGGTGCTGGCATGGATGGCTGGGAGGGCTTGGGAGCTGCACTGCTGCCTGGTGCTGACTGATCAAAGCTACTGGACCAGCTACTTCCATTTCTGGTCTTCCCTGCCTCCAGACAGCAAGACAGTCGGAACTGCAGGGAAAAGAGTTATACCACCTATTTCATTTGAAGCTGGATGCACTTGAGATGTGTTGAACAAATGGACAGTAGCCTTTCTTCTCCCTGGGGATAGCTTTTACATGGATGGGAAGCTACAGATGGGGCCCAAGGCAGAAATGCAAATAGGCAGGGCTGTGATACGAAGCATTTGGCAGCATCGCAGGCTTAAAAGCTTCGTCCCCACGGCTGCTTGATCCTGCTTTCTCAGTTGTGCTGACACAGCTGGTTGTGGGCTGTACTGTGAACTGTGCGAGTGGAGCTTTGACCTCAAAACTGTGGGATTAGGGCCTTTGCTGCTGGCACCGTGAAGCTGGCCCAGCCCGGGCCATCCCAGAGCTGCTGTTGAGAAGCCTTCAGAGATGTACTCGCTGTGGTTGCAGAGAAGAGCAGCAGCGAGCACAAACAGCTAATTAGTTTTTATAACCCTCTTTTGTTTGCTTTTGAAGACACGAGTCCTTCGTTTGCTTGCCTGGCTCCTGTTCACTGTGGTGACAATGTCAGCGCGGCTGTGTGAAGCTCGGGTTACGCGGGGAGAGTTCAGACAGGTTTGGTTTCAGTACAGGTCTTGTCCCTGAGCTGTTCCAGCACTTTCCTGGCAGGAGGCAATCGGTGTCAGAACAGGTTTGGCCCTGAGACTGTGGAAAAAAAAAAAAAAAAAAGGGTTTGAGGGGCAGATCTCTCCCAGTAATGAGTTCAGTGGTGGGGTGACTGTTTTTTGTAGATGTAAAGGTCAGATCTGTTGCCTGGGTTATGTAGAAAGGTTTTGTTCTGGAACAGCCTGCTCCTGATGAACTCCCATCTCTGCTGAGCTGCCAGGCACTGCTCTAAACAGTACATTTTCCTCATCAGTGAATGTTGGAGAGGTCACTTTTTCCTAAATATTCCATTGTTCGCTGTTGAAGAATTTACTTTTTAGGTATGTTCATTTAAGGTTTTGAAGTTTTGAGTTCATATCAGCAACTTGGACAGCTTTAGACCCTCCTGGTTTTCAACCTGCCCTACTTGGAGTTTGGTTTTAATCACAAGTTTTTACAAATTGAGTCTATTGAAAATATTCTCAGTGAAACACCCTCATTTTTTTTCTCAAAAGCCGTTAGCTGTCTTCAAGAAACAATATTTTAATTGAAGCCATGATAAAAGCAGAGCAGCAGTGGTTGTTGTAAAGTTTAATTTATTAAACAGCCTTGTTTTTAATGCAGAGAAAATCTGTAAAGAAAAAAAAAGCTATGCGCTTTAAAACTGTCAAAATAAAACCTACAACTTTGAAGTCTTAAAATACTTTGGGAAATGCTGAATGTTTTTGACTGGTTATATGGAACAGCTGAACTGACTTAACTGGAACAAAATTAGAGGAACAAAGAGGTTTTGTTTCCAGAGTGTATTCTTTGCCCTTTGACAGCGCTGTCTGGCTCACACTCCGAGTTAGATACATGGAGCAGGTCGCTGTCAGCTTGCCCCCCTCTTTGGTTAGACTTTCCACATAGGCAACCCCACTGGAACAACAATAATATTCTTACAAAAGAGGAATAATTACAGGAAGATTCAGGGGCAAGAGCAGAATCTGAACCTGCTGTTACTGTTGGGTTGGTTTTTTTGAAGGAGCCTGAGTCTCGTATTGATGGTTCCACATGTCAGTGCTGAGTTTGGGGGTACCTTGGGCTAGCAGGGCTTTTCCTGGCTGGTGATTGATGTTGCATCCCACACACCTGGACCTTCTCAGCATGGTCTTGAAGTAAGAGACTTGTTTTCCATGGAAGATGCTCTGAAGATCTGCCAGTGAACTCTTCCCGTGTACCCAGCAGGTTTCATCACCAAAAGGGTGAGAGGCTGTCTGTGCACAAGAGAGTATCCCTGGCTTGGTACTGGCACTCTGGCTCTGGGAGGTGCTCATGTGCTCTGTTCTTCTGTCATTCCAGGCTATTTGCCTGAAAACAGCCTCTCTGAAAAGTCTGTCTTCTGTTAAGGAAGGGCAGACAGCAGGACGAGATGAGCAGCTGAGAAACAGGGCTCTTGTTTCCATGCAAATATCCTGTGAAGAACAGAAGAGGGGAAGAAGAGTGTTCAGAGGTGGAGTCTGCCAGCAGAAAGGCTTCAGAGTTGTTTTCCATGAGTAGCATCAAGTCCATGTGAATGTAATTTTTACACTGTTGTTGCTGTGGGTCTCATGGGTGAGTCACAGATGCTGCTTTTGTTTTGGACTTCTGGAGGGCTAAATCCTCCTCTCTGTGGGAATTTTGCTGCTGAATTCACTACCAGAGAATTAGGGCTTTTAGGATATGGTGCTGAAATGAGTCACCTCTAGTTCCCAAATCTCAGCTTGTACAGGAGGTGGGACGCAAATGAACACCAGAGGTGCCTTGTGTGCCCCTGGGTGTACTGCTGTGTCTGGCTCCGGGGATGCTGAGGGCATGTTGCACTGACTGTAGGACTGCCCTGTGCTTTCTTTCCCAGTGCATGGCAGAGTGTTTACTTCCCTTTCCATGGCGCCTGAGCATGCTGGAGAGGTGTCAGAGGGTGCAAAGCCCTTCGTGCCAGCTAAGATCACTAGGAAAACAGTGTTGTGAGCAGCAGCCTCAGCCTTGCTGGAGTTGACTTTGAAGGTGTTGGGGTGGCGTTGGGACTGGAGATAGAGACAGCCCCGTGATGTGCTTGAATTGATGTGTCAATGGCAAAGAGCTCCTGGGGACTTGCTGCCATTCACTGCAGCAGGAGCTGGGGTGATTTAAGACTTGGCTGCTCAGAGCTCCCTGTCGTAGAGGGAACCAGATTGATAACAAAGGCAACAGGAGTAAATGTGCCTTTTCCATCACTACCCCCAGCAAGGCAGAAACCTCCCTTTATCAGCATTCATGTCCTTTTCAGCTATGGGTATCAAGTTGAGTTGCAAGCCAGTTCAATGCTGGAGCAGATGCATGCTGAATTTAGTAGCTTGCTTAGAAATAAGTATCAGCAAGATGTCAGAGAGGTTAGGCTCATTATGAGATCTCATTAATTCTGTGAAATACCCTGTAGAGAATATATTAATATTCTTATTCTGTTGACATATATTAACATATATAATAGTTGTATAATTGTTACTAATAATTATGATAATAATAAGCCTCTACTGGTAGACAAGTCAAAATGGATATTCAGAAGTCCCTCTAGGTACTTCTAACCCACAGTTCATGGACAAAGGTGCTGATGCCTACAGTGTGGTGAGAAGTGGCAGTTCTTCCACCTGCTCCTGCGTGGGAGTAATGTGAGCCTGGAGGCCAGATTTCACAGGTACAGTTGCTGTCTGTGCTGCGTGGTGGGGTCAGGCAGTTTGGGTCAGGAAGCTCCTATGCTCTTGGCTGGAAATTACCGTTCCCTACCCTGGCGTTTGCTGCCGTTCGGCAGAAGCACCTGAATTGGATGTGCCTCTCTTGTGCCATTGCAGCGGTGCAAAAGTAAAAGTCACCTTCAGCCTAAAACATTGGTTTGCAGAAGCCCCATTCTGCTTTGCCCTGCAAAGAGATCACTGTCAGTGACAGTCTCATCCAGGGGTCTCCTTTCTTACAAACTCCAGGCGTTTCAGATCGCTGCCCTAGATGAGATAAAGGTCTTGGTTGTGTGTGTTCGTGTGTGCATAGCTGCCACCCTACTAGGCCGAATCTTGCCATTAGTTCTGACAGAAAACCAGAGGGTGCGCTGATTTTTAAATCATTAAAAGAACTCAAAGACACATGGATCTTGAAAGGTTCTGGATTAAAATATATTCTTCTGTTTTCTTAAATATAAGACCTGCTAACAAGCGCATGGAGACCCATGTGATTACAATTCAAAAGCGATTACAATTCAAAGCTTGGTTCAAAGGGTAAAGCTCTTCTTGATTTATTGGAGAATGTTACTCTGTGGCATATCTGAAAGCCAGATACAGGGTGACAAACCAGCAGGATTATGGCAAAGCAGTAATATTCAGGATTGTCCAAAGAAAGATTAACTTTTCCAGTCAGCTTTTACTGATGCAAATTGTCACCCGCTGTGTTGCAATAAAGAGCAGAAATAACTAAATATGAAATGCTGACTCGTAAAGGGGAGTCATCTAAAGTGCTTTGTGTTGCAAGATTTCATGAAAATGGTTTTGAAATGTTGTGCTGCATTTACCTTAGAGAGGCCAGTTGTGCCAGCTGGCAGGTGCTCTCAGCAGTGCATCATCCTGGAGCTGTTTGGGGTGGAGCCTGAGCTCTGGAACATCCCGTCCAGCTCGCAGGGGTCAAAACAGGATTGTTCCCAGTAGTGCCTCTTTTTCTTTTTTCTTTTCTCTCTCTTTTTTTTTTTTTTTTAATAAATAAATGTTAAAAGGTTTTGTCCAGTGCAAGTATAAAAGTCTCCAGCTTGGTTTCAGTCTCTTTCTTCTGGGCAACAGTTCCAAATCACTCCCTTCCCTGGCAGGGGGATGGCTCTCTAAAGTACGTCTAGGGTTCCTGATCTTTAGGATCAATGCAAGTTGTGTTCAGTGAAGGTCTCTTTCATTAAGTTCATATTATACACTATAAAGGACATTTTTCTTCCTAGTGTGACCCCATTGCTCTGTGTTGTAGGTAGCCTGCATCCTGGTGCCCAGTGTTACAGTTCCTGTTTCCTTTTTGACTTGCTCTTTCCACTGCTCCCATTGTTAATTCTTACCTGCTCTGGGTTTTTGTGTTATGTCGGATCTTTCTCTTTTTTTTTTTATTTTTTTTTTTTAGTAGCCTGCATTAAAGTTCTTTAAAGCGTTCTTTACAGCAGACATCTTGGGCTATATTTTTTTTTTTGGTGTTTCTAAAGCATCCAGTACAGTTTTGCAAGCCCATCCCAAGCTAAGCACTACAGCCTATAGAACCTTGTCCTGCTAAAGCTCAGAGGTTATGATTTCCCTGAGTTTTGCCAAGACTCTGCTGGGCTGGGTCCAAAAGGTGAATTCAGACACCACCCTGCTTCTCTAGAACTTTGTTTCCAGCTTCAATCCTTGTGTTCTCTCCCCTCAGTCTAATTAAACCCTGCTGTAACGAATGCTGTGAAGCCAGCTGCCATGCTTTGGCAGGTAGCAAGCACAGGGCAGCAGAACCTCCAGCTAATCCATCCACGCTATGAAGTCATAAGAATCTTGTTAATTTTTAAAAAGCCCTTGATGCCCACTAATCCAAATCAATTTTAATTTCTTTCATAAAGTCATGCTTCCATTTAAGCTTCAGCTAAGAATTACAGCTAATTTGTTCGATTTTATAACAGTATAATTGAAAAAGTGATTTTAATGTCCTGGCAACCATATTCCCTTTCTTTGGTTGTTAATGAAAGAATCCATTAAAGTTAAATGATTTGGGCACAGATTCAAGTTGAATCGCCTGAATATTCTAGGGGAGTGTTTCTGACCATCTGCTGCTCTGTCATTGGCGTTTGTGTTGTAAATGGGACCGAGAGAAGGACTTCACAGGTCTTGTTCAAACCATTAAGCGTAAAATATCATTTTAATTTTCTGATCTCGGTGTAAATAGTGGAAATACTCCGGAGAGTTCGGGCTGCTCTGATCTGTGGGATCCTGCACTCATAAATATCGCTGCTGAGCAGCGCTCCCACATCCTTTCCAGGGGATCTTGTGGCTGTTTGTATTGATTACAGTACATCGTTCAGCAGCAAGTTGTAAGTTCCTTTTAATGACAGGCAAGACAACTGGAAGTGGAGCCTGTGAAGGGGAAAGCACACGTGATGGAGAAGTGTTTTTCCCGCTGCCTCGAGTCACACTCGCTGTTTCCGTCTGGCTGCAATCCGAGCGGTGCGTCCTAGGGAGGGCTGGTGAGCGAGAACCGACACAACAAATAAATTACAGCAGCTGTTGTCACTCCTGCCTCCTTTGCAGAGAGCCAGGGTGGGCGAGCTGGGGCTCTGGGGCTGAGCTGGCACTCCAAGCACAAGCCTTGCACACCCAGGCAGGGGCAGAGTCAAAGGGCTTCTGTCCTTTCTCTGTAACATACTCTTCCTCTTTCCTTTGCTGCCGAGCTTTCTTGCCGTCCTTGGTGACATGCAACGTGCCTGACATGCTGGGAAGCAAGATGGGCAGTGAACCAGGCCATGAAATTCAATGGAGGTGCCCCTGACTCTCTCTGGAGGTGGATGAGTCTTTGGGTGCACTGTTAAAGCTGGAAGTGTGCCTGTCTTGCCATGTGAAAAAAAAGAAAATAAGATTACAGGTGGTGTGCTTCTTTAGAAATTGGGAAGTAAGCCCAAGTTTCTAGTGGTCTTTAAAATGAGGAAGAAGCAGGATGGGCTCTGTCTGCTTGCTCCACAGCTATACACTGCATTTTGTGTGTAAAATTTTGAGTTACAAAGGCTAAAGAATTGTCTGGTAGAGAGGACAGGATGTATTAACTGGGAAGTTTGGCTGCTGGATTCGGACTTGGAGTGGGGACACTGTTTCATTTCTCTTCAACTTTTCACAAGGTTTAGCATTGGGTATGCTGCCTTTTTTTTTAGATACTGTTGGGTGGTGAGAACTTGGACTGATAAAATATTCACTGTTGGAACTGAACATTTTTCAATTTAATGTATTTATATTTGTATCTTTGGAATATGCAAAGCCATTAACCCAGGGGAAAAGAGCTACAAAACACTCTTAAACTGTAGCCCACAGGTGAAGGATTTTTATGTATTTATTTGGCAATATTAGTTTCTGGTTAAGTGACTATTCCCGAGAGGGATGATACTGAAGCTTGTATCGTGCTGCATACGTCTAGCTTTCTCAGGCATGAAGAGATGAAAGTGTATCCTAAAAGTATGCTAAACTGAAACAGTTGAAGTATAAAAATAGGTAATGTTGTAACAGGAGATCTTCTTTCAGACTCCTCTGTGTCCTTTGCAGATAAAGTGTATGTATGATGAAGTAAAATCAGGAACTCGTGCATCTCACAAAAGCAAAATAACTGGATTTCCTTTCCAACATGAGTGAAAAATGCAGGAAGTCATTATGTGTTTAAACGGGTGTCGGTGAGATCATGCAAATCCAAGGCAGTTGTTTTAGTCTACAAATCTCAGGCTTATTCAGCCTGGACCCTCAGCAGCACAATTACAGTCACTGCAGCAAATGGGCCTTCTGATGTTAACACCAGCAGATAACAAAAATAGCATTTAATAACTTTCATTAGAGTTAGTGTTTCTAGGGCTTTAGGGCTTTGCTCTTTCAAATCATTTACATAATTTGCAGGTACAAGCTGCTGTGCCAGACTGTCCATCTGATTCTCTCTCTGATCAGAGCATATTAATGCACTTGTTTGATGGTCTGTTACCAATAATTACCTTGGATTGCATTAGGAGCATTTCCAGCATTGCAGCTGGTCTGTATTTTTCACTAAGTGTATTTCAGGGCCCAATTACAGGACTGTGATGTGTTATTGTTCCAGTGCGCTTGTTCAAGCTTGTAATTTTAATGTGCCTCCACACTGTAAATCTCTGAATGCAAACCCAGGGCTCTGTCCTGAGTTCCCCGTGCATCCTGTGCTTGTAGCAGCTTCGGCAGGGATCGTCTCAGCATTCCTGGCTTTTTAAGAAGGGAAAGATGAGGACCAGGAGATGGACATTGCCTTGAAGATGTTTGTAGAGCAAAGCCTGAGGTTTGGTGCTCTGTGTGGTAGGTGTGAAGTGGCTGGGAAAGGCACAGGAACAGCTCAGTCCTCCCAGGATCAGGCAGTGTGGGGATTGTGGAGAGGCTTTCAGGGATTTTGGTGTTTAAGTCACTTTGGCACTTTGAACATCTTTCAGTGCAAGGGAGGCTCACATTTATATTGCTCTGCATGGGGCACCTCTCCCTGTTCCACTGTGAGACACCTTGGGGAGAAGACCTGAAAAAGGCTGAGTTTAGCAAATCTGGATTTTGAAATTCTAGGCTTCCTTCGTCTTCAGAAACCCTTCAGGGGTCAGAGGGGAGAAATGTGAACGCTTAACCTTTGTGAAAGTCAAGCACTTTACTATTATAATTGCCATTGACAATTCAACACAATGAATAAATTATTACTGCTATTGATTTGTTTCATCTTTCTGGACCATTTGTTACAGGGGATGCATCAGGATAACACACCTCTCAATGAGAAGGAACTCAGTCTTGAGAGCTGGTGTGGTGCTTATTCCTATCTGTGAGGCATCGTCTGTAGACAGATATTTGTGCAAATCTGATGCTTCTGTGGAAGCAGGAGAGCATTTAGTCCTTTCTAGAAATCGGTTGGCATTTTACTAGGTTGGAGTTTCCAGGGCTGAGTGGGTTGGTGGCTTTCATGGTCTTGGGTGAAATGAACAGATTCAGTTGACTTCAGTGTTAGAAGCATCTTCAAAAATACTTCCATGGAGACCTTTTTGGCTGTTCTATTTCCTTGGTGTTTTCCTTGGTGTATGTTGCATTTTTACACAAAGGTATTCACTTCCCCATGTGAAAAAAATTAATTCAATCCCAGCTCAAACCAGCACATCTGTTTACTGTAATTACAGCTTTAGATGATCATTCTTTCCAGGTATGGCGGGTGAACAGCGTTGCATGTGTTTTAGGTGTTTCTTTCACGCCATCCCTTCTGCTCTTTTGTTTTGAATTGGGGACTTGAACAGGACAAAGGCCAGAGGCTCATGCCCAGCACTGGGGAGAGCTGCATGCTCCAACTTTCCCTGCCAGTGCTCATCCTGGATCCGGATGTGTGCCAGGACTTGAGGAGCACCAATGTGCCCCCAGGCCCAAGCTGGGGAGTGACCAGGACACTGTACAAACACCATGGCTGCAGCTGGATGTGTGCAGGGTGTGAGGGGATTGCTCTTGGCACGGCCTCCTACCCGGCCCCTTGATGTGGGGACAATGTGACACTCTCCGCATGCCGCCTCTTGCTGCCTGCAGAGCCGGGCTGGCACCCAGCTGCTCATGAAAGGCTGGGATCAGCTTAGTGACAGGGGATGATCTGAGAGTCCCTTGCTGCCAGCTGGATAAATACTCCTACAGCAGTGGGAGATGCTGCATTATTAAATAAACCATCCAGGTTGCTTATATGCAGAATTAGGATAAGGTTGGCTTCCGACGGTGAGCACTGCTCTGCGCTGGAACTGCTCTGCTGTGCCTGGATATCAAGTGTTAATAAAATGGTCTTTTCAGCAGCTCTGGAGATTAGTTTTAGGAGCCTTCTGTTCCAGAGAGGCTTAATGGGTGTTGAAGGTGTAACTTTCTTATTCCTGTTGCTATTACAAAGTGGAAAGTTCCAGTAACATCTGGTAACTAAGTGGGGAATGTAGGGATCTTGACCCTTCTCTCTCACAGGCCTCATTACGGTTTAGTGGAAGAATGTTTTCTATTTTATTGGGCCGTGGGGAGGCTGAACAAGTGATGCACAAGGGGATTTAGGTGTCCAGCTCCTCTTTCAGCCTCCCATTCTGTAGAGATCATGGGAGTGGGGTGCTCCAAGCCCCGAGCTCCTCCGGTTCTGCTTTCAGTGCTGGTGTTGCCGAGCACCCAGCATGCAGACTGTCGGAGACCTTCGTCCAGATTTCTTTCTGGGTCACCACTTGCCAAGTGCAATTGCCCTAAAAACAGACTGAGACCAAGCTATTGACTTGTAATTGTCAATGCATAAAGTTTCCAAGAAGAAAGAGAGCTTTGTGTGGCTTTAATGGGGACACACTGAAGTATAGTCACTCTTTGAATTAGACAATGGGAACGTAAAGATTTTCTACAGCTCCTAAGAGCCTCTGAAGAGCATCGGCAGAAGGTTACATTAAGCAGAACAATGGCACAGTAGTTGGCTTGCTGAGAGGTAGGAAAACCCTTTGGAAGGAGTAACTTCACTTTTCTTCAGTGCTGTTCGCTCCCAATTAAATAAGATTAATTGTGCTGTTGAGTTCCACGAGTTCAACATCCAAAATAAATACATAAATTAAGGCAGGCGACAGTGCAGAGGCTCAAATGCAGTTTGAATTCCTGCCACCTCCTGTGGGATGTGGAGGGGAGAGAGGAGCCCTTTCCTCTTACTGCCTGATATCCCACAGAACACACACGATGACCGAGCACTCTGCTCTCCTTGCCTGAGCCACTTTCTTGCTCCTGGGAAGGTTTTCTTTGGCTGGATCTCTGCAAGGTGCACAAGCCAGTTTCAAAGTGCCAGATGTGTGTGGAATAGGAAACATGCTGGCCAGGCTCCAGCTGTGGGACCTGCGGCACAACAGTGGCTCCCCCGGAAAATCTCTGACTGCCAAGAACTAGAAGTGATGTCAGCTCTGGAAGTGTGTCAGATTAGAAACCCTTGTACTTTGCTCCCTGTGAAGTATTAATCTCCCAAGGCCTGTGCCGTAATGGGTCCTGCCTGGCTTGGCTCAGCTCTCTTTGTTTTGGGCTGGGAGTGTTGGAGGGGTTTCGCAGGAAGGCACTGGAGGCTGTCAGTGGTTTGGCTGCTTTGGGCTGGGTGTCCTTGAGCTGCTCCAGGGCCTCACTCAGCTATGCTAAAGATGGGCCTCCCCTGCCTTGAAGTGAAGGTCTGAGCCTTGGAATTGTTGAGTGGGCTGGGGTTTGTAGGAGTGGTTGCGTCTTGGGATCTTGTGTGTGCCTAAATGTCTTTGGCTTTCCCCAGCTGAATGAGTTTCTTGAAGAGAAGATAGAATTGATGAAGATATGCTGTCAGTCTCATGGGCCTTACTTAGGGGTTGTGGATCAGGTGATTTCAGCTGTGCTAGAAAAGGAGCACAGATATGCCAGTGCACTGAATCCCTTTTGGTTTATGCCTGAATGTTTTGTTTTCACAGTAATTACTAAACCACGACTCGTTCTCCTCTGCACAAAGCCATTTGTCTCTTGTTGAACAGTAACCTTTTATTTGCTTGTGCTGTGTAGCAGAGCTCAAGGACATGTTTACTAATGATAGCCAAAATTTCCCCAGAACAAACTTCTCCCTTGTCTAGGTTTTTCCACCTTGATTTAAGTGGTTAAACCTCAGAGAAGGGACGGGAAATAGCCTTATGTGCAAGGATACAAGTGGGGGTTTGTGCTGTTCTTAGTCGTGGAGTGAAAGCTCCCAACTCCATGGGTTTGGAGTACTGCATGTCCTGGATGTAAAAACACTGCTGTGAGGGTCTCACCTCTGCTCAAGTAATTGCATTGTCAGCAATCTGTCAGACCTTGCTGTGTTGCTCGCTCACACTTCACCTGCTTAGTTACAGATTTGAAATTAAAACCCAACAGAATCCGTTCTTTTTCCCCTTTACTCAGTGGTACATTGAGCTATTCCTGCCTCCCTTTGATGTTGGGGAGAGGAGATAATAGGAGTGGGGTTTGGCTGGATGCTGAAATGTGCGACTGGGGAAGGGCTGTTGGCTGGTTTAATGTGGATTTTCAGATGCCTGCCTTGGATCTGAACTCTGGCTGGCAGGGGCTGTGCTCCCATGGAGGGCAGAGGACAGCTTTGTGCCTTGAAGATTTGATGACCTTTGTTCATTTGAAACGCCCTGGTTTTTTATGCCACTCAACAGGAGACTTTTTAATTTACTTCACTGGGCCTGGATGCCGGAGGTGGATGGATGGCTGATGGAAGTGAGGAAAGAGATGGGAGAAAAAGAATATTTTCTCCTGGGCTGTTTTTGTGCACAATATAGCCTAGGGGTTAGCAACACAGGGGAGAGTGAAAAAACCCTGCAGAGCCTGGGTCAGAAAATATAATTTTCATGGGAACAAAATGCTTTTAACTCGCTACATCAAAGACCCTCCATTCCAGAGCATTCTCTGTGTTTGAATACATCTGCATTCCTCCAGAACTCTGTATGTGAATGCACAAGTATGTCATGTGTATCTACATGTGAGTGTGTACTTGCACATACATTTATGATCTGAAAGCTGTTACTGCCCACCTTGGAACAGCTCAGCAGCTGAAACTACTTCCAGCAGGAGTCAAAAGCAAAAAGCTGTTTGGCTCCAAAGCACAGGTCTGTAGCTGGAACAGCTGCCTAGGTCTGATGTGTGTAAAAAGCCCTTGTGGCTCCTGTCTTGGAAGCCCACCTTGACTGCATTCATTACAGCATCACCTCTGGCAGGTCAGAGGGTGGAGGTGAGCAGGAGGCTGCACGAGCACGTGGCTCTGTGCTTAACCAAGGTCCTATCCATTTCTGCACTACAGGATGAAGAATGGAGGTTAGAAATAGTCAGCAGCTTCTGTAAGCACTTAACATTCCTGATTTCATTTGTCTTTGATCTCACTTGGACTAATTTTACTCTCTTCTGATCCCTTCCCTTGAAGGGGCTTTTATCTCATTGTCAGGCTTGCTAATTTAGTGCGGTGTTTTGAACCAGACCTCCTCCTACATTTCCAGAGCCTGGAAGGTATTTTTTCCTTAATCAGGGAGTGTTTATGCAGTTCTTTGAACGTCTTGGGACAAAAGTCATACTGGGGCTTTTTGCAATGCCAAGTCTGCACTCTGGACCCTGCTGCTCAACCTCTGTATGTGCAAATGGCTTGTCACCAAAAACTTGCAGTATTTTGGGGCCAAAAGAGCAGGAAGGAGGGCTGGATGATTTGGGATAGGTCAGAGCAGTGTGATGTTGGGTGGGAACTTCATTTGCTCAGCTGGAGGCCTTCCCAGCAGGCTGTGTAAATAATAAACAAGGAGGGGTGGTCACACATGTTTGACCAACCAAGTGGAAGCTTGGATCCCGGTAGATTTTGACTTTGGGGAAAATAACTGGGTGATTTAGGGATATAGAAACATCACCACATGTTTTTGAAAAGCAAATACTTGTTTTTTCTGTGATAGAAAGTATGTTCTGTTCTTATTCTGTTACAGGCAGGTTGAGTTGACTTTTTAAGGAGTTGAAGTTCGAGAGGCTGATAATTGCTTCTTACTCTGGGAAGCTGCACTGCAGATCCCTTCTCTGTTCCTGGCTGTCCCCTCGCACTTCACCTTTGGAAGAGGAGGCGTATTTTCAGCAAAATGCCATTCTAATTGCTGTCTGAAGAAACTAGAAAATAGGACAGATATACAGGCTGTTTTCCCAAGTGATGAACAGGAGCTTCTAAAGATGAGAAATGTAAGGGAAGGCAAAGAATGAAGACTTTACCCAACAAGTTTCAAATCTTTTGGAATAAGCTCTGCGTCACACAGCTCAGCCTTTGCCGTAGCAGCCCTGCCTCCACAGAGGTGGTGTGCACACACAGGCTGCCTGAGCCCTGGTGACATGCTGCCAGCAGCAGCTGCTACAGGGACATCCCTTTGGAGAAGTGTCTGTGTCACTGCTCCACCATGGATGAGGATTCTCAGGGATGGGGGTTCTCATGACAGCATCTGAGCTCCTGTCCTGAGCTCAGCTGAGTCTTCTCCAGTTGTTAACCCTCTCCTGTGCTTGTCCATGTCACCTGCACAGCCATTTGGTGCACTAAACTCATACAGTTTTTTAGTACCAGCTGTCTTGCATGAAGGGCTTCCAGAGGCAGTGTCTTTCCAGTACATCCAGGGCAGCCTTTCAGCTTCATGTTCCCCTGAGAACCATCTATTGTCCTGGGGAGCCACTGAGTTCTGTAGATTGCTGTGATCCTCAAAGGACCAATCTGCCTTAGGAGACATCAATGGGCAGAATTGCCCGACAGGAGGGCACTTGGTGACATTTGCCTGACCTGGACCTGCCAGGGCTGTGCTGGCTGACAAATCTAGGAATTCCATTGTGGTGTGTACACACTGGAGCTCAGGAATGTCTGCTGCTTCTGCTTGTGCTTTCTCCCTCCAGAGTGTGAGACAGCATCATGGTGGAAGCATCCATGTGGGAAAACCCTAAATCCAGGGACTTGCAGGTAGCTCTGTATTGGCAATAGCTGCTCCTTTGTCATGGAGTACAGTGCCTGGCTGTTGTGCTGACTGTGACATGGGCATCTCCATATCCTGCTGGATTCGTCTCTGGGACACTGCCCCCTGGATGTCCTAGTGAAGGTGGCAGAAGAGGGTTTGTTTTGTCCCGTAACAATGGCAATCAACAGGCAGGGTTCTCGTGTGGCCTCCTCGTCACTGAAGGCACAGAGCTGGCCAACACCAAGTTCTCAGTGGTTGTTGTACAACCCAGCAGCATTGACAAACCTGACAAGTTCCCGTCCCCATGGGCACTGAATTGGCCACACATGGGGACAGGGCTAGGCCCTTCCTTCCAGGGGCACCTGCGGTTTCCAGCACACGCCTTGAAATAATTCCATCTCCCTGCATATGTAATTTTGCGTGTCATTGCCCCTAATTGCATGCTTAACACACACTCTTTTTAAAGTGCAGCCCTTTTATCAGCAGTAGGTAGTAGCAGGTTTAATAGGGTGTTTGAATTCCTATAAAATTAATCTGTAGCCTTCTGCGATAGGAGACGGGCAGGGAGCCATGTGGTTCATATCCAGTGTTGATAAACTTGTTATAGAGGCAGGAAACATTTCTGATTGGAGCAGTGACAAAATAATTTGGAGCAGAGCCATAAAAAGAGTGGATGGTGATGGTTTGAGCACAGCAGAGATTGAAATTGCTGGTGTGTGGAAGCAGCGCTGCCAGCTAACATTGACTTAGTGTCTCTGGAGAACTCTAACGGCAAATGCATTTTATTAATGGCAATATTCTTTTAGGAAATGCTGAGCATTGTTTCAGAGGTGGAGCCCCCTCGAGTACGTGGGTTTGGAAGTCAGCCAGACCAAGATCTGTTCAGCTGAGCTTGTTGCTGGTCACTGCTCTGGCCTCTGGCTGCAGCAGGAAGGTTGCCTAAGGGCATGTGCTGGGTACTGTCTGCTAACAACTGGAATATCCTTTTCTAGTGCAGAAAATGCATCCATCCATTCTCGCTCTGGATTCACCTCTATGGGATAAAATGCTCAGAGACAGCTGGTCATGTTTTTAACTGTTCTTTTATTGTCTTTCCTTTGAAATGTGTTTCCCAGAACACAAATGTCAGTGGGAGTTGTTGCTTTCCCAGCTGGACTTGAGCTCTTACTGCCAGTAAGAGGGGGACCTGCTCTAACTACGTCGTGGTCATTGGCATTGGAGTGGCACATGGGGCTTGGATACTTTTCCTTGCACTTAATTGTCTTGTGGGGGTTGATCAGCCTCTGAGGAGGCTCTGATGTGCAGGTGAGAGGGGAGCCTGCCATGGCCAGCCGTGGTACTTCATCTTCTGTGCTTGCTCTTACTGTTACCACCTCTTTGCCTTCTTCCAGCTGCTTTCTGCTTGAATCCAGCATGGAAACAAGTGCGCACAGCAGGGGTGGCTGCTGGGCCCATTGAGAGTGGCAGAAACGGTGCAGGTTGTACACCCCTAGGGATGGGGATGGAGAATGCAGTGCACAGGAGTCATGGACTGTGCTGATCTCCCAACAGGGCTGAATTTCACCTGGTGTCTCCAGCCGTGGTTCCTTCGCTATGTGAAACTGGGATGTGATGAAGTCAAGGAAAGTAACCCCCACTGCAACATTGTCTTGTCTTTGCAGGGAGGCTGTCAGAAGGGGAGTCTCTGGAGCTGAGCTGTAGTGCTGGTCCTGCAAAGGTGATACTGGAGCCAAACCAAGTGGTGATTTTGGACTGTAACCTGACCCCCGTTGAGCAAGTGATCAATATCACATGGAAGAAGAATGGGTTTCCATTAGTGGAGCAAGAACATCTCCATGTGCTTCCAAATGGATCACTCTTCATCTCATCCCAGGCTGTGGCAAAGGACAGTAAATATCCTGAGAGGGATGGTGCTGAGGGCAATTACTCCTGCGTGTCTCACACCTCCCTAGGGACTGTCACCAGTCAAACAGCTGCAGTCAGATTTTCAAGTAAGTGTTCTGGGGGTTTTGTTAATTTTCTTTCCTTCCCCTCCTGGTACTTATACAGAAATCTGCTTCCCCTGGAGCTTGAGATAAAATGTCTGTGAAATAAAATCATAATGATATATAGATGGGACTGGGGATAGTCCACAAATAAGCAGTGGTGTCTTCTTGTTATCCCACTGTTAACATCCTGTGTAACTCTCCCAGGTAAGTGCCATCAGCTATGAATTAAAAACAGGACCCTCCTCTTTGGAAAGAGGAGGGTGCTTGTTTTTGCAGAGAACTTCAGAGCCCTGAGTGCAGGACCCTGTGCTTGGAGAGATGGCTGTGGTGGGGTCTGGCTGTGGCAGCTTGTGAGGTGAATATCTCTTTGTATGGAAGAGATGAAAAAAAGGGTTCTTCAGGGCAGTTTTTGTTTAGATCAAGAAGGACACTCCAACATCTGAACTGCTGAATCTCTGCACAGAGTTCAAGGATAAATTTCCTTTCTATTCAGACTTGGCTTCTGGGGGCTGTTTTAAGTGAGTGCAAATAAATGATTCTTTGGCCTGCCAAATAGGTGAGGCTAGAAAACAATGCAAATACATTAACACTTCTCTCTAGTACAGTGACTTGTGTATGTTAAATGTTGCTAAAAACAGCTGCACAGGCACACTGTGGGGAGTGAAGGTGCAGAGATAATGTCCTGAAACCTCCTTTACATTGGGATGTTTTTAGGCTCTGGTACCCCAGACAGGGCCATCAGGGTTTGACCAAGTGAATGTTTCAATCTGTGAGCACTGTGCTATAGAAACCAGAGCTGCTGGTGAAGCTTTGCCAGATGAGGGAAGAATCTTTGACCTTTGCAACACCTCCTCCTTTTCTGCTCAGAAAATGTTTAGCATGCAGTCAGGGATTCTGCACACAGGTATTGCTTGGAATGAGCTCTCATTAGTCCAGATGGATTTATTTAGGTGCTCCTGCCTCAGTCCCAGACAGCCTGAGTTAGGATATATTTATTCCCTTTTAGGGGTGACTTATGTTGAAGTGTGTGCTGTGTGTCTTGCCCAATGGCAATGGGCTGTGTCTCTTTTGTGTTCCTGGGTTTATTGTTTGGTGTCTTACGAGTTAGAACAGTGGAGACATCTCAAAATGGGGAGGCTGGCTTAAATTGCCCTTCTCTCCTCCTAGATTTTTCCAGAGGAGCATAAATGGGTGATGCCTCTCTCCATCCCTTTCTGCGTTTGTCCCAAAAATGGGAAATTTCAGGTGAACTCTTTCCTTGTGTGTACTCGTAGGTCTCCTTTTATTACCATCTGCACAGGGAAAATGCTGCCTCCGTGGCACACGCATGCACCTGACATAACATATCCATTTCTGAGCAGGGAGCAGCGAGAGAATTGATTAATGAAATGCATCTCTCGCTTCGATTTGTTCCGAGGGTTGGGCAGAAGCACTTGCTCTATTAGCATTCAGCTGGAGCAAGTGAGGATTTTTTCATTTTTTCCCCTGCCACTGAACACGGTCTATCCAAAGCTGGATGGAGTGGATGGACTTACTCTTTGTGCTGATTGCCTTGGGGACTGCTAATCAGGACAGGGCAGTAGATGAAAACCTGTTCAGCAGGTGGGATGTGGTATTCCTGCTATGAGCTTGTCCTTCTGACCTGCAGGTCCTTTCCTTCCCTGGAATGGGGTTCCCATGCAGGGCTGTGGGGCTCTCTGTGCCACTGAGAATTGCAGTAACAAGTAGGAGCATTGGGTATTCGTAGCACCTCCCTTGCTCAGTACCGGTTTGGTGCTGTTGGTGTCATCTGCCGTGTTTCAGGCTTGTGGGAGTCCACTTCTCCCCCTGAGAGCCCCAAGAGCAGCTCTGGCACCTCTGTGTAAGGGCTGTCAAACTCCCAGTGGAGGGAGGGGATGCTCCAGGCAGCAGTGAGCCCAGAGGCTGGAGGAGGCCTTTTGGAGCAGTCAGGCTGGAGTGGTGGAGGTTGAATGGCATGTGAAGGCTGTGACAGTGTGAGGAGTTCCATCCTTCCACCGTGGTCCAGGAATTCAGCTTGTTGGCTTTTTGCTGGATAAACATATGGCTCACTGCCCAGTGTTCCCTGGCACCCTGTGTGCCACCAAGGGACCCATGCCACAGTCCCCATCCACACCTTGTGGCAGTGGTGGCCATGGCAAAGGGGGAGGAGCAGGGCTATGAGTGCTCATGTGTGCCTGTTAAACTAACAGCTGCTCAGGCTGACAAATTGGGTTTGCAGGTTTTCCTAAGCCCCACGTGGAAGTACCAGAGGCGTTACTGTAGTTGTGGGAAGGTGTAGCTTTCTACCTGTTAATAACTACATTGATGAAGATTTGTTAAAGCTTTTAATTTAGCTTAAACATTTTGTGCAAGGGAGGTTGTAGAAAATTACAGTAATTGTGACTGTCAGATGAAGACGTTTGCTGTGCCTGGAGGGAATGGGCCAGCGTCGCGTGGCTGCCGGCAGGGAGCACGGGAGAGGTTTGGAGTGTTCCTGCACCTGGAGCGACAGGCCACAGCAGGAGTTAACACACAGGATCTCTCATCATACTCTCTCCACACGGACAGTATGTCTGCTACGTGGCGCCCTGCATGTCTGTGATTTAAGAAATAAACTGACTAGGATTTGTTCTTACTTTAAGGATTTATTTTATAGATTTTATCCTATTTATTTTGTGAATTAGGGACATAGGTAAGTGAAGGCCAGGGACTGTAGGCAGAGCCATGCTGGGCAGGAAAACTTCCTGCAGATGAATGCACAGGCTCTGGACCATCCGTGACTTTAGATGTGGATTTAGGTGCTGTTTTGGGTAGGTGGGGAGCTGGCTCCTGTGCAGAGCAGGAGCAGCCCTGTGCTGCAATATGGCCCTGCCGACGAGAGCTGTGCTGGCTGTGCCTGCGCCGTGCCGGGGGGGCCATGGCAAATTGCTCCCACGACTTTCTTTGCCTGTTCCCCTCCCACCTCCAGCCTGTTCAGAGGTGAGTCGTTCAGAGAGGGGTAGCTTGGGTGGTGTACGTGGTCTGGGTGGGGGCTGATGTTGCCCCCACCTTGGAAATACCGCCTAATAATTGTAGAAGGTACAAAGAGGACGAGCACGCGGAGAGTCTGGGGGCAAAGCGCTGTGGGAGAGAGCAGTGAGCCCCTTTCAGAAGGCTGAATTCCTTGCATAGACTGCATTTTCTGCCTGGGGTGTAGTGTTGCTGGCTGGCAGCCTTTCCAAGCCCACAGCCTCCTGCACAGATCTCACTGCTGGGAGAGGGGGAGGGTGCTATGTTTCACCATCCTGCAGTCACCCCTGGGCTCAGAGCTAAAAGCCTTGGCACACACGGCTTGGCTCCAGCTGGGTTTAACACGTCAGTGGGGAGGGAGCTGCCTGCCCCACTCCTGGAGGTGCAGAGCCTGGTGCTTCGGCTGTCGCTGAGGGCAATTTGCTGTAATGCTCTTCACCTTCTCACCTGCAGTGGGTAATTTTTACTGAGTGGCCTATTAAGGTGTTCAGGATAATCAGTGCAACAGGGCTGGGAGGTTTTGTGGCTCAGGATGGCTTTGCAAGCTAAACCTTAGCTGAGAAGTTGAAAATAATGTTGAGTATGTGTCGTCTTTGTTTGCCTTTTCCCCTCAAGCATCTCCTTTCGCTGCCTCCCTGTGGGAAAACCTCTTACTTTGCAGTACTTCGGCAGCAGCAGAATTCTTCTGCCCAGAATTTGTTTGTGGGAGGAGAACAGCCCCTCCAAGGATCCTGTGGCTCCAGGGTGAGCAGTGTGTTGGAGCCTGTCCTGCGCTTGCTGTGACCTGCACACACGTCCGTGCAGCGTGTCCAAGTGACAGGACCTCCTCTCCAGTCCTCTCCTCCCTTGCCTGTTTCTTCTTCCTCCCAGCACCAGCTGTTTGCAGCACAGCTCTGAGTTGCACTAGAGGTGCTGTACATGTCCTGCCTCATCCATTCCACCCTGGTACTCCTGAGGATGAGAGAGGAGGGGCACAAGGGATCACAGCATGCTGTGGTGTTGGCTCCAAGCTGGTGCAGATGCTTGTGGAGCAGTGATGAGCCCAGCCAGTAAGTCTATCTCTGCCTGACCCTTTCAGGGCTGACATCCAGGAGTCTTGCTCAGTTCTGCATCAAAGGAACTTTTTCACTACTCTTGCTTTGATTTGGTGTTACTTTCTGTGCTCAAGAGATCCCAGCTGAAGTTCCCTGTCCTCTCCTTCACGGAGGACTCTGCAGGCTGCTTCTTTCAGAGCTTGCAGGGGTGATTTTTTCCAGTCCATCCCTATCCCCACTGTCCATAACCTTGTGCTGTGAAAGGAATATGATGGAATTGCTCAGCCTCTGAAGCCCACCCCAAGAGTTCTGAGACCGTTTGCTGGGCATTGCCATGGTAGAGCCCCCAGCCCCCATGGAGCTGTCAGCCTGCTGTGGCTTTGCCAGGAGCTGTGATTCCCCTTGGGAAGTGTGGCTGTTCCTGTGTGCTCTGAGCAAGAGGGACACCGTGCTCCCTAATCAGGGTTGCTGTTTGGTCACACTCCTCCACATCCTAGTGAGGTTTTCTCGGGGTGCTTTTCTTGGCTTTTGAAGAGCCATTCCAGCACAGTGGGCAGATAGGGCTGGGTGGAGGTGAAGGGCAGGATTTGGTTCTCAGCTGGGAATTGAAAGCATGCAGGACCAGGTCTGGCAGGTGATAGCCACAAATAGGTTATTGCCTGGTAAGCCGGGGGGCCCAGGAGGCTCTGTCACCTTTTGTACACCGAGATGATGTCACTTAATAATGGACAGCAGAGAGACTGGTCACGCTGCATGAGATGGAGGAAACAGAAATGCTAACAAATTTCTTTTTTTAGGATTCCTGCCTCCCATCATGATCTTCCTGAGTACATGGCCCTCCAGAGCCCACAAAAATATTCTCATTGACACCTGTAGGATGAGAGGAGAATAATGGGAAAGAGGATTAAGGGTATCTGCTGTCAGGAGAAGGTTGTTTTGATGGTGCCATCCTGAATATGCACTGGCATTTGATGGATTCTCTTTTAAACTCTTGGATTCAGCAAGTTTTATTAATATGAGCATAAAAGGTTTTGTAATTTGTAGAAATTACTCTGTGGTGAAGTGGTCTGCAGTGTATATTTGAGAATACTAAAGCAGTTGGCTGAATTAAGGCCTTACATATTAATGTATTTTTCAAATTTTTCCAGGAAAACATTTTTCATTCCATTTGTATTGAATTGAAAAACTAAACGTGGCAGACAGCTGGTGGGAGAATTTGGTCTGTAACTGCTGCGGAGAGCAATGAATTGCTTGAAACATGTGATAACTATTTAAATTAAAGAAAAACACTAATGACAGCTGAGAATATGCCGAGGTTAAAATGGGTCATGCAAAAGCATTTCATTTTTCCAACTGTACATACTTTCTCAAGCTCACACTGCAATAAGGCATGTATATGTGTGCATGGATGTTTGTGTTTGTGAGAGATGCAAAGAAAAACTTCAAGTTTGGAGTCCGACAAAATCCAAAGCAATGATGGATGTTCTTGGAAAGCGGTGGTGAGACAAGCACATAATTGTGTTGGAGGGCCAGGAGGTCGCTCAGGGTCCTTCTGAGCACAGTGCTGTGCTCAGCCCAGCATTCAAGTGTGGTTTTTTGGCTGAAATTTATGTTTCTTATTCCACGTTTGGGGTTTCTGGCTCTTGTGTTAGAGCATTGTTGGATGGATTTGTTCAGCAGGGTGGGTTTCACAGCAAAGACAGTTTAACAGAGATGGATAAAGCAGAAGCCATTTCTTCTGGGGGCTTTCTGCCCCCATCCAGGAGCCTGTATGAATATTCAAAACTCTGCCTGTGACAGAGATGCCTTCGGGTTGTGCTGTTGGTAGGACAGATGCTGACAGCCCTGGGGGAGGATTTCTGCTGCAGGGTTTTGCTGTGTGCATGGAATGGAATGGTTGGAAGAAGAGGCAGCTGTG
Organism: Motacilla alba alba; assembly: GCF_015832195.1. NCBI lineage: Eukaryota > Metazoa > Chordata > Aves > Passeriformes > Motacillidae > Motacilla > Motacilla alba. Next base: position 18,314,446 of record NC_052025.1, on the reverse strand, counting down.
GATTGTGGTCCAAGAGCAATTCCAAACTTTAGAGCTTTGTCTCCAAAGCAGTTCAGCCTCTTTACTGTGGAAAGACATATATAGAGAGAGGTGAGCCTTGGAGAGCAAACAAGTATCCTGGCATGTATGAAATCCACCCACCTCTTAGCAGGGTGTCTGGATCCCCTTGGCTGCCTCCCATCTACTTGAATAGGATGAAGTTGTTTTTTTGCAGGTAGGAGAAGAGGGTCAAAACTCTTACAGGCTCTGCCTCTGGTCTCCAGCACTGCCAGTCTGTGGGCAGTTGTTTTGTGTAATTTGACATCTGGCTTGTTCTTCCTCTTGCCTTGTTTTAATTTCCTGTGGCTGCAGGAATGCTACAAGGCAAGGGGGAAACTCTCGTCTCTGGGGTTGTGGCATTTCCCCTCTGTTTCTCATTCTGTGTCCTTCCCAAATGGAGCAAGTGAACATACAAGGAAGCAATTTAGGAAGGTAACTGCTGAAGCTGCCAAATTGCCTGTCTTTCTCTCACACTGTTGCCTTAAGGAAGAAAATGAGGCAAGAAGCAAATTTACACATTGAAACCTTTCAGTTACTGTTGTCAGGGTTGCTGGGGGTCTGTAGGAGCACAGGAAAGGGAGGAATTATATTTCAGGCTGTCTTCAGGAGAGAAAAGCCTTTCTCTTAGCTCATACATCATAACAGGTTTGCATTTCTCAGCAGAAACACTTGAGTTATTAACTTTCCTTCCCTTCTTCTTTCCCCAGCATTATCCCGCTTTTTCCAGCAGCCGGAGTCACAGACAGTGGAGGAAAATGGCATGGCCCGGTTTGAGTGCCGGATCGAGGGGCTGCCCTCCCCTGTCATCACCTGGGAGAAGGACCATGAAGCTGTTCCAGCAGAACCCAGGTGATTCCCTGTTTGCTTTCTCGGGTCGGCTTGAAAAAGAGCAAAGCAAAACCTGACCATTTAGGATGTGGAAATCATTCTATAAAATGGTAGAATGACACGACAGGTGATAGAGAGGTGATATCAGGTTTGGACCTGATAACTAACTGATATAAGAGAAGGTATTCAAGGGACTGAGGAAAAAAGGTCCATAAACATCTAAATAAAATTAACTTTCCCCCATATATGAAAACCACAAAGGAAGAAACTCTTGATACTGTGCTGGTTATTACAGCTCAGAACCTGCACCCTGCAAAGGCCTGTGTGTACCCAGGATCGGGCATGGCAAGGCATGGATGCTTTGGCATGTCCTCTTGGGTGAAATGACATGGAATTTGTTGGGTTATTGGGGCCTGGAGTGAGGAGTATTGACCTGGGCATACCCAGGTGAACTCCATTATGTGGATTTTCTTTGATTTTGGTTGTGGTTTTAATGGGAGGCCTTTCCCTTTGTCTTACCCCCGTGTTTAGACACCATCTAGTAAAATACACTGAATTTTCTTTTTCTGGATAAAAGAGGAGAATCCTGAAGCATGATACCTTTTCCTTCATGAAAGTCAGTTACAGAGGAGGGGATAAACCATTAGCTGGCTGTCTGTTTGTCTATAGACATCACTTCTCCAGGGGATCAGTAACTGAATTGTCCTTTAGTTCTTAAAAACTCTTTTTCTGCTCTTCAGAAACCTCCTGGGGAAGTTCATCCAAGTGGCAGAAGAGGAAAAAAAGAGGGGGTGTTGGGGGGAAGTTAAGAAATACTTTTGAAGCAGTGGCTATTTCTATAAGAATACCCACTTATATCCTTGAGTCTGGAGTGTGGCATCTAAAAGTTCATAGGAGGCTGTTGAGAAGAAAATTAATAAAAAAAGGAAGGAAGAAAACCCCAGAAAATAAGGGATTGCAGGGAGAAGTGTGTCATAGATACAATGGCTTTTTAATGAGACAGCTCGATGGATATTGTGAAATTACTTGCTCAGAGATTGCTTTCATCGCGGGCAGCCTGAAAATTGTTTTCCTTGTAAAAGCCAGGCCATAATCTCCATCTGCAGATCTTGCTTTTTAAATCATGTTCTAGCTAATATGCTTTTTCAGAAGGATTTGCTTTTTTTGTTGTTGTCTAGTTGTTGTTGGATTTAATATAACCGGCTTTCGAAGGAATTAAGTGAATTCCAGGAAATGTTGGCTGCCAACCAGAGCTCTCTGTTATCCTCCCTGCATTGTGCCTAAGGATGGGATCTCAGGCTGGCCTGATTACTGTGGGCTCCCTCCTGTGCACACTTGGGGTGAGCCTGTGAAAATGCAACCCTTTGGCTGGGCAGGTGTCAGGGTGATGATTTCATACTCCAAAATAGCAGGGCTGGGAGGGTGTGCAAAATCAGGCTTAGGGACTGGACATACAGCCCTGGAGTAGTGCTACTACATCAGTGTTTTTGATTTAAGAGGGATAGAATAATCATGTTAAACTCACAGTGCTTTTCCCTTTTCTTGCTTTTCCTTTTCTCCTCTCTTTTCTTCCTTTTCCCCTCTTTTTAACTCTTCTGCCTCCACTTTTCTTTGTTGTTCTTACCTTGGGAACTCTTTTCACCCTTTGCCCCTGGATGCTGGTTCTAGCATGGTGCCACCTCAAAGGTACTGAGAGCTGATCTTAAAAAAGTATTTAAACAATCTAAAGCGTACCAAAGTGCTGATTTGTGTTTTTGGAGTACCTTTCCCGTCCCTCTTAAGGACAGAAATCTAAATTACCTATGTGAGTAAGGCACAGATTATTTTGCAGTTCTGGCTCTGAAGCACATTGAATAAACACAGTCTTAAATCTGCAGCAGCTGTTGAAAGGTGGCTCACAGGATTTCTCTAGATTGCAGTTGATTTGGGGTGTGTGCAACATCTCTTGGCATAATCTCTGGTTTAGGTGCTGGCTGGGTTTCACATCAGGCTCCAAAATTCTGTTTATTTTCTCTAGAGCCAAGATGAGCACTTGCTGGGACCTGGAGGTCTTTGGAGGTCTGGACAGCAAATCCATAACCTACAGACCACATGCTCTGCAATCAGTATATTTTTTCACATTTTGGCTAAACTCTACTCTTGTGTAGAGTTTATTTCTGTGATGTGTCAGGAATGCCTTGACGTGGCTCATGTTCATGTACAGGACTCTGGAGCTGTGAGCAAAAGGGCTTCCAAACTGAGCCTGCAACAGAGCTGCAGGTTCCTCACTGTGCTCAGGACAGCTTTGGGCTGTCCTAGGCACCTTCAAAAGGCTGAAGGTAGGGTGTGCTGGCAATTTACTAGGGAGAAGGTAAGAAAGGGAATAGGGCTGTTAATACTGGGATATTCTCTGGGCTGTAGGGTTGCAGGGTTTGGACACGAGGCAGTGGCACTTGATTTCAGCTCTTAGGCCTTGCCCTGGTGAGCAGCCCTGAGCCCCTCAGTGCTGGCAGGGAGGGGAAGAGCTCTGTGGGTGTGCCCTGTTGTTCTTGCTGCCTTTGGAGCCTAGGTAGTTGGCCCTGCTCTGGGTGTGCTGTCCTTCAGTGTAATCCAGATGGGGGCTTGCCTTTCGCCCCCATCGAGGCAAGCTTCTCTGAGATCCTGACACTGCAGCTATCAACAGCAAAACTCCTAGGGCTGCCAAGGTTCCAGCGTTTCTGTTGCTTCCAGGGCCTTTGTCTGTCTGTCCTTTAGCTTTTGTTTCCTGCTTAATCCTTGGTGAAGGTGAGCAGACAAAAAGATTTGTGCTTTGTGTGGAAGAAAAGCTCTGACAACTGTCTGCTCTGAGTCATCAGGCAAATTTCCTTACAGGGAGCCTGAGGATGGAGCAAATGCCCTTGCAGGCTGCCTGAAGGCTTCTAGTGCAGGGCTGCTGGGACCCTGAAGAGCTGGAGGCTTTGTGAGCAGCTGGGAGAAATGGTGGATAGAGAAATCCTGCTTTTCTTCCCTCCTTGCTTCCCCAGCAGAGCAATCCTCACCACTGCCATGCTTTCCCAACAGGATGTATGGCACTGAGTAGATCTCTACCACTGGTACTGAGGGGACTGTCTCAAGCTCTTTTGATGAAGTCTCCCCATTCAGCTCCTTTGTTTCCAGCTCCTGCTCTCTTCAGGGACACAGTGACTTGTTTTGTGCCCTCAAGAGAAGCTGGGTGCTGAATGCCCTGGTATAGTGACCCTGCTCTGAGAGAAGAAAGGCTGGAGACCAGGGGTCTGTCCTAGCCTCAGTGAATCTGTGATACATCGCTGAAGTGTCTTTTTGTGGCTGGGAGATGCCTTGCCTGGTGTTTGAAATATGTTGATATTAATTACAGACTCAAATAGCAGATGCACGACAAAAATAAATATTATCGCAGTGGGAGGCTTTCCCTCCATGGAGCTGAGAGGATGCAAATATTTGTCATCCTTCTCCCGAGTCCTGATGAGGCATCCTGATGAGGGCTTTTGGGTATCACCTCCTCTGAGGTCTTTTGGAGCTTGATCCTTAGCAAAATGTCTTTGTAAGTAGCAGGAACGTGGCTTTAGGGATGTAAGGCATTGCTTTTGTGTACATGGAAAGCTTCAGCCAGTCTGTGTCCAGGAATCGGGCTGTAGGATTGTTTCAGGGGAGACAGAATGGTCACTGGAGGAGCTCTTGTAGCTCTTCCTTCTTCATCACCTGTAAAGAGGACAAGACACGATGAGCTCAACTGCAGTAGCTGAGGTCCAGGATCGATGCAAGACTCACAGCAGGGATATTTGTCTCTGGAACAGACTGCTTAAGGCAAGGGAGGCGTTTCCATGAGGGCAGATTTAGGATAAATGTCTGCAGGAGCAGGCATGCTGTTGGTGACCATGGCTTGAATGCAGGATGAGTGATCTGTTAAGGTCTTCTTGGCTCCATGATCCTTGCTCATGGCACTCCAGCTATCTCGGCACCTGGAGAACCACAGTTTGACTTACTGTGATCTTTGTGGATGGCAGGACTGGCATTCATGGTTATAACTTGCCTTTGTGCTGTTCCTGTGGAATAGCTGCTATCCCTCCCCTTAGCAATTGCCTTTGAATGTGTCCTCTTCATAATGAAGACTGATAACCCAGAGCTGCCTGTCAAACCTCGGCAGCTCTGTTTATAGAGACTCGCAATTAAAAATGGATCTCATATATAATTAAAAAGGATCACGTAGGCTTTGCGCCTTGCATTCAAGAATAAAGAGGCTGCCATCTAGGAATCCAGGCAGAAAATGGAGATGCTGACAGCCCGCTCCTACTTTTATGCTAATTGCTAATCATCTGCTTTGTTCAGTGTAATGCAGCAAGGATTGTGTTCATGTCGTGAGCAATGTAGCCATTTCACTCTGTGGAAGTGTTTCCCAGTAGCATCCCATGGGCAAATCAGAGGATACTGAATGCCCAGCTGTGAGTTTGTCACCTTGTGAAAGCCAGAAACTTGTGGGAGAAGGAAAGGAGCCACTACAGCTCAGAAATTACGCAGGTTCAGGTGGCTGCCTGTGTCGTGGCTGCTTTGGCCCATGGAGGTGCAGCTGTGTCTCTTTTCATGTACCATACTTGAGGTGCAGCAAGAAAAAGATGACGTTCAGACTTCTTTGTAGTGTGTTTTTTGTCTGGCAACCAAACCTTTGTAAAAAGCAAGTGCTGAAAATGGCTGTAGCATGTGCTCAAGCTTGGGGACATCTACAAATGTGTATGTAGAAGTGTATGCAGTTGGTTTATACTCTCCAGTTGGTTTGTGTCAGCAAAGTCCTGTTAGTCTGGTCTCCCAAAAGCACCTTTTGCATTTGGAAGACTCCGAGGTGATGAATAGGTCTGTACCTGCTGCTTTTTGAGAACGATGGGTTGGGTTGCTCAGAGGTCCCCATATCCCATTCTGCTGTCACTACCAGGAACTGCACATGAGAGGTTTTTCAGGAGAAAAGGAAGGGATAAAAGGGCTTTGAGGTGATGAATATCTGGGGTAAGGCATAGCCTGTCTCACACTCTTCCTTTTGGTTACTCAGGTTTATAACTCTTCCCAATGGTGTCCTCCAAATCGTGGATGTGCAGGAGAGCGATGCCGGGATTTACCACTGCGTGGCAACCAACGCCGCCCGAAAGCGCTACAGCAACGACGCCACCCTCAGCGTGGTGAAAGGTGAGGTGCTGCCAGCAGCCTCTTGGGCTGGGTACAGGTCTGCCAGGTAATCATTGTGTGTGGTGGGGGAGCTGGGCTCAAATACCAGTGACCGTCTCCCCTCTTGTGGCTCTGCATGTGGCCAGCTTTGGGTAAGACTTGCAGAGAAGACATTTCATGAAAGGTTTCTCTTTGCTGGTGATGGGATGAGGAGACTGTTGGGAGGACTCCTTTGTGCTCTGGAGTGATTAGAAGGGATGAGGCAGCCCATTTGCTCCTTAGGGAGGGCAGCATTTTTGGTGGTGTTCTCTGCAGTGGCATTGGATAGCAAGAGAAGCAAGGGCTGGCATGGACAGACGAAGGTGCTTCCCAAGCAAGCGAGAGAAATAGCTGGAGGCTGGAGTAGCTGCCAGGACCGTGTTTCCAGGCTGCCCAGCACAGTCCAGAGGAGGGTGAGCACAGTGACATCCACCTTGTGTTCTGTGTCCGTATTGCTGGTGCTCTGCTGAGCTCCAAAGATCTTTATGTGGTATTTGGGAACAGCCCCAGCTGGGATTTCTCCCGGTGATACAGGCCTTTGGAGCAAGGCTTTGGATGTCCTTCACCTCCCGATCTGGGCCTCAACCTTTGAGTGCATTTTCCTTTGTAAGCCAAGAGTGCGGCGGGCAAGTCTGGACATGAGGATGTAGCTGAGAGCCTGAGTGCAGTGGGGGTCTCCAGGCTCCAGCATCCTTCCCAGCATGCCTGGCTGCCTCCCCAGCTTTATATCACCCTGTCCTGCGAATGGACAAACTCAGCAGGGCTGGGAGTCTGGCTGAGCTGTCCCTTCTCTCTGGACAGTGCCCCCTGCCACATCTGTCTCCTGCTCGTGCTGACCCCAGTGTATCTTGCAGGCAGCTTTAACCTTGAAAGCTCTGAAATCCTTCCCAGCCCCTTTCGTCTTTGTTTAGGATTGCATTGCTTGGCATTCTGCTCCCAATGTATTTTCCCAGCGATGGCTTTGCTGTTCATCCATCAGCAGGGAGTGTAATTAACTGTGGAGCCTGAGAACACACCTCTGATCAATGGATTGTGTCATGGAGGTAATCTGGGTGGAATCTGCAGAGAATTCGTGAGCGGTTGAATGCTCTGTATCTAATTGCCAGCCCCTGCCAGATCCTCTGCGTGTTTAATGAAGCTCAGAGCCGAGGGGAGCACTTCCTATGGGCAGTTCCACGCTCCAGAGACAGCTCCTGTGTTGGCTCTGGTGTGCTATTGATAACTAATATCGATCAAGCTGCAAAGGTGAATTTGATGTCCTTGGCATCATAACTCATTCTGCATAATTGCATCTTGTAGCTCTGCAATGTTTAATCTGCTTTGCAAATGGAGGCAATGGAAGAGGTTAAATGGGAAGCGTTCCTTCTGGAGCACCAGCCGGCCCGAGCAGATTTCTGCCTGGAGTTCTCACCCAAATCTCTCTTCTGCAGCACCACACCACCCGCTGGCTGCTAAAACAAATATGTGAGGTTGAGTTTTTCACCAGATTGAGCTGATAGTGATGAAAAACATGCCTGTTAAATCTCTGGGGTTTTTTATAATTGGGGAGAAGTATCTCTGAGACAGATGGGAAACTGCAGTGACCTGTGCAGGCTGTAAACTTCTCCACGAGTGACTGGCATGGTATTGATCCTTTTTTGTTTCAGCACTTCACCATCAGAGCACATTTTTGGATGCCTAGACTGGCTTGAGGAGTCTTTTCCTCCCTGTTCAGAAGCAGCTGATAATAGTTGGAGTGAACTGGTCAGGCAGAAATCCTTTCCTGATTGTGAAAAATAAAACCAAACTAAACCAAAACAAAGAATTCCAGGGAAAAAAAACCAAAAAACAAAATAAACTGAAAGACAGACAACAAAATAACAATAGACTGAAGTACAGTTATTTAGTGTTGCTTAATTGGAAATTTCAGGGACCAAACTCCTGTGTGTCTGCAGACAGGTGCAACTAAACTGCTCCTTCCCTCCCTGCTCCTGGCAAAGGACTCCTTTGTGCCAAGATAAGGTGACAGTCCAGCCTTTCAGTCCCACTGCACTGCCAGGGCCCCTGGAAAAGGTTTATGCAGTGGGACCTCGTGTCTCCTTACCCACTGTCCCACTGGCAGCACTGGCAGTGCTGTGTTATGATGCTGGAGGCTGTGCTCCTGGTAGATTTTGAGTCTTGCTGGTGATAATGCAAATGCTTCCAAGGATCAGGTCTGGGAACATTTTGTGTTCATGCCTCTGCCTTCCAGACAGGGCTGGATTTGAATGAGCTGTGCATAGCAAAAGAATCAGTTTCCCTATAGCTCTTCTGCCCAGTTGTCCTGTTCCTCCCCCTCCCTCCCTGCTCCTTATATGATGGCTGGGAATTGTTCCCTCTCCCTTATTAAAGGCCTTTTCCCAGTAAAAACAGCAATTAACATGACCCCTTTCTGTCATATCTGCACAATCTAAAAACCCCAAAAGTGTCTTTACCCTGGGCAGTGTGACTTCCCCGTCCTGGGGGGAATTTGGGCTGTGCTGTGTGTCCGTGGCTGAACACATGCTGGCCGTGGCCAGGCAGGGCAGGAGCGGCGGGGCTGCAGATGTTTTGGCTGTGCAGACTTCATAGTGCAAATTTCCAGACCTTCCCTGGGGAAGCGGCGTTTGGAGCTGGAAGGGAAGAGAGCAGACAGGACAGCGGGATACAGTCACGCAGCCCTGAAACAGAGCCTGCTGCTGAAACAGGGATAGCTTGGGTTTTCCCCTTGGATCTCCACTGCTTCCCAGTGCACGGAGTGCCAAACACATCTGGCAGCTCTGTCCCTTCACCCCTCACCTGGACAGGTGATGAATGAGCCCTGTGTCTCTCTCTGCCAAAAAGGGCATTAGGAGCTGGCTGTGGGAGGCTTTCCCAGGCCCTGGCTGTGCATGCTGCCTTTCCTTGGGGTAAGCTGTGTCTTGTTCCTTGTAGCTCCTTTTTCTGGAAGCAGGCTCTGGAGCCGTAGTCTGAACTAGTACATAAAGAACTAATTCCTTGTGTGTCCTGGTCGTGTTCCCAGGTTCTTGACATACACACAGAAGTGTTGCCATGCTTCATAAAGCAGCTCTCAAAGAAGAGTAGCAGAAGGGCTTGGGGAACGTGACGTGTGGTCTCAGCAGATCACTTTGCCTGTCACTTCGCTTTCCCCCTCCATGTCATGCACATGCCTGCTCTGTGTATTTTCATGGGCATAGGAACTCCTGCTTGCTGTGTGTTTGCCCCACAACTGGCACAATGTGGCATAAATAACAGTCTGAAGCTGTGCTGCTGCAAGAACAGTAAACTTTTACAAAGATTTAGTCTATTCTGTTTTTAAATGTCACAAGGAGTGTGGCTCCCTCTAATTTCCATTGCATCTTCCTCACTGAATGAATGCTAGGATCTCTCTTCTTCACAGCTAACCCAAATTTCAGTTCCCTGCAATTCATCCCATCAGTTTTAGTTGCAAAGCGTTGGGAATCTTGAAAAAAATGCCATTCCTCCTTATTTTTTAATCCCTTTGAGTATGTATAAGCAATATGGTGTCTCCCAAATGACCTAAAGAAAGTTAAAAATCTTGGCAGTTTTAGTATAGAATAGTTTCCTCCCACTGAAGTGGAAGAAACAAGTTTGAGATCCTGACCCCAGAGCTCCTTCATGTAGATCTGAGTGTTTGTGTCTTTTCCTATTTATTGGTTATTGCAGAAGGATTGTCAAAGCGTGGTCCTGGGAGCCAGGACTCCTGGAGAATCAGTTCCTCAACGTTTAAATTTCTGTAAATAGGGATAATGTAATAAATAGCTTTGGAGCTGCCCTTTTAGAAGGGATGGGTCAGTCTGGAGAATGATTCTGGGCATTTGGTGCTGGAGGGCATCTAGGGGCATATACAGAGAGAGGTGTGGACACGTATCTCAGTGTGGGTGTGGGATTTCCCCTCCTCGTGTCCTCTGGACCCTATTCCGGGTCTGTGCATGTGGGGTGGCCATGACTGCTGTGACATGTGTGGGAAAAGCCTTGCCTTAAACCAGATGGGCAAGAATCAGAATCTCCCTGTGCTGCAATAATGCAGGAATTGGAGAACAGAGCAGGGTGATGGGTGGAGGTCTGGGCTGAGCAAACCACGGAGGAGTCTCCCAGCAGCTGAGCACATCCCCCGCGAGCTGGGATTTAGTGCCATGTTATTAGAGATGACACTGCGAGATTGCCGTTGGCAGAACATCATTTACGCTGACAGTTGTAGCAGCTTGCTGCAGCAGTGTCCCAGGAAATGGATTTTTCAGCCAAATATTTGTATGAATGTGATAACAGGGACAGAGCTTGGAGGCAGCTGAAGCACCTTCAGTTTTTTTGTTCTTTTGGTGTTTGTGCTGCAGTGGCTTGCAGGTACCAACACAGAGCCTGGGATGGGGGTGGTTCCTGCTCCAGAGGGCTGTAGGAAAATACAGCTCTTGACTGGGATGAGCTTTAGGGATGGAGGGGAAGGTGGTGATAAAGTGAGCAACACTCGCAGTTGGCCACCACCTCGCAGAAACAGACGTGCTGTTACCACAAGTGGATTTTCAGTCCCTGCATGTGCGAATGACGTGCTGGATGCTGGCTTGGCACTCAGCCTGAGCCCTGGCCACGTGCTCTTCTCCCCTCGCGGCTTCCAACACAGGTGCTGGGCAGCCAGGGGACAGGGACCTTGGATTTGGGTCAGTGCTGCTCTGGGCTGGCCTCCGTGACTGCAGCTGGGCATTGATCCTGTGTGTGCTGCCAGCGACAGTGAAGGGCAGCATTAACCAGAGTGGAGGGATGGTCCCACCTGGATTAGGGTGGTCTTCCTCCAGCAGGAACCCATTGCAGGGGCAGCAGGGCCCTTGGTGGTTGTGGGGGCAGAGCTATCCACAGCTGTGTGTGGGCATGGCACACTTCTTCTGGGAGGCATGAGTTGTGGGCATGTGTAGGGAGAGAAAGTGTGGGGTTGGATAACACCATTGCATTTTTGCTTTGAGCTGTTGGCATAATCAGCAAGTGATGCATTCACCTCTGGAGAAGGAGACATTCCGCTTCCAACCTGCAATTGCCGTGTTCCTGTTCCATGTGCCTCCTGTGCAGGACACAGAACTGTCACTTCTCCCCCTCTCCTTTTAGCATCCTTCTGTTTTCCTTTGCCCTCTGGTCTCTCACTCCACTAGCAGTTAAGCAGGGAACTGCTCTCCACTTGACATCCCAAAAGCTCAGCCGTGAGGACTCTGTTTACGAGTGTTTCACGGCTCTGGTTTCCTGGGAAGCAGGTATCTGAAGCTCTTTGCATAATGCATCTGATGGATTCTGTAAAACACTGTTGCTCCTGCCTGTGGCAGAAGGTGCTAAGCAAGCCATGGCAAGTGTGAATTCAGAGGATGGCAAGATCAAGGAGGAGGTACACAACACTTTCTGCTTAATAAATAGATCTTTAAAGCTAGAAGTGACCTTCTGCCTAACAAGCTGTAAACTTTAACTCCATCTCACTTTACTGAGCCTGTCACTGCTGGTGGGTTTCAAGCACACGTGGAGCAGGATCGAGCCCATTGATATTAGGTGAAACTTGTGAAAGGCTGGTGCAGATGTGTGTCAGGCACCCATCCAACCACACAGCTCTTCTTGGCTGGGGTTCCTACAGGGCCAAGATGCATCACACCCCTCACATCACCGAGGGAAAGCTGCTCGCAGCTCCAGTGTCAGCAGCCTGCTCTGGGAGCCCAAGGGGAGTTCCAGCTCAGCTGTCTGTGAAGTTCCATGGGGCTATGATGTGCCACACTCCTGACAGCTCCAGCAGCCTGCAGTGACAGAGGGTTTGATACAAAATGCAGAGCCCTCACCTCCCATTAAGCACAACAGCTAAGCCCGGGGATGGCACCGCAGTGAGTGGCAACAGAGGTGTCAGGGATAATAGAGCAGAACAAGGGATGTACGGCTGGGAATAGGTGAGCTGTTTCCAGGTCCTGAGGGGAAACTGGTCTAATCCACATGCAGTGGTAGCTGTGCATGACGTTTAGAGCTGTCAGATGTGGCCAGGCTCGTGTGTTACTCTGCCTTCAGCTCCTGCAGACGAGGGATGTCTGGATTCGGGCGTGGTTTATGGTCCTCTGGTGTTCTCCACATGCATCCCTTACTAATTCAGGTCTGCTGCACTTTCGAAGCTTCCTGAAATAACAGCTGGTGTTTGGTAAGGTGCGGACTGAAGCACGGTTTAAGCAGTAGGCTCCATTCAGTTCTCCTCTGAGTCCCTTGGTGGTGCAATCCTGTGGTGCATCAGCACATCTGCACTACAGGCATCACACCTAGCCTGTCCTGGAGGATGTGGGACAGGCTATGACTGCATGGAGAGGCTGGAATGGAGCTAGGAATAGAGACCATAATTAGGTCAGCAGCTTGAAGTGGGCTGCAGGACAGGAAGGTTGATGTGGTTGGGCTCCTGATGACACTAGTTAATTATTAATCATTGGTGTTACAGCTGTGCCTCAGCAGCTCTCTGAGGCCGAGGGCTGGCGATGCCCTCCAGCGCTGACAGCGTCCAGCAGCTGGAGTGAGGATGTTGGGAGTGTCTGGAGGCATAGCAAAGCTCATGGGGGTGTCTAATCCCATTACTTTTGACACAGGACAGACATGTCCCTGTCTCCAAGACCCACCAGTACCTACAGGGATGCTGAGGAACAGGAGTGGGAGGAGTGGGCCTGGGTCACAGGGGAGGCTGAGTCAGGAGCAGAGCTGGGCTGCTCTGAGCCCTCACTTGGATATCTTGGGTGCTAGGGATCGCTCAGAACACAGCTGGGAGTTTGCCTTCAGTATCAGAGATGTTCTTCCCCATCTCTGTTTCTGGTGCAGCCAGGGGGCAATGCCAAGTGGATTGTGGACAAGAATGAGGAGCAGGAAGAGAGAGGAAGGATGGGATAAGTAGGGGCAGGTGGTGTTATCAAACACTGTCTTAATGCACAGCTTTACGTCAGGGTTCGCTGTGGCACCCACCAAATGTCCAGGCAAAGGGCTCTGACAGAATCTGTGGCTATCAGCGATGATCTTTCCCCATGGAAAGCCAGCTTTTCTTCCGGACTTTTCCTAGAAAAACAGATTTGCATTGTCCTGAGTGAATGCAGATGCATCCATCTGCTTTTAGTTCTCTCCCTTCCAAGCTGGCAGTCTCAGTTTGGTGCCAGACTGTGTTACTGTGGGCTCCCAGCATGTTGTGTGTTCGCAGCGTCACTTGTGGGAAGCATTCTGTGTACCTGGCATCAGGGAGAGCCCTCTGCAAGATCCCTTCCCAAAATGTTCCTCTTTTCAAAGCTGCTCGGGACAGTGGATGGCTCTCTGGCAGAGGGAATGGGGCAGAGCAGGAGCCATGGTCACAGAGGAAGCAGGTTGTGCCCTCCTGCACAGTCCAGGGCCTCCAGCCTCATCCCTCTCTGCTGTCGCTGCATGTGCCTGAGTTGCAGATGGATCTGATATTACAAATAAATCTGAATTGCAAATAGGTCTGATGAAAAAGGTGTCAGCCCCTAGGAAACATCAGCCTCAGAGCACAAGGAGGAAGTGACTGGAGTGAAATGGCTCCAGTCACTGAGGCAAGGTGAGTAAGGAGGAGTTTCAGGGTGACTTGTGAGCCAGAATGGTCTTCTGTTGACCACGTCTCTGTGTCATTGCTCTGCAAGAGGTAAAAAAATTAGGACTTACGGCTTTTTTTCTTCTCCTTGGAGATTCCTCATGTATCATTCTGGAAAGTGGTGTGCTGCCCTAGGATAATGACAAAGAGAGCTGGTACAATGATGGTTAAAAAGGCATGAGGGTGTTCCCACTGAATCCCAGAGGCTGGCAAGCTTATGTCCCCAGGGCTATCTCATGTTTACTGATTTGGGGGGTGTTTGTATTTAAATCATGGATACTGTGGCTTTTGTTAAGGGTCTTCTGATGCTCTCTGGCTTTTACTTTTGCACCTTCACTTCTGTGAATAGCTGTGTAATGAACTGTGAGCAGATGGAGATGCTGAGAGATGTGCCCAGAGCAGCACAGTGGCTTAGTGACAGAGACCATGGGAGACTGTCTTGAGCCACGGGACTGGAAGCTGGGGCATCATCCTGACTGGTTGTCAGCCATGGGACATTCCTGGTGTACTGTGGAGGTTCCTGTTGCAGTGGTGACTGTACAAAACAGCCTCTTGCAGCCCTTGTTTTTCTAGTCCCTGGGTTTGGCAGCTGCATGGGAATGGCTGGAGCTTGCAGTGCTTTAAGGGCTCAGCTTGAGCAACATTAGCTGTCTGGGTCTTAGGGCTAGGGCAGGGACACAAAGACTCTGCTCCTTTCTTCACTTCTTGTTGGCCTCTCACCTGATCTAGAGGCTCAACTCCCTCGATACACGGAGTAACTTTCTTATAGGGAATTTGTTTGCACAAAAGTCTGTGAAAATGTGCCAAGAGAGGCTTATTAATCGGTAGTTACTATCTAAAATGATGACACTGTCAATGCTGCTCCAACACAGTCTTTCTGTTAGGTCTCAGCATCCACTGTGCCCTGAGCTGGGGTTTCCTATTGCCTCTGCCACATTCCAGCTCCGTGGGCTGCTGCCTCTGCCTTCCAGAAACTGTCTGCGATGAATCTTCAGGCTTCTGAGGATTGAGATGCCTGAAGGCCTGAGGTGTCCCACCCTTTGGGCTGTGGCAGAAGCCAGAAGAGCCCCAGTTCTCAGAGCTCTGTGCAGAGGGGCCGCCCGGCCGCAGCTGCCGGCGCAGCCCCTCCTGTTTATTTAGCCTGGCTCCGGCTCGCAGCGGTGCAAATGGAGGCGCTTCCAAGCGCTCTGGGGAAGCGAGCAGGAATGCGTCGTGCAGTCTGGCTGGCTCCCGTCCCTTTTGGCGTGATGAGGAGCGGTTCCAAATGCGTGTACGCAAACAGAGAGCCAATGTTGACAGCTTTACAAGAGCTGGAGTGGTGGGCAAAGCACACTCCGACTGCTTTGCAGCAGAGCTAAATGTACCCTGGATGTACAAAACTCCATAGCCTGAAGGATCAAGGATTTGGGGAGTGGGGGAAGATCCCCCCTAAAAATCCAAGGCAGTTTTTGGAAACCTGCCACTCTTCCTGGGCTTCTGGTTACAGAGAGTTCAGGATGTCAGCTTGTGGCTGAGCTAGTACATTAGTGGATTTAATTTCTGAGCTGAAATCTGTCAGCTGTATAAAGAAGTTGAGAGGAATGAAAGAGGACTGCCTGATGGCCCCTTTGCTTGTCTGGACTGGGATCCATGTGCTCCCTCCCAGGGCTTCCAGACACAGACGTGGAACTGGGGAAAATGTTGGACAGGCTGTTTCTCAAGCCAAACGAGAAGCTGTTCCTAGAGCAGCTTCTCCTGCCACGCTCTGTGGAGAGACCCCAGAAGCTGTGGCAGGTGGTGATCTGAGGAGTACATCCAGGTAGTAAATGGACACTCCTCATGCAAACAAATTAATCTCTCTGCATCGTTTTTTAGTCAGAGAAGTGCATTTAATCTGTTAAATTCTCTGTTTTGTACATATATGCTAACAGCAGAGGAGCAAGTTTTGTAATGTGTAGGTTGGACCATATATTTTAGGATCTGTTTGCTGACGTATTTCTTGGGGGATTTTGGGATTGCAGTTTGAGATACAAGTGCTGTGTGTGTAGATCTTTTAATAGCACTGAAAAATGATTGAACTTCTGTGTTTCAATCCCACACGTTTCTTTGTGTGCTGCTTTAAAGATGACAGGATACGTCACTGCTCTGCTGCAGCACCATCTTAGTAAGGAGGAAGAGAGACTCCAAAAAGAGACATTTCAAAACATGGACATAAATTCTTCCCTGTTCAGCTTTTCAGTTCAATGTTTGCATTGACAAATGCATAATTGCTTACAAAACGTTTGGAAGACATGAGGTAAAAAGACAATGCAAAACTGATTTATTGAGCTCATCTGTATTGTTGGGCAGAAATAACCTGTTACTCCAATACACTGAGCAATGGAAGCCAAGTTCCTTTTCAGCCTCCCTTCCTGGATGACTTGTGTGCTGACCCAGACACTCCACACGTGCCTGGGAAGGAAAGGGACGTTTCTGTGAGCACTGATGCTGACACATTGTACTGGGACAACCTCTGCAGACCCAGTACCCAAGCCCTGTCCGTGCTGTGGTTTCTGCTGAGGCACACACCTCAAAGATCCTGCAAGGCTTGGGACAAAAGGCTGCAGAGAAGGAGTTCTGAGAGCACTAAAGTTGAGGAATTGAGTCCATAATCTTGTAACCAAAAGTCATCCCTTCCCTTCAATGACAGGAAAACTTGGATCCAAGTTGCCGCAGGCACTGATATAGCAAAAGTGGGAGAAAAACCCCAAAAAGTAACTGGTAAGTTTCAGAAAGGATATGTGCTTGCATTTGGGGATAAGAGGAGGCAGTTTTTGACTTAAGACACTTGGGAACACCTGATTTAAGGTGTTAAAAGGGCACCACTCATCTTCTCTAGTCACTTATGAAAACTCCCTTCTGCCAGTTCTTTCTGCTTTCCTGTTCACAAAGCTGCGCCTTGCCATTTTCAGGTTAGAACAGTTAGAAAAGAAGAAATGCCTATTGCTAAACGTGCTCAGGTGTGAGACCTGACATTGTTTATATTGCCCTGAAAGCAAATATTCCATGTGTTTGGATACAACCAGGCAAGAGTCTTGCCTAGAGATTTTACATTCTAGTTATCCTGTTCTGAAGTAGAAATAAATTACAGATAAATTTCCAGAGCAGTGTAAAGGGAGAAGAAAGACAGGTCTGGAGGATGTTTTTCTCCTCTGCATTTGCTGTCAGCTTCTTTCCTAACAGTCCAGGAGGTCTGTGAGTTATCCAGGAAAAGGGAGAGAGCTGGGGAGTGGGAGTAGGACATGCTCTGCAGACACAGCGCCCGCATTTTTGAAGGTGTGTGCTTTGCAATGGGTAATTTGCTCCTCTATTGTCTGCAGAATAACAGCAATGACAGCATTGACTTTCTCTAATGAACAGCTGCTCAGTGCTAGGATCTATTCCCGGAGGAGGCTCGCAGGGATGAATAAGGTTTCATGCTCCTCCTCCAGAGAGGGTGAGAAAGTTCGCAGAACAGAAGATTGTTGCTTGATTGTCAGAGATCTCCAAATCTTGACCTGCTGACAGCTGAGAGCTGAATGTGTCGCCATGCAAGTCATGTTTAACCTTCCAGCACTTTTGCCGAGGCAGGGTGTTCATGGAATCGGGAGAGAGGTGTTAGTTCCCATCCAAGAAGTCGTCCTCTTGTCACTGCAAACGACCATCACAAATTGGCTGAACAAAAAGCATTTTCCTCCTGTTGCACTGCCTGAATTCTTTGCTGATACTCTGCACTAACAAGAGCAGGGAGGCGGGAGAAGATCGCTCTTGAATTATGGATGCATTAGGGGCAGAGCCAAGTTATGAACTCTTGGAGATGGAAGTCACTGATGGATATTATAACCTAAGCCATAAGCTCAAATAAACATTTTGAGCTTTGTCCCAGTCAGCTCCCCTTGGTGCCTCCCTTGACATCCCTGCTCAGAGTTCACCTTCACTGTGAAATGACACAATTGGATTTGCAGAGATGGGGCAGCGTCAAGAGTGGGCTGAGGTGTGTCTGGCCACTCACTCACAGGTTCCCTGTGCTCCCCTCCCCACCTCCTTTTCGATTTATAACACACATCATCGTAAATGCTTTGTTTTATTTCCTCTGTGCCTGCCCTGAACCCAGCTCTAGGCACTGAAGGATGCCTGTGAGAGCAGTAGTGCAACAAAGTGGAGCACCCAGGTTTGGCCTGACTCCCCTGT
The DNA here is from genome assembly GCF_015832195.1 of Motacilla alba alba. Classification (NCBI taxonomy): domain Eukaryota; kingdom Metazoa; phylum Chordata; class Aves; order Passeriformes; family Motacillidae; genus Motacilla; species Motacilla alba. The sequence goes on along the minus strand of NC_052025.1, from coordinate 18,296,604 downwards.
CTCGTGATAGGAAAGTAGAAAAACGCATAAACTGAGAAGTCCTCTGCAGTGAGTCATTTGGAAACAGTAAACTGCAGACAATATTTTGAAATATTTCTGCAGCTGATCAGTAAGTCTGGGCTCTTGGTCTGCAGTAGAACCTTTGTTGTCTCCCTGTGTGGGGGTTAACAAACTATGCAGGAAGAGGGCTGCCTTCTCCAACTCTTCCAGTGCCCTGAGAATTCCCTCAGTTCTGTGCACTACTCACAATGATCCCAGAGCCATTCCTGGCACCCCATGTGTGAAAAGAGGGTAAAATTGATCCATCTGATTCAGAAGGGCAGAAAGTCCACAAAGGCCTCAGTGATGGAGAGTTTTGATGTGAATCCATGGGTTGTGCCTTGGGCTGTGCAAAGCTTTTGCCTGGAGCAGCTCTGCTGCTTGGAGAGACAAAACAAAGCTGGCAGAGGGGGAGAAATCTCAAAGCCCAAGTTTTAAATAGCAGCTCTGTGAAAGCTTTTAATGCCCCAGAGCGGCCAGCACGGCGCAGGTGCATTCAGTGACCTGTTTTGTTCATGCAGTGAAAGATGTCTTGGAAACTGCAGCTCTTTTTTTCCTTTGGTTCTGACAATTCCCACTTGACCTGAAATTGTCTTAATGGCACTGGAGACAAAAAGCCTCATGTTGGTTTTACTCTTGGATGTGTGTTGGAATCCTTTGTGTGGAAGTTTCCCTGGTTAGCTGAGTACTGTTCTTGGGAACTCCTCATTGAAACACAGTTTGTAGGGGTGAACTTACGATCCATTGTGTCCAACCAGCCTAGAGAGGTGACGAGGGGAAAATGTGCCCCAAAGGGGCTCAGTTTGAAGAGAAACTTGACTTGTGGACTTGCTCTGAGACACTCACAATGGAATACAAAGCTGGAGAGAAATGTGTTTGTGCAAGAAGTGTAAGGGGCATTCATCCATGCACACACCCAGGAATGCACTGAGAAAGCAAGCAGAACTGTTTATGTTTGTAATATAATTTTCAGTAATAATCAGATATGGGGCCTGGACTAATATATTTTCCCAATAGTTTTTCAAGGCTGAAACGAAGGTAAAACATCTCTCCTATTGACTGACGGCACTACCAGGCAGCTATCAGGGACCAAGTGATACAGGACAAGTGCCTTCAGGTGAAGCTTCTATAACCTGTAAAGTGTCTTTGCTAGTAAACACCTGGGACCCTGCACCTGATGGAACAGATGAGTGTTTAAGTCAGGTTTGAGCAGCTTTCTCTCTTTCTCTGCTCAAAGGTTGGTAGAGAAAGCTGCTTGGAAATCTGGCAGGGAATATATTACCATCTGGCTGGTGTTATTTTTTTTTTTACTTTAGATTTATTTTTTCCCCCAGCAGTGCAGAAAAAGACAGCTTTTTGCACACAGGCGTGCCTCAGCCATGTCCTGCCCAGCAGGTATGTGGCAGCCGCTGGTGTTGGGTAAAGAATCTCCCTCCCTGGGTAGCATTGACATCCTGCCATGGATATTCCTGCTCCCAGGTTATGTGGGGTCAACTGCTGCCCTGCTCCTTTTCATCAGAAGCTGCTGAGGCCCTGCAGGCAGTGATTGGTGTCCAGGGTGGGCATATTGGGCTCGCTGAGCCCTGTGCAGGGTGAGCTGAGCATGAGCCTGAGCCTGGGCTGTGTGGAGATGTGTGACCACATCCAGCCCTGCTATGCACAAAGCAGCTTCTCACCTGTCTCCTTTGTACCCCTTTCCCCAGCTCACTCATCACAACTTATTGGGTTCTCCAGTGTCTTTCGAGCACTGCAGCCCTCCCTTGAATGGCAGCTGTAAAACCCTTTGCCTTTGTTTCTGATGCTCTTTCATGTGTTTCCTTCCAAAACATGGCTGGAAAGCTCCTTCTCCTTGTTCTTTCTCTGACATTGCCTCATCCCTCTGTGCCGTATGGGGTAGACACCCTGCATTAACAATGTGCAGAGCAGCCTCACCCATCAAGCTGGGCCTCACTGAAGTCGCTGTGCTCATCTCTTGTGCAGGACTGATGATTACTTGTGGATTTTAGTGCTTTGTTGAACTAGAGCTGGAGTTAAAAGAAAGCTGCTGTTGCAGAGAGCCTTGAGTTTCTCTGATCCTTGAGCTTGGAGTGCCTGGGATGGAAGCTCTGTGCCAGTTTTTGCATTAAGCCCATTTTCTGTCTCAGTAGTTCAGAGTGACCAGGATTTTGATCTGATTGTCAGTCATTTCTCAGAATCCATATCTGCTGAGTTTTCTTCCTGTCCCTGTGCTGTCTCCCAAGTTGTCCTGCTGCAGCCAGGTGTGCTGGCTGTGAGGCCAAAGGTGTCCGTGGATGTGGACGATGGGAACAGCAGCAGACGTGACGGAGCAAAGCCCAGGCCAGCCCAGAAGGAGACTGGGTTTGCCTGTCCACAGCACCCCTCTGTGAAGGGTACTCATTCCACTGGAAGGAGGACAGCTGGCGTGGCTCTTTCCTGCCCCAGGGCAGCTCCTCTTGCTGGTGTTTGCCCAGGGCTGGGATTGCAGGTCAGCGTGGTCCGGCCACTGCCCCAGGTCAGGCACTGTGGGCGCTCCTCGGTCTCTGCTTCCATCTGCTGGACAAGCACTGGCTCCTGCTCATTCCCGGTTTCCCTTGGTGCCTCAGGGATTCTGCTGGCTCCTCTTGACTGTGCTCACGGAATTCTAGAGATGGAAATCCCTTTCACGCACGTATGGAGTGCGAGAACATTTCAGCGTGGAACCAATGCTTTGGCAAGACTGCCCTGCTTAGATTGACTGGCAGCGAGCCTGGGGCTGGGCTGAGCACAGCACATTCAGTGCAGCCCTGTGTGGCTTCCTGCCATGCGGCAGCTCTGCCTGTGAGGCTGAAGCTCCTCTGGTTTATATCTCCAAGGAATTCAGATATGAGTGAATTGTTTGGATCCTGCATGAATGGCCAGTGAAGATCTCCAGAAATGAACAGAGCAGGTGCTAGAGGACAGCATGTAAAGAAACTGGACAGGGAGGACATGGTGCTTTTCTTGGACATCTCCCTCAGCATCTGACAATCAGAGTCCCAGTCAGAGTATCCCAGTCAGGAGCATTTTGGGCTAGGGACTGTAATGAGACCATATTTAACAGTCCTGGTAAATGTGTCCTTTTTGAGCTTGTCTGAATCTCTTGGGTTTTGAACTCTGCAGCGTCTTGATACACTGAGTTCAGAAAGGTCCTGCTTTTATTTGTTTGAGACCTGCTGCCAATAACTTTCATTGCAAGCCTAATTGTTACTGGCATTATGTGACTCCTCTACAGTTATTTCTCCCTTCATGAGGACGACAACAAAAGGGTCCCCCAGAGTTAGAAGTATTTGAGAGAGCTGGAGGAACTGGTGAGGGTCATGAACACTCTGGTCTGCTCAAGAGTGCTCCAGTTGTTTTCATCTGACAACAGAAATTTGGCCACTGCAAAGGCATTTCCTTAACCTTCCCTTAACCTCTGCTCAGCAGTGGGCAGATACAGGCAGAAGGTTCATTTCAAGCAGAATATCCCCATCCCATTCTCAAGGCATTGTGCAATGCAGCCTGGAGACCTTCCTGTAAACCTTGCTTGATTTAAGTGTTGGCTCTTGGTCTGTGCACGTACAAGCTGCGCAGCACTGTCTCCTCCAGATGTGGAATGACTGATCAGTCTTTGTGCTGTCAGGTGAAGGCCAGGACACAGCCATGACCTCTCTGTGTTGCAGTTTACAGTCCAGCATCTGGCTATTAGAATTTCTTTAGCCAAGTGATTGGATTCTTTCTGAGCTGCTCCAGTGCCTTAGCAGGATGAGTGTTGGTGTTGCTCTGTTTGAGGACCGTGGTGTCTTGTTTCATCTAACGAGCAAACATCCATATAGCAACAGTTCATGAAGATGTTGGGTTGAAATTCTACTTGTTTTCCATGTGAAAATCCTGTTATTAGGCCCCGCATTATTAGAGTATATTTTACTGGGCAGATTGTTTGTTTCTTTAGTAAAAATTCTGTGTCATATAAAAGCAAGACCTGTTTTTCTCCCCAAGCTGGGCCCAAGCCATTTCCACACATGAGACTGCCCAAGGAAGCCCAACTAGGGAGCCAGGACTCTAATCTTTTTTTCTGGGAACTTTGCATCTTGGAAGGACAGACTTTTTTTTAAACTTTTGACATTAGGTTCCCAGCCAGCAGGAGGAGATGTCACCATCGTCGCTGCTCCGGAGAACACCACGGTGGTGGCCGGGGAGAGCGTGGTGATGGAGTGTATGGCAGCTGCTGATCCCACCCCCTTTGTCTCCTGGATTCGACAAGGTGAGTACGAGGGACAGGACTAAATTTCTGTTGTCCATAGGAACCTGTGGATGCTACAGTCTAAAAATCTATTGAGAGTGGAAATATCTGGGACAGGAAGGGTGCTTGTAATGTCGATACCTAATGACACAGGTGGTGTCGCAGTGTGGGGTGTCCTTGCTGAAGTGGAATTATTAATTAAATCTTGAAGGTTACAAAGCACACAATTCAATTTATAGTTGTTTGACCTGGATGCCTTTTGATCTAAATTAGTCTTTCTCATGTGAACTGGAGCAGTAAAGGTCATGAGATGGGGTCAGGTGCCACTCCTCCCCGGGCTCCAAGGTTACTGGGGATTCTGTGGAATCTGCCATTGCACTGGAGAAATAGCTTGTATTATCTTGCAGCATTATAAAACTTGATAAGATCTGGTAATCCTTGGAGTGACTGGGACTGTTACTGGGAGGTTTTTGTTGAATGGAGGGATTGAGGAGCTGCTTAGGTCTTGTCAGAGGTGTATGAATGAGCTGGGCTGGCAGATGTTACCCAGGGCTGATCGCCAAAGTCATGAGTTGGATGCCAGTGTCACTTCACTGAGAGTCACATCCATCAGATGTGTTTCAGAGGCTCTGACTGAAGACATTCTCAGCTCAGAGGTTGATTCTCCCCTAGAAAAGGCTCTCAGTCATTTTTATAAATCCAGGTCACAATTTAAGACTCCTCTCCCCTGTAACCATTTATTGTGGTTGGTTTTCAGCCCAGATTTGTCCACAGGCAGTGATTTTAGCATATAAAAATATTTCCTCTTCCCCACAAAAAAGGAGCAAAAAACCTCAGAGGATACCACTTTGAAAATCAAGTGAGCAAGGCTTAAATGTTATGGCAGAAATGTTTCTAGTTTATCCCATGCACTTTACAATTACAAATGCTCAGCATTCCCATGCTAGATCACTTACTGCTTTACTGAGAGCTGCTGATGCCCATGGTAAAGTAGATAATATTAGAGTTAATTATCATTATGAGAGTTTTTCATGAGGAAGGAAGTCAAGGGGGGAGGCGAAAGGATTGGTGAACCAGTTCTTTCCATGCTTTATTTCCAAGTGTTTGTTTGGTCCCACTCTCCTTCCTTATGTGGACTCTTCAATTTAAAAGGATGGAGTAACAGTGCAAGTCATTCTGAGTTACACAAGTTTATTTCCAAGCCTTCATTTAGGAGCAGACTGGGTTACTGGACCATCAGTCACGTGGGTAATACCGAGTATGTACCTCCAGGTTGCCAGTTTGGCTCTTGCCAGCCTTGGTGGTGTCAGCTAAGTGCTACCATCTGGAGTCAGTTTTCCAACCAACCGCTCCAGTGGAAATGGGGTGTGCAGATTGTGTGCTCTGAGTGTGCAGCCACTGAACTGTGAGGCCATCTGAAGACCCCCCTAAAGTGCAGGGAGGGGGCAGAGGATCTGCTCTCAGCTACATTCCCTGCTGATGGTGCTAAGTCAGTACAGCTGTTCACAGTGGAGGTGAGGAGTTTGTTCTGTGTGAGCTCCAAGCTCGCTGAAGCTGGAGAGGTAAAGGCTGTACTGAAGAGGTGCTTCTGCAGGTGGAGAGGGACAAGGTCTGGTGGAACACAGGTACTACACAAATTGGCTGGTCCTCCCAGTCTGCAGACTTGTGCCAGACCTCCCATCCAAGCCTTTCCTCAGCTTGTTCCCCAGCTCTTGGCTTTGTGTCCCACACGCTCTCAGAGGTGCCAATGCCGTATCCCTGAGTTTCTTGCCTCAGAGTCATGCTGCGAATATGCAGTGCCCAGCACCAGCCTCTGCCCTGTCTGCAATGCCGAGGAGCCCAGGGCTACTTGAAGTTGTAGAAGGACATCTTGGCTTCTAGCCAATGATATGGAGCTGCCCTTTCCTCCTTCCCTACTCAACAGTGCTGAGCACCCAGCCTAGAGAATGGGGAGAAGGCAGCTCATGGCCCATGTCTCCGACATGAACACCAGAGTCCCTGGGAGCACCATGTGTCTTTCTGACACCTCATAGCCAAGCTGTGAACCAGGAGTGGATCAGGAAGCTCAGTACATTTGAGTTCACATCCAGGACACAGAGGAGGAGGAGGAGGAGCCCCTGAGTTGTCAGTGATTCAACAGTCTTGCTGACATTGCATGAATGAGTGTCTTGTGCTCGTGATAGGGGTCAGCAGGTGGATCCAGCAGCTTTTCCAAACGGTGTGTTAGCACAGCTTTCCCTTGAATGTGCTATTCCTAGGGCTCTCATTGCAGGCACACCCTAGGCATCAGAGACTGTTTTGATCCAAACCAGAACTCTTTGGATTATTACAGGCTAAACTAAACGTTGAGCCAATGTTGGCTTCAGCTGGCTGTCAAGCACTGAGGAGTATCCTAGCAGGAATCTTCCTCTCTTCTAGGGTTTGGGATATGGGGGTCTCTCCATCCCCCAGCTGTGATCCTGGCATTGCTTACAAGCCCTCATAAAGGGCAGCCTGGGGCTCCCTCCCACATTTGTGCACGTTTTTTCCTGCAGATGGAAAGTCCATCTCCACAGATGTGATTGTGCTGGGCCGGACAAATCTCCTCATTCCTTCCAGCCAGCCCCATCACTCTGGGGTGTACGTCTGCCGAGCCAACAAACCCCAAACCCGGCAGTTCGTTACTGCCGCAGCTGAGCTCCGCATCCTTGGTGAGTAGAGCAGGCAAATTCTCAGGTACAAATGCTGACCAGTTTGCTGTGGGTTGCACAGATCAACATCCAGGAGATCCCCAAGGATTTGTGGCCTTTGTGGCCCATGCTAGGTGAAGTGGGAGCCAGGTTAGAGCCAAGAGGCCCGGGCTGGGATAGCTCACAGTGGGAGTGTCACCTCTTTAATTTGGGGTTTAGTTCCTGGTATTTACTGAACCGTTTTATGCCTTATTCTTGTTCTCCAGGGTTCTCCCTTGGAAATCTCTATCAGCAATTAACTTTCAGTATCCTGGAAGCCAGCAGGGAGAACAGCTGAGGATCAGGGAATGCAGCACATGATTGATACAGAATTTATTTTTCCTTTTGGACAGAGTCTAAATTAAGCCTCTAGAGTCTGCCTGGCAAATCCCATCTTGTAAGCAAAGCTGCTACTGAATAAAACATAGCACCGAGTGGGGAGGAGAAGGGATTTGCTTTGCTATTTTTTCCTCCTCCTTCCTGCATTAATTTTTCCTCTCTCCTCCCAGCTACTCCCAGCATCTCCCAGGCTCCTGAAACCATCTCCCGCACCCGAGCCAGCACGGCCAGGTTTGTGTGCAAGGCAGAGGGAGAGCCAGCCCCCACCATCCACTGGCTGAAGAACGGGGAGCCCATCCTCTCCAACGGGCGCGTGAAGGTGCAGAGCAGCGGCAGCCTCGTCATCAACCAGATCGGCCTGGAGGATGCTGGCTACTACCAGTGTGTGGCTGAGAACAGCCTGGGCATGGCCTGTGCCACCGCCAAGCTCTCGGTGATCGTGCGGGAGGGTTTGCCCAGCGCTCCCAAGAAGGTCTCGGCCGTGTCCCTCTCCAGCACCACCGTCCTCGTGTCCTGGGAGCGGCCGGAGCACAACAGCGAGCAGATCATCGGCTTCTCCTTGCACTACCAGCGGGCTGTGGGTAGGTGTCACCTCCCTGGGCAGCACAGATGTGTCAAAGGTACAAGGCACAGGTTGACCTTCTTCCCCAGCTAGTGACAAGTGTGAGGCAATTCCCTTTTCATTTCAAGTAAAGGAATTTTCTCCTGGAGTCAGTATCAGCCGGTGACAGTGCCTGTGGATTAGCCAGCATAAACTTCTTGATTGGCAGTAGTGTAGTGTGTCCACATAGCTGAGTTGTCTGGATTCTATGGGAGCAGGCAGTGCTGGTTTTATACATACTGATTTTGTATGCAAAGAGTATGATTGCTAACAGTGATATCAACCAGCTGCATTGTGTACAGGGGGAAACACTAAATTATCCACACCCAGAATCTGAAGTGAGGCACTGGCTCTCTTGGGGTGTGTCTTCCCAAACAGCCAGCAAGCCAACACTGCTGCTGAACTGTTGCCAGAGCTTCTCTGAAAATTAAACTGGTAACTGCAGCTGCTTCAGCATAGATTAAGGAGTTTGAGTCAAAATGGAGACATCAACATTGAAGCATTGGAGTTTCTGCCCAAAAAACTCATATAAGAGATGAGGCTGTGCAGGTGCTGGGGAAACTGGAGAAGATATAGTGATTTTTAAAGTGGATTTAGTCTGAAGACCTTGTGAATTAAGTGATTTTTTTCAGGATGTCTTGGCAGTTCACTGACCTGCTGATCAGTGTTTCCTTGGCTCTAGGAACGGATAATGTGGAATACCAGTTTGCTGTCAATAACGACACAACTGAGCTGCAAGTCAAGGATCTGGAACCAAACACCAACTATGTCTTCTATGTGGTTGCATATTCCCAGCTCGGAGCCAGCCGGACGTCCTCTTCCATCGTTGTCCAGACCCTGGAGGACGGTGTGTTGAATTAGATGGGTACTGGTACCTAGGAAATGTTCTTGATCTGGTTGATGGGGAGCACTAAATGTGCTAAAGAGTGGTAGCAGCTCCTAGAAACCTAAACCTGCACCCTGGTCTCAGGTTGGGTGATGAAGGATATGAAAATACCCTGGCTGATGGCCATGAGAATCCTTTGGGAATTGCAGGCAGCTCCTAAGGGCTTTCACCTAACCCATGTGATATTGCTCTAAGCTTCACTCTGGGCCAGACTGGATTTCAGCTCAGAAGAAATATCTATTGAAATTTGTAGGGGTGGGAGGAGCCTTCAGGTTGGACCCCTTAAGAGCCAGTAGTTCGTGTTGATTTTACCATTTATCACACAGCATTTTGTGAGCAGTAAAGGCAGAGTGCCAGAAGCACAGCTGCCCAATGGGAGGCCATGCACAGCTTTCAACAGGCTGCAGGACAAGAGGCAAGCAGAGATGGTTTTTGCAGACCTCGTGTGCATTATGTGCTTTTAATACTCCTGACATGGTGACCTGTGTAGTCCCATGTGTGTGTCTGAAGCCTGAAAGGCTGAGTTGAAAGCATGAAAGCTGCCTGCAGCCCAGAGCTGTGGTTCTCAAGGGAATGAGGATTCCCAGGCTGCAGTTTGGATCCGTGAGCCATTTGCTTTTGTGTCTCCTTCATGCTCCACGTACAGCACAAGCTGAGAGCTGGTGTGTGCCACCCTGCCCCATTTGCCCTGGACACGGGTCCCTGGGAGCAGTGTGGCTGTGGCCAGCAGGCTGTGGTCAGCCTGGAAGTGGAGCAGTCAAGCATCTCCCCTCCCCAGACACCCCTGAAGGGCTGTGGTGTGTTGGTTCCTGCAGGATAGACACCAAGTCACCAGTGGCTGTGATAGAGCCAAGTCAGTGGCCTCCAACCAGCTCAAAGAGCTGGCAGAGATGTGTTGGGGTGTTGCTCTGGTCTTTGCTGACTTCTCTTGGTTGTTTACCCAGTTCCCAGTGCAGCCCCTCAGCTGTCCCTGTCGAGCATGACTCCTGGTGACATCCGTGTGACGTGGCTGCCTCCTCCTCCTGAGCTGAGTAATGGCAAGATAACTAAGTACAAGATCGATTACTGCACCCTCAAGGAAGGTGAGGGAAACACCATTTGGGGGTTGTGTTGTCTGCTCCAGTGATGTTAACAGCCTGTGATGTGAAGGGGAGGTAGTGCAAAGCTGAAAATAGGTACCCATTTTACCTAAGGGAGGAGAACCCTTTCAAAGCCTGGCTCTGTCTGGTGTTATGGCAGTGGTACTTCACACCACCTCGAGGTGCCTTTTTGTGTGGTTGTGGAGGAGAGCCATGTCCCCAGGAGAATGGCCTGATCCATGTTTGTGCTGTCCCAGAAATATCTGCATGAGCAGCCCTTCACTGCCATCTGCACTGTGTTTTGGGCAAAGAGCTTTATGCTGCTTGGGGAAGAGGAGTAAATGCTTTCAATTTCCTTAGAATGGAGTCTAATCAAAGTGATCCTTGTGAAAAAAAAACCCTAAATACCCTGTCCAGGTTGTGTTGCTCTATTACCGAGTTTTATCTGATTTTATTTACATTGTCAGGCACACTAAACAGGGTTCAGCAGGGATGGTAACATTAACGTCTGCTGGATGTGGCTGTTCCAATTCCACGTGTGCTTGCTCTGCAAATCCTTCTGGGTATTTGCTCTTAAAACTGTCAAAGCTCTGCAGCTTCTCACTTCCCAGGGTCATGATTCTTCCTGAGAGAAGGATGGCGAGTGTGATGAGGTGCTGGACATGTTCCCATGTATTTGAACTGCTTTAGTAGTCTGTGCTGTGACTCCTGGCTCTGGTTCTTTTGCCTTGAGCCTGCACATGGCTCAGTGGCATCGTAAAACCTTGGAAACACTTGCAATCCAGGGATCACACTCAGCAGTATGCTGTTACATAGCAGGGACAGTGCTCCTGGCTGAGTTAACGCCAAGGGAAGTTGAAATCAAGACCTCTGTGTACTCTAAACAGGCCACATGAATCTTCAGCAAAACCAGTTAGCTGATACAGTGAAAATCCCAGGCTGTTCTCAGTTTAAATTTCCTGTTACCTCCCTTATGAACTTGGGTAGGCTGAAAAGGGAGCAGTAAAACCTCTCTCTGGCGTGGATGAGGGTGTGAATTTTGCAGAAAGCAGGGCTGCTGGACAGTTCTGGTTCACATTAAGGTGAGGGTTTAAATACATCAGTGAGAAGCATTGGAACGTGCCATCAGCTCCCATTAGCTGTGCTCATGTTCCACCATCACATCATCAGAGCAAGGTTTCTGACAGCTCCCTCTGGGCAAGCTCTGGTGCTAAAGGCAACCTGCAATCTGGAATGTAATGAAGGGAGTTGTCAGTCAGAATATCAGCTCTGCCCAGCCTTACAGTTTTTTTTCTGATGGCATAAGACTGCTCTGGGCAAAGCCAAGCCAGCCCAGGGCATGCAGACCACAAGGGGGTAACGAGGCTTGTGGCTGCTCGGCTGTACTTCCCTTTGGCTGAGAAATCCCTGCTTTCAGTGGTGTTCCCTTGGTTCCAGCAGATCAGGTCACCTCCATTGAAGTGGGTGGAAATGAGACCCAGATCACCCTGTACTCACTCCATCCCAACAAAGTGTACAAAGTTCGGATCGCAGCCAGCACCAGTGTGGGATATGGGGCCCCTTCCGAGTGGACCCAGCATCGGACTCCTGACAGAGACAACCAGACACATGGTAGGAGGCTGGGGAGTGCCTGAGATTTGGGACAGGGTGGGAAACTTAAGGCATTTTCAGAGTTACTTGCTTTCCTTTGGGAATTACAGCCATTGGTTTTGGTCAGACCAAAGTGCTCACCTTTACCTCGCTGCTCAGCAGCCCCTGTACATCTCACTGCTTGCCTGGCAGTGGGGCTCTGCACCCTCTGTGTGCAGCTGGGAAAGTTCTTGGAAAAAAAAAAAAAGAAGAAAACAACCAGAACTCCAGACCCCAATGTTAACAACATTTGGGAATGAATAGACAATTCTGCCAAACAGAGCCGAGCCCATACCAGACTCCAGCAGTGGTTAAAGATGGTGATATCTCAGAACACACTGAGAAACCCCCACAGTGGCTTTGTGGCATCCTTGTTGCCTATATCACCTAGCTGAAAATGTCAGTGGTAGAGTGTGACTGACTCTCCACTGTCAGGGAGTAGAGACTTCCCACACAGGACAGCCTTTTCCTCACACTCTTCCTTCACTACTGAGGACCAGGAGGATTCAGTAGACTGGGGAGATGGAGGCATCATTGTGGCTCAATCTTTTTCTCTTGTCTTCTTCTTCTTCCAGTTCCGTTTGCCCCGACAGAATTAAAAGTCCGAGCGAAGATGGAGTCTCTCCTGATAACGTGGCAGCCCCCAGCAAACCATGCCCAGATATCTGGCTACAAGCTCTACTACAGAGAGGTGGGCCCAGAGGAGTCCAGTGATGAGAGCCCTTTGGATGGTGCTGAAGATGAGAGCTGGGACGTAGGACCCATAAAACTAAAGAAGAAAGTGAAGCAGTACGAGCTCACTCGACTAGGTTAGCTGGCTGCATCTTCCTAGCACTTGATGTGGAAACCCAGGGCCTGTCTCTTGCACTTTGTAGCATCTCAGGATGCTCCCAAGAGTTGTTTGAGTGACTGGAGATACATAGGGCCAGGACCATCTGAGGTGCTTTAAGATCATCCAAAAATCCTTTCTGGAGTGGGGCTCTTTAGGCTTGTATTGAGCAGAATTTAAAGCACAGACATTTCTAATGCCAATTTAGCAGGGATTTCAACCAAGTTACCAATATATTTAGTATATGCTAATAAGTGGTTCTTAATTAGTGTTTTTATTGTGTCACTATAAAGAGTGCCAAGATTGAAATCTCCAGTCAGGACAATTATCTCTCCTTCCCTGTCTGTTTCTAAGGAGCTCTATAATTGCATGCTGTTTGAAATCTCTCTGTATTAAAATGCAGAGATGGGATAATTCACAGCATGCTAATTTTAGCCCAGTATTCTGTCCCACTAAAGGAAAAGGGATGGAAGAGTGAGTGTCCATGACTGGAGAAGATCTGAGTTGCAGTGAGTCCTGCCTGCCTGGCTCACTGTGCTTGGCATTTCCCACAAGGGGTTGTGTTCCTAATATCTGATTGTATTAAGTAATTGATTTGCCCATTGATACAGGATGGAGAGAGAATAGAGTCATGGCAGATGCATCCTTGAAAGAGGCTTTCTGCTTCCTAAAGTTCTTCCATCCCCCACTTTATGCTTCACCCTGTTACTGGCCAGTGAGTGGAGACTGTAGGGCACGTGTCTGTCGCGCTGGTTCATCTTACACTTGTAGCATATATATTATGCACAGTGTGAAGGTCAGGCTGCAGCACCTGGAAGGACTGTTTGTGCCATCTCTAAGTGGGGTTCTTCCAGCTCTGTCACAGCCATCTTGCCATTGAGAGTGTTAACAGTGATAAGTTTCTCTGAAGAATTTAGGTCTGTAATTATTGTGCAGAGGAAACCACATGTGAACATCATCACGTGCTGCTCCAACCACTGGCAAGTCAGTCGGTGCAGGGGCTGGGAGTAGGCTGAATTGGTTCCAAATGCTCTGGCACGATGATGCTGAGAAGGTTTCTTGTTCTTCTGTAATTACTTCCTTGAATTTGGGCATCCGTCAAGCCCTGATGGTTTCCGTATGATTTGGCGGCAGCGTATCGGCTATCGCTGTGTCAGGAGCGCGGGCTCGGGTTTCTCCCAGCTGGGACATTCCCTCTGCTCCCTTGTGCTGTTGAATGATGTGCTCCTGCACACGAACAGTAAAGGAAGGGTCAGGAATCTGGCTGTGCTGAGGGAGGGGCTCTGCACATGAAACAAGGAGGAGTGGTTGGGATTTAAAAGGGTTTAGTTTTATGGTGCAGGACTGCCCTGTACCAGTACTTAGGGCTGCAGCTTGTAGGCAGATCAGGCAGTGGTCTCAGGAAGGGCTGGCAGCCCTAATGTGATCTGGGCTGATGGGGAATTAGCTGGGGGGATTTCCCAGATCAGGGATGTCTGCCTGGAAAGCACAGCACCGCTGAGGAAACACCTAAGATCCCTCTATAAAAGCAAACACCCAACACTGTCTCTTGGAATTATCTTCAAGAGTCATTGAGTCCAACTGCCTGGGTACCTCAGTGTTGACCAAAAATGAAAGCAAATTCTGTCCAAATGTCTTTTAGACACTGACAGGCTTGGGGCACCGACCATCTCTCTAGGAAGCCTGTTGTGGTGTTTGAGGTGCTGTTAGCAAATTCCAGGTTGGGCACGGGGCGTACCAGGCTGAGCTCAGCTGTGGATGCCAGGCTGAGCTCAGATGTGGATGCCAGGCTGAGCTCAGATGTGGTGTGTTCCATGTCAGTGCAGACAGGGGCCAGAGTGGTCACTTGGCTCCACAGCTCTGTAGTGTCACTGAAGCCAGCACTGCCCCTTGCCTTGGTTTGAGGCGTGGCTTGAAATAGAAGACTTCTCCCATCTCATGGTGATCCCTGGAGCAAAACATGTCTCTTTAGAATGGTATCACTAATGGTACCATGTGTCTTGTCTGAGAGGTGTATGCTGGAGGTCTGTGAGAGAGGTGGGCAGCTGGTCAAGGGCACTCAGGAAATCCAGCAATTTCATCAGTCCACAAAATCAGAAGGAAGCTTTCCTGAATCACCAGGAGGGGTTTTCCCTGAGAGATTCTTAGTGACTTCCATCGATGTTCTAGCACTTACTCCCTGTACTGAGATGCAACTACCAGGGCCATAATTTATGTGAAAAATAAATGGCAGGGGTCTGATCATGTCTTCCACATTGCCATGAAGGAAGATTGCATTCCTTTGGAAGTAGCTCTCTGGAAATAAGGGTGTTTTCCCACCTAAAGGAAAGTATGGCTTCTGGCACCTGGCCAATATGAACACCTTGAAATGCTGAGTGAAGCAACATATTTAGCATATTGGATATATTCTGCATCCATCCAGATTAGTGATTTAAAATGATCTGGACTAGATTATTCTGCTTATATTTAATGTATGATGGAATGCAGTGAAATACATCTGTTTTCATGCTGCCTACCAGCTTCTTGACAGCTTGATAGAGTTTTATATCTGCCTGTTCTACGAGCTTGAACATCTGGGCCTGTGTATAAAAATTGAAGCCAATCCTCTGACTGAGAAATCCAAAATACCCCTATTTTCAGGATGTAGGGTGCTTGATCTTGCAGTCGAGCTCCCCTGGCGTCACGTGTAAGCAGCTGCTGCATTGATCCTGCCCAAGGATGGAGACAGAGGACTTGTCCTTTCCTTCACTCCATTCTCCAACAGGAGCTGACCACAGCTGCCTCACATCTGTGAGCTTTTTCTCATCATTTTGGATTGCACCATCCATGATGTGCTCATGTCCCAGTGAAGCCCAGCCCAAGGCTCAGCCAGAAGGAGAGTGTGGTGCTGGCAAGAGACATAGCTGGGCGTTCTTTGTTCACTGAGCCTGTGGTCCCAGGCCTTTGGAGGTTGAGTGCCCTTTGGCCTTATCCCCCTTGTGTGGGTTTGAAACATTTTTCTGTGGCTGGAGAGTGTGGAAATGCAGATCAGGCTGTCTTGGAGGCACACAAAACTCTGTTTGCTTTTGGGATTCTTTGGGGGAGAAAAATGTGGCTGAACTGTTTTTATATTCTGAACGTGAGCGTGTGTTGTGGAGCAGGGAAAGCCTTTGGTAATTGGTACCATCAGCCTTTGGGAGTGTAATCAGGGCAGTAATAATAAAATTGGCATCAATAAGAAAGGTTTCATTCTGCTTGCGTTGTCTGGCAAAGAGAGCAGTGATGTGTGAGGGCAGGGAATGAAGAGGCATGTCCCAAATTAACAAACTTCATCAATGTGCTGCAGCCAAGGCAACAAAAGGCAGAGTGGACGGCTCTGGCTGAGCTCCTGAAGGGACTGGCTGCTGCAGGGAATGTCTTCTTTGAGAACTTTTTATCTTCCAAGTTGTTTCTTTGATTAAACATCTCCATTAAAAATAAAGAAGCTGATGAAAGGCTGGAGGAAAGAGGGAAGAGTTTTTTGGACCAGGGCAGCACTTCTTGGAGACAGAAGTCCCTGTCCTGCAGCTCAGTTTGAGATTCCCCACGGTGCAAGGCGCTCTGACGGGAAGAGCATGCAATGAGGACCCTCAGGTTTTTGGTGTGGGTTTTCTGTGCATTGTTGCTTTTGTAATTGCAAATTGGAAAGCTCTACTGTGAAGGCAGAACAGACACCATACAACAAAGGCTGCCAGTGACTTAACAGGGCATTTGAGGACTTGCTGGAAGGAACATCCTCACAGCAGTGAATAAATCAGAACGGACTTCAGAAACAGGAGGTGTATTTTGGGGGAGGAGAAGAATATCCTCCCTCCTCAGGAGTAAACAGTGCAGTGCAGTCGCTTGCGTGGTAGAGTTTCTTTAGTAGTTTGTAATTGAGGAAGATCTAGAGATCCTGAGTAGATTGCTAGAGGCCAGGACACTGGTCAACCCCTGAGGGCTGGGGCAAGTCCATTTCCTGCTGATAATTTCTGTCAAAAGCAAGAGGAGAACCAAAGAGCATCTGTGCTGATAACATACACCAGCTGTGAGACAATGTTTGTGTGTGGGAAGCCTGTAAGTGGAAGGGGGACTCCCTGCTGTAATTTAGGTATTAGGTGATATTTACTTAGGTATAAGGTAACAAAAATGTATTTGTTATGTTCAAGCTACTTTCTTGGATGGTGAGAAAAGCTGGCAGGATCAGAGAAAACATGTCTGACTAGGGAGGGTTGATGACAAAAATAACCCGAGGCATACCCTGATTGATTGTTCCAGCTCCTGGGAAACTGTACGAGGTGAAGCTGGTGGCATTCAATAAGCACGAAGATGGGTACGCAGCGGTCTGGAAGGGCAAAACGGAAAAGGCACCTGTGACAGCAGTAGGTGAGAAATGCCCTTCAGTTGTTGTGTCTCTTCTGCTTGGTAGAGGAAGGGTGGAGGGATTACAGAGGATGAACTTCAAAAAGGACAATATCAAAATAGGGAAGGTCTTAACATAAGGGAACCTCGTTTGACAGTCATTGCAAAATGCATTGAAGGAATTGGGAAGGAGAGAAAGAAGCAAAATATCCCCGTTCTCATTAGGGTTGTTCTTCCACTGGGTGTGAGTGGCATTACTGTCATGTACACCTCCACATCTCTCTTTGTGCTGCGCCTTAGATCCCCCTGTGCAGAAGGGGCCTCCACTGCCTCCAGTCCAAGTCTATGCAGAGTCCAACAGCTCAACTTCCATCTGGCTCCGCTGGAAGAAACCTGACTTCACAACAGTCAAAATTGTCAACTACACCGTGCGCTTCAGCCCCTGGGGCCTGAAAAACGCCTCTCTTGTGACATACTACACCAGGTAAAGAGGGTTCTTCTGCCATGGGTAGCTCATGTCAGAAATGAACACAGGGCAGGAGGAAGTTGCATGGAATTTACAGAACTTAGCAAAATCCTGGGTGTTCCATATGCTGGGAATATTTGTCATGGTCACAGATAATGTTCAGGACTGCTGTGGCAGTGGGACTTGTCTTGACTTGAATACCAAGGAATCATTTACTGGTCTCTGCATCTTTTTTGCTGTGGTTGGACCTTACACACTTCTTAACAACATCACTGGGTGCAATTATGCATTCATGATTTGTGAGACAGTCCTCACAAGTTTGGTCTATAAATTGCTAGAGTTTAAGCAGTTTTAATAATTTGGGGATGTATCTTACATCTGAATACTTGTGTCCATTTTTAGCCTCCAACCAGGCTGTTTTCCACTTTTCCCTGCAAGTACATCAGAAATGGTCCTGGAGACTGGGAACTGTTTTTCTCTGTCCCCGGAGCTGAGTGTTCTTGCATTCAAATGGCTACAAGAGATGGAAAATCAAATATTGTCAGAGTTAGGATAATCTCTTAGAGTGTTCCTGGTGGGGTGTCAAGGTGACATGGGAGAACCCTCAGGTGTTCACAGCCTTGTGCTGTGTCCTCTCTCTCCAGCTCGGATGAAGACATTCTCATTAGTGGGCTGAAGCCCTACACCAGGTATGAGTTTGCTGTGCAGTCCAACGGTGTTGGCATCGATGGGCCCTTCGGCAGCGTGGTGGAGCGCTTCACCCTGCCCGACCGTGAGTGTTCATGGGGACCAAATCCTCATTTCTCCTGGCTTTCCTTGAGTCTCTGTCAGATCCCTCCCAATGTGCCCCTGAGAGATGTGATCTCAGACCCCCTCGAAGCTCTGAGGACCTTGAGTCCATGCTGGAAGGCTCTCTGGGGATGAATGCTCTGCTCCTCTTGCTGCTGCTCAGGCTGGCTCTTTGTCTCTGCCAGGGCCCTCCACTCCTCCATCTGACCTGAGGCTGCACCCTCTCAACCCCTACGCTGTCCAGGTGCACTGGTGCCCACCTGTGGAGCCCAATGGCATCATTGTGGAGTATCTCATCTTGTACAATGCCAACAACACACAGCCAGATGACATGTGGACCTTGCTGACACGAGAAGGTGAGCCTCCTCCAGGTACTGTAGTACCTCTCAGTCCTCCTACCTCCTTTCCTCTCTCTGGAGCCCTGGTTGCTCAGTCCTGCTGCCCTGATTTCTGTCTCACTTTGCATACAGACAAATATTCAAGAGCTCATCCTGGCAGTTTTCTTGAAGCCTATGCTGTACCTGGTCCTAGCAGAGAGTCCAGGGACATGGCTACTGAGAGACATGAAATCATACATGTCTGGGGCTGAAATAGCCATTATCATCCAGGAAATAACCTACAGATGCAGCCTGGCAGCCAGCAATTCCTAGAAAAACGTGTGCCACCAGCAGCATCATGAGTAGTATTTTTGGATCTGTAAGCAGGAAGTTCATTATTACTGAAGAGGTGTATGAAATGCACAAAAATGTCACAAAATCCCTCACTTCTGAGGGTCCAGCAATGCTACAGCTGCTTTTCTGTAGCCTCTGAATACTCTTGAAACAGAACATTTTAAATCTCTTTTGATTTGCTTTTGGTCAGGAAACATCTTCAGCACTGAAGTGCATGGCCTGGAAAGTGATACCAGATACTTCTTCAAGATGGGAGCAAAGACAGTGGTGGGATCCGGTCCCTATTCCAACGTTAAGGACGTGCACACCCTCCGGGAGAAGCTGTCTGGTATGAATTCCTCCTTACCCCAGAGCAGGAAGGGAATTGCATGGCTGGAGACTGATTTGTCAGCAGTGACATTTCTGTTTACCAAGCAATTGCCTGGTGTCGCTGTGGAGGATGTGAGATAGGATTCTCTGCAGGGCAGTGCAGAGGGTCACAGCAGAGCCCTCAGATGTGGAGCTCCAGAACCCATCCTACAGCCAAACTTCTTCCCCATCCTGGTTCCTCTGGAAGGGCCACCTGCATCTTGCTGTGGCGTGACATTAATGAATATGCACAGGTGCCAGTTTGCTTTAAGTTGATCTAAATTGTCACTGCCAAGGAATTTTATTGTTTTTTTGTGTATAGAATCAGAACCACAGAACAGTTGGGTTAGAAGGGCCATTTAAACCTGTTTGGTTTAGTACAGCTGGTGCTTCTCTGAACATGAGACACTTTGTACCCTCTTCCTGCCAGCAGCTGGAATGATGTGGCTGTCATTCCTTCCCCTCCTAGATGTCTTGGATATCCACTCTGTGACAGGGATCATCGTGGGGGTGTGCCTGGGGCTGCTCTGCATTCTCTTCTGCATGTGTGCCAGCTTCCGCAACAGCAAGCACAGGTGGGTGAAGGGGGCTGCTGTGGAAGGAGACAAAACCACTGTGAGCTGCATCCCCTATTCAGCTGGGCTGTTGGGGATGTGGTGTAGGGGACAGTTGATGGACAGCTTGGATCTGTGGATGGATAAGGAGTATATTTAGTATCATCTTTTCACTGATTTATTTTTTCAGTAGTTTTTCTTCAATTTGCATTCTTAGACTCGTGGAGGTTTTTTTCAAAGAAAATGCCCCAAGAAAATGGAAGAACCCGTTTATTACCTGTGTCTGTTAATGTGGGTAGTATTTTGCTTCTGAGGTTGGACAGCTCTAAGGATGTTTGGAAATGGTTTGTTACCTTCCATCTGGGAAAATGATGAAAGACTTCACAGTGAGTGACAGTCTGGTTTAAGAAGGATTGGATACAGCCCAAAGCCCTCTGCTATCCCAGGGGTCTGGATCCAGCCACAAGCATTTGGAAAGACCATGAGCAGAAAACAGCTCAGTTGTTCACTAGAGCTTTGAGCTCACAGCAGATCTCAGGGCTAGGAACAAACAGCTTCTGAGTCTCATCCTTATGTGGCCACTAAACTTGTTGCACCTGTAAAGCAGAGGTGACAGGAGTGACACAGCTCCCCATGGGCCAGGGTGGGTGAGCACCTGCTTGTGCTGGGACTCATAGTGTCTCCTGTCCTTGGGGTTTGCTGGCAGAGGGACAGCTTTGCATCCCACAGTGGGATTTGTCTGAGCTTTGGCATTAACCAAGGTGGTGCAGAGATATATCTGCAGTGAAAGGTGTTACAGTGGGATGTGGTGATAAACGATATCCCCAGGAGTGGCAGGGCATGGCTTGGGCCTCGTCACTTGCACAAGGACCAGCTGAGATGTCAACTCTTGTTTGTTTTCCCTCAGGGAGGCCCTGCCAGGCCTGGATTCCCAGGCTGCTGGCAACCATACGTACTACCACCGGAGCAGGCAAGGGTTGGCCTCTCCCAGTGCCACCTTGGACTCACATGAGCTCGAGTCCCTCATGTCCCCACTCCCGGAGGATGCGCCCGTGCCCCTGGGGGACATCACTGAGCTGGCAGAAGTGCACAGCCTCATCCACACAAGCCTCCCTGAGGACATCTTCCATGGGAAGAGGAAGGTAAGGACCCATGCACATGGTGACTGGGCTCCCATGTTTGGCAAGAGCCTTTGGTGTGTGGCTGCTGGAAGCCAGGGTGGGATCCTGTCCTGGCTCTGCAGTGCCAGAAGTCTTGGCTGCAGGCTGGTGTTGGGCAGTCACACATTTCCTCTGTAAAACTTGACTGGCTCAGCCTTGGCTGGTGGATCTAATTTGGGATCCTGGTGCATCTACCACCCCTTTTCATCTCCTGGGACAATGACCCCTCAATCTGAGAAGCTGCTGCCAAACTTGGTGCTGCAGAAAGCTGTGGCATTTGTGTTGCTGTGGCATGTGGATGGTGGGAGGAAGTGTGATGTCTAGAGCAAACACGTGGCCTTCCAGGGTTCTCTTTTGCTTGGACTAAAAGGAGCTGTCTCCATAAATAGTGTGTTCACTGGAATACTCTTGAAGATAAACAAGAGGTGAAATTGTGGGGTTTTTGTGAACCTTTTTTTTTGAAGTAGTCTTTTTTTGCCCTGTTTGGTTTGCCTGACACTGCATTGTCTTTCATTCCTCCCTGCCCATTTCCTCTTTCAAGCTTGCCTGAAACATTTCATTCCATTAGGGAACCTTTAATTGGCCTAATTTAGTTAATCTGTTTATGTCTCTCTTTGTAGCCCTGGGAGAGCATGTAAAGTAATTAGGAGGTTCAGTAAAAGAAATGCATTGTGAGCGCTTGGGATTTCACGTTTGCATCAACGATGCACTCGTGTGTCACTGGAGGGAAGGTGAGTTCAGGTACCTGGCTGACCACGAGCCCTGTCCGTGCTGCTAGAGGCAGTGCAGGTGTGATCTTTGGGAAACACCAAGTCCTCTGCTGGCTTCACTAGCCCCATGAGCTGAAGCCATGCCCGTGGCCATCCCTGCGTGCTGTGGCAGATCAGCACTCAGCTGGAGGAGAGGCTGTTTGTTTGCAGCCAAGCCACATCTATGGATTTTGGTGGAATGTGGCTGCCTGTCTGGACCCAAGCCGAAGAGTGTGAGGAATTTCCTACAGCTCTTTCAGTTAAATAAGGAACAAATGTTTTCAGTGATGGGGACTTACCCCTGAGAACAGGTCAGGGTGGGGGGATGTTCCTTCTTTGTGAGGCCTTTCTGGGGGCAGCATATCCAGATCTCTGTTCCAGAGCAGCAATCCTGCCTGCAAGGGCTTAGACAAAGATTTGCATACATGCAGAGTGGGGCTGAAGAGGGCAGTGCCAAGGCCTGGCCACGTGAGGCTCAGCCTGAGAGCTTGGGGCCCTCAGAGTGGGCAGTGCCCAGCAGCAGAGTTACAGTCAAGGACCAGAGCTTGGGGGAGATATGGGGAATGGCCACTGAGAGATAAATTCACTGAGGTTTTTTTTTTTTTTTTAATGGATGTGGCTAGGGACGCAAGGGTCACTGGGAAGCAGCCACCCAGAGAGCAGCGTTGTCACCCGTGCCGACCAGGAGGGTGACCTGGCAGGTGAAGGAGATCGAGTGGTGGCCGGGAGCAACAGGCTGCTGTTGCTGGGAGCGGGCACTGGAGGGAGATGTGCTCCCACGCAGGAGACCCTGCTCCCTGCACTGCCCCATTCCTGCTGGAAGTGCCACCTGAGCCCCGCTGCTTCCTTTCTGTACTCTGATGTGTATAATCAAAAAACACCTTTATGCTGCAGTGGCCATGAGGCCCCATGGATGGTGATGAGATGTTACCTGGCTGGACAGTCAGGGAGTTGGGCAGGTCTCAGGTACACGGCTGGAGTGGTGCACACATGCTGGGTGCCCACAGTGGATGTAAACCAAGTCAGGAGCAGTTGTGAGTGTGTGCATCTCCCTGCTTGTACAGAAAATGCCTCTAGTCGAGGCTGTGGAGTGGGTGTGGGTGTCCTGTGTGCTGCAAATAGCTTCCCCCAGCATCCATTAAAGCTGGAAACCCCCAGGGACCCTGCCTGGAACAGAGTGTTGTGGGAGCTTCGCACCCTGCAGTGACCAGCTGCCTCTGTTGCCTTTTCTTTTCTTCTCTCATGCTGTGTGAAGTTGGGGCTGTGAAAATTCATGGCAAGGAATGCAAGAGAGCCACAGGAAAGAGAAAATCATTGTGGAAGGAAATTCCTGTCCAGCCTGGCAAGGGGAAGATCCCCAGGGTGTTCTAGGTTGGATACTGTGACTTGCAGTTCTATTCACTGAAGAGAGGGAGTGAGAAATGCCTCAAGAATCCCTTTTGTCCAGCAGCATATCATGTCACCACAGAGCTGGGGATGTTGGCTGGGGCAGACCCTTGGGCTGAGGCTGCTGGCACTGCAGGCAAGTTTGTGGAGCTGTGACCTCCAGTTGCCTGCTCGTCCCTCTGTCCTCAGGTCATGCTCCTGAAACCTGGTTTGTGTTGCTGGCTGGCACTTGCATTGGCTGCTCTGTGCTTGCAGGCTGTTCCCGTGCTGACTCATTACTTACCATTCCATGGATTATTCTTTATTGTTTTTATTCTTGTGGCAGGCTGAGGTTCCAGTGGAGATTGGATGCTCCATGTTAGATAGACACAAAGAAGGGACTGTCCCCATGCCATATGGAGTCAGAAGTGAGTGAATGTCATTTTACAGGTGTGGGGACTGGAGAACAGACTGAGGGCAGGAAGTCTTTAAAAACTCTGAGATTGGAACTGATTCCTTCAAAGAATTGTGGGAGAGGGTTGTGAGATGTCCTCTTGGTCATTCTCAGGTCAAGATCATCAGTTCCTTCAAATGTAGGACTGTGATTCTTCTTGAGTTGTTACACATAGTGCTGGAGGTGCAGGATGGTGCAAGTGGAAGGTGGGACAGTCCCAAAGGAACCTCCTGGACCCCCTGTCCCCGCTGCAGGACAGCAAGGTGCTACTGCAGTCAAGGTGTCAGCATGGGGCCCCTCTGGATGCTCATAGCTCCATTAGGCAGAAGTACAGTTGACCATTCAGTGGTTCATTTTCCTTCCTTTAAGTGTTTCCAGTGGTCACAGACAAGGATTTCCAAATACACTGACAAGTGATTTTCCTTCCTTACTCTCATCCCCTTGCAAGCACCCCCCAGACTGATGCCCTCAGTAGCCCTGTTATAAATGACACAGTCGTGCACGGGCTGTGGTGATGCAGCTCTCTCTCCTCTGACAGATGGACTGAGGATGATAAAATGGCTCTGCTCCAGACATCCCTGTCACTGCTGCTTGTGGGCCAAGCAATTTAAAGGGTGGGGGAGAATGTTAAAAAGCATCTGCTTTCCATGGAAGACTTCAGCTTTTCATTGAATGAAGCCAAACCCAAGCATTTTGGTTTGGAAATGTTTGCTGTTGTTGTTCTTGTGAGCTGGAGCCTTCCTTGCTTGCTGCCCTTCTCCTTCCCTGTGGGCCTCCTTCCCGCAGGACTGCGTTTCCCACGAAGCATCCCCGTGACTCGGGGAGCAGAAGCTGTAACACATCAGGGAACTTGGATCTACCCGGGTTGTTTGTCATTTTCATGTTGAAATTTTTCTGTGGGGAAAAGAAGTCCCAGTGTTTTCTGCGAAGCTTCAGACGAGAGCTGTGCTCCTGGTGACAGTGAGCAGAGACTCCTCTGTCTGCTGGTAGAGGTCTGTGTGTGTTGCATCCCAGATGCAGGCAGGGATGTCGCTGTGTTTGCGTGACACGGAGCTTTCCCACTCCCACCCGCTGCTGTTCAGCAACGAACCCTTTCTCTCCACTGCACCACTCTCAAAACTGGGCACATTGAAACATCCCAGCCTCGTTTTGCACAGGGCTTCAAGCTACTTCAAATAACCATCCTAAGAAAACAGGGAAGGTTTCAAGTTCAACCTTTGCTATGTGTTCGTTCTCAGCTCATATATTTGCATGAAATCATGACTTGTCACTGAGAAGGTAACACGATCTAGGCACATTTTTACCAGTTGGAGTTTCTATAAAAAGGCGAAAATGAAAAGGCTTGTTTGCTTTGATAAGGATTTAGCTGTAATGGAAATGTCTTTTATTGGAAGATGTTTTTATTAGTTTTCATTCTTGTGTTTGCAGTGAACTGACAAAGAGATTCTTCCCTCTTTATATTAGTATTAGACTGACACTCCTTGCTCCTTGCCTTCATTATTGTGTTGTAAAAACCAAGACAATATTTCCTTCCTTCAGCCACCCACTAGCTCCCCTTGAGTAAAAAGAAATAGTATCATTTATTACATGAAAAAATGCTGCTTAAAAAAGCAGTGAAGCTTTCAGGCACGCAAGATTTCTTCAGGTCTGTGATGAAAACAGTCCTAGAGTTAATTGCTGCTGCCCAATCTTAGAGGCTAAGCCCCAAGAGGGATTTGTCTTTTGCTTTTTTTTCCCCCCTCTCAAACATAATGTGCTCGAACAACATGTGGGACACAGGCCATGTTGTGTGGCTGATGGTTTTTTCTGTTTGTTGAAAGTTGCAAACTGGTACAAAACAAGTTTGTTCTTCATTGCAGCCAATTTCAGCCAGAGCTGAACAGGCTGTTCCCAGAGTCATCAAAACCTATGTAAACATGGCAGATTGACATTTCCGCTAACAGATGGTCCATGGGGGATTGCAGCAGAGCTGCCTGTTTCTTTCCACGTTTTTTGGTATTCACAAGATGCCTGCAAGAAGGTTTTCGAGTTTGCTCTGTGTGTGTGTCTGCGTATGATGCTCAGATCTCTCTGATGGCAAATATGCATGCAGGCATCTCTAACAGGACACACATTTGGTGCATGTGTGCAGATTTGTGTAGGTTCAGTGCTGAAATTTCCAGGCACTATTTGCTCAGTAACGTATGTTCCTTGGAAGAGGCACAGAAGCCATCAGTCAGGGATGGAGCTGCAGAAAGCCTTTCAGATGGCAGCAGAAGCAAATTGAACACGCTCCTTGAGCACTCGCATGTGGAGATATTCCTTATTGTGAGCTCTTTGTGATTGCTTGGTTGATTTCTTGCTATTAAAGCGTAGTTTAATGATTGTCCATTTAGAAACAGAGCAATTAGGGAAGGCTTTTGGCACAGAATATATTGTTGAGGATTGCAGAGAGAGAAATGGAAAAGACACTGCCTCAAGCATCCACATCTAAATTAGCAAATGTTTGATAGCCACAGTGCTGAGCTTGGACATCACTGTTCTGCAGGGTGTTGTCATATCAATGAGGCCTTTCACTATTTTTTTGCTAAAAATTTGCTCCCGAGGCAGCAGCAAAGCTCCTGTGACTTGGGGGAGGTGCTGGGATGTAACATGGCTCTGCCTCCCACAAGGTGTTGAGCCATTTGGGTGCCTGAGTGAGGGTGGACAGAGGGCTTGGGAGCAGCTCTGGCCGCCCTTCAGCGCATACACAAGTGTCCTTCTGCCAGCCCTGGCAGCACGAAGTAGCCTTTGCTTCTTGCTAAATAGCTGACTTAGGAATGCCTGGCTCACATACAACATCTGGTGGTGTATTTCTACCTAATTTTCAGCCAGATGGACTGAGGCACAAGGAGGTCAAATGACTCACCCAAGGTCAGGCTGATGTCAGAAATCTCCTCGCTGTCTCAGCTGGACTCACGCTACGTTGGTGGGTGTTGGAATAGATTTGGCCTAAGGAGCAGCCACATATGCAGAGCAGGAGCCTGAGCTTCTGCTGGTACTGAGCAATAGAGGGTCAGTGGGTTTGAATAGATGTGCAGGGTATCTTCACCCTACACAGCCATCATGCTCACATCGCCAGTATTCTGTGTGCTGTCACTGTTGTCAGGTCAGGATTTTCTCCTCCTCTTCTCTGCATCAGCCTCTCTTGTACCCACACAATGATGTAGCATCTGTGGAACAAGGCCAGAGATAATGGGCCTGTGTGGTCCTTGAATCTGAGTTGTGTGTTTACGTGTATATGTATGTGAGTACTAGCAAGGCTCAGCTCAGGTACATGCAGGACAGCCCAATAAAATCAAACTTGGAAAGAAAATACTTTTCTGCCTGTGAACTAATAGTCTGAGCTGTTAAATAACTTCAGCTCTTAAAGACACACATTTCCCATACACAGAGGTGTGCATTCAACAGTTTATTGCAAGGGGAAGCTGAAAGAACCCAGAACAAATTGCGTTCAGCCCATATAATTTAATTAGATCTACAAACAAGGTAACACTGGTTGCCCAGGGGATTTAAAGCTGAGCAAAGAATTGCTTGGTGGTCTGTTGTAAAAAAAAAATTAAAAAAAAAATTAAAGCCCCCAATTTTGTGCCTCTGTGTTGATGAGAAATGGCAGAGTGTTTTCCCAAGTCCTGGCTTGGAGCAGGAGCTCTTGTCTGTGCTGCAGTGCGAGGGTTTTAGCAGAATGTCCAGCTCTTACTGGGGCACACCGGGCACTGCCCATGGGTGAGGGTCCTTCCCTGTGCTGTGGAGCATGGCTTCTGCCAAAGCAAAGACTGTGCTCACTCAGCTCCAGATTTCCCTGTCCCTTCCCAGCTCTGTGGTATTTCTCAGTAGGCTTGTTCTGCTCTGGGCTGTTGCAGCCTTGCAGGGAGTTGATTTTAGTGGACCTCTAAATGATGTCTGTGCCATGATTTACCCGCTGGCCTCACAATTTGAGAATCAGTGGAAAGCCCCTTATGCAACCAGTTGTGGGCCATCTGGCATCTTTTATCCCTGTGCTCTGCATCAGCCCATGTACCAGCAGTAAAGCCAGTTCTAAGGCAGGGACCGTGTGAGTCCATTGCAGAGCATTTTTATTTTGATGCTATCAGAAGTGTCCTCCACATTTATGGTATTTTCACAATTTGCATTTTTCAAGCTGCTTCTCATTTTACATGTATGAGAATAAGAATTCATGTCTGTGATAACTGCATCTTTTCTCCTGCCACTTTTCTCCCGCAGTCTTCATGGAATAAATCAACCAACCAGGCCTGGACAAACAGCATCACCAGATATGGGGACACCATCACCAAAGAGCCTCTCTCTGCTGTCAATGGGTCACTGAAGCTCCCCTCCAACACAGGGCAGAAGCTTCTCTTACAAGCCCTGGTTTATGATGCTGTGATGGTGGGTATCTTTGCTGCTTTGTTGACTTATGTGTTCTCATGAGGGTTTTCCATTAATGTTCTCCACCTCTCTTTCTCCTTTTTGCACCCCCTTTCTGTGGGCTTGTTGGTCTGGTGATGGCCAGGTGGGGTCAGAAGCTTGGTTGTCAGCAGGGTTGTGGCAATTGTGGTTCCTGAGGACCTGGTGCCAGGCACGGGCAGTCTGCTTGGAGTCTTTGCTGTGGCTGTGCAGCAATCAGCCTGAGTGAGTTAGGAGCTGCAGTGCTCAGCACAGTCATTAAGATCTACAGCATGCTTGCCTGACAGAGGGATTGCATTTTTTGCTGTAAAAGGAGTCAAAGATCAAGGGTTGATTTAAACTCCCTTCTCCAGATAGGGCAGAGCAATTTTCACTGCACTTGTGTTCTGGGAGGAAATCCTATTTCTGATATTGCATCATTGGAATACATATGCACCCCTGTGTTTGGGAGGGTGTACATCTGTGTAACTGTCTTAGCAAAGCAAGCTGACACCTGCTCAGACTGACTCTGTACCAGAAGATTTCTTTGGTTATTCTTTGAAAAAGTTAATTCCCCCTCCCCAGCAAATACTTCTAAGTAACCTACCTATGTTTCCTTCCTAGGCAGTGGTGTGAAAATCAATTATACACAGGATGTAATTAACATTGTGGATAGAGTTAAGACAATGTTTTACAGCCCAATTACAGGGCAGCATTTACAGCACAGCTTACCCATCAGAGTTTGTCAACAAAAGAGAAAAGTGTTAAAATATGTAAATGATGCTCAAAGTTGGCTTCAACAGAAAGCGCAAATTACACGTGGGATATCACTTCCATACTCTGAATTGTCTTCTTGCTGCTACATCACACTCAGCCCAGAATCTGAGCGTTGATTGCCTGGAGAGCTCTTTGTGAGCTTCTACAATAATTTGTCTGGTAAATTATTGAGTGATAACCTCACAAAATGACCTGCTTGTCAGCCAGATTTGTGGAGATCTGTAGCCTGAACTCCACTTAAGCATTGCGGAGCAGAACTTATTGTTTTATTTCTGAATTTAAAATGCTTGAATTTACACAGACTTTTGCAGGCTGTGACTAGGGCTTTAACAAACACACGCTTTGTGATATGTAGCCAAAATTAAATGAGGAAAGTGAAGGGAGCCCCTTTTTCCATCTCAGAAGCCAGTTTCCTACAGTGCTGTCCACTCAGCCTCTAACAATCTGGCCCTTAATATGGAAACAGACTGATGAGATTTGAAAATCGGGGTCTTTGACAGAGGCTTGGAGGAATGGTTGCTCCAGCCTGCCAAGAAACTGTGAGCAAATAATTTTGCTCCCTTGGGACTTGCTTTCTCAAACGTAAAATAGAAATAATGATCCTGAGGTGATTTGAGTTGCTTCTTAAGACCTAAGCTCTGAGAAACATATCAAGATAATGCTTAATAGAGGGATATGTACATCCCATTGCACTCAGTGGGATTAAAAATAAATAAATTTTAGTGCTTGGTTTGGTCACAGCCTCAATTATCTGAATTTCACTTACTTTACGGTTTGTTTTTTTTTAATTTTTAAATTTCTCTCCTGTTTGATAACAGAATGAAGCAAAGAAAAGCCACCTGCCAGCCAACCTCCACCAAGTAGAAGCAGAGGTCATCGTCCATTCTGATTTTTCAGCCTCTGACAGAGACTACGACTCCCAGCTGCACGCCCTGGAGAGTGAAGAGACAGAGATCGAGGACCCAGAGCCAGAAGAGCTCCCCTCAGCGGAGCTGGCTCTTCCCAGTTCCCAGCAGGACACTGGCCAAGTGTTGGTGGACTGCTTGGACAATTTGGAGGCTCAGGCCCGGGCTGAGCTGCTCTGTACCGACACAAAGACTGACAAACCAGAGGCTGTGTGCATCCATGGGCTCACCAATGGCTTCCACAGGCATGGAGAAAGTCTGGATTCAGAGGAGAGTGGAGATTCAGATTCCACCCAGGAAGGCAGGGGTGATGTGCAGCCAGTCAAGTGCCAGTTGCTTTCCCCAGCACCTGAGGAGGCCCTGCTCTGTAGTAACTCTGGTTTAACCAGTCCATCCTCAGCATCTGAGAACATGGCACATGTCCACAATCACAAAGAATGAACTGATCTGATTTTGATCACAGCAGAGCTGAAGCACGAGGAGAGCCTGTCCCTATGAGGTGCTGCCTGCCCTCGGCTGGCTGAGCCCAGCAGGAGCTGGGCAGGTGCAGCATCTCACCAGAGCAGGGCTTGGACCTTTCAGCTCTACAGAGGCCTTCGGGAGGCCAGGTGGGTTGGTGAGGGCCCATCTTCCTCCTGCTGAAGCCAGTGCGGAACTGTGTGTCGGTGGGAGCAGGACTGCGCCATCTGCCAAAGTCTGCGCAGAAGCACGATGGAACAGAGCCTTCTGCACTAGGCTGGGGCTGTCACTTCACCATAGCCCTCAAGGTGACTGGCAGGACGTCCTTTAATGCTGGGAAGTGGCAGAGTGCCCCGGGGGATCCTTCTCAGCTGCCTCTCCCCCAGGGACTGCCCAGGCACTACTGACTGCCTGGCAGCATTGGGATGAATTCTGGCACAGGAGTCCCAGGAGCGGGTGGAAGCCCCAGAAACAAAGGCAGTGAGCTGTAAGCACCAGCCTTTTCTGCCCTCCCGTGGTTAGAAGGATCACCAGGCTCTCTGTGTGCGCTACCACAATAACTACTACTAGCAGGCTGATGTAGTGGCCTTTTATTACACACTCTACGAGTGCCTCTAACAACTTGTACTATATAGAACCTTCTGCAGCGTCTGGGTCTTTTCACCAGCCTGGGCTTTGTTTTATGTAGGTTCTTGTACCTAATATTTTAGGTACACATCTGTCCTTTTAATGTACAACATGTATTTTTATTTCCTTGGAACATCTTTATATTATTTAATTTTATAAAGTGGAATAGTGTGTGGTATAGAGTAGCATTTTTACTACTTCTCTCTTTCTTTATTTTTTTCCTCCCTAACAACACAACTACCTCATGTCTGTTGGAGAAAAAAAAAAAGCAGTAGATCTACTCATTTGTTATAGTCCATTATAGGTTTTAACTTATTCTTATACTGCCTTTTTCTAAGAATATGTTTGCACTGGTTGTTGACTCTTCTTTAACACAGAGTGCTGCAGATCTGATGTCTCTCTTGCTTTGTTTCTTGACACCTTCCCTACAGCCAGAGAGCTGGGTTGTGTCTCTCTGTAGGACTGTGTTTTGCAGCAGCTGCCAAAGGAGACTGCTGTAGCTGGCAGGATGTTGATCCATCTTTCCTCAACAAGCTTATACTAACAAATAGAAAGAAGAACCAGCAATTGCAAAACTAACTCGTGATACTGGGGGCATGTATTTCTTTTCTCTTTTTTTGGGTGCCCGTGTGGAGACATCTCAGATGGTTTTCATTTACAGAGAGCAGTACTCAGCCTTCTGTAAGCAGTGGACTTGCTGAAAGCCTTGGGTGAACAAGTGAAATTTTCCAGTCACTTCTTATAGTCCTGGCCAAAGTGCTTTTGAGTGGGTTTTTTTGAAGAGCAGAGCACCACCAGAGCTTTAAAATTAAATCTTTGGTCTCATACCAGTCAGTCTGGCTTGAAAATCATCCAATGACTGATGCTGTTTGCTTACTGCTGACGTGTCTCTCAGCCTGGCCCTGCTGGGGGTGGACTTTTCTCTACTTTTTTAAGCTGGTCTCTGTCCTGCTCCAGGCTTGCAGGGTTTGACTGCGAATGCTAGGAGATTGGACCAGCTGCTCGGAGTTAACAAGGATCAGTAATTCTGTTCATGGGTGTTTGCTGAATGTTCTGCCTTCCTGGAGGATTCAGACATCTCACCATTTGTTTTAAAAGTGAAGGAAAAGATGACCACCTTCCTCTTTACTTACTAAAATTCTCCCTAGGATATATGGGGAAACTGTGTGCCAACTTGAGATCCTGTAAAAGACTTTAGATTTTGTTTTTCCTGGTGGCAACTGGATGGAGGTACCACTTCTTGCAGCATGGAGAACCTCACTTCACCAGCACCCTGCAACCCTTTTACCTCCAGCTCTTCAGCACATGAGAACCTCCAAGCCTCCGTGTACTCTGATGGGAAGGATATTGGAGCTTCCACTTCTCCCCAGCTGGCAGCACCTCCTCGCAGTATGACACACTGTTCTGGTAACCAGCTGTATTTCCAGTCATTGTGATTGCTCTGTTTCTCCAGCTTGGTGTCTTGAGGAGTCTCAGAAATGCTGTTCCATGCTGTGACTAGCCATGACTCTGGAATGCTGTGGGACAGAGACTGGAGATCAGTGCCAGTGAGCAGGCGAAGGCAGGAGTTCATGTGTGTGCTACTGGAGTGAGGAAAAGGCAAGGAAACATAACTGGGCAGAGGAAGTGTGTAAATAACCTCCAGAACCCACTGCCACAAGACTTTGAAACTCATGACTGAGCAGGATTACAGATAAGCAATGAAGTGTTATTGCTGGCAATAAGGGCAATTCACAGTTCTCTGGGAGCGGATGCAGTCGCAGAGGTACAAACCCTCCAGCTGGGCAAGGCCGGGTGCTCGCTGTGGAGAGCGGGGGGACGTTGTGCAGGTGGCCCTCAGGTCCCAGCTCCATGAAGAGTCCTTGCCCTTCCTCAGTGACGGAACAGGCTCTGTGCAAGCCACATTGCCATTGTCATTTTCCATCCAAGGCCATGGAAGGGGACGGAGGCTGATGTAAGAGTGTGCCAGAGTTTTGGGGTCACTCCCTTGTACATGCAGCCCCTGCTTTGCTGTACAGCCTTCAGCAATCCTACAGCCCTGAGCTGCCTGAAAGCTGTCCCTGCCTGTCACTGCAGCCCACACAAGCAGGCACAGTGGGCCCCATTCCCCTGTATCGCTTTGGGCCGACCACCAAACCACCACAATAGTTACAGGCTCAGAGAGCTTTGGAGAGATGCAGCAGACCACAAACAATTTTGTTTATGCATCCCCAAAGCACTTTTGTCACCTTATGCCGAGGCTTGTTCTGATCTCATTACACTTCACCAAACTGTACCAGGTGTGAAGCTGGGCAGTGTTTGGCTGTCCAAGAACTGTGGTGGCCATGGGCTGGTAGGCCAGACCTGAGTTGCAGAAATCCAGACAGTTCCCTTGTAGCCAACTGACCAGCAGCACCAAAGCTGTCCCTGGATGAACACACATGCACAAAGAGTGCAGGGTGTCCTTGTCCAACTCAGCTGTGCCCCAGGTCCCCCCTGTCCTGTGCAGGGACCTTTCAGTCTCAGCTGGAAGTGAATCAAAGGAGACACATAATACACATTTGATGTGTAAAGCTGAAACAACCAGTGCATATATTTTTTTATCATGAAATAAGTAGCTTTCTTGCAGATTTCTCACAGGCACACAAACTGTTGATAACTTTAATTACCCATTGTGCTTAGTATCTCTTCCTGCACACCAGGCTCCTTTCTCCATTTTCTTCCTTTCAGTAACACTAAAGATTATTGCTGTTCAACTTTTTTTGCTGGTGTATATTGTTTTACATTGTTAAAATGTCAGGTTTGTCTCACTGGCATAATTTTCTAGTATTAATGTTACTGTTTGGCTACACAACTGTATATTCCCCATGCTGCTGTGAGAGTCACAATTCTCATCCTTTTATTTCTTTTCATTTCTTGTTATGTGAAACGTGCAACTCAGATAAAAAACCTCTCTCAGCTTTTTGTTGACTTGATTTCTTATTTAACAGGCAGCAAAGTTCTGGTTTAAATAGTTCTAATGAGATAATTTCTAATTTAGAGTTTGAGAACTTTTTTACATTACTAGCTAACAATCAGCCCATGAAACATTGCTGTGTAAGAAAACAACCATTTTACTAGAACACTGTATATGGTTTTGATCTCATTAGTAATAGGTGTTTTGAAGGAATCATTGTGTCTTTTCCAATCAATACTTTTGTTAGAAAGGAAGTGTTTAACCAGCAGAAATCCACCATCTACTTCTGTTGCTGTATTCCCTTGCTTGTACTTTCAAGTTAAATTTCATTTTCTGCACAGTGCATAAAGATGTGTAACCAGAACTTGATCTTGTTTGAAGGTTGTGTCTGTGTTTGGTTCCATGCTGTACTTTATTATAACTTTCTTTCTTCAGAGACTGTTCTTACTCAACAAATACTCTTTAGTGTTAAAGTGTAAGACATTGTCCTTATATTCCTTAACTAATGGGTTATTAATAAAATGTTTTTTAAAAGAGTGGAATTTTACTCACAATTAAGTCTGTTCCAGCTGTGTGAGGGCGGAAGCAGTGGTGGGAGCAGAATGCAGGATTCATGCTCACACCACTTCAGTATCAGAGCTCATCACCCTGAAGGCTGGGATTGTGAGATGATGGTGGGTACCTTGTTCCTTAGGGATTCTTCTGGAATTTCAGACATGAACAGAGTTTGGATTCATTAGGCATTTCTGGATGCTTGCTCCTTTCTCAGTTTTGAACTGATTCCTATAGAAATTTGTCCAGTTTCATGCTTCATCTTGCTGGGAATTTTTTAATGGTAAAAAGAAGCAGAGGCATCTAGCAATGCGTGGTGAGAGTTCTCTTGGATGGCACACTGGGCTGAGCACTTGGCTGCTTGTATCCAGCAGGATTGGTGAGAGGATACCTGCCAGTGCCCAAGGGACACACTCCTGTGCATCTCCCTTCTTCCTGGGATGCATTCCCTACTTCAGTACATAGTTTCCATTATTACTTTATGCTGCCACAACTACAGAGCCATAAAATCTCATTTTATCTGCATTACAGAGGTAATAAATCTGCACTTAACGCAGTGTTCTCTGATAGTGGTTAAAGGGAACTCTGTCAGACTGTGTAACTCTGATGAGTCTTTCTCCTAATGATAGGTAACCCCACAAACGAGCAAGGAAGGACCTTGGAGGGAGTGATGTGTGACTGCAAATCACTCTTCCAGCTCCCAGTTCATAGGATGCTGATTGGAGGCTGCTGAGAGGAGCCACGGTGGGATGGAATGGATGACAGAGATGGACGGGCACGGCAGTTACAGGAGAGAAGTGAAGAGCAAAGCGTCTGGTTGCGTTTCTTTCTCTTCCCAACCTTTGTCACCCTGACACACCGTGTAAGGATGCAGCTGGAAATACACTGCAGTGGGCTTGGGTTTCTCGTGTCTCAGGTAATTCAGGTAGTTACAGTTGCCAGTGCGGTGTGTGGCCCAGCTCAGCCCTCTGGAATGTGGCACAGCACAGACTGTGGGGCTGTGTGCTGCAGTGAGGTGGCCAGGATTGCTTCACAGATTCTCAACAGACACATAGAAAACATTTTCTTCTGGGGAAAGCAGCTTCCAGAAGTAGGTCCTGTGGTGGTCCCACCACTGCTGGCATGGCTCTGGGCTCAGTGCCTGAAGGTGGGTGCCACAATTTTGGCTCCCGCTCCCCACTACTCACTGACCATGAAGCAGAGGCTAAAACCCCCGCATGTTCGTACATAAGGGAAAAGCTCCCAGACTGTTAGCAGGCAGGGTAACCACAATTACACATAGAATAATAAATGGACTGAATTCAGACAAGTTAATCTCCCACTTCATCCACTGAAACTACTAATGGTGTCTTGGGGACCTCAGTTTGCAGTTAATTGGTGTAAATCAGGAGCACGATTGGAGCTGATGGAAATTTGCTGTACAGGGAGTGAGGGGTGAGTGATGTCCTCGGAGGGCATTGTGGAGAGGGAGTGCAGATGGACAGACAGATCCTGTGCCCCTCAGCAGCAGTGGGGACAGAGGGATGGACCCGTCGACTGCTCTGCAGGAAAGGGTTTGGAGCCTCAGTTTGGGCTGGACACCATCACTCCTGTAACCCTGCGGCTTTTCCAAGGGCTCCGATTTCTGCTCGCAGTGTGATAAGCAAATTCCTGCCTCTAGTACAAAGCAACTTTTCTAAGCCCTCATGCTTACAGAGCATAGAAAAACATGAGTGCTCTGAAATCCTGCTCTTAGGTGGCTCCAAAAGCCCGAAACCTGCCTATTCCCTAAAAGATCTCATAACCATGAGATTTCATATAAATCCTGTTGTTTGGAGTAGTTGATGATTTCTGAATGTGCCACCAGTGCTGTCACTGATGTAATTTGCAAGGTGTGGGGGTGAAGTTGGTGATACCCTAAACATGTACCTACCTCCCCCAGCCCCTGGGTCCTGCCAGGGCACTTGGCAGCAAAAGCACACAGAATCTGTGGTTCACAGGGAAAGCAGCCCTGTAAAGCACATTGTGCTCAATTTCTCTTGGAATTATTAATTCCCACAAGCCATCCTCAGTTATAGCGGCCACAAGTCCATGATGGCTTCAAGCATTATATAAATGCTGATGGGGCCCCATGGCAGGAGCCAGGGAGTCGGAGCAAGAGCACGGCTGGTGCCAAAAGGTCAGGGACAGCACAGAAATTCAGATGTTACCGAGAGGCTGGCGGAGCCACAGCAAATTCTTCCCCAGCTGAAAGGAGCCTAGTACAGCTCAACCCTCCGCTAAACGAAGGAAGCTTTAATGTGGAGCAGATGTAGTGACGTCTTCTTTCCTCGTTAGCCGACTCCGACATGCTCAGGGTGCACCATCCAGGGGAGCCTCACATTGCTCCTCTTCACAAAGGGTTTTTCACCAGATTTCTAGGAATGGTTACAGGGTTTAGTAACCCAGTCCACAAAATCTGGTTTTAATCTGAAGAAAGAAATTAGTTAGGATTGACTTTTATTTCATTTTAATTCCTTTTTGCCAAGCAAACACCACAAAACACTGAGCTGTCCTTGCAGAGATGGCTTTTGCTGCTAAAAGTGACAATATGAGTTATATTTGTGGAGAACATGGGCCAAGGGACAGAATAGGATCAGTTGGAAGGCAATACTGCGTGGGCACAGGGGCTGAGAGCCATGTAAGAACACATTATCCTGTTTTCATGCCAGGAGGGCAGACAAATTCTCCTGCTGTGGCAAGATTTAGGAGGAGACTCATCCCTTACTGGGTCTTTCCTCACTGGGGCGTCTTCCAGTGAGCAGGCTGGTCCAACACCTGCATTACTGACTCGGCTAAGTCACTTAGGATAGCATTAAAATCAGGAGCACAGAGGTGGGACAAACCAAACTCCTCTGCCTTCCTGCGAGGTTGCATTAGTGAGGGGAGACAGGTGAAGGGAAGGCCCCTGATGTATCCCTGTAATCCCTGGAGCTCCGTGAAGGAGCCCTGGGAAGTGAAAGTGGCAAGGGGAGATCCGTGAGGGGGCCCCGGTGACAGGGAGGGGACACCCTTGAGGGGGTCTCTGGTGAGGGAGACACACGAGGGGAGACCGGTGACGGGAGAGTCCTGCAGCAGCTCTGGTGAGGGGGGAGCTGTGGGGCTGCCTCAGTGACGGGAGACCCGTGAGGGGGCACCGGTGACAGGGCTTCGGTGTGGGGGAGCTCCGTGAGGTGGCAGTGGTGACAGCAGCCCTGTGAAGGGAGCCCCGTGAAGTGGCACCAGTGAGGGGAGACCCGCGAGTGGGTTCTGAAGAGAGAGTTCCTGTGAAGGGAGAAACGGGAAGGGGCTCTGGTGAGCGAGACACATGAGGGGCGATCTGTGAGGCTCGACCCGTGAGTGGGTTTTGAGACGTGCTTTGTGACGGGAGCTCTGAGACGGGAGTGCCGTGAGGGGGCTCCGGTGAAGGCAGACCCAAGAGGCTCCCTGCACACTCCCCGCGGGTCCCGGGCGCGGAGTGGCCCCTCACGGAGCCGCCCCCGCCTCTCAGCGCGGCCAGCGCTGCCGGCGCCCCGGCGAATGCGCAAGATGGCGCAAGGCGCTGCCCGCCCGCCCCCCGCCCGCCCCCCGCCCGCCGGCGGCCCCGCTCCCTCAGCGCCGCCCCCCGCCCGCCCGGCGCGGCGGCGTGTTCGCGCCGAGGGCAGCACCGCTGAGAGCCGCTTTTCCCCCTTTTTCCCTTTCATTTTTCCCCCTCCCCTCTCCCGCCCGCCCCACAGCTGGGGGTGGTTCTCGCCTGGCCGCCCTCACTCCTCCCCTCCCTCCTTCTCTGCCGGCGGGCTGCTCCCTCCCCGTGGGGCGCAGGGAGGCGAGCCCGCCCGCCCGGGATGCCATGGCTCCGCCGGGCTCCGCGCTGCCCGCCTGCCTGCTGGGGCTGCTGCTGCTTGTCTGCCGCGGAGGTAAGAGCCGGGCTGGGCTGGGGGAGCGGGCGGGGGCGCGGACATGGACCTGCCGCCGCCGCGCCCGGCCCCGGCGCCGCTCCCCGCGGCCGCTCCGTCTGTCCGTCCTTCCAGCACTTCGCGTCCCCTCATCATCCTCGAAGTGACCAGGGCATTGCTCGTTCCCTTGTTCCTCGCCATCCCCGCCGCCGGTCCCGTTTCTCCTCGCTCGTCCGCGGTCACTCGCAGCCCCGCGCTCTGCCCTTCCCCGTGGCTCCGGGCCGCCGCGGGGCTGAACGGGGCCGAGCAGCTCCGCGCGTGTCCGCCGGTGCGGAGTGAGGGTCCCCGCGGGTCAGCGTCCCTCCGCGGGAACGGGGCGCGTTCCTCCGGGAGGGCGAGCAGGGGTCGTGGCTTGGGGGCTGCGAAGTCCCGCACCAGCCCATCCAGCGCCTTCAT
This sequence comes from Motacilla alba alba, assembly GCF_015832195.1. Lineage (NCBI taxonomy): Eukaryota > Metazoa > Chordata > Aves > Passeriformes > Motacillidae > Motacilla > Motacilla alba. Next base: position 18,258,331 of record NC_052025.1, on the reverse strand, counting down.
CCCCAGCCATCCCGAAGTGCTTCCCAGGAGCGGTGCTTCCAGTTGGAAACCCCTTGTGCGGGGGGCTCTAGGGAGGGACGGTGGTGTTTGTGGAGCCCGAGCCCCCACCGCTGGCGCTGGGGAGGGGCGTGGTGGCTGCCGGGGCAGTAGTGTGGCTGGCCATCCACCCGTGCCCGGATCTTAAGAGCCACCGGGATCGTCACCGTGGTGGGAGCGGGAGGCAGCGCCCGACGGACGCGTCGCGTTCGTCGGCGAAGGCTGAGATAGCGACAGGGATGTTGGGAGACAAGTTGCAGGGATGAGGGCGAGCAACTTCAGACCTACAAGTATATTGTGCTCTCCTGTAACGCCAGCTCTGTCCGCATTGGTAGCACAGTCCACCTGGCCGGACTACAAAACATCAAAGGAGAGCTTTCCCTGGACCTACTGTACATGTCTTGCGGATAAATGGCAGTGTTTTTCGTCTACTGGTGATGCGTGGGTCTAATCTGACAAAGATGCTGTTCTGCAGCAGAATACCCGTGTGCATCCTGTCCTAGTCTCTCTTAAACAGCCTTCTAGATAAGGAAAAGTGGGAACTGAGCAACCTGGGCTAGTGTAAGGTGTCCCTGCCCATATCGGAGGGTTGGAATGAGATGGTCTTTAAAGTCTCTTGCAATCCAAACCATTCTTTGAATTTTTTAAAAAAGAGCCCTGTAAGCTGCCCATCATGGTCAGAGAGAGAAAAGTGTGTGTTAGATTTATCAAAGATTAGCTGCTAGGGTGTTTAGAAAGCAAAGCTGTGGGTTAGTCGTATCATAAATTCTCGCCACGTGGTCCGTAGCAACCGCGCGAGGAGAAGCCAGTGGAACTCGCGGAAAATAGAAATGATCTGTGAAGTGGATGTAATGAAGCAGGTCTTGTTATTATGTTAAGATTCCTGAGTAGTACAATGAGGATGGTTTAAAAAGTTGGTTTGGTTTGGTTTGGGTTTTTTGGGGGTTTTTTTGGGTTTTTTGTTTTGGTTTTTTTTGTTTGTTTGTTTGTTTTTCTTTTTTCTTTTTTGACGGAGGAAAGGAAAAGAAGTGAATATTTGAAAGCAGAACTTTAGCAACTTGAATTTGTGTCTAGGTTATCGCCTGCTGCTGTCCAAATTGCCCCGTGTATTTGTTTATGCTGCGCCTTGGCGGGTCAGTGGCTCCTGACTTCGAGGTGTGTTTTGCTGGCTCTGCTGAGGAGTGTTTGGCTTGACTTTCAAAGTTTTTTGCTTCTGACGGTTTTTTCCCCCCTTCGGTGGATTTCTGCGCTCTCGGCGTGGTTAGCAGCGAGGTAACGCGCTTGTGCGCTCTGCTGAGTTCAATCGAGCCTCCCGGGCAGTGTCAGCCAGCGCCGGAGCAGCCTCGCCGGGGATGCAGCGTGGGAGCAGTGCCTCGCTGTGCGGGACACGATGCTCCGCTCCCAGCCCTGTGGTTTTCAGACTCCCCAAAACGCTGGTCTGGCGACTGTGAACCAGGCACTGGGAGCTGCTGGTCAGCCTGTGGGAGTGGGCTCAGCAGCGAGACAGTATTTTCTTTTTTTTTTTTTTTTTAATTTCCTGGAGCTCTTTGTTCTGGGTGGTGGACAGCTTTTGTCTGTTATTGCTGAGCCCGGCATTCAAAGGCAGGCATAGGATACGAGAGGCTCCCCGGCTCTGCTCAGTAACAGCCTTGGAATTAAACATCGTCATTTATGTTTAAGTAGGCTTAACTTCTAAATTATTGAAGCTATAAGCTTTCACTAATTTCTACTCTGTATGGCTTTGTTGTCTTTTTTCAGATGAAAAAAAGGATTGCTTTCTACTAAATTGGTGTAATACCCTGTCTTTTTTCTTAATATACATAGAGAGTATCAGGTATCATTTCCCCAGTAACGCTCAGAGACTCGGTATGAAATTCAAGCCCACGTTTGGGCTTCGTCTCTCTCGGGAGTTCAACAGGAGAATCTCAGGACGCGGTTTTCCCGCGTGGAGGCAGCAGGCAGCCCATGAAATGGGGCAGGCGTTGCACAGCCGTGTCAGCGTGCACCACCTTTGGGACCTGTGCTCAGGGCAAAGCTGGCACAGGGCTGTGAGTGTGCAGCCACCCGTGCTCCTGGCGCTCAGGTGCCTGCTGGGGCCATCAAAAGTAAACTTTGGAAGTGTATAAAGCACGGGGAGAAAGGGGGCAACAGGACAGGTTGCTCCCTTTCTAATCTGCCCCACCACCCCCTGCGAAGGGAGTTAGAAATATTAAGCTGGTGTAATTGTGCTTCTTCTTGTTACCTGTCAGGCTCTGGATCTGGCACAGAACAAGTTCCCATGCTCACTTAGGAGCTTGCAGAGGGTTCCAGGGGAGAGGATCTGGGCAGAGAATCCCAGATCCAGGATTACAGCCTGGCTCCCCATCCCCTCCATCCTATTCAATCCCAGTTTTTGCCCATGTGCTGTCAGCCTGGCATGGGCCAGTGTGTTAAGCTCAGCAGCAGCACTGCCTGGCAGAGAGCTGCAAAACTGCTCTTATTTTATTTGTGCAAATGAGAAAGTCTCTCTCTCCCTCTTTCTGCCTGCCTGAACTTTTTTATTTCTGATTTCCTTATTTCTCAAAAGTCCTGTGTCACAGCGTGTAAGTGCCAAGCAGTGACCCCATGCAATGCCAGCCCTTGCTTCACAGACCCTTGGACTCTGCTCCAAAGCCATGGGATGAGCAGATCATATACTTAATTTTGCAGCCTGCAGCAGATCTGGGACAGAAGATGATTTTTCTCGGTCCCTTTTCCCCACAATATTTCATGCTTTGCACTCCTGGGCTTCTGGCCCATGATATTGTCCTTTTATTTAACTAACAAAACAATGCAACAATCTACCTCTGCAGATTAAGAATTCCCATTTAAATCAATTGCGTAACATTAGTCAGAAACAGATATAGTGCATTCAAAATTGTTTTGAAATCACAAACTTATTTGAACTTTAGTGGAGCTTTTAGTTTTACAGAGTTTAGAAACTAATAAATTATGTAGCAGGGCTCATGAAAATCTACCCGAGTCTGCTTATCCAAAAGAATATCCAACATTTTGGTTTTGCAAGAAAATAAAAATAATTGTTTACACATGTTCAGGAGTCATTGGCAAGCTTATAAAACTGATGGTTAAGAAGGTGAACATGTCAATAATTGCACTTTAAGAGACGGGAGAGGCAAATAGGCGAGTGCACGAGGAAAGCACAGAGCACACTGTTCTGGCCTTACTGTTATATCAGATGTCACTGTTGTATCGCACCCTCCACTCGCGAGCAGCCCAGTCACTTAACAACCCAGACCTGCTCCGTGTTGGTAATTTAAAACCAGAGTTTCAGAGTGGAGTCAAGGATTTGCTGCCTGGTTTTTTTGTTGTTCTTGCACATGAGATTGTGTGGATGAAGCTGATGGCAAGTCAGGGGATGCGGGTCGTGGTGAATGGTTCTGCTGAGCTGTGAAGATGCTTTTGCAGAAGGGTCGTTGCTGCTGAAACCCGAGAGTAGTGAAAAGAGAGAGAAGAGCTTGTGTTTCAAGGCGCTGGTTTTGGAGCGAGCGGGGATCCATGCAGTGCTCAGCTCCTTGAGAAGAACAAGATGCTTTCCTCCATCCTGAATTTCAGGGTGGGAGGTGATAAGGCAGAGGGGATGGCAGGGAGGAGAGAGTGCTGAGTTTGCTTTTTGTAATTGTGTTGATACTAATTGTATCCCCTGGATACAATTAAGAGTTTCAAAGTTTGTCACGTGCACACTAACTTTCCTTCCCTTTCCTTGCACGCCATCCCTGCCTGCCAGAACTCAAGCTGAAATTCAAGGGCTTGGTGGCAGGCCTGTGTTGGCTGGTGGGGTTTGGCACTGTGATGCCAAGGCACCTGTGGCTCTTTTGGCAGCCTTGCGCCATCATGCCAGCCACCATCTCTGATCCACGGGCACTATCACTCACTGAGTGGCCAGTCCATTTCCTGCTGGGTCTGTGCAAGGGCCTGGCTGTGGGGACAGCCACCTCCCTGATGCTTTCCTGCAGGGTCAGGCGATGAATCGGCTGTTCCGCTGGCCTACGTTAGAGCAGCCTTGGGAGCTGAAGCCTGGGGGACGCTGGCTTTGGCACAGCATTTCCCATCCTGGCTGTGCCTTTGCTCTCTATTTGTGCACGGTTGTTCCTTGCTCTGTGTTTGTGTCGCTGTTGCCCTCTGTGGTGAGGCTGTGATCTGGTCAGGGCTGTGAAATACGAGGGGAATGCAAATAACAGTGCATCCTACCCATGGCTTGCTGCCGTGCTCTCAGGATGCCTGGCTGTGGATGGGGAGCTACTGTGGGTAATTAGCTCAGGAAAGGTCTTTGCCCTTTCCAGCTATACCAACAGGTTTTATCCTGCCTTCTTTGGATATGGGGGAGCCCACAAGGACTTGGGGCTTGTCTTAGAAAGGCTCTTTGTGCTGTGAATGCTTCCAGCTTCCACAGTGTTCAACAAGCGACCTCCTGGGATTTGCTCAGTCTTGTCTCAAACATCTGAAAATTATTTGGGGCAACTTCTTTGGCTCTTCATGCTCCTTGCCTTCCTCAGCTAAAATCGGTGTCCCCAGTGAGGGCAGTGAGGCTGGGTGTTTTTGGGCTCTCTGTCAGGTGGCTGAGAGGTTGTGTTATCCCTCTCTGTTAGGAGGTCAGAGACCTCCTGCAATTGTTTAGCGAGTGGATGTGGTTTATGCTCCCTGATGGAAAAATCGCTTTATATAACCTCCCATCCAAAAGGAAAGGGAATAAAAAATTCTGAGCTAGTAAACTTTACTGCCAGCAAGATGTGGGGCCTGTTACAGCCTATTCTCCTCTTCTTTAAATGTAAATTTTCTGGATGCCCTAAAGAGCCAATTTGCACTTTACTGCAGTGCAGTGCTTTTCTCCTTAGGGTCTGGTCAGGCTCAAGGAGATTTAAGAGGGCACCAGCTGGATTTTTAGGCTGCCAATTTCATCAGCCTGAAGCTTGTTATAATCTGTTGGAGAACATCTTTCAGGTCCATATATCTCTTCCTTCCACATCCTTCCATTTGCAGAAGGATTTGAATGAAAAACAACCCACCGCTGGAAAAACAGGAGCTGTTTTTCATATTCATGGCCCAACCTGCATCCAGGTTTTTGGTCCTGATACTCACCTATGAAATCCCACTATAATCCTCTGGTCCTGCACATCTTCTTTTGGCTTTACTGGAGCAGGATTGGAGCAGTTATCCTTGGTGGTGGTTATGCTGCTGATTAAGGCTGTGTTATGCTGAGAATAAACACAATAAATCAGAAGGGGGCAAATTTGTGCTGATGTGGGGGAATTTGCAGGTGGATGTCATGCTGTTGGTGAGATGAGGAAGGAGCTGGTGCTACCTTGGTCTCCCCAGCAGTGCTCCCCGTGATGCTGCACCAGGAAAAGTGGGGTGGACCCAACTACTCCCACAATATCTCGCCTTGCCACAAGCTCGGAGCGGGCTGTTGGCAGCTTATTTCATCCCTCTGTGATTAATGTTCCCTGTCTAGAACAGGAGTAATAATACGGGCTTCATCTGTCAGGACCACGTGCTCCCAGGGCAGGGATGGCCCTGCTGGCTGCGGGTCTGGATGGGGTCCAGGAGGATGAGCCAGGATGTGACTGAGGTCCTTGGCAATGGATGTCACCGCTAATTAGAGCGGTGACATTAGTCACTGAAGCACAGGAGGGGAAGCCAAAATCATGTTTCCCAAATGGAAAAGGACAATACAGGGGTATAAGCAAGTTCTTTTGAAGCCCTGAATGTGCATCACAGTGTCAAGTAAGAAATAATTAAACTTATTTTTTTTAAATGTACTTCAAAGTGTCTTTTAAGCTTCCCATTAATTCGAAGTTCTTTCTCTCAGTGCTAAATAAATCTCTTGGTTCAAAAGCACAAGTGCTAATTGGTTTCTCTGAGTATGCCTGGCTTGCTTGATCAATAGGGGAAGTAGTTTTTGTTAAATATTTGCACATATAGTCACATATTATATTGCTCAGGGAGATGGTAAATGTTTCTCAAAAGGAGACTTGTAGAATGAGGATTCCAGTAATTTTCTTGTGGCCTTTATGTCAGAGCTAATCACGCTTCCTCCCTCCATCCCCTTGCAGAAAGCAAAGCAGTTTTCCCTCACGTGCTGCCGGCGTCGAGACGAGCGGGCTGTTCAGCTGCCTGCCTGACGCCCTGGCTCCAACTGCAAACTCGAGCTGCCACGAGCGGAGCTGTACAGTTCCTGCCCCGAGCAGGGAGTGGCTGTGAGCCATGCTGCCTTGCAGTCCGTTTTGGGAGGTACCTGGGATGTTGTGTGGGATGAGAGGGGTTTGGATACACAGCCTGCTGTTGGAGAAGGATGGGGCTTTCAGACTCCCTGAGTGGATGTGCACAGTCTCAGCAATTTCCTTGCTATCTCTCAATTAATTGCACTTTTACTATTTCCATGTGCCTTCGGAGTGTCGTTTACTTCCAACTTTGCAGCATCATTTCTGTGCCTCACTGGTAACCACAATCAGTTCTTTATGCTGATGGAATTGGGTGGGTTCCTCTCTCCCACCATTGCCTCCTTATCCTATCTGTGCTCTCCCTCTGGCTCCTCTGAGCTGATCTCCAGAGCAAACACCAGGAACCTTCTTGTCCCACTGTGGAGATTCCTCCTGGAGCATCTGTCCCTTTGTCTCTCATCCTGAGCATCCTGGGAAGAAAGGGCTCTGTGTTCAGAGTCTGCCTTTGAGATAGGTGACTTCTCCCAAATCCCCAGATGGGGTGAACTAGCTTCTCCCCATGCATCTGGTTAGTTGGTCACCTGGCCCTGAAACTCCAGGAAGGAAGCAGCAATATTTCTTCAAGGTCTGATAAGCATCCCATGAGAAAAACCTGAGCTGAGTTGGAAATTGGGTGCTTCTGGACACTGCGAGGTGTCTACAGGTAACAAACCAGTTGCACAGTGTCACGCCTGAAGCACAGTCCGGCTCTTGAGTGCAGCCCAAGGAGACGCCAGGACCAGTGTCTGTCCCCACTCCAGCAAGTGTCTGAGGACCCCAGTCCTAATTACGAGCGTCATCACTCCTGCAGTTTGAGCAGCCTGGAGTGAGGATGCAGACCGAATGTTTATGGAGGCAAACATGATTATCTCCAATCACAGGCCTTAATGATGGTTGTTATAATGACAGCAATTGTGGGAAGGGCATGTAATTATGTTGATTCTTCCTTTTATTGTACATATAATAATAAGCTGTTTTATCTAAGAGTACAGGGGTGCTGGGGGAAGATGGGGCATTTATTTAATTATGGATTTTTTTTCTGATTGCGCATTAGGCTAAATCCTGAAATCTTCAATTTTCTGGAGTCACAAGTCCCTCTTGGCTCAGTATCAGGATGCAAGGATCCTTATCCTACCTAACTCACGAGAGCACCCACACAGGGAATGGGGCCCCAGCATGGTGTTGAGACTCTGGCCACTTTGCAGAAAAATGCAGAGCATTCATCTAATTCCTTAATTTTCACCAAAAAAAAGTAATTGATGGGTTTGTGCTGGCTGCAGTCTGACTTGCTGAGAGGACCCCAGGGCTATCTCATAAAAAAGGAGTCACAGTGAGCGATAGATCACCGAGATGGCTGGAGCTAGCCTGACATTTTAAGACTTAATGGGTTAATAAAGTGTGTGTTTTAGGTGCCTGTCACTAAGTGGGGTTTGTCCATTCCTTGCACACGCTCATACCTCGTTGGCAGTACCTCTGGCCTGGCCCTGCAGTACCACTGCTGTCTTTGTCTGCTCCGTCCATCTGCCTCAGCTCAGGTTGCACTCAATGTTTATCCCCCGTAATCCAATTTAAGTTGCCGTAGAAAGCAGTGGGGATTTACAGAAAGAAAGAAAAAAAAATCTCACTGCGTTTGCACAGCAGAAAAGACAGACTTTTTTTCTCTTTCTTTAGTGTAACTGCCTCTTCTCATCTCTGTTATTCTTACTGTGCATTAACAGTCTGCCCTCCACCCTGCTTTTGAGCCTAATGGGGGGGATCCTGTACTTGGTGGGATCTGCATGAGGGACAGGCATTACAAAGCCTGTGCTGTGGCTGGTGTTTGCCAACAGGTATTGCTTGTGTGCATCCCAATTCTGTGGGCATCTGTGGAGTTGGTTCCCCTGGGCCTGTGAAAGAGGAAAGAAGCTGTATCACAGGTTGGGAAACCCCTGCCTTGAAGGGCCAATGCAGAAATGAACTGTTGGAAAGGCTCTCTCCATATTTGGATGAAACTGTAGTTTTCTTACTCAGCTGGAATTTCTTTACCATTGCTCCTCTTTAAAAAAACCCAGTTCACCTCCATCCCTGCATTTACAGCCTTCAAATATCTATATAACTCCCGTTTCTTGGTCTCTTTTTGTCTTTCATGTCTGCATATATTTTGGCCAATCTTTAAGCAATAGTTCTATTTCTGTCATCTTCTGTAGTGTCTGATCATGACTGTAGGGCAAATTACACCCTCAAAAGGTGTGCTGTGACCAGGTGAAGCATAACGTGCCAAAGACACAGCGTTTAAATGTTCTTGTGGCAAAAAGAAGTAAATTAGGATGTATCTGTGTCACGGGAAGTGAGGGTTTGCCTATTGTTGGTACAAATTCTGCAATAACTTATCTCTCGTGGACATCGTTTAGCGTAATTGCTTTGCAAGAAACCCTTTGTGTGGCTGAGCCGGAACATTGTGCATTTGTATTTTGGTGCTTAACTTGCTCTTCATTAAGGGCTGAATAGCACCGTGCTTTGCCTGTTACAGCGTGAGAGAGACCAAAGCGACAGAAGGGCACGGCGTTGCGTGCGAGAGGCAAACAGCCTCCTGCTCTGCCAAGCGGGAGAAGTGTCGGGAAGATGCCGGTGGCAATATGGTCTGGATCGGGAGCTGCTGATCCCCCCTTCACCCCTGCCGGCTGTGCTGCAAACGGGTCTGGGGCACGGCACAGCCCCTCTGCCTGGCTATGTGGGGAGAGGAGTGGCTTTCCAGCACTGGTGTGCACTTCTGCTCCCGGGCTGGGAATGGCTGATGCCCTATGTTTGTGCAAGTTTTAATTGTCTGATGCTGCACACCTGCAATGGGAGGTGAAGAGGCAATCTTCAGGGCAGTATGGAGTTGAGCTAGGGTTTGGCAAGCTGCTGGAGGGGTGTGCCTGCCTGTCCCCTTCACTGGAGCCTTCAAAGGCAGCCTTGAAGGACTTGGCCTATGGTTGTGCTTTAAGAAATTGCACCCCGAGATTCAGAGAGTCTTGGGAGGCAAAGTGTGCTTGTGGATTTTGTGTTTCTCGGAAATACTTGCACTTTGTAGCACATTCAAAACGTTTCCATCATCCCCTTTCCTGCCATGGCAGTTGACTCTCGCTGCTGCTCCTGGACATGCTGCTGACTCTGCCCTACTCTCTTCATTTTAGATTTTGGCCGTTCCTCTGAGCTGGCATTCGTTGTGGAGCCTAGTGATGACATAGCTGTGCAGGAGCAACCCTTGATCCTCTACTGCCAGGTGGAGGGCATCCAGCCCATCACCATCACGTGGCGGAAGAACGGCGTGATGATCGTGGACAGTGAGAATGCCTTTATGTTGGCCAACGGGTCTCTCTACGTCTCCCGCTTCCAGAGGGTCCGGGGAGATGGGTCGTCAGATGAAGGCGAGTACGACTGCATGGCACAGAACCACTACGGGCTGCTGGTGAGCCGGAAGGCAAAGATTCAGGCAGCAAGTAAGTATGGACACTGTCCCACCCCCACCTCACAGGGCAATCCCACAAGGGGCCCTGGCTTTGTTGGGAAGCAGGAGGGCACCGTGGTGGGTGCTGGGTTTTCATGGAGTGGGGATTAAAGAGAGGGAAGAGAGAAAAACCCTGGAACCGGTGTCAAAATCTGGCTGGCATCTAATCTGTGTAGCTGTTCAAATGTGGAAGAAGAGGTCATCAGCTTTCTTGGGTAGAAAACTAAAAGCCACCTTCCAACAGCATATTCTCTGTGTTGGAGGTGTAAGTTACATTAAAATCATATGGTGAAGTAGTCTGTGGTTTGTGAATCTCCTGCGGTGAGTTTGGAAGCCCCTTTGCTGTGCAGCACCGCTGGGCTCTGCTTGGCAGGCAGCACTTCCCAAACCATAGGCAAAGACCTCCTGAAGGTCATGGTATCTTTCATTTTCTTATTTAATGCTGGCAGTGTAGAGGCAGCAAGGTCTTATTTACTACCCGGCGTGGCAGTGCCTTTGGGGGCAAGGCTAACAACACCAGACAGATTGTCTGATGGGGGAGCCTGGAGGAGGAAATGAAAATGCCAGTGAGGGAATGAAATTTAAAGGTGGGGGAGGAAGAATTCCAGGGCAGGCTGTGACTCCAGCACTGTACACTACCTGACGTTAGCCCATTGCTTTGCCCTGGCCAGAGCAGTTGGTCCTGTTGGATCTCCTGGTTCTCCCTTGTCGGCTCTGGTTGCTGGTTGGTGTTTGTCCCAGGACTGACACCCAGCAGAGCTGGGGGGTCCGTGGTGGTTTCTGTCCCTTTGTGTTGGTGGCTTTCATTGCCCACAGACTGTCTGGGGGCTCTGGGAGTGCAGCCACTGATCCTTTTTGCATTCAACCTGAAGTTGCTGCTGGATGTAATTTCTATTTGAGTGTGAGGATGGGTGTGTGGTACAGCCGCGAGACCTGGCGGAACACTGGTTTGTTAAGTTTTACTGAAGGGCTCTCCAGCTTGTTTGGCTACTTCTCTTCTTTCTGTGCAAGCAACTTAACTTATGCTTCTGTTGCAATTACAAATATCACCACGATTTTTTGGTGCAAAGCCGGAAAAGTCTAAGGCAAAGTCTGAGGCTGAGGTCTTGTCTGCATTTCCCAAACTGGGGGGCCTTTTGGAACGCTGCCGCCCGCTCCCCGCAGTGCCAGGGCCGGCTGGCAGCCCACCAAGGGAACACTCCAGCCCTTGTGTACAACAATTCCCGAGTACATGAAGTGGCCATCTGCAAACCTAGCTTTTCAGGAGTGTAAGAAGTGACATTGTCCAGGAGCCAAGGGCTTTGGGGCCTTGCCAGATTAGCAGCTGGATCTCAAACTTGTCAGTCTTGTGGTGCTAAACCTTGGAGCACTTTGGGTGAATGGCTGTGGCATTTATGAGCTGGAAGCCGACTCACGCACAAGCACAATGCCAAACTTCTTGGACCTGTAAACTGGAGACATGAGAGCCAGAGGAATTACCTTTGAGATTGTGGATTGTCAATAAACACTGTTATCTTGGCTCCTGCATCAATATGTATGTGATGTGCTGTGTGTCCCTGAATAGCATTTCCTTTTGTAGCTGTAGTTTCACATGAATCAAAATGAAAAAGGGATCATGTTGAAAATGCTCTGGACTCTATTCTAGCTTCAGGCTTGGTTTGTTGCCAGCCCTGAGAAGAGGTCTGGGTGAAGCCAGCACAAACAGCCCCCCCAATCCCCCCCGGCCTTGATGCCACAGGTGCGTGCAGATAATGGGAATAAAACAGGATATTGTGGGCAAATGTAACCTGCTGCTCCGGGCAAGCTCCCCTGCTGTGCCTGAGCCGCAGGAACACACACTTGCACTTAGGACTCTGCTTAATCGTAATGAAATCTCCTGAGAATGAATCACAGTTGTACCCTGAGCCCCTAAGTCTCAGGGTGGTTGCACACAAGAGACAGTGATTTTCCTTGCTCCAAGTCCCAATCAGCAAGTCAAAGGACAAAGGTAATTATCCCCATTTTAGGGACCTTTGCATCGCAGGAGTGGGTGCTGGCTGCCTGGAAGGGAAAAAAAACCCAAGCGCTAAGCAGACCTTTGCGGAACAGAGTAAATACTGCCAGTGGGTAAAACCTCATCCCAGTGCTGATCTCTTCTTCCCTCTGAGCCTGACATCTGAACACAAAAGCAAAGGAGAAATAAAAACCTTTCACAAACAAAAATCTTGAAAGTTGATCAAGGCCATGCTACAGAGGAATAAAAGAGATCTGACAGAGCGGAGCCCCTCGAGAGCTCTGTTGCACTTTTCGCTGTCTTCAAAGGCAGGCTGTTAGTCTCGTATCACCGTTACAGACCCTGGCTTTGTATTATTGCTTGGAATATAATCTTCTTGGCTTGGAGGAATGTACATATTTGCATTCAGGAAATGTGGGCTGGATATCATATTTTTATGTTTCAAATTTACTTCAACACTTGGCATTGAGTAAAATTTAACTGGAAGAATATGCTGCTCTCAGCCACTGCGCATGCAGCCCTGATGGGCTCAAGGTGCTGGCAGTTTCCTCACCAAGTGGGTGCATCTTAAACCCTTCCTCCTAAAAATTAACTCATTAAATTGATTTCATTAAATTCCGGGGTATTTCTGTATGTCGCCATTATTAATCAAAGATATCCAGCGGAAGGAAGCGGACCTTGGGTGGTTTGTGGACTGGCTGGTCAGGTGCTAAAAACATTGATAATATTTTTGTAGTGTAACTTTTTTTTGAACAAGCACAAGTGTGCAAGAAGCCTACGTGTGACTGAGCTGAGCAGGGAGGCCCTCAGCATTTCTACCCTCTGCCTAACATCCTGGTTGGAATTCTTTCAGTTGCTGTTTCTGTGTCTGTTCAAACCCTGGTGTGTTAGTTTAAAAGGTTGTGGAATGCAACATATTTTTATAATCTGATCAGGTTATTGAATACAGATCTTTTCTGTCTCTCAGTGACAGTTTCGTAGTTTCGCATGACTCCGAGCTGTCTTAATTAAAATCAGTTTCATAGTCAGAGTGTTCTCTGGAGGCACCCTTGGCTGTGTTTTCACAGGTCTCTGAGGAGCTGGATTTCCCTTATGCATGCCAGAAGCTGAACATGCTTTGGCTCTCTGTGGATGAAGATACCCTCTCAGCAATTTTAACATCCAGAGTCCATTCCTCAGGAAGGTGGGCTCCCCAGAACACAGCCACGTTTCTTCTCATCACCACCCTTTGCTTAACTTGGCCTCAATTGCTCTGATCGTGTAATCTCGTGGCATTTCCAGCTCTTTTTGTCAATGCTGTAATTTGGTGGACCTGGCTCCATATCATCATAAATCACAGCCCAGCCAGTGGAGTAAGACCCATTGATTATATCACTCAATAACAAGCAGTTACCACTAATTGGAAATCACCATCAAACTGGGTATTGGATCAGGCTCTGCACGTATCCAGCCTGAGAGTAGAAATTTTCCTTGTTTGATCTGATGCTTTAAAAAAACCCCAAAAATAAAACAAAACAACAAACAAACAAAAAGGCAAACAAAAACACACCAAAAAAAAAAACCAAAAAACCTGGAACAAGGGGAATTAAGTCAATGCTGCAATTTACAGCCAAAGAGATTTCCTGAAGTTTGCTGAATTGGACCTGCCCAGTATTTGAAGTACTGCAGGACCTGATAATAACTCTGGACAGATCTGAGCTTGTAAAGACATTTTCTTCACTATATCTTGCTGCAGGGTGACTGGTTTGTAGTTAAGCATAGCAGCACACATCCCTGTGCCCTTCTCTTCTCCCTGACCCCCTTTCCTTCTGCATCCTGTCCCAAATTCTGCTCCTCCATCCCACTGTGTGTGGCTGTCCATGGCACTTACCCTGCCAGCAGGAGGGCAGGATTGATAGCTTGGGCAAGGCAGATGCTGTGACTCCTCTCTGCATTGATCCCTGCAGACAGCAGCAGCAGCTCCCCTCGCCCAGCCTGGGGACAAGCATGCTGTCCCCACAAACACACTGGCCACTGTGACCTCGAGGCCAAAGGTCTTCAGGTCATCAGCAAGATACAGAAGTGGGGAGGGACGGTGCATATGCAAACTTGCAGGTTAGTTTCCCTGCCAAGCTGTGTGGCTAGGGGAGGAGGCTGGGAATCCAACAGGGATTTTAAAGCAGCAAAGATCTTCCCATCGTTTCAGCTCCTCTGCACAGAATATATTCAGGGTTTAACCTGCAGCCCCCTTTCCAGGCTCTGGGGTGGTGGGAAGAGCTGCTGAGCCCAAATAATGGCAGCATTTATAAGAGTGTAGAGACAAGAAGGAAGTCTAAAAGGATTAGGGAGAGACAAAGGGGGCTGATTATTTTATGGGTCACAATACAAGGCATTAGAGTGAGATCACAAAGGGATGTAATTACAAAAGAAGGCCATACTGGGGGGGATCAAACCAGGATTAGAGTGGGAAATGTTTTTACACAGTTTTGTTCCACTCATTATGAAGTTAGCATTTTAAATTAAGGTTTAAATAAGGTGGCACCAAAGTTGTCACCAAGGTATTTCCTGGGCAATGCCACTGTTGGGATGCAGATTGCAAGTCTCAGCTCAAAACATCAAGGCAGACCTCAAACACATGGGTTTGCTGTTGGTTTCTCTTGTGCCTGTACAGTATCTGTGTTGTCAGCAGAGCCTGACCTATGGCTTGTGCTTAGGACCAGTCAACCTGGTTTTTGCAGTTGGAGGTGGAATGCTTTTGTGACTCCTTGTTTTACTGGTGCAAAATGTGCTGGAGGTAAAGGTCTGTCCTGGTGTCAGTTGCAGCTCTGGAGACATCTTCCTTTTACTCCCAGGAAGTTTTTTGCTAATGGTCATTTGAATTTTATTGCCGTTTAACTCTTGGTGTTACGTGCCGAGTTTCCTCCATCCATAAACAAGATTTTTCCCCGCCTCATTGTGGCTCTGCTCATATTTATTGCCCTTTCTTCAATGCTTAGCAGAAGGGCTCAGCCCTAATGCCAGTGATGTTTCTATATTGGCTGTGCTTTGAGTGCTTATGGCAAGCCCAGAGCAAATTCTGGGCTTGCAGCAGTGGATCTCAGAGGGGAAAAATACCCATGAGGAATTACTAAAGGAAAAAAATGAAAGCAAAAGAAATTAAGTAAAGCAGAAACACTGTGAGAGGTTTCCAGGAGATGGATATGATGGGTGAGTGGGTTATTTCCCTCCATCAGCTCTTTTGGTTGCCCCTAGGACATGCTGGTTCACGTGACATTGCCTCTCACATCTGTACTGTTGCAGTACAGTTGGCTCTGTGTGTGCTGCAAAACAAATGTACAAATATAGGAGTCACCAGGGGAAAATTGGGAGATTTGACTGGGAATTTTAGTAGATTTGCAGGATTAAAAGAGTTTGTCACTTACCACCCACTGCATTTCAGCGTCTGCATGTAACAGCCAGGATTCATCCTGAGACTTGAGCATATTATAAGACCATATTTCTTTTGGCTGCTCATTTCTTAGCAGTGTGATAGTTATTTAAATATCATCTTGCACTTGGCTTCTACCGTGGATGCGCCAACCTTAGCTCCGGCAGCGTTATCTCTCATATAGGGGGTTTGCACTGCAGGCAGTAATGTCACTTAGTCATTTATAGAAAGCTCAGGGGAAATATATCAGAAGAATTTCATTAATGGCAGCACTGTTGAGTTATTTGTCTCAATTAACTCTTGGAGCACAGCTGAGGAAGTTCTGACATCCCTGCAGCCTGCACCTGCAGTATGAGGCAGTTCTCTGCTTCTTTTTTAAGGTGGGTTGAAGCTCTGTGATACCTGCATGGGCATTCTGGGGGGACAGCACAGTGCCCAGCCCTGTGTGCTTGTACCCTGCTCATCCCTCTGCCTGCTGCTCTGCTCCAGCCTCTCCTCAAAGTATTGGGCCACTCTCCTGCATTATTTTAGTCAGGAGGGCGGGTCTCTGCTTATATGGCTTGCATTCTCATTTTGCCCTACAAGGGTCCCAGCTGGTTATGGTGTGGCCAGTGACATCCATGTACCTACTGTGCCTCAGTTTCCCTTCTCTGAAGCCAGGATGTGTTTACAGTCAATGCCATGATTTGCACACTCCTGTGAACACCTGGGGGACCAAACTGCTGTTTTGTGTTTATCAGGGATCCAGGTTAGCTGGCCATGGTGTTTCATCTGTGCTGTTCTCTCTGAGGGGTGCACAGTGCTGGGGCCAGATGGGGCCTAGGCGAGAGAGGAGCTGCTTTTCTGCCACTGTTCATCGACAAGACTGTGAATAGGAATCAGTTTTGGGGGGCATTTCACCAGAGCAATCGATGCTCTTGATCTAGTGAGTAACCATTGAGATTGGGTTTTGAGGACCTTGCTTTGAATGTTTGGGGCCTTTGGGTGCAGTAGTGATACGAGTGAGGTCAGACCTCACAAATCCCTTCTTACGGGTGAGTCCCTGCACAGGTGCCAAAGCTGCTTTCCCACAGCTGGCAGGATGGGACCTGGGAGATACATCAGCCAGAGTTTCCTGACATCAAGGGATGCTGGATCTGACTGTGCACCTCCTCTTCCGCTCTGGTTTTGGCTTTACCCACCATGGCAGCCCTGTTGCTGGGAAGGGAGTCTGCTCCCGCTCCTCCTAGGCACAGCATATGGTTTTCAGAGAGGTTCTTGCTTTAAACCCAATTTTACAGTTGGGTTGACTGAGGCAAAAGGAGGTCAAACGATTCGCCTGAGGTCACCCAATAAGTGGCTCGGATTAAATCTCAGCCCACGACGCTGCCCGTTCCCAGCGCTGGCTGTGCTGGCCGGACCAGATGGCCTCCTGAATGCGGCGTCAAGATCCTCAGCTTTTTCCCCACCTCATTGTTCTCCATTGTGGGCTTCTGAATGCAGGACCTTGAAAGTGAGAGTCATTTGGATTTGCTGAGTCCAAGTTATTCTGTTTAATGATGTGGATTTGCAGGAGAGGGCTTAAACACACTGTTTGCTACTGAGGTTGGAATTTTGACGAGATTTACCTCTTTGCTTTGGTTTTCTGATGTTAAAACTCTCTGCCAGACAAGCTAAAATTGGTCCCTTACCCTTTCAGCTGCCCTGCTACTGGATCACTGACTGCAGGGCTGCCCTGTCTTTGCACCTGTGCAGGTTTCTCCATAGGTCTCTTGGGTCCTGATCCCTGGTATAATTCCCCAGCACCACAGCTCTCTGGTCTGTTTGTGCAGTTTGTGTCTTCCCCCTCAGCTGAGTTCTGGGATCACAGAAGGGGGTCTGTGCAAGGTGCTGCTGGATGGACAGTGTCGTGTTTATCTCGGTGAATCTGCAGACTCTTGTGTTAGCCCTAGAAAAGCAGATGCTGACATTTCCTTCCTGATGTGGTGTGTGTCCCATACATCACTCCTGATAGAGGCCACAGATGAGCTTAAAGCAGAGCTTTAAAGAGCATTTTAAAGATGAGCTCCATTCCTGCTCTCCAAGCAGCCTGAAAAAGTGCATCTCTGTGACCTCTATTGGAAAGCAGGTGTACAAATGCCTGGGACTGGGACATACAGAACAGAGACCATCTGTCCATGAAGCAGCAGTGCTTGGGTGTGTGGGGCAGCCTGCAGTTCTTGGGGCAGGGGGGTTCTGCTGCACCCACACATCCCTCTGCATTCTGCCTTCTGAGGGAGGGCCACTCACATGCCTAAGTAAGCTGGCACCTCTTGAGCATGCCTTGATTAATGGTGTTTTTTTGTCAGTCCTAAGAGGCCCCATTATGTCCCTTTGATGCTGCATTTTGCACTTACCACTGTCACTGAGCTCAATGACTAATTTTCACAGGTCAAGGGAGAGGGACAATGGATCAGGCCACATTTGGAAGAAACAAATGAAATTTTACTGCAACTGAGAGCACTAATTAAGAGTGAGGATCAGTTTGAGTGTACAAAAGAGATAGTTTTAGGCTGCTGATGTGTAAATGAGTGTCGGTGTTGCAGTAGCAGAGAAGTTCAGTGTGTGCATACTTCAGCTGTAGCATTGTCCTCCGCTGCATTTGATCGATTCTTCTGTGCTTATTCATCAAGGAAAAACCAAGTGTTTTCCTGCCTGCTGTGCCTGGGAAGAGCAGGGACAGCAAACCTGCCAGATCAAGTCATGGCTGATCCCTGTGAGACATTTTTGACAGGAGCAGGAGCTTGTGTTTCTTCAATCCCCTTGCTCATGTTGGAGCATGGCACTGCAGGTTGCCTGGTGGCTTTTGAGTGCAGTGCATGGCATTCCCTGCCCAGCTCTGTGGGCAGGATGATGCCTGTTTTCATCCCAAGCCACAGCTCACCCTACCAAGGATTGCACTGTTTGCTGAGACTCTGAGGAGCACTGATTTGGAGGTGTCAGAAAGGGAAGGGACACAGTGAACTTTCATCAAGGAGAATGTCATGGATTCAAAAAGGATGACAAGGAAAACCAAAGACTGCACAAGCTGGATTCATGGCATCACTAAGCATTGCAAAAGTGTGATTCCAGTTTTTCTAAGCCTTCACATACAACAAAAAGTCAGGGCTAATGTATATTTGGGATGGGCTGCAAATGTCCAGGTGCCCAGGCTGTGCCAGTTAAAATTAGTTTGCAGATAGCTTTGGTAGAATTGTGTTTTTTTTATTGGATGTGCCTTGGATAGAAAGGTAGGAACATCTTGCCAAGAAGTTCTCCAGGGCCTTCAGGGTTCCCATGAAGCAAAGCCTAAATGAATTTGAATCCAAACAGATTTATGGTACTGATCAAATCTCCAAAATGATCAGGTGGAAGGAAGCAGCATTCCATCTCACTTTCCTTTGTTATTTGGTGGTGTTTGCCCACAAACATTTTTCCCTGCAGCTCAGCATCTTCCCCAGAGGGCAGTGGTACATTCAGCCTCAGTCCAGAGGTTTGCTCTTGTCCGGGGCTCTTGTGATGACATTGCCTGAACAGCCAAGCAGTGCAGTCACATCCCTTTGGGCCCCAGCATGGCAGCTCTGTCTGAGGTGAGGGTGCTTGCCAAGGCACTTCATTTCCTCAGAGCAGCATCCGTGTTCAGCTCACCATAGTTTCCCACGGCAATGTGTAAAGGGGCGGGAGGGAAAGTCCTGACTGCATCTTTCATTAGTGATCCTAATGCTCAGGAGAAGAGACAGGGCCCCAAGGGGGTCAGCGTGAACTGTCTCTCAAAAAAAAAGGGAGGGGAAAGAGAAGAAAAAGTCTTCACATGCTGGACTGGCCATTGGAAAGATGACAGCAGAAATAATCCTTTCTTTAAAGCTTTTTTGCATGACCAAAGAGAAAACAGCTTTCTTGTCCCTTGGGACATCCATGGGTGCTGTAGATCTTCACAAGGGCTCAAGCTCTGCAGGCACCTGCCACCTCTAAATGATAGGGGTCGGTCAAAATCCTAAATACAGAGTCTGGGTGCCACACTTAAAGGAGCCAGACTCGACTGTTTTGCCAAAGCAGTGTGCTGGCTGATGCCTTGAGAAGCCTGGATGTTGCTACTGATCTCAGACAACTGTGTTTCTCCAGGAATTATGGATTGTGGCATTGGTCCTCCCCAGGTCTCCCCATCCCCATTGGGTTTGGGGGCCCATTGCCTGCTCACTTTCCTTGTGCAGCTGGTGAGGGGGACCCTCACCCCACTTGAAGCTGTCAGAGCTCGTTACCGGCACAGGCAGCTCCTTCCCACCGCAGTGGGGCCAGGGAGGCCGGGTGCCTCCGGGCGGCTGCTCCTTGCTGATTGCTCTGTCCCTAATCGGGGCTGAGGAGTTGGGGCACTGTGTGCACCTCACGCTGCTGCCAGCTGTCGATTTTCATGAGCCTCCTGGCTCTGACTTTTCTGAGACCTTTGTGCTTGTGCCTAACCACCCGGCTACCAGCCAGAGGGGTCAGAAGTTCTTTCATGGGAAAACAGAAGTCCCTGCACTGTATATATTCATATGTAAAAGCCTCTTGGAGAAGAAGTTTTAAAAGCTGGCATGGTGTGGGTGCACGGGAAGTGTTTGTCTTGCTGTGCTGGGGAACATGTATGAGTCTTTCTGCTTTAGACAGTGGTTTGCATGTGTTTGAAGCACCTCGATGATTCACACTGCTTCATCCCGTGGGGAAAATGGATTTGTTCTCCTACAGCTCCCTGCCCAAGGGGAGCCTGCTTAATTTTTCTTTTACTAACTATATTCTCCCAAGAATGAGAGATTACCTGAACTTCCAAAAGCATTTCCAATGTGTGGAGAAGTCTGGATGACTCACAACTTTTAATTAGCTCTCCTGACAGAGGCAAGGATCCCTCCCTTTCTCCCTCCTTCCCTAACAGAGAGGTGGTGATTAGAATTACAATGAAGATAATCCAAACTGTATGTGTAGGGTTTTCAGTAAGCGGAGAACAAAGCAGGACATCCATCTGGTGAGTGTGAGCCCATAATACCTTTCTGCTCATTTCTCCAGTGCAACAGGAGCTGCTTGGGACGGAAGCAAGCTCATTATTTTGGAAAGGCTTGCTGACACGCAGAGCGGGGCTGCCTTGTAATCTCTGAGGCACTGAAACCACTGCTCAGGAAGGAGCATTGCTTTTAATTTTAAGTCTACCTTTGTATTTCTTCTTGTTAAAATCTGCAGCAATGAGAGATACCAGCCTCTTCTGAGCCTGTCCTTAATTAGTGTGTGAAAGAGAGATGCCCTTAGTTTTAGCAAGGCTAATCAAAGCTGTAAGGGAGTTTTAAAAGGCAGCCAAGCTAAGCCTGTCCTGTGCAAACATTCCAGCAGCAGTGAGGAAATGCATTAGCTGGGGACAGCCTCCTTTTGGAGTGATGCTATCTCCCCTCTATTAAAATCTCTGTCTGCCAGAGCGCCTGCCTCAAAACTTCGGCTTCCCTTCATGTCCTGTCTTTGCAGTGGGACGCTCGCCTGTGCCATGGGATTGGCTTTCCCATGCTGTGCCCTGCAGCAGGCAGGGAAGAGGCAGAGTTTGCAGCAGAGGAAAGCAGTGTTGGGCCCTCAGCCACGGTGCTACTGTGCTTTACGGTCAGCTGGGTTTCGCCAGGCTGCTCCGGCACGGAGAGAGGACGGGCGCGCTGTGAGAAAGGAACAACAAAAAGCCGTTGTGGCGGAGCAGCCGGCGCTCCGAGCTGCTGCTTGCCGCCATGCCGGCAGCGCAACGCATGCCTCGACTCCTGCCATGGCAACAAGTTCATCCTTAGGCCAGGACAACGCTTGGCTGCAGCGTGGCAAAGCGGCCAGGAGCTGGTCCAGCCTGCGGCGTCCACAGCAGAACTCAGGGAGACAGGAGGGATGGGGTAAGGTTTCATGCCTGCAAGGTGCTTTGCCAGTTTCACAATTCAAAGCTGGTGGTTTCCCTACCCCAAAAGCACAGGAGAGCTGCAGGGAGATCCTTCTGAGGTCACGAGCTGGACAGCACCCGTGCATGGAGTCGTGATGGCTCTTTCCCGCCAACCCAAAGAGCTCAGGAAGGAAGATGGAGAGCCCAGACCCAAGGATGTGTTGGCCAAACACGAGGAATCCCTTCCTCTTATTAGTGTTTCAAGCACTAAAAAAATCCCCACTGTGTACCAGAGCTGGGCACAGCCTTTGCTTGGAAGGAAATGTCTTTTCAAGCCAGGATGCCAAACTTGCCGCGGGCAGCCCCGCGCGAGCCAGGCGTGCCGGTGGAGTGCAGCTGGTGCGGCTCAAAGGGAAAATATGATCAGCTGTTGAATGGCAGAGATTTGAGACGTCACGCCAAGGCTCCGCGTTTTGATTTTGCGAGGCGCACTGTGAAATTCATAGGTGGAATATTTCTAGGGAGCTGCTTTGCTTCCTGTAGGAGAAGCGAGGTGGAAGAGTGGAAAATAAATGATGTTCTGTATTGACAGCTCCCAGCGTTAAAAACTTGGTCTGAGCAGTCTCTTCGCTCCCAAAATCGTAGTACTTGCTCTGGGTTCTTGATATTAAAAAATAAGAAATTATTATTTCCTTTAGCTCACCTATTGACTTTTAGCTGATGCACTTAAAAAATGTTCCTAGCATTTGTGATTCGTGATAAAAAAAGAAGCTTGAAAACATTTTGCTTTTAGCATAACGAGAGCTAAGGTTGACAGAACTGTGAAATCCTGGAAGTTGGGGCTTCACGGCATTGCCAGACATCAGAAGGTCCTTGATGACATGATGAGAGCTGGGATAGCTGAATAAACTGATGAGCTTCTTCCATTCTGGTCCCTTGTCATGTAAATAGGCTCCAATCTGCATGTCAGATCCCTTGGGGAAAGGAGTGTAATAACATTAAAAATAAGGCAGCAAAACCCCCAAGGTGTGTGTGTGTGTGTGTGTGTGTGTGTGTGTGTGTGTGTTAGCAATCTTTAAACAGGCAAAAAATATGCTTGGAGGAGTTTGGATGGGGTGAGAGGGCTCCTCGTTACTGCTCTGCTTTGAATGCAAAAAGGTGACTGCCGTGGCTTTAAAGAAAGTACTTTAATGCTACATAAATATAATTGCTTCGATGAAATGTCTTTAGCCTCCTGAGGGAAGTTGCAGTCTGTAAGCCTTTAGATATGAATGGACGACTCTGTAATTGCTATTGTTTCAGAGACACATTAGGAAGGCCTAATGCTGATCATTCCTGGCATGTTGTGGAAGCGGAGTAATGGCATCCCAGGCAGCGGGCAGGGAGAGGGGATTAGTATGCATTTTGCAGGATGAAAAACTGACAAACGCTTCAGGACTGGAAGTTTTTCTCCTAATTAGATTGTGGGCTTGTAAATTGTATTTGATTTTTTTTTTCTTCCCCCTTTTTCTGCTGATATGCAGAGTGAAGGTATCTAATTCCTGGCAATTTAGGCTTTGGATAATGAGCTTGAAGGCAACATCTCAGAGGAGTGCAGAATTGATGGGTTAGTACATCAGCTCCGGTTAATGCAAGCTCCTGATTCTGACAGGGTCCAAAACAGCTGGTTCAGAGAAAAGAGCAACATAGGGGTATTGAGAATAAGTATTTTTTATTTTTTAAAAAATTATTAGTTAAACATGGGATATTCTGGGACATGGGTTGTACTTTCATCTCTGGACTGGGAGCAGCTAGGTTTAAAAAATCAGAACCTTGGCTTAAGAGGTGATTCCTAAGAGATAATTTGGGTTGTGTCCTGGTTTTGAAGACTGTAAACATCCTGTTTTCCAGCTTTTCTTCCCAGCATAGGGCCCAGGAAGGCTAGCAGACTGCTCTGGCATGGTGAGCTACTAGGCAGGAGCTGAAAAACCTTACCCTATCACAGCAATTCTGGCATTCGTGGTATGTTTCCTGAAGACAAGTGAAACCGGGGTCCTGAGAGGCAGCAATTGGATGCTTCTTTCTGCAGGAATATCTGTCAGGTAGTAGCCAAAAAAGAGGAGAATTTCTGCCCTCAGGTTGTGTGAGTGTCTTCTCTACAATGCTGGTCTCACACCATCCCATGTGCATCTCTGACTTGTTTTCTGAAGTTGGTTCCAAAATGTTTGGGAGGTGCTACCCAAAAGATCTGGAGAGAGAGCCTGGAAACAACTCTTCTGGGAACACAAACCAGAAGAAATGGGATGCGGTTCTTCATCATTGCCCTGTCCTTGTGTAGGGATGCAAATATCCTCATGTCCAGTGTACCATGAGCATCCTGTTACAGAACAGAAAGTAATAATTTAGTGATGCTTTCCCTTGAATGCTGAGCCTCAGGTAGTAAATCTTGGTCCTACTTGGGATTTATTTTAATTCTTGAGATTTCTACTGCCTTCAGAAACTTCATGAAGTAGAAGAGTGGGATTTTATGGCTCTAAACTGTTTGATTTTAGAGAATTGGTTTTTTCCCCAGGGGCTTTTTTTTTAAATGAAGATGAGAGGAATCATGTAATCCTTGACGTACAATAGATTGTCCCAGATTAATAACACACTATTTTTCACAGTGAAGATGATCCTGTCCTGCTGTAATTTACTCTCCATCCTGGCATGCTGTTAATTAGGATGAATAGTTATGTGAAAAGTAAGTATTCTTTTAGCCAGTGCCAGCTTCCATAATAAGTTGCCCCAAAAACATGAGGAACGAGCGGGAGTGAGTCAATGAAAATCCCGACATAAATTGACTTTTTGTGTCCTGGCAGTGCTTGGCTGAAAGCCAACAACAATAAGAGCCTGGCGTGCCAGAATTCACAGGCAAATAACACTTTTCCACTAGAGCATCCTTACGAGACACCCTCCCAGCAGCCGTCCTTCCTTCCTGCCACTCATTCCCTTGTGTCCAAGGAGCCTGTCGAGGCGGTGAGCGAAACATCTCGGTGTTGTGACGGGGTGTGATGAAAACATGAGTGACAGAGTGACATTTTGACAGCCTGACTTCAGGTTCCTACTGCAAATGTAAATACGTTCATTTGAATCCAATTTACACAACCAGGAGTTTTTAATGGAAAATAAAGGAGGGGGGTGCTTAAAGGTGACTTTTGGGGATTTTAATCCAGGGTATTTGTAAGCTTCTTCATGGGTTCAGCTGCAAATTTCCAAGGTGTTGTGGAGGTCAAAGTGGTCTCCATCCTACTTTGCTCCAGTCATGTGTTTTTATATCAAACTGCTTTGTTTTCTCCCAGTTTAATGCTAATTCCTGTCTGAGTTGAGAAATGTGGTTCACTAAATGTACCTATTGAGCAGCTGATAAAATTGAACTGCAATCCCATCCTCAAATCAAGGACTCTTTAACAGCCAATAGTCCATTTTATCTTTTTCCTAAGGGGTCTAATCTGTTGCTCTTTCTGACTCGGAGACTTGCTGTGTTTTCACTGGAGAAAGTCACTGAGTGTCTTGTCAGGTGGGAACAAGAATGGCTGAATTGCTCTTCAAAGGGTGATTTATTTAGACAGTCTTGGTACCTCGGGGATTTCTAATTCCTTCTTAGTGCTTCTTGTAGTAATTCCTTCCTGAGATTTGGGTGAGTAGTACTGGAAGATGCAAGTTCCCAGGGAAACTCATGAGTGTGTTAAATCCAAGTTGTCTTTGCAGGATTGAAAAGAGACTGAAGCTTTCCACTCATTGTATACACATCATTTGTTGTTTGGGTTCTGTGGTTTGTGTCAGAATCACCTTGTAGCTGCTGGTCTTCAAATGAGTGATTTAAACTCTTGGTATTTAATAAGTTTTCAAAACCGATTTTGGGGAGTTAGGTGGGGGTTTTCTTTTGTTTATTTATTTATTTATTTGTTTGGGTTATTTTTACTGCACATCTATTACTGCATGGGGATTTTTGTCTGTACAATACTCCATTCCTGGCTCTGTAACTGGAGTGGATGAGTTATCTTGGCTAAGAACCAGCAAATCTTTAATTTTACCCACAGCTACAGAGACCACACAGACCTTGTAGCTGTAGGTGTTTGACTTGGGCTGCCTTGGGACAGGGAGCTGAGAGATGGGCTCCTAGCAAACCCCAAGTTTCACACCTGGAGTTTTTGTTCCTCCAGGGACTTCAATGTGAGTTGCTGTCAGTGCATGGAGAACGTCACCCAGGATTTTGAAGAAGTAGCAGATTGCTTCCTCCTTACACTGAGACCTGTGAACACCCATGAGGGATGCTAATTAAGCATCTGCTTCCTTCTCAGCTTTAAGTGAAAGGGTGGCAAGTTAAAGTGACAGTCAGACCTCATTTATCTTAATGAGGAGGGTCAGGAGTTTAATGGAGTTTTGCTTAGTGAGGGTGTTTCAGCCTACTTTGTGTTTGCTTGGGAGATGCCTCTACATTTTAGGTCTACCAGGCTTTTTAGCTTGGCTTGGGTGGTTTGGATGCATGGGATTCAAGGGCCTCTGCAGTCTTAGAATAAATCTAGGAGCCTTTCTGGTGTATCTGTTGTGATTTTGTAAATGGTTGGGATAATGGTATGGTGGATTTTGCAGGTGACATTTCCCTGGCCCTGGTGGGGCTGAGTTGCATCCACCTGAGGTGTGCCGTGCTGAGCGACAGTCACTTTGAAGCTCTTGCCTATAACAGTTTAGACATTTAGCCAATGTACTTAGCAGACACCAGCAAAAAAGGGGGATTGTTTTTACATTCCAGAGTCTCACCTTGTACTTAGCATTTCTGAGGTCTGTTTGACACCACACTGACATATTTACAGTGTAGCCTTACTGTATATAGATGGAGTAATCCGGCAGTCAGGGCTGCGGCAACTAGGCAGAAGTAAAGCTCTTTTTACTAGTTCATGTGCAGCACCACGCTGTGTGCATAACCTCATTTCTCTAGCCTGTTTCCTAGGTATTGAGCACAGACCCCAGCAACACCTACCCCTTAATGGAGCAGAGCTCCAGCTAGCCTGTGTCAGCACAGCTCCAGCCGAGAACAGCCCTCCATCTCCAAAGGACAGCACCGAGATTAGTGAGGGAATTCATGCAGGGCCAGCAGAGCAGGTGAACGGTATCACTGTCATTTTTCAGAGGGGACAGGAAGGAGCAGGAGGGGTGGGATGCTGTTGAGACAGTCCAGAGCTGTGCTGCAGAGCTGATGTGGAGCGTGAAAGCCTGCAGTCTCTTGATGGGGCTGCGTGCCCTGCCTGGGGAGGAATTCAAACCTGCTCTGCTGGAGTCATTCGTGCTCATTCAAAGCCAACATCAAAAGGTCCCATTCTAATTCGATGCTTTTTAACACACAAATGGCAGTAGGATCATTAATTATTGTACTTAAGCAGCTTCAGTGATTTAACACTTTGTGTTTGAGAGTGTCACAGGAGCTGGTGAAATCTTTCTGGTGCTCTAAGTGAAGAGCAGGGTGTTGCCAGCTCTTGAGGTTGGATGGTGCTGGAAGCAGACAACAACTCCCTGCTCTCCAAAGAGGTACATGTGTGCTGGGGTATACACTCCATTTGGCCCAGAATATTTTCATGTCATGGCTTGATGGTCTGTGAGAGCTCTCTGCTCCTGCCTTGCTGCCCAGGTAGGCAGGATCATGTCTTTTGGAACAGTATTTTGTACTGTGGGAGTGTGCAGCACCTTGTCTCATCAAGACAAATGTCTCTGAGGTCTCCTGTAGATAGACCTCTGTTGGATTCAAAGTTTGTGAGGTGTTCAGCAGCTCTAACAGTGTTATTTTTCCTCAACCAAGCAAAATGCAGAGGGACTGGAGTAAGGAGCATTCCTAGGAAAGGTTCCTCTCCACCTTGGGAGATGTTGGCTTGAGGCAGAGGTGCCTTGGCTTGAGCTCTTTTGAAGCTGAGGAATTCTGCAGACAGCTTGCAGCTGTTTTTGCAGAACATGGCTGGTGGGCAGCAGGAGAGCTAGGCAGTTATTTTCCATCCAGCCAGGTTTTGTCACCTACCACTAACTACGAGGAGAGAATTTCCCCCCTCCTCCAGTGTTCGAGATCTCATTGTTCCCAGCACCTGAGGCATGCAAAATCCCCCTGCCATCCTGGAGGAAGGGTCCAAGGGTAACCATGGCTGATTAGTGAGCCTGAGCAAAATACAGGCCAAAAATCTCACACACGTTACTGTGCAGGGAGAGAAAGTGGACTCTGAAAAGGGGGTGCAGCTCCTGCCCCTGACATCAGTGGCTGTGACAGCCTTGCTTCCATGGACTGTGACCACCCAGCAGAGCAGAGCTCGAACTGGGAGGCTCAAACTGGACCTGGGATAATCACACTCTGTGTCTGGGTTTGTGTTCGGCACGCCGGGGGGGACACATCCCTTGCTGGACTAATGAGACTAGGCATATGGGACATTTTTATGACTCCTTCCCAAGCTATTTCCTCCAAGTTTTTAGTGTTGAATTGGATTGCTTCCCCCAACCCCCCGGTGCTGTTGGGAAAGCCATCTGCAGACAGAAGAGTGATGCAGAGATAATGCTCCTGGGGTGAGTCTGTCTTGATTTTATAGCTCTTATATCTTTCCTTTAGGGTTTCTCTGACTTTTTGCCAGGCACAGACACGTCTCTGTGGGCATTTCCCTTGGCCCTGCGTTAAAATCTGCCCAGCCCAGCACATCATGGATCACACTGACCCCACAGCCCTCCCAAGGCTTTGTTGCAAGAGGTGTTTTGGAGCAGATGTCCCAAAAGAACATTTCCCAAGTTCTCACCCCACTAGAGATATTCTCAAGAGAAGCATGCTTCAGTTTTACAATGTAGATGAGCCTCTCTTTTTCCTTTCTTTTTATTTTTTTTCCCCTCCAGTTTCCAGCCCCAAAAGTAGGCAGTGAATTCTAAGGCTTGAGGAAAGCAACCACACAAAAGCTTATTACAATCCAGGCACATTGTGCAAGGTGAGGATTTGCAATTTTAAGCAGAGGGAGAGGGAATCGTCATGATAATGACATATAATACCTAAAGTACCTATAAATACAGATGTATATTTATATAAAGCCTCTCCCAGCACACCAGTTCCCTGTCTGGCCGGGGTTGCCAGACCACCCTGTCCTGCACAAACAAATGAGTTAGAAAGTCCGAAATTCCATCCCTGCCTTTCGGGGCTCGTCTGGGGAATTCCTGAGTAATGGAGGTTGAATTGGGTCACAAGGGCAGCGGGAAATAAATCTTCAAAGGTTAGCTCTGGCATGAAGTCTCCTTTTTTAGGCATGTGAGGGATTCTTTTGTTTTGCTTTGTTTTCCAAAGGCCCCCCCGGCAGGGGAACAATACCTCACTGGGGCCAAGCCTGGCCGGGCACAGCCCCGCAGCATTGTCCAGGGGGCCGGGGAGGGGGCCGGGGGGAGAAATGACATCTTAAAGAATGGTGCTTCTTCTTATGGACACTTAGTAGATCAGTGTGCATTCAATTAACCCTATAAACCGTGCAAGGTCCAGGGAAAGAGCCTTTCAGGCATTATGGATTGAAAGTATTAAGGGGGATGGGGGCAGAGCTGTTGGTGAGTCCAGTTTAAATAAAGCCCATTAGGCAGGGGCAGGGTGGTGGGGGTGGAGAAAGGGGATGTTTTTCTTCTGAAAATGAAATTCATGCACAGTCTCACGTACTGGTCTAGATTTTTGTTCTAAAGTTAGGAAATCTTTGTGCAGTTCAGGCTGGGTGTCTTGGTTAGACATTTGGTTTTTGGGTTTGCTGACTTGGGAGTGAAGGGATCCTATCACTAGAGATTGTCTTGGGCAGAAAAAAGAAAGACGTTACATTTGTATTTTCTTCCTCCTCAAATTTTTGCTCAACCCTGCATTGTGTCCTAAGGCCTCAGTTGCAATAGCCTGTGGGACATCCCTGACCTTCCTGAGTGCATGTTTGATGGTCCCCAGGGTGTGAAAACATCTAAATGCTTCTGTGAGGAACCAAAACACCTTGGTTTTTCCAGTTGTGCCTCTGACATCTTGCAGGGTCACTACAAGGCACTGATGTGTTTAGAAAACACAGTGTTTATTCCTATGAATGTTTGGAGGACAGTCAAATTTTGAAACTTTCATGTGCCCCATCATTCACCCCAAGCCCCAGTGCCAGTCAGGGTTGATTAGCCCCTCCAGGATGAGAGCAATATTGTGAGCAGAGAGATGGAAACAGCCAAATTTCTTTCAGTGCATATGGCTAATATTCACCTGGAGAAATCCAACCCATTTGTAGATATTAAACCAGACACAGTAATAAGTTCAGTATGTTTTTCAATTTACTTTGCTGCAAATAGATTTAATTTACCAACTGCAGAGTTTTAGATGGAACTGCCTATATTCCTGCTATTTTATGCTATGTTCTGAATATATTATATGTAAAGTTGTAAATTAATAGGCCTGTTTATGATTTGTTGCGCATATGACATGGACCTGCAACTAAATTAACAGTGAAGTCTTAGTGTTGCAGAGTTTAATCATATTTGCAGATGAATCAGCATTTAATTCCTCTGTCCCTTCCTTAGTGTGAAGTACACTGGAAATGTTTTTTTCCCCAAAGATGAGAATATTTTGTATTGTTCTGAGAGATGATCTGTGAGATCTGCTGGACTTGCAGCTTATCTTGGACTACATGGTATTGTGGGTTGAAGAACCTGTAAATCCAGGCTGAGCCTGTTAGTTGGCTGTTCTTATGTGGAATGTTTCCTGAATTGGGCCCGGATCAGGCAATGTCAGCTGTGCTGTGTGTCAGTTGTGAGTGAACTCCTAATTGCTGGAGGTGCCATCATATTGGTGAGCCAGGAATGTGGACTTCTGGAGCTGCAAAGTAAAACAGTCTGAATTTTGAACAAAACAGTGCTATAAAGTAGCTGTGGTTTTGCCTGCTAGTGAAGTGTGGTGGTGCCAAATAAGGAGGGTATCCTCCCTTTCTCCCTCTGCTCTGTATTGGTTTCCTAAAGAAACAGCACCTATGTAGCTCCTTTATCTTGGGGAGTGCTGCAGAGCTTGGTGCTGACAGCTTTGTGCCATGTGCTCCTGAAGATCTGCTGAAGTGTTTGGCTTCTTGGAGGAAAAGAGATGTTTTGGGGCTCAAAGACCTGCCACAAATTCTTCCCTAAAAGGGAAGTTCCCTCAAGGAACAGGTACATGCAGTACTGGAAACTCTTTGAGATGATGTGTCTGTGGAGAGTGGCATCTGTGTGGGCTCCTGCCAGCACCTGGGGCTTTCCAGCAGCTGTAGTACCCATTGCCCTGGAGTCTCCAGAAGTGTTAACTTTTCTGGGATCAGAGCCACAAAGTCAACACTTGTTGGCATTACTCTCAGCTGTAAATTGTGCCGGTGCTTTGCTGCTCCGCTGGATTGAGGGCTCTTTGCACAACACCTTTGGAAGCTGCCTCCATCCTTGGCGTGTTAGCAGCATCTGTTGATGTTTTTTGAGCAGCTGGAATGAGATAATGAAGTCTTGCTTTATTAGCTCTTTTTAAAATTATTCTGACCAAACTAATGGTTTGCTTTCTTCCTGCATTGCACTGATTCACTTTCAAATAGCACTGAGCCCTTCCTTTAATTTAAAAGTAGCTTCTAAGTGCATCACAGAGCAGATCACATTCTAGAAATAAATATTTCTTCTTTCCTGAACAAATATAGACAGAGTCAGCAAATATGAAGCATCTCTTTTTCCTGTTGTCACCAAACTGTGGCGTTCCCAAGACTGATCTGTGCTTGCTCGAGGGTGTGCTTTAACAGGAGCACATTTGGGATATAAAGTGGGGAAGGCTCTCAACAGCTTTTAATTGGAGTTGTTGCTTTTGATGGGGCTGCACTAATTTCCAGCGGCTTCAAAGCTGGGGGGGAGTGAGGCAGGCTGCTGAAATCCCAGCTCCATCCACGGGCGGTGGCAGGTTTGCTGTTGCCTCAAAGGGACGTGGTGATGCCGCTGCACTTTGGGGAAAAACAAGAATTAAATCCAAACGACACCGATCCATGCACCGCGGCTGTGTGTAGGAACTGGAATTTAAATTTGTGTCTGTCACTGCCTAAGAAAGAAATCTGGGCCGTGATGAGAGTTTGTAAGGGGAAACTGAGCTATTCCCCCTCAGAGCCACTTTCCTAAGCAATGCCTGGTTGCCAGTAGCTTCCTGTCTGTTGTTAGTTTTTCTTTTCAAATACAATTTAGTTTCTGCAGGCCAGTGGCTTTTAATGATTTCCTTTGAGCCCATGCATCCTCTGGAGCAGCCCTCTTCTCCCTTGACATTTGATGTGGGAATGTGTACATCAGTATTGTTACTTAAACAATACCCTTCAGGCAACGATGCTGGGCCCTCAGATAAATCACAGATTAAAATGAAGCAGAATTGCTTGATAAAAAGTCTGCAGTGTGCTGGCATGCAGGGAACAAACTGCACAGTCCAGGTAATGGGAAATTCGGTGTGTTATCTGAAGACCCATGTAATTAATGAATAAGAAACCTGTTTACTCTGAAAATAGATGGCAGAGTTGCTATAAAGCCTTTCTGCTTTGAATGCTGAACAAGTATCTCCAGAGGAATAAAAGCTTTAGCAGCTCAAAGTCACATCTCAACCAGAAAGGCGGGTTGGAGATGGCACTGAGCATCTGAACTGTTTTGCTTTTATGAAGAATATGAAATCAGCCTTCCTTCTAATAAACACCTCATTTATTTTCTTTTGGCTCCTAAGCGATCTCGTTTGCAAATCATGGTGCAGACGGAACAATTAGTGGATTCGATTCAGTGCACATGCCATTGCCAAGCAGGAAACGAGCACGCCGGGCATGAATAGCATCAATCTGATTTTCAGGCATGTGCAAGTATCTGGCACTTCAGAGAGCTTTGCAAACAGGCTGTACTTCTGCTTTTCCCCTCTCTTTCCCTCCCAGTCATGCTGCTGCTGTATTTGTGGATTACAAAAGGCTCATGGCTTCCCCGTTAGGGCTGCGGGAGGCTTGGTAGGCTTTTACCGTGCTCGGTATTTTATCCCAGCTATTTTCCACGTGTGGAAAAACGCACCCGTGCAGGTCTTGGCATTGCAGCGTGCGCTGGGAAGGGGAGAGCTGTCCCTTTAACCACGCAGAGCATGTGGCTGGTTTTAGTTAGAGCTCTTTTAGCGAGTTGTCTCAGCACATCAGGGCCCCACTTTCATCATGCCTGGCTTTTTTTTTCCCTTCTCTTTGAGTCCTAGAAGTCAGAGGCCACAGGGGGGGTGACAGAAAGCAGTGACCTCTGCATAAGCGAGGGACCAGATGGCCACTCCTCTTCCTCTGAGCCTTTCTCCCCTGGCCCCAGGGCACAGATCTGTGACCTTCGCTTTAACTGAATGCCCAGACTCTGTGACTGGGGCTTTGACATGCTCTTTAATAGGCATACATTATCCCTCTATTGCTAAAAGCCCAGAAAACTGGGTTCATTTAGATGGAATTTAAGTAAAACTGTTTGGATTGGTCTTGCTATCCCCTAGCTACCTCCTGCTAAATTGTTGATCTTAGTGCTAATGAAGGGAAATGCACTTACAGACAGTCCGGGAAGCATTTGATTTGCAAAGTTTAGGAAAACCCAGTGTTTTCTGACAAATGAGGTGTGCACTCATGGTGTGATCTCACTTGTGTGCCCACCCACGGCACAAGTAGTGCTCTGGTACTCTGACCACGTCAAGCCCTTGCCCTCTGCTGCTGTACTGAGTTCAGCTTTGCTCTAAGGTCTGTCTAAGGTCTGTCTTTGCTCTAAGGTCTGTCTCTCCCAGTTAAAGAAAACTTCTGATGTTAAACAGTGGCAGAACATGGGTTTGTAGCCTCTTGCAGCATTTGCAGGCACAAGGGGGAGATGTAATCACTAATACTTAATAATTCTCAGTTCCAGCCTTACACATAGGTCTGATTCCAAGTGTGAGCCAAGCTAGAGCATTGCAGTGTGGTAACATCCCATGGTACTGAGCACAGGATTGGTGAGAATAGGGAAAAATGCCCCGAGGAGGAGAGGTTCTACTGGACCAACTGAAAATGGAGAAAAGATTTTATTCTCTGAATTTGAAATCATTATGCTTTTCCTCAGTACCCCAGCAACTGAGAAGTTCATCTGATATTTCTGTCTGGTCCATTAGGTATTATTAGAGGAGGCCAGGCTCTCGTTAAATCAATTTGCATAATGGTACTTGCACTCTTTGGGAATGTCCTAGGCAGAGACTGGAAATACACTCTTTTCCAGCACAATGGAAATTCAGAGTTACGGTTTTTTTGCTAATGACCTGCAAACATCGCTGCTGATCAGGCGTGGATGGCCTCCAACCTCTGCCAGGCAAGCGGATGCTGAGGAGGGGTTTTATTAATGCCTACCATTTCCGAAGGGTTAAGCACATGAAAGTTATTCCAGGAATTTCCTTTCCAGGGCAGACCTAGGGAGGTAGGTATAAGCAAAGGCCAGTTCAGCCCTGCTGAAAGTGATGGATGCAATTCTCTTTGAAGTTCCTGGGAGCTGCACTTCCTTGCTGCGTGGCTGAATTGAATCCAGAGATCTTCAACTGTGAATCTATAGCCACAAAACACGGTTTTGTGACATCTGCTGTGGTTCGTCAGCTACTGAAGGTGGAAAGGGGAGAGCAAAAAATTTTCCAGGAACGCTGGTGCAGATGATACCCGAGGTTTGACTGCTTGCAGCTCATGTTCCTGTTTTCAATTAAATTAGAAAATATTTGTGGATGAAGTGACCCATTAGTTGGGTAATAACACTACCTTATCACGCCTGCTTATCAGTATTAGTTATGCACTATAAAACCCATCCCAAAGCCCTTGGGGGAATCAATTAAAGTGGAGGGGGCAGCTTTGTGCACATGTGTGATGGAGCTGCCGTGAGACGCGTGGGGGAAAATTTGTGCACCAAACTGTTGCACTTTTGGGGCAGAGAGTGTTTCTGAGTTAGCACACCAGCCCTGCCTGTAAGCTGTCAGCATCACACATCTTTGTAGCCTCCACCAATTCATCTCTGAGCTGAAGAAACAGGCCATAAATTTGCTGATTATGTGCATTTAGGCAGAGTAGCTCCCTTAATGGCCTTTACGATGGCTGCAGCCGCCAGTGATAGAGTTTTTGCATCCCCATCTTCTAATAGTAGAGGGTTGCTTGTTCATGCTGTACATCCTGTTAAATAAATCTGAGCCAGTGGTAACTGATTGCTGATATTAAACTGCAGAGGGAGAGATTAAAAATATTTTCCCTGTCTGCCTGGAAAGCTTTGGAGGGCTTTGTTCAAGTTTAGAGGTTTGTTGTGTTATTTTTTTAAAGAGGAAGTAGGAAACACTGTAAGAAATAGTCTTGTCTGTCTTTGAGCAGCAAGTAAAGGAAACCTGAGTTAATGACATATCAAATAGAGAGCTGCTTCTCATCTGATCCCTCTTTGAAACGCAGCTGAGGAGTGATCAGTGTCTGTCTTCATCAATAATTAGACCTTATAAAGAATTTAGGCTCTGGTGGCACAGGGAGCTGTGGTGGCTGATCACCTGGAAAGGACTTGATTTCCAGGTAAAATCTCTCAATGTAGTGATTGAATCTGCTGAGGTTTCAGCTGACCAAAAGGAGCCAGAGAAAACCAACCATCTCTGGAGCCTTTCAGGGCTGCAGTGGAAGGAGAAACATGGTGGTTTGACATGTCCATTAGATCCGTCACCTCTGGGGCTGCAAAAGGGCCGTGTTCCTCTCAGCCAGCAGCGAGGAGAGGTCAGAGGGGAGAGCCGAAGTGTGGGCTGATGTGGGGCTCCTCACCACAACCACTTCATCCCCCCTCAACCTCCCCTGAGCCCTGAGGCTCAGCTCTGAGCATCCTCTCTCTGCTTTGAACCTGAGGAGCCGTCACACCTTAAGGTCAGGCAAGGGGGCCCGTTAGTGGGTAGGGGGAGGTGGAGGGAGCAGGATGTCATTTTGTCATTAGCCAGGCTTCAAAGGCAGGCAGGCACTGGGGAGGGGGGAGAGGAGCTGCGGGGTCAGGGGGCCTGTGAGCCCCTTGCCCAGCCTCCCTGCCGGCCCCTTGCCCAGCCTTCCTGCCGGCCAGCTCACCTGGTGCACAGCTGCTCCAGGAGGAGGGAGCCCAGGGAAAGCAGAAGGATGGAGGAGGCAGTGTGGGCAGAGCCTTTAACCCCACAGCCTGCCAAATTCAGTGTGCAGGTTTCAGGCTGGGCAGATCTTTCATGGTGCTGGGATGATGATGTGGAGCTCTGCCTGTGTGAGTGGCTGTTCAAAGCCCCCTTGGAGCACTGCTGCCTAGAATGATTTAGTGGGGTCCTGAATGTCTCTTGGAGACCCTGGAATGTGATTTAGGCTTGCTGGGGGTGCTCACGTTGGAGGCTGGTCATAAGACTCCATGTCCTTGTGTTCATACATCCTGCTTTGAATAGCCTTCAGCTTTCCCCAGTCAGATCCAACCAAAAAAATCAGCAGAGTGGGTTAAAAATTACAAGATTGCCAAAGGATAAGAAAATTACCCTCATTTTTGTGTTCTGTGAATTTGTGCTATGGATGTTTTGAGAATACTTTGGGGTCCCCTCTCAAGGCTTTCCTCTGCAGCCACCAGGGATGGGTTTGTTTATTCCAATAAGCCAAGATCCTCCTGCCGGTGCCCACAAGTGTGGCTGGGGAGGAACTCTGGCCACTGCGAGGCTGGAGATCAAAGCACATGTGTTGGCAATACTGGGAGGCTTCTGGGATCAGGTGGTCTTTGACCTGTCCTGCAAAATCTGAGGGTCCTGATGCACAGGGCAGATCAGGAGCCGATGGGATGAGGGGCAGCAGCTTCAGGAGCAGCTGGGCAGCGCATGGAGCAGCCAGAGCCAGCAGAAACACGGCACAGCTCTCAAGCTCCTTCCATCCCACGCCTGATCAGGCTTGTGTGCTGGTAATTAGGATGTTTGCTGTCATTTCTATGGGTGCGACAATGCATATTCATCAAATATGTAAATTAACACATTAAGCTATTTGCATAAATCTGGATCCAACAGGATGGTGGAAATGAATTGCTGTGAGAGCAGCTCTGTAAATGATTCCCTGGTACACGTGTCACACTGGAGTTCTGCACACTCTCTGTGGGTGCTTTGGTGATGCAGAGCAGGGTCCTGCACACTCTCCCTGGGTGATGCAGAGCAGGAGCTTGTTTGGGTTAATCAGTGCAAGAAGTCCAGGCATCCTTACCTCTGGAGCAGGATTACAGCTGCATTTACACTGGCAGCCCTCAGGTGGCCTCTGCTTCTGAGCGAGGATGGGTTGGAGGGGTGGGCAGACAGGTGAAAATTTATCCCTGGAAAAAGCAAAGCTGCCTGTGCACTAAACGTGGTCTCCAGTGAACGGGAACGCACACACAAAACTTTGCTTGGCCGTGCTCTGAGCTTTGAGATTCCCAACAAACTCTCGGCACAGCCGCTGCCTCCAACACATCTGGCACTACCGAAAGGAAAATACGTAAGACCTGTAACCCTTGCCTGCAGTAGCTTAACAATACCTCTGAGTATTGCTTCAAATACATATAATAAGTCAGAACTAATAAAGTAACGAGTTTATGAGGTTTTTAAAGATTTTACTAGATGAACAGAGAGCCTAATAACATGATTCAATTTCTTAGTATAAACAATGCATTTGCTGTGACCTCTTAAAATATTCCTAACTTTAACTGCAGAAAATCCAGCGTATGATTTATATTTCTGACTGCTGGAAGCTCTGGCTCCCATTATCTGTGTACGCCGCAAATCCAATTATGTAATATCACTGAGATAAGGCGTGTAATGTTTCACATCTAATTGTTCTAACATGCAAATTTTTTCCAACGCTGGTGTATGTTGGATTAAGAGGAAGGCAAGGGCTGTGTTTCATGGGTGTAGGTTGTGTGGGTGGAATGGGGCTCTCTGCAGGCAGGTGGATGTGTTGACCTGGATGTGAAGTGTGCGTGGTCTCTGAGAAGCTCTCTGAGAACCACAAGGATGATATCATTTGGGTGAATAAAGTGTTGGTTAAATGCAACCAAACAGCAGCCCCTTGCCTGAATGGGGAGAACTGTGTGTTGCTGCAGAATATTTCAAGCATTGTGACTCTTTTTTTTTTCCCTACCTGCTCATTTTTTTCCTCCCCTCCCTTTCCTAAGACCCATGCCATGGGGTTTGATTATCCCTGTGCTTCAGTATGAACAGAACAGCTTGTCTACAGCCTCCTTGCCCTCACCAGGGAGCAGCTGGGAAGTCAGGGTGTGGGCTGGATGTACCCCTGGCAGACAGACTGTGCCTGCTGACAGTCCAGGGCACCTGGTGATTCACTATACGAGATCCAAATTTCACACCCATTTTCTAGGTGGTTTTCATCCATAGGGAGGAAAGAGACCACAGACCTAAGTTCTTGTACATCTTGTTAAACAGCAGCTTGTGTGCTTTGCCCCTTAGGTATTACCATCACTGTCTGAACATCCTGGGACACGTGTGCTCATCCAAGACTGTGTAGACTTAACTTCAGAGGTGGCTGTGTCCTTGTCCCTTCCCATGATGGGGTCCCATCCAGCCTGCACACCCAGGCTGCACACCCAGGGCAGACATGAAGCCAGTGAGGACTAGACACCACTCAGATCTCCCCTGTTACTTTCTGAGAATGCAACCAATGAGCATGACCTGACATTGGAAGAGGATGGCATGGAAAGAGGGAAATGGATGTCATCTGGGAGACCAAATTTTTTATCCCTGGGACCAGAACAGACACTTACATTAACATTTGCCCACATTTGCAGGAGGGCAGACTTTGATGGCCTTGCTTGTTGACCACAGCACTAAGAAACATGGAAATGTGTCTAAAAACTATGGGGGGGGTTTAGTAGGATTTGTGTTGTCTGTGGTGGAGCTGGCTGGGGAAATTTAAAGGAATCATTTTAAGCAAAACATTGGGGTTTTTTTTTTGCCCAATGCACTTGAGCGCATGAACTTGTCCTACACATTGGTTGGGAAGTGCAGGCAGAACTTCTCAGCCTCTGCTCTTCCTTTTGGCCACTCACACTGTCCCTGCCAGGTTTTGGTGCTGCTGTGGTGTTGGTGACATTGTCCAGATACTGGTTCTGGTCCTGGTCTTTGGCTCTTCTGAGGAAGTTTTCCACTCGCTATCTTACAGCCACGGGGCATTGTGCTCTGGACATGAATAGGTCCCTTTCAACCTTGTTTTATTCATCATCAGCAAAGCATGAAATTACAGTGGAAATGCTAATAGATTTCCTAACAACTTGGTATCTACTTGGGTGAAACAGTTATTTGTTGACTAATTAGTAAGTTAATTGTTTTATATTTTATTGAGGTCAGGTTGCTGTTTTAATGTAGAGGGAGGAGGTGTGGGCTCTTCTAAACAAGATGCTGCTTTAATGAGCAGTTACTAAAGAGTGGGCTAAGGAAGTGTAGGGAAATGGTAATGGTGTCTCCAAAGGAGATATGTGGAGCCAAAGGGATGAGATTTGGGAGCTGGGACAAATCCTGCTTGGCTTGGCTTTCTCTGAGACCATTAGCAGAGCGGGCTTCTCAGCACCCAGAGCTGCTCACAAGCTTTGGGCACACTAATTAAAACCATTCCTGGCCAAAAAAAAAAAAAAAAATAAAGGCGTTTTGCAGAAGGAAAGGAATGACCTCTCCTTCCTAGAGTTTATGACTGAATGTATGAGTAACCTGGCCTTGGGTTTCTGGGGCATGAAGTCTTTTCCCTGGCTTGATTTATGTCATTAAAAAAAAAAAAAAAGTTTCCTGTTCTCTTCCTTAGTAGTTTGCTTTCTCCTTTTCTTCCCCCTCCTGACCCTGCACTCACGGCCAGGAAAAGTTTTCTGAATTTAGAAAAAATCTTAAAAGATAACCTATATGTGGATGGAGGCAGTAGCAGATCACTGGGAATAGGCTCTTCCAGGATAGTTAAGCATATTGCTTTGGATATTTTTTCCCCTTCCAAGTCCTTTCTGTCCCTCCTTCTAATCAGGGCTTTGTTACAATCACCGGCCTTGGCCAATCCTCTCCTTTCTCAAATGGAGCAGTCCTAGAGCTGGGATGCGAGTTCCTGGGTTTGTGCCCCTTCTCACACGTTCTGATGAGCTTGTCTCCCACATAGGGAGGGATTTTAAAATGAAGGAGCTCAGAGTAAGATTCGATTTTGAGATTGAATTCTTCCCAGTGAGGCCCTGGCACAGGCTGCCCAGAGAAGCTGTGGCTGCCCCATCCCAGGAAGAGTTCAAAACTGACCTGGACAGGGCTTGGAGCCTGGTATAGTGGAAGGTGTCCCTGCCCATAGCAGGGGGTGGAATGTGTTGGGCTTTAAGGTCCCTTCCAACCCAAACCATTCTGTGATTTTGTGATTGTTTATAAAGTATTATTCTGTGTTGGGCAGCATCACAGAGAAGACCATGAGAAATACTATTGCTTGCAGACAGACAGCCTGTTTTCTGCTCTTCCTCCTTCCAGCTGGAAATACAGTGTGGAAGTACTGCTACCTGTTGATGTTTTTGTGTGCTGATAATCCTGTATTTTTTTTTAATTAACTTAAAGTATCTCCAGCCTGCTCTGTAGTCTCATCTGTTTTAGCCATACACCTGTAGCAGTTTGGCAGTCCTGGAAATGCTGAGTTACAAGTGAGAGGTCTGTGTCCCGAGAGATGTGCAGGTAAACCTACCCAGTCTGTGCTCAAATTCACCCAGTTTTCCATTCCTCTCCTACTGCAAAATTAAACTGAAAAAGGCAGGATAGATGCCAGTAGATAAAGCTGGTACCAGCTCATTGCAAAAAAGTAACCTAAACAACACACCCCATCTTGGTTGCCTTTGTTTTTTTAGTTGACTTATTTTTCAGTTGCCTGGGGTTTTTGGGGGATTTTTTTTTTGATTTTTCTCAAATGACCAGGTAGCTTTTAAGTTTTGGTAACGGTAGTTTTCCTGTGCTGTATCCAATAACCCTCTGCATGGATTACCTGGCAAGAACAATCCCTAGGCAGCTAGGGAAAAGGAGTATTTTTACTGCCTGCATCCAGGCATGACTCCAGTGTTTCATGCCACCACCTGAGCTAGGATGGGCTGTGAATACAGATCACACCTCTCCTTTCCCTGTTTTTCCCAGGCTTCTCATTGGGAAAAGGGCCTTTGCTTAGAAGCCACCAGGGAAGTGGGTTATAAAAGTTTTATTGGTGAGGCAGAAAGATGTTTCCACTCTTGCTGTTCCTTGGGAAATAAGAGAAGGAAAGACAGATAATGTTTCATCTCTTTATTAGATTGGGAAATCATCTATAAAGCAGAGGTGTATTTCAAACCAAGCCCCCCACGTCTCTTGTTAAAGCCAACTCAGCAGCATCCAGCTGGGTGGATGAAGGGTTTGGATGATGTAGGACTTCGAAGGGATCCTGTTTTAGTGGGATGAGAGCCCCAGAGGAGCCAGATGTCTGGTGAGAAGA
The DNA here is from genome assembly GCF_015832195.1 of Motacilla alba alba. Lineage (NCBI taxonomy): Eukaryota > Metazoa > Chordata > Aves > Passeriformes > Motacillidae > Motacilla > Motacilla alba. The sequence continues at coordinate 18,217,865 of NC_052025.1, read as the reverse complement.
CCAGAGCCACCAGCTTGGGTGCCCTGCACTCAGCCGTCGCAGTTCCTTGCAGCAGTGCTGCCAAATGGTAATATTCACCTGTGATAATCTGCAGGCTGGAAAAACTCATCCTTGGGGGAAGCTACCTGCCTGGTGGGTAGAGGAGAGCTTGTGCATGCTCAGGGGTTGTTGGTAGGACACTGAGGGATGGCAGTGAACCGTGAAACGGCCTTAAAAGTGGCAAGTCCAAGTGAAGCTATGCGGCTTAAAATGTTTTATCATGTCGCATGCCAGGGCTATTAGTCCCCTTCTGTGCTTCTGTCAGGCAGCGTGGCAACCAGCAGTGAAGTTTTATCAGATATTAAAACCTGCTTTTGAAATTTCTCCTAGAGCAGAATGCTAAATCAACTTCTTCACAGTGATATTTCTTTTTTTTTTTTCCTTCTTGTGCTGTTTCCTGCCTGGCAGCTTTACCTTTACTTCCATTTCTCTCTCTCATTTTCCATCAGCTCTATCTGTAACCATTTTGTGTTTTATTGAGCATGAATGAATAGTGATGCCTTTTAGATGAGTGATATTTTCATCTGAAGATGCTTGTTTAATATAGGCCTCCACTCAGCTGTTACCCCAATGGTGCTTTGTGTTTACCAACAGATTATTTCAACTAGCTTGAATCTGGAAGCAAATTTTGCATGGGGAGATTTTCTCCCCTTCTCCTACCCCAGCAAAAATTCTGCCTCTCTTCTGGTGGGATATTACCAACCTGGAACACACTTCAGTGGCAGTGTGAGCTGTGCAAGGGCTGCAGCTTTGCTCCTGGGGCTGAGTGTAACCTACGCTTACCATATGCTACCACCCTCCCCTTTAGGTAAAATGGGGGTTTTTCTGCCTCCCTGCAAATGATAGCAGAGACTGTAATCACTCAAGCTGCTGCCATGTGGGTCTCAGTGCATTTGGGAATAAAATTTTCCGTCTGTGGGGAATAGGTTATGAATCCAAAGTCATTAGAAAGGGTCTGGGTTTACCCTTGGTGCTGTAAGCAGGATCTCAGCTGTCAGTGACAGTGATGGATCCCCAAATACCTGCTTGTTGCAAGGTATCACTGCCACCCCCAGAGGTTCCCTGGGCTGTGCAACAGCAGCTGGACTTAGGGAGGCTGAAATGTGCCTCAGTTGTTAAAAGTTTAGGTTTTACATGGTCTGAGGTTTGTCGCAGCAATCTCAGGAGGTCTCTGCTGGTTGAGCTCGCCCTGGGGAGGTGTGTGGTGTTTTTTGGCGCTGATGATAAGTGCCACTGCTGCTTACAGGAACTGGGTTCCCATCAGTTCCACGAAGCCAGTGATGGAGGGCAAAAACAAAATTTCTTCCTGAAGGCTGGCTTTTCTGTTTGCACCCAGATGGAGGGGGCAGACCTTTGTGCATTGCTCCAACCAGAGCTGAGTCCCTTCAGAGAGCTCTGACCTGCATCAGATATGGATCAGCATCCAGACATCCCCAGGGTAGCACCTAGGAGCTTTTGGAGGCACACTTGTGTTAGGTGCAGGGGAAGAGGAGGGATTGTGTGTCGCCCTGGGCTGATGATGCCCTCTCCAGCACCATTTCCATGCCTTGAGAGCACTGTGCATCTTTAATCCCCGGTGATTTGTTCTCTTGATCCTGATGCAACAGCTGGCAAGGGAAGAGGCTGGAGCTGAACTCACAACCTTGACAAGGTGCTCAGCCAGCCCTCTGCTGCACCAGCACTGACTTTTCCCTTGTGATTCATTGCCAGGCTCTGCACCCTTGTCCAGTACCGTAGTGCTCAGGGAATTCAGACATTCATGGCTGCAAATGTTCCTTTGGGACCTGTGTCCTCAGGGGTCCACCCTGCCAAAACCATTGGCGCTGCTCCTGGGGAAAAGCACTGCTGCCAAACCTGGCCCAGAGCACTCACATCCACCCCATGCACGGTAATTTGCCGGCCAGTCTGCTCCGTTAGGGCATTTCAGGGACATGAGTTAATGAGGCCGGTTCGGACAGCACGGTCTGAGTTAATCTGGGCTGTCCCCGCTGCTGCAGAATTTGCATCTGGCCAGGGTTGTGCATGTCGCAGCCGAGCTGCCAGCACTGGATGAAAAGGGCAGCGCTTCCAGAAACCCTCGCCAACAGTTTGTCTCGCAGATGAGCCGGGCGGCTCGCCCCGGGCCGGCCCTGCCGCAGTCAGCGCTGGCTGCGGCTCCCGGCTTCGCGGCTCGCTGCAGCTGCCCCGCACCGCTCCCCGCCGCCGCTCACCAGCCGAATTTCTCGCGAGCGGGCCGCGCATCTGCATTAATTTAGATGGCTTAATGTGGGGAGATCATCAGCTTGATTTCCCCTGTGGCTCTGGGAGTCAGCTGGGGCTCCGGGGCCTCCCATTAGCGGCCCAGCCCGCTGCCAGATGGCGGGTGATGGCTTGCGGAGGCTCCGGAGCTGACGTGCCCCATTGTGCGAGAACACAAAAGCGAGCCGGGCTGGATGTTTTTTTCTTACCCCCCCTTTCTGCTTTCATTTTCCTTCAGTGCTGTCACCCTCACAGCTAATTCCTGCAGCTCTCTTTATTTATTTATTTGCGTCGTGGTGGCGAGAGCTGTGAAGTTGCTGACAGTGTTTTCCGTGCGGATGCTCCTGCCTTGCTCCACGCAAGTATCTGAAGGACTTTGCTTCTCCTGTCTTTTATTCTCTGCCTGAATATGCATGTGGGGTGCACAGTCCCGTGTGCATGCACACCCTCATGGAACATCCTCTTGGACATTTGTGTCACATAAACAAGTCATTAGGGTATTACAGTGGGTCTCCTGGGGGGCCATTATATGCCATGAGGTTTTGTTAAAATATATTTAATTGCCTTCCTGAATATTTCAGGTGTTCCAGCAGTTTTTCAGGCCTCTTAACAGTCTGTGCTACGATCACCTGTTTGTTACAGAGTTTTCATCTCTTTTGTTAATACTGGAGAGGCATCTGTTTTGGGCTGCAAGTGTTTTTTCTGACGAAGATGCACATTTCAGGAGGGAGAGGACTGATGCCTCAGGTTTGGTACAGGATGCAGTGAGCATCCCTGCAAGGGCCCCCTGAAGATCAGGCTTGCAGGGCTTTGGCTCTGATTTCCCCAGTGTGCTGCAAACACAGGGGCAAAGCTCAAGTTCAGAGCTCAAAGTCACTAAAAATGCCCCTCTGCAATCCCTCCTTTCAGGTGCAGTGTTTGACCTCTGCCTGCTCCCTAAAATCCACATCACTTTTGCAGTGCTGCTGCTCCTTGGCATTTATCATCACTCCAGCCCAAGCAGCTTTCCACATTCATGTGGGTATCCCAAACTTAAGCTTTAATTAAAATGAAATTTCATGCTGACAGAGAGCTTAGGTGGCTAAATGATGTTAACCTTGGCACCTGGATGGGAATGAGTCTGGGAAGCAAATGAAAACAGCAAGTGCATGAGCAGGGATGGGGACAGAGGAGTCCCTGGCAGTTGCAGGTCTGTCTGGCTGCAGGTCTGTCTGGCAGTCTTTGAAGGCAAATGCTGGTATTTAAATTTGAACTGTGTGGCTGCCTGAGTATCCAGCATGTTTTCTACCTCTTCCTCCTTTGGCAGAAGCTGCAATGTCAATGTTGACTTCTTTTCCAGGCTTGGCACTGTGTGTTGGGTTTCTTTCTCAGCACCTCCTCTTGTCTTTTGTCCATAACGCTGAATTTTGTTGCCAGGGGTTGTTTGGTAGGATGGGTGGAGATCAGTGGAGGGTGTAGGGGCTCGGTGCACTTGCAGAGGGCTTAGGTGCTGGCAGTCACAGGAGAATGTGTGACTCCTAGTCAGGGAACCACTGCTCAGGGAGTCTGGCTGCCTTCTCCCCCCAGCCTGCCCAAGTGAGTTTCAGGGTGCACTAACACAGGAAGAAGCAGAAAAAATTGGGTAAAATATTTGCAAATTTTACAGTAGGAAATAACACAGCCTCTTCCAGCCTCTTCTCCACCCAACAAATTGATGAAGCCACTCCTTGTAGCCCTTCGAGCTGGTAGGTATCCCATCCGGGAGCATCCCATGGGAATGCTCTTCAAAGGCTTCCTGAGCTTCACTGCCCTCTCCTCCTGTTACCCAGGGCTTCTTGTCATATCCTGTGCCCATAAACAGTACCAAAGGTCCTTGCAAAAAGAGGAGAGGCACCACCTGAGGTGACCTGTGTTTGTTTAATCAAGGATAAAAAAGCAAAAAAAAAAAATAGGAGCATCTGAAGTATATATCTGAATGCCTTAGCAAAGTGCTCAAAGCTAAAAGTTAGTTTTGCTCGACTGCTCATTTTAAAAACTCCTCACAGAAAGGGCTTGGTTATTTCTCTGTGGCAGTAAGAGATGCATATGCAAAGTTCTGTATGTGATTGTGACACAGTACAGAGGTTGGGTGATGGCAGATCACAATCGTGGCTCTCCCATGGGCACAGTCAGATTGTTTTTCTATCTTATTGAAACCTGCTCTTGTAAAGCAGGAATCTCGCCCCGCGAGCAAAGCCCCACGTGGTGTGGGTGTAGGTGCAGTAAACCAGAGAGCTCTGTGACAGCCTGGCAGGAAATCAGTGTGTCCCCTTTTTCTGTCACTTTGCTTCCTTGATGTGATGCTTTGGGATGGTTTAGTGCTGCTGCTGATTTCCCAGGCAGTGTTGTCCCACAGCCCAGCACGTGCCGGAAAGGACGCACTGATCCGGGAGTGGCACTGCAGGGTGATGGCAGGGTTGTCTCCTTGACCCATGACTTTTCTCCTGCCACCTCTTTTCAATGAGTCCTCAAAGGTAATGAGTTTAATTTGATAAACTGGGCCCAGGGTGAGGTGTCACAGTGGATTTAGGAGATAAGCATCCCTGCTTCTTATCAACAAGAAGCCAGTCCTCCCTGGAGAACTGTGTTTTCTGGAATGCATCACTGCTCCTCGGGTTCAGTGATGGTCTGATGATAGTGAGGAAGATAAAGATGGTGAGATTGGTGGTTTGTAACTCTGCTATCACTTTCTTCCTCTGTGTCACCATCTTCCACAACCTTATCTTTAACCATTCTCTTGTATCCTTGTGTTTGTCTGCCAGGATGGTGATGTGTCTCCCAGTCATATTTAGGATGCTGTGGGGTGCACAGGGAAAAGAAAAGGTTCACTGTGGGGGCAGAGGTGCTTTGAGATAGAGTGGCTTCTTCACATTGACCTGGCATGAAATGGAAGCTACCACCTTGTTGTGGGAGTGGGTGTCTGGAGGGACCCTGGCTCTCAGAGTCCGATCTGTGTTTCCACCCCCATACTGTATCATAAAATCATTGAACCCTAGACTGGGTTGCGTTGGAAGGGACCTTAAAGATCATCTACTTCCATCCTGCTGCCATGATCAGGAGCACCTTCCCCCAGACCGGATTGCTTCAAGCCCTGTCCAAGCTGGCTTTGAACACTTCCAGGGATGGGGCATCCCCAGCTTCTCTGGGCAGCCTGTGCCAGGGCCTCCCCACCCTCACAGGGAACAATTTATTCCTATCATATGTCAACATACGTGCACTACTGTGACAAGCAGTGCTGGGGTACAGCCCCAGGTGCACCCATCCCAGCGGAGGCGCGGGAAAGGAGTTAACACTCGCTGGCTGGTGCACAGAAATACAATCCCCATCTCCTCTGAGCTCCCAGAGAGAAATCGGTGAAAACATCAAGCCGCACGTCCTGTACCGTGGGGCCGATACGCCGGAGCTATGAACTTTCTCTTTGAGGTGGTAATGGTTTGGCTGGCAGCCAGGAGCGGCAGCCGTGAACGGAAAGGGGGACTTCCAGAGATAAGCTATTTTCAGCCAACGGGGCTCCTCGCCGCGAAATAAATAGAAAAAAGGACGAGCTCTACGTCTGCGGTCATGTGTCCTGCTTTCGTGGATTTGGCCTATTTTCTGAAGAATGGCTGTAATTCAGCTTGAATTTCCCCTGGATTGCTGCCAGCAAAATAGGAAGCTGTTGCTATTGCCGAGGAGCGAACAGGAATTTATATAGTAACTCAGCCACAGGGATGAGATGACAGCTAACGGCTTAGCTGCTGCTCGGAGGAAAAGCAGACCTGAGAGGAACCTGGATTTTCTCAGGATCACAACAGTTCAGTCCTTTCTACAGCTTTGACATTATCCCTTTCAATCTGGACTGGGCAACATCGAAGCACAATATCTGTGCTCAACACCAAGGGATGGGAGCAGAGCAGCTTTCAGCATTTAGAAAAATCACCTGTGTTTGAGTGAAATTCACAGTTAAAAGGAACAGAAAGGCTCTTTAGAGCAGTTCTTTGCAATGCTAACCCCATGCCCCGCTTGCTCTGGCTCAGTGCTGTGATCCCGTAGTCTCTCCTCTCCCTGTGCACAGGGGATGCTGAGTATTTCCCTTGCTGTGATGTAAGGCAGCTCCTCTGTGGGAATCCAGCCTTTTGTGATTATTTTTCTATTTAAATAACTTGTTTAGTTATTGTGTGCACCATTTCCACTTCTGTTTCATTCCTTAATAAAGAAGGGGAGTAGTTTATCATGCTCGGCAGAGTATGGACGTGGTGAAAGACATACTGTTCTGAAGGATTTAAAGTTAATTTCCGTCGGACAGAGAGACCCTTGTTTGGGGTACTTCCACAGCCGCCTTTCCCCCCTGCTCTGGCTGCCTTGGGTCCACAGGGAGCCTTTGCCTTATGTCTTTGGGCAGCTCTTCCCCCTGCCTGGACCCCATGTGCTGGGAGGTTTGCAAGTCTGTAATGCTTTGGAGCCTGAGGGATACAGCTTGCACTCAGGCCTGCTGTGTGATGGGACACAGCAGAGAGATGCCCCTGAGTGCCACAGAGCCCATCACCTCTGACTGCCAACTCCATCATGAAAGCCAGAGTCTCCATGCTGCGTTGGGTTTTTGCCAAGACCTATGAGACACTTTGCTGTACGCACTGCCACCCCTTGGACCATCAGATTTGGGAAAGAGATCATCTTAGAGGCAGTTTCTCCTCTTCCAGGCACTCCCCAACTGCAGCCCAAGGGAATATCTCAATCTGTGCAGCAGGCAGGACGGGCTGTATCTCAATTTGCCATGGGCTTGGCCATCCCAGCCAAGCCAGAGCAGTGTGATGCCCGTGGCTCAGCAGCACTGAGCACTCACTGAGCTCCCTTGCCCAGGCAAAGCTCCCACCTCAGCAGGGCTGACCCTGCTGCAGCAAGAGGAAAATGAAGAGTGAATTGCCAGCACTGGTGCAGTGCTGTTTGCTGTCGGCCCGATAAAAATGGCACCTTGCCCAAGTCTTCTATAAATCACAGGTTCCATTTGGAAAGGAGATTTCTGTGGTAATTAATGAGCCAGTATAAAGACATTAAATGGAGAATGTGTAGTGATAGAAAGGCTTGTCATTCACTGAGCCATCTTCCCCCATGTGAATAACCACGGGGGAACAAAGGCCAAACTCCTTATAGACTGAAGTGCACTATCTCTGATAGCTGGGAATGAAGTAATTCTCTGAAAATAACAAAGGCACAGTGAAATACATTAGTAAACTAATTACAAGAGAGCTGGTAAAAACAGATGCTGAAAATTTAAAGCTATTACTGGAATGATTGCTGGCAGAAAAATGGGGGCTGACAACAAAAAATTAAAAAATGCATCTCATTTAAAATTCATTAGCCTGTAAATCAGGACAGCTCCCTGTCTGAAAGCGAGGCTGATGGCATTTCCGTGGGCAGTCGTGATGAAAAGCTTCCTTGCCTTCACCTTTATGGATTCCACCAGTGCCTCCGGAGATGCCAAAACAAAGTGTGCGCTCATCTGTGAGCACAAAAAAGCAGGGAAGCCGCTGACTTTGCTCAGGGAGGTCTGAGCAGGGATGTTTCTACTCAGAGGTGTTGTGAGGGCTGCTCAGGATAACACCTCGTGCTTGCTTGGCTCGCTGCCTCTCCGAGCTGATGAAAAGCAGGATTGCTCGTCCATCCGCGCTCCATATTGGAAGGAGTTGGCTGCAAACAAAGTGGTCCAGGGCCAAAACCAGCTGTGTGGAGCTTCCTCTTTTACTGTTTCCATCAATATTTGGGAGAGGGATGGAAAACATCACTATTGTGCAACAAATCAAAATGGTAACTATGTAATTTGTCTTAATTGTGTGTGTCAGAGTAGGAAAAACACGAGGAGCTCTGGATGGGAATCTGGCATGAGAGATCTGCCTGCTGGCAGCGTACTGCACGCTTTGCTCTGCCCTCGCCGAGCCAACCTTTCCCAGAGGCTTGTGGACAGCTTGCCTTTCATTTTCTCATTACTTCAGGGGTCTGCAGGGGCACTTGAGTGGGATAAATCATTGCTATTTTGCAAAGAGCGAATGTGTGCTTCAGAGGAAAGTCCTGAAGAAGCCATTGCTGTGAATGCAACAGGAGGGGACATCTTTAGTGATGCTGGAGGGGAGCCCTGCTTGGGGTGGAGGAGCTTTGTGTGACGCTGGGGTTTCTTAAGAAGTCACCCTACAAAAACACAGGAGCCCTTTGTGGTGTGTTGTACCTCTGGGCAGGTGTCACAGCAGCCAGTGTTGCCTGGCCAACATCACCTTTGGTGCTGGAGCCCTGTGCAGTTGACAGATAACCCCTTCCTGCACGGCAGAATCACCAGCCCCATGTGCAGTCCGCCCAGGCAAATTAAGAGTTGTTTATGACATTTAATACTCCCCTTTCCCTCCAGCAGCAGGGCAGCAGGACCACAGGTTTGGCTTCACAAATGGTCGCCTCAGGATACACTAAATGCTGTCATGAGCCAGAGAGCAATTTCATCTTGAAAAATTACTGCAATAGAGCTCCCTGATAAAGGTCTCTCCCAGCAATGCCTCCCTCTTTGCCAGCAACTTCTTCTCTCCCTGAAACCAATTTGAGAGCGCTAAAGGGGCTGTTTATTAGTGATCCCCCTGCAAAACAAGAGGGTACTGGAAGATGGATAACCACCCTAGGCTGTCTGCTGTGCTGCTTGGTGTAGCAGGTAACATGATGGGATGGTGCCATGTGCTCTGAGCATGGAGGGAAGTGAGAAATTTGATCCATGGGATTGCCAAGATGCATCTTTCAAAGTGGTTTGTAAGGAGCAGCGTTGCCTCATGGGTAGAGTGTGCTATTGGTACTCAAGGGAGGGATGATGTTGGATTTTGGTTGTGGCCACGGGTGGCACTTAGTGCCTGTCCCTAAAATAACCAGTGACTTTATAGGAGAGGCGTGAGGGTGCTCAGACAGCCCTGGTTTCTCACTGCACCTCAGAGAGGCTGTTAGTGCTGATGCACAGGGACTCCCTGCACTTGCTTCCAGGCTGGGATGATTTCCGGCTGCAGCCACATTCTAGTAGGTCTTGGGTGTCAGGAGGCAGCATTTGGGCAGTGCTGCTGCATGAGGGAGAGCATGGCAAATGCCAGATGCTCTCAAGGCTTTCCTCTGGCATTGGCAGCTGCCCTGGTGCTCTCTGCTCCCCTGAGTTAAGACAAACAGGCGTGGTGGCCTGTTGAATGTTGGGGACGCTCTCTCGCGTGCTGTACTGGAACAGTGTGGGGACAGTCTCTCTCTAGAGGTGCAGCATTTTGTGAGTTTCATAGAAATTGTGAGATACTGCAGGATAAAAAAGTCCTTGGGCCATAGGGCCCCTGTTTATTTCCAAATGCCGAAGCTGCATTTATCCAGTCAAAAATCTTTCCTGCTCACAGGAGAGTTCCCCTCCAACAACAACTGATGGTGGTATGGTTAATTTTCCAATAAGTGAGCTATAATAAATACCATGAGTATAGTAAGTTCTATAGGACTAGAATATGGGTTTGGAGACACCTGTGATTGTGCAGGAGAGGCTGGGTGTGCTGGCAATGAGCAGCACATCAGTCAAGCTCAGGAAGAGGAGTGGAGCTGCAGTGCAGGCATTCAAAAGGTTTCCAGGTGCCACCCTACAGGGACCTTTTCAGGAAGAGCCCATCATCCTCCTCACGGCTTGGTTCCTTCGCTCGTGCAGGGCGGGTAGAGCAACCAGGGGCTCCTGAGGATGTTCCCTCTGACCCCTGCTCTGCATGCAGTGAAGATGTGTTCATTACTTTCACAGGATATTTATCATCCCTAAGCGGAAGCAGCCCCTACAGGGCTCTGCTTTTTTCTGCTTCTGAAAGCAGCAAACCCAACAATAAGTCATGGGTCAGTAGCATCCATCGGGGCTGTTCATTGCGATGCAGCGGGGAGGTGACCTGAGCTGGATTTGGCTCACAGTCATTTAATCTGTTGTGCAAAAAGTTGAGAAGCCACAGTCCCAGACAAAAATTTGCTTCCTGGTTGACTTGAGTAGCCTCCTGCTACTTGAGTAGCAGATTCTCCCCCCTACTCTTCTTGTAAAATATCTGTTGCATGTTCCCTCCCGTGGGCAGCTGCTGTGTCCCACTGTGAGGCATTATCTCTGTTGTCTCCCTTTCATCCCTGTCCCAGGAGCTTGAGACAGAAGCAAACAGGCCAGGTGGAGACTTTGTTGCTCAGTTAGAGAGGTCTGTATGATGTGCTGTCTTCTCTGCCTATTTTAAATTCTTCCAGTCAGCTTTGATTGCGGGTGAAAACAAAAGACACGAGGATGCAAAATGCAGAGAGAACAGAGCCTGCACCGTCCTCCATTCATGCTCTGAGCCATCCTGTTAGCTCCAGGGGAAGAAAACAATGGCCAAAGCAAAAGAAGAATAAGCACTTGTTTGCAAATATTCCAAATAAAAAGTGTTCAGGACTGACCATTTCCCCGTTCCTCTGTGCAGACCGAGGTGGGCCATCCTCCCTCTTTTATCTCACCTGGTATTTTGGTTCCTCTTAAATGAACTACATTCCTCTAAAATGTCTTCCTTGCTTCAAACTCTCCTGAGTCTTGCAGCTCATATTCTTTTGAGAGCTGAAGCTCAGCATGGACAATAGAGATTTGGGATTTTCCCCACTATGATTAGTGGACAGGGGTAGAGAGGATTTTCCTCTGTGCTGGGAGAGGCACGGCTGCTCTTTAATATTTCCCTCCCTTTCCAAAGCTGAGAGAAAGGCGATTTTTCTTCCCTTTAGATGTGAGCGAAGGGCCCCGCTCCTGCTACTCCTGGAGAATTAAATAGATAAATGGGCGGCGCTGTTGTTCACGCTTCACTATGCACAAAGCAACTTGCATTCAAAATTGGGCTCATGGCAGTTCAGCAACAGCCTCGCACAATAGCGTCATTAGACACGCAGGGCCGGCTCGCAGGCGCAGAGGCTGCTCTGCAGCTGGAGGAGCCACCGTGGGCTTGTTTTTTGGCTTTACAAAAATGCATCTTTAAAAAGTATAGAAAGAAGATTCAGTGTCTTTTTCTTAAAGGCTTGGGCAGGTGTTGCTGTTTGAAGGCAGGGGGAAGAGAGGAGAGGATGGGATTTGTGGTGTCCACACACCCCCCCGTCTTTTGTGACAGCTCCTTCTCATTGGCAAATCCTCCATTTCCAGAGCGTGGAGGGGACAAATAAGACCTGAGTCTGCAGAGCCTTCACCTGCTGACTTCTTTGAGAATGTTCCCTGGCAGGTTGCTGACTTAGTGCTTGCTCCCTCTGCTTGCCTTGGCACTGGTGGCTTTCAGGAAAAGGAGTTGGGTGCTCCATGAGTCTCACAGATATTGAAGGTTGGTTCTGCTGGAGCTCTCAGCCTGATTTGAGAGTGGTTCCGGTTTGGCATTAATTGGCATGGTGTTCATTGTGGTTTAAAAACAACCCTGGCTTCTGCTGACCTGAGGAGGAATTCAGTTTTATTATGGATTATGTAAAATTGTATTATGTACAATTTAGTATGTAGAGAAATTCAGTATAAAAATCAGCAGCTCACTGTATATTCAGTGTAAGAATCAGCAGTCGTTGGAATGGAGCCAATCTTGGAAGGGGTCAGCTTGCCAATGGCTTGTTCTCTGCTCTGGGCAAATAATTTGCCTCCCCGATTTCATCTTACTCAGTTGCAACGGAGAAAATGAAGCCCACCCTCCTTGGCAGGAGCATCTGGAAGCCCAGGTACTGGAGGCACATCCCCATAAAACTCTCCTTCCTTATACTGTGTTAACTGAGAGGAATTTTAACCGCATGCCTCCATTGGAAAAGGGCTGAATTTAAGAGGTTGGTGGCAGAAATGTGAAGAAAGGATCTTCACTTGTGTGCTGCTATTTGTGGACTGTGTGGCATCTGTGGTGGTGTGGGTGCTCACTCCTCCCCAGCATCGTCTTGTGTCAGAGACAGCCTGGGTCTCTGCTTCCCCATAAGTAATTTAAAATCAAGAGGCAATTTGATTGCAGAACTAGCTGGCCTTCCCAAATGCTCTCCTAACACCATGTTTGGCACTGAACCTTTCAAGTCTTCCTCCTCTCCTTGTGCCTGCACAATGTTTGTGTTTTAATGACTCTAAAGGCCTGGGATTTGCTTTGACATACCAAGTTAATGTTTTCTTTTTCTATATCAAATCTAGGTCAATCTCTGGCTTAGCACTAATGCTGCACTGAGCAAAAAAGGATTGGCCACTAATGGTTTCAATTTAGTTTTTTATGGAGTAGAGAAAATTTCACTCGATAGCTATTTTCATTTTTATTCCATTGGCCTTTCCACCAGGCCTGTTGGGATGGAGAAAGTGCTTGTGATTTGATTAGAGGAGACCCCAGAATGAATCCTCCATGAATATGGATGAGGATGAGAGTTGCTGCTCACCTGTGTCCATAGGACATGCCTTCAAGGGCAGGATCCCAGTGGGGGTTTAAGTGGTGGGCAATCGCAAGCATGGGGATTTCTTTATGGAAGAGCCTCGCCTGTGTGATCCAGCATCATCCAGGTTGAGGTCCTTAGTTATATAACACGGGGGAAGGAGAGAATAAGAGTCACTCCTCTGCTTCATGTGTCTGTGTGGCTGTAGACAGTCAACATTCAATCTGAATCTAGCCTTGGACAGCATCTTTTGGAGGAGGCTCCTCCATGCCTGCAGCGTCAAAGAGCTGCCAGGACCATTCCCTGTCTGCTGTAAGCCCTAATTTTGTCTTTCTGTGCCCTGTGGCAGTTGCTGTGTACCACAGCCAGAATCCAGGTGGGATGATGGCAGAAGCACTGAGATATCACAGCTTGGAGCATTAATGTGGAGCAACGAGTGTGTATGTGATTTATGTTACTTTTATGGCTTGATGACACAAGGAGATGGCAGAGGGAAGTTTAATGGGAACAGGGTGGCACTCACCCCCCTGATGATGGTAAAAAAAGCCTGGGGCAGCACCAGTGCCTCCATTGGCACATGGATGCTGCATTGCTGGATGGCAGAGACCGCTGGCAGATGGATTAGTGAGTGCTTCCCCTCTTAGGAGCTCGCGGGTGAATATTGTGATTGCATGTATTTATTTTTAAAATTATTATGGCCATTAGCATAGAAATGAGCTGCAGCTCCCTGGCTGCTGGCCAACCCCACCCGGGCTGACGTGCAGCTCTTCGCCTTGGCGGCTGGAACAAAAGCGCGCGGCTGGTAACGGGGTCCTGCTGCTTGCCATGGGAGGACAAGTGACAAACAGGAGCAAGCACTCTGCTGCATGAGTTTGTTACAGTCAGTTGGGACGTATATAAAAACCTCACATGGGTCAGCAGAGATTCAGCTCCTCCAGGCAATGCCGTGTGAAGCAGTTGAGCTCCTGTCCCTCTCCTCTCCTTCTCCCCGGTGATTTATTCCCAGGCTGAAAACCCAGTAATCACTCACATTGAAGTTTTGTTGCTGTTTTACAGGAGATGCTCCAAAAGTCTTTTGTCTCTGCAACTGTAAATAAACTCGTAAACCTGTTTTAAAAATAGCACTTTGTAGCTCAGTGCATGAATTTTTAATGCATCTTCTGCAAACCAGCTGGTCTTGGCAAGGGTCACAGTGTTTCCTAGGCATTTAACATAAAACTGTGCTTCAAAGCCACATTATAGTGTCGTTGAAGAGTAATATTTTACTTAACATCCTCATAACTGAATTATTTATAACTTGCCATGTTTTATTCATGATAAATATTAATACTGGTGTCTTTAAGAGTAGAGGTTATTGCTGCAGTTTTACCTATAAGAGGTGATATTATTGAAATAAAGGAATGGTGATGAATTCTGTAGCCAGCAGAGTGAAGTCTGTGCTGGGCTGTTCTCGTTCACACCTCCCTCTTTTATCAACCCTGTCAACCACCAGAAAACCTCACTGCTGAGCATCTGTACATTTGAAATGAATTTTCCTACAGGCATCTGAATCCCTGCTTTTTTTTAAATTTTCTTAGAGAGCTTTGTGTCATTCTCAGTAATTCTTGGATTCGTTTCTTGGTGAGGGTCCATAAGCTTTGGGTTTGCAAAAAAGCTCACCCTGGTCTGGGTCTCCAACCTTGAAATGTTCTGCAAGCTCCCTTGGGCTCCACTGCTGCAGGCACCCATGGATCCCCCATCTTTTGAAGCATCCCTTGCCACCTTAGAAGCGGCATCACCTGGTGATGAGAGACCTCCTAGCAGCCTTTGGGCTCCTTTCCATGTCTGAATGCTCTGAGCCATGATCAGTCTCATTTCAAGGCTAAATCTATATGAATTGGGTAAATTGCCATTGCACTATTGGGCTCCATCCTATAATCCTATACCAGAGAGGATAATTGCATTGGCTTTTATCTTGGGAAAGAGAAATACAATTTTCCGTGATCTTTCACCCTGTGCTGGTGTGTCGCCATCTGGCTGGAACATTGCGCAGCCGCTCCCCGGTCTGGCTCCCGACGTGGGGCTGGCTGCCCATCCCACCCTCATACCTACAAAATCTTCCCAACCCTGTAACTGTGCAGGGCTGGGGCTTTGCTCCGTGCTACTCCATCAGCTTAACAAATCTGCCATCAGCGGGTTGAGAGCGGTGGTTGCGGGAGCAGCGCAGGTTAATGCAACACATATTTAATGTATGATTGCTAATGGCCATCTCCCATCTGCCTGAGCCCAACTGCAGTTTGCAGATGAGTGATTAAGCTGCCCTGACACATAGGCAGCTTGTTCCTTAGCAGACCCACAGTCATTGCACTTGATGCTTGTAAAAGGGGACGAGGTTTCCTTGCAGGGGAGAGGAGTGTCATCGGGCTGGGGCGGCAGAGCAGGGGGTTCTCCTGGAGTTTGTTTTGTATGGTAATGCGAGAGACCTTCCTGTGGATGCAGCACTTTGAATGAATCATGAGCTCAATAACCACTGGGATGTTTATTAGCTTTGAATATGCTTATTGCGGAGTCAACAGGCAGCACCTTCCAATTAATTAATAGTAATGATTACGGTATTATTTATGTAGCTCTAACAGCGTGCCAGAGTGTTTCCACACGGTGGTTACAGCTGTGGCTTGCTGGAACAGGCTGGTCTGTATTCACCCTGTGTGGGCGTGCTGGGGCTCATCATTTGCTGTCAGGTGGTCCCAGCCCCAAAAGCCTCATTTTGCTGAGCTCTTGGCAGCTGCTCTTTCTTTTGGCTGAATCCTTTTGCTCCCCAACCTGGGGATATGGCTGTTGCTGCTGCGGTGCTGGAAGGCAGAGTATGCAATGAGCAGGAGCACCTGCAAACAGGTGGAAATCAAGGGCTGTATGTTTCACTAGGGTATTTTGGCATTCTTCTGCTCAAGATATTTAAATAACATGAGTTTAGGAGTCAAGCTGTACATATCAGAAGGATATTTACAACAGGTGAGACTGATGGCAAGAGAAAGAATCCATCTCTCTTTTGTTATGGACTAGGATCCAAAGACTGCTCAAGCTATTGGGAATGACAAGTGCCAGTGCAGTGTCTGTGTTTCCTGCTGCCTCGGCAGAGCTTGCTGAGGACCATGAGGGTCTTGGAGCAAAGTCTGCTGTTCTGGTTGAGCCAATGATTTCAATGTGCAGAGGCAGGTGGGATACCAAGAGCTTCCCACTAGTCTTGTTTTTCCATGCAGAAGGTTAGGCTGCAAGCTGGCTTATGCCCGTACATTACATTACAGCCCCATTTGCATTCTGTGGGAAATGAGAGTGTGTTTCTAGGTCATGTGAAGTTGCTGACATCTTCCAGTTTGATCTTTCTTCACATGTGAATAATTTTGTCTCTCGTTTTGTCTTCCAGCAATGTCTGACTTCCACATCCACCCTCAGAATGCAGTGGTGGAGGAAGGCGGTGTAGCAAGATTCCAGTGCCAGATCCACGGCTTGCCTGAGCCAGTCATCCTATGGCATAAGAACAGCATGCCAGTCAACACAGACAATGAAAGGTAGGACGGGTCTAAGCCATGCGCTGCTGGTCTTTCTCCTGGTGGGAAAAGATCACCAGACTTTCTATTGCTTCCACAGTTGTGCTCAGACACAACTGACCTGGGCTAAGGGTCTTGGCCAGTGTTTCCACCATGGAAGACTCTTTTGTATAGTATGTTGTGGCTTTTCTGGTTTGGTTCTCTTTTTGGCCAAACACCTTGTAGGATTACTGGCATTTTCCAGGAGAGGTAGATAAAGCTATTAGCTGATTTTGAAGGGCTTGCACTGACGGTCTCTGAGCAACCCTGCTCAGGTTTATTTTCCAGCATTGAGACTTGCCCAGCAAGCCCCAAAGACCTGGGTAGCTTTGGCATCCTTCATACCTCCATGACTCCATTTTGTGTAACTCTTTCTGAGACGGATTCGTGTCTTAGGATCTTGATATAGGTCCTGGGCTCTTGCAAATGCTGAATTTCACTGCGGCTGCTATTCCCAGGTGGACTCCCTCATGTGTGGCAACTGGGGAGCTCTGCAGAGAGCTTCCCACAGCACCCTGAGCTGCCATTTCCCAAACAATCTCCTAAAGAGAAACTCCAGCTGCCTCCCTTCCCAGCCTAGACCTGGAGCGGCACGTCGCCGCTTCCTGTGTTTGACAGGCCGCTCCCTTGGCGTCGGAAACGTCCCTCATCAGGGTTTGATCCGCGGGACAGGTGGCAGGAAACGCGTGCCCGCTGCCGGCAGCCCCAGCTGTAGCTCGGGAGCCGCACAGCCAGTGGTGGGACACAATCGCTCACAGCACACCTCGAGCACGGACTGACGGCCCTGCCTTGGGAATAGGCGAAACCAGGAAGCTGTAAATATTTTCCTGAAAGCCCCTATTCTTAAAAATGTCAGTTCTGCAGCAGAATGTGGTTGGGCTCTTTGGAGGCAGGAGAAAACATGAGGGCTGGAACAATGCCTGACCTTCTCAGAGTGGCAGTGAACTTACAGTAGAAGGACCCAAGAGGCCCAAATCTGCTGTGGAAAACTGCAACTGTCAGGTTTTGTTTTTCCTTGCATTTTTCAGCTAAGCTTTTTTTAGCCCAGCACAAGGTTGATTTGTTGAACTTGATCTCCTCTGAAGGCTTCTTACTCATACAGGTGCTGAACTGGGGATGTGGTAGAGCAGAGCCAGTGATCCGAGGTGGCATCAGCAGAAGTAAGGGGTGGAGAACTGTGCTGGATGCTTTGTGGCATCCCAGTGAGATGTTGCAGGACAGGTGAAGTTCCCCTGAAGTCCTTCAAGCATCATTGATCCTTTGCATTTGAGCCCAGGGAGTTGGTCACAAATGTGGCAGGGATTTAAATGTGACCAGAACTTCTTTTCTCCAAGGCTGGGGAACCCCAAGGCTGAGGAACCCCAAGGCTGAGCAGCCCAGACTTTTCTCCAACCCAGAAAGGTCCAAGCTGTGCTCGTTCCTGCTGCTTCTCCTCTGGGGAAGGGAGCTTGCCCAAGCCCTGGAGGATGTAGCCTAGGAACAGTTTCCTTACACGTTGGTCCTGATTTTGAAGAGATTTGGCTTTTTGTAGGAGTAAAGTTATTGGGGAAGATTTTTATTTTCAGCTCAGTAGATTAATCTCTGACACCAGAGCCTGGGTGATGAGAGTTGCTTCTCTAACTGAATTGGATTTCTGCATTAATCACGCTTGGTGCATTTCTGCGTATAAAGTGTATATAAATTTGTATGCCGAGTCTTGCACTTGGAGGCTTTGAAGGCAGAATAATAGCTTTGGAATTGAATCTTCTAATGCTGTGGGCAGATTGTTAACAAAAATGAAGGCTTCTTGTAGTATAATTCATCCAAAACAATGGGCATTTTAAAGTCCCAGAGAGATTGCAATCAACTTCGGGCCGTGTAGAACTGATTGCTGTCGTGCCGCCACCGACACGGAGCCGCACGTTTGGAACGCGGCGCAGGGAGCAGGTTATAGGCACTTAACCATATGCTGATATGAAGAAAGATATTCTTCATCTTCCGGACGGAAATGGATTATTAACTCATCACAGTGTAATGACTTACTACCAGCCAATTTAAACAAGTAGTTGCCAAGCAACCTGTAATGTATGTGTACGTATATGTGTGTATGCACACATGATTTAAATGTGCCTGTGTTTTAGAGATATAAAATATTTATTGATGTTTACATTTGCCCGCTCAATATTTATTTTAAACATGCCTTTTCATGCATCTGAGGTTTTAAGGTCATACGGATTTGAGTCCTGGACCTGGAGCGGGGAGCATGGAGCACAGGTTTCTGATGCCTGTCCTTGGTCACTGTGCTTCAGCTGATGAGTGGTAATTCCCATGTCATGATAACTCTAATGTCAGCTGTCTTCACATGCAAATGCACTGCCAGAGCTTTTCCACAGGTTAAATAGGAAGCATCTATTTTGTAGCCTTCTAACAAAAATCACCATTTCTCAAGGATGCATCAGGAGATAAATTATTTTCTTTTACGCCCCTGTAAAAGAAGACCAGAGGCTCAAGTATCCAAAAAAAAAGTAAGAACTGATGCAGAAGCAGGCATAGGCTCAGCCCAAAGGAATGTTGACATCCTGGTGGTATTGTCACCTCTGCACTGGGATGCAGGGAGCCAGCCTGCCTCGCCTGGATGGGTGTGCAGCCTGCTGTCACATCGGGTCCTGCTTTGCAAGCTTTTGATTCTGTTTTCTCTTCCCACAGGTACACGCTGCTTCCCAAGGGGGTTCTCCAGATAACGGGGCTGAGGGCAGAAGACAGTGGCATATTTCACTGTGTTGCCACCAATATTGCTAACGTGAAGTTCAGCCGGGAGGCCCGGCTCACCGTGTCAGGTTAGTGCCAGCTATGCCGTCCTGGCTGCCTTCCTGTCTTCTTCCCACTGCTGTTCTGGACCAGGACAGTTTGGGAGAGCTTCAGGCTAACACACTGAGAGGCATTCCTCTGTCCAGCCACAACACCTTCTTTGGTCTGGATTGTTAGTTGTTAAGATCTCCTTCAGTGGGACATCCCAGATTCCCTGTGGAAATTGAGACTGCATCTTTGGAGATAACAGGCAAGGGAAGTCTCCCCAGGGATGGTTGAGTGCGTGTTTCTAAGTTCTTTCTTACATGCAGCCAAAGGTCTTTACCCTGAGCTGTGATGCTCCTGCCCATCATATACACGTAATTGCTCTACGCAGGAGCTGGAGGCTTTCCAGCACACATCTCACAGCTTCCCATCACCCTCCAAAACACTGCCTGGCCAGTGGTTCTGGAGCACAGACTTAACACCTGTACCAAGTGTCATATTAGCCTCTGCTGACTGTAAAAAAGCAGCACGTGTGAAATGGGGTGAAGCTGAGGGAAGAGTGATGCTGTGTACATCAACTCTGATGGGAAAGAAAGCAGGTTAACTGGTTCTGAAAGACCTGGGAGCTTTGGGTGCCTATTACTTATCTGTTTGCTTGATCTATGCAAAGAGTAGCCACAGAGAGGGATTAAAGAGCAGCAAATTGTCGATGTGGTGAAGTTCTTTGTGGCAGTTTACTGGCCTGAGTTATTATTTCTCGCAGGGCAGAAAGCTCTAGCTGTTCTCATCTGACCATCCCTCATTGCAGATGGATATTTTCCAGGTTTCCTGTCCATGAAACATTTGTGGTTTTTTCTCCTCCTTAAAGCAGTCGGATGATGAATATGGGCACCGTGTGTGTATGTTGAAGGGTTTGGACCATGCTTCAGTGCCTGCACTGCCGTAACTGGACATTTGCATGGAAAACTCATTGCACTGGGTTAAACCTCCACGGAAAAGGCTTATGCTCTGTGGTGTTTGCTAAGAACACACAAATATCTCTTAGATCAGAGCAGCAGGTATGTGCTGGCATGTGAACCCTGGGCTTTGGCACAGCAGCAGAGGCTGTGGTGAGCCACGGAGGTGCTCGGGGCATTGCTTTGCTGGTGTGGGTGTTGTGTCAGTGAATACTGAGCTAACGTGAGTGCTGCTGTGCACATGGCATTAGGCATGATGGGGTAAGCAGAATTCTTGCAAATCTTTTGTATCACCTCCCTCTTGTGTCACAGTGAAGGGAATGGTCTCTCTGCTCTTCATGATGGCAGGAGGGCTCCCACTTTCCCCTGCCAGGCAGCAGCTTCAGCCATTGCTTCACCAGCAGAGAAGCACCAGGTCAGCCTCCCTGAGGTTTCCAATCCAAGCCCTGGCTTGGGAGGGAGGAGGGAGAGGTTGAGAATGGGCTCTGGAAGCCTGTGCCCTGCAGGGCACTGTCACAGCCCGGCAGGAGAGGAGGAGGGTGGCTGCCTGTGGGGAGTGAAGGAGCCTGCTTGCAGCGCTCTCCCTCCTCTGCCTGCCGGAGGTGGCGGGGCTGCCGGCAGTGAGCAGCACAGAGATGTCTTCCAGTCCTACTGATTGATTATTTTCAAGTGCCTGCTCAGCGGAGCTGCTCCCGAGGGGGCTGCCTGCCTCTCTGCACTGACACCTTTCCAGTGCGAGCTGCGGCTCTCTCTGCTGCTGTCCTTTTGATCAAGATCTGGCAGGCGATGTTCCTGTCCCCGCTGGAGTGCCTGTCAGTGCTGGCAGTGCTGGGGACCTCCCCATCCTCACTGTGACTGCTGCTGGCAGAGTCCCTGGGGACCACGGGCATCATTAGAGCCTTTTCCCCTTTCAGAATAAATCCCTGCGCTGCCATGAACCCTGTTGAGCTCCAGCAGCACTCGCCTGCCACGAGTCCCTCATTTTATCACTCCTTCCTTCCTGACCCTGCATCAAAGAGCTCATCTGATTGAAGAAGGAAACCTCCTCCTTGATGTTGGGACATGGTTGGTCCCTTTGTGCGGTGCTGGCATCTGAGGGCAGTCCCTGATGGCCCTGGAGCTGTCACTGCTGTGGGTGGTGGGCTCAGCAGCAAAGCTATGGGGCCATTCCATGGCCTTTGCAGAAGGTGAGCAGTGGTGGAAATGCCACTTCCAGAGTTGGACAGCATTTGCCCAAACTCAAGGAGCTGAATCCACACTCAAAAACCTGAATATCTAAGACTAGAAATCAAAGAATGTAATATTTAAATATTTTATTGTCAAAGTAGTGTGTTTCATAAATTCTGCTTTGAGCTTGGCTCCCATTTGCTGATATTCTTGGGTGACCTTGGACAATTCATTTCATTTCTCCGTGTTTTGAAATATTGAAATCGCTATATAATACGCTGATAATACCGTATTATTCTAAGCGTGAACATTTAGTATTGTGATTCAGAACAATAAATCTACATGGGTTTTAAAGGCACTCCGAGGTACTGAGGGGAAGGTATTGTTTTTCAGATCTCTTGGGGTTAACCAGCCGGTCATATGAATTTATTGTGCATTCTGGTTCTCATCAAAAAATCTGCATTTTATGGCTTGCAGTGAAATGCATTTAGTGAGATAGTCAGCTCTTAAGTCACACTGACACGGTGATTTTTCTTGGATTTTGCCCATTTACACACAAGCTCGGAGTCGCTTTATCGCTCTCTGCTTAGCCCCTGTAGGAACAATTAACAAACGAGCTGCTCTGATCTGTGCTTGCCCTTGGACCGCCGTGGAATCCCCCTGCTATGCCCTGATTCCAGCCCCTGAGCTGCTGTGAAAGGGTAACACTCAAAAGTGCAGGAAGAAATTGTTTTTCTTGGAGAAAAGCCCCTGTAGATAGATTTTGGTGGATCGCTGCCCTGTAACCAGCCTTTTGAACATTGGAAAGTCCATGCACAGGAGTCAGTGGGGGTTGATCCCTATGGCAAAGCCCAGCCAGGGCCGTGCTCCCCAGCCCCCCCTGTGCCCCACTCCTGCTTGGGGGCAGATGACCAGCCCAGGAATTTCTCTTTGCAGGTGTACAGAGCTTTTTTTGCCAGCAGCTGTTAAGATTGATGGAATTCCTTAAACACTGCTTTGACCTCAGCATTTCTGGAGTATAACCCATCTCTCATCAGAGACAGGGAGGAAGACTAATGCAGAGATTTTCAGTGTTCCTGTTTACTGATGGAGAACTGAGAATATCTCTTAGGTTTCCTCCTCTCCTGCTTCCAGAAAACGGGAGTAAAGGCTGCAGGGACTTTTGGCCCAGGGATAAGGCACTTTTCAGGGACTCAAGAGATGTGGGTTCAGCTGTAGTATACATAACACAGGATGATGTTTTCGTCCCATGCTGTCATTCTGTCCAGTGAAATGTGTTTTCTTTTGCCTTTCTTGTGCCTGTCTGGTGTCCAGAGTCCTTGCGCCAGGATTTTGCTCTATTATGGGTCTGCACATCCATCTTGCATGATGGGTTTTATTCTTGCTTGCTGCCACTTGGTGCTACTATAGTGCAAATAAAGGATTAGTGATTGTATCATGAGCAGCAACTATGTCACAGTTGTATCAGTGCAATGGGATGCATCATCTCCCTGTAGGAAAATGGTAGGAAAAAGTGGGGTGCAGTCATCAGAGGAGTCTCCTCTCAGAAAGCTCCTCAGCAGGAGTCAGGGGCTGTTACCTCCATCACTCCTTGTCCCAGGACAGGTCTTTTGTGGAGCAAGTGACACCAGCAGTAAGAGAGGATGCTCACAGAGACAGAGTTAGGCATTGTGGTCTGTGTGGATTACTTTGTGCCTTGAAATGCTGAAAGATAAAGCAACTCCCTCATTTATTTGCATCCCTGCTGTCTTTCATGTTGTGTTTTCCTTATATACCATGCACAGTGCAGTTCCTTCTCTATGCTGCTGATATCCAGGTGTTAACAGGGCTGTGCGTGGCTGGATAATTGCTTCAGGGGTTTTCCCCAGGAATAATCAATGCACACTTACAACATGTTCAGCGTGACTGTCACACAAACACTGTGCTCCTTTTGTTTCATGTACATTTCAGATTTATTGAGGGTTACACCAGCCACATAATTTAGAATCCTGGAATGGTGTGGGTTGGAAGGACCCTTCTGATTCCACCCTCTGCCATGGACAGGGACACCTTCCTCTATAGCAGGTTGCTCTGAGTCCTGTCCAGCCTGGCCTTGAACACTTCCAGGGATGGAATCCATAACTTCTCTGAGCAGCCTTTGCCAGGGCCTCACCACCCTCACAGGGAAGAATCTCTTCCAAATACCTAATCTAAATTTCCCCTCTTCCAGTTTGAACTCATTACTCCTCCTGTGACTACACTCCCATTGAAAGAGGAGATGTACTTAGAAGAGATGTACTTAGAGGATACCCAAAGTCCTCGATGTTCCCCTTAAACAAGAGGCAATCAGAAGCATTCTGACAATGGTGCTGTCGTTGCAGGCTCCCACTCCACCGTGTACAAGGACCCCATGATCCTTGTGGGCCCGGAGAACCTGACGCTGACCGTGCACCAGACGGCAGTGCTGGAGTGCATCGCCACCGGCAACCCCCGGCCCATCGTCTCCTGGAGCCGCCTCGGTAAGCCCCAGGGGTCACTGGGATTCCCTCCTCCTCCTCCTCTCCATAGCCATCATGTAGGAAATAGGTAGGTGCCACTGACTGTTTTATACAACAACTGATTCACCCTCTCCCTTCCCACAGAAGGTAATTGTAGGCTTGAAGTGCTTTTTATCCTCATGTCTACACTTAGTTTTTTCTCTCTGCCAAGATTCTGTTTTCAGCTGTTAGAGAAGTGGGTTGGTTAAACCTGTAGATGTTTCATGAAAGGTGATAATTTTATCTTTTCTCAAGTGACAGCATCTTCTTCTGCTGCATCAAAAACATCACCACTGTTGGCCTAGAGAAGCAAAATCATACACAAACACATCTTTCACATAAAAACAGACTTGAAAGAAATTTGCTGCCTGTTCAGGGAGTTTTAAAACAATTTTAAGGGGGAGAGAGGGCTTAAAGTGTGTCTGAAGCCCTGAAAAAACAAATGCTTGCTGCTGGGGTCTGTGGTATGTTTTTAAATCAGCATGGAAACCAGAGACAGTGACTGATGGCATCATGCAAGCAAGGAGGAGCAAAGGGTTGTGCTTCTCTAAGGTCTATTTTAGGTTCTAACTTTGTGATGATAGCTTAGAAACTGTTCTGCTCAGAGCAACACTTCCATTGCCCTACAGAAACCTGTGCTGAGTGAAGAGGTGATGAATTTCGTTTTATCTCCCGGAGCTTGTAACTCTGCCTGTGTGTACAGTGGGGTTTGGTTCAGCTGGGATTTCTGGAGATCTTGTGGTCCTTGAGGTCACATCAATTTTGGGATGCTCATCTCCTGGTGTCTCCCAAGGTGGCTGTGAAGCACAAACAGGGATAATTCTGTCTCATGCTGCTGTGCTGGATGTGGGACTCCACCCCTATGGCTCTCCAAGGATCAGGGTCAGCTCATGGGCAGGGTGACTTCTTGCTCCAGAGCTGCCTGCCAGGGAATGAAGACTTGCATCCAGTATCAGTTGCACATTTTTTCCATATTTTCCCTCCTTGCATCCTCTAGTGGCTTGTAAAATCAGCCCTTGTATGCCACTAACTGGTATTTTTGCCTCCAGAGCCATAACCATCAGGTTGATGCTGTTTTAAAAATTCCCCAGATACTCTGTATCACTGGTTTGGTTCTCTTGGACACAAGACAGCTCTATGTTAGTGCTCAACTATAATAAACTACTTTATAATTGCCTTAATTATAAGTGCTTATTACCTTCTTCAAAACACTTGTCTCCATAGAGCAGTGCAATAATGAAGATGTAATAGCACCGTGCAATGTTTGTCTGGATGGTCTGAGCTCAGCATTGCCTTCCACCAGAAATAAATACCCTCTCCATGCTACTTCACAGCACAGTGGCAGAATCAGAACTACTGAATGGGAAACAGATCTTGTTATTTTCCCTTCCCTTCAGCAGGAATGTTTCCTGTCCAAAGCATCACAAGGTCTCGTTTAAGATGACAGTGATCCTGACAGGGACGTGGTGCACAGGCTCTCTGATGACTTGGAGGGTTTGTCATCTCTTTGTAGCCATTTTGGAAGCACTTTCATGTCTCCTTGTCTGTGTGATTACGGGGAAGGAGAGCGGTTTGTGCTGGACAGGGAGGTCCTCAGAGTATCTGTCATCTCTGGCTTCCTCCACGTGAAGGTCTTCTTCCTGAAGTTCCTCCTACAGATAACTCACTCAGCTTAGGAAAAAATCTCTTTAATCCATTTGCAGAAATAAAAAAATCCACAGCCACAAAGTCTTAGAGAGATACAGCTGATTTAGCAATAGGAATGGCTTAATTTAAGCAAAAAAAGTCAATTTCTTGCCTTGTAGAAGTAAGGAAGAGCTGTGGCATTGCTGTTGTGCTGGGACTTTGCGCAAGGCACGTTGCCTTTTTGGAAACTCTCTCTGAGCCCTTTGCTCACAGTTTTGACATCATGGCATTTCTTCTGTCAAAAAGGAGCAAAAGAACAATTTTGCTTTCACAGCTTTCTGGTACAGGGGAAAGCAAGCCATAAACACCATTTGCACTTCTTGCTTTGGCTTTGCTAAAACCTGGCCGGTTTTCAGTGGGTAAAGCAGCTAGCTGTATTTTGCTTGAAGGAAATCATTCAAATTCTGGGCCAGTTTTTGAGTGTCACACAATCAATTTTGAATTTAATTTCTTTGGGAATATGTTGTAGCCCCTGACCACAAACAGAATTCCTGTGTCTCACCGTGCATGAAATGTCAACATTCATTAGAGAGCAGGCTCTGAGAGAGATGTAAAATCATTAAGGGTTTGTTCAGGGAAGATAGGGCTTTTCCTTTCAGAGCTACGCACTTCAGGCTTGGACCTGTATGTATGCACAAATGAATATCCTGGGCACTTACTGCAAAGCCTTTTGAATGAACGACGATTTTAATGTATCCTTACCCTTTAACTGACAGGCCACTGAGCTGGCCTCCATAAAAGGTACCAAAGCAGAATAATAAACTATTTAGAGAGATACAGAAAAGTGAGGCGAGAAAGAAAGGACAGTGATTATCTGATAGCGTTATACAGAAGTTGTCAGAAAGGGCCGCACAATGGGAAGGAAATTACTAAAGAGGGAGCCATTCAAGAAGTAAACTATACAACAATTGTAGGAGCCAATTAATTGGTAACTTATTGGACACAGAAGCTTGCAATAGATGGCTGACTGGTTGACAGGAGCACCGTTCCCGTAAGTGTTTAGAAATAATAGAGTAAATTTCACCACTTCACATACTGAATAGTCAACTGTTGCAATGTACTCTAAATATGCTAATCCACAGTGCCCAGTGTCCTCAGGAGCAGGAGACCCATGTGTCTAAAAAGTGGAAGGCTACTATGACACAATACAAAGAATTCACAAAAGACCTAAATGATCAACATTAGAAAGTTGTTACTTTCTTTCTACTTGCTACTTATAAAAGAAAGACGTTCGTGTTGTTGCATATTCATATTGCCTGGCACGTTTTAAGGGGCTCTGTAATTGGTGCTGGTGTGCCAATCACTCGGTTAGCAGGCGGAGAATGGGCTCCAGAAAGCATCACATACACCTTGGAAAAATAAATAATGTGGCTCCCAAACTGCAGGCGTCCTTCATCCAGACTTCACCCCCATGGGCAACCTGGAAGTTCCTAAAGGGGCCTAAAGGAAGGCTGGAGGGGGACTTTTTGCAAGGGTGTGCAGTGAGAGGACAAGGTGGGAATGGCTTTAAGCTGAAAGCGAGTAGATTTAGATTGGGTGTTAGGAAGAAATTCTTCCCTGGAGGGTGGAGAGGCCCTGGTGCATGTTCCCCAAAGAAGCTGTGACTGCCTCATCTCTGGAAGTGTCCAAGGCCAGCTTGGCTGAAGCTTGGAGCAACCTGGGATAGTGGAATGTGTCTGTACCCATGGAAGGGGGTTGGAATGCGATGATCTTTATGGTCTCTTCCAAACCAAAGCATCCTATTGATTCAGTGATACTTGTCTATAGCCACAGCATCTTTTGGGAGCATCTCCCATTTGGAGAATGGTCTCCTTTATTAATTAGAGGTCAGTCTGCTCTTCAAAAGAACTGAACCTCCCCCTTTTGTCCTCATCAACTGAGGGATCGAAAGAAAAAATCTGTCAGGCATTTCCCTCCAGACTGGCTTTTTTTCAGCCCTCAAATTTTCTGCTTTTGATTTCTTTAAAATAAGTGGAAGGTCATGTTAAATGAGCAGTGGTTTCAAGCCTGCCTGGGTCCTGACAGCTTTGGGAACTGAGCAAGTGTTGGCTTTTGCAGTCTTTCAGATCTCCTCCATGAAGAGGTGACTTTGTGGTGGCAGGTGATGCCAGGAAGGTGGATTTGCAGGGTTTGGATTGCCTAAACCAAACCATTCTTCAGGTCTCTGTGTAAAGAAAACAGGGTTAAAATAAATAGCAACCTTTGCAAAGCAGGTGTGAGTCCCTCAGCACAGCAGTTCTGCAAAGTGCTGAGCTTTCAAGATGCAAGGAATTTCTCGTGTAAACACTCTGTATTATTTATATGTGTTGTCAGTGTTGCTAAGTTGGACTAGATATTCGCTGAAGACCTTCTAGCTGACTGCAGGATGGCTCAGGCTGAGTGAGGCACAGAGTGAGAAGGATGGAACACACTGAGAAAGTAGATATGTTTCTGTAGAAGCCCTTTTCAGTGCTTTTGGAAAGGGAGGGGTTGAGTGAGAAGTATCTGAGGTGATCAGGCACAGTGATCTTTGTTGGCTGTTGGAGGTGGCCACACTGACCCAAATGGCAGATCCACCAAGGCTTCTGAGCTTGGAGGGCTTTGTTCTCCAGGGAAATGAAAGATGTGCGGACAGGAGATGTTTCCTCAGACCACCAGACTTCTAATAGCTGGAGTTGGAGAGATAATTGAGGGCATATTGATGCTGGTATTTGGACTGGGGGGAAGCACCTGCTGCAGGCTGAGTCTTTGCATGCTAAAATGATGGAGCATGTTATAAATAATACAGTAAAACTGATGACATTCAAGTCACATTTCCATGGTATTTCTCAGGGCAGTGATGTGATGAAGGATCCAGGTATGACCACTTCACGTCTTTCACTGGTCCTATCCCTCCCTCAAGAGAGAGATTTGATTTTTACACCTATTGTAAATACAGACTTCCAAAAGGTCTAATTTAAAAGATGAAATCAAGTTCAATTTGGATTTAATTCAGACCTCTTTACACTTCAGTTCAAATGCTGTTTGGAAGGAATGGTTCTTTGTTATTGCTCATTAAATGTGGGACAGGTCATGTTTTACTGTCCTTTTTATGACTGAGCCATTTACTGCAGCGGTGGCTTGGCCAGCAGTGTGATCCTTTAATGACATTGTTTTTCTCTCTCTAAAAGATCCAAGCATTTTTCTTTGCAATGCAAATAATGAAGAGGTCTGGCATTTCCTGTCTAATGAAGCAATGAAACCTTTAAGCTTCAAAATTTCCTGAAAAACAATTCTATGCAGAGCATGGCAGGAGATGGGTTTGGAAAGTGCCTTTGTAGCTCTCAGCCCATGCTTTCCATGTTTCCTAGCAGGATCCTGCCTGGAATCTGAAATGGGATCCCTCACTCCTATGATTGTATTGGGTTTGCATGACAAGGTTTTGGTAGTGTGGGAGCTACAGGGATGGATTTAGTGAGGAGTTGCTGGGAGCTTCCTCATATCCAATGGAGCCAATTCCAGCCAGCTTCAAGGTGGGCCCACCACTGCCCAATGCCAAGCCCATCAGCAGTGGTGGTAGCACCTCTGGGATAACAAATTTAAGAAGGGAAATTTTTTGTCTGATGAAAGGGTGCTCCCTTTAACTGCTCCTCCAGTAAAACTCCCCTGCCTTTCCCCTCTGCTCAGACACCCTGACATGTGCTAGGCCTGATTTAGAGCTGCCTTTGTCAGACAGTGTCTTAAAACACAAATCAATGAAACAATAGAAAGCAATAGCCTGATACTAATGAAACACATTGTAATTAGAGCTGGCTGGGAATTTTCCAGAGAAAACAGGATAAAAGTGAATTCCCTGATACTGAACTATTTCACATGCCTCATATCCAGCACTCAGGGTGGGGGCAGCCCTTTTCAGTTGCCCTTCCAAGCCAGAGTGAATGAGATCTAACCACCAGCTGAGAGACCAGCTCCTCAGCCTTGAGCTAGTGTGTGTTCAAGGGCTAAGGAATCCAAAATCTGGGGTTCTCTTACTTTCAGAAGCCACAAAAATCCATCAAGGGTTATCAGGTAAAGTGGTGTAACTTCTGAGTGAGGTAATCTGCAGGTCATAAATTGCTGGTGGCTGGGAAAGTGCATCAGGGAAGCACTGCAGTAAGTTAGCTGGACTTCTTCTTGAAGCATCTCTTTTGGAAATAGGCTATTAAGCTGAGTGGATCCCTTCCATTCTAATGGAAGAATCCAGGCAGTGGCTCAGAGAAGCTGAGATGATTTAGCTTAACCACTCTGTTGAACTGTGCTCTGGGTGCTTCATCTTAATCTGAACACATGGTTGAAAGCTTTCACTTTTCCCGTGGTGGTACTTTGGGTTTTTAAGCAGCAACAAAGAGTGATTTTGGGCAAACATGTAAATAAGGATCTGGTTTCTGCAGAAGGCAGTCCTGATCAGAGCATCAGCTAAATCCCATTGACTTTATTTGGCAAATGGCAGTAGCAGAACATGGCACCACTCCATAAGTATTTAGATTGGATCTCACTGAGGGCTGTGCCTTGGAGAACCTCACCCAAAGGTCCAGCATGTGACTCTTGTCCTTCTCCCCTTCTTCCAGATGGCCGCCCGATTGGCGTGGAGGGGATCCAGGTGCTGGGCACAGGAAACCTCATGATCTCGGACCTCACAGTGCAGCATTCTGGCATCTACGTGTGCGCCGCCAACAAACCTGGCACGCGCGTGCGCCGCACCGCACAGGGCAGCCTCGTCGTGCAAGGTGAGCCCCTGGCACCCCGAGGGCTTGGGTCGGACACGTGCTGACTTCACTTCTCTGGTGGTACCAGGCAAAACACTTCTTTCCTAGACATGTGGTTTCCCAAGTGGGGGTGTGTCTGTGTCCCACGCAGGTGAGTCGCAACCAGGTGTGGTTCAACTGAGGCGTCAGCTGTATGGGCTGCAGTGATTTTTTACTCCATCACAGGCATTTGTCCTAGCAGACACTGGTTGTTACTTGTTACCATACTTGTGCATCTCTGCAGAAAGCCTGAATTAATCAGCCAAATTTGTCTCATGGTCCCTAGTGATACAAGGACATGGTCACTGTTCTCATACTGGACACCTCTGAATGACAGATATGACTCCTACAGTGATAAGCAGCAGTGGACACCACTCACAGAGTATTGCTTTCCAACTGAAATGGCACCAGTAAGTCTAAAACCATTTCCAAAAAGTCTGTGAGACTGTTTCATGTAGCTGTTGACACTACATCTGAGCCAGTTGCCAGGACCTAGTGAAGCACCCTTTGGGGGCTTTGGTTGCTCCTCTTCCTGCAGCAACTGTCCTGAAATGCTGCTTGTAAAGGGCAGTTCAGCCCAAAGTAGAGATCAGCACTAGGGAAAGCACACAGATCCCTTCCACATGCTCCGTGTGACCAGTCTCCATGGTGAGGGGAGCCAGGCAAGCATTTGAGAAGGCAAACCCAGCTGGCAGCGTGCTCTGAATGGCAGCAATCCGCCCCTGATTACAGGCACTCACCTCCTCTTCAAGCTAGTCCACTTAAAGCATCTCACGCTCTCATCAGTTCACTCATTAACTATTGACTGATGATATCCTGAATCTAAAATTACACACCTCCTGCCGGAGCTGCTAATTGAACCTTTCTGCTGCTGATGGGGAAAGTGCCCTGCTCCAGCCCTGATGCTCACCCTGCTCCAGCCCTGATGTCACCCGACAGATCACGGGAGTCGCAGGCGGTGATCCTGCCAGCCGTGGAGAAGCAATGTGGAAAGGGTGTAGAAAGGGCTGCCTGTGCCTCCTGAGCCCCAGGTGCTGATCAGACAATGAGACAAGGTGAAAACTCACTGCTTCTATGGCTCTTGGATTTCTGGGTGAGCAGTGCAATGAGGGCACCTCCCAGCTGGTACAGCTATGAATCCCCTTATTAACAAACATCAACCCCAGCATTAAGAGCAACCTCTCTGTACTGATACAAACCCTTTAGAGTACAGCTGCAGGACAGCTCTGCATGTGGTGCATGTAGGAGAGGTCTCCTAAGCCCAAATGCCAAGCTGATGTCTAGGAGGCAGGGAGGTAGACCCAAAACAAATTACTTGGAAAATCCATGAAGTTTTAAAAATTCAGCTGTTGAATATGGTTGGCTGCTCCTGTTAGCAACTGAATGAGAGGGTGAAAGGTAGCACAACTTCTCTTTGCTACAGATAGCAGTTTTTAGTCTTTTTGGAGCATTAGCTCTTGAGCAACTGGTCTAGTGCTGCAGTTTAGCTGATGTAGAATTACTATGGATTTTCTCCTGGCAAGCCAAGACGAGAATTTGTCCCTAAAATATCTCTCACAGGGCCACTGGAGCCCAGTCTTTCTGTGGAAGCAGAATGCTCCTGCATTCAGCATCAGCAGAGAAGCTGGCAGTGGGGTGGAGAAGTGTGGCCAGTGTGTCCTTGGAGTAACCCTTAGACAGGACCTGCAGTGTCCAGGACCTCAATCTGTATTGCCCATCCTTAAAATGCTTCATGTTTTTTAGGGGAATGTTCCCCAAGCAGGGTAGGGGCAGACCCTGGCCAGGCAGCTGAGCTCATCCCAGGTTTGCTCACCCTCCCTCTGGAAGCAGTTTTTCCTGCCTCTGCATCTCATTTTGCCTGAATTTTCCAGCTGAGAGGTACAAATGATTGCTGTTCAGGTTCGTCTAGGAAGAAAACAGTGATAATGACTGACATGGGAGACTGTGGGTTTTATCTTTGTCAAGATGTCAGCGATGCAAATTACATCCGTAAAGAGAAGAAAAGCAAAGAGCGGGCTATCAAAAGCCTGGTTGGAGAGGAAGTTAGCACAGGGCTAGGACAATACGGCATCCTCAAAGCACACCAGGCCAGGTACTTGCTGCCTTTATGCAGGGGCCCTTGAAGTGCCTGGAGGCACAAATTAACTTGACCCAGTCTTTTGAAGGCGGGACGTTTTATAGGTGGGAAACTGGAGGAGAAAGGACGATGTTTCCTGTTGTAAGGCAAGGAGTTAGCAGGAGGCTGGAACTGAGACCACGTCCTCCCTCCTGCTGCCAGCAGTGGTCCTTTTCCCATCCAGCAGCTGCATGGGCAGAGGTGTCCCAACACAGGGCTCTGCTCTTCCTCCAGCAGTAATGTCCTCTCCATTGCAGGTTTTTCTTCAGATAATCTAACACCATCTTATTATCTTCCTGGGAATTCCTCCTCCCTCCAGAGGAGAAGGCGTCAATCCCCCACTCCTTCCCTCCCTGCCCTCCCTTGGCCATTTAGGCTCCTTTGATCTCTTTTGTAAGGTTCTCACACAAGAAAGTTTCCATTTTCCCTTCAGATCTCAGCGCAGCCATTTGAATATTGCTTTGTGCTGGGCTTCGAATGAAAGTCTCACGGGGGGAGTTGTCGAAGGGCCGAATGCGGCGCCGACTGAAACCGAGGGTGTGCATGTGTGTGAGCCGAGGGAAGAGCAGGCTTCAGTGGCAAGGGAAAAAATATATCAAAGCACTTTCCCTCTACCTCCTGTGCAATCTTTTGTGCTTTATTATGTGTTTGGTGTCATAACAAACTGATGGGCTGTGAATGGCCAGATGGTCACCAGTGTTCTCCACTCCACGCTTCATTTCCTCCTGAAAGCTATGCAGAAAAATGAGATCCCATCTCATAAATGAGGGCCCATCTTAAGGACATGGGTTTGAAGGCTCTACTGACAATGCCTGCCTTGTTTGCCTTGCTTGCTGTTGGCAGGATTGGGCAGTGCTCCTTGGTCCAGCAGATCCGGCCACCGCTGCGCTTCCTGATGTTTCTTCCA
Organism: Motacilla alba alba; assembly: GCF_015832195.1. Classification (NCBI taxonomy): domain Eukaryota; kingdom Metazoa; phylum Chordata; class Aves; order Passeriformes; family Motacillidae; genus Motacilla; species Motacilla alba. The sequence goes on along the minus strand of NC_052025.1, from coordinate 18,184,765 downwards.
TCGTTCTTGCTCGCTGGCATCACAAGCCTTGGCTGGGGCTGGGATTCAGCAGTACATATATTGCAGTTGCTGTGGTTTAGGCTTGGCTCTGTGGTACTTGGTTTGTCCTTGGGTTTACCCCTGAATTCATTCTGCAAACCAGCTTCAATATGTGCTGTGTGACTCTGTGTTCCCCATGGAGCAGTTCCCTTTCTGTCCACATTTTCCTTCTCAAGAAAAGCCACCACGCAGGGACAGGTGGGCACTCAAATCTTGTCTGTCAGGATGCTGGAGTGAGTTGGGGTGTCTGATCCCTGTGGACCATTCTTCCAGGACCACACTTGTGGGTGACATGGGAACACACACTGCTGCTGTGGACCTCCAGCCTGCACCTTGCTGGGACAAGAATTTCATGAGGGCTGAAAGGCAGGCTCCATGACAGCCCCCTTGAGTGTTCTCTGCCTGTTTTCCAGGGGACATGGGCACAGTTTTCATCTTTGGCCCTTCCAGTCCCATCACTGCTACTGTAAGTTACTCAAGCAAACATCTGAGTATCCTCTAGAGTGAACAGAGAGAAGCCAAGTGAGCAGCAATTGTCTTAAATCTCCTGTCACCATTTGCTGTGCTTGAGTGACTTCCCCGTTGACCTGACTTCTCCTTTATACCCTGTTTGTGGGTGCCAGTAGCCTAATTTATGAGGTTTTGTTGTTTCCATGTTATTCTTCCTTCTCTTCACCCCAGCCTCCCTTCCCAACCCTGCCACTCTGTCCACTTGAGAGTTAATGACACTTGAGAATTAATGAAACTTCATACTGAGATGCAAGAGGCACGGATTGGTCTGGCACCACAGCATTGGCTGTCAGTGCTCCCTTAACCTTAGGATCTTCTCAGTGATCCTTGGGACCTTCTGTGAGCCATCAGGCGCTGCCATAAGCACCTTACCAAAACCTCACAGCAAGGACAGCAAAGCTCCCTGATATCTTGGGAAACACACTGGTTGCTGGTCCCTGCTGACTTGTCCCAAAAGAGATGGAGCCCATTGGGGTCTCCTGTTAGAAGCTGCTGTTGCAGTGCATCTCCACGCTATCACAGTTTGCTGAGCACAGTAAAAGCTATTGAATCACTTCATTAACGATTCTGGGGGTGGTATTAAGTGTTATTGCTTTTTGATACCAATGTCATGCCTTTAAATATTCATTAAAACTGCATGATCCCCTCCCTCCCATTAAGTCCTGAATAATCAACACTCTGGTTTCTTCATACTTCACAAGCCAGGGCTGGATCCTGCCCAGTCCTCCTGGCCACGTTTGAATCCTCTGCTCTTAACAGTGATCTTCATTAATATCTTTACTGAATCTTAATGGAGGACTGAGAAACGCTTGCTCTGGCTGCCTGCAATGGCCTTTTGGCACATAGTGTGGAAGGGGCAGAGGTGTTCAGGCCACTGCGCCTCCATGCAGGGTGGGATGGGCCCTGACAAGATGCTCTGGTAATTATGAGTGATGAGGAGGGTGAAGGGCTGGCAGTGGGCAGGGCTTGGCTGAAGACAAGGCTGGCAGTCAGCAGGGTTGGCTTCTGCTCCTTCCCTGCTAACCGAGGCAAACTCTTGGATCCTCTCGAAATTGTTTGGAAGGGCAGGGGAGAGGACCTGGGAGAGGAGATGGTTTTCTGCCCAGGAAAGGAGCCATCTGCCCTGAGACCACACACCAGCAGTTTCCTGAGGGCACCTTCCTTGGGGCACTGGTTATGAACACAGGTTGGGTGCATCCTGGTCCAGGTAGCAGAGGGACATCCACTCAATCCATGTCCTTTAAACTTCATCCCACCACGTCCTCTGACTCCATGGGTTTCTGTTTTGACCTGGTCCATTTTGGTACTACAACTTCACACTGAGACCTCAACAGGACAGAGCAATATCTGGGGAAAGCCAGGAAGAGCAGGAACAGTGGAAGGGCAATCTATGTCCTGCAGTGAAGGATGCCATGGGATAGGGGACAGCTCGGCACAGCAGAGGTGGGATCCTGCTCCCCTGAGAGTTTAAGCAAGTTAAGCAGGGGCTGGGGTTGTGTTTAGCAAGGCTGCAAAGAGAAGGGATGGCAGAGGGGAGCGGGGACCCGAGGAACCCGCGGGCCATGGCACCAAGCAGTGTGACTGGCGCCGAGCCAGCGGCCGCAGCTGCACGTTCGTTACCCCGAGTCACACGCGACCCCGCTCCAATTACTGCCTCTTGACACGGGCTAATAAGGGAGGATAAGGAGAGCCGGCGGTTCCAGAAGGGTTATGCCGGATGCTTCTTTCCATATTTCAACTTTGTTTCTGCTGAACAAACGGCGGGTTTGAGATTTGATGAAGCGAGGGGGAGGCAGAGGCAAAGAGCCAAGAGGATCTTTAATGAAGCTGCAGCGAGGGGCTGGAAGGTGGCTGTGCCCTTCCTTGGCATCGTGGGTTTGCACCTGCGAGTGCTGCGGGTGCAGCTCGGGAGCCCAGATGAAAGCAGGGAGGTGCACAGCCACTTGCAAAATAATTGCTCCTGCAAAACCGCGCCAGCACAAAGCAGGGGGCGGGAGGCTGAGGAAAATCAAGTCTCTAATGCTCACTGTACACCACAAAGGGGCCATTCATGGCAGGGATGAGGGGTTTTCCCCCTGTTTATCCTTGCTTCCAACTTTTATTGAACCCATCCTGAGTTTTGTTTTAATCTGTAAGTCTAGAGCAAAAACACAGAAGGGAAGTAAAAGGGCAAGAGATTGATTGGCACATGGGGAAGTTTAGCAGGAGGTTCTGGAAGTACGTGTCCATTGGGTTGCTGGTATCAGGTTCGTTAGTGGAGCCGAGCGCTGACAGCAGTGGCCTGGCAATAAACTCTGCTGGCTGATACCTTGTACCAGTAACGTAAGTCAGACCTGCCATGCTTCACTTCCCTCTGATTATTAAAAATTGAAGGAGGGGGCTCCTTCAAGGGGGATGGGCGATGCGATGAATTCCTCTGTCTTCCTGCTTGGAGGGCTTGGAATCTGCACAACTGGACTTTTACTCTCACACAAGCACCTGTCCCTGCAGTTTGGCTGAGTTTTACAGCAGCAGCCATGGCTCTCCCCTTACTGGCACACAGCTGAGACAGACCTTTATCCCCTCAAAATGCTGCAGGAAACCCCAAGGGGTGTTTTGGCCATGCTCAACTCTTGCATCCCCACCTGCAGCCTGGCCAGTCCTCAGTATATTCTGCTAGACCAGTTTGCTCCCTTCTCCAATCCCTACATCTCTGCTCGTGGCACAGTCACCAACCCCATACTTAGAAAATGCCAGTGAGTGGCTCTGAATGCGTCTCCCTCGACAATCTTTCTTTTGTCAAAAAAATTTAATGTCAGCCATCCGTTATGTGATGTTAGTCAGTAAATTTATTATGGAGCTGTGCCTCTTATCTGTTTGTCTTCATTGTGTCTGCTGCCGGTTCCACCTGATTTTAGGTTTCAGTAGCAACATGCAGTATATTTATCACTTTGCCCTTTGAAGCAGAACTGCTTGAATAATCTCACCTATTTGGCAGTGTCTGTCAGGCCATGCTTTCTGTAGGCTGAAACGCTGGTTTACTCTGATAAATGATTTTAAATCTAATTTGAGCTGCTGGAAGGAAGAGATCGCTTTCTGTTTAAAAATGTTACTGCCAAAGGTGAAAACATTTGGTGACAAGGTGAGCAGCAGTTACAGGCATGGTGTTGTCTTTTGCAAGGCTTGGCAGGACCCCAGAAGTCCCAGGCTGAAGATCTGGAGTAAAAAAGGTTCCCTAATCTTCTGCTGACAGGAAAAACTAACAGCAAATCTGATATTTACTGCAGAGACAACACCCTGCCAGATTTCTGTATGATATCCATACATTTCTTTCCATTTCAAGCAGTTTGCTAAAGCCACTCAGGTCCTTTGGACACAGCCAGGGTGTTGGTCGAGCTCTGCTGTTGAGGAAACAGCACATCTCCCCAGCTGCAGGACTGGGGCTGCTTTCCATGGGAGACCAGGGAGAGGTGAAGGAGCTTCTCCTTGGTCCTGTTTGCCTGAACCCTGCAGGGCTCATCTCAGCTTTCAGTCACTTCTGATCTGGCCTTCAGGCACCTCCTGTGAAGCCATGACTGCCAGGGTGGGCAACCAAAAGGCAGCTGTGCATTGTTTACAGACACACCATCCAAACCAGAGTGATCTGCTGCCTGTGCTGTGGGTTGGCCAAGTATTCCACGATCCTGGGCAGACAAGGCCTATTGACAAGGCATTTTTTTGTACCAGGATAAAGTGGGATCATCGGGACTTTTCTCACCCTCTTTCTCTTTCCTGCTCTCAGCCCCAGCAGAGTTTGTGCAGCATCCCCAGTCCATTTCCAGACCTGTGGGGACTACTGCCATCTTCACATGTGTGGCCCAAGGGGAACCCCCTCCCCAGATCACGTGGCTGAGGAACGGGCAGATCCTGGAGACCAGCGACCACATCAAGCTGAAGAATAACAACAGGTAGGTGCTGGTGCACTGGGCTCTGGCACTGCGGTGGAAATGGGAGTGGGAGAGATGTTGGATTGCTTTCTGCATGGCAAAGAGCTGATGGGAAGTGGCAGTGTTCTGAAGCACATCTGTGGATTCAGCTTGGGCTTTGATAAACTAAAACACTGCTCCAGTCCTGCTGGCTGCCCCTTACAGTATTACAGCTTGGTGCTCCATGACTTTTTGTGCCAGGACATGAGCATTAGACTTTGACTGTTGATGCAGGAACCCAGGAAAAGTTTCACTTTTGTCCTGATCATCATCTGGGTATTTCTGGAAGGGCTAAATGTTGTACCTGGAGCTGACAGGGACCACATAGACTCCTCAGTGGAGGAACTGTGCTTTAATGCCTGAACATTGACCTGCCTGGGTGTGCAAATGCAAATATATTAGAAACAGTATTTGTGTGGAGCCTGACTTTCACTAAATTTAAGCCTTTTATCTCACCAGGGAAGAGTGTGTTCTCTGAGTACTAAATAACTGCATTTTCCTGTGAGGGGATGGGGATGTTTGTACTGAGGAAATGATGCACTTAGTGTGAAAATTACCAGTCAACAATGTAGTTTCTATGGAAATAGCATGAAAAAACATAATACAAAATAATAGTACCTGTGTTGTAAACCTGATGTATTGATAGAGGTTTGTACTCTGTAGTGTCATAGTCCTGCTCTCTATATTAACAAATGTGTCTCAGGAAAGCAACTACCCAGCCTCGCTGGAGGGTCTGGACCTTCAGTTTAGACATTTGGGAAGTGCTGTGCAGGCACCATGGCTTGTTCCTCAGGGGACAGGAGTGAGTTTATTTTTCTGAGTGTCTGTATAATGTGGCCTTTTTTTTTCTTGTTTGGAGGGTTTTAAAGCTTTGTTACATGAGTGATGGAAGGATGTGTGATACAAGAGGGATAAGGCATGAGTGGTACTACAACCATCTCAATCAGCAGAAGTTTTCTCCAAACTGGAAGTTTTTAGAGCTTCAAAAAACTTTGCATGTGCACACACAGATGACAGTTAGTTCAGGCGTGTGGTCTTCTAGTTCATGGCATGGCTTTCTGAGGCATGTCTGCCCTTTATGGTATGAACAGAGCAGAAGGGGTAGGAGGGAACTTAGTGCATCCCTTTTGGTTGATGAGGAAGTGAAGTCAAAAGTGATGAAGTTCAAGCGGTCATTAAATCCATGGCAAAAGTGACACTGCATCCAGCTCTGTGTCTTGCCCAGATGTTTTCCCTGTGAAATCATTCCTCTTCACTTGAGGAGAGCAGGAGTCAGGTCTTTGGTCATGGTCACGTCTCCCTGGCCAGGTCCCTGTGCCTGGAGCTGTGCTACCCATGCCCATGAACTGCAACTTGGTGCACATCTCTGTAATCATTTTCTTATGGGATCATTTAATGCAATTTAGCATCAGTCTTTTCCACAGCAAGATGAATGATCAGATTTCAGCATCTGGCACAGGCTGAGGGAGCTCAGCCTGTTTCTGGGGCTCAGCTGACACGTGGCATCTTCTCAAGCCATATTAATGTGATTGTAAAGCTGAGCCCTCAGGCCGTTGTACTCAACAGTGTTGAACTTTTGTCGTCTTCCACACCAGTCTTGGTCGACTCCAACTTCCAGCTCCAGGCAAGTGGCCATGCCTGGTGGTTCCCAAAGCTGTCAGTCTGGAAAATGCCCTCACTGGTGCAGCAGGGCTGGGAGCTCTGTGGTGTGGAGGAGACACATCAATGGATAATTTTTTTTACCTGAGCTTTTTCAAGTTTGCCCTTTGTTTTACTCTCATGGGCATGACTGAGTGCTGTAACCCATTTAGTTCCAGGCAGAATCAGTTTGTGGTTATGTCTTGGATTTATCAGTCTATTGAGCTTGGAAAATATTTGTCTGTGTAAAGATGGATCTCAAATATACTAGTAATGAAGCTACGAAACTACAGTATGAGCTTCTTAATTAGATTACATGGTTTCCTAGAAAATTCATTTGGATTAAAACTCTGCTTAATATTGTCATAGAGGTCTGAATGCCCCCTAAAGGGATTTTTAGGAAAAAAAAGCAGTAAATCATCCCAAAACATATCATGTGCTAATTGATTGCAAAATGTGTCATTGGGAGCAACTTCATTTTTGTAAATTAACACAGCCAAAAGTAAGGTTCAGACCTGCAGAAGAGGGTGTGTTTGAGATACTGCTCTACTCCTGCAAGCTTGAGGCCCTCTGGGCAGCAGCAGAAACTCACAGGCAATGGATCTGTTGCTTCCCAAAGTTGTGAAGGGTCCTTTTGCATCTGCCTCACCCCACGCTGTCACTCATATGCAGTAACTGCAAATCCAAGGAGAGCATACCCTACAAGGTGAGGGGTCTCCAAAAACCCTTCATTGCTGGGATGCAGCTTCAGGACTGGATTCACTGGAGGTTGGATGTGACTGCTGGTACAACATCAGACATTCACTTGCTAAGCAACTTGCAGGCTTTCAGCACAGTAAAATCAGCCTCACGAGCTGCATCCAATAAATATCTCGTCCCTCGTGGTCCCTCAGATGTGAATTCCCATCACCTGATGTGTTGACGGTTTCTGGGCACATTAGCATTAAAGATCAGCCTTCTGCTGTGCCCTCTCCAGAGGTGGTTGTTATGTTTTGAAAATGCCAGCTGTGTGGGAACAAAATAGCCAATCGATGATTAGCAAAAAATCAAAAGCAGTTCTGGGATAGTGGATAATTGTTAATGAAAAATGCATGAAGGCTCAGGCATAGGGAATTGTGGGCTTTTCCATTAAAAGCTGTGAATAAAAATGACTGAAGAAGCTGACGATGGGGCCGCCTTGCCACGCAGCCCCTGGGCTGGGGATGAAGCCGATTGCTGTCAGGGTGATGCTGTGCTGAGCCAAGCTCTCCGAGGGAGAAGCTGATGGAGCCTTTTGGCCTTTGGTGGAGCCATCTCTGTGTCCAGCAGTGGCAGAGTCTGTCCCTCTGTGCTGATAAGAGATGCCCATGTTGCCCCTGGAGTGATTCTGATAGATCATGATCCAAATGCCTGAGAGCTATAAAGGGAATTTCTAGCAAAATTCCTACCTGGCATCACCAGCCCATCCCAGAAGTGGAGTACTTCAGGAGGTAGGTGTGGTTACTGGCCAAGTTGGGCTTGTGTAAAATTATTTTACACATGGGCTTGTGTAAAATTATGTTTCTAGGTTATGACTTCAAAATTTACAAGGAAGCATGAAATAGCCCTCAAATTACCACTGTGAAAGGTTTATTGCTTTTCTTCCTTTGACCCAATCAGATTCAGGGGGGTAATTTTCAGCCTGGAAGTGTATCACACTATGGGGTTTATATTGCCATAATAGCAAGGACCAAAGGCCAACATCTTCAGAGAAGGCAGGCTCTCTAAATATTGATTTTCCAAGAAGATTATATTTACAAATTGTAATTAAGGGACTTCATTTGTTCCACCAGAAAAAAGCTTTGTTAGAGTTTGGGCTCAGGTGGCATTCGCTCTGCTTGGTGACCTTTGTAAATTCTTCCTCACTGGTTTGCACTTGGTTTAGCGCTCTGGAAATGTCTCACTTCCAGGGCCAAGAATGTTCAAGGCTCATCAGGGGAAATATTCCTTTGTAAATAAACATCAGGACAACTTTGCTCTCCTTGCACTTCTCATGCTGTTAAATCCCAGAGCAGAAACAGAGAGGGGCCTTCAAGCACAAACATCCCAGCACCTGGGACCTGACAGCCCTTCTGGTACCAAACCCAGGGGAACCAGAGCCTGTCATTCACAATGTGGCTTTTTTCTGTAAACGCTACATTAGCTGGGTGTGGAAAGGTGCAGATGGGTTTGTACATCCCTTCATGGTGCACACTCCCTACAAACACTTCAATTTGTGCAGGTTTGGACCGCATAAGGGAGGACAGGCAAGCCTGCAGTTCCTTATGCCATGAGTTTGAAGATGGTTGTGCTTGAGGGAAGAGTGCTCTATAGCAAATCATATTTCAGTTCCCAGAAGCATGACAAATAAGTATGTGGAGGATGGGGATGTGAACCCGCTGCTCCTGATTTAAACATAATTTATGGGTTTGACTTTGGAAGACACATGGAAATGGCCTTTGCAAGGAGGATGGCTGCACGAGCGCACAAAGCCCTCTAAGCAGTGGGGAATCAGCGTGATCCCTGCACTAAGCAGGGATCCTGTGCTGGGATCACACAGCCATATCCCACAGAAAGGACCTGCAGCAGCCCTGGATCAGCCAACAGCAACAGGCATCAGTCTCTCCTTCCCATGTGGCTGCGATTATTTTGCTACCAGGCTGCCTGTGTAATTTCTCTGTGTGCTGCTCCACTGAGCTGCTCTTGAAGTGCATTGAGTCAGGAGTTTAAGTGTTTGTTCCAACTGTTGCACACTGCAAAATCCATCAGCAGAGAATGGTCCTTACACAGGAGGCTTTGAGGCAGGACTGAGCTCATAGTGATGTAGCCTAAAATTAGTCTCCCCTAAATAAGGCTGGGTCTTTTTCTGCTCCAGTATCTGTGCTGTTTGCTTGGGAAAATTTGGGGGACTTTCAGTTTAGCAGCAGAGAGCTCTCACAGGTGTCTGCATTTGCAGTCCTACCAATACAGGCTCTGCCCTCCCTTCCAGTAGCTTTTCCTGAGATATTTTGTGCTTCCCCATGGTCCTGAAGATGTAAAGACTTCTCTGCTTCCTGGGCCAGGATTCAGTTAAGTCTGTGATTGTACCCTGTGGCTCATTTAAACAGACAGAGTGACTGGGACCAGCAACAGCCTTCCAGAAACTGCTCTTGGATAAGTCTGAAATCACAAGATTGGGCTGGGATCTTGGCCAGGGGGCTGCAGTACCTGCAAAATAGGAATGAGTCCTTCTGCATTACCCAAGCCAATCTCACCTAGGACATTCTGTATGATATTTAATTTCTGGATGTGTAAGAATATGCATATAGAGGGCTGGGAATGATATGCAGTGTCCTCTGGGTTGCTGAGTGTCACTTTCAAGCTTTGCACCTTAATTTCAGCCTGTATGAGGCAACCTTCAGAATACAAGGCATTTCTGCAAAGCTGAGGGGCAAAGGCTCCTTCCCAGCACGGCACAGGCCAGCAGCCCAGGAACAGATCATTCAGCGCAGCGCAGCACAACACAGGTCATGACAAACAGAGCCAGAGCAGGGATGGGGCATCTGAATGTGGCACTAGTGGCTTTCTGTATCTCCTGGCACTCAGAATGCCGTCCCTGCTAGCCACAGCCTGCTCTCTGCATTAATTTCATCACACTCCCTCCTTTGTGCGCCTGTGCGCGCGCAGGCTGATGCCCTCCCAGATGGGCCCCTCTTCTTTGTGCTCCTGAATCGATGAAGAGGCTTCCTTCAGTTCGCAGACTTTTTCAGAGGAGCCTTTGGAAAGCCGATCTCCGGTCACCGGCCTGGACCCCTGACCCGAGCCAGATCAGTCATCCTGATTGCCTATGAACTGGGAAGACAGCTTGGGAATACTGCGGCTTTCGAGCAGCGGAGGCCTCTCGTTTCAGCTCAGCCGGGTGTGAATCTGCAGCAGCTCCTCTCCCCACTTCCATCAATGCCTGTCAGGGCATTGTGTGGGGATGTGATGGAGCCCTCGGCTCGCCGAGCGGCTCTGGTGACCAGCAGAAAGCCTTCTGGCATCTCGCCTCGTCTGACGTGCTCGCGGCGCTGCCAGTCTGGCACTCGCGGGAAAGTTTTCCAGCAGCAGATGTCCCAAAGTGACAGATTTTTTCGTGTTGACGGGAAGAAATAAAAGGACGCTGCATATTTCAGATGGTTGACACACAGAGATGCTCTGCGCCTTCTCACACGGCAACTACAGATCTTCCTTTTGTTAGAGCTTTCTTAAAAAAAAAAAAAAAAGACAAAAAGCAGCAAAACCTGGACTGAACACTGGCCCTGCTGCACTCCATCCTCCACATGCTGGGAGGTGGTGTTTAGATGCTGGGCATTCTGTTCACCAGTTTGTCCATGCTCTCACAGCCAGAAATCCAGCTGGTTTAGTGTCCTGTTCCCTGTGTATCATTCTAGGTGACGTGGGCACATCCAAACACAGCCAAGGAAATCTCAATGAAAATGAACTTTCTGAAGCCTGAAGCAAATTTCCAGCTATATGCCATGCCAACTTCCCAGAAAATACTGTATTTATTTCTTTTGACTTGATTGTGCATGACAGAGACTCTGCTCAGCTGCAGGTCCAGTGGCCAAGTGCCATCCTTCCGGGACCACTGGCATCCTTCACATCATCTGTGTCCTACGTGAGGAGCTTTGCTCACCCCCAAATCCTCCCAGGAGAGAGAAGTCTTTGGCCCCAGAATCACACCGCTGCCATCAGGCTCCTTGCACTGCTTTTCAGCCTAGCTCCCCTCTTCCTTCCTCCCTCCACATCTTCCTCTCTCTAAGCAGAGCAAGTAAATGCACCTGGAGGTGGCGGAGCCTAAATACTCCTTGGTCCAGATCTGCTTTGTGCTTGGGAAGCTTAAGGCTGCTCTTGGCCCGTGTGGCAGCCCAGCCTGGCTGCTCTGGGTGCCCAGATGCACAGCAGCCACATGGAAATAATCCCTGCATTGACGGGGCAGAAGGAAGTGCTGCTGCTCCTTCCACACATCTGCTTTGTGCAGGGCTGGGAGTGCAGCTCTGGGATGGCGTAATTCTGCCTTCTGCCATCTGTCCTCACAGGAGTCAGCCCTTGTTGACACAGCTGAGCCACACATCGGGTCCTTCCTCCCTGAGCCCTCTCCCAGCTCTGCCTTTCTCCTTCCATTTAATCAGATACGTTGAGCCCGTGGCTATGAGAGGAGCTTAGGGCTGATTCTCGAAAATCACCATATCAGCTGAAACCATCACATTTGATATTCCATTTACAATGTTTCCAAGGAAACAAAGGCACAGGACATAAATAGATGACTGTTAAACATTTGCTCACTCACCATGGCCCCCGATAATTTGCAAGGCAGAAATAGGAATGTTAAATCAACGGCAATAATAAATTTTAATATATGAAGACCAATATTTTGCTGCAATTAGAGGAAGCATTTGTTCTGACATACAGGCAGGCAGTGGCAGGTTATTTATCATTTCCACTTCCAATGTTCAGTTTTTTATTTACATAAAAGGCAGCTTTGATTGTGATTCCCAAAAAGCCTTGAAGTGCCCCCTGCATCAGCAGGGATGCTTGGGATTTACTCATGTGCAGTCAAATTCCAGGTCCACCTACAATTCACTGCAGGAGAAGAAAGTAATTTGTTTCTCCTTAGAAGCAAGTAGCGGATGTGGATTTCATTAGGTTTGGGTAACTTCTTATAGAAAAGTAAGAAAAAGCTCATGTGAGCTTCTGAAGTTTTCCCAAGGATGTCCTGTGTGTGAGAACACCCTCCCAGGACCAAAGGTACTGTAGGCAGATTTTACCATAACCTGAGCTGCTGCCTCAGAGCTGGGTAAAAAAAACCATCTCCAGTGTCAAATCTGCCTTTTCAGCTCAGAGCTGTACCCAGTGGTGACAGTGACCATGCCATGCCTTAGAAGGGAGGTACACTTGGTATTTATTTATTTATTTATTTAGGAGGCCTTGTGTCTGACGGATTCACATCCTGAATCATGTTGTTCCTGGCTTGGCTTGGAGTGGAGTTTTCATTGATGGGTCCCTATTTGTGAGCAGATGTTATTAAGAAAAGCTGCTTTGCAGGTTCAGATGGCAAGACAGAGCTCGTGTGGCACACAATTATTTCTGAGTCAGTATTCACTGGTGTTGTTTTAAAGATATTGGGTGGTGCAACTTTTGAGCTGGTGCTGAACTTGATCCAGTTGTCCACAGCCATTGCTGGAGGGTCCTGCCATGCAGAAAGGGCCTCCAGTTCATGTGGCCACATGTACAAAGACTCAGGCTGTCCCTGTGCAGAGATGGGCACCATGCTCAGGAATATGCTAATTTGGGAGGCTGGTACATGGCTGGCTTGGCCCCTGCTTTAGGGATGTTTTCCTGGGTAGTCAGTGCCTGTCCTTTCTTGGATGGTGAAAACAGCATCTAAACCTGATATGGAAGCCTCCAAGAGCAGGCTGGAAGAACTGCTCTGGTTGTTTCCCTGGAAGGCAGCAAGCTTTGATGCACCAGCATCAAAAATACACTCAGAGGTTCTGCAGACAAAACCTGTGACTTGCTCATAAGCTTTGGCTTTGGGCTCATGGTGATGGTGTTTCTGGAAGTGCAGAAGCGAGAGCTGAGGCTATAACCCTGCTGGAGAAATCAGCTAATCCCAGTGTTACCCTTAGACAGCTCTAATGTGCTATAATGCAATTAGAGCATCACCAGAGGGCTTCCTGGCTGTGTTTGATTGGACTTGGCTTAGCAACCATGTGCAGTGCCTGGATGGGTCTCACTGGTGTGTACTGGAGATAAGCCAGTTAAAGCTGTTTTGGCTGTGTGGATGCATTTGCCACAGTGTGGTGTGGCTGGGATCTTCCTGAACCCACACCTTTAGATCCTGCTGCTCCCTGTCCCACTCTGTGTCCATATCTGACTGTACTTGAACCACAGTCTCTGCAGGTCGAGACAGATAATCTGCCCAGTTGCAAGGAATGACACATCCACCTCGTGGACTTCTCCTTCCCCAAAAGCACCAGCCCATAGCTTCCTGAAAGCTTTCTGTGGAAACAGGAGCTGTGGGATGCCCTGCCATGGGAGCCAGCACGGGGACCATGGCAGTCAGTGTGACGCTTGTCCCTCTCATGTCCCCACACAGCACTCTCTCCATCTATGGGATCAACCAGGCAGATGAAGCCATCTACCAGTGCCTGGCTGAGAACAGCGCGGGCTCCACGCAGGCCAGCGCCCGCCTCACCGTGCTGTGGGCTGACGGGCTGCCCAGCCCTCCTCAGAGCGTGAGGGCAGAGACTGTCTCTGCAACCACCATCCAGGTGTCCTGGGAAAAGCCCCTGCAGAACACCAAGGAGATCATTGGCTACGTGCTGCACATCCGGAAAGCTGCAGGTACAGCGCTACACCCACTGCCCAGAGCACCCCTAGCCTTCCCGAATTCAGCAACACGGCGCCCTGGGTAAAACCAGGTCTGCACTGTAGTGGTCCATGCTGCCATCAGTGTTTTCCCTCACCTCCCAGTTTCTGAAGGGTAGAGATGAGGCTGTAAATAAAATGTAAATACCTGCAAATACTCAGTATACCATTGTAATTATCAAAAGGGTGGGGAGGATGAAGCATAGTCAAATCTTACTGCCCATGTAGCTCTCTGGCAAAGAATGCAGAGATCACAGAATCAGAGAATCACAGAATGGTTTGGGTTGGAAGGGGCCTTAGGATCGTCCAGTTCCAACCCCTGCCACAGGCAGGAACATCTTCCACTAGACCAGGTTGCTCAAAATCGTGTCCCAACATTACCAATTTCAATGGCCTTGAAATGTTAGCAGAAATGTGTGTCAGCAGGTACATATCCACCCCAGGGACCAAAATTACTGCTTGCAACATTTATTCTCTTTATCTCTTGCCAAGCCTAACACCACTCAGTTCTCTCTCCCTTTGCATTTCAGATCCCGTAGAGATGGAGTACCAGGAGGCTGTTAGCAAGAGCACCTTCCAGCAGCTAGTGACTGATCTGGAACCCTCGACCAGCTACAGCTTTTACATAAAGGCTTACACCTCCCGGGGTGCCAGCAAAGCCTCAGAAGTCACAGTGGTGAGCACGCTGGGGGAAGGTAAGGAACGCTTTGCGCAGGGACCCTCAGATGCTGACGCCTGCTGTGCGCAGCAGCAGCGCCGCTCACCCCGCAGCGCTGTGGCACTGTAGCCTGTGGTGCTGCTGCTCCTTGTTCCTGCTGCTCCTCCTACTCTGGGATATTGTGTAAAACTCACTTGTATCCTTGCAGGGGGGTTGACTGATTAAACACAGCATCGCCTCTCCCAGCTGATGTTGTAGCAGGGGGTGAGTGCAAACCTGCCTGGCCTCGTGCATTGCAGCTGCTCTGGGCTGTTCCTAAACTCCTTGCTAAATGCAGACTTCCTGCTCAAGCAGCATCTCATCATCCTCCAGCAGCTCTGGTACTCACAGCTCTTACTTGATAAGTGCCACACTTTCAAAGATTTTATTATTTCTTCTCTATCCAGGGCAAATCACACTAGAGCTGAGCTGTCCTGACCTACAAATCTGTGCCCTGGAGCAGCTTTCTGTTTCAGTGGGAAGTTAGAGTGATCTCTAAGGCTTTTTTTTTCCTGACTTGGCCACCAGTTAGATTCCTCAGTAAGACAGTGGGTGTTTTAATATAGCACCCTTGCACACAGGTACCAGGTAGAAACCACAGCCTCAGTGTGATATGTCAGTCAGAACTGGAAGAATGTTTTCCTAGAGACTCATCTATTTCTGAATCCTGGCTTGTCTCAGATACGGAGACTAATTTCCTAGGAATCATTCTTATGAACATTCAGTAATTATAAATTTCCAGCAGAGAGGGCCTTCGTGTGAGGATGTTATTTAAAATGAAATGGAAGTGTGTTGACTTCCAGGTGGGGGATCCAGTTCTCATTCTGTTCTCAGCCCTTGCAGATATTTACTACAGAATTTAAGCAAAAACACCAGTAAATCCTCGCCCGCTGGGTTGCTGCTCTGCAAGTTTATTTTCCTTGGTACTCTGCAAGGAATCAGTCACCCTTGGAGTTTGTTTTTCCTCACAATTTAGAGGCAGAAGGATGGGCTGAGGCAAAGCTTGAAACTCCTTGACCCGACACTCTTAAGTTCAGCCCCAGGAGCTACAAGTCAGCCATGCTCTACAGAGCTTGGTGACTCTGCAGAAGTCCAGGTCAAGTGAGAGAGGACTTTTGTCATTATTACCTTCAGTCATGACAGGAATAGTTAGGTATCGGGTAATGGGATCATAAATTTCTTGGTTCTCTGAGGTTTTAAGGTATCTCTGTCCTGCTATCCTTTTAAAAAGGCTTGTCCTGTGTAACAAAGCTTCAGGAATTAGCTCCCTGTCCTGGATGGACAAGCTGGCTTGGTTCAGATCACTCAACCCCAGCCTGTGTTTGCTGTGTAGGAAGGTAAAAAGATATTTAAAAGCCGAGCTCTGGCTTCATTTGTTCACTTTGCTTTACTCGGGTGCCTGTTGCCTTCTGCTCACAGAGGAGAGAGCGGCTCAGAGAGCCAGGGTCCAGTGGCTTTTGTCACCAAATTCAGGTTTCTCTGCAGATTTGTCTCTTCTATGGCCAAGCCATTTTATCCTGTGCCCTCCCAACATGCACAGGAGAGCTGAGTCCCCCCTGAGCTCAGGGAGCCCCTGGATCTGTGCTAACAGCTTCAGAAAAGGATGGATTTTCCAAGATGCCATATCCAGCAGCCAGGGACAGCTCAGTGGAGCCATGGCACCAGAGATGCTGCCAGCTGGAGGCTGGACTGAGTGACCATGTTATGCTGGTATTGTTTGGAGCAGGAATATGAAATACTCTACAGAAAACAGAGGAACAGGGTTCCTTTTGGCTTGGGGCCATCAGCTTCTGAGGGCTGGCAGTATGCTGAGAGGGTGCTTGGCTGAAGCCTCTGATGCTTTCTAGAGACATGGTGCTCCTTCCTTTGTGCCAGTGCTGATTTTGGATGGAAAGTAGAAGGGAAGATGCTGTAGAGAAGGGACTCAAGTGAACCTTGTCCTCCTCCATAAACCTCACTCTCTGGGAAGGCCCTTCTGCCTCCTCCCTGTCATTCTCCTTTATGCCGTTTCACAAATGCCATGGTATTTTAAATCTCAAACGCTCTCTGCTTCATTAAGCAGCACACACTCCTTGTTCTTGTCTTTTAATGCTTTTTAGGGTTTTCTCCAGGACTTTTTGACATTTCTCTAGGATGAAGACTGTTCCTTTAGTCATCTTCGGCTAAAGACGCCTTCAAGAAGAAAGTTGAAATGACCTGGGGAAAATTCCAAACAGCACGGAAGAGGAAAACAAGTATCCCAGCCCTTAGCATGAGGGAGATGCCTCACTTATATTAGCTCCATATTATGTCTAATATATACTTCTGTGAAGCACCTATCTGCTGGTGTGTGTACATATATTTACACACAGACAGATATATTCCATTGTATACACTTATTTGTGTAATCACATTATAAACAGCACGTGCATTCTGCGAGTGCATATACCTATAATCAATATTATACATATATATATATATATATATACTCAAAGTTTGAATAAATACATTATATTCCATATTTTGAAGGAGAGATATTCTTGTGGTTTTTATTAAATGTAAGGCTCTGCAACCATAAAATAAAGCCAACTCTTCACAAATCAGGATGGCCCACATCAGTGTTTCTTTGTCCATGGGATAATCTGATAATTTCCCTTTCTGTGGTGTTTTCACCCGTGGCTGGAAAAGTGATGCTTTAAGCAAGGGTCCAGCTTCTCAGAGCGGGGATTTTTGCCCTGGAGGGAATTGGGAGAATAAGAAAAAAGGAGTATTTAATTGGATCGCAGAAATACGCAGCCTTGGGAGGAATTGCACATTCTGATATAAATAGAATTTCCTCTGTGTTTTGCACCCAGGAATTGTCAAGTTCAGCTTTCCCAGCAATGAAATGCACATCAGAATAAATCCTATCAAGAAGGACTACTTCAGCCCATATTTTTTTTCACATTGGCAGTTCTCAAGCAGGATGAGATCTCATGTATGTGACCCAGAACACTGGGTCTTTCCTCTTGAATCCACGTGGAGATGCATGGCAGTCAGCAGGGACTTGTTAGTCTCCATGGGCTTATTCAGAGGACATCAAGCAAAGCCCCTGTAGCCTGAAGGAGGACATCACTTTGGGAAGAGACAGGATTGCCCAGACCCTCCTGCTCAGCTGGAGAGGCATCCATCCTTCCTCTAAATCTCCTTGTGGGAAAGCTTGAGCTCTCAGTACCCGGGAAAAGGCAAATGGTTGTGCTGTGCAGTTTTCCTGTTAAATTGAGGAAATGCCCTTTTTAGCTCTCATCAGTCTTAGACTGACATGGCCACATTTCATCTGCTTTTCCCCATCACTCACTAATGGTTGTGCTGAACTCCGTGCCAAAGGCCGGGTTTGCACAGCTCATCCTTAGAGGCCCTTTGGGGAGAAACAAGCCAGAAAGCAGCTTTGGTCCAGTGCAAGCCCAGCAAGCCTTGGATGTGGGAACTGCTGAGCTTGTAATCATGTGGAATTGGAAAAATAGCTCTACCTCAAAGCCTGGAGGCTGCTGGAGAAGCAGAGCTGTTCTGCTGGATGATTGTGCTGTGGGGCTAGCTGAGCTTGGTGCCCAAAAACTTTTCTCCCTCCTGGTGCCAGTGCTGGAGCAGAGCCCTGGGCAGGGCAGAGCCTGTAGCACCTCACGCTTTGCACCTTCTGGATGGTGCCAAAGGTTGGGGAACTGATGGGAGAGTTTAGCCTGGGGGTGTTTTGTGGAAATGAGAAAAAAATCATCAGTGAAATGTCCTGCTGAGACACATCTGGTATTGGTGTGATCAGTGTAGAGAAAGAGAGGGAGGGGGAAACATGGACTGTGTGCCCCAGTGCTGCCCAGGGCACGAGGCTGGGCTTGGGGCAGAGCCAGCTTTGGAAAACCCAAGTATCACAAGAAAATTGGCATTAATTTGCAGATCTTTGCCTCTCAAGCAAGACCCATGGGGCAGGATGGGGCCAGGCAGCTTTTTGGGGATCTGGAGAGGGAATGGTCAGACCCACTCTGCAGCACACCCCAAGAATAAGGGCAGGGTTTTGGGGCATTGACTGGAGCATGTTCCTGGTGGACTTTGAATCAGCAGCAGGGACATCTTCACAGCTAACCCCCTGTGTGCCCCTCAGGCCAGGTAAGTGCCTGCCTCCCAAAACAAGCCAACCCCAGCTGCGCAGGCATCTCAGGCTGCTCAGCTGTTGGGGGCTGTTGATGAAGATGCTCTGGTTCTCTCCTGAATCTCCAGCACAGTCACAAATCTCCCTCCTAAAGCTGATGGGAAGAGCAAGCCCCCTGCATGCCAGTGCAGGTACCTAGCACACTTTTAAGACGGATGTCTCTAGCTCCATCCCTTCTGGTTCCTTCCTGCCAGGGGCATTAATCACTCTGAAAGGTCTGTGCCTCAGGGTGAGGGCAAAAAATTGGAATTTGAGAATGTATTGCCAAAGTCGCTGCATTCCTACCCTGACCCGGCCAGACTGAGCATCATATTGCAACCAAAGTGTAAATGTAGTTTCTGCTTGCTGATTTGAACAGAGCGAGCCCTTGCAAACTCCTGCAGCACCCTGAAGAAGTTCAAAGCTGTTAAAACAGATTCTGGTCTGTGCAGATTTTTCTCAGTCAGTTGGCACATTCTTTGGTGCAGTGACTGCAGGGAAAGGCTGCTGGGGAATTTCTCATCACGCAGACTGAAAAAGCACATGCAACCCACTGTCTTTCTCTCTCTGTTTCAGTCCCAGCCATGCCATCCCTCTTTATTAAAGTCATTAACAGCACCACTGTGCAGGCAACGTGGGAGCCCTCCATCAAACTGGGCCAGCACGAAGGCTTCAAGCTGTATTACCGCAAAGTCCACCTCTCCCAGTACACAGGGCCAGTGCTCCTGGCCAGCAACATCACAGCCTACAACATTACCCACCTGGGTGAGTATGGTGACCTTGATCTGTGTCCCCTCCCCACCCTGTCATGATTTGCAGGAGAGAGCTCCTGCAAATGTGTATCCCAATCCCTAAATGCTGCAGCTGTCCCCCAGGTTTTGTTGGGTGCATTCCCAGTAACAGGTACTTGTTTGCAGCATCTTGTGATGTTCTTTTCCCAAATAAGCATCACTGGGGGAGATAAGGCTCATGGTTACACCTGAACTGTCCCTCTTGTGTCCCCCACGGCAGACGCGTCGGTGGTGTACGAAGTCAAGCTCCTTGCCTACAACCAGCATGGGGATGGAAACTCCACCGTCCGCTTTGTGTCCCTGAGGGAAACTGTGGAGAGGACAGGTGAGATGGGACCTGGGTCTCGGTGCTGGTTTGGGAAACAGCTCTACAGGAAGGTGGTGAGGCCAAACGTTATCTTGTGTGCCCCCTGTGGCATTACCCTCATCTCACCTTCAGCCACTCATTTATTTTCAGCATCACAAATAATGCAGAGGCAAAACTCTGCAGGGCTGAGAGCACCTGGATGGCTTTTTTACCAATGGGGAGAAGACAAACCAAATGTTTTGCACATGCCAGGTTTGTCCTCCAAGCTTGAGACAGAGGTGAGGCTATGAACAGGAACAACCCCCCATGCATAAAGTACCAGCTGCCATCCTCAGGTGAGATATGGTGCACTGAGCATCTCTGCTCTCCTGGAGCTCTCCTGGATATTTTGGCCTTCATTAGTCAAAAGGGAGGACACGTGGCTTTGGAAAGGGAAATGGCTGCAGAGTGTGAGCTCTGTATTATGTGGCAGCAAAGGAGAAACCTCTAGAGGGAATCCTTTAACTGATCGCACCTTTCATATTCATCTATGTGTAAAAAACATCCTGCTGCTCTTGGAAGCCTTTTAAGCCTCCAGTGGGAATACCTTCAAGAGATAGTTATTACTCTTCTGTCTGTGCTGGAGTAAATACTAATCTCATTGGCATCTGTCTACTCCATCAGGTTTCAGCCTGCTCTGGTGTGGTGGCTCCTCTTACCTCCCACTTTAGCATGGGGTATTGCAAAAATTAACATCAGAGTGGGTTTTTTTCATTAATTGTGTCTAATGACAGTAGCCAGGTAATGGGGCTGGTTCGCTACAGATATTCCAGTCCTCTGCTTGCTGTGTCTCCCTTCCTGGGGTACTGGGAGCAAGGGAGGTGCATAGGCAGGCAGTGAACTCCTTCTTCCCACGTGGTTCTCCTCTTCCCACACACAGCTCCCAGCACTGCCCAAGGCTCTGACTTTGGCTCTGGGCTCCCCAAAAGCTGGAGGAGCAATAGAAGAGTAGCACCATTGACCTATCCACCTTTTCCTGGCAGTGCTGAATCCTCCCTGCGACTGCATGAAGGACGAGCAGAACAATAAAACCTCCACAACCGGCATCATCATCGGGATCCACATCGGCGTCACGTGCATCATATTCTGCATCCTCTTCCTTATGTTTGGGTACCGAGGAAGGTAGGGATGCTCATGCCACTGCTCACAAGGGGTGGTGGTCCCTGATACTGTGAGTGTGCCCACCTGAGTGTTACATCCCCAGTGCAATGTTGGACTTTATAGGATGCATTGAAAGATGAAGGAATGTAGCCCAGGGACAAGGCAGATGCCAGCCTGGGGGAAGGAACAGAGGATGAACCACCTCTCTCACTCTCAGGCTCCATCTCTTTATTTTTCAGGCTGCTGATGTGCAAAAATGTGCAGGAGCAGCTGTCAACCCCTCAGATTCCCCGGAGCCAGCGGAGTGCCACAGGCCTTGTCCTGAACGGGGCCACTCGTAGAGACAGAGATGACCGGGACTTGAACGGAAAGCAGCTGGATATGAACGAGCTGGAGAGATTATTCCCAGCATCCCCATCCCAGGAGCAGCAGGAAAAGGGAATAACGGTAAGTCCAGCAGCATGGGAGCACACCTGGCTGTGCATTGGAGAGCTGTCACTGTCACTGTCAATGCATTGTCCCCTTCTCTCTCTCTCCAGTCGGCTCACAGCCTGTCAGCCCCCCATGATGAAACCCAGATCTCCACACTCCCTCTGGATGAGTTCAGCATCATTGAGGAGCAGCCAGACCCCCTCCCAAAAAACCCCCATGGCAGCAGTCCTGCTGCTCCGGCTCCCAACCACGGTCCTGCCAATGAAGGATAAAACTGCCAAGACTCGAAGCCTCTTGTAGGAGTTACCAGAAACCAAACCCGCGGCTGGTGATGTCTTTACAAGTTGTCAATCTCAGGTCAATTGAAGATTTCTATGGTCTGATTGTTATTTTTTTGTTTTGCTTTATTTTTATATATATATATAAATATATATATATATATATGTATACAGCCTTTTGGAAACTGTGTGAAGTTTAGCTTTCTGACCTCTCTTGAGCCTTTCAATGTGTTTCTTCCGATGATGGCTGTCTGGAGACTGGTCACGATGGATTTTCCCCACAGCTGCTACGTAACAGACTCCTTGGCAGAGTTTTGCAAACTCTCCAGTCTCTGACAGACTGGGGATACAGTGGAGCCCCCATCTCTTAGCATCCTGAACTTTTTCCTGATCAGCAGCTTTAGGACTACTTTTCGGATCTATTTTTTATTTCTGAAGACTGGATTTGGAAAAATCCTTCTAACTTGACTCCAAAAATTGAGGCCTAGGAAGGCTGTCTCTCCGTGGATTTGATGATTTTGTACACTTTTGCTATTTCTCAGGATACTTTTTTTGCTGACTGACTCTAAATAATATGAAAAAAAAGTTAAAAAAAAAAAGTGTGTGTGTGTCAAAGGATGCCTGAGGGCTACTGAAAGACATGGACAGACAACCCGAGTGAACTCAGAACCTACCTCAACCGGAATGAATGTCTTCTGGGAAGCAGAAATACCTGTGTCTTCCTTCTTGTTCAAACAAACAAGTAGCGTAGCACTTGGTCAGTACAAGCATGGTCCTACCTCAGCAGTCACGTTCTGTACCTGCCACCTTGGTGGCTTCCTTGTTGTCGTTCCCATGTAAAGCACTTCCAAACCTTTGAAAGCAATGTTCTACCTCAAGCGTGAGAGAAACTTATGTGTGTGTGTGTGCGTGTGCGTGTGTGTGTGTCCTCCCCTCTCCCTCAATTCCTGCCTCTCCCACCCAGCCCCACATGAAGCACGATGCTTCACCGGTGTTATGAGCTTTACTTTTGGGGGCTCCAGTGTGATTTTGTGTGGCGGAGATTCGTGTTGTGGTTTTTTACTTTAAAAATTGTTGGGGAGGTCACAGACAAGCAGTGTGATGCCCTTTGGCTCCCTGGCACCACTGCCTTTCCAGGGCTGATTTGGGCACTGGTCCATCCTGGGTTTGAAGGGATGGGGTACTCAGATTGCAGTGCTGGGGCTAGAGCACCCTTCTGCCCCATCAGTGGGCTGCTTCCCAAGGCTGATTCTCAGCAGGATGATCTATGGCGTGTGCTGGCACAAGCAGCACAACACACCCTTGGGAGGTGGGACCCTGGACATCACTGTCTTGTCCCAAAGCCCACCCTACTAACAGGAGCACCTGTGGGGAAACCCCAGTAGAGTACTTCCAGAACCCCTTGAGATGCTACTGAGCTTCTCCCAGCTTCTCCAGCACCTTTCCAGCCACAGAACGTCCAAAGGATGAGTGGAGCCAAAAAGGGCTCGGTTCCTTGGGAGGGACAAGGCAAGGAGGATGCTGGGGGCTGCCAGAGCTGCCCCTTCCCCATGCCCACGGTGGGCAGAGGAGCTCCTGACACCAAAGAGAGGGTTTGTCCCCTCCAGAGATCAACCACCAACCTGACGCTGTGGAGGTTGGGTTTTCCTGGTGTGGTGCAGCCTTGTGAGTCAGTGTGTGACCAGCATCGTCCATGGGTGAGATGGGGGTACACACGGGGGACAGGGACACCAGATGCCAGCTGGTGCCAGAGGGCAGCCTTTTCCCTGCTGTGTGAGGTGGTTAAATCAGGCATATGTGAAGGTTTGATCTTTTTGTGTAGGTGGTGGTAAATCAAATGTTGCTGTATTTGGAAGGACAGTGAACGGAATCAGGAAAGGAAATTAGTTTAAGTTTTAAAAAAGTATGAATTGTATTTTTTTAAATGGTACCAGTGGGAGAGTCCCTTGTGTCAAAAACACCCCTGTCACCTGCCCAACTGGCAATGGGATGCAACCAATGGCTGTGTAAATAGTACAATATACAGGAGGCTGAGCAAATGCCTCTTCCCTGAGCTGAGTCCTGGTGCTGGGCAGGGTTACCTGGGAGCAGAACTCTGTCCTCATCCAGCTTGGCCCAAGCAGATGTAATGACACCAACTTCAAGAGCAAGGAGCTGTTCAGGCTCGGTGTTCCTAGCCCTCTTCCATTAAAATTCGTCCTCCTATAGACATCATGCAGAACAGAAAAGATGCAAAGGGTTAAATTTTGGCATTAACACCCCCAAACAGCCTTTCCCCACCCCACCAAAGAGGCTAAATGGGCTGTCAGACGATCCCTGCTCACACCTGTGATGCTGGACCTGGAGACAGCCTGGGGAGGGACTGTGGGGGACAGTGCTGTGTGAGACCAAGAGCACAGCCCAACCCATCACAGGAGCCAGAGGATGCCAGGGTTAGGGCAAGGCAGGAGGGAGGAGAAGACACCAAACAGCTCAAGTTATAACCTCATATCAAAGACAACCTGATCCTCTCCTGCCATCCCACTCCCACTCCAGCCCAGTTTTTCTTTTTATTGTTTCTTTGTGTGTGTAACGCCGCCGTTCACATTGAATAAGTACCGTTGCCAAAGTGAACACAGAACCTAGAGTAGTGTTCAGCTCAGACTTCCTGGAGCTGTGAACATGCTATTAATTTAATATCATATTATTGTGATATTGTAATAGTAACAAGTATTTGTCACTACTTCCTTTTATTAAAGGGAAATTCTGTGCCATTTGACTAGTTGGAATACAATAGTATGTCAAGAATATAGAGTTTTTTCTTTTGTTGTTTTTTAATTATGCAGAAACATGGTGGCTTAAACCAATGCAGATTCTGTGTTGCTTTGAGATGGTTGAAGATGGATGTAAATCTTTAAAGACTATTTTTTAGATGTTTAGCTTTTCCTCTTTTTTGGGGTTTCTTTTTTGCTCTTATCAATTCATACCATTGGGACCAAACACAGACGGTTGTCGCAGCTCAGTCCCTGAAAGGATGAGGCTGAAGTCTGATGATCCATGAGGATCCATGATCTTCTTTAAATTATCTAAGTCCACCAAACTGGGCAAAAAAACCCACTCAAAATTACATATTGGCTTTGTGCCTCTGGCTGCCACTAAGCTGGAAAAGCGACATGTAACAGCCCCACTCACTGTACTGCAGTGCTGGAACGGGGCTGGAGGCAAAACTGTCCCAACCCAAAACTTGGGAAAACATCACCTAGCGTATGTCTGGCCCTTAATTTGGGAAATGAGAAGGAAAAAAGAATGGAAAAAATCATTTAAAAAGAGCTTGTGTTTGGTTTCAGCATGGGGGACAGTCTGTCCTTTGTTCATCCAAACTGCTGCCCTGGTTTTGAAGCAAACTGATGGAATTTTATTCTGTGTTCGGGGCACAGTTGTACTCCAGTAGACAAGTTGTACTTGGGTAGACACGTTGTATTTGGGTGCGTGTGGGACAGCAGGTCCCAGTGTGTGGCACATGGGCTGTGCCACAGGAAAGGGGTCGAGGCATCATTTGATGTCCCCAGACCAGAGGCTGAGGCAGCCAGACAGTCCCAGGGTGGTTCCCAGGGCCTTTCACCATCAGCACCCACCTGCCAGCCAAGGCAGCACTCCCTTCACACTCCTTTACACACCACAACGTTTAAGGAACAGCTTGCCAGGTTTCTTATTCCCTTTTTTCCCCCCCACTTTTTCCTGATGGGAGGAATCAGTTCTACCCAGAGATAGAACCACTGGATGACAGGCAGGTGTTGGATCTGGTACAAACTGCTGGAAACTGCCTGTGTTTGGGGTGGGAATCTGATCCTGTAGTATTTTTCAAATAATTACACTAATTCAACCTGTTGCCTTTTCTCAGCTGATCCCAAAAAACCTCTTATTTTCTGGCTGTAGTGAGATGAAATTATTGGAAGGAATAAATATCCAAAAGCTGATTTTTTTTTATTTTTTTTATTTTTGGTAACCCATAATGGGCACAACCTATTCTTGGAGATCTCAAGTTAACCAGAGATGGCTGCTTCCTCAGGGATAGTATCCACATTGTCTTTAGTTGAACAGGGAATAGTTTTATGCTGTGACAGGGTATTTTCACACTGTTGGATTCAGGTATTTATTTGTCTACCATTATCTTTCTTCTTCCTCGTTTTGTAAAGGGGCTGATATATTTAAGTGCTGGACCAGTTTGGGAATTTTAAAGCTTCCACCCAAAATTATACCAAGGGACTGTAGGTTTTAAGTTGGCAATAAGAGGAGAAAAGCTACGAAGTGTTGTTGCCTCTGGATAGTGAAGGGAAGAGTTTTGCTGCCTGTGGGGGTGTTCTTCTGGGATAACCATCCCATGGCATTTCAGGGGGGATCAGTGCGGTGTCTGAGCCCTCTCTGACAGCACTTAAGTCTGGGAAAATTGGTTAAAAAAAAGGAAATTAAAGGCTTATGAAAACAAAGGAGGGGGAGCTCCTCTCTTCATCTGTGCAAACAGTGAGTGGAAATCTATCCGTCCCCGTGCGCGCCGGAGCAGGCAGGTTTCAGGTCCCATCGAGCAACTTGATGCCGGCTCATTTATGTCCCTCACCCGCCAAATTAAAAAAAGGGAAAGGAAAAGGAAGGTGCCTGGCCTGGAGCTGTGGGCAGGGAGACGGGGACAAGTGAAGCACCAGCACCCCCAGGCGAAAGCGCTGCTGGCACAGAGCCATGGCACTGAAACCCCTGGAACACTGGGAATCAGGGAAACGGCTCCAGGCTTACTCCAAGGGCAGAGCCTGGGCTTCGGCATCGTGTGGGAAGAAGGGACGGGGCCAGTGTGAAGCCCAGCGAGTCGGGGACAAGCCTGATTTCACGGGGCTTTGGATCAGGGTCCGACTTAAAAAGCAACGAGGGATTTGTACTTTGATCCTATTTCCATCATTTAAACTTGCAATATCTTTACGTTTGTAAGAAAGTCATAATAAAACCAATGCTAAACCTTTGTCCCAGTCCTTTTTGGGAATCAACTGTTAGCAGTAATACTAAAAACCCAAATTGCAAAGCACTTTTCTACTGTTTATTTTCTACCTTTCTTACTTTGAACTGTCATGATATTGAAATCCCACTGATCCCACGATTGTTAGCTCTGTATTAAAAAATAATAATAAAATAAAACCCAGGTTTTTTGTAGTTTGCTCTGTTTAGATTTTAGCCTGTGGCTACTTGTACAAGAAAAATAAAAATAGAATAAATGAGCCTGTGTAGAGCTTTTCTTTTCACATGCAGGGCTGTGGTGTGGGGATTGTTCAGGGCAACTTGAGGCATCACCACTTCAAGTGGATGGTGATGAATCTAGCTCCTCTCAAAGAGCAGCTTCCAAAATTCAGCATTTCAGGCTGAAGGGTTTTTATTTTGATGTTTTGCTCATAAAACTCTAGCCAAGCCATCAGCAGAGTCCTGCTGGAGCATGGGGGCTCTTTGGGAGCTGGGTGAGATGAGACCTCCAGGGTCACAGCGTGACACCTGTGCTTAGAAGTGCAAATCAATTTCCAATTAATCTTGGCTCTTGCTCAGCTATTGCTGCAGCTGCTGTTCCCACTGCCTGCAGCGCTAACGGGGCAGCACCTGCGAGGGTGGGGAGGCGCTGGCACAATTGCCCAGGGAAGCTGTGGCTGCCCCATCCCTGAAGTATCCAAGGTCAGGTTGGATGGGGCTTGGAGCACCCTGGGACAGAGGAAGGTGTCTCTGCAGGAGGTGGGAACAGAATGATTATTAAGGTCTCTTTCAATCCAAACCATTCTGGGATTCTAAGATGTATCTTTGCCCCAAAATGGGCTGTGAACCATGAGCCACCCTCCTGCCACTGTCCTGTGTGTACTGCTGCTGCCCTCGATGCCAAAGGACAGGCAAAGCAGAGGCTGTGGGGAATAAAGGAGCGAGAGTGAGCCCAGCAACTCAATAAGCAGGTGAGTGAAAAGTTGCTTCAAACAACTCCCCGAAGCTCTTCGAACTGCTAAATTACAGCATGGATTGTCTAAATATATACTTCATAATAAATACCAGCATAAAAACTGATTTTATTTCCCAGTGGCAATGCAAGAGGTGAAAAAAAGATCAGAGTGGGCTCACTCGGGGGATTTTCATGTAAGTTCAGTGAAATCTGGTACTGCAGATACCAGCTGCAGAGTCAAGGTATTGTATAGAGCTTCTGGCTTTCATTAAAAAGGACTTTCGTTGCCTTCATGGCAATAAAAAAAAAAAGGGTTGACAATATTAATCTGAAGTCTTAGAAACTAAGGAAACAAAAACCCCAAGCAATACGTTGAAATCACTTTGATTTTGGGCTGTTGGAAATATTAAGAACCCTCAAAAAACCCCTACTTGAGTGCTCAAAACTCATCTTTAGTAGAAGCAATCTCCTTTTGACCATGTGCATGCAAATTTCTGGAAACGTCTCCAAATCAACTCTTCAGTTAAAGAAACACTAAAAATTAAGTTGGGTGTTTTCAGCTCCAAACATTGCATTCCTGCCTCAGATTTCGCTGGAGATGTTACTGCTAATGTCCTAGTTATAACCCTGCCAACATAGGGAGAATTTATAATATCCCATAAAGCCCTAACTATCAGAAAGGTCATTTTGGCATTAATACCACTCGGGCATCATCGCTTCATTTGCTGACACTTTTACAGAGCCACGCTTGATTCCAGCACGGCTGCTGTAAAACCTTTACAGCAATGGCCTAAGCCTCCAAGTATCATCTTAAAACTCAAGAGCTGGAACATCTTCATCAGCAGGTGCAGGCAGCTTGGAAAAGGTCTGCTCTCTCTCAGTGTGGGGTCCCCCAAAATCCAGGGTGAGCACCCCAACCCCACTGCTCCAGGAGGGATTAAATCCTCAGATCTTACCTCCAGCCCTCTTATTCCCAGTACCTTCAGACCCCACCAATGCTCACTGCCTTGGCTAAATTAAAAGTCTCCTAATTTCATGCAAAATTACCAACCCCTCGCCTTGCCCAGAAAGCCATTTCCTTAGCACTAAAATAGCTAAATTAGTCTTGCTCGGCCTCGTAAAGGAGCTTGTCTTGTTTATTGAGCGATAAATATAAAGGTACAGTAACTAAATTCATCAGTCCCTAAACGCAGCCGTTGGGAATGGCCATTTCCACCATCCAATCTACGGCTGCATGAATATTTCAGAGTCCTTTTTCCCTTGGGTGCTCGCCTTATCTCTGGAGCCTGGATATTATTTTCTGCTTTTCAGCTTTTTGGATGTATTGGAGGAAATGTCATTATTTGGACCTGGGTGGATTACAGTTGACTTTCCTAAGCCAATTTATATTGGCAAGCTGCTGTTTTTAAAAACCCCTATAAATCACTCCCATGAATTTTAATAATATAACGTGGTTTCAAACATGCTCCCTTAATATGTGACACACTATTACAGCCGGCAATCGCTCCTGGGGTTGTGAACTCCGTTTTACCGTCACCTTCAGCGAGCACCGCGGGGGACGCCAGCGATGCCTCGGCCAGAATCATGGAAATACCCATTCCTGCCCCAAATACTTTGTCATTGCAGGGATTGCAATTTAACAGCGAGACCTTTGAGATGCTGGCGCAGAAATCACGGGGGACTATTTGCTGATATTTCCCTAAATAAAGATGTAAGATCCCCTCCCAGAGTGCAGCTCCAGGCTGGGATTTGTGGCTCCAACTGGTCCATAAACTCCCACATTCCAGGAGACAAGGCTATGCCTCTTCATCACCTATGGACTTATTCTGATGAGCTCTGTCCTCCTCTTGTAAAAATTATATTCATTTTCTTCCCATCCCCATTGCAACAACTCCATGGTGTCTGCCAGCTGGAGAGTGTACTCCTGGCCAGAAGAAAAGGGGATAAGAGGGATAAGGAATAAAAGCCAGGGCAAAGGAGAGACCTTGGGAGACCTTTGTCAAGGAATATCCGTGGATCATGTGGAGGAACTGATGATGGGGTTTGGTGACCCACTGGTGGCACTGGTGATGGCCCCGCTGGAGAGCTGCTTGTTCGCGTTGCTTGGTGTTAGTTGTACAGAACCAAAACACAAGAATATTCCAACCCTGGAAGTGCTCAAGGCCAGCTTGGAGCAGCCTGGTCTAGCGGAAGGTGTCCCTGCCACAGCAGGGGGTTGGAACTGGATGGTCTTTAAGGTCTCTTCCAACCCAAACTAGTCTGTGATTCTGTGAATGTAATAAGGACATCTGAAAGAAAGAGGATCTTTTAAGGGATGGACTATTTGAAGGCAGGGGAAGAAATAATGAGCCAAACTTTGCTTTTTGTCTTCCGAAAGCAGTGAGGGTTCCCCAGCACAGGATGCAGCAGGATGGGGGTAAAGGGGGTACAAGGACCCCCTCAGACCTTGCCACTGCCTGCTCGGCTGCTCCCAGCACCACTGAGACCCAAAGCAATCCCTGGTTTAATATTCTTGGGAGAAAAAAATTAAAATCCTGTTTGTGCAGGGAGCAAACAGGCTTTTCAAAGGCTTTAGCTGTGATGATTTCCCCTGAAATGTTGTCACGTTCATCATTAATCTATTTTTTCCCTTTTCTGTAACTTAACCTCCGACAAGCCGACATTGTAAGTGCTTGATTTTCCAGGAATAAATTACAGTTTCATAAATGGTATTTTGCTTCACTGCTCAATTTGCAAGTGAAATGATGCCAATTGCTTTGTTCACAGGATTTTATCTAGCACAAACAATACCATCCTTGAGATTTATTTATTTTTTAACCCTCAAGTTATTTTCAGAGCCTATATAACAGGAATGCATGGAAAAGTACACAACAGCCCATACGTTTTGGCATTATCGACTAACCATGAGCAGATACAAGGGCCCACGTGCCTATAAAACATTGATCTAGGAATGAGATGTCACACACAGAGTGAGACACTGCCCAAAGAGAAAATAATCCCTTAGATCAAAAATATTTACAGTTGCACCACGCTGGGCTAGAGTGCCCTGAGTGACTTTTTATATGCATGATTTATGATTTGGGCCTGGGAAATCAGCCCCCCACCCCCCCCCAGCTTCTCCCAGGGACCACCAAGTTGCCTCATGGACTAACATATCCCCCGAGGGGTCTCCAGAACATGGGGTCCTTCAGTCCTGTTGAAAACATGGGTTTGCACCAGCTTAATATTTTTCTTATATGATAAAATTATGAGAAATAGGAATAAAATGAAAGTACCTTGAAGATATTTATGTTTTTTAAATGCAGAGGAATTCTCCCTGCTGGGGACACCAGCTCTGCCCAGGGACAGCCAGGCCACACAGGTTGGGACATGTCAGCATTAAACCCCATAAAGCCTTCCATCAAAGGAAGCAAAAGAGAGAAAAAGTCCCTGCATGGGAAATATTAATGCTACAAGATTTGGTTAACAGCCATGGCTTCTGCTAGGACTTTATAAATCTGTGTTTTTACAGGAGACCTTCATAGAAAAGCCTTCATTTGGGAAAATTTTGGTATAAGACAAAAAATGAATGGGAATAGTTGTATTAGGGATGGAAACCTGGTGTTTGAGGTATTTGTGCTCACTAATAAATTGGGATGAATTTGTGGAGAGCCTGGATCTTCATCTCCATTCTTTAACCGATCCACCCTGCTGGAGCTGGCTTGCTCCTGGTTTTCCTGCAGTTGACAAATCATTTAACTAACACCATGGAGCTCTGAGTCTGCAGGTGACATGGGCAGTAGAGGCAGAGTTTGCATTTCTAACAGAGAAACTGAGGCACAGAGAGAATATTTGTCTTCCCCTTTAGATATGAAAATGTGTTTGCTCTCATCCCTCCTCTGCTTCTCACCCCACTTTCCTCATCCCCCTGGACGAGACACTGGGAAAAGTTTTTGCTATTCCCTTGCAAATGATGCTTCAAGACAGTCCCAAACCTTCAGAGGATTTGGATTTGGCACTGAACAAAGATAAATTTCTGGTAAAAAACCACATCACAAAACAGAACTGTCACCTTTTGGGCAGCCCCAAGAGGCAACATAGAAATCCCAGCGAAATGAAACATTCTCAGCCAGACAAAGTGCATCCCAGTGTCCCTGTTGAGGCCACCATTAGATTGTTACTACACGGAAAACCAAAATAAAACTGAATTTAAAAGAAGCGAGGGTTTGCCCACGGCAGGTGCTGTGCGAATGGGTCCCTCCACGGCTTCCCCACACAGAGAGCTGCTGGCCATGAGCTGCAGGCTAAGGGGCTGGGCTGCTAATGGCTTTAAGCGGCGCTAATTGATCCGTGCAGTCACTGTAATTACGGAGCGGGATATGGTGGCAAAACACGGGCAGAGCATTAACTGCCGCGAAGGGAAAAATCCAAATCACGGGTGAATCGATCTTCAGGCAGCCAGCACTGACAGCCCCGGCCCTCAGCGCTGAGGATTTTCCAATGCGCTGAGGTTTTCTGCAGGAACGTGCTGATTTCAGGAATATTTGATGGGAAGAAGGGTGGCTGTTAGCTCTTTTAATCTATTTCTTTGCATTTTACCTTCAAGCCTAGGCTGAGCCCCTGCAGGTTTGCCCCTGCTGCACTGAGCAGCCCCTAATCCAAAGGTGCCCAACAGAAAGCCCTGGGAATCTTTGCAATTAATTACCCTTAATGACAACCTCCAGCAGCATTAGTGCAGGGTGTTGCATGAGCCACCACGAAGAGCTGTTCTGTGTGTGCAACAAGGACCCATTCCCATCCTTTTCCTAATGCAACTTATTGATTATTCTAATTAAAACATGCATTAGTAGGTACTTCTGACAGTGAGGGGTTGAGTGGGGCCGCAGGGAGAGGGAGCAGCCCCCAGCTCCTGCCTGCGGACACAGGCTCCCAGCAAGTGCCTGAGGATGGAAAGTGGAATGAGCAGGGGAAGGAGAGGCATGGTTCTCCGAGCCAGTTTGGTCAGGGGACAGCACTGGGAAGTGGCACGGTGTAGGACGACAACATTGTTTTGCAGTAATCTCCCAACCTTTGTTAATACAGCTGTCACAGCGCCGACGTGCTGCGTTAATTAAAATGAATGGTACATGACAGAGCAATAATTCCATTATTTCTCCAACCTTGCACCTTCCTGTATTTCATCCTCGAGGAGCAGGGGAGGGACAGCAGGGGGCAGGGTGCCAGGACCGGGGTCCCAGAGCAGCTGAAGGTCCCTGACCTGCTGCCTCCTGTCAGGGACCTGGTGCAGACAGCAGCAAGGCCGCTCAGGGCTCCACGGCTGCCAGTCCCCTCCTCACCCTGCACTGCTGCCACAGCAAATCCCTGTCCGGCAGGCAGGGTCCACATGCCCCATCCATCCAGGGACACCCCAAGAGCAAGGAGGCCCCTGGAGCCATGAAGAGCATCCAGAACAGGGACAAACCCTTCCCTCCCACAATCAGCAGCCACAAGCAACAGACAGGCAGGGACTGACGGTGAATCAAGGGTTTTGCTAAAATGCCTCTTCTTCAGAGACGGTTCTCCCACCTCCCACACCTCTCCCTGCCTCTGTCCAACAGCATTCCCAAAAGACTAAACACCTTTGGTTTCCATGGCAGCCTGATTTTCAATGAGCATCCTTCAAGTCCTAACCGGAAAGAAAGTGTTTCATTAATGCATACAGGACACACTGGCATCTCCCCGGGGCCACAGTATCCTTCCCCCAAAACTAACACCTTCTGCCCATAGGTTTGGGGTTTTTTTTAGTGGATTGATGGACTGATGGAGCCACGGGAAGGGGCTGGCCAGCTCTGACACTGACTCACGGAGCTTGCTTAGAGAGAGACTTGGGCTGCTTTTGCTTGGGGGAAATTAAAGAAATAAAGTGATGCCAAGCATCGGGAGGTGGCACGTGGAGCTTCCCTCCAGAATGTCTGCCTCCCCTCCAGCTCATTGCAGGGGGACATTGACACCTCCCCAGCTGTCCCCTTCTCAGCTGTTCCAGATACCAATCTTCTGGTTTTAGTTTGCCTATTTCCATCCAGACTCTGCTTCTGTCTCCTGTTTAACACAAGCTGAGTTTGCACACTCACAATTTGCCATTTCTTTTGGGTTTAACCCCATTTAGTGGCTCTGTCAGGCAGATGGTGCCCAGAGCTGGAGAATGGGAAACTAAAGAACTAATGATTTGAAGCAGGGCACTTCAGTCCTGCAGGATGTCATAAGAAAGGGTCAAAGGACATTGCCTCCAGCCCAGGGGTGCCAGTGCGGGGCAAAGCGGGATGTGTTTGCTACGTGATGTCCAAATATAGTAACCGTTAAGCAGAACAAGTGAAATTTTTTAGCAGAGGATGCCTGGGGGAGGATGCAGAGGATGCACTGAGGCAAAGCAACCCAACCTTCACTAGCCTGGAACCTTTCAAAGGCTTTTTAAGAGACCCCAGGTCACGGCACAGCCTCGGCCCTGGCTTTTCCCAGCCCAGAGGATAATTGCCGTCCAGCCGTGACGTACCCTTTCGCTGACCCCACCGGGGTCCCAGCCACCCTCCAGGATCTGGCAAGGACAGATATACGGCTGGACCTCAGGGGGCTCCTAAAAGCAGGTCACGCCAAAACAATACAGCTTTGTCGGAGGCAAAGGGGGAACGAAGCCACAGCCAGCCCCGACTGCTGCCACAGGATTTACTGCACGCAGATGGGCTGGTGGTTGTGGATGATGCACAGAGCATCGCCCTGGGGCAGCCAGGGGAAAGAGAGCTGGGAAAGTGCCCCCACCCTTGGTTTGGTTTCTGCTTTGTATGTGCAGCATCATCTTTAGCTGCAGCAAAGGCTACTCTCTGGAGATCAGGATTTAGGAAGTCTCAGGTGGGTCCAGTGCTTGGCTGAGGTTCCCTGCTTGGATGCATTCCCCTGCTGCTGGGATGTCTAGTTCCAGAGCTTGGAGAGCTGATCTGAGCTGCAGAGCAGGGTTTGCCCCCAGGGAGGCTTGCTCTGCCTTTTACATCACCCTACCATGGAAAGAGCCTGCCCATGTGGACTAAGGCATCTCAGAGAGAGAGACCTGGACCTCAGTCCTCCATCCCTGAATGAAAAGCAGGATGCTGCCGTGCCAGAAGCATGTATTTATAAATCATATTTACCCAAGAGGTTAGAAGGAGCTAAAGGGACATGACAGAGCCTGTCCATGCACCAAAGGGTGGTCAAAGAGCACCAAAGGTAAACGCAGACAAAGATGCTGCAAAGTATACAGTTGAGATAAAAGGTATTATTTCTTAGAATATCATCTAATAAAGTTAAATTAAGCATATAATAACTGCCCATCTTAGCACCTCCCTCTCAACTTTTTTGAGAGGACACACTTCATTAAGACTCAAAATCTTCAGACACACTAATAAAACCCCCAACCCAATACATTTTGCCTTGCCCAGTGCTAATAAAGCCTTCTGCATTGCATGGGGCTTTTTAATAGAGAAAAGCAACTTTTCCTAATTCTTCTGCAAAACGAGAGTAGTTTTCACAGCCATATTTCAGAGCAGCCTTGCAGTTCTTTGACTATCCTTGCTACCAGTCTGATGCATTTCCACAGCACAGGGAAGCCCATTGAGCCCTCACAGCAAAGCCTCTGGCACTTCCATGAGGCAGCTCTCTGCCAGGAGAGAAAACCCATTACAGCTCCCAAGAGAAGATACACGTTGGAAGCCGGCAACATCATTAAATGAATATTCATAAATTATTTTGCTACATAAACAATATTAATATCACACCTTCCACCTTCAAAAGCCTATTGCAGGCAGGGACTCATTAAGACTCCAGCAAAGACCACTTGTGGACTTTCAGTTCCATGGAAACTCAGAGACTTTATTAAACATGAGCAATATATTTATTTTAATAGAGTACAAAGCCTGGATTTGGCCACCCTAAAACACCACTCAGAGCACCGAATCTCCGAATAACCCGATCAAACAAGGCTAATGTGTGCAATATATCTTGGGTGAGTAATATACGGCCACATTTCCTGCTCCATTTACCCAGTTTTAACTACACCTGACCTACTCTTATCCTAATAGAAAACGGCTGCTCTTCTCATTGCCCGTCCTCCACACATGTTTTTCTGATAATGACCAAAACTAAATCACTTCCCCTTCTCCTAAGTGCTGGGCACCAGCTGTCTTGTGACATTTAACTACAACAAGTCCTTTTGCAGGACCTCCAGGTTAGTTCCTGGGGCCCTGGACCTCCGTTCCCGTGTCCTGTCTCCTGTCTCCATCCGGGCATCGGAAATAAGGCATTAGGTGAAGTGCTGGGTCCTGCACTTGGGTTACAACAACCCCATGTGACATGACAGCTTGGCTGAATGGCTGAAATGCTGCCTGGTGGGAAAGGACCTGGGGGTGCTGGCTGACAGCAAACATGAGCCAGATTGCGTCCAGTGGGCAAGAAGGCCAATGGCATCTGGCCCATATCAGCAATAATGTGGCCAGCAGGAACAGGGCAGTGACTGTCTCGCTGTACTGGGAACTGCTGAGGCACCTCCAATCCTGGGGTCAGTTTTAGGCCCCTCAGTCCAAGACAGACAGTGAGGAGTGTGTCCAGAGAAGGGAACGGAGATGGAGTGCCAGGAGCGGCTGAGAGAGCTGGGGGGGCTCAGTCTGGAGAAAAGGAGGCTCAATTGGCCTCAATGATCTTTTCCAACCTAATTGATTCCATTATATGATCCCACCCCCTTAGAATTTCCCTATTTTGCCACTCCAAGGAAGCATGTGGAGAAAAACCTGGGAGCTCTCTCAGCTCCTGCTGTCACTCTCTTTGTGAGCCAAGGTCTCCCTGCAGCAGTGAGGATGCTGCTTGTCAGCAAGCACAATTGGTTCGTGCCTGGGTGAGAGGTTCTCCCAAACCTGTGAGCATCACCTCATGGAGCAGGTTCAGCTTTGTAAAGGAGAAAAATCTGTTTCCAGCAGTGTTTTTGCCCCCCACGGAGCTTAGCTCAGAGTGATCCATCAAGGTGGATTTAAAGCTTCCTGAGCAGCATGTTTAAATGGCCAATTTGACCAGAAAATGTGCTTGATTCACAAGCACTGGCTGTGCTTCTCCAGTGCTGAGAAATCACGGCTATATTTCATTATTGTTACTAATTGCTATAAAGTATTATGGGGGGGCGATGGCACAGGCGGAAAGAAATAGAAACCATTTGCAGTCTATTGAGCCCAGAGAACATTTCCCAAGCTTGCTTAGGGGTGCAGAAATCGGTGCTCGGTGCAAATAAATGAGCAAAAGCATTTTCCGAAGGAATTAGCGCATGGCACGAGCAAATTGCAGCAATTGTGTCTCCTCTTTCTAAGCACTGAATTGCCTCTATAATTCCCCATCATTTAGTTGCATAAATCTTGCACAAATAAACCAGCAATTTGCATATGCACAGAAAAGAAATTATAGAAACACAAGGAAAGATGTTATATTTTTCCTTCATGAGCTGGAAATAAATATGCATTGCTTACTGCCTAAGCTGTGTTTGGCCCAGCTCAGAAATAAAAATTTAGGAAACCCTTTAATTTCAATAATAAATACGTATCAGAGGATGAAAAAAAATATAATTTGTGGTATACGGAAGCCACAAGTTTCTGGGTTGTCGCATCATGAAGTGCGATGGCAGAGCCGTGTGTGCATGCAGAGGATGCAGCGTGATCACAGCATCGTAGAATCCTAGAATGGTTTGGGTTGGGAGGGACCTAAAGATCAGCTGGTTCCAACCATCTGCCATGGGCAGGGACATCTTCCACTAGACCAGGCTGCTCTAGACCATGGGTCACACCAATGTCTTCAAGACAATGGCCAAGGGATGCTCACCACAGCTGACAGGAAAAGGGATGCAGAGGAGTGAATGCAGCTGCCTCTGGTGCAGCTCAGTCAAGCACTTACTGAAATAAATGCAGAGGCTCTTGGGGAAACAAACATCTCTTGAAGATGACACCTCCTGTATGCATCATCTTGATTTTCAGTCACAAAATGCTTGTATTTGTTGTGACTTCTATGGAGGACTCTGAGGTTTCACTACTACGGAAACCCCAGGGTCAAGGCCAGAAGCAATTAAATTATATTTCTAAATTATTGAGCCATGTGGCCTTAGACCCACTCGGACCAAGGCACCAGTGGGCAGCAGGGGTAGGAGCAGCTCCGACTGTTTGTCATGCTGGTGGAGGCTCCCTGGAGGAGCAAAATAGCTGTTTCCGATTAACTCCCCGTGTGACTGATCTCATTCTGGAATAAGAGGGTGTTATTCCAAAACACCATAATCCTCTTCCAAATGACTTAATCACATTTGGAATAATATGCTTTTCTTCCAAAACATTCATATAGGAAAAAAAAATCGGAGGTGAAAAAAATCAATCAGAAACAGCCCTTTGTAATAACACCTTGAGCAGAAGAGTTCTCAGCGGGGACAGGTGATATCGTGCTGGTTTACAAAGATTTAATAAATCACCATTTGCAGTAATTCCTGCAGGCTGGGAGAGCAGCATCATGACTGAGAGGCACACAGCGTCTCCTCTTCCTCACTCCAAAGTCATAGAACTCCAGAATGGTCCCACTACACACTGGTGCCTCAGGCACTCACCCATGCTTCTTGTGTCCCCTGTGGACCATAAGGCTGGAGCATTGCTGCAAATCCACTGCTCAGGGATGGTCAGTCAGGCCAAGTTGGAAAGTAAAAGTAGGCAGGAACAACCAGAGTGTGGTCCCAGGAGAAGGTGCCACCAACATCCACTGGCTCTCTGGCTCTCTCCCCTCTGCATCTCCCACAGCACTGGGGCAGGAGGAGCCTTGTGTCAAGAAGGAGAAAGAAGCAGTGACTTGGATGAAAGCATGAGCTCTCACATCTCTCATCCATTAACTAATCATTCCTCCTGAACAGCACATGTGCCAATTCATCATAGGTGATCAATACCTTCCTTGAGGCCCCAGGATGATGAACGTCTCTGCTGATATTCAAATGACCTTGAGAGAACAGGGGCAGCTCCCTCAGGCACAGGTCAAAGAGCCAAGACTGAAGCATCAAGTAAGATGATACATGGTCCCAAAATCTCTCTCTAAGGCACAGAGAAATGTTTTTGGTAAAAAGCTTCTCCGGAACCATGAAGGAAAATTCTAAGTCATGCAGATGCTGGAAGATGATGCTGGACCAAGCAGACCTGGATTTTGTGTGCCAGGCCAGAGCAGAAGGCTGTGACAGCTGCCTGCAAAAGGGCAATGTGATTCCTATCCTGTGCTCTTGCTCTGGGCTTAGGGTCAATTCACAGCATCTCTGTGTAGAATTAAGATGGAGTCACAAGCTGGGACCTCCATTCTTCACAGAGACCAAGAGCTGATGTACTCCTGCGTGGCTCCTTTCTCAGGTGCAGTCTTCTGCTCAATCCCTAAGGCCATTACCTGTGTCAGGGTAAAGACCAACTCTCTCCCCCTCCAAATCACTGTTCACCTCACCAACCCAGCAGACCCCAGGAGATGACATCCTCCTGTGTGAAGAACTACTGTCTTCAGCTCCAGCTTTCCCCTCTGCCCATATCCAGCCATGCCAGCAGGAAAATAAACCCCAGTCTCGCTCCATGTGCCCTGCAAACCAGGGCTGCCCATGGACTACATACAACATGTAGGGTTTATTTTTCTCAGAAGAGGAAAAGAAAGATAACCATAGATAACTAAAGCGGCTTCTCACCTTCACAAAACTGAAAAGCAATCCTTTAAGACAGCTGTTTGTCCTGCAGAGCTCCATGTTTTGCCCCAAAAATAATTGAAAGAAACGCTGAGAACTGGCAGAGCTCCTACAGTAGTTGTTTGCGTGATTTAGGTTAAAAATAATTGCTGTCCAGGCTTATCTGCCTGACATAAGTAATTAGATCACAGAGTACTTATAAGCTGCCATTTCCTATGAGCATATTTTAACATGGCCTTTATCGTTTGACCTTTATATCTGCAGAGGCTTCATCCGCTCCCTGCTGCTGTGATGGATTTATTTTTGAAGACTGGGCTCAGGCTTGCCAGTCCTCGGGCGAGGATGCGGCACAGGAGACAGATTACAGCCCCAGCAGCTTCTGCAGGGAGGAGGAGAGAGCCTCTCTTGATGTGGAGATGCGCCAGACCTAGACCCTGCTGCAGCTCCACCAGAATTAATCTCCACAGTTAAATTTATTGTCTGCACCAAGAGAAAGGGAACAAGAGAAAGAGCACTAGAAAGGATTGGGCAGTGTAGAACTGGGGGAACATGGAAACACACCACTGAAAGGGAATGGTTCTTATCATATGAGATATATTCACATATCTCAAATATTCATGCTTTCAAAAAAAAAAAAACACCCATCCATACATTTTCCCCTGGAAATGGAGAAGTGTGGTGATCCCCTCTTGTACATCCCTAAAGCAGGAGTGTGCTTCCTGGCTCTCTGAGTGGTGGGTGAAGCAGCTCTCTGACTCTCAAAGCTCAGAGAAGGCCAAAAGCAAAATGCTAAGAACAAACCCAAGAGAACAGATCGCTGTCACTACTTTCAGCTACAGGGAGACACTGATCCTATGCACAACAAAACTTATAGATAGAGAGTACGACTTGAGTCCTCCACAGCTGAACAGCTCTGAATAAATGGTTGCATTCCTTAGGGGACCAGGCTGAAAACCCTGGAAGCTGCCAGTCAGGCACTCTTCCTGCTGAGTTTCAAATTATGAACAATAACGCCGAGTCTCGCCTCCACCTGGCAACGGTGGGACCTCTCCTATCCACATTCTCTAGCAGTCCACACCTTTGGAGTAGGTGGAAAGGCCAACGGGACAGTTCATCCCTTGCCACTTGGTAGGACATGACATGGATTGAAAAGATGCTGTTCCACCCATTCAACCAGTGCTCCCTTCTCACCACATCTCATGCAAGCCCCCAGTCCACTTGCTGTGGTTTTCTGCTGGCAGCGTGAGGTGGGTTTGAGCAGCTGAGAAGGACCATCAGTCCCATATGAAAGCCAGGGCTGTTTTAGACCTGCTTTCAGAAGTCGTACAGATGGGAACAGCTGCTGCAATCCAGAGCTGTTTCCCATCAGGTAGACAAAGCCAAAGGTCTCTTCCACGTTCTACAGAAGTTTGTTTCATCTGTAAGTCTGTCTGTTTTAAGGGGAGGCAGAACATCTCTTAATAAGATTTCAGGACCGGTTTATCTATCAAGGATAAAATCCCACAATGAGACAACATCACTGAGAGATTATCCTGTGTTCTCTGAAGGAGAGAGCACAAGATTATCCTGAAATGAGGCTTGTTTCTGTTGAGGTAATGAGAGATAATTAGTAACCCCCTTTGCATAGCTAGGCGACCCTGAGAGCACTCCCAAAGTAGAAAAGCAGCAGCATTTCTAAAGGGAAGAAATCCAAGGTCTGACGTGGACTCAATCTGAAAGAAAACCTTCTGGAAAGGATCAGGGCAAGGCCATGAATTTATGAAGTAGTTGTTCGGCTGACTCTAATTTTTAAAGCATTATTATCCTTTTAGCAGGGCTGTCGGGTAGATGGAAGCCAGAGCCAGTGTGATGAAGAGCAGCTGAACAGCGATTTGCAGCAATTCCTCCTGCCTTCCACACTTTTTTTCTGCAGAGCAGCAAGCCAAATTGCTTGTAACCAGCTTACTGCAGCCTGAAATGCTGCAAAAAGGGAAATTTCTGGGCTGGTGGTGTGAGGAATAAAGAGGGAGAATGAAAAAGGAAGAGAAACACCAATGGCAGGTCCTGAGATCGACTGGCATTCCAAAGCCCTAAGCCAGACAGGTGCTGGAAACATTTACTTTGAGATCTTGGAGATTCTTTCTAGACTGACCCAGTCTAGAAAGAGCCAGTTCTGCAGCTTTAAATGCATTTTGTGTGCCCTTGCAGCAAATCCTCATCTTGCTCACAGCTGTATCATCTGCATTTCTCCAACAAAAGCATCCCTGTTGGATGCAGCACCCCTCTAACCTTCCAGGTGCTCAAAAGCCACCCTTTAAGTAATGCAATCAAAACAATCCAGCTAAAAGCCTTTCTTCTGGCCTAGACTGACATGAATTGCTCCTAATAAAGCTAAAGCTCTGTGGGACAACTAATGGGTGCTTATTAGTACAGGCAATGGACTATTCAATCACCCATATAGAGAAACTAATGGGGATTGATGGCCAAAATACAGGATAAGGATTTACCTCTACATAAACAGCTGATATGCCGATGATCTGATTAATCTTAGGTATCGATGGGGAAAGTTCATACCTGGCCACTAAAGAGATAAACAAAATATAAGAAAAATAGCATCAGTGGGTCCCCGGGGAGGTTTAATATTATTGCTGGTATTAGGTGTATTTCCAGAGATGTTCACCTTTCCAAACAGCACAGGTTTAGGAGCAAGTTAGAAGATGGTGTAACCCAGACAATGCAAGAAAGCAGCTGGAAAAACCTCTGGATGAGCCTTTGCACTCAGTAAGAGTAGGCTTAGATAAGATATTAGAAATAAATTTTACCCTGTGAGGGTGGGAAGGCATTGACATAGACTGTCCAGGGAAGCTGTGGATCCCCCATCCCTGGAAGTGTTTAAGGCCAAGTTGGAGGGAGCTCTGAGCAATCTGCTCTAGAGGAGAGCATTCCTGCCCATGGCAGTGGAGTTGGAATTAGGTGATCATTAAAGTCCCTTCCAGCCCAAACCATTCTATGATTCTATAGGCCTCTTTTTTTAAAATCACCTTGGATACAATCCTACCTTTTCCTGATTCATCTCCTTCCTTCAGCAAATACTTCCCAGGAATTTATACCTTCGCCCTAGAGCTGATGGAGGAATGGTGTGATTTGCTGAGCTGAGGGAAGGGCATGGTCACCTCTGGGGCTTCTAAGTCACTCTTCCCTGCAGCAAAGCATTCCCTGATTTCCATCCTCCCATTTCCTCCCCTTTGAACGGCCTCTGACCGGATCACAGATGGCAATTCCTATGTGACAGATCCTAATGTCATTATTGATGACAAACCAGATGTCTAAGGAGACATAATGCTCCTTTTAATCCAAAATTCATCAACAGCCTCACCTTTGTAGTTTAGGGTGAGTGCAAAGGTATCTTCACTGGAAGGGGTTGGGGCCACACATTTTTTTTCCCTCTTACCTCAGTTTTCCTTTGCACAGCATGGCTGGAAGTGACTAAACCAGACACCAAAGGCATCCTGTTCTCAATAACAGCATCATTAAAATGCTACAAAAATCTCTCTTGAACTTTACAAGGGCCTGGGAAGGGACATGTGGATGTGACAGAGTGTGTTATGAACCTGAAGCATTACAACATGCTGCTCCTGCTCCTTGCTGCATTTTAGGTACAATAATTCTTAGTCAAGAAAGAAAGAATTCCTAGTTTGGGCTATGGAGCAATCCTAATACCTAATGTAACAGTTTGTCTCCTGCCTGACAACCAAACATGATATATTTTTCCATAGCTTAAGTGTTGTATAGCTGTCCTGCTATAAGCCACTGGACTAAAAGGGAATGACATGGGATCAGCATAAGCAGGAGATGCAGTGTGGACCACAGGTAGTTAGCAGCAGGTAAAACACCACAGGTGACTTGTTCCCACTTACATTTTAAAACAAGAGCTCTTGTGCTCGTTATCTCTCTTGGAGACAGGGGAAAAAATCCCAACAGCCTTTGTGGCAGTGAAGACAAAGCTTTGCTCAGTAGGAGATGTTCTATACAGCATAATGTATGCCAGGAGCAATCCCGGTGTTTTATGGGCCCGCTTAGTGTGAAGTGCAAAATAGGCTTGGGGCAGAGGCTGCATTATTCATGGGGGACTTTAAATATTTCAGTGTGAGGCTGAGGTAGGGAACAATGTAACAATAGCGTATTGTCCCCTTTCTTCCCCTAAAATCATTGTTTGTGTTTAAGAAGGCAAGCGGGGAATCTTTCCCTTTCAGTCTAATGCCATGCACAGACACATCCCAGGGAAAAGCAGGGTAGCAGTGAGGCAAACCCCACAGTCCCTCCAAGGGAGGGGGAATTGTCCCGTTGTCTCCTAGCTCCCAAGGAAGTATCAGTTCTGCCTTTAGAAAAGGGACAACTCAGCGCCTGATATATATTTTTGGAGATGATTCACCAGTTCTGTGCGGGCAGGGACACATCAGCAGGTGGGTGTGCAGACAAAGTTTCTGGCAGTTTTTCCCCTTCGAAGCAGCAGAATTATTTCCACAGCACTCTCCTGTGTATGACTTGCTTGATCAGAAGCAATGGCTGGTTTGCAGCAGGGCAGTGGGAATAACCCGAAATTGCAGAGTTTGGAGTAATGTGGTCGGAGCAGTGGAGGGCAGAGGCAGGTGAGGAGGCAGAGCTGCCTCTGTGCAGATCCGCTGCTGCCATCAGCCGGCAACTGGAATCCAGCACAGGGCCTCTCCCTGGGACAAGAGCTAAGCAGGCACAACACACACCTCTTAGACCAAGCCCCTCCTTGGCTGTTTTCACTGAGAAGAGGCATTCTTAGGCTCAAAAAAGAGCAACGCAGCAGATGGGATGCTCAGACACAGCAGAAAGCTGGACCTCGCCAAGGAAAATTTGCCTTTAAATGCTGCTTTATCCTCTCCAAAGCCACAGAGGTGAGAGCCACAGAAGCTTAAGGACAAGCCTCACTGTGTCCCACGCTGGGTATTTTGGAACTCAGCAGAAGTTGGATCACTCTGGCAGCTCCTGATGTACTGTTCACACAGTGGTGAATTTGGACCAGAGCTTCAGGGTCCAGTCCCCTTGCAGACAGCCTGGGTCTTGCTATTTATCCCTACAGATCTAGCCTCGTGTTGAGACTCTTGAGCAGAGTGAGGTTTGGCCAAACTTCAGATAACCAGTTATTTCAGATAACATGATTCTGGCCAGAGCTACATGAGATTCCAGACCTTTCTCACTTCTGTTTCCCTTCCTGCAAAGATAAATCTTGGCAGCTGTCTCTCGCACGAGATAAAACAGAACCAGTTCCCCACATCTGACGCAGTTGAAGTGCAATAAAATCCCTGTTTCTGCTCTTTTTGGAACCATCAGAAAGAATTTCAAGTGACTTCCCTGACAGTGAGAAATCCTGGTATTTCAGTTTTGATGTTTAAACTCACCCATGCTCCTTCTCAGTTTAGATCAAGGCTCATAGCCAGAAATTCACATTCCATAGCCACAAAACCTTATGCTAGTCCACTTTATCAGTTTATTTGTGAGCTGTTACATGTGCTGTGCTTCCTACGTGGACTCATTTGCATCCTGTTCCTTCCAAAACAAAGCTGCACAACTCTTCCTTTGAAATCAGCCCTCCAAAGATGAGGAGACATAGGGCTCAAATATTTCTCAG
Organism: Motacilla alba alba; assembly: GCF_015832195.1. Taxonomy (NCBI): domain Eukaryota; kingdom Metazoa; phylum Chordata; class Aves; order Passeriformes; family Motacillidae; genus Motacilla; species Motacilla alba. Next base: position 18,140,188 of record NC_052025.1, on the reverse strand, counting down.
GAAACAGCCTTTTATTTGCAAGGAGATGCTGCTGCCTCCAGGACAACTGCAGCACATGGACAGGTCTCTCAGTACAAGACTGATATGACCACTTTGCAGACTTCCCTTTTGTTTACATTAACTGATAATTACCAGGAACGGCTGTTGATTTTTTATTTTTTTTTTAGGAGATAGAGGACACAGAGATTGGTGTTGAAGACTGGGCACAACCTGCACACAACCCATGCCAGAGCACTCAGCTTTCTCCAGCAAGAACACTCCTGAGAACCGAATCCTGATGGAGCCTTTGCACTGCCCTGGGTATTCCCATATCATTTATCTCCTTAGCAAAGCTGCAAAGCTCTCATTTGGGACGTGGGGAAGAGGCAACAGGTCCCCCCTTTGCTGCAGGGGTATCCCTGCAGACCCACACCCCCTGTGCCATGACAAAGGTGCAGCACTGCCACCCCCAGCTCCCGCCAGAACTGACCCAGAGCCTCACTCCTGACCTGGCTTGGATTGGAGTCCATGACCTAGAGGTGAACTGCTCTATATCCCATATCCAGTCTCCCACTGAGTTTATTTTCTGGTGTGGCAGATCAAAGACTGCTCTAAGGAGAAAATCTATCAAAGGCTCAGCACCCTAACATAGATCCAGCTCGCTTTTATGTTTACTTTCAACAAGCATACTCCTTCCTATTGTTCAGCAATCACTTTAAAATGGACAATTATCAGATTTCCTTATTAATGGGAAAAGTCGGGCAATCATAAATCTTGAAACTTGCTACTATCTGCAAACTGCATGTAACACATTATGGAAAAACCAATGTGTGGAGGAAAGCTATTACCAAGTGACCATGTCTTGGCTCAGCAGCTGGTTTTCATTTCAGCAGAGGATCCCCTCTGCTTCCCAGCATCCAGCAGCAATGCTCTTCCAACTGCTTCCCTGTAAGCACTGCAAAACTACAGCGTTGGCCCCACACTACAGCAATTCAGTGCTGCAATCAACAAGGAGAACTTCTGCATCTAAGACAACTGCCATCCAAGAATGGTTTGGGCTGGAAGGGACCTTAAATTTTGTTCCACCACACTTCCATGGACAGGAACACCTTCCAATAGACCAAGTTGCATCCAATGTGTTTGGAAGAAGTGAAAAGTTATTTTACTTCCCCTATACAGTGACCTAAACAAAGCTGAACCTGGTGACACACTGCCTTTCATGTCCTGGTACCTCTCATATGGCACAGAGAGCAAAAGAATGGACCAAAAGATACAGCTGGTGTTCTGGATAAAGCAGCAGAGTGTCATTCAGGAATTCCCAGGTGGGATTCTGGTCCTCTCCAGCAAAAAGGGTTGGAATCTAAAGCAGCCATGAGGACAAATCTGTGTTTTGCTACAGTTTACAAGTGGCTTTGGATAAATTGCCTAACCACCCTCAGTTCCCATTCCCTGTGCTAACTGGGATACTCATGCTGAGTTTACTGGGATGTCTCATGAATTATGTGGTATTTGGAAAGCTCTTAAATCCATGTAACTCACATGTAACAATGAAATGCGATCCTGCTTTTAGATCAGAACAACAATAATTCAGAACTGAGCACATTTTGTTCTGATTTTCCTAAGACTCAGAATTCACTGAGACAAGTGACAAAGAAATATGATTCACCATATTCATGACTATTTCCAAAATGGTTTACTTTAATCTGAGCAATTGGAAAAACGTTAAAGGCAAAACTGCTTTACCCAGCTGACTTAAAAAGGTTGTTTCATTCCACATTTCTGTTTTCAATAAACATCCCAGGATAAAAACATCCCCTGCAGCAGATCTATGCAAAGGACAAAAAGGCGTTAAATCCAAAGTGGGGGCGGGTGGAAGAGATAAATAGTTTACTCCTATTATCTTTACCATATGTTCTATTCCAACTGGATACACATAAAGAGCATGCAATCTTCAAGCTCAGCTTTAGACTCTTTGAAGTGACCTGACCATACTACTGATTTATTTCAAACTAACCTTTCTCTTTGAACCTTAGGTCAAGGTTAATTCCATAATAAAACATACCTTATACAGCTGGCTGTTCCAGCGGTGTTAGCAAGGAACGAGGCCCTCAGTCATAAGCATTTGTTTCACTGAGTGTGGTATTGTATTTCTATTTTCCCTTCCCTGTATTAATTTCCTTCACAGACCCTAGTTAAGGGGAAAGAAAACCTCTTTTCCGGTCTATGAGATCAATTTTAAACACACTGGAATTAAATGAAGACATTTAAGCCACATTTCTTTGCTGAAATGCATCCGCCAACACCAGAAACTATTTTTATTACAGTCTATGTTTAATAATCAGATCTTCAATTTCATAAGAAGCCACAGAGCTACGTTATTCAAACTCCCACACTGGCAACGACCCTTTCAGTATCTTTTACAAAACCATCTCTGCACTGAATCACAGCAAATCACCAAGGACAGCATTTCTATCTAGGAAAATACAGGGGAAAAGAGAAATACGCTTGAGGGACCCTTCTCAAAAAAATCAAAAGGGAGCTCCTTGCCAGCGCCCCAGCCAGTCTTGCCTGCCTGCAGGTATTGAAACACACCAAGCAGGGATGCAAAAAAGTGTGGGAGAAAGCTTGGAATGTGGGATGCAGTCACTATGAAATGCTGAGGTGCACAACACATTGCTCAAGCATTGCTCATCAGGTTGTTTTCCAGAGGACTGGAAAGATGCTTTTCAATTTCAGTCTCCAGCCCATGGCACACACACTCACAACACTTTATTAAAAAGCAGCAATACCAAAGCTAAACCAGCAGCTGTTCCACATTTCTTCTGACTCCAGAGCCATGCCAACTCCAGAGCCTTGCCTCTTGGAGCTGTTGGGAGAGGGATGAGTAGAAACCTTTGTTTGGGTTTGGGGTTTCTGCAAGGCACAGGCTGGAAAACTTTATCTGCTGTAGCTAACCCTGAGGGGAATTGTGCTTCCCCTCCAAAGGAAAGATGGTGTTATCCAAGCTTATCCTCCCACATTTTGCAGGCCTGAGTCTACAGTGGTTGATGTTCAGGATCACCAGCACACCAAGGCACACTTCCCCTAAAACAGCCCCAAAAGCTTTCAGCACTTCACCTCTGGCTTTGGAACAGCTCTGTAAAACAGGGTTTAGCCCCGTGTTAAATGAGTTTGAGCAGGCAGCACTCTGAGGCAGCATCGATATAGCAAACTTGTTATCTCATCAGTATCTGTCACTGCTGAACACAGCTGAGCTCGCCGTAATGGGAGCACCATCCATTTGGAATCCCAAAGGTAGGCATCAGTTTTGGATCAATGCTCTCAGAATCTCCATTAACTATTAAAGTGCCAGTGATATTTTAGATCTATTTTGGGTTCATTTCTTTAAACCATAACAAAGCCACACAAGGTCTTTCACTGCATTTTGACTCTCTTAGAGTAATATAAAAAGTGGGGGCATGGGAAGCCCAGCATCCCCAGAACTGATGTGGTTCCAAGGAAAACCTTTCCCCTCCAGCTCTCCATTCCCATTTCACCACACTGTCTTTCTCTTCCGGCTTCTCCTCAGGGACTACTGCCTATTCCCACTCCTTAATCACATGGCAGGATGCCTCACTTCCAACAGCAGGGCCCCAGCTGGCAGTGCCCTGCATGTCCTGCTCTTGACGCCAAAACCACAGCCCTGGGCAAGCTGTGAGGTAAAAGACACAGCACACAGAAATTCCCAACCAGAGACACACCTTTTGCTATGTGGAGTGCCTTTACCTGTCCCACAGATATCAAAAGCAATACTCCCCTCTTTCTTCTAATGTAGTAATTGGTGTCTTAAATGAGGGCACTGAAATTACTAAGATCAGTTCAAAAGCTCAAAATAACAAAGTAAAATTCCACCCAAATGCATTGAAAGAGACATCTCTACCATTTTCTAAACTTCTTTGACAGGCACCAAAAATATTACATCTAATGATTTATTAATGAATGAAATCAGCCAATTAGACAGCAAAGGACTGATTTTTTAAAAGGATCACATAGAACAATTTAATATCATGGGAGATAATAAACATGTCCTGAGCTGGATCACTGAATGATGTCGCTAACAGCCTGTCAGAGATATCAGATATTTACAGCAGAATAAGGCACCACATCAGATAAAGTAAAATACATCCTCTCAAGGATATAGAAATATGGAAAGGAATCACTCCAGCTGCATTTCAAGTCTGGCTAATTTCCATAACTCCTGAGAAAAGGCTTTGTGTGGTGCCAGCTCTCTTCTTAGGGCACCCATCCATGCTGCTGCCATGTGGGAGACCCTCTGGAGCAAGCAAGTTGAAAAACAGCATACACCTCACAGACTGGACAATGTTTTAAAGATAAAAACATGCACAGGTTATCTACTAAACTGGGTAATGTAAACTAAAGGCACCTTTAAAATAGTTTTGTCTACATGCTACCATTAAATATGTCAGACCCAAGCAAGTATTTTTGCTGTCCTAGAAATGATGGTTTCCCATTACAGACTTTTTTGATGCAGCTGCTATGGAAAGGTGTTTTTTTTTTGGATAAACTAGTAAAAAGCAAGTAAACAAAGCTACAACTCAATTCAATTATATACATTATTGTGAAAGATCTTACAATTTAATGCAACTGTGCACAGGCTATGATCTATCTGGTTATATCCAAAATTTTGAAATCTCATCATTATTAAATGTATTCAGAATTATTAAAACCTTCAAGTCATTAGTCATTCAAACAAATTATTAAGAATAGGAATTTTGCAATTGGGAATCAAGTTCCTTTTTTTTTTTTTTTTTGCTTTTGACCAGTTTCACCTTAGACAATATATAACACAGCTAGTGTTCCTGTTAAAGAAGGCTGCAAACTGCAGCTCCAGCTGTCTCTGGAGATCCAGCTATGAGATGAGAGCCCAGTAACAGGTATTCACAACCTACCTTAGCATTTTTCTGAGCATCTGTTCATGCCTGTATCAGTTACTTCATGGATATGTGCAACATCCCTCCTGAATGAAGAAACCAAGAAAGGTGTCAGAAGATGTCAAATATTGCTATACATTTCCAAAATTTTACTCAGGACACCAACAGTATTTGGGCTGAGGAGGCTTCCACCCTGATGATGGGGATTTCTAAAACACTTTGGGACTGGAAAGAGGCTTCACAGCACTAACACCACACCAGCATTCCAGGGAGAAACACTGAGCCTCAGTTTCAAGCACCATAGGGAATGCAACCTGATGAAGAGATTCAATTAAAAAGTGAATTCCTCTCCCTTAATCCTGCAATGCCAGCCTGCAGAGATGACTCAAACAAACCTGGATTCTTCCTTGAGACTACAAATTTGGATGATAAAGGGAATTGTTGAGGAGTAACGACATCTACATGTTTTTGACTTAAGTAAGTCTGTTAAAATTAGAGCTACATAAAACCAAATATGACACAAAAAACAGTCTCCTTAGATAACCCTTCCAGTTAATCTGCTGTTTCACACAAACGCAAGGCCCAAGACAGGCGTTTGCATGTGCCATGCCCCAGCAGTTGAGGGCAGGGCCCTGGGACCCTCCCAATGCTGGGACCCTCCCACCTGACAGGGCCACAGTGCAACTAACACCCCAGCACACTGTCGGTGTCCCCCCACTGTCCCCTGCCATGGGGTCCCGATGTGCTTGCACTTTGGGTATAAAGAACTGGGGTCCCCTTCCATGTCCTCTTTGCCCCATGGGCCATGGACCTGACTTGGTCTGTATCTGAGGTAAAGGTGACACTTCTTCCCTGACCCATAACCCCTTCCAGACTCTGAGAGGAAGATACAATTGCTCCCTTTACCCCCTCCAGGTCACTACCTGAGAAGATGCTGCTGTACCCTGTAGGCCTCTCGCAGTTTCCACCTGAAGAGAAAGCACCATTCTCCCATAGCCCTCTCCTAGTCTTTACCTGTGAGGGTGATGCCATTTTCCCCTGTGCCCCTCTTCCCAATCTCTACCTGAGGGCAAGGTGCCACTCCTGTCTACACCCCTCTCCTGGTCACCCCCTGAGGGGAAGATGCCACGGCCCAGTCCACCCATCTCTTGATCAACACCTGAGGGGACGGCGCCATTTTCCCACCGCACCTCTCTCACAGTCTCATCCTGAGGGGAAAGCACCATTCTCTCCTCATACTCTTCTTCAGGTCATTCATTACCTGAGGCAAAGGTGCCATTCCCTTTGGTACACCTCTTCTGATCTCTGCCTGAAGGGAAGGCGCTATTCCTCAGAACCTTCTCCCGGTCTCTGCCTGAGGGGAAGGCGCTATTCCTCACGAACCTTCTCCCGGTCTCTGCCTGAGGGGAAGCTGCCACTGCCCCCTGAACCCCGCTCCCGGTCTCTGCCTGAGGGGAAGATGCCACTGCCCTCTGAACCCCGCTCCCGGTCTCTGCCTGAGGGGAAGATGCCACTGCCCTCTGAACCCCGCTCCCGGTCTTTGCCTGAGGGGAAGATGCCACTGTCCTCTGTAATCGTCTCCGGTCTCTAGCGGAGAGGAAGGCGGCATTCCCCCACACCTCCGTCCCTCCTCCCCGTCCCCACGTAACGGGCACAACCGCCGGCCGCCCCCGCTCCCGGCGGCGCAGGGACCGACAGCTGCGGAGCGGCGCGGGGCGGGCGGAGGCGGCTGCGGGGCGGGGCGGCGGTGCCACGCCGCGGCCCCGGCGGCGGAAGGGGCGACGCCGGCGGGGCGGGCGCTGCCGCCTTGTCGGAGCGGCCGGTGCTGGGCAGCCCACGCCGGGCATGTCAGCGCCGGGCCCCGGCCCCGGCGAGGCGGCCCCGGACGCCAGAGAGGCGGCGCGGCGGGACCCGCTGGCCGCCGATCTGCGGTGCAGCCTGTTCGCCGCTGCGCTGCAGAGCTACAAGCGCGACTCGGCGCTGAGGCCCTTCCCGGGCCGCTACGCCAGCGGCGACACCAAGGACTTCGAGGGGCTGGTGAGTGCCGGGGGCCGGCCCGGGGCAGCTGCCCGCGGCGCCAGGGCACCGCCCCCGATGGGCAGCGCGGGCTGCCCGCAGAGGTGAGGGCAGCGGCGCCGCAGGGTCACGGATAAAGCAGGATGAAGGGTTTATCCAGTCAAGAAATCCAGGTTGGAAAGAGTATTTGGGGTTCTGACCGATAAACCCACACTGGGAAACGCCCAGATCCGGTGTGGACAGCACGAGAAGTAACAAGCGATAGGTAACAGGTAGTGAGCCGACAGCACGAGAGGAAGCGCCCTCAGGCTGCTCAAGATTGAGTATTCTGGAACATTTCTACCCTGAGAGGGTGGTTAGGCATTAGCTCAGGCTGCCCAGGGAAGTGCTGGAGTCACCATCCCTGGAGGTGTTCAGAAAACATGGAGATGTGGCACTTGTGGTCATGGTTTAGTGGTGGGCTTGGCAAAGTTGGGCTGAGGGTTGGACCCAGTAATCTCAGACGTGTTTTCCAGCCTTAATGTTTCTAATATTCTGTGAAGTGTGATGAGAGCTTGCCAACGTTAAATTCAAATTCATGTTGAAGGATTTGCATGTTACATGGCCTGAACGCCCCCATGTCAGGTCCACTGCACATATTGTCCTGTGACAGCTTGCTTTCTCTTAGGAGCGTGTCTGATTGTTCCTGTACAAACCCTGCAGATACTGTTGGTAAATATCACTGTTTGTAACTTGCCTGCTATTTGCGTTCAGAGCAATTGACAAACCTCCCCACAAACTGGAAACAAGTGTTTATATCTCAGAACAGAACGTGGTTTTCAGTTTGTTGGGGTGAAGTATTGTTTTGTTTTCACTAGAGGTCCCTGTTTAATCGCAATGGCACTAAGGAGCTTGTGCTTAATGCCTCTGTTGTTAGCTTGCAGATACCAAGGCTCTACCAAGCTTGAAAGAGCTTCTGGAGTCTGTTCCAAATACAGATAAAAGGACCTGGGAGCTGTTAAGTTGGATTCTATCATCTAAAGTCTTCATGATACAAAGTACTAAGAAACAGGAGGTAAATTTTGAATTCTGAAAATCTTAATTAGACTTCGGTTTTTGAGGCAAACTTTCACTTCAGAGAATATTTCCTCGTCCCAGAATTAAGTTGGCTATTGTGAGAGCTTGACAGCTGAACATAAATCCATTCTACTCTGTATATAGAGAGGGGTGTTTTAAAATAAATTTTCAGGAACACTGGCTGGAAGAAATAGTTACCAGTGTCAGTATCTGATGATGGACAGTGATTGTAGTTGGTTACTGCATTTAACATAACATGCACATGCATGGTTTAGCCTGAGAGAGTCCAATTCGGGTGTCATGGAGCTGGGTCCTGCTTGTCACTGAGAATGACAGCTCTTGTCTTCTGTCCCAAAAAGTGAAAGGTTCAGAGCCACTCAGGCACTTCTGTAACAGGGATCAAAATAGTTGTAGAGATTAGCAGCAAGCTGAAAACAACTTCTGGTTTTGTTTTTTTTCCTCTTGCAAGATCAGCTGATGAATATATTGTCTTAGTAGCCAAAGTAGAATTGTGATAGGCCTTGCATCATAAATTAATTCATAATTACAATTCAGGTTTGGTTTGTTTGTTTTTTTTTTCTGGAGAGAATATTTAGGATTTAACTTTGTTAGCAAGAAACTGGCAGGATTTTTACTGTGTACCTACTCCTTCTGAATTGTGGCAGTGTTGAATTCTAACTCAGAAAAGCATAATCAGAATACATTAAACAGTATGAAGGGACGGGAAGCAGAATTTCCAGTGAGTAATCTAACCACGTAAACCAACATTGATATTCCTTCCTGTTTTTAAGTACGAGAAGATCAAGGAACTCACAGGGATGTCTGGGGCTGCGGTTCCTGCTCCAGACTATCTCTTTGAGATTGTGTACTGTGATCAAATGAACGCCAAGTTTGCTGAGACCAAGGGAGAGCGGGACCTTATTTACGCCTTCCATGGGAGCCGCCTGGAGAACTTCCATTCCATCCTGCACCACGGCCTGCACTGCCACTTGAACAGGGTGAGGCTCCTGCCATTGACACCATCTTCCCTTGCTCACTTCCAGCTGGGGACACGTTTTAAAAATAGGCCCAGATTCCTTTCGGGGTATGAAATGTGCTGATGCTCTTGTACTGCTGTGTTCATTTCAGTGTAGGCCTTTGCGGCTGGCTGTGTGGGATTTTCTAGTGCAGCCTGAGGGTAAAACCTGGAAGTGGCATGAAACCCTTTTCACCAGTGTGACAAATTGTGACTGTCCTTTGCTGCTTTGTAAGGAAGTGTAATTCCTCTGAAAATCCTGGCCTGACAGCCTGCAGCTGGGAAGTGCCTGTCTGTAGAAACAGAGGACAGTGGAGATTTTCTGCCTGGCCTCGTGTTTAGACCAGCAACCTTTCAGGTGCTACTTGCCAGTGGAGCCTTCTTAAAATGGTCTGGTTTAGGGAGACATCCCACAGAATTTGCACCTCTTCTGATTTCAGTGGAAGGGAAGTTGAGACTCCTGGCTTTTTGTGTCAGCTGTGAGGCAGCTTTGACACAGCACCTGCTTGACATTCCAGTCAACCTGGACTGTGATTTTTCCCCACATTCTCAATGAGTAATGGTTTACTGAGCACAATGGACTTACTGGAGTAATAATTTTAGCCAGTGTGGCAAATTGAAAAGTTCTTTCCTCTTTTCTAGTAAAGCGTGGATTTAAATGAAGTAAAGCCTTGCCTTGTTTGGGGAGTTTGGATTACTTGAATGATGACAGTCTCAATAAATCGATGAAATGCCTTTTAACTGCAGTGCAGTCATGTTGATGTAAAATACTTTTGCTGGCAAACTAACTCCAAATCCGGGAAAGCATGAATCTGTCCACACCAATTGCTCTGCCAAGCAGCTAATTTGAGGGATGGGAGAGGGCAGCAGCCCCACCCCAAGGAAGTTGTGCCAGGACAAAAACAGTGCATGGACCAGACCCAGCATGGGTCAGAAAGGCCTTTCGTAATTTACCTTCAGGAGCAGAACTGCCAGCCTGAAAGAAAAGAACACTTGTATGTTGTTTGAGGTTTGCAGCACATGATTTTAGGGTAGATTTCTGCTCTTGTTTCAGACATCCCTGTTTGGTGAAGGCACCTATCTGACCAGTGTCCTGAGCCTGGCTCTGCTGTACAGCCCTCATGGTCTCGGCTGGCAGCGAAGTGCACTGGGCTCTATCCTCAGCTGTGTGGCTGTTTGTGAGATCATTGACCACCCAGATGTAAAGTGTCAGGTGAAAAAGAAAGGTGAGTCTATCACAGTAGTAACTGGGTAGTAGTTACATCTGTCCTTCATGTTGTTTTTCTTTCCCTGTTAATATCAGTGGCTCCTTGAGCACTGGATGGGAGACTCACCTCCTTGTCATAATGTCACCCATACCAAGGATGACTAGGAGTGGTGTAGCCTCAAGCAAACTTCTCACTCTATTCTTGGATGCTGAGGGATTCAGGGGAATACCAAGACTAGATTTTTGGTTATCTCATTCCCATTCTTCTGGGGGGTGTGTATGGGGGTGTTGGTTGTTTACTATTTTTTTACAGTTACTTGAAGTTCAGCTTTTTTTTTCAGATTCAGAAGAAATAGACAGAAAAAGAGCAAGAGTGAAAAACAGTGAAGGGGGAGACGTACCACAGAAATACTTTGTTGTCACAAACAACCAGCTTTTACGAGTTAAATACTTGCTAGTGTATTCACAGAAGCAGCATAGGAGGTAAGAGTTCAGCTGTCTAGAGGGATGAGCTGCTACAACAGCCAGATAAACACATCTCATTCTTGAAAAACAACAGAAAACAACCAAGAAAGATATACTGCACTGCCAGAATTTGTTTGTAGCCCATCTCCTATGGAAATAAGTCTTACACCATCGTGTCACCTCTGTCTTGCCCTTTGACATTCCCAGGCTCAGCTAAATTTGCTTTTTTACCAGACCTGTAAGCACTTAGAGTCTTTGAGAGGTCTAATTATCTGTTTGTGGCAGGAAACCAAGAGTGGCTGTCTGGTGAGTGCATCTCTTACAACTGCCTCAGTTTTAACTCTGCCCTTATCTATCCTAAGTGGCAGTGTTCACTCAGCTACTCACCACATGTCTGCAGGCCAGGCAGCTTACAGCTCCAGACCACAGGGAAAGGTGTGAACATGGGGAGAAAAGACAGGATTGTACATGGAGACTTAAGGAAAAGGGATGTGGTGAAAATCAGGCTTCATTAGTTACAGGGATTGTGGAACAACTTTCTGTTTTTATTGGATTTGCCTAAAATAATGAAGCCCAAGACACTTTTTGCCAAGGTATTTGTGCATCTCTGACAAAATTCATGCTCTTTTCCCCTTTCAGGCCTTCTAATGAATCTTCCTGGTTCTACACCCACCGTTTTGCTGTAATGATGATGCTGTATCTGCTGTTGCTGATAGTGATAGGGGCCAGCAACTCGCCAACCTTCATCTACTACTGGCACAGAATGTTTGACTGAGAGAGATGAACCACCCAAGATGATAAACTGTTAATTTCACCACGTGCCTTAACAACAGCTGATCTGCAGTGCACTGCATCTATTCCAGAGCTCTGGAAATGAAGGTGCCCAGTTCTGTCAAAAATATAATAATCCTCACGGCATCTCTGCATTTATATTTATTTCTGTGTTCCTGGGATTCATGAGGATGCCTAGTACAGCTGAAAAGGATCACAGTGATGCAGCTTAGCATGAGCCAGTCGTTAAGGGTCCATGGAAAAAAAGGTTATTTAAGATTAATGAAAACTAAGCATGGAAAGACTCAGGTGTAACTTATTTTCTGTCAAGCTGAAGTATGTTTGCACAAGTTGGAAAGGAGGATTTTTCTGGATGTCAGGCAAAGCAACCTGTTTGGGAGTCTTATCAGTATGTTTTCAGAAACTGAATCTAGTGATGTTTGGCACGTATCAATGCAGATGGAATTACTTTTAAAATTTTAAAACTAACTTTGGCCAGGAATTTTTATATTTGAGCATAATGATTGTAAGGAAAAAAAACCAACAAGAAATAAAACAACCGCCAAATGGAAGAACTTAAATGGCTTCTAGTATGTTTTTTTCCCCTCTGTAGAACATTGTTGTGGTTTAATCCCAGCTGGCAGCTAAGCACAAATCCAAAACACAGTTACTGCACTGCTATGAGGAAAATCCATTGTATCCTGGACAAAACCAGCACAAACATCTATAAGGCTTGTGGTCTCAGCCATGATCTATCTTATCCTAGCTTACCGTGCAGATCAGACAAACTGAGGGTTTTCAGCATCAATACTGAATAAGGATTGTTTTTACCAAACTGGGGATTTGTTAGAGAACACACCATGTGCAAGTTAGTAATGCAACATGCGCAGGGCAATGCTCTCTCCTCTCTTCTGTCAAGTAATTTGTGTTTGCAAAGCAACCTACAACTGCCTGAAACAGAAAAAGGAGCAAAGCACTGTCCTCTGATTAGTGACTGGGCATGGGATAACCCCATGAAGGCCCAGGGATTCTAGGCAAAGAAAAGTCAGATAGGTGCCACAGTTCAGTCTCTCAGTCCAGCCTTTAGTAGATTTGATAAATGCAGATTTTCACTGCACAGTGAACCCTAACCACAAAAAAACCCCAACTCATCACATAATTCCAGCAAATGAGTCTGTTGTTACTAGCTTACTCATTAAATATTTCAAAGAAAATGTCTTATTTTTCTGATGTTGTTCTGGTACCTAATTGCCAGAAATAATGTCCTGGTAATCAGGTTTTTAATTCAAGGCTGAGAACAAGTTCATTTACAGCAACCCCTCTTCTTGGTGACTGGAGCTAGACACATTTATCCCAGTTAATTTTGCTGCCAGAACAAATTTATTTATTCACCATACAGCTTGCAAAACAAGAACATTATAATCCAATTCCCCATTGCCTTTTACAGCCTGTTAATAATGCTCACTGTCAAAGGACACTGCAGCTCCTCAGCCCAAGAAGTGTCCGTGCTAATTATAGCAGAAATTTGCAATTAAAATATACATAAATAATTTATTGTGCAACAGGTTCGACTACTTTATAGTTTACTCCTTGATATTTCAGTGCAGAAACTTGGGGTTTGAGATGTGCACAGGCATCGTGGGAATATTTGCCTATTTTTGTTTTCCTCAGCACGTTATATTGAACGCTGTGCCATGCAAATATACAAGTTTAGGGGAGATAATGTGCCAGCCAGAAAACCTGGAGGTATTTGATGCTGTCTAAAGGGTACTGGTTTGTAAAAGCCTGGTTTGTTTGAAAAAAAACCCATCTTTTGGAACAGATGGGCTGTTTGGGGCCCTTTGGAGAAGGAGGAGGTCGAGCAGCAGTTGTGGGATGGCTGTCTGCTGCACTGCAGGGAAAGGCACAAACCTGGGAGCTCCTGAGCCAGATGAAAAGAACACAGCAGGGATTTAAAGCTCTTTTCTTAGGGTTCCTTTGCATAGGAAAGTTTCTGAGAGTAAGCAGAAGAAGTAATAATAGTTCCAGGCTATGTCCCCAGAGAGAAAGCATTGTGGGGGCTCATGGCAGACACGCACAGTCCAGCTCTGCAATGAAATCAGCAGGTATCAAAGGAAAAAAAAAAAGCCAGCTTTTTCTGCTTTGATCAGTTTGAATAGACTCCAAAAAAAGGAGGTGGTTTCAGGTGGGGGCTGAGTCCTGATGGATGTGTCTGGAGTATCCCTTGGAGAGCTTGTAGCCCTATCCCTCATGCTCAGGCCTGCAGGGATTCTGGGCACAGCCTCATCATTGCTTCAGCTCCACAGCTGTGGAGCGAGGCAACAGCAATGGGAAAATATTTTAAATACATTTAAGGTGCTCAGATCCTACCTAGCAGCCTGGCAAAATACTTAATATCCTACTCCCACGCTTGTTTTTGGAGCTCCCTGCTGATTTCAGCATGTGTTTCCCAACGTGGTGAGGGGCAGTCAGCTGGATTAATGCGGGTATTGTGCTGAGTAACTAACAGTATTATGAATTAACCCAAGGTTTGTGTTAGCCTCTTAAGCCACTTGCGTGGCTCTTTGAACATGCACAGTGCTATAAAAACACCAACAGGGAATGAATCAGAATTTCCTCTTGAACAAAGGGCCGCTGTGTTTGAAGCAGGCGGCCCAGGGAGAGTTCGAGGAGTTGTAAAATACAGAGCTACCTGCTCTTATTAATATGTTCATTACATTACTGTGGTGAATATTAAGGAATTGTTACTGAATCAGACAAATCTGATCCTGGCTGGGACTGCAAGAAGTGTGGTAACTGGTGTTTCCTTATGGGAAGGAGCAGGTCTTGAGGAAGCGGGAGAATTTTCCTCCAACAAGCATAAATAGATAATAAATATAAAAAGTATTTTTTCCTCTCTCTCTATTTTATATATGTTTATATACAGAGATCTCAGGAGCCAGCTGAGGAGAAGGGCGGGTGCTGTTGGAGACACAGGGTTTGAGGCAATGGGGGGAGAGAGAAGGAAGCACCACAGAAAGCAGGACCACCCCTGGGGTTGGGGGTGGAAAGCAAGACTTGGGGATTCATGCTCCTAATAAGTGATGCAAAAATCTTGTGCTTTCTAGTGTGAGCAAATACAAGAAAAGCAGAATCAGAAATGCAGGAATATTCAAACCAGGCCTGGGCTTTGATCCACCTCCGGCAGGACCCAGACAGATCCCAGCTTCCCCAGGGAGATGCTGCCCACCTGCTTGCTCCCCCTTCCTGCATGCAGTGGACACATGACTTAGCAGCACACGTTTCCAGTGACATTTTCCTTCTCTCATAAAAGCTGTCACTTTGGGCACCTTGCCCACACTCCAGACTCCACAAGATGTCACTTTGAACATCAGCAACAGGAGGGAAGGTATGAAAGAGATGGGCAAAAGGAGCAGCACTGGAGTGCCTGCAAGAATCCCAAGGGATGTGCTATGCTTCCCCTAAGGACTAAGGTACATATGCTTGCCAGAATCCCCATTTCCCTACTCTTCATAGAGATGTTTTCCAATCTAAATTATTCTAAGATCAGAGTCCCCCCTAAAGCCAAACCCACTTTTGCCTTTTCACTGTACCCATGGGGTGTAGAATCCTTCCTACAAGGAAAAAAAGTATTTCTTGCTCCTCAGAGAGGACCTCTGAGCTCTCCTATTGCTGGGCAAGAGGAGACATGTGCATGAGCAATGTTGTATCTGTTCTCTCCCACTCAGCAAAAAGTGGATGAAGACAATTTTCAGTAGATTAAAGACACTTTTCTACTTATTCAAGGCTTGCCAGAAAACCGACGCACCTTCAAGGTCTGCCTCCCATCAGCAGTATAAACAAAGAGACCAAAGGAGTGTCTGTTGAATAAACTAGCTTCTCCTACTGCAAGCCATTCCCATCACCTTACAAAAAGCCCTTTTTGCCAGTCTGGCATCAGGCACCCCCCGCTCTGTTAGCATTGGGTAATTAACTTTGAGCAGAACGAGCCCAGGAAAGCCAAACTGCGATTATGCATCTCATTGGAGTTTGGATGCTTCCTAAATGGCTCACGCTATCCCCACCAGTTGGTCCGGGCTCCTGCAGTTCTAATTGATTTTTTTTTCTCCTTGGGCTACATGTTTAGCATAAATAATAATTAGTACCAGAAGGGCAAGGGCTGGATACCCATGTGCAGCTTAGCATCACTCTGAGCATTGTGGCTTCCTCATTGCCCAGCCTCAGCCAGCCTGCAAGGACTGCTTGCCACCCCTCTAATTTCAATAATTTGTTAGCTGGTAAACTGAGAGACCAATGCAGATCCTTTCTGGCTGATGGGGAACCAGCACCTCTTGGAAACAGGGTTAAGAAAGTGCCCAAAGGAGATTTGTTTTCTAGAAGGGAAGACATCTCCCAGCTCAGCTCCCTACACACGCAACCACAGCAAGACAAGGGTTGTTTTTAAAACAAAGCTCTTTCATCCTGATAAAGTCCAGATGCTCATTCAAAGCTGCAGTGGCCACAAAAATAGCCAAGAAACTGCCTCCTGCCAAGTCCAGAGCTCCTGAGCTGTCCAAAGGTTTAACTAAACTAAGAAAACAACAACCCACCTGGCTTAAAACTGAATTTCTCTTCAAAAGCAAACCCCACATTTAATAACAATCATCGGAGAATGAAAAAAAGAAATAATCCACTATTTCTAATTACCTGGAAAGGACAACACAGTTGAATAAACTCATCTCTTCAACCCACACCCAGAGAAGAAACTTCTGCCTTTACAAGCAACTTTTGGCACAATGGTAGAAAGCAAAAAACCCACGTTACTCACCACAGCTCAGCTGATCCCTCCAGAAGCCCTCCTTGCCCTCATTTACCTCCATCTGGCACTAAAGGTGCTGATGGATCCCTACCAGCTGCATCCCACCACTTCCATCATTGGGACACCTCGAACAACACCTGTGGGGTGGCTGCACCTGCTCTGCTGGGGCAGAGCTGAGGGGCTGGTATTGCTTAGGGCAAAGCAAATCTGTCCAGCATGTGGCCTGCAACCTGCTTGTGCTCTGGGACATGGGGACAGAAAGGTCTAGGGGGGCTGGGCAGTGTCATCTGGTTCTCATTACCCCAAATACTCTCTCTCCTGGTTTGCCCTGTGTCCCACAGAGCTGATGTGTAATGATGTGTCTGTCTCTGTACCATCCCCTTCACAACAGAAAACTGTAGTAGGGACTGTTTTCCCTTCTGGCTCTCTTCAAAAGAAAGAATAAACCTCACCCCACCCCACTGTGGTCCTTTGTACCACTCTTGCCTGAGTCCCTCCAATCCCATAGCACTCCCTCCCTGCCCACCGTGCCTGGGGCATGAATGCCTCTGCATTAGTCAACCTCCAGATATTTAGATCTTTCCCAGGGCTTGCCACACACCCGTGGGAATACCAGGCACGTTCTGAGTCAGGAGATCTGAAATTTCCAGAGAGCTTTTCCTACAATAGGTGGGGAAAAGGAGTAAAAGCCTGTGATCACACCTTTGCAGGCTCAGGGTGGCACCATCCATGCAGCTCTACAGCTGGGTGTAGGTGCAAAGGGCACTTGAAGACCAGCCACTCCAGAGACGTGACCCTGGACCACAGAGGAGATGGTAAAGTTCCTCCCAGAGGTTGATGCTGGAAGTGTGGAGAAGCTTGATCCCAGAATCAGGGCTGGAGCACATGTCAGGTACAAAAAGGATGTTTTTCTAGTTGTCCCAGCACTGCCAGAATACAGCAGAATGACCAGAAATACCCCCAAATTTTTCACCCTGAGTACAGGGAGGAGACACATTCTCAGTTTCTGGCCAGAAACCCTCACCCACCAAAGGTGAGTAGGGAACCTCGTCATGACAGTCTCCAAAATGGTCCTACAGGACAAAACAGTCCCAAAGCTGTGCCTGCCATCCCCTTGTGGGTACATCTCTTCATCAGACTGTGCTGACAGTTGTCCCGTTGGAGCCCCCAGATGCCACCCCACCATTTGCAGCACCGTCCTTGGTGTTCTTCTCTGAGGCTGAGATGGGTTTGTGTCTCTTTTGCCTGGTGATGGCTGTTTCAATGCCCCTGAGGCACAACTGCACGTCCTCCCGAAAGGAAGGGGTGTACAGTCCATAAATGATAGGGTCAGTGCAGGTGTGCAGCAAGCCAAAGAGGAAGAAGCTGTGGTTGACATACTCCGGCATCTTCTGGATCATGGCTGGCTGGAACCAGTACCACAAGCCCAGGAGATAGTAAGGGGTCCAGCAGATGATGAAGGTGGCAACAATCACTATGGTCATCTTGAGAGTCTTCATGCGTGCCTTGGAGATGTGGTCATTTTGATTTCTTGTCAAACCTGCCAAGGAAAGTCAAAAAGATACTTGAAGATAGGGGAAAACCAAAACAACATAACCATCCATGACTCTGCTTCTGCCAGAGAGGGAAGACCATCTCATAATCTGGTCCATGTTCCTCGGGAAGCAGAAGACAGCAAGGACTGGGGTCAATAAGTTTGTGCAAAACCTCTTAGTTGGTTTGTGCACAACTTCTTAGCTTTCAAAGGATGTTGTGACACACCCAACAACAATTCCAGGATGGAAAAGTTCAGTCATGGGAGACATTAAAGGGCTGGGATCTACTTACCTTTATTGACCTTTAGCTGCTTACTGATCTCCCAAAGGATCCGGATGTAGCAGACAATCATGACACTCAGGGGGGTGATGTAGAGGGTGGTGAAGGTGAACATGTTGTAGACAGTTTCCTCCCAGTGTGCTCGGAAGCTCCCATGAGTAACACACTGGGTGAAATTCCTTCCTGGGATTGTGTTCAGGTGGAAGAGGAAAAGCTGAAATGGAGAACCAAAGAATAACTCAGAGAGGATTTGGAATAGAGCACCACATCCTGGAGATGCTGCTGGCTGTGCATGGAGACCACCTCCCTGCTGGTGTCAGACTGGGAGACAGGCTCTGGGCACCTAAGTCACGCCTTATTCTGATGCCTGTGGAGTCCATGGATTGGGATGGACTGGTTGGGGATGTTGGGATGGAGAAGCCCTTTTCCAATACCACCCCAGCCTAGGCAAACTCCATGGGGAGGACACTGAACTTTACCTGGGGCAAAGCCAGGAGCACGCTGCCAGCCCAAGCAGCACGGAGCAGCATCCCGTTGCGGCGGTGAGCACGGGAGAAGGGATGGAGGATGGCTGCGTGCCGGTCCAGGCTGATGACCACCAGCACCAGGGCAGCAGCATACATAGCAAAGAGCTTGAGGAAGTTGAGGATCTTGCAGGAGATGTCCCCTCCGTACCACTGCACTGTCACGTTCCACGCCGCATCCAGGGGCATCACCATCACTGTCACCAGCAGGTCGGCCAGTGCCAGGCTGAGGATCAGGGGCTGCACGTGGGATTTCCTCCTTTTCCTCAGCAGACTGCCCAGCACCGCCGCGTTGCTGCCCGCTGCCAGCAGGAAGAAGATGGCTGTGATGATCACACGGACCTTCGCTGCTTGGGTGAACCGGGGCTCCACCCAGTACTGGGGGTACGCAGAGGCCGAGACATTGGTGTCCTCCCATGTGGTGGGGCAGTGGGGAGATGCAGGGAGCTGCTCCTCACTCATCCCCTGCTGAAATGCAAGCAGCAAAGTGAACCCCATCTTAGGGGCTGTGTAGTGCTGCAGCTTTGACAAAAGTGGGGAGATGGTGGGATCTGCACTGGAGGTACCAACAGCAGTCTGTCCCATTCTGTCTTGTCCCTGCCTGTCCCCTCTGAGCTGCCCATTTTGTAAAGTCACCTTGTCTCCCCAGCATGGTGACCCAACCTGGCCACCCTCTCTGGCTCACCCCTGCTGTAGCTACAGTGACTGCTCACACAGACATATATTTTTAGCTCTTTGCAAGGTGGCTGAGCAGCTGGGAAAGCAGGAGTGGTGGCCAGGACCATGGAACCAGCTACTGTCTGCCAGCATCCTGCTGGGAATAGGTCATAGCAGAGCTGGCTGAGCCTGTGCTGGGGCAGCTGTGCTCGGTTCAAGGACTTGTCCTTCCAAAGGGGGTTTGTAAGCAGGGCTCAGTTTTTTAGAAACCCCACAGCCCTTCCCATTAGCGTGTTAAACCTTAATGATCCACCTCCATTTCAAGTGCCAGATCTGGGGTCATGGGCAGGAGCAGCTGGGGGTGACCAGGCAGGAGAAGGGGCATCCCACACTGTCCAGAGTCTTACAGTGGCTCCTGGGAGAGGATCACAGTGGCATTTAGGAGGCTGGACTTTCCCAGAACCCAAGCAGCACCAGAGCACCAGCACAACACCTCTGTCCCTTTCCCTTCTGGAGGCAAAACAGGAGAAAGAGGGAAAGGTAGAACCCTCCCTAAAACGGGGGTGGCTGGGGACTGATGAGCAGTGTGGTTGTCCCCCATGCTTGATTTCATTGCCCTTTTTACCTGAGTAGAACTCACATTTTAAGGACACACACTTTCAGCTCCTGTGGCCACAAGCTGTTTACAGTCCCAGCTGCAGGTACAGCACATCTCCTACTGTTTCAAGCACTTTCCTGTTTGCTGCTTCCAAAATAGAGCATTCCTTACCTTTGTACAAATAACAGCAGCAGCAGAGATCAAATCTGTCTCCCCAGTTCTGCAACAACACCTTGCAGCAATGAGTCCTCCTCCAGCCCCACCACCCACACCCCGAGCCCCCTTCCCCCCCTTGCTTCCTTCACCCCTCCCTCCCCAAAGACCAACTGAACAAACAAGCAGTGAAAAGAAAGAACAGCTAAAAAGTACCAAGTTGCTTCTCTGGAAGAAACGAGAAATCCGTGTGCAGGTCAGGATTTATCCCAGCTGACGGGAACATACCTGGCATACGCATGCCCTGATGCTGAGACAAGATGCTCCGTGTCTTTCCCACGGGTCCCCCACCACTGCGGTGCTGAGTCAGGATGCTCCAACGTTTCCTTGCATCAGATCCCTGCAACAAACCTTGAAGCAGTAAAATCTCCCCTTGCCAGCAGGCAAGCCGGGAGCGACGCTGCTGTTAGCACAGGCATATGCAGGCATCTGGAGATGGGAATGCTGCTGCAAACACCCCCTGCACTGGCAAACCAGGAGCGGGGCACCCATGGGCAGCTTGGCTCAGGCAGGCACCATCACCCCTGCCCTTGTTAGCCTAATGAGCTGCCCACTTAATGAGCAGGCAGCAGGGATGATGACAAAGCTGCTGTAATGCAAGAAACAGCCAAAATTCAAAACGTTGTGGCCAAATGTGGCTCTATCAGGGATAAGTGCCAACACTCCCTGTACTGGTTTGCTATAAATACAGGAAAATGAGTTAATTATCCTGGGAGTTAGTGATGAACGTCCCGTTGCTCGGACAACCGAGAAACTCGCAGACACGCGCACACATGCACCTCAGAGATGCTCCTGGACCACACGGTCCATGGAAGCATCACAGGTACATGCTTGGACTGGAAATGCTGTAAGGAGGGAATTAATAAGGGGAAATGTGGTTCATTTTGCCACTTTAATGAATACACTTTTTTTCCTGCAGGCAATCAGTTCCCATCTTGTTCTTTCTGTATTTCTTGCAGCATAACACAGTGAGAGGGGAAGGACCTTGGGAGGGACAAAGAGCTTAAAAGAGCTTAAAAAAGATGAAGTGCAATGCAAGGACAGGGAGGGAAACTGAGGACATCCTGCTCTTCTGGCCAGCAAAGGAGCTGTGGGGGTGAAAGAGGGACAGCCCCAAGCCCTGCTGGGGGCAGCACTGGCAAACACACTCCCAGGGGCTTCACTGGGACTTTAATGATATGCAGACAGAACTTCACATTTTCCAGGCTATTAAATTAAAGAGTACGTGGTATACAGGTCCCTGCAGATCCCAGGCTGGCAGTGGTGGCTCTGCATTGTTCCCCAAGAGGAGGAGATTCCCTTTCTGGAATAGGTTTTCCATTATTCCCACTTATTTCAGGAGGAAACGCCTGAGCTCTGAGGGTGGTTGCACCATCTCTGAGGCTGCTGTGCTGGCAGGAGTGCTCCTGGGCACAAGCAGAAAAGATATTTTCCCCTTTTCCAATTTGACTCTTAAACCTTCGTGGGTTTAAGAGTCAACTTGTGTGGCAGAGGAACCAGCTCCTGAGACCCAGAAGATGCCGCAGGCACTGGACCATGTTGGCCCTGGAATCCCCAAAATTCTCCATCACTTCTGCATGGAGCTGCCAAAAGGGATCGGGATGGAAATTCTCTGCTCAGAGCCACAGAGGGCAACTCCTGCATCTGAAGTGCTTTCCACACAGGGAGAAAGAGGAAAGCAGACCCTGCTGGCACCAGCCAGCCCTGCCACATGGGATGGGACTGTCCCCATCACCTCCTTACCTGACAGGGGCATCACCCACCAGTGCCTTGGAAACGAGCCTGGCCCTTGGGGGACAAATAGCACAAATAGCATAGAAGTTGGGCGGAAGCCTGTTTGTTCCAGCAGCCACCTCCTCCCAACATTAGGTTCCTGCTTAAAGCTGACATTAATTAGGCCCCACACATTCACCCTTATTTTCCCTTTCATTTAGCCCTTTGCACCTGCACAAAAGCAATTAAGTAGCAAGTCAGGAATGTATTCCCTGTTTGTCCTTCATCCTGGCTGATGGCCTTCTTGTCTAGAAACGTCCTCTCCATCCCTGGTTGTATGATGCAAGAGAGGGACAGGATTTTTCTTGGGAACCGTAAGCCTTGCTCATGCCACAACAAAGCCTTTAGTCCCGTTTGGAGAGGATTTTTTTAGCATACCATCACACAGAAATGTCCTGGGCATGCATTAGCAATAAGTCTTATTTTAAGGGTGGGGTCCCTTATTGAAATGACTGCTTTTCTCCAGCATTTGCACAGTAACCCCCTTGTGTTTTCTCTCTTTTTTTCTTTTGCTCATCTCCTCAAAGGTCAGTTTGGATGTTGTCTGCATGGCAGCCTTCAGCCGAATCTCTGAACGCTGGTTTAACGATCAGAGGGTTTTGGTGTCCAGGATTAGGAAACAGTGCTGGCAGGCAGGGCTTGTTTCCATACATCCCAGCTTGGCTCTTCCCGAAATCTCCTCCTCTTGGGATGCTGTCCCAGTACATCCCCAGAGCTGCAGTCCAGTGCTGGGTCATGAGGGGACACAGCTTCCCCCAGCATCTCCAAATAGGACCAATCTCCCCAAATCCATATGGATCATCCTGGGATGCTGGAAAAAACAGAAATCAGGAACCACATGGGGTAGTACAGTCCCAGTGACAATTTCTGCAAGAGCAAACCTCAAATAAAAATGCAAGTGCTGTGTTTTTCCATTGGACACGCTGTATATACTGGGATCTATCTCATCAAGGGAGAGCAGGGTGGGATATAATTTCCACTAACCTATAGCAAACACGAGGTAGGGAACCTGCTTCTGTTTGTTCTAATAAATCACTGCTGGGGGCTTGGCTTCCCAAAGAGAAAAACTTGTCTTTTCCTCTCTGAGAGAAACTCCAGCTGCTGGTTGTTGTGGGGGGTGAGAATGAGAGATTCTTCCTGCTGGACTCATCACCCACACCCTCCCCCCAGGCAGGTGCTTCTGCCAGGCTGGGTGCCCAAAAACTTCCCTCTATTCAGAAAAATCTCATGATTTCAGGGTGTTTTTAATGCTGATTCTTTTTTCACCCTCTGCAATTCTTCTCCTCCTGCTCCAAACCTTGAATTGTCTTAGGAGCAGCTCATCCAAGGAAATTTTTGTCTCATACTGGACTCGAAACAGAAAGTCTAGTCAGGGACATCTGACATGCAATGTTTTTGTGAGTAAATACCAGCGTCCATGAAGTCATTTCCCGGGGTTAGAAATGAGCTCACCTCTGGAACAGCTTCTCTTCTTACCCAAAGTTCACAAGTCAAGCGATTGGGAAGCTCCCAGTTTTCAGCCTTTTCATTAAATAACACCATCATAAAAATTAGCAAGGTGCCACTGTGCTGTAAGTTACAAACAGGTCTGAAACAGGGCATCACCCAAAATTCCCCAAAATCTCTGCAGCAAAAGACAGAGACACAAAGCCCAGTGATCACCAGGGATAAACCAGCACCTCATTCTCCCTGCTCAGCCGGCCCTGGCCGCTCTGTTGAACCTGCCAAGGAGGGAGGGTAATTGCTGCCCCTCCTGGGGATAATCTGGGTCACCCCATCCCCCTCCTAAAAACCTGTGTTTAAAACAGAGGGAGGGATCTATCCTGCCTTCCGGGCTCAATTACTTGGTAAACTGTGCCTTTAGACCATTTCTTGGTGAGACAATGCTCTGTTTCTGATTCAGCTTTGTCTATCAAAACCTCACAGATAAAAACCCTTCTCAGGGGTTTCACACCATGGGACAGGGGTACAGGGGTACCAGGAAAATCGTGCTCAAGCCCAACTTGGGGTACAATTCCCACCATTTAATACCTCAGGCTGGTGCTCCTGATGCTGCTGAGCTCAGATGTCCAGAGCATCATTCCTAGTGATTCCCCAAATTTACATCTTCCCATGCAGAGCAGCAGCTCTCAGAGTCTTTCCTCCATCTTTCACCAGATGTCAACCTGAGTAACATCCTCCTCCTCATCTCTAAATTGGAAAAGAAAGAGGATGGAATTTATCATCCCAGACCCAATCCTGAGGTCAAGCCCCAAGAAACATGGTGGGATCTGGTGCTGAGCCCTTTCTGCTCACCACCAAGCGATAAAACCTGGTGTTGTGTGTGCATCACTGCTCCACTCAGCTGAGCTTCCCCACAGCAGCTCTGCTTTCCTGCCCAGGCTGGAATTTATTTGGGGGCGAAATTATTTGGGAACTTTCACCTGGTACCCCAGTCCCCAGTAAAGCAAGGGTCAGTGGAGGGGCCATGGGTCCCCTTCAGCTTCAGCACACACTGACCCAGTCAGGGCTCTCATTGCCCGAATGGGATATTTTTTTTTTTTGAGCTGGAAGAAATTATGAAATGCCAGTGTTTTCATTGTGACTAACCATGGAAGTGAACAATTTTGCCCTTGTTTTTGGACAGGGTTTAGTTGCTCTCCTTGCCTTTGCCTTCTGTGCCCTCTTTTATCCTCTGCTTTTTTATTCCCTGTGGAACCTGTCCATAGTGTTGCTCCAAATATCCTCCTCCCTCCAAGCTCTCAAATAGGATTGTGTGTCCCAAGGCCATATTTCGATGCTCCCTTTGGATGCTCCTTCCCAAACATTGGCCAAATTCAAGGGCTGCTCTCCTTTGTTGCACTGGGGAAGAGGTGAGATGTGGGGAAAGCTGACATCCCTGTGGGACCCTTGGCAGTTACACAGGGCTTGCAGGAGCAAGAAGCAGGGAACATCTCCCCTGACTCCTCTTTCCCATAAGCTCCGTATCTCCAAGCAGTTTTCAAAGCTTAAAGATATTTCTGGATAAACTTTACGCAGGCACATGATCCTTCTCTTTGCTTTTAGGAAAGAATCAGTTTCTGGGTGGGGAGAAATATTGTCAATGCTGAATTTGATGAGCCAGAGGGATGTAATTTCTGCTCCTCAAGTCTGCTTTTACCCTCCCTCAAGAAATCTTCTTTGAGCCAAGCTATGGGGCTGCAGGAAGCCAGTGACTATCCCTTAGGATGAGCATCAGTGCTGACATCTCCCCCCATCCCGATCTGGCCTCCCAGGGAGGTGTTTCTGGGAGCCAGCATTCAAGTTGCTCCTGCTGTTTCTCTGCAGAAGTGCTCATCTCCCACGCTGCCTTCGCAATCTGCTCCCCGCAATTTTTGTCTCAGATGGGACAAGGTGTTCACACCAGGAGCTGCCAGGCCTTCCTCCAGCAGCTCTTGGCCCCACCAAACCCTCTGGCGTGCTCCCGGCAAACACACATTTACCCTCCAGCGAAAGCTGATCTGGCCATGTATTCCAGGGGGAATCCCAGCCGCGCTGGAATTAGCTCGGCAGAGACCGGCTTTTCCAAGCATGTCCTTGGCGTAGTGCATGAGGTCATGAGATATTTTACATCTCCGGTCGCCCCCATGACCACAGGCACTCCAGGAAGGGGAGGCATTTCCACGCTCTCTTTTGCCAGTGGGGATGCTGGCAAACCCTTTCGGAGCTGAAACCTAGGGGTGGATCAACCCTGATTACCCCAGCCCAGGCACGGCTCCACATTGCTCAGAGCAAAAATTAACCTGACAGAAATTCCCACATGGTTCAACAAGGAGTGCCCACTACCCTCATGGCTCCATCTCCTTCTGTCCATTTCATGTAAAGGCTTGTCCAAACACTAAAAAACACTTTATAACTTAAGGCTTCACTTTCACTGCCATCACTGTTGCCTCTGGTCTGACTTACACAACCTACACCTCTCCAATGCGCTGCCAGTGCAATCCCTGCAAAACAGGACAAAGACAAACTGGAAGAACCAAGCCTGCCCCTGCACACTCATGGATCAGGCGGGATTTTGCTGGTTTTTAGGAGAAACTGGCTGATGTTTTGCTGGTGTAAATCACTGCAAATCTGCCCACTTCAATTTGGTTTTTAGCAAGAATATGGAAGAAAAGGCACAAATGAGACCAGGGATCGCCATCCCATGTGTGGGAGGCTGCTCCCCATGCCAGCATGGGTGCACGGCCTGGCACCTCCTAGCCCAAAGCCAATACCCATAAACAGGAACAATAAATCAAGGATTTCTTCAGGAGCAATTTATTACCCAAATCAACATGGACTTTGACACAGGATGGTCTTTGTCCATCCAACCCTGTCCAGAGCTAAAGCAAACAGCTGGTGGCCTGTGGGTTGGAGCTCTGCTCCTGCCCTTCCTTTGCAGTGTAAATGTCCCCATTGAGGTGCTGTCCTGGCTTGGACCTGGCCACATTCCCATCACGCCTGTTCCCATCCTGTGACCGCTTTTACATCATTGATCAAAGGTTGTGCAATAGTTCAGGCCCTGCCACATCTGTGGGCAGGATGTTCCCCACACCATGGTGCTGCCCTGCAAGTGTCCCTGAGCAGTTAATGCTCCAGGGAGAGGCTGGGATATCCATTATTCATGGAGGGCTTGGAAATAATGGCCTTCTCCATCTCAAAGAGAGTTTCTAAATGAGTCAGTATTCTTATCTTAATTTCCCCAGCTCAGACACTTAATTAAAAAGGGATTCACTATTGAGGCACTTCTGGTGCTCTCACAGCATCATGGTTTCTGCCTCTCCAAGCTCTGACAGGAAGGATAGACAGCTGATATGGCCATGGCACCTAAGAGGGAAATACCAGTGGGACCCTTCGGCAGTCCAGGACGTCCCAGTGACCAGTGAATCCCCAGGGTACGTGGGTCTATATGTGAGCAGCAGGGTGGAAGGTGACAGTCCCTGGGCACTCCAATAGCAAACATGCCCTGCAAAAGCACTAGCAAAAGCCCTTTTCCTTTACAGATGGAATTGTGGAACAGAGGGCACCCTCTTTTACATGTCAGGAGTCAGTTGTTGTGTTGTGCTGGTGCCAGCAGACATTTGGGGGCTTACCCTGTGGAACAGACCCCACAACCAGCACAGACACTTACTGTCTCCTCACTCCTGGCTCTTTCACCACTGCAGAAAAAACCTTCCTGAGCTCCAGAGCTAAAATCAGTCCTTCCCTGGATTCTGGCTCTCCTGGTGTCCCTACTGCACTGCCTTTTGTATCTGTTCCATAAATGATGTTTATGGAGCTGAGCACTACTGAGCCCCAGTAGAAGCTTTAGCGCCCAAGCAAATCCTTCCAAAAGGGAAAAAGGTCCACTCACTCCTTTTCTCCCAGCCATAGCCTGTAAATCCTCATCCGCACAATGAAAACAAATTCCAGTAATTCATTTTTTTGGCTCTTTTCCAAAGATTTTAGGCAGCTGGAGTGCAATTTTGTGCTGATGAAGCGGTGGAGGAGGGCTTAAGTGAAACAATATTGCGGTGGCTGCGAGGTTTGCTGGTGTTTCAGAGCTCAGAGGGAACCTCAGGGACCTGCCACATCTCCAAGTTCTCCTACAAACCATGGAAATCGCCACTCCGGCTCCTGGGATAGCAAAACAGGATTTAAAAAACAACATTAGCCACCCCTGGAGCATGGCTGGAGAAGTGCCGGGAGCCAAGTGCTTAATGAAATCCCAGCTCCCAACTCTCCCTTCTAAACCACGCAAACTTCCCCAAAGTGTTTGGGATGGAACAAAGTCATCAATCAGTTATTTTAACTCCCATCTCCGTAAACAGAAGCAAGCCCAGAAACATGCAGCAGGGGAAAATAACCGTCAGCTCCCTTTGGCGGAGCGGAGAGGGCGCAGGGAGGGAGGACGAGGGCAGCCAGCAGGGAATTAGGCATGGCCTTGGCCCAAAAGCAGATTTATGGGCCCCACAGAGCATTTTGCAGACCCCACAGCCTGTAAATTCCACATGCAGCCCTGAGAGCAGCCCCTCCAACCCTGCTATCCTCTTGGCATGGTACAGTTGGCTTTTGGAGATGGCCACTCTGCCCATGCTGTACTAGAAATGGTGGGAGGCATGAAGAACCAGGATGAGCATTACTAGCCAGTTTTCCCCTGGATTTATTAGATGAACACAAGAAAAGTTATGGATACAACCACAAAGGAGTGTGGGGAGGGAGATGCTGCTGGCACCATCTGCTGTCACACTCGTCTGACCCTGCCCCAGCCTCAGCACTGGTCAGAGGGAGCATTAAGCAGGGCAGCATTCACATAAATGCCTTATGGCTTTGACATTACACATCAGTGATAAAACCATGGAAAAAACCCATGAGATTTGGGTAGGCTCCCCAGCATTAATCCAGGAGGGGAACGAGTCCAAGAGGCTGTGGATCTGCTGCCTTCTGATAGGAAGGAGCAGACTTAGGCAGCTGAAGCCACTGGTGATGGGCAGAAAGGAGCAGTTTGGTCTGGGATACATCCTTGCCACTGGCCACTGGTACTACAGCCCTGCAGACCACCCCAGGCATGGGGCAGCCCCTGACTTGTCCTCTCCACCCCATGCGTAGGGGCATTGTTCGCCTCCAGGCAGATGGAAAGCCTCTCCCAGAGCCAGAGGTGCTCAGCACTGGGAACATCTGGGGCTCTTCTCATGCTGTTCCCTACAAAGTCAGCCACGTGTCGGAGCTGCAGCAAGGGATGGTCAAGCCAAGAGAGACTGGGCAAATGAACTGTTCTAGAGACTTGGGGTTTGCATGAACTCACACGTCCCAAACCTGCTGCTAAAGCCACACACATGTCTCCAGAACTTGTCTTGAAAGAGACGTGCTAGAGAGAAAACAGCCATGCTGAGGAGGCTGCAAAATCCCCTGCAGAAATCCCTGCACCCACATTGGGTTAGAGCTATCATCCCATTTCCATAATGTAAGGAATAACAGTTTATTCCTTTTGCAGAACAGCACATTTCCTTACCCAGCAGCGCGACCCATAGAAATTGGTGCCAGGATGTGGGCAAGCAGCCAGAGGGACTGGAGTTGTCTTGCCAAGGCATTGGTGCTGTGCATTAGTGTGGGTCAGCCGTGGTGGGAGGTAGGTTCCATCTGGGGAAGATGAATTCCTTGCTCTCTGCCTCAGCACCTTTCCCACATCTTGTCCTCATCACAGAGGGGAAACAGAGATGATCTTCATGTTTATGTCAGAGGTCTGGAGCTTCCAGCTCATGGGGCACTCCTTGCCCACCATATAAACATTCTGCCATTTTTGGCACATCTCAGGTGTTTTTTCCTTTTCCCTTGTAAACATAAACAGGAGCTGGTGTAGGTCACCTCTGATGATTTTTTATGTGACATATTGATCTGTGTTCCTCCTGCACCACTCCCTCTGGCAGCAGGGCTGACAAGGATTACTAGGAGGCAGCTTGGGACACCGCTGACTCCCACTGGCTGCCCCAACACCCTTGCCCATCTTTTGGGAGTTGCTCCTGACACATACAGCACATGCTTTCACACCACATTTCTGCAGCAACCATCTGCACAGTCGAGTGGCTCCAGGGCTGCATGCATGGGTGGCAGTCACTTGCACAAGGCCACGTGCTTTGTCAACACCCAGGAGCCCTGTGTCCACAGACCACTTGCCACAAGTTACACAAGAAAAATGTGGCTGCAGAGGGAGGAAAAGCCTGGAAGGCTGAAGTCAGACTGGGGCAAGCAAGAAACTCTGGTTAGGGGTCATTTCTAGATCTCCCCATGGCTTGAGATGCAGTCACATTTATTTACAAGGATGGTCCTGCCTCTGCAGCTCTGTGCTACCCTGAGTGTTCAAACCAATCCCACTGGCTTTGCCCCACATCCTCACATCCCCACAGCCTCCTCATTTGATCCCTGCCAGAGCCAGCACAGGGGCAGAGGCGGGCAGGCAGTGCAAGGAACAGTGCCCAGCTGAGCCCACACCTGCAAAACGGGGCAAATCCACGTGCACTGCTGAGTGAGCACCACGTTTGTCCCAGACCAAGTAAAGCCAAAAAGCATCCCCAAAATGCATTGTCTGTTCTCTGTATCTCCACCTTCAACACTCAGCAGCATCTATTTCAGATCCAGACCCCGGGTGAACCCCTAACAGTGACGGTGCTGTGCTGAGATGCAGCGCCCACACCAGGACGTGGTACCCACCACCGTGCTGGTCCCACCACCAGCACCAGCCACCACGCCGTGGCATCGCCACAGGTTTCTGTTTACCATCACCTTATTAAGGGATTATTCAGGCTGCGGTTTCCTCGCGCGTCCGATCTGTTTGTGCTCGCGGCCGGTGGCTCGCTGCCATCCCCTAAGCTACACGCCGGGCTATATAAGCGACCTCGCCGCCTCGGCGGCGGGAGGCTCGCACACAGCCCGGCTCCGCTCGGCGCAGGGGAGGCTTCGGTAAGCCGCAGCTCTCTCTTCTTCCCAACCGGCTGCAAATCCCTGAACGCGCAGCTGACAAGCCCTCGTCTCGCCCGCGGATTCAGCTCGCCTGGCGGCTCTGCAGCGAGAAGACGGGACGTTCCTTAAGTGGGGTTTTTATGGCTTTTTAGGTAAGAGAAAAAACCCCCAATCCTGCTGTTTTCCCTTTTGTGGCAGATAGTGGTTATAGAATTCTGTTGTGTTAAGGCGGCGTAATTAAGAGTGGCTGTGATTGAAGGTGAGGTGGAAATTAATTAATGGGCAGATGACGGCACAGAGGCTGAAAAACATCGGTGGGGATGCAGTTCCCTGCGTCCCGCTTCTCCCTTCCTCGTCCCAGCTAATGGGCTTGGGGAAGGGTTACGGGACAGCTGGGGCGGGGGTCTGGGGGGCTTTGCTCAAGTGGGGCTGTTTCATCTCCCGCGGCTGTGTCCGCGCTGGCTCGCACAGCCCCCTGGCAGACAGGGCACACAGCTCCAAACCCTCCCTGCTGGCAAGACCCGGCTGCTTGAACCCCCCTTTCCTAGCATCGTGTGTCTGGGTACAGAGGGATGTATCCCAATCCCAAACCCAGTGCTGAACAAGTTGCAGTCAGCTCCAAAAATAGTTGCCAAGTGAGAAACAGGATTAATTTTTTCCTGGTTATTGTCTGGCTGCGAGTTCACGACCCCACCATAAGCCCACAAAACACCGCTCATGTGTTGCTTGTTATTTTTGCTTGACTGGGATTTGCTGAGCCATAATCAAAGCATTTCCTAGTCCCATATTCCCTGGTCTCAGAGGGGATGGTTAGTACCACTTATAGATAAGAGTGTTGTTGCCAGTGACTGCTCTTTGTCAGCCCCATTTTATGGGTAAACCGAGGCACCAAACGGCTGGGGCAATATTCTCCCCTGCTCCCAGTTCATTAATTTTGGGTGCATAAAATAAAGCACCTGGAATTCCAGCTGGTGTCACTAGGGATAACACCAGCTCCACAGGTACATTCAGAAATTAAATACATGAAATGCTTGATGCTCTAGGGCAAAGGGACTCACTAAAAACAAAATCTGAAGTGGCTGTGCTGGTGAAGAGTGACACAAAGTCTCAGTCCCACATCCATGCCTGCGGGAAAAGGAAAATATTGAGCTTCTTGCTACATTTGCAGAAAAGACTTGGCTTGTGCATGGGTTTTTCTGCTTTCAGAGGTGCTCAGGAGCCTTCCCTCTCCTCACACTCTGGGATGTACTGGGATAAGATGCTATCCTCACACTATGCCCAGTTTGCAGGCAGAGGGTTAGAGGCATGGGGCTGTCCCTGCTCCTGTGGGGAGCAGATCTGGCTGCTGGGGGGCGGCAGGGGGCCTGCAGAGCTGTGTGGGCTGTGAGAGATCCCTGCAGAAGTATTTAAGCTGTTCCTAGGCATGTTAAGGAGATGCTGTTACAAAGCAGTGCTCTGCAAAATAGATTTGGGCTCAGATGTGATGGTGAGAAGCAGGGGGGATGCGAGCACAGATGTGGAGCCCTTGCTGCTCCCCACTGGGGACGTAAATGAAGAGCTGCTGAGGGTGGGTGAACAGCGGGTATAAGTGCCCCTGTGGCATGTTTTGGAGCAGTTCAGCCTGGGAGAAGCTCCGTGAAAGCAGGAGGACCTGGGTGAGCTTTGACACGGTCGGGCTTGTCTCTGCAGGACTGGGGAAGGCGTGGGACGGCTGCGGAAACTCCAGGAATCCCCCGGTCACCTCTGGAGACAGCGATGGTCACCATGAAAGGCTGGATCCTCCTCCTCCTCTGGGGAGCCATGTCTGTTTTAGGTGAAGGTTAAACGTTTCCATTCTGGTCACTGCTCTGTCCCCTGCCCACGCCAGCGCAGGCACGTCTGTTGGCAGCCGCTGAGCCAGCAGACGCAGCCCGACATCGATGCTGGGTGCTGGTCTGGGTCACTGCGGCGTTTGCCCGGCCAGACAACTTCCACACAAGGACTGGCTCCCATCCAGCCCCCAGCGTTTGAGCAAAGCCTGTCTGTGAGTCAGTGAGCCTCTGATTGACCAGGGAAGAGCTCCCTGGCCCATTGGTCATGCAAGGACCATCCCTGCCTGCTGCCTCTGAGATCCCATGGTGTCCAGTCTGTACCCAGAGGAGTACAGGGGCAGAGCTGGGCACAGGGGAGAGCTGGTGCTGGGGCTTGGCTTCGCAATTCCCAGCAAGCACCCCAGGAACCAGCCACGTCTATCAGCTCCCATCGGGCACGCAGGTGGCCACTAAGTTCAGAAACCAGCTCTTGTCCCATAACAACAACAAACATTATCCACCTTGGATTAATTTTTCCTTGCGCACGGACAGGAAGGACATATTTTATGTCTCAACCCATAAAAAGATTAGTTGATCTGAGCTGCTCCAACACAGGAAGTACAAAAAAGTTTTTCTTGGGTGATAAGGGAAATATAAAATTTGTATCATATCTGAGCTGCAGTGATGCTGTGGGACATATCCATTATGTCCCTCTCTTGGCATCTCCTGCACTGCATCCTACAGGAGTTCTAACCAGCCACAGTCCAATGGGAAAGTGTAATATTGAGCCTAAGGATGTCCAGTTCCTTGAATCTAATTAATTCTTTCATTTATTGACCCTTAGGACAAAGGATTCTGAAACCAGCCCTCAGCAGGGTCCAGATAGGACAGAGAACCTTCAGCCCGCTGGTAATGCTCAGCTTGGAGAGTAAGTTAATTCCCACCTTGGGTGGATTTTCCTCACTGGACAATTTTCCCAACAATTTACAACTAAGCAGTATTATTTGAGTAGAAGAGGACATTTAGGGTTAGAATCATTCTATGATTCTATGATTTAGGCAATGGAATAAATGTTAATCATCCACGACCTCCTGTAGGGTTTTGGCTATCACTGACACATGCTGTTGGCTCCTCTCCTGGAAAAGGGAAGGTCAACGTGTGAGCACAGCCCCAGCTCCTGCGGGAGGCACGCGCAGGCTGGGAGGGTGAGAAGAGCCCAGGGATGGGCCAGCACATGCTCTGACCTGCCTTTACCCTGCCCAGCCTGTCCCCACACCCTGGGCAGTTTGTGACACCATTCCTTCAGAATTAAAGCCTGTGGGGAATTTATTAACCTGCAGAGCCCACTCTGCTCATTAATCCCTGGGAGATGCCCCGACCTCTCATCTTTACTGTCCAGAGCTCAGAATTTAAATTTTAGCAGGCACTGAAAGGGCTGGCCCTGCTGAAGGATTTGGGGATTTTCCCAGCCTTTTGCCCAGCTCCCAGCAGCTCTCTTAGCCACTGGGAAGAATCAAAGCACCAAAGCCATGGACACTGAGAGGTCTCCTCCACTTGCTGAGAGGTATTTTTTTGAAAACCACCAGTAAAATAGTTTTCCCCTGAAAGTGGGCAGCACAAGGCAGTGATACTGGGGCTGGCTCCCTGGCTGGCAAACCCTGCCTGAATCACCCTTCTGCCCACAGGTACGAGGAGCAGCTCTCGCCGGGGAGACCCAACCTTCACCTACGTCAGACGCAGTACGTTCCTGCTGGCCGGTGCCACGGGCCAGCCCTGTCCCCTCCCATGTCCCTCAGCTTGATCCCTCAGCTTCTCCCTCAGCCTCCACGTTCTGCATTTTCTGCTGTCAAAATGCTACTTAGAGCCATATAATGCCATTTTCCTCCATGGGATTCCCCTGCTCATTTCCTATCATCACCAGCCCCGCAGATTAAAGCAGCTGATCCCAAACAAGCTTAGGATCTTGCCAAGATCCCGCTTTAATCTGTTGCACATTCAGTTTTTGCTTGGGGCAGGCACAAACAGGCATTTATCCACAGGATGTGACCTCGTCCCCAAGCCCACCTCCTCCTGCATGCCTCAAATTGCTAAATAATAAGCCATGGATCCCACTACTTGGGATGCTGAACTAGAGATGCTGATGTGCCAACAGATTAAAACCCTACCCTTTTAAGCCAAGTGCTCGCTCCAAACCAGCCATGACGCTCCCATATCTGCCCTCATTTAAAGGGTCTTTTCCACCCATCTGCTTTTAGAAGCCAGGATTATTTTCAACCACCCATTCACAATTTGAACGGTCCAGCCCTGTGCCTGCCTGCCTTTCTAGGAAACAAATCAACCTGCTCCATTACAAACTGGGTGGAAGAATAGGTATGGGAGATGACATAGCACATGTCTCCAAGAAACTTCATTTTTAGAAACTTTAGTCACTAGTGCATCCCCATAAACATTATTAGAACACTGTCATTTTTTAAAAAGCCCAAACCACAGACTTGGAGCAGATCTCATCCATTCAAAGTAGCCTAAATTAATAACATCTAGCAGCCCGCTTAAAGAAATTCCTTTAAAAATATAACCTCATATTAAACTCCCAATGTGTTTTACAAATTTTCTGTTTTACCAATCAGCTGGCTCCTGACATGGTCAGCCTGCTCGGTAGCATCTTAAGCTTCTGGTTTGCACTCAGTAAAAGTGGTGCTCACAATAGGACACACGCTGCCACTATAGAAAACATATGTTGAAATTTGGTTAAAAACATTCAACATGATCATACCAACCATTTTACCTTTTATTTAAATATTTAACCACATTTGAAACAGACAAGTGTTGCCCATCAAACAACATTTAAATGAGAATGTGTGTTTGATTTCCTTAAGCCAAAGTTATTCAACACTAAGCATGAGCTGCTTGCACTTTGCTCCCCCTGGGTTTATCTTAATCATCCTGAATTTGGTAGCCTGTGGGGAATTAAGTCAGAAGCCTTCAGACGCTTTCTCATGCTTTAATTCCCAGCTCCCTGAACATGCTTTGAGTTTGTTTAATCCATGTGGTATGTAATATCCAAACGCATAGTCCGAGCTCTATGGAAGCTGCTAAAACCCAACTGCCCGTTTTTGGGCAGCTGTATGTGTAATGTGCGTCTCAGTAACACACCACTGATGTTATTCAAGGTCCACTGGTGCAAGATTCAAAAAGGTTTTTGTCTCCATGGTCGAAATGGAGCGAGTGCTCAGCAAAGTGTGGCCAAACCGGGGTGCAGAAGCGTACCAGATCCTGCCTAGCTGAGCGCTTCTGGGGCGTGCACTGTAATGAAGCAACTGAGGAAGGGCGGCTCTGCATTGGACATGTCTGCTCAGGTGCTCCTATAAACTCGCTTATGGGCAGGGGAGGATGTCGTGGTCTCACCACTGCCCAGGTGTTGAACTCCCTTTGCTGTCATTTTACCATCTTTCTCTCCTTTGACAGAATGTAGTGATTTCTGAGCAGGGCTGGAGAGTACAAAGAGCAGAGCAGGGCAACTTTATGGCCAAACCAAAAGATAACAGGGATTCACAATATCTTGGGGATATAGAAAAAAATCTCATTAATCTTTTTATAACAGCAGCACACAAGGTAGAGTCAGTGACTGCAGACAGCTGTCTCCATAAAACATCCAGGAAAGAGATGATTCGGGAATAGCAAATTGCCATAGTCCCTGCTGAAGGGGCTTGTAATTAATTATATTATTCTTATAATCCCCTTTTAACCAAATAATTCTGAAAATATGTTTTGTGCAGAAGAGTTGTTTCAGGTTTTCCCTGATTTCTTACATTTATTTTCATCTTTGAAATATCAGATAGCTCCTGTACAGGGATGCTTTGTGATTGTAAAAGGAATGACCTGAGCCTTGAGAAAAGGCAGATTATTATTTAGGATTAATCACTATAGGTAAATGAAAATAGAATAATACCTGTGAGCCCAAATGTTAAACCCACTGAGTAATGCTCACTTGGCAACTATCCCACATTCTGCCCAAGCCAGGATACCACTGAATAAGGGAAGACAGCTTTTGGGATAGACCAAAATCACAACTTCTGGGCATGCATTGGTAACAGAAACCTAGAAAGTTTATGATATTGAATTTGTAATCTTGCCAGGGTTGAGCTAAGAGCTCAACCTGGATTCAAATTCCCCTGAAATTCAGCCCTTTGGGGAAAGTAAATAACAGTTCCTAGCTGTAATTATATCCACGTGGCTGCTTTCTACTAATTGTCAGGTTCAAAATGACATCGTCCCTGCCTTTCTAACGCACAGCTGTGGGTAATCAGGAAAAATATGTTTTGGATACAACTTACTCCTTATGCAGTACTTGCCTTATTGCATCTAAATGAAAAGCAGATGCAAGAACACGCTGTGAGTGTTGTGGAGACTTGGGGCTATTTTTTGACCTGTCTGCTTCTCCTCCAGCCTGCAACATCACCTGTCCCATGGGCCATGTCAACGCTGACTGTGACACTTGCATGTGTGAGGATGCCACCCTGCATGGGAAGGTGTCTCTCGAGGATGGGTCACCGGCTGCCGATGCCCGGGTCTACCTGCAAGCCAAGAAACTCAAGCTATTGACAATGGCTGATAACAGAGGCATGTTTAGGATCCCGGGGGTTTGTCCTGATGGGAAAAACACCCTTAAAATAAAGAAAGCCAAATATGCAGCAGCGACTGTCACCGTGCCTGAGAGCAACCGGAGAAACCTGGCAATCCAAGTGCAGCTGCACCGATCAGGTAGCCCCAAAGAGGGGGGATGCAGGAAGCTTTATGCAGGCTTCAGAAATAAACTGTGGTTTTATGAGAGGAAGAGTAATGAGACGGCATTTTCCTTCTCCTGCAGGCAAACCCTATGTTTTCAGGAGCCCTGAGGACAAAGCCAGGAGAGTGGGACAGAGCGTGTCACTCTGCTGCGATGCCCGAGGGAGCCCAGCTCCTGACCGCTACCTCTGGTAAGGAGCTTGAATTTGATCTGCCAGAAGTCTTAGCTGTCCCATGGATGCCAGTTTTACCTCCTTACCATCTCCATGAATGGGGGGTTTAGTTATAAAACAGTTAAATGCACTGAGAACTGATGGCTGCAAGTGATGGCTTCTCAAGATGGCACAGCAATGTCATCTGCTGAGGGATTCACTGGAAAAATACAAAGAGTTTAAAAACCTCATCAGACACAACTGGCAGCTCTGCCTCCCTGCCAGCTGCCCAGCAGCCACACTGCAGTACTGCCACAAGTAGGGGAAAGATTTTTAGGTGATACCACCTAGCCAAACTAAAACCTCAGGGAAACTGAGGCAGGAAATCTGGCAAAATCCACATAGTAGGATGTAGGATTAGGCCATCGCTGTGCTCCAGCCAGATGGTCAGTCTCTGTCCCTTAACTGTTCCTGGCAGGTACCACAATGGCTCACTGCTGGATCCCTCCTTGTACAAATATAAAAACAACCTGATTCTGAAGAACCTGAAGAGAGAACAGTCAGGAGAGTATTTCTGCAAGGCCAGCAGTGCCGGGGGGTCGGCAAAGTCCCAAGTTGCCAAGCTGGCTGTCATAGGTAAGAGAAAATGTGCCTGATGTTCTCCAAGCAACTGGGGAGGTGTTGGTGTGCAGGAACCAGAAACTGTTATACATCTGGTAAAGAAAAGTCACAGGAAAAATACTTGAGGTTTATGTCATTCATCTGTTTGCAGACAAGCTTTAGTGAGCTGGTTATGAACCAGACGCTCCCTACAAATGAGAGCTCTGGATTGCAGGTGGCCTATCAACCTCAACCTGCTGCTGTCAGGAGATTTCTCACAGTACTTGCTGCCTGACATGGGAATATTTCTGCTTGTTTAGGGTTGTTTTTAAAGTCTTGGGACACATTCTTGTCTTGCCATAGTCAAAAAGCCAGGCAGTAGCAGAGCATCTAGCTGAGGGTGGGCTGGATGACCATAGTGGAGAAGCAGGAGCAGGGACGATCCTGCAAACAGCTCTTCATCAGGGTCCTAAATCTAAAGCTGAGCTACTTGCTTCACTGAAATGAGTTAACCAGCTCACCAAAATCCTGTAAAAACCTCACTGCTTTTAGGAGCAATGTTTAGCTCTGAGGTTTCAGACAACATAGTGATAACTGTACAGTTATTTCATGCTGCTCATTAAGAAATCCTATTCAACAGGAAGACAAGAGGCAGCCTGTGACTCCCAGCCCCAAAGTCACCTCATCCGACTTCCTCACGATTGCTTCCAAAAAGCAACAAACTCCTTCTATTACGACGTGGGCAAGTGCCCAGCAAAGACCTGTGTGGGGAAGTTGGATAAGGGACTTCGGTGTAAGGACAACATCTCCTACTGCTGTGGGGTATCCAAGATGGAAACCAGGGACATCTCCTGCGATGGCTACACGCTCCCCACTAAAGTCATCGTTGAATGTGGTTGCAAAATATGCACCGAGACCAAAATAATGGTTCGAGGCAGAGCCACAGCAGCAGATAATGGTGAGCCACTGAGGTTTGGCCACATCTACATGGGGAACAAGAGAGTGAGTATGACTGGCTACAAGGGAACCTTCTCCATCCACGTCCCAGCAGATATGGAGAGACTGGTTCTAACTTTCGTGGACCGGCTGCAGAAGTTTGTGAACACAACAAAAGTTCTGCCCTTCAAGGAAAATGGAGGTGCTGTATTTCATGAGATCAAGCTACTGAGAAAGAAAGCCCCTGTTACACTGGAATCCACCGAAACCAATGTGATTTCTTTGGGGGAAATGGAAGAAGATGATCCAATTGCTGAATTAGAAATTCCTCCCAATGCATTTTATAGGAAAAATGGAGAGGTCTACAGTGGCAAAGTGAAAGCCAGCGTGACATTTCTGGACCCAAGAAACATCTCCACAGCCCCTGTGACACAAAGTGACCTGAACTTTGTAGATGAGGAAGGAGACGTATTTCCGCTCCGTACGTACGGCATGTTTTCTGTGGACTTCACGGATGAACAGGGCACTGAGTCCCTCAATGCAGAAAAGGTGAAGGTTCATTTGGATGCTGCTCAGGTCAAGATGCCAGAGCATGTGCAAGAGATGAAGCTTTGGTCCCTGAATCCAGAGACAGGGTTATGGGAGGAAGAAGGGGACTTCAACCTTGAGAAAAGCACACGGCGCAAAAGGGAGGAGAGAACCTTTTTGGTTGGGAACATGGAAATCAAAGAGAGGCGTCTTTTTAACCTGGATGTCCCTGAGAGCAGACGGTGCTACGTCAAAGTACGAGCCTACAGAAGCGAGCGATTCCTGCCAAGCGAGCAGATCCAAGGGGTTGTGATTTCTATTATAAACATGGAGCCAGAACCAGGCTTCTCCTCCAACCCCAGAGCATGGGGCCGTTTTGACAGTGTAGTCACTGGTCCCAACGGCGCCTGTGTGCCTGCCTTCTGCGATGAGCAAAACCCCGAAGCCTATGGAGCTTACATCTTGGCAAGCATGGGGGGTGAAGAGCTTGAAGCTGTGCCCTCTGCTCCCAAACTCAACCCTGCTGCTATTGGGGTCCCACAGCCATACCTCAACAAGCTTAACTATAGAAGGACAGACCATGAAGACTCCAACATCAAGAAAACAGCATTCAGCATTAACATGGCCAAGCCAAGCCCTAACTCCCCAGAAGAGAACAATGGCCCTATTTATGCCTACGAAAACCTCAGTGAATGTGAGGAAGCTCCATACAGTGCTGCTCACTTCAGGTTTTACAGGATAGAAGGAGACCGGTATGACTACAACACTGTTCCCTTCAGTGAAGATGACCTCATGAGCTGGACTGATGACTACCTGGCATGGTGGCCTAAGCCCATGGAATTTAGAGCCTGCTACATTAAAGTAAAAATAAACGGACCCCAAGAAGTGAATGTAAGATCTCGTAACATGGGTGGGACACACCCACGCACCATCGGCAAGCTCTACGGCATCCGGGATGTGCGCAGCATCCGGGACCCCCAGCAGCGGGACGTGTCGGCAGCCTGCCTGGAGTTCAAGTGCAGCGGAATGCTCTTTGACCAGGACCGCGTGGACCGCACGCTCGTCAAAGTGATCCCACAAGGCAACTGCCGCCGAGTGAGCGTCAACAGCATGCTCCACGAGTACCTGGTGAACCACCTCCCCATGGCCACCAACAACGATACCAGCGAGTACACAATGCTGGCACCTCTTGACCCACTGGGACACAACTACGGCATCTACACAGTCACTGATCAAGACCCGAGGATCGCCAAGGAAATCGCCCTGGGCAGGTGTTTTGATGGCACATCTGATGGCACATCCAGAATCATGAAGAGCGATGTTGGCGTTGGCTTGACTTTCACCTGTTCAGAGAGGAGCGCAACAGAGCAAAGCATCTTCCAGTCTCAGAGGAACTTGGGCCAGCAGTCTCCAAGGGACTCGGGCCGGCAGTCTCCAAGGGACTCGGGACGGCCGTCTCCGGGGGACTCGGGACGGCCGTCTCCGGGGGACTCGGGACGGCTGTCTCCGGGGGACTCGGGACGGCCGTCTCCGGGGGACTCGGGACGGCTGTCTCCGGGGGACTCGGGACGGCCGTCTCCGGGGGACTCGGGACGGCTGTCTCCGGGGGACTCGGGACGGCCGTCTCCGGGGGACTCGGGACGGCAGTCTCCGGGGGACTCGGGCCGGCAGTCTCCGAGGGACTGGGGCCAGCAGTCTCCGAGGGACTCAGGCCAGCAGTCCATCCTGGTTCTGCCAGGGCAAAGCCCAGTGTACCCGAGGCCACCGGCAAGCCGCCGTAACAACCAAGTCAGGATCCCGATGACAGGTCAACGTCCCACCTACTAGAGCTGTATAGGAGCACTGGTAAAGTCACTCACGCTCAATAAATATAATTTGAAAGTAACATCAACTTGCTAAATAACGTAATTGAAAGCTGGTAGGTGTCATTATTTA
Source organism: Motacilla alba alba (assembly GCF_015832195.1). Classification (NCBI taxonomy): domain Eukaryota; kingdom Metazoa; phylum Chordata; class Aves; order Passeriformes; family Motacillidae; genus Motacilla; species Motacilla alba. The sequence continues at coordinate 18,099,211 of NC_052025.1, read as the reverse complement.
TGAGACATAATTAAGGTGCCATTTTTTTTCCCCCACCAGAAAGAAAAGACATAAGGCGAGAATTGGGGGCCAGCGGAGGTAGTGAGTTTGTGTCTTATTAAATGCATCCATAAAAATCTTCTTTCTGCCTGACATTAAACAGCTTCACATGATAGCCTAAAGGGAAGACTAAACATATGATTCAATTAAGTCATGTACATAAAACATTCTTCTGTTCTGCATCTGCAGACTTTGCCAGCCCAAGTACCTGTACAGTAGTTGGTAATATGAAAAGGAATAAACTGATTTCCTCATACTGAATTCAACTGCAAGGTTTCGTACTTGAAATGTAAGTATTTTATTTATTTCTAGCTTGTTTTAGAATTACTGTATTCAAGCTAAACTACTGGCAGCTGCATTTCTAAGAACTCACATGCTCAATAGCACAGAGAAGCCATGTGGATTTGCAGGCTCCACGTAGATACAGATAGAGTTTTCTCTTGCTTCTTGCATTACTTGACAAGAAAATCTATGCTCTTTGATAGGGTAGGTTAATAAAAAAAGTGATTTTGTAACTTTGACAACGTGTGTTACTTTTGTGTTTGAAATGCCCAAGTAAATAAACCACACGTCGAGCTGAGCAAAGAATAACCAGCAGGATTTCATCTTTCTGTTCACAAACAGGTCACAACTTTATCAGTGTGAGACTGAGCCTGGATCTGGGTGAGGGGTTTTGTGGATGCCTGGTTCTCCTGCAGCTCCAGGGTTTGGCCATGGCATGCTGCAGTCAGGGAATCTCTCCCCAGCTTGACATGTGGAGAGTCAGCAATGGTACTGGGAGAATCAGAGCAGCAGGTCTGGGCAGGGATGAATTAAGGAGTGGCACAAGATGGAGGGAAAGGAGGGCTGGGAATTTGTGCTTTAAGGATGACAGGAAACCAGGCAATGTAGAGCGGTGCTGGGCGGAGATAGGGAGAAGATGAGCTTCCCTCCACACTCAGCAGCAGTGAGCATAAGGAGCTGGCAAGAAGCTGCTCTTAGCTGAAGGTACAGCTGGCCACAGAAGGGGTCAGTGATCCCTCTCCAAGTGACCTATTAAATTGTCCTTTCAACCCCCCACCCTTCCTAGAGTGAAATCAAGGACCTCACAGCACAGAAGACACCTCGTGTTTACAGGCAAACCCTGGAAATAAACTTTTGGGGTGCAGACGAACCAGCAAGTCTCTGACACCAAAACTCCCATCAAGAGAGATCATAAAAAGGTGGGCAGTGCAATTGGATGCAAACTGGAATTCAAACACGTGCTCCAACACGGATTTCCCTCTCCTACCTAATTCCCTCCTAAGGATACGAAGCCAGTGCTAGGCCTATGCTGCCATACCCACTGCCCATCAAGGGCATCGGGAATCTTTCAATAGTGTTTAGCAAGCTTGTTCTCAGGTCTGACACAGGACAGGCTGAATTATGCCTTAACAGGTAAAAAAAAACCAAACCCTTAGAAATCCCCTTTTTAATGCAAATTGACAGTTATCAAAGAAAAGCAGAAAAGAAAGAGCTGTGGAATACTCTGGCACATCCTCTTCATACCAATGAATTTAGACTCAGTGTGTTTTCTTTTGTGTCTAGTCTGCTGCAAGGGCTTGGCAGGAGCTGGAGCCAAGGCAGCCAGTGGGGAGCATTAGCTTGGACCTTCCCACAGAGCTCTTGGCTTGCGCAGAGAAATGTCTCTTCCCTCTGCTCTCCTCCTCCTCTGCAGACAGACAGCCAAATCCCAAACTTTGTTTCATCACTTTGAGAGTGAAGTAACACAAATGACTTCTACAGACAAACCCAGGAGATAAATGGATGAAAGCAGGCTCAGGATCTGATCCCTGTGCTGCATGTGGGCTTGCCAGTCAAACACAGCAGACTACAGGGCTCTTCCTTCTGGGGAGAAATGTGTGTTTAACAGCCCTGAAATAGTCACGGCCCTACAGCCTGGAACAGCCAGAAGCTCTCCAAGTTTCCCCAAACTGTCCCCCTCTGCAGCTTAGCGCTGACTTGGAGGAACAAACTAATCTGTGCACTCACTGAGTCCCTGAGCTCTCCCAGGAGGCTTCTGGCAGACTGTGTTGGACGCAGAGCAAGACAGAGGTTTCAAACACGGGTGCTTAAGCACTACCAACAGAAAACAACCATGACATAACCACTCGGTGCTAACACTTCACCATTACTGATGAGCCACTCTCCCAAATACGTTAAGAAAAGTTTATATAGGAGCAAAGCTACAGCAGGGTCCTGGCCTCTGCTACTCACACAAATTTTATGCTCCAGTTCAATGTCAGTTCTGACTCCTCCAGCTTGTGTTTATGGTCAGTGCATGGCAGTGTCCTTTCTGCAGCCTGAAACCCAGTGCACACTCCCACATATCAGAGAGCATCAGCTGGAGGAATGCGGGAAGGCTGGGACTCTGCTCCTCCCTTGGCCTTAGCCTTTGGACCACCAACCTTGAGGAACAGGCTGAAGAAGGAGACCTGGCTCCTAAACATCGGCAGGTTTGTGGCTAACGGCAAAGCATCTCCCATTAAGATCGCTCAGTTTCCAATCCGCAGATAAATCCAGTGACCTATCCCTCCTGTTTTTGAAGGAAACTATTGCTTCCCAGAAGCTATCAGGACACTAGCAGACAGGATAAACAAAAGGAGAGATATTCTTGTCTGGCCTCAACCAGCAAATTATTGGGGGATTTTGCAAACAACTTTTTATAAAGGCTCAAGTACTTCTCTGATTAGTCACTTATACTTTTTATTTATTTGTAATGTATTCAGAAAACAGGAATAAAGAGGTTTCCTAGGAAGCAGGGGGAGTAGTAAGGTTGCGGAACATGAAACAGATGCATCTAATTGTGAGTCACCAGCATCCTAGGAAATATCACTCCCTCTACTAACATTTATTTGAAATCCATGATGAAATCATCCCTATCCAACACCAGAGCCCTTCTGGTGCCCAAATATTTTGCAGTTCTGCCAGTAATTTGGTCCCAGTGATGTTAAACTGAGCCATAGTGGACATTGGGTCTGTGAATACCTCTGTTGCTTTCCCTCTCTCCTCTGAGAGGAGGACAGCTGTTTTATTTTGCTAAGATCCCATTCCAATGGCCAGGGTAGCTGTACTCAACCCCATCAGTAGTACTGGGGATCGAATCACTGTGTCTGTGTTCCAGAGTCAACCCTGACATGCTATTCCACACCTCATCAGTGAATGCCCCATTTTTGTTTTGTCTGTTCTGCAAAAATAATCAGATTTTCATTACTTACTGAGTTAAATCCCTGCAGAGCAAGGTGAAAGCAAAGTTTCCAAAGAGACATTTTGGCTAACAGCTGCCTGGGGAACACCAATTCCATTTAAAACTTCTCTACCACGCCAAAAATAGCATGCCAAAGACTTTCTCCATAAAAAATAAATTAATCTTACCTTCCTTTGCTCCATAAAATGACTTGGGTAAAGCTGTGTATATTCAGAGCTAGGACATTAGCTATTAAACAACTCAGAATGGTCTAATCTTTTATAACCTCTCACACAGAAAGCAAAAGCAGCCTTACAGCAAACTCTGCACAGATCAAAAAATTAAATTACAAGTACATGGGATCCTGGCTGAAATATGGTTTAGACATTATCCACTATTAAACAACTAACTGAAGGCGTTCTGTACCAGATTTTCACCATCTTCTGTCCAGCTGTCCTTGGTTTTCACCCAAAAGGGATGCAGCGAGCTCCATCTACAGGGATTCTGGGCACATGCCACCTCGAACTTCCCAAAAACACAGGCAAACTCTTCCTGCTGCTTTAGGCTTTAGTGAGAGCCAGATTACTGTCTGCCAGCAATGGGTCTCACACCACACGTGACCTAAAACTGAGGATGAGAGATACACAAAGGAGTTAAAAGAATTTTCCTCATGTCACTGCTAGGAAGAAGCTATTGATTTACCAGTTTGGTTAGCTAAAAGCCTTTAACCTGGACTATTTTGCCTGAACTTTTGTCACGGTATTCTTTCTGTGGGGGTCATGCCTCATGGTTCATTTTGCTCATGTTATAATGAACAAGAGCTAATTTTCCAATGCCTAAGGACCTGGAACATCTGAAAAGTTGGATCCTGAAACTGTTGAGTCCCAGTTAACTAAAACACTTAAATCCAAAACCATTATTATTATTATAACCAAAAATCATTAGTGCTTAAAATTATCTCTAAATTGTGGTAGTGGGGTTTTGCCATACGATGAGGTAGCAAGCCCCAGAAAACTCTCAAAACCACCCACTATCCCCACAAACCCACAAAAAACTCATTGGCCCACCCACCCTTCTATTGGCATAAAGTGGTTACTAATGTTTCCAGACTGATCTGAACAGAATAAAAACAAAGTGACTCCACAACTTGCACTTGCAAAAGGTAGCAGGGAGCAAAACACAAAAATACATAATTTTCTTGGAAGCAAACTTGCCAGATTTAGAATTTCTGCAGCACAAACTGCAGAGTCTGCGGTCAGGAACAACAGGAATTCTCTACAGGAGCCTGACTTCCACCTTGCTGTTGTTTCCAGTTTTTGACTCTGATTCATAAGCTTGGATTTCTTGGAGGAGGATGTGTTTTGGAAAACCTGTCAGAGGCAATAAATTGATGGTCTAATGGCAGTAGAAGAAAAATACTGCAGCAGCTGCTTTAACAGATGCTTCTTCAGAAACATTTTAATCCTTGTGATACGACACATTCTTCTAGATTTTTTGCTTTTACTTCAGTAGAACTCGGAAAAAGCAGGAAAAAGTTAGCAAATATTAGAACAGCTCCTAACCTTCTTCTAAGACAAGACAAGAAAGTGTAAGAATCACAAGTTTTGGGGTTCTTGACATGAAATACTCCTTGTATATGCCATTAACTTGGATTACATTAACAACTCCTCATCAGGTAAAAACCTCTCCCATCAGAAAGTGAAATAGTAGAACATGGATTTTCTGCATGGAGGGCACAAAAATTTTAAATGGGATGTATCTCAGGACATGAAAACAGAAAGGGGAAGGAATAAAATCATGATGGACAGGGAAAGATTCTCTTATGTTCCCAGCTAAGTTATTCACCTCAATGCAGGGATACAAAGAGAATTTTAGGATCCACAAGAATATCAAACTAGACTGTCTAAGTCTTGGTAAGCATTAAAAAGCTCTCTGGATTTTAGTATTTCCAGATTAAAGTAATTGTCCAAAACTTATGCCTGAAGAAAATGATACCAAAGTCCTCAAAAAAACCCTGAAAATGTTGTATAAAAATAAATTTATTTCTCAACAGTGGAAGCAGGGATTTATTCAATATCTACAGCACTCACGGAGATTCTCTTCCTAAATGGGGAAAGAGAAGAAGTATCCTCAGGAACCCACTATGAAAACATGTAGATGACAATAAGATCAAACCCTATGGGAAGAAATCCCCTAATTAAGTTGAACATTATAGGTGGGCTTTGAAAGATTTTATATTAACTTACAGACATTAAAAAATACATTTATTGCTTTATATCCTGTGCCAATATTCCCCTCTCTTTCAGAGTCTTTTTTGCCGTGCTAAGTTTGAGTGTTTGAAATCTGCATTCCTGATGAACTGTTCTTAGATTCTGCTGGAACCAAGAGTGCATATATCCATTGTAGAAGTCAACTGCTGTAAGCTTCTTCTTCAAAACAACTGTTTTGATTCCAACCCAGCCTTCCTGAAAACAAAAACAAACGAAAAAAGGCAGTAAGCTTCTTCCATGCTTAAAGCTATCTTTAGCTCCCACAGGCTGGCTTACAGAACATGTTTTATTCAATGTTAACAGGCTAACGAGTCAAACTCTTGCTTGCAAATGTGCAAAGCCTGTTAATGGAAATTAAAAGTTTAAGGTATCAAATAAAACATCTGGTGCTGATCTAAACTAGTACAGAGACTAACAATGGACATTTAAGACAAAAGTTATGCGCCACACAAATACTAAAAACCTCATCTTTAGGGCAGTGAATATAAAACAAATAGGGAAAGCCTACCTTGCAGCGAGCTATCAATGTTTGGGACATTTTATGGAACAGCACTGAACCAGGAACAACTTCACAGTCATTTTGTATTTGATCTAAAAACAAAGAAAGATCATCCTGCATTTTTATGCCAGAAAGTACAGAAAAGGTTTGAACCACTTCTGTTCCTTTGAAGCATGATAACCATCTTGAGTCACTATTTTGCTGAAAAATATTTTATTATATTCTGTGTTTTATTATAACCAAATGAACAGAAACAATCAGAACAGTCATTCTCTGGCACTACTCCATATCTGATCCATGAACACTCACTAAGCCCTGATCAGTCACACACCTTGGCCCACATGGCACTCAGATTCTTAAAGACAATGGTTTAAAAATTTTAATAATGTAAGAGTAAATACCAGAAAAACAAGGGATATTATCCACTTCCACAAAATCCAGGAGTTTAATGGTAGTACCCTTCCAGAGTGTCTGCAAAGGAAACTGGAAACAGAAACAGATGACACATTCAGAATGTTTTCCCATTTCCAGGCTGTTTTTTCCTTAGGCAAAATACCTGTGATAATAACATTAAGGGAAAATTTAGCTGTATGTGTAGATAGGAGATTTTCCTTACCACACTCAGTTTTCCTTACTCTTCCTCAACTCAAACTATTAGCCTATGCAGAAATGAGTTAAGCAATGAGCTACAACAGCTCTTCACTGTGGCTGTCTGCACTGTTTACTGCCATGCAGAGATGTCACTGCAGCATTCCAAACCTCCTCAAATACATCAGGGAAAATCTCAGAGCTAAGGAAACAATATAGAATTTTGGAGCTGATTTTACACTTGGGATCAAGTCCATGAAAATTCTCCTGCACATTAATTCCACCTCTAGCGATAAACTACCAGGATTTTAGAACACATGCAAGGTTACAGAGGCTAAAATAACTAAAAGTGAGGTATAGTTTAGATTAGTTAAAATAGCTACACCAAACTCAGCCATGCTATAGGACAGAAAAGGGTTCCAGTCTCACCATACTTCCTATTGCACGATGCAGTTGAATTATCTGTGCAGCTGTTTGCTCTTCCCATTTTATACAACTCTTCGCCAAAGAGATTTTAGGAGCTGTGGGGAAAAGAGAAATCAGAGGACTTCTTATTTTGCTTTGCATCTTTTAGCGAACAGCTGTACTACTTTATCCTATTTTAAACCTCAGTTCTTCCTGACCAATAGTGGGTCTACCATCCAGCCAAGGTACCTCAGACAAAACTTGGATAAAAGATTTTGTAAACAACTCAATTTGGATTATTTTTTTATTCTCAGTTGTTCTCTTTATTTACCCATTGCACTGCAAACTTGTATCATGCTTATAAGTACAGTTCTAACCCTTCTGTCTGCATTACAACAATGAAGAATAACAAACTCAGATCCTGTGACATCAATAGTGATTTTGATATTGTACAAGTAACTGGAAAAAAAATTAATGCAGTAAGTCTGAAGAATTCTGAAGCATTTTTCTCCTGTATGACATTTTTAAGCCAGAGAAGGCAGTGAAGAGAGCATATTGAGAAATTAATCTAAAAAAAATACAACCCAGCATGGCAGAAAACTTCAATTCTCCTGCTCGTCAAGGAAAAAATGAACATGTCACATTAAAAACAATGTGTACCTACCAAATGTTACTCCTTCTTTTGGCTGCTCTTTTTTATTTTTTAAACTTTCAGGCAAGTTCTTCAAAACTGCTAACAGCTGTAAAATTAAATTTTGTACAGAGTATTAGTCAAGCTAAATTTAATCAGAAATAAACAAAGTAAAACTTAATTTTTCAACAGTGAAACTGTCCTGTGAGCTTTCAGAAAACTGGCTTAGTATATTCACAAAATGTGTATCCTTGACACAGAGACAGTAAAGACATCCTTCCCACTGAATCACAACGAAAAAACACAGTTATTTTTTATGGATGATCTCTTCTCTGCTATTAATCCCAGAAGAGAAAAAAGCTGACTATTCAAATAATAAAGCAGCTATTAATTTAAATGAAAGAACCTGCACTGTTTCCACAGACAGCATTTGGGTTCTTCACTGAATAGACACACAACAGCAACACACAGGATTGACACTGACGCCTGATCACAGACCACTGAGCTCTCCTCTCAGCAAGGCAAAGTGCTCACAAACACCAAGTTTCACATTATCATTCTCCTAAACTTGAAGCTTCACATCATCCTCCTCCTAAACTTGAAGCTTCACACCATCCTCCTCCTAAACTTGAAGCCAGCTCAGAACAAGATTAGTAAGAATTCTGTTTGCACACATTAAAAGCAAAGTACCAGTCAGAAGTGGCACAGCTGGCAGGACTTTACCATGTTTGCACCCATCTTTGCCAACATCCCTTCCAGCTCCTGCGCCGTGCAGCGGGGAGGAACAGCGACCTCTTCTTGCTTAATAATTGGACCTACATCAAACCTGCAAGGTAGAAAACAAACCTTACTGGAGAAGCCGAAGCTTAATTAGCAGTTCAAAAGTCTGCATTTAAATGCTCAGTTGCCAATTATCCTTTTTTATGCTCTCTAAAACGATTTTTCAGATGTCATTTCACATTATCAAATGTTTGGTTCTCAAGACAAAACAAGGAAGAGAATACCAATCTTGGCAGCAAGATTCTCCTCAGCAAGCTGAGACTGATACGAACACACAATTTACAGCTCAGAACATGAGATCTAAGAAGAAACAACCTGAAATACTTAAGATGAAATATGCTTCACACTTTCCTGAGATCTATTATTAGAAAAGCATCTAAGAAAGAAACGGTAACTAAATAATGTGTTTTCACAAGCCTTTTAAGCCAGAGCTTGGGCTGAAACTAAAACATATAATTTTCCTCATACCTAGACAAGCCATTTCTTGTCTTCTGTCCACTTACAGGATGTTACAGGGGACCCTGAAGTCCGAAAACCAGATCTTTTCTGTCCTGTCATACTAAGCCTATTGATAAAGCTGTGTGACTGCTCTCTGTCTGTTCCCTGTGATAATGCTAAGAATTACAGAACAGGCCTGACGTACAAATTGCACACTTATTAAAATATTGTAATTGTGGCAAATCTCATATAGTTAGATGAACATTTTTAAGCATTTCAAACCTTAATTACATACATTAAAAAAAGCTGTGGTTATGTAGAGTGAGTTAAATGATGACTTCAGCAGTGATTATTTAAAGCCCTGAGAGGCAACAGCAACAGTGAGTTGTCTGCAAAGGACACCAAACCTACCTTTTTGGTCTTATTTCCATAATTGTCACCCCAGTCACCTTATCCCCGTGAAGCACCGTGTGGACTATGGGTGCAGGACCACGCCATCGTGGCAGACAGCTGGGATGGACATTCAGCACGCCACTGGAATGAAATATTCACAAGTTACAACAGGAATGGTACCTGAAACATCCATAAATGGAGTGCAACATATATTACAGTGAACTACTATCTGCTCATACATTCTCATGTGTTACTGGCTTAAACAGGCACTTGAAGGAAAATTCACACTATATAAACTTCAGTTTCTCAGCGAACACAGAAAGAGATGTGAGGAATAAAGGCGACCATTCAGCTGGGTATTTGCATAAATTTACACCCATGTGTCAAAGAACACTGAATTTTCACCATGATGACAGCAATAAGGCTCAGGCTAAGCATATGAACCCAGGGAAGCTGACCTCGCCTACTCCAAGTCACAGATGCTGCCCCAAAACGAGAGTGCAGCTTTGCTAACAAAGCAGTGACAGATGTCCTGTCCACACACTTACTACGGGAACTGCAGAATGAGCTCCTCGCTTAGAAGACGTCCGAAAGATGCCACCACACCCACATCAAACTGCCCCACGGGTCCTGTGTGTGGCCACTCGTGCACAGGCAGCTGGAGCTCCCTGGCACAGCTCCTCACGGGCAGGTCCCGGGCCAGGCGGGAGGGCAGGGTCACCACCTCCAGCCGGGACACGAGCGAGTCCTCGCTGGGCTCCCTGGCATGGACAAGGTGTTGAAGGCGTCGTGCAGGCAGACTGAGGCGAGGGCTGGGTCACCTCCACCCCTCGCTGTGCCCCTGTGCCAATTCCCTCAGTGTCTATGATCCCGGTCCCTGTCTCACGCTCAGGCTCCTTCCCCCTCCCTTCTCTGCCATCCCCCCTGCCCAACCCACGGTCCCTCCCGCGCGACTCCACCTCGTCCCTCAATAACCCCTGAGCCTCATCACCATCCCTCATCTCCCATTCCTCGGTGCCCACCCCCCTCTCACCCTCCCCAGCCCCTGCCGTGTCCCCTCAGGCTCCGCGCCCCTCAGGGTCCATCTCCCCCGTCAGGCTCCTCCCTCACGTCCCCGTCTGCCGTGTCTCCTCTACCCCTCTCTCCCGGCCCCGTCTCCCCTCAGACCCCTCTCCCCCGTGCCCGGGCGGTACCCGGCGGCCCGCAGGGCTCGCAGGGTGGTCACGGCGAAGCGGTCGGTGCCGAAGAACAGGACCCGCCATGGCGGCCCCGCCGCCCTCACGGCCCCGCGCCAGGCGCGCAGCACCCGGGCCCGCATCGCGGGGCTCCCGCCGCGCGCGGCGATGACGCAGCCGGACCCGCCCCGCGCCGCGGCCGCCCTCAGGGCTGAGGGGGCGCCGCCATGGTTGTAAAATCATAGAATTATCGGCGAACCTGAGTTGGAAGGGACCCAAAAGGATCAAGTCCAACCTATAGCCCTGCGTAGGACACCCCAATAATCCCATCCGGTGCCTCAGAGCGTTGTCCGAATGCTTCTTGAGCTCTGACAGCCTTGGAGTCGTGACGATTCCCTGGGGAGCCCTTTCCAGTGGCCGACCACCCTCTGAAAAGCTTTTCCTGACATCCAACCTAAATCTCCCCTGTCTCATCTTTGTCTCGTTCCCTCGGGTCCTGTCACTGGTCACGAGAGTGAAGAGAGCAGTGTCTGCCCCTCTGCTGTCCCTCGGGAGGATGTTGAAGACCACAATGAGGTCCCTCAGTCTCTTCCAGGCTGGACAAAACAAGTGCCCTCATCCACTCCTCATACAGCTTCCCTTCCACACCTTTCCCCATCCTCGTGGCCTCCTTTGGACCCTCTCTAAGAGCAAAATGCCTTCATATTGTGGTTAGCCTGGAGAAGACTGACAGGGGATCTTGTTAATGCATAAAAATATCTCCCCGGGTGCTATGATGCTAGAGCAAGGAAGGGTCTTTTTGGTGGTGCTCAGCAGCAGGATGAGGAGCAGTGTCCATAAATTAAAACATATAAATTAAAATTTGGTTCCCACCTGGAACCAAACCCACCAAACCCACCTGGACACGTCGAGCTGTGTCCATGCTCCGCATGACCCTGCTTTGGTTGGGGGTTGGACTGGGTGATCTCCAGAGACGCCTTCCAACCCTAACAATTCCGTGATCTTGGTGTGGGGTGGTGGAAGCCATCAGGGCAGCCCTCAGAGTCTGTGCTGCCGATGGCTCCGGCCCCACAGTGTCGATGCTCCTGAGTGGTGTCATCCGTGGCCCCTTAACCCTGACCAGGAATTGTCCATGCTGCCTCAGTGCAAAGATAATGCAGAAAAACGTCAGGGACTGGAAGGGGTGTTGACCCCAAAGCCACTGATCTGGATCTGACAGCATTTGAAAAACAGAGTTCAGTTTCTGACTCCGTGGACAGCTTCATTTTAACAGTGACAGCAACTCAAAGAATGTTTTCTTGTAAACTATGGGGTCAGAATCACCACTTAAAAAACTGTCTCCTCCCATAACGTAAGTATGAAAATATTTTATCATTCTGCTAAGTACATTCTTTCCCCCCATGGGAAGATGGCTTATTTGTGTAGCTTTTAATGTAAATCACATACACAAATTCCCTGCACATCTAAATCACAGTCTATCCTACAATCTTTGACACTAGGAATTTCTGCAGCATGGAGTGTGAGAATCTATAAATATCCTATATGCCTGTAGAAATATGTAAATTACTTGGAAAATGGATGGCAGAATTTTATGTCGGATACATGAGGGAAGGATCAATAAAAAAGTGAAATTTTGTGCTGCACTAAGCAGTGCTGTATATATTCCTTCCCTTTTTCATATCTGTTTGCTCATCATTAGGGTTTTCTTCTCTCAGACATTGAAGATGCCATTGTCTCCTGTGGTGATAATAAGGAGAAAAGAATGAAAAATTGCTGAAAAAAAGAGTCAGGCCGTCCTAACTGGGGTGCTTACATTCCTGCACCCTGAGAAAAGGATAATATGGTAACAAATACTGAGGTAATTTCCTAATCAGTATGCAAAAATCAAATGCTTACAATTCTCTATTAACTGAGGAGTCCCATGAAAGCACTTAGTTTAGTCACAGGCAGTACACTTTAACTCTGGTCACCTCATCTTAGTGCATAAAGGAAAGGTTATAGTAAAAATAAAATATAAACAAGAGGCTAGCAAGGATGAAGGAATGGCTTGTGCTTGAGAAGAGATTAAAGCTCCCAGCATGGTTCATGTTGGAAGGTGGCTTGGAAAGAAGGGAAGGTGAACAGTCTGACTTATCATAAACAGGGAACAATTTGCGATTGCACAATAACTAAGTGATTACAGACACTCATGTCTGTCAGGCCCCAAACACGAGGAGCACTGTTCAGCACAGAGTGTAATTTCAGGCCTTATCTCAGATGGTGAAAAATCTGACCTCATAATAGCTCAGATGCTGAAAAATACTCATGGTTTCCAGAGGCAGTGAGGTAGATTGCTGGAAGAAAGGCCAGAAGGAGATGTCCTGTGTGGTGACCGCAAATACCAGTTCTCTGAGGTCTTGGGTGAAGCCCTGGATTTGTCACCAACACATCAGAAAGGCCAGGTATGTACGTGTATGTCTGGATTGCCCAAAAGTTGTGAGTTTGAACCCAGAATCCAGCTGCTGCTTGGTGTTAATTTCCAGGTATAAGATCCAGGCACTGAACATGTCATTGGCACCGTGTGTTGAGTTTCACCTGCTGTTCCTCCAGGACTTAAGCCCAGAGATGGATTCTCACTTCTGGCTGTAGTTAAGTCTCCTGGAAATGCTGTAACTCCATGCTGAACTTTTGCCAGACAGATGCACAAAGTGATTAAAGTTTCATTTGCAGTGAGTTTTTGAAGTGGACTTAAATTCCCTCCAGTACACTTTCTCCCACGTTATTCATCCTTGGCTCTGCTGTGACAGCACATTTCAAACACATTATGGCTGTTATTCATTATTATGCCGTTGACGCAGTGTTCGTGAATTTTAACTGAAGATTTATTTTTATATAAATTTTTTCAGAATGAAAGCAACTATCTGATTGTTTCACAAAAATAAAATAAAAAAATCTGGCTTTCCTGCTGCATTTGAACTCCGCTTTTGTACATGGAAAGAAAAAAACCTCCAACCCTGAATGTTTAGTTATTCTGTAACCAGGCATTTCAGGTCAAAGACACTGAAGGGATCAAAAAAGATAAGCAAAATTAAAACACCAAGGTCAGACAAATTCTTCCCAAGAGTAGTGAAGACAAATCCGAGGAGGAAACAGAACACAAATCAGATCTTATCTGATCTTATCTCCACTTTGCTTCCTGGCCAAAGACGCTGAAAGTGTCTCCAAGAAGTAAAAAGATATCTTGCATTAACCAGTGCCAGTGTTGTCAGGAGAGACACAGCATCAAACACACCCTCGCTGGAAAGGAGCACTCCTGAGCAGGTTTGTGGTTCTCTGGAAAAGGAGAGGATTACTGGGCACAAGAGCCAACTCTAACCAGTGGGGAACTGGTTTCATTTCCATGTACATCATGCTGAGTCCTAAACATATCTCAGCCACCTACCTGCATCCTGACCCTAGATATTTACATCAAGCCATGTAGAAAATGGGATGAAAAGGAACCTTCTGGGGTTTTGCAGTCACCATCCTTATGTTACAGTCACCTCTTCACCATGGCCAGTGTCTCCATCTGTTTACTCAGAAACTGTTCTGCGAGGGCCAAGTGTCTTCTTTGAGCTTTCCCAAGGCCAGAGGATTTGATTGTGAGACCACTTACTGTTCTATCCCTGTGCACCCTGGCAAAAAAAAGCTCCCAAAGATGCTAGAAAAATGTTCCCCACACTGGTGGCACTTCTAAAAAGATCCAGCTGGAACTGAGAAGGAAAGACAGCACGATATACCATGTGGTGGGATGTCCAGCCTGGACATGCCTCCAGCAGCAGGGAGCAGCTCTTGTTTCCTGGGGGATGCATTTCTGAGCTCTCATCGCTGCCAGGCCAGGGCTGAGCAGTGAAACATCTCTGTTTGGGGAGCACACATTTCCTGGGTGATATTTCACAGGGGCTGCCCAGGGAAACTCTGGATGTGAGATGGGATTCAAAGGATTAATCACAATTAACAATTAACATTGAACAAAGCTTCAATGCCAAAGATCATAGAATCATAGAATGGCCTGGGTTGGAAGGGACCATAAAGATCATCTCATTCCAATACCCTTGCCATGGGCAGGGACACCTTCCACTAGACTAGATTGCTCCAAGCCCTGTCAAACATGGCCTTGAGCACTTTATTTCAAGCTGAAAACCACCAAGAACAGGACAAACATACGGATACTATACCTACCAGCTGGAGCTCACCAGAGCTAACCAGAGCTAGCTGTGTGTCCCAAGCCCATTGGTGAGGTGCATCTCTCTTGCTTTGCAGTGTGCAGCTCCATCCATGAATCAGGTAGTTCAGGGGGGAGGAATCCTCCTTTCCCAATGTGGCTGTCACAAAAAGTAGCGCATCAGTCTGCAGAGTCTCTTAGCAGATTATTGACTTAGCCAGGGATTACCAGTACCTGTGAAACTGGGATGGCAAAATCTCTGACTGGTGCTTCAAGCTTTGCATGCAATGTTGTTTTCTCTGGTAAGATGCTCTGACAGCCTTAGAGTGGCCATTCCTTTAAAAATGAAGAAGAAAAAAAAGGAGAATATCTGCTTTATCAGGACGTGTTTCCTGTACGTAATGAGGACTGAGCCAAGCAGAGTGAACATTATCATTTATTTTAACTGAAGAGTAACTTATTACTGAGTGTCATTCTACTCAGCGTGCTCTTTTAATACTGATTATGCCAATAACTTGAGCAAATAAACTGGAAGTTGCTACAGCTCACTCTTTGGCAAAAGGTCATTCACCTCGTGCTGTAAATGGTCCCACTAAAGAGGTGTGTTTTTCCAGGGGCTGGAGTGTACCTCACCTGTTGAACTGGCCTTCACACATGACTCAGGAGCAGAGTGAATCACAGCTCACAGCATACCCAGAGCGAGCACAGGGAGCCTTGTATTACCACGGTGCTCAGAGGAGATGTCTTCGTATAACAGGGCTTAAAGAAGAAATGTAGCTTCCTCCCTGCTGGGAACTCCACGTTTCTGGTGAGTTAGCAGAGATTAACGGGCATTCCTGCTGCACTGGCTGCTGGGTTAATTTATAGCTATCTGTAAAGAAAGGATTATTTATTTATTCCAGTTAGAAAGCTTGAATCCTTGGGAATTTTAAGTGAAGGCAGACTTTTTAAGGAGAGACTGTCTGAATGGCGAGTAAGAAGCAGGCTGAGGTAACTCCTGCATATTAAAGCAGTCAAAGGAAAATGTGTAATATAACTTAGATTTTCTCTTTAGCTTTTTACTTTATAGAGGTTAAAAAATAGCACAGACTGCCTTCTTGCCTTATTATTTTAAATATTAAACAATTCCTTGTGTTCCTTAATGGAGCTCAGACCTTAATGTACCTTTATAAACCATACCATCCATTTGTATGTCTGTGGTGTGACATTGTATAGATATCCTCTATGAATCCCAAAGACAGGACATCCCACTTTAATCCTGTATTTGAAATAACTGACCCATTTTAACACAATCTGTTAAGATAGGACAACCACCAGAGAGAGAGAGTCTGGATGCAACTCTGGAGAGCTCTAAATGCATTGTCCCATGCTGTGTAGTGAGTTTTGAATACAGAGCCCAGAGGGACATTATCATCTCAACAGAAGCTGTACTTGATGGTCTTTCCAAAAGATATTCCCCCATCTTTACTTAAACCAGTATAATACATATCTAAAGACTTCTCATTTGCAGAATGAGGGCAAAATGTGGCTTGGTGAGCAGCCATGAATATCAGAGCTGACAAAAACCAAGCACAGGTGGATTCACAGCACCACATGTGGCTGGGAAGAGTCCACGTGCAGCTGTGGACATGTGTGTTCCTATGTTCCCACATGGCACAGCCCCCTTGCTGGATTATGCCAACCTTTAGAGCACCAATCCCTCAGCTCTGCCTTCTGCGTGGGATATGTGTCAGATCTTCAAGGGCTTCCATTATGAGAAAGGTTTTTACCACTGAAGTGCTGGGATCAATGCACAGAGCAAAAAGCAGTCCCTTGACATTTTCCTGTAATATCTTGAGATTTCACTGAATGCTAGCAAAGTCCACAGATCCACAGAAGTATTTGAAATAGCATTGTTGTGTGACTCTTTGTTCCTGAAATATGTAATACTGTACAGATTTTGCAGCTTTTGATGTTAAAATCCCATTTGCAAGAAGAAAGAAATTACAAAAACTTTCAGGAGTCAATATAAACTCAAAATAACACAGGTAAAATGTTTCTTGAGAGGCACTGGCCTCTTTGTTCTTTCTGCCTCCTTCCATATGAGCACAGAATGCATGAGCTGTCTCTCATTTGAGCTTCCCCTGTTGTAGCCAAGCTGGGAAGCAACCTCAGAAGGGTCTTGGGTGCCTTCAGAGGGACAGGAGACCAAAGTGCACACTCGGAGTTGCAGAGGCCTGGATCTAAGGGCTCATCCCTGTCCATCAGCCACCAGAGTCACTGCTGAGATGCAGGCAGGCAGGGGAGCAGTGGGGAAGAACATCCCCCACGCTGTCCCAGCTGGTCTTGTGGAGCAGTTCTTGCCCACTTTGGGATGTGGGCAGCAGGGCAGAGCAGCTGCGTGGGGGAGGCTGGAGGAGATGCCTTTAACAGTCTCTTCCAGGCTGGAAGATCCAAACTCCTTGGAACATGTCCAGCCCAACTGTGGGAGTCACTGTTTCCTTACTGGGGAAGCTGGCGGTTTAGGCAGAATTCTACTCAGGCTCCACTGGAGTAGGCATACTGACCTGAGAACACTTTGTTTTGTAGCTTTGATGAATGAAACTAATTTTGCTGATGTGATTTAGATGTAAAGGATCTGTAAAATAACAGAAGTTTCCCTTAAAGTCTTTTACTTAAATGTCCTGTTAATGCACAATAAGGGTCCATTCTGCTGCTGTGTTTTACCTGCAAAGTTCTGGCCTCCCATATCTGGGGATATTTGGCTGCGGGTCACTACTTGATGAAGTCGCGAAGTACTTCCAGCAGCTTTCCAGCATCCCTGCTGTGCACAGACACCAGGAGGTAACCCACAGCTTATGAAACACCTTAAGGGAAAATCAGCAACATGCTTGTCAAATATCCCTCTTCGAGCCAATGATTACTCAGAAGCCTTGCACAGCAAGATTTAACACATTCAAGTGCCACTTCTTATTAGGGTGTAGCTGACTTGTAACTCATTTTCATTGGCACCACGGCCTTATTTCCTCCTTTGTGAGGGGTGATCCATGTGAATAAGCTAAAGGTTACCTGGACGGAAGAGTAATTGGCACACCTAACTGCAGGGAGCAGCTTTACCCGTATTTTCTGAAATACACAAAGTGGGCCACGTATTTGAGAGTCCCCTCCTCAAAGAATTGCTAGCAG